>NC_132784.1:51904500-53128500 GCF_048418805.1 Vulpes vulpes | reverse complement strand
GCCAGGGCACCTGTCGGATGCAAGGTAGACAGCAGGCAGCTGGGGCTGGGCTGGGGGCCGGGCAGGCAGTGGTGCTGGGGCAGCTCCTGGTGGCACAGTATTGGGGGTGGGGGTGGGGGGCTCACACAGAGAGGATAACAGAGGGCCCCGGGCACCCTGACTGCTGGGCATCGCAGCATCTACAGGTGGTAGCCCCTGCCCCCGACCCCGGCCCCAGGTCTCTAAGTGACTGCAAGTCTTTAGCAATGAAGAGTCACCATTCCCAGCCTTCTCCTGGCTTAACCCTCCTGAAGGTCTAGAATAACTTTACATTTCTGTTTCCTTTATACTAAAGCTTCAATACCAACCCGAAGAAAAACTAGGAAAACAAATATGCCAGTGACAAAAAAAAAAAAAAAAACTATAAAAGATGATGGTTGGCCAGTTGTGAGAAGTGCGCTTTATTTTCTGAGAGAAGAAAATGAGGAGCGATAATTTCCTGGAAATAACCGGTCAGTGCTTCTTTTTGTAGTAAAGACTCCTGAATAAGATTCTCTGACCACTTCTCTTTTAACTATGCTGCCCTGCACATCTTTGTCAAGCTGAGTTATGTTTTCAATAAAACCACCAAAGCATTAGAATTCTAAAGCCATCTGTCACTATCCATGCTTATTATTATTTTTTAAAACATCAAAGCTATGAAAACCATCAAGAGCATATATGCATGCTCTTTGCCGGATCCGGAAAAATTGAGGACATTTGAATCGTGGCCCATCCACTTGTAACCTGTTTGACCTTGAGCTAGTGACACACGAAACTGGCTAGTGACCAGCTTCGTGCGTTGGTTTCCCCATCGATGGGAAGATCATCATGATCATGACCACACTGGTTTGTTGTAAGGAAATCAATGATAATAAAGGTAAAACACTTAGGAACAGTAATCTATCAAAGAGTCACCACCACAGAAGGGCTGCTTATAAATGTGAGATCATATTGGCAGCAACAAACTGGTGTGTAGAGCAATACAGGAATTTATGCTCCAGATTGGAATCAAGCTGCTCCCACTGTTATTCAGAAAGCAGTTATTTGGAAGATATTGAGTACTGTTGCAAATTGAGGCATTTATTTGATTTTTGACTGCACTACGGAATGAATCTGTTTCCATGCATAATGTAGAGTATTCCTCTAAATAATTTACCAGCCATTTTATTGTCTCAAAAGAAATATAAAAATGTGTGAAATACTAGAAAAGCCATATATCCCTTCTATTTGGAAGTTTAAGACCAGAGGTTTAGGAAACATTTACTCTCTTTTTCTCAGATGAGCATATGCCTCCAGCTTAGGGAGGTTGCTATTGCAAATTTTGCCTTCTTTGGGGGAACACAAGGGCAGAAGATCTTTTCATAAACACAAAAGAGGATAAGAACTGTTTGTGTGGAATTATATGCTGACTACCGAAAACAGGAGCCCCCTGAGGGCCAATCAGCATTATCTTGGTATTAAGTTAAAGAATTGGATACTTTTATCCCATGAAAGGATCTGGGCACAGAAAAAGCTGTGGAGTTAACCTAAACAAGACAACACAAAAAAACGTGTAATGACTTAGAATAATGAAATCCACACTCTTCATCATGATCTAAGAATCTCTATGGGATTTGGCCCCCATCTATCATTACAAACTCATTTTTAAAGCACTTGTATCCAGCCAGTTCACTTCAGACTCAGTGGCTTCCTTTCTGGGGGTTTGGGGGGAACATGTTAATGTCATTCCAACCTTAGCATCTTTGTACTTGCTCATCTGTCTGGAAAGTGTTTCTCCTAGATATTCACAAGTGTTTATTCTTTTTGTTTTATTAAGCTCTCCACTGAGATTCAAGCTGAGGCAGTTCGGCTCTAAGCACAGCTCTCTTGCTGTGAAGTTATGTGTACTGACACCATGTGGTGTGGAATGCCATGATGGCAAGTTCAAGTTCTGTGAGCCCACAGATGCGGTGCCTGCAGAAGCATCCTGGACAGGGAAGGCACATCCAAATCCAGAATATGTGTCTTTCAGGGTTAATCCCCAAAAGGTTCTGTAGTGATGCAGCTTTCCACATTCAGGTAGAGCCAGTATATCATGGAGACCCATCCGTGAATCAGGCTCAAGTGTGCTCCCTGGTAAACTGGTTGTAAAAATACCACAGGCTTGGATTGATACAGAAGAGGCAAGTTCCATAGTAGTTGATGTTGAAGGGGTCTGGGTCACCTGTTTTTACAACTTGATTGTACCTCCTGGACAGGCCTGAGCTGGGCGTTTTACATACTATTTCCATTTGATAAAAGATTGCTGCCTTACGCACCTAACCATATGGGTAGGTGGGCAAGACAACAGCCAGTTTATGATGGAAGCTCAACTCACATGGTCACCCGAGAGCCCATGGTTCAGTTTCTACAAGGCCAAAAGCTGTTTCTCAAAAAGGAAAAGCTACCTTCGGGAGAGGGTGCAGATTTGCTCCAGAATCTGAGAGACCTGAAAGGTGGTGCTTCTAGAATTAGTGTTTGCCAGAGACTCCATACGATGTTCCTATTTGTCAAGAACACTTGGAGCATCATTGGCAGTGCTGGAGGGGCAGAGGTTCCTGTACTGCAGCCCAGCGTGCTGCAGAGCCCCTCTTGCTCTGGGGGCCCCACTCATCAGGCAGCCTCAGGGGTGATTCTCTGCACAGGTTGAAGTAGCACATCCATATAGACAAAAATGTAGTATCTTGTAGGTATCCTACCAAAAAAAGTTTAAAGTATACAGAATTTGGAATTGTGAGTTTCTAGAAAATACACAATACTGCTAAAATGGTAATTTTAAAAACTCAAAGGTCCCTTCCATGACTAACATTATATAATTTCATAGATTACTTTTGGGTCTAAGATATTATTTTAAAATAATTTATTATCAACCAAGCATACTGTTCTATATATTCTTTATTATCATAAATAATTAGCAAGTATATTTTAAGTAGAATATTAAAGGTCATTTAGACCACAAAAACTTGTGTTTTATCCTAGTAGGAATTTTTCCTCAATGAATAGCATAAAATTTCTTTTAAATCTGTTTTAAAGCAAATAACCAGAAAAAGTATATATAGTAAATATTTATGATATTAAGATAAGTGATTTCTTTTTTCAATTTGAAAAGTCAATAGATTTTCCAGGATAAACCTACAGGTATTCGAAGTTATATATTTATAGATAATATTCTAGGCAAAGCTTTTAGGAGGTATGCACTAGATGCATGATATAAATTTGTCATATGAACAAAATAGCTACACGTTTTGTAGCTACACATGAAATAATCTTTTAGAATGAACTGATTATTTAATATTTAATCAAATATACATGTACAACCATTGAAAATGATGATTTGAAATTTATACTCTGTCACTGAATTTTTAAATGTCGAATTCATTGAGAGTGAAAGCAAACATAAGGCTCAATGATCATGATTTCTGAGCCTAACTGAAAGCATTTTCAGATGGACAAGAGGAAATTCAGACTCTTGGGACCTCTGCAAACAGGCACCCAACTGGGGGAACTTATCTGTAAAATTTTGCCCACCCCACCTGTATTTCCACCACAGAAGATGTTCAACATATGTTAATTGAATGAATAGATACAGTATTGTTGCTCTGTGACTCACGAAACAGTTCTCACAGTCCCTCTTCATGTTGTTTCCCCTCCCTTCACTGGACCCTATCTTTTCCCCACAACAGGGCTGGTCCCACTACTCAACAGAAACAGCTTACTTCACTGCCCGGCCCACCAGGTGCCCTCCCTGTGTCGCCTGTCACTCGTAGGACTCACTGTCATGCTGCTTGTTTTATCTTATCTCTCCAGTCATACATATGCACTGTTAGCCAAGTGTGTAGTTGACAATACATAAATTGTTTGGGTTGTTTGATTGATGTTTACAGACATAGGAAGGTATTTGATTTTCTAATGTTTACTCTAGGATAAGCTAGCATAGATTCATTCTTACTGAGCAGAATATGAATCACATCCCAGAAGTAGCCACATTTTGATTTTAGAGAAGTCATCCTGGGAAATAACTTGCCAAGTGCTCATTTAAAGATTATTTCTTTTCAAACCCAAATTATTCTAGGCTATCCAAAATCTTAGAATCTAAGAGGAAGCCTGGATATATGGACAGTGCCAACTTTGGACAAATACGTAAATGCATGGTTTTTGCCAGTTTTACTTTTTTTTGGTTTGTTTAAAAATCATTTAATATAAAATCCCGTGGAAATTTACCAAAAGTATACCTTAAATAGATAGAATATTTTGAATATCTCTAACCAATACAGTCAGTCCTCACTGTGCACAGTTCAGGATCCACAGAGACTTCTGTGGGGCTGGACAGACCACGGACAGCAACTGCCTCCACCTGCCCCTCGCTACAGGTAGATCCACTTGTATTCAAGGTATGTTTGCCTGGTTGTGTCACTGCTTCTTCCAAATGGTTATTGTTGGACAGAGGAAAAGGAGGATCTCCCCAGAGAGGGTTTGTGGGTCAAGCTGCATTTCCCAATGCTTCAGTTTGTCTCAGGGCCACTTCTGGGACCCATCATCTCCTTCCTCTTACATGTGCTCTGTGTAACCACAGCCAGCACTTTGCTGATTTGTGTTGCTCAAGCAAGGGGAATAACCAAGCCCTCCTCCATCCCTCCAGGTTTCTGCACCAGTTTATTGTGTTTTTGGCCATAGTCATCGTAATTGCACATATACAGTCATTTGGGGGCACAAAAGCCCAAACGGATACACTGATGAATCTACTAAGCTCCAGGTATCCTTCTCCCTGTCCCTGCCATGAAGGAGCATGTTCCTCTTCCCAAGACAATCTGAGTCAATTATCCCAGCAGCATATTGACTCTTCTATATGTCTGATGGCTAACCAGGATGACCAGGTGCCAGCCATAAGCTGGAATGCTGTGATCACTCACTCTGTGCCCTAGTACCAGCACATCTCCCCTGGGAACCAGGGCCTGTTCAAGCACAGCCTGAAGTGGTCAAGACAAGAAACACAAATTACTCAAACATGCCTCTTCTACTACTTTGTACTGGCTGGAGATTGACTTACACACTGCATCTTACCAGACAATTGCTCACAAAGTCTGACCTTTATCTTAGAGCAGGTTCCTTTGTCTGAGGTGCTTCTGGGCACAATCTCATGACAACAACCAATCAGAGCACTGGCCTAGTGATACTGGCTGGGGTTCTGAAGTCAAAGAATGCAGCTCCAGAATATGGCCCATTCTTAGTAAAGACAAACACTTCCCCTCCAAGGTGGAAGATGATAGACACAAAGAAGGCTATCATCACATGGCTGGCTCATTTTCTCAAAGATTTGTACCTTATCTAGGCTCTGCCTTGGTTTCTGTTGCTGGCTGCTCAGGTTTTCACCAATGGCAATAGCTAAATCCACCTTGACTAATAGGTGACCATGTTGCTGGGTTCATACCTGGGCTTCCATCCCTGCAACATGGTCGCTCCGTTCATGGGCGATGATGGAAATATAGAAGCGAGGAAGTTTAGAACTTGGCCGCTCAACTCAATGAGCTCGCCCATCTGCCCGGTTGCTTATTTATCTCGTCTGCATGGATGCTTTCTCGTGTGCATCAATAGGAAAGAAAATCCCCCAAACACTCTGCACACTCTTGCCTGTGTATACACTCCTTCTCCATAGCTTTTTTTTTTTGTCTCCAATCTTTCAGTATTGCCCCTTCAAGGCTACTGACCACCCAGCCAAACCATTCCTCTGTCCACATGTAGATGTTTTTCTCACCCATGTTTCTTCTCCCAAGACATAACAATGTGTACTGCTTACAGTTGGCCTCCTGGGAGAATTTCCTTACTGCTGTCTTTCAGGATCACCCCTGAATGTAAGGTTAGTGCTCTTCAGGGAGGTTTTGGTCTGAAATAATATATAGAGGCTCATCTTGAACTGGATTTGGAATATTTCTTCCTCTGTCAGCTGGCTGGAGTATACATTCTTATCCCCGTAAGGCCATACGTGGGAGCTGAATGATAACTATCAGTGTTACAGAGGTAGATAAACATGGTGGTTTGGACCATTCTTTTGTATAGCTTCCTGTGCTCTGGAGCCTGCTCAAATCTGATCCCAAATATATAACATCCCTTACATAACAGGTTGCAGCTGAGCCCTCTGACCATCAAGCCTTGTTGAGGGGTGCGGCAGTAGCCATGTGGTGATGCTGAACACCCCTGCTGACGTCGTCACTTGTCTCTTCATAGTTAGATGTTTAGTCTCTATCAGGGCCTAACAGCTGCCAGAGGCTGGTTTTAGAATGGTAAACAAATTCTCCTTACAGACGGCATGGTCTCACAGCAGACACCTAGTGGTCTAACTCTTGAGGTTGGCAGGTACACCACATGGCGTCCTCGTAATCACCACATTAGAAGAAGCACCGGGCTGCTGCATCAAATGCCCAACTGGCAGGTACTTTTGAACTGCAGCCTGAGCCTGCTGTGGTCTTACCCTCCTCTCAGCTCCACTCAGAACCAGCAGCCTTCCAAGTCATCCGATAAATGGGCAGATGAGAGCATGCTGTCTCAAAATGCAAGGAGCCCTGCCAAATGCTGTACTTCTCTCCCAGTGCTCATCAGTATAAGATGCAATAACTTGGCCTTTTAATTCTGATGTGCTCCAGAATGACCCAGGCTGCCAGACTCTGAAAAATTGCACTGATGTGGCAGGTGGACCCTGAATATTCATGGGACTTCTTTCCCAGTATTTAGTGTAAATATGACTCACAAGGGCATCCAGAGTCCATTCTACTTCAGGCTTCTATGTCCAAATAAATGATGAAGGCAAGATTTCTAGCTGTGGCCAAGTGACAAAATCAGCAAATACTGCTGCCTAAAAGTAACTATAAATTTGAACAAAATTGATAACAACAAAACAGTGCTCTAGAAATTGACTAAAGGCAAATAACAATATAAGAATCCCTTATGACTGAAAAATTTCTCAATATCAGGAAAAAAACAATTGGAGTTTGTGGTACTCTGGCCTGAAAGCGCTTGTACACCCCGCTTCTAGCTTGGCAGTGCCACGTTTCTGAGAGGGAAAGGCATACAGTGAGTACAAAATTCTTCTGAGTTAACAGGAACAGGCTCATCTTTCAGCAGTGGGTGATGGCCATGCTCAGCAGATCTGTTTGTGGCAGTGACTTCTTGAAGGCAAGGCAGGTGGTGGGGCATGCCAAATGCTGGGTTCTCTTAGTCTGAGGTTGCCATCACAGTTGGAGCAAGCATAGTCCTGGTTAAGGCTGAGTGTATATGCAGCCAAAATGTGACAGAGATCAATATATTACACATTCCTAGCCAGGCCTGAGGACCATGCATGAGCAGAAGAGACCTGAAGGGGCCCAGTGCAAAGTAAGACTGAGCATCCAGTGCACATACCTTGGCTTCTCATATCATTTTACAAGGAGGAAACACGAATTCTTGAAGAAATAGCTTATTCAAGTGCTGGTGCAGAGAACGTACAAGATTAGCCTGAGACACTAGAAATAAAAGAAATGCTCAAAAAAAAAATAGTACAGTAATGGATGTATGTCAAGGGACAATGGATCCAACTGAAAGAGCTCCCAAAGGACAAAGCTAGAACAACAATGCAATAAAAAGTGTATTCCTGAATGGTCACCTGAAATATGAAATAAATTCCCATGAGTCCATACTGATACAAAAGTGGTAAGTAAGTAAATAAACAAAGGAGAAGAAACATATTTCCCACAAAGAGTTTCAAATTATGTGCTGTAGACACTCTGCCCTCGAGGGAGTGGAGCACAACTCCTCACCTCTTAAGTGTCGGGTGCATGTAGTGACTTCCTTTCAAAGTGTGCAGTGCAGAAAGGGACAAGAAGAGCAGATTTACAGTGGAGAAATCTGTCAGGCACACCCTCAGGTTTAATGTCAACAATAATAAGGCGTGCCAATACCACGTACTCTTGGGATGATGTGATGCAAACTGTGTTCTATGTTCTTTCTCCCAAGACCCATAAGCCATATTTAACCAAGCAAACCTATATTAAAGGATATTACATACTAGCTGACTGGTAGCACCCAAAACCATCAAGGTTACTGAACCAAGGAAAATTTGGGACACTCTCACTCTCTAGAGGAGCTGAGGAGAATTGGTGGTCAAGTATATTGTCATATTCTGCATGGGATCCTGGAACAGGTGAAAACCAATGAATAAAGTGAGTCTTTTTGTTAGTAATGTGTCAGTTCTGGCCTATTTTTTTTTTAAGATTTTATTTATTTATTCATGAGAGACACAGAGAAAGGCAGAGACACAGGCAGAGGGAGAAGCAGGCTCCACAAAGGGAGCTCAATGCAGGACTTGATCCCGGGACTCTGGGGTCACGACCTGAGCTGAAGGCAGAAGCTCAAACGCTGGGCCACCCAGGCATCCCAGGTGTTGGCCTATGAATTACGAAAAATGTACTTTATTATAATGTGTTAATGACATAGGAAACAGGGTAGGAAGTATATAGGAATTCTTGTATGACCTGAAACTACTCTAAAGAGTTTATTTTAAAAAGAAAGAATGAAAGTAAGACATGGGGCAGACCTGAGAGCATCCTGTTTGGAATGCCTTCCCTACACATAAACAGTTCCATACACAGAGGTTGGAAGCTCTACTGGCTGGGCACGCTGGTATGTAAAATTCTGTCCAGCTACTGGCTCTCTTAAAAATTTAGACACAAAATTAAAAATAAATATATAAACAAACAAGTAACAAAAACTGAGTGGAAACATTAGGCTGCTTATTAAAGGAAATACAGATTTCATTGAACAGCCCAGACAAGCACTACACAGACAAAAAGCCACAACAATCTTCAGGAACAATTATCAGACTGTCTCCTGCCTCCCTCCTGCCCTTCCTTACTTTTATCTGCTTTGTTCCTATCCACTTATTTTCCTTCTATTCTGTCTTTCCTATCATCTTCCTTATGAGTCAACTATGTGCCCATTATAGAATTGAGAATTTTTTTAAAAAATGAATAAAAGGGGCACCCAGGTGACTTCGTCAATTAAGCATCTGACTGTTCACTTCAGCTCAGTCGTCGTCTCAGGGCCATGAGATCAAGCCTCGCATCAGGCTCCTCTGCTCAGCGCAGAGTCTGCTTGAGCTTCTCTCTCTCCCTCTCCCTCCACCCCTCTCCCTACTGTCTTTTTCAAATCAATGAATAAATAAATAATATTTTTTTAAAAAAATGAGTAAGGGTCTTAGACAAAGCTAGAGTGTCTTATTTTTCCGTAAATGAGCATTTGTTTACATAGAGAAATAGACTATTGGAATATAAAAATATGAAAGCCAGCTTGAATGTGGCTTTCATTTCCCTTAATCTGCCAGACAAGCTGGAAGAGAATGTTGGCCCAGGGGATGATGAAGGCTATGGCTTTTAGCAGCCTAGCAAAGACAGAGGCTGAAGGCAGAGAAGAGTCCAAACAACAATCCAGCAGCTCAAATCAACCACTCTGTCATTTCAAACAGAAAATGCAGCTCAAATTAAACTGGCACATTGCAGTCAAGTACTGGCTTTTAATTTAAGGCCTGGGGCATCAGTTAATTTAGATGGGTGTTACCCAACGTGATAAAGTCTGATTACAAAACAGCAGATGTACCAATGACATACAACTGTGCCCCCAAGGACCTTACATCTACTACTACAAGAAATGCCGAAATGACCACAATACAATAGGATCAGGGAACATTCCTAAGGGCTAAGTGACACAGAAATGAATGGTTGCCTGACAGGTGCTTGGGTTCCGACCTCGGTTCAAACGTGAACCTAACTTCTTAAGAGGGAGGCATTGTAACTATCTGCTTGTAGCAATAGAAAGGATCGCACATAAATAATCAAGAAGTAGTAATTTCTAGTTGCAGAAGGGATCATTAGACAATATACTACTTTGCCAAACTCAGAGCTTTCATGAACATTTGCTTATTGTGATAATTCTGCATCTGGTTATCACTAAACATATTTGTCACACATGAAGGGAAGTATGGTTGCAAGTGCAAGAAGCTGAGTAACTGTCCCAGGTCACGTGGCAGAAAGAAAATGGATTTGAATCCACATCTGAGATACTCTAACGTGGAGTCCCCTGCCATTGAACCACCATTCTTGGCAACCAGCACAATTGGTATTCATTAGAGCCCAAGGAACACACCGACATTTATCTGTAGGACGCCTGCTTAGCTCTATCAGTCAGGGTCCAATTAGGACACTGAATCCACACCAGTTGTTTTAACAGCATTGAGAAAGAATTTAATGTCCAAATAATTGCTGCCCAGCTTTTGAGATCTGAATAGACAAAAAGGCAACACTGAGATACCTGTGGCTGTGTAGTAGGCAGCTATTTCTTACAAAGTTTAAGAATAAAGGATAGGAATTGGAATAATTACAATTTTGAAGTTTGAAAGGCAGCCTCTCTATGTGGGATACTGGGCTAAGGACAGCTTTATCTGCCTATGATGCTCATTCAGGAGCTCAAAGGAGGGAACCCTGTATATCTGTCAAAGGAATAATGTGGTCTGAAGAATTCAACCCTGTGTCACAAAGTCTACCAGGATGGGTTTGAAACAGAGAGACAGAAGCTTAATAACCAATATGCTCACTAAGGCTGTATTTCCAGAAACCCAGATGCCCTTTTTGCAACTTTCAGAAATTCTTCTCATAGTTGCAACTGGTTATGAGTCACCACCATTACTGAAATTAACTAATATCAGGAGCTGCTATTAAGTAAGTATTTTGTTCTCAAAATGCCATAATTTAACAAAAAGAATTCAGAACTTAATTGATTTGATATATAATTCATGTTAAATTTTATTTATAAAATGATAGTTAATTTTAACTTGCATTTCAAAATTAGTGCAGGAGTGTTGGTATTTTTATCATAGACTCACGACTAAATATAGTTCCTTTGCTGCAAACTTACATAAAATATTTACTTAAGCATAATTATACCACAAAAGCTTATTCAAATGCCAAACTCCTTTAGGAGATTTTCACAGTTGTCTTAAATCTAGATAGGATGGTTAATCATAGCATAATTACCCTGACCTTAAGCCACATATATCTTTTTATATATCATGCTATTTATAATGCATTTTGGCAGATTAGCCTTTTAAGTGTATAGGAGCCTATTTAGTAAAATGAGTTATCATTATTGTCACCAAGAACACATAGACATCTGTAAGAGATAGCAACTAGACTCCACCTAGACCCATAATGCTCTTCTGGAGACACAAGGGACTATAAAGAAACTCTCAGGCCCATCGTGAATTCACTTTTGTGTAGAAGGTAAGTCACGCACACATGAAAACTACACTATTCACAGTATGCCATTAGAATCAGATGTATGCTATAATCCCTACGTGTTAAAAATTGAAAGCAGACACAGAAATTCCCTATGGGACTCTGTGAAGTAGAATGAAGTGGATTTTGAGTTTGACCTTGGAGAATCATTGGTCTCTGTTCTCATGTACTACCCACGCTGAGCACTGTATTAGCACTTAACTCACCCCCACATTAGCTGCCTCTCCCATCAGGCTCTTGAGTTCTGTGGCAGAGCCCTGAATATCTAGTTTGTTTTAAGAAGCAAAAGCCAAACATTATGTTGTAAGGGACTGGATTACCCATTAATAAAGAAAGGTCAACATCCCGTATTCTTGCTCACAGTCTCCCCAGGAAAGCAGGTGTGTAAATGAAAAGGACAGTGCACTACCCAGAAAAGCAGACCGTCCACCTAAACCCAAGAGAGAAGTAATGGTGTGCCAGGCAAAATAAACAGCCACATAAAATATCAATTCAATGAATCTTTGCAGTTATTTCATCAAGAAAACCACCACTGTGATCAAGGTGCAGAATATTTCCATCGCCCTGAAAAGATTCCTCAGCCCCTTGGGAGTCTGCCCTCCCTCTGCTGTTAGCCATAGGCAACCACTGTTTTGCTTCCCGTTATTATAGATGCATTAATATTTCATAAAAATGGTATTATATGGCACACATGACACACATACGTGTCTGCTATATGTGCACTATTTGGTGACTATTTTTTTCATGCAACGTGATGATTTTGAGTTTCATCCATTTTGTTTCATGGACCAGTAGTTGCTTTCTATTGATTGCTGAGTAGTATTTGTGATACTACAATTCATGATAAGAAATATATATTTGGTCTTTGTCCTTTCTGGTACAGAGCTCCTAAAAACCTTGGAATTTTCTAAGTAGTGAGAGCAATAACGATGTTTTTTCATGTGAATGATGTGGCTTTTGGAAAGCACCTATCATAGGGCTGAGGAGCCAGCCATGATATTATAGGATTGGAAGTTTTCAGTTCTACCCTTCTGACCTTTGGGTAAGGGACAGGGGCTTGAGGTTTGATCAACTGACAATGGCTAATTTAATTAATCTTGTCTATGTAATGAAACCTCCATAGAAACCCAAAGGACAAAATTCAGGGAGTTTTTGGGTTGGTGACACATGGAGATTCAGACAGAGTGGTGCTCTTGGAGAGCACTGGGGAGCTCGATGCCTTTCCCCTGTGCATCTCATCTGGCTGTGCTTAGGTTATATCCTTTTTTAATAAACCAGTAATCTTGTAAGTAAAATGTTTCTCTGAATTCTGTGACCCACTCTAGCAAATTAATCAAACCCAACGAGAGGGTTGTTGGAACCTCCTATCTATAGACAGTCCATCAGAAGCCTGGGTGACAACTGGGGCTTGTGATTAGCATCTGAAGCAAGGGGAGTTTTGTGCAACTGAGTTCTCCACCTATGAGAGCTGGGAATTGCTTGGTGATGTGGGAAACACCCTCATGAACTGAAATTGGTGCCAGAATTTTAGTATTCAGTTGTATGGGTTGTTTGTCTATCCAGGTGCAGATTGGATTTGATGTTTCCAGTTTGGAGCTAATACACATAAAGCAACTATAAACCCTTTACTACAAGTTTTTGTAGACTTGTAGTAAAAAAATGTATTTTTTCATTTCTCTTGAGTAGATACAACTCTTTCTTTTTTATGGCATTATTGTTTTGGGCTACTTGATTATGGCAATTGAATCACTTTCCAACCAATTTAATTATGTATCATAAAAGTTACATCTAATAAGCTATGTATGTACTAGAATTACATTTTCCCCTCCTGTTATTTGTATAATTCTACTGATCATCCTCATTTGTTTTTAAATATTTAATATTATTTTCAGATGATCAAAGAAGCTATTCATTTATAAAGGCAACTAGTCTGTATAATCAGACCGTCTTCTAGAGTGATAACCAATTTTAAATTGAGTTTTAAATAAAAAGCATCTAAGAAGACAGGGCATGTGGTGGTCAAATTGCACAGCTGTCCAAGCTAGGAGTAACATCAGACTTTGTCTGAAATAATAATGTGAACAAACTATTATATCCTTAGTCAGGCATTGCTTAGAGCATATTATGACATAACACATCTACTCCAGACAACATCTACAGAAATAGGTGTTTTTTATTTAAGATAAGGAAAATGAAGTATTAAGATGTTAAGTAACTTGCCCAACATCACAAAGTCCATAGCAGCAGGCCTTGGGGGACCGAGGGGGGCTTAATCCAAGCTGTCTTCTCCAGAAACCACACACTCAACCTTCAGTGACTTTAACTTTGTTGACAGAATGAAGTAACCCTGACTTGTCACTCTGTATCTCCTGCATCCACTAGATGGACAGGACATTCAATAAATAGAATCTGTTATACTTTAATAACTCCAAAGTTTTATTCTAAAGAGCTCCTAACATTAAAAAAAATTATGGTTCTTTGTATTTCATCAAAATTTTCAAATAACATTGCTCATCATATTTTCTGTTAATCCTTTTTGAGAAACTCATGAGTCAACAGATCTCTCCTGGAAGTGAGTAGACTACACGCAATGTGGAAACTCTCCATCCGTGATGATTTCCATTCCAGGAAGCAGCCTTCAATGTGTTCAGTCAACACCACCTATTTGCACAGAGCAGACGGGCTTACTCTGAGACCTGAAAAATCTAACTGAGTTCCTTCTATTGAACTCTACATACACTCAGCTTTTACCTTTCCTTTTGGGAAAAAAAAGTCAAAGAAAAAAGAAATCAAAGTTTAAAAGAACAATTGGCACCTCGCATGGAGGAGCCACTATCCCCAGGAAGTTTTTATTTGTGAGCTTGAGTCTGCTCTGCCGGGTAGACATTATTCAGTAGCAGAACTATGAGATGAAATGACTATAACTTACTAGCATGTGCCCAGGAGGCATGATTGATGTAGGATTCGCATGTCCCATCTCCTGAGCTCCTCTAAGCTTTTCACACCTCTGTCACTGATGTTTTCTGGTGTCTGCAAGGGGGCCGAGAAAATTTCTGATGGACCAAATCTCGGAGAGTTTTATATCCACTTGAGTCAAGTTGCTTTCACCTTACCCTTCTTTTCTTACCCACCTCACCCCAGGAAAAAGACGTGGCCTTATGTCACTGTCATGCATATCTAGCTATCTAAGTGGACTGAAATGCAAGGAAAGCCAGTATTTTAGTCTATAGATGGAATTTAGGCAATGATGAATTATTAACTCAAGGACAAATAACCCATAACCTTCATACTGTTAAATGATTGGGTACCTATTTTATTTGTTTATTTATTTATTTATTTATTTATTTATTTATTTGAGAGAGAGAGAGCACACTTGAGCAGGGGGAGGGAGAAGGAGAGAATCTCCACCAGACTTCATGCTGAGTGCAGAGCCTCATGCTAGGCTTGAACCCACGACCCTGAAATCATGAGTTAAGCCTACGTCAAGTGTAGGCTGCTCAACCTATTGGGCCCCCCAGGCACTCTTTGACATCTATTTTAAACTCTCTTTTATTCACATTACTCCAGACCAAGCAAGATAATGAATCTGAATAATAACTCAGAATAAGAAAGGGATTGAGATCAGGGAAGGGATGCATCCGTTCCCTGGAAAATACCATTGCTGCCCACTTTGACTCAGCCCCTAAATGGAACTAAAAAGAAAGTTAAAACTTCTGCTGCCTGAATATGGATGTACATTAACTTGTCTTGAAATGGGTTATGAGAAGAGTGGGTCCACATTCCTAATGTAAGGATCCTAATGTAAGGATAGAGAAGCTATTCTTCATAAAACAAATCCAATTAAAATAATAAATATTAAGATACTTTATAATGATAGAGTGCTACATAAATATAAGAAATTTATTCTAAATCTACCACATATTGTAAATATTGAGCATAAATCAAACAAGAATGTGAATGTGCTCTTTCCTTTCCTCTTTTCTAACCACCACTTCCATTCTGCGTCATATGACAAGTTAAACACCATGCTTGGCCTTGAAAAGTGTGAATAAAAAGGAGTTTAATATAGCTATAAAATCATTTATAAGTATGGAGATGGATGGGCTATTTGTTCTTAAGATAATTATTCACCGTTGCCTAAAATTCCATCTATAAACAGAAATGTCAGCTTTCTTTGCATTTCAATTAATTTTTTCTTGAATTCCACAGATTATAATTTCCTTGGATTTTTTTGTACTATTAAAAATCCTTCTACTTCACTGACAATATTGATTTTAATATTCCTCCCATAGATTTATAACTTTGTGTTTGGTGGGTAAGGTTCACAGTTGCAAAATCCAATAATTTGTCGATAAATACATAGAACTCTTCGCAGTAATTAATATATCAGTAAAATAGCATTTGTAGTCTTGTATCAAAATATTAATACTCAAATGCTGACTTATAGAATTGGTCATTTATTTTAAGGTTTTCTATACAATAACAGAGAGAAGTATAAATATTGAACCCCCTAAAATTGAACTTTAAAATTGGCCAGTATGTGCTGAACTTTTAAAACTTGAATATTTATTCAATAGGAATTAAGGGGCTATTATGTATAATATTCTGATACTCTATTCAAAAATGTAAGTGATTTAGGGCAGAGCCACAGTGTCCCAGTCCATTGAGGATCTGACTCCATTTTACCTCAGGTCATGATCTCATAGGTTCTGGGATGGAGTCCTGTGTTGGGCTCTGCACACAGCAGGGAGTCAGCTTGAGATTCTCTCTCTCCCTTTGCCATTCTCTCACTTGACCTTGCTCTCTTTCTCTCTCCCAAATAAATAAATAAATCTTTAAAACAATTAAAAAATTAACATGTGATTATATAAAGATAAAACAGTTTAGGCTGGGAAAAAAACTTTAAAAGTGATATTTTGGAGTTCTGAGAAGTTCTGAAAAATTGCACAGTAAGGAAAACACAGGGGAGCATATTGGATTCAAGTTGCATCTTAAAGAAAACTAAAATCTGGATGGAATATGGAGAGAAGCAAACTCTAGGGCAGTGGAGTGGTTTGAAGAAAAAAGAAATAAAAGAGATCATAGACAAACTGGCCAGAAAATGGATTTCATGTGGGAACATAGAAATGCAGCTGGAAACATATGTTGTATGTATTGATTTTTAATTATAGGGAGATTCTTCTGGCACCATACAAAACAACCTATTTTTTGAATAGCTTCATGGTCATTTTGGAGGCTAACAGAAAACACTTTGTCCTTCAACCTCTTAGTCTCTCCTCACTCACTTCTTCACAGGGAATAGTACTGGTGGTATGAAGAATAACCAGAGGAAAATGCCTGGGCTGAGGTGTGGGAAATTGCCTTCTCAAGTGCAAAGATCAATGCCAGAACAGAGAAGGTATTTTTATGACATTTTAGCTGAAATGACATTTGCTCTGGGTAAACTACTTTATCTGTTGGCAATCAGTTGCCTCTCTTTCTACGCATGCTGTTGAAATGCCCATCATGATAGCGATCCCAGCGTGTCAGATAATTGTCTTTTCCTTGTCTGGGTTTCTTCCTAGGTGTCTATTGGATGAAAACCACCAAATGTAAGTGGTGTGAAAAGGAGAAGAGTGAGTTTTTGCTCAACATCCGAAAAAAAGAAAAAAGGAATTAGGAGTAACAAGAAAGATTCTGCTTATCAAATACTCCATTTGCTTCTTCACATTTCCCCTGTCTTCCTGGAAGTTGGGTTTTAGCCATTAAAATTTGGGATTATCATTAATTGATTATTAATCAATTGGATTGATTAATTTGGGAAATGGGTTGTGCATAGTGATGCTGTCCTTCTGGGGCCAAGAGATTAAAACTCCAGTGTGTTTCTATTGTTTCTCTTCTCTTTCAGCAGTGCCTGGAAGAGCTTTCGGGACAAGAAGATGAGTCTTAAGACAAAAATATCCCAAATATCTGTGAAAGTTGCCAGACCCAGGAAGGACTTTATACAGGTAAGAAATAAGCACTGTTGTGTTTAGCCAATGAGATTTTGTGGTTTGAATGTTGGAGCAGCTAGCATTAATTATCCTGAAGGAAATATCTATGTTTCTACCCAGCTAAATTCTGGTTTCTCATGCTTCATTCTGAAGAATATTTAGAGTCTTGTTTGGGGGGGAAATAATGGTTTGCTAAAATGTAATATTGCTGAAGAAATTAATGTTGAATCTTCAGGTACCACCTCAACTTCAGTTGCGTGAAGAGAATAATTATAATCAAAGCTATCCTAAAATTAAAGGTCAAGGTAAAAAATAAACCCATCTCAGGAGACATTTACGTGAAGATCATGCAGCCAATATCAAACTTCTAATTTGAGATCTTGAACTTCTGAAACTCTGCACGTGTCACATAAGTAAATAAATAAGTCAGTACTTCAATAATTCATTATACAGCAATTCCAGCTGATTTATTCTGTGAGGGCCCAAAACATTTTTCAACATAAATTTAGCCATTATCCATAATATATATCACTGCTTTTATCATTTTCTTTTTTCTCATAAAAGCCCTTGAATAGAGTGATCGCATTTGAATTGGACCCTTTAAATAATTCTTGCAAGTATATGCGGAGAAGGAATTTTTTTTTAAACCTGAAGAGTTTTACCAATGCAGCTGAATCCCTTTCAAATAAAAGGCTTACTTTTGAGAAAAATTAGGTTATTAGTGCTGCATGAAGGAAAACATTAATGCCGTATTTTACAAATGAAAACAAAAAAAACAAACAAACAACTACTTCCCTGACCCCCTAAATATCCCAACCAACTAAACAAACAAAAAACTTGTTCTCTGGGGTATATTAAGAAATCCTCTAAAATTGTATAAGGAAATTACTGTTGTTCCTCCACCATTATGTTAATTGATAGACCTGTAATGGATAAATGTGATTCCCGTGTGAATTTACCTTAAAGTTTAAGTAGAATAAGACTGGAAGATGGACGGGGCTGTGCACAAAAAGTTAATACAATAAGGCTAGTGGGGTCCTGAGAGGCTTGCTCATAGGTGGCCCTCGGATGGTGTCTGGGAAGGTGGATTTCAGCAAAGTTCCCACCATTCCTCATTTAGGGTGGCTCACTCTACCTAGACTTTTTGTGCAAATAACATGGCTCATGCTGAAACTGTTTTCCTTCTGAGAATCTGGAATTTGGGCACATGGTGTCCGAGGGCATCTAGGTGACCAGCCCCCAGTAGCTTCCATGAGCACTGAGTCTCTAAGGAGCTTCCCTTGTAGACGTCAGGTGTGCTGTCTTGTCTTAAGGCTGAGAGGCTCAGGGCATCCTGTGTGGTTTTACTGAGAAAGGACTCTTGGAGCCTTGTGCCTGATTTCTCCCTGATTGTGTCCCATGTACTTTTTCCCTTTGTTTATTCTGCTTTTGCTTTTTCATAGTAATAGATCATAACCATAGATGTGATGATATGTGGAATCCTACAACCCCCCTTAGGGCCCCAACACATAATGAAAATTGCTAAAATTATGCATTTGTCTGTGGAGAACTTTCAGTATGAACTTTTTTTTTTTTTTAAGATTTTGTTTAATTATTTGAGAGAGAGTGTGTGTGTGTGTGTGTTCACAAGTTGGGGAAGGGGCAAAGGGAGTCTGCAGACTCCACAATGAGCAGGGACCTCAGGACCCCAAGACAATGACCTGAGCCAAGGGCAGAGACTTAACCCACTGAGCCACCCTGAGCTTATTTTTTATATGCTGCACATTCTCCTGAGCTCTTGTGTACTGTACTTGCTCAGCTGGAAATAGATGGAAATTCTGTGGACAAGGGCCAAAACTCCTACAGAAAAATAAAACAAAAAACAAACAAAAAAAAAAAAAGAAAAAGAAAACATAATTAATGGGATTTCTGAAAAAAAAAATAGGATATATACAAAACAATAAATAGAAGTTATGCTAGGGCTCAACCTACAAGTGTCTTTAAAATAAGCATGAATGTCTTATTTCATATATCAACTTCCAGTTTTATAATTCTGCAAGCAATTACTTGGTTGAAAAAACTTTTTTATAATTATTATAAGAACAAGGACTGATTTACAATCCATTTTCAAAATATCCTCATGGACTCCTAACTCTGGGAAATGAACTAGGGGTGGTGGAAGGGGAGGTAGGTAGGGGGTGGGAGTGACTGGGTGGCAGGCACTGAGAGGGGCACTGTATGAGATGAGCACTGGGTGTTATTCTATATGTTGGCAAATTGAACACCAATAAAAAATAAATTTATAAAAAAAATCTTCATGTATGCAGGCAATTTCCAAGCTTTTATTTTGCCCACTTCATCTCTTAACCCACGTGTTCCATGGTCAACTTATTAACTGTACTAAAAATTTCTTTAAATCAAAGGATCTACTACTTGCTTTGATTTCAAATGCTCTGGTATCTTTTTAGGTCTTATTTGATTATAATCTACAAATTTGGGCTTTGCTTTTGGGTAATTGGGGGATGAAATATATCACCACATTTTCAGGAGAAAGATAATACGACTAATATGATGGCTCTAAATCTACTCCATATTGTCATGTTTTCAGGGTTGGTTAGTTATTTTTAATTGTAAGTTATAGACATTTGATTTGTATGTCAGCTGGCAAGTTTCTTAAGTGAAGAAGTTTGATATACTTCTAAAAATTTATCCAGGAATTAAATTAGTAATACTCAACATTTTAGGTTATTATTCCAGTAGTAACTTCATATCACATGTTCCAAGGGTATCAGAACTGCTGACCATGAGAAGACATGGACAAGGGACAGAAGGGATGATTGTAAGCAGCCCGTTCTGAGAGCAAGGGCACAACCATGAAGAGTAAGACACTCTGTGGTAAGAGTTATGTGGGTGGACAAGGAGTGGGCTGGTGGAAAAAAAAAATTGATGGTTGTCATTATTAGACTCAATCTACAAAACTCCTGAAACTTTCCTGTATCTTCCTTTTGGTGCTCATATTACTTTACTTTCTGCATTTCCAGGTTATTTTATGAGTGATCAATCCACTGTGGTGACTCTGGACCATTTCTTAACAACCAAACTCTAGATTGGCATGGCCTTCACCCAAGTAAAACCAATTGTGCTGGACCTTTGGAACCTCACTCAGGGCCCAGACTATATACAGTTTGATTTCTCAGGACTTACCCACACCCAGGCAGCCTCATGGACTGAAGCAGGTAGGCCAGCAGTTCTGAACTCTAGATGCACTAGGGATCTGAGTCAATGCCTATGTGCACCTCCATACCTCCATGTCCAGGCACTCCAATTGAATTCCAAGGCCTGGCTGAGTATAAGCCTTTGCAAACTCTCTCCAGGTTCTGGGGATGTATAGCCAACAGGAGCCTTGATAAACAAGGTAATTACAAACCTTGCTGCTCTGAACAGCTTTCTCTAGTAATAGTTCCAATGAGGTGTGCATTGGTAGAGCAGCTTAAGGTTTAAGAGAGGAAATGACAGAAAGGCAGATCTTCAAGCACAGAGTAGCCAGTGTGGGGCTGGGAAATGAAATGTTCTGGGCAGCTGTAAGAGGCACAGGCATGCTGGGCAGGTGCATGGCTTTTAGCTCTAACTTTTGCTTCTTTGTGTGTGAGATGCTCAGACTGCAGGTCCCACATCTACCTGTTAGGTAAGAATACTACTTCCTTCTCAGGTTTGTTGTCAGAGTTAAAAGAGATCAATAAACATGAATATCAGTATGTAAAATAATCAGTGTTTAAACTGGAAAACATTTAGGAATGAGTGTGGATGTAACATGATGCTCTAACTCAGCATTTGGGTTCAGACAACTGGAGTTTGCATTCTAAGCCTATTGCAGAGCTGTGAGATTTCAAGCATGTACCTTAGCCTCTCTAAATTTCATGATTTCTTTCTATAAATGAGTATCACAGGTGTCCTATAAATAAGAACTGAGGCATGTATGCTAAGTGGTTAGTCTAGAACTTCTCACATGCTACGGCTCGGTGAGTGGAAACTGTCATTGTTATTTACATGTGCCCATGATGATGCACATACTATGGCTCCTCACAGTGTCTTGATTACCAACAGCTTAAAGCTCAACATGCTAAAATCCAAGATTATTTTTCTGATCTTGAGAAATAAAAACCAGAAGAATCAAAGTGACTACTTTTTTACTTTGTTTATTTATCTAAGATTTAGTGCTCATCTCTCTGAGCTGAATATGAATATGGTGTTATAAACTTCATAGAACTTTAGTGTGATGCTGAATGCTTGTATCTGTGAACACATTTAGTCTGAGAAAGAAATCTAAGCTAAGTCAGAAATCCTATATCCTATATCCTATAGGAGGAAATTATACAGAGTCAAAGATTAATGTACCTGCAGACATTGTATTTCACTTCCTACTGTATAAAAATTTAATTTTATTTTACTGAAAACCATAAACCTCAGGTAATCTTATACAAATTATTTTTAAAACTTGTGGTAAGAAAATGCAGGTGAATAATAAATAAGATGCTTACTTATTGTATTAAAATGTATGTAATATATATTTCAACAAATATGAAATGTGAGATTTGAATGTGTAAATGATGCATACAAATGAATGGTGTACAAATTCTCAGTTTGTGGAAAAAATGTTACTTATTTCCTTTGGGTATGATGGCCTCACATATTTTCCATGAAATATGATTATCTGTGAAAATATAATATTTGCATCATATTCTTTTCTTGTTTTTCCTCCAGTTTAGTCCTTCTCACAAAGCTTCAAAATATATCATGTTTATTTCAAAGTAAAAAATATATTCTTACATATTCACCTTATAATTATTATAAAGTTATCATATCCCATAAATTTAAAAAGCAATCACCATATACTAACACATCCTAAGTCACTGAACAACTAGAATTTCTTCTTTAATGAAATTAATACTCTCTTTATTAATACTCTCCTTATTAATTAGTTAGCAATGATTATCAAGCACCATAAAACTCAGGAAACTCAGAAGGGAGAGAAATGTAGTACAGGACTCATTAGAACTGGATTTAAATCTTGCTTCTATCAAAGACAAATATCAACACTCTTTAAGAGCAGATGCTTTTGTGGATG
Organism: Vulpes vulpes; assembly: GCF_048418805.1. NCBI lineage: Eukaryota > Metazoa > Chordata > Mammalia > Carnivora > Canidae > Vulpes > Vulpes vulpes. Next base: position 53,106,070 of record NC_132784.1, on the reverse strand, counting down.
TCAGTGTACATATTTGTTAAATGTGAGATTCAACCTTGTTATTCTGTGAAGTGTCTTTCAATAAATAAATTATTCGATGCAATTCAGAAAACACTGAATAAATATTAGCCATTTATTAATATAAGGCTATGAGGTTAAGCTTTCTCTTCTTCACATTCAATTGGCCAAGCAATTAGCAATATTTAAGCAATCATTCACATATACCAAGCAATCTGATATGTAAAATTACCTCTCTTTTAATAAGAAAAATAATTTATAATGAAAGCAACCATCCATAAGTAATCTGCTTAGTAATTTTAGGTTTTCTAAATTCTTCCTTTTTCTTATGGGCTCACAATTTCAGTAAAGTATATAATGACTCTCACGTTTTTGATTTCTTAAACACAAGTTATTTTTATTTTCTCATATGTCCTTACATAACATCCAATTTGCATTGTATAATGGTCTATAAAATGTTACCAGACTAACTCAACATCATATGACTTGAGATACATTGTTCTGGGAATGATGATCAGTTCCTACTTTCCAAATGCTAATTGAATCCAGTGTTGAAAATCCTTAGCAACTTTTTTCATGAATCAGTATGCAGTTGAGAGCAGTGATATCCTTAGGCATATTGATCAAAATCCCTCTCAAGACTTCAAAAATTTGTCAGTTACATGAGAAATTAATGCGATACTGGATTAGTATTTTCCTATCTTATTACTTGCTTATATTTTCTAAAAGTGAGATTACTACAGGTAGTGAACTAAAAAAGAATAAGAATAGTGGCTAATTGACCTATTTTAGATTGTTTTATAAAATAGATATTTTAAAATTTTATCTCTGGCTCTGTAAGACTGGCATTTCCACCAATAACAATCAGAACTGTAAAACTGACTTTAAGAATGTATTTAAGACCTGCATCCAGTTCTCTGCTCGACAGGGAATCTGCTTTTCTTCTCTTTCTTCCTCTAATAAATAAATAAAATCTTTAAAAAATTATATATATAAGAAAGAATCTGTTTAAGAGCATCAGAGCATGACCAAGGCAGCACTGATATTAAAGTTAATGTCATAGAGAGAGGGGGTGTCACATCTCAGGTAGTACTTTTGTCTTGGGGTATTTGCTGATTTTAAGCAGCCGCTGATACTGAGTAGAGCTTTCAGCAGTCTCAAGAAGCAATATTGGGAGCATAGAAAGTTTGAATTGAGGATTCTCCAAGGAGCATATGCTTCAATAAGCATATCATACTTTTAGTTTGGACCCAATAATGACTACAATGAAGTAAACTTGGTAAACCAGGTCTCATAAAAACTCAAAGCTAGGTTTAAGTAGTTGAATTTTTATTTGGTAAATAATCATTTTCCCCTATTCTAACTTCATAACATCTTCTCTGGGTAAAAATAACATCACCTAGATTCCTAAATTATCTATAATTTTTCAGACACAACCATTATTCATTGGGAAATTACAATGCATAAAAAAAAGTAAAGAATTGACTAAAACAAAAATAAAAATAAATTCAGAGAAAGACCCATAGGACATCACAATATTGCAATTAGCCAACAATAACTTTAAAATAATCGTGATTAATATAGAGTATCAGGAGAGAATAAAACATTATGCAAAATTAGCAAGAGAAATTCTACAAGGGAAAATATATTAATTAGGTCAATTAATAGTTTTAACATTAGTTTAGACACACTTGGAAAACTTTAATTAGGTCAATTAATAGTTTTAACATTAGTTTAGATACACTTGGAAAGAGGAATAGTAAACTAGAGATAAGTCAGAAGAAAATGTACACATCGAAGCATGGAGATAAAAGCTTGAAATATACAAAAACAAATGAAAGATTAAAATTGAATATAACAGAAATATCTGAAACAACTGTGCTTGGAATTTGAGAAAAGAGGAGAGAAAAAATGAGATCAAAGCAATATTTGGAGATGTAATAGCTGAGGTTCCCCCCCAAGTATTAAAAACCTCAACATAAAGCTCTATAACCCCAAGCAGGGAAATATAAAGAAAACCATACAAGCATATCATAGTAAAATTGTTAAATTTAAGATAAAGAAGCTTAAAAGCATCTAGAGAAATACTGCCTTCAAAGACATAGATGACTTCTCAACAGATAAAGATAGGAAACTGAAGAAAATGGATGGATCAAAGTGTAAGATGAAAATATTGTTAATTAAGAATTCTTTTTTTTAAGATTTTATTCATTCATTCATGACAGACACAGAAAGAGAGGCAGAGACACAGGCAGAGGGAGAAACAGGCTCCCTATGGGGAGCCCAATGTGGGACTCGATCTCAGGACCCCAGGATCACAATCTGAGCCAAAGGCAGATGCTCAACCACTGAGCCACCCAGTGCCCCTGTTAATTCAGAATTCTATATGTAGCAAAAAGGTCCTTAAAAAAGAAAATAAAATTAGAATTAATGAAGAGCAGACCTGCATTAAAAGAAACAAAGCGTTCTTTGGATAGAAGAAAAATGATCCCAGATAGAAGTATAGATAGGAAACAAGGAATAGAAAGCCCTATTAAAAGTAAATCCAAGGATATAAATGAACGCTGTTGCACTAAAATGATAATGATAAAATCTTAAGTATGTAAATGTATATAAAAGCAAAAGAGTTGACCCCAATTGTATGGAAAACTAAAAGTTGTTTTGGGGAATAAAATAAGAATTAAAGTGTTTTAAGTTTCTTGCCATTTCTAAGAAGTGTTAAAAGTCTACTGTATATTGTATTTTAGTAAGTTCAATGATGCATTTTGTAATTTTCAGATTAAATACTAAGAATTAGTGAAATAACCTATAATACAGGAAAAACTTAATTTAAATTGAATTGAAAATTAAAAGGAGAAAAGAAACAGAAGAGTATATAACAGGTGAGACAAGAAGGGGCATAAATAATTATATGGTCGATTTACACAAATTTCTATCAATGGGCACATTAAAGATCTAAACATCTAAACATCTAAATATGTTTGTATCTAATAAAACAGCCTCCTGAAGTTAAAGGTATCAGAACAAGTGACTCATCAATTTTAAAATGGAATTTTGTGTAATTGTACCAAACCAGCTTTTAACTAAATCAAATTTAATGTTATAGGAAAAGAATAATTTGTCAGTTTCAGTGATTGTCAACTAATTAAACAATTGGAAAAAAAATTGAAATCAAGAAGTTAATATCATTTCTCATTCCATTCTGTGTTTTCTACTTCGTGCAGAAGTTTTCATTGTGCCAACATTTTAAGAACACATAGATGCTTTTTACAGAAAGTAGAATCTTTACTACTATTGTTTCCAGTTTATAAAATAACTAATATTAAACATAATGTAATAAAATTAAAAGCAATTCCTATCTTGTGTCTTTACATTTTCAATAATAGGGGGTTTTTGAAGAAATTTTTAAAAATTACTTTGTGGGATGGCTGTGTCTTTAAATTTTGTCAAGGATGATTTACCATAATTCTAAAGAGATCTCAAGATGTTATGAATACTGTGGATTACTACTCTTTACCAAAGGAAATAGTAAAAGAATATGGAGATTCCCTTTTTGTGCCTCTTGTTTCTCATTGCACAGATTTTAGTGCCACACTGTACTCTAGGCAGTGGTGTTGGGCTGTCAAGACCTCTGCCCTGCGGCCCATCTGGACTTGCCCAACTGCAGACTTTGCTTCCTCTTTTCCATCACAGCTCATGCATCCTCATGCTTCTGAATCTGGATAGGTAGTTCCATAGCAATGGCTTTTTAGAGGCCTATAGGTGTGCAACATACTTTTCAAGTTATAATTTCAAGTATTAACTGTCCTGTCCCCTGAAAATAGTGATTAATAAAGAAAATAAAGATAAACTGGTAAGTTATCAGGTTTCTCACATCAAGGCCGTGCTCTAATCACCATTTTTAATAGATATTCAGTGATTTCAGTTAGTGGTGGTACCACTTCACTGTCTGTTGTTTCTGTTTATGAATAAAGTGTTATTTTCCATTGATATATTGATTTATTATTATTGTTATTGGTATCATTATTATTACTATTATTTCCTAGGCTTTGAAAGAAACAAACATGAGAGGGAACAATGAACAAGCACTTGACTTGGCACAAATAGAAGGCTGTTGTCCCATAGATATGTTCGGATTACTGTGCAATGTCATAAATCAAACTTTCCAGAGGTTCTTGTAGAACATGGCAGAAATGCTTTATTTCTACACTGCCATAATAGAGTGGAAATTCTTTCTTTGCTTATTTCTTTATTACACAGAATGGATGGTAGTGTACCTTATATAATTTTAACAAAAAATATCTCAACTTTCTTTTTCTTGGATATTCCTATAGATTAATGCCTCGTTCCTTTTTTTAACAATTTCAAATTCTCTATTGAAAGTATTCTGTGTGTGTGTGTGTTTGTGTGGTGTGTAATTCACACAAAGAGAAAAAGAAAGATGTGCTACATTTCTTTATATACACTAAATTTAACTTGGGATTAGGAAACATATACAGGCACTTCCTCTCAAAATTCTGAATGAGTATCTCAGGTATATCTGGGGACTCTAGGCTATAAGAACTTATGGGGAAAAAAACACAGAATTTGTTTAGATGCCTTGCTTTAATCATAAAATTGAGAATTTTCTATTGATTTGATACCTTTTATTATCCATTGCAGATAAGTGTATTTTCTTTTTCTCACAGATTTAAAAGAACTCAATATTATTTTTGCAGTCCTAGAAAGAACAGAGACCATAAATGTGACAATTATTAGCTTGTAAAAGTTTAAGTCTAGTGCTCTATAGAGTCAATTTTACATGTGTAATATTTATTGATTGATGGGTTTATTTATTGGGCCGAATTTCATTTGGGGGGAACTCTGGGCAAGTTAAAATGGCTACACTTTAATATGAAATATACAGCCATATGGAAGACAACATTCAAAATGACTCATGATCAATTATGACAGGAGTAAGCCACATGATCCTGCTTTCAGAAACCTTACAGGATTATTTTCCACGTTGTGGAAATGAAATTAAAATGGAAGAAGTGTGGAAAATAAGTGAATGGGTGCTTTCACTGAGATGGAGATTTTAGTCATTAAAGAGTTTTATCCGGGCAGATCTGGTTGCTATCATGCAGGACCCAACTTAGAATCAATCTGCAGCTTTCTCTTCACTAGGCATGTAAGTGAGTTTCTCTGGATTCTTTACTGATGTTCATGTCCATGTACCTACAGAATGTTGGCAGAATGGTGGCTGTCATTGGAACTGTTCTGAGTTTTTACTTTCTCATTTCTCATTAATAGATGCATTTCCAACAAATTTTTCTCTTTATGCTATTTTCTAACATTTCATATGTTTTATTATATTTATTATCTGTATACCAATACTAATTATAATGATACACCAACTGAGAAGAAAAGATTAATAAATTAGGGTCACAAGAACATTTTAAATTATGTATATATATGTGTATACACATACATGTAGAGAGATAGTATGGATGTACAGTGAAATATTTTTTTAAATCAAGGCATACTGTATTAGGATATGATAACTGTACAAAAGGTGAAATGCAATTAGAAGTTCAGAGAGAAGGGTGCCTGGGTCACTCAGTCGGTTAAGCATCTTCCTTCAGCTCAGGTTGTGACCCCAGGGTCCTGAGATTGAGCCCTGCATCAGGCTCCCTGCTCATCGGGGAGTCAGCTTCTTCCTCCTCCTCTGTCTGCCACTCCTCCTGCTTGTGCTCTCTCTCTTTTTCTCTCAAATAAAAAGATAAAGTCTTAAAAAAAAGTTCAGAGAGGAAAATGCAACAATGTAAAATTCATAACTTAAAAAGGAAATTTCTTTCTTTTTTTAAAATAGACTCTGGTCGGTACTGAATGACATCGTTGTATATAATCTGCAACATATACTTAGGTAAGATAACATAGTTATAGTTCATAATGTCAACATTTACAGTTTTACAAAATACAGCTTTTATAACTGTTTAAACTCAGAATAAAAACCTCAAATGCAGATTTAAGATGAGAGATGGTACCCAATAACTTCATAAAAAGACCTCCCCTTTCTCCAAAACCTAGGAATTGTAGTCTTCCTGCCTCCTTCCTTCACACCAAAGCAAAAGGAGATACCCTCCAATGTGGCTCCATCCTAGGCAATCACCAAGAACTTCCCAGAGGCTATCAGGAAAAACAAATTGCTCGTTAAGCTACAGAGCCAGAAAAATTCATTGATAATGGTTAAATTGCAAAATGTTTTGGATGACTGTATCTTTGCTGGTATATTCAGGTCCTTAGGAATGATGCATGTCTGCACACGGGACATCTTAGCAAATAATTTTTGAGAAGGGAAGACCCAAGAGGCCTGTTCTCCCTTTTATTTTCACTCAAGTTCAACAGCGATAAGTCACTTAGGAAAAGTATTTGGCAATGTACCTTCTGAGATTGTTAAGAGCTTTAGAATGTCTATGGTCTGGCGAGTGGCCAGGGCAGTGTTCCCAATTCAGATTAAAACAAGTTCTGTAGAAGGAGCTAACCAAGAGTGACTTGGTAATGCTAATTATTTGAAACTGTTGGCTCCTGAGAGGTAAGTGCATTTTTTAAGCCACTGTCAATGTGAAAAAAGCTGTTTATTTCCCTTAACACTATAATTCTAAGAGAATTGTTGCTTTCCAACCATGGAAAACTTTGTACTGTCCCATCAACCCAACCTCATGACAGATAAAGGGGCAAATCACCAGAGGGTGAAAACACTTCTCCAAGTCACTGTCTTTTTCTTTCTTTTTTTTTTTTCCACACAAGTACCTTAGATTAAAAGAAAAAAGATAAAAACTTCAAAGTTCAAAACTTTTTTTAAAGATTGTATTTATTTATTCACGAGAGACACAGAGAGAGAGGCAGAGACATAGGCAGAGGGCAAAGTAGGTTCCCTGTGGGGAGCCCGATTCAGGACTTGATCTCAGGACTCAGGGATCATGACCTGAGCCAAAGGCAGACACTCAACCATTAAGCCACCCAGGTGCCCCAATTTCAAACTTTCAAAAGCAAAAGTGAGCCTCTACTTGGCATGGAATAGATGAATGGAGGTGAGCAGCATCAGCACCACCTGGAATGTCAGGAACACAAATTCTTGGGCCCAGAATGATTGAATTATGTCTCTGGGATGGAGCCCAAAGCCTGCATTCTTGCAAGTGCTCCGAGCATTTATGATACACATTGAATTTTGGGAACCACTGCCTGGAGTAGTGCCCTTGCTCTCCCGAGTGATCAAAGCCTGGTTTGAATCCCAGGTCCTATGCTCACTGTGCACATGGCATCTGCTCATTTACTTAGCACCACTCGGTTTTACTTTTGTTATCTATAAATTACAGACAGTATTGACTAAGATGAAATTCTTACAGAGCAGATAGCACAGTCTGCTTCTCAGTCACTGAAATGGAAGTGCCATGCAATGGGATGATGGAAATGGGAAATAGCTGGAGCCTTAGGACAGAAGACACTGTTAGCAGAGCCAGATGTGTGCTTGTACACTTACCGTGAGAAAGACAGTCACTTCTGCTGTTTTTAACAGAACACCATCCACGCAGCCACCCACGCTATAGGTAGGGGTCAGAAACTTCCTAAAATTGATGATGGTAAGTTTTTTCCAAGCTGCCAGGTGCATTCCCTGGAAATGGCACGGAGATGAATGGAGGTTTTCCTGTGTTGCAGATATTTAATATTTATGACTCTTTATATAAGCTCATTGTCAAGAGCACTAATTCATTTAAATAAGTGACTAGGATTCCTGAATCAGTGTGGGGGCCCACAGTTATTCACTGTTAGTTATTGTTAATTTTAAAAGAAAACATATCCCATATTCAGAGCAAACAGATGATGTTTTCAGAGATAAGACTTGAGGAGTTGGGAGGTCTCTTCTGTCTTGACAGGAGCGCTTCCCAAATCAGCCTGACACCCATCAGGAATCTGAGCAGAGTGCCCCATTAGAAAAGCTTCTCCTATAGTACTCGCTAATATTTAATGTATCTTCTCTCTCTAGCCCTTTCTCTCTTTTATTTTTCTTTATAGCATCAATCTATATCTGACCTTTGTTTTTTTTTTTTTTTTTTCTGACCTTTGAAATATGCATTGCTAGATGCCTGAGCTCTCCCAAGAAAGAACTATGCGTGTTTGTTCAATGCTGCATCCTCCACACTTAGAATATAGTAGCTGCCCAATAAATAAATATTTGTTGGGTGAATGAACTATTCTCTTTGCTATCACCATATGCTCATCAATACACATGTTTCAATATATAATCTTCCATTAGACACTACATGTCATGCCACTTAAATTCTATTTTGAACAGCAACGATTCCAAAAACTATACATTATCAGAAAGTATCACTCCTATATGCTGAAGGGTTAAGTGTCCCTTCTTTTTTTTTTTAAGACTTTATTTATTTATTCTTGAGGGACACAGAGAGAGAAAGAGGCAGAGACACAGACAGAGGGAGGAGAAGCAGGCTCCATGCAGGAGCCCGATGTGGGACACGATCCTGGGACTCCAGGATCATGCCCTGGGCTGAAGGTAGGCACTAAACCACTGAACCACCCAGGGATGCCCCTAAGTGTCCCTTCTTAATTAGAAGTTAACACTGCAGCCCATTTTCCTTTCTCTTTGAGGCACTGCAAAATAGCAACCTAGGAAGTAAGCCTTGGTTTCCGTGTCATCCTTTTCTTTTAATATTCAACATTTAAAAAATAGAAAGTACACAATGCCCCATGAAAATACAGGGAAATAATATTGTTTAGGTTCCTACAGTAAGATTCTATTTGGATTAAAAAAAAAAAAAAAGAAAATCAGCGATCCAGAGATCTTTCGGGGGGAAAAATGACTAAGAGGAAGTGCATAGAAATGAGTGAGACATCAATTTGCTTTTACAACCTCTCTGACAAGACAGTCAAGAATGCCAAGAGCAAAAGTGGAAGAAACCGAGTGGCAGAACAAGTCCCCAAGAACTAGGAGCTCCCGAAGGAGGGCAGTGAGAGGAATCTGCCTTACAGCCACACCGGGGTGAACGTAAATCACTGGTTCCTTCAGAAACATATTCATATGGTAGCTCTTGAAAAAAAGAACCACAGACTGCAGTCAAGTAATTCAAGAAAGAAGAATAAACTATCAAGGATTAGATGCACAGTTCTGCAGCTTAAGAAGAGTTGAAACAATTTTAAAGAAAAAAAAAAAAAAACAGGAGAAAATAAAGACATGAGCTTTCTGCTTTTATGTTAAGAAAAGACCAAAAGGAGACTAATTCTTATTTCTTCTTAACATGGGTTCTGTAGAAGTTGACATTTACCTTCTTCCCGGTTTCACTGGTGTGCTTCAATAATGCTATCAAGAGCTCATAGCCTCAGAATGATTGAAATGGGAAATCTAAGGGGTGGAAAAGATTTCTGGATCATTGCCCACAGATGCCTATGTGGAATTTGGAGGACAGGTCAGATCATTATGTCGGGATTCAGGAGTAGAGAGGCCTCTGTAGCCAGAAAATCCCATCCACTGCTGGAGTCACTAATTTTACAGGCAAGATTATACATTATGCATTATGATCTAAGAATCTTAACGAGGGAGCCCTTTCACATCCCTTCACTTGAACAATATCTTCTGTTTGATTATGATGTGGATATGCTATTACCCTAAATCATGCCTTCCCGTAGAAAATGCAATCTGGGTTTACACAGTGTGACCTCTGACCTTAACAGACTAATCCATTGCCTACAAAAGCCCTATTAACTTGTGTGGGTAACTGCCGTGTGTGAATTGTATATTATTATGAAAGCTTTTATTATACTCCCTTTTCATTCACGAATCCTTCAATTAATTTTAAACAGTGTTTAGATTGTCAAATGCCTTGAATGTAGCAAGCTCAATTAACAATTCTATTTATTTTCAGTTTCACCTGGTTTGAGAATATTTATTTGTCTGAAGTGGAATAATTTGAGTGTGATATTCTATCCTTTCACTCCTAAGCAAGTAGCAAGCAATCACATTCCATTCATGGTGCTGAATAAAAAAGATCCATACAAGAAAAGTTCACACAATATCTAAAAACTTGTATAGGTCTTTAGGCAGAGTGTCACATATGAGCCAGTCATCCAGGAAGCCTATGGGCAAAATCAATACAAATCAATGTGTGAATACCCATCAATCATAATTTATTTGATTGAATTTTCTTAATTTATTTGAAAGTAGTAAAATATATATTTAATAAAAACTACCATTATATGTACAGGTAGATAATTCAGATTATAGAATTAATACTTAAGAGATAATAATCTACATCTTTGTTACTAAAATGGTAATTCAATGAAAACTTAGATATTTGAGAAATATTTTCTCAGAGGGAGGAAAAATGTGAAAACACAAAGTATCTTCTAAAATAAAGCTTTAGGGCAGCCCGGGTGGCTCAGCAGTTTGGTGCTGCTTTCAGCCCAGGCTGTGATTCTGGAGACCCAGGATCGAGTCCTATGTCAGGATCCCTGCATGGAGCCTGCTTCTCCCTCTGCCTGTGTCTGTGCTTCTCTCTCTCTCTCTCTCTCTCTCTCTCTCTCTGTGTGTCTCTCATGAATAAATAAATAAAATCTTAAAAAAAAATAAATTAACTATCTGGGACTGAAATTTAAAAAAAATTAATAAAATAAAATAAAGCTTTATTAGATCTAGATATTTAATGTTGACTTTGTTTTCTACTCCACTCCTTCAACACCATCTTAATATCCACTCCCAATAAAGTTAATTACGAGAAATATCTCTTGCGGGAATAAACTTAAACTGGCATCCTACACTATGATTACAAATGATATTCCACTCTGATGTTTGGTCTACAGAGTCATATTTATCTGAATATTAAGTTCCAGTATTAATACTATAACATAGTCATTTCAATCTATGGGGGAAAGATGGATTATTCAATAAATACTGGGATAATAAGCTAGCCAGTTAAAGAAGAATCACAATGAATCACAAGTTTACAGCTTTTACCATAATAAATTCCAAAGGGATTAATTATGTGAAAGAAAAACAAAATAAATCATAAAGCACTAAAAGAAAATATAGATTGTAAAAAATTTGGTGTATGGAAGATCTTTGTAAGCATGAAACAGAAATCAAGAATCACTAAAAAAAGACATAAAAAGGTTGTTACCTGAAATGTTGTGATATTCTGCATGGCAAAATATTACCACAAATGTAAAAGAAAGTAAAGTTGAAAATGAAGAAAATCACTTATGACAGTCATGGCACCATAAGCTCTATATTCCTAAATACCAACAATAATAATTATAGACAGAAGCCCATGGGAAAATGAAGAAAATGAGGAAAGAAAAGTTCTCTGCAAGTAGGAATGACTTTTAATCAACATAAAATATTATTAATCTCATTCATCATATTAAGCAATAAGCTAAAAAGGATAACAGTATATCATCTTTACCTAGCAGTTAGTAGAAATAAAAAAGTTTGGTAACTTTTGGCAAAATGTGAGGAAAGAGGCATTCATTCTCAATATTCATTATTAAGAGATAATTAAGGAAATGTCCAATCAAGAAAATCACAAAATGCAGTGGATTAAAAAAGAGAGATGTTTATTTCTCTATTTTATCAATGTCTACTCACCTCAGGGTTGTTGTGCAACTCTTCTCCATGGAGTCACTAAGAGCTCCAGGTTTATTCTATAGAACTGCTCAGCCATGTCCTAGGAAGACATCCATCCATATCTGTAGAACAGAAGATGGCTTGGTGCTATTTCTGCATTCTAATGGAACAGAGGACAGAAAGGCCAGTTTCAGGGCTCACAATTCCCTGCCTATCCCTGCCTAGGACTTTTCCCCACTCTGTGCCAGACAAGAGAGCAGAGACAGTCATTTGAGAACCCCAGAGTGATGACAGTTCTGGGGACCGAATATGTCTGCATTCACTTAAGGTAGTGAAACACTTGTTTCAGTGGAATATGTCTGGGCCCCCTGACCATAAGCAGGAGGGAAGATAGTGAGCCAGTGTGGTGAGTCTTCTCTTCCTCTAAGCTTGGGGTTGGCCTGGGGGACTCAGGGAGGCATAGACTTGGTGCTTGGACAGTGCACTGGCAGTCTCCCGATGACCATCAGCTACATTACCAGCATTAGATTATCAAATTACACTCACAGGAATCTGATATTTTACTAAGGATAAGGTTAATGGTTCCAAAGACTGAACTCAAGAGATCCAAACAGAGGAAAGATTTGAAACCATCATCTCAGCTCTCCAAGGCCCTTTCTCACCACCTTGACATCCTTGGGTCTTGAAGAGCATGCAAGGTCCCTGGGCAAGTTGTGCACCTCCTATTACTTAGATGAATGAGAGCTATTTTGCTCTGAAAACATTTTAAACTTGCTTGCACAACTGCTGTAAGCTTATATGATGTTTTCCAAGGAGCCATGCTCCACCAACCTTCAGAATGCACACTTGTTTATTATAATTCTAGACAACCTGGCATATCCAGCTTAAAAGGCTTCACAGATAAACAGTCTTGCTAGAAAACACTGTTATCTTCTTGCAAGAATATGTGATAATAGGATGTTTACAAGCAAATAGTTCACTCATCTTTTTTTCCCTCTTTGGGGGCTTCCCACTGCTACTGGGAGAGAGGAAAGCACAGAATTGCTGCTTAATCCTTTCCATCCCAGAGGCCCATATTCAAATATGACCAATTGTCTCAAAAATAGCCCCTGCAATTTTTTTCCTCCTGATCCACATGTGACATTTGGTTTTTCATGTCTCTTTATTTTACCCAACTCTAGAGAAGTCCCTTTGATTTTCAGTATTTTATGAGAATAACATCTTTTTGAAGTCTTGTCCTTTCTCATTTTTAGAACAGAATTAGGGATCCCTGGGTGGCCCGTGGTTTAGCGCCTGCCTTTGGCCCAGGGCGAAATCCTGGAGACCCGGGATCGAGTCCCACGTCGGGCTCCCGGTGCATGGAGCCTGCTTCTCCCTCTGCCTGTGTCTCTGCCTCTCTCTCTCACTGTGTGCCTATCATAAATAAATAAAAATTTTTAAAAAAGAACAGAATTAAAACACTGTTGGCAAGAAAACTACACAATGCTGTATGTATTTTGCTATGTACCTTTTTATTTTTTTATCCCCACGTTATTTATTACCAGTTATTATTGATAGGATGCACAGTAAATGCTACTCACTGACTGATGAGTTAAATTGTTAATGCCATGGATTAATTGTGCCATGAGAGATTAGTCACTAGTACAAAAAATCAAAAGAAGGTGGATTTCATATGTATCTAAATGCTTCATCAAAAGCATGGTTACTTAGATATGCAGCTTTTCTCAGAACCAGGAATTCTTGCCTCTGTGACTCTAACAGATTCTAGATTGATAAAGCAACGGACATATGAACCACTTAGGGTGAGTATTGACCACAACAGGTGCCATTCAAAGTTTGATTTGGATCTCCTAACTGTTTTCAAGAAGATAAACAAATGATTCTTTGCTATTTCTTATCTATATAGTTTGGGGCCCTGAAATCTAGATCAAGATTTGTATAACCTTCGGTAGAACACTGTATTGATTCTATGAGCATGCTGAGTGCCTAGGGGGTGTCATGAATTGCTGTTTTATCACCTTATCATTTTCCTAAACTCTCAGATAATTTTCTTGGTGATATTTATATCTTAACTATCCCTTTTGATACAAAAACATTTATTTGCCTTTTTATTGAAATTTCATCATACATTCTTAAATTGAATGTGAGTCCCATCGATTTCTGTCCTTTTCTCTCAGCAAACTTCACTGTCGAGTGCTGGATAATTTCTTGTTATGACTATAATTTTTATTCATTTTATTGTCTTTGTACATAATACCAGGAGACACTAATTTGATATTGAGTAGTTTTTCACATTTGTAAATTTAACGATATTTTCCCCTGGAAAATGTTGGCATCTCACATTCATACCTCAGGAGGGTCCTTTATCCTCAATATTACTTAGCTCTCAAACTTCTCAGGAGTGTATCCAACATGCTCTTTTAATGCTTCAAGTCTTCTCACTATGAGATCAAAGCTACAAAGTACTGGATGATACCCATGTATCTTGCTATGTCAAACCATCGCTTTCTGAGAATTAAAAATGATTAAAAAATGACAATGACATTGCTTATAGTCATACATACCGGGGATGAGACATTAGATAACTAGCAATTCCAACAATAATAATTGCTTTGGAACCAAGAGTGAATTTGCATAATTGGAATAGGTACTGGGTATCCTTCTGTTGAAATACAACAAAAATTATTATTTGGGAGAATGACTCCCTCTATTAAAGGTTAAAGAATGGAGTATTTTGGGACTTGCAACCAAAGGAAAATGTCCACTCGAATCTCACAGTCCTTGACATTATTACAGGTGATGGTCACAGTGTAATTTAATAGTCAACACTCTCAAGATTATGTCTAGGCACATAGACTCTTTAGGGACAGGCAACTAGAATTACATAATTAGATTATTTTGTCATTAGCATAACTAATTGTTAATTCCATTCCATTTTTATTTTCTAAGACTTATTAATCAACACACACTTAGCATCTAAACGTCAGGCACTAATATGAAACTTGATGAAATAAAAAATATCATATAGGTCATATTTTTAGTTTGATTAATATTTGATTCAGTCCCCTATGCTGTTTTGTTTGAAATCAGTTGTCACAGGATTAAGTCAATCACAATAGGTTAAACTCATTTTTGTTTAATTTTCCAAAACGAGTTTGATTTAATTTCTACTTTTTAAAATCAAATATTCCATCAGAAAATATCATGAATCTGAAATCCATTTCATACTGAAAGCTATATGATTTGAGACAAATGCGTTAATTTGTCTTATTAATAGCCTTTTAAATACAAGATTATAATTGATGATATAATGTAGTTAGTGGTAAATTTCAACCAGTGTAAGTGATTACATACAAAGATTGATAAAGATTTAGAATATTTGAACAAGTTCAATGAATTTTACTAATAACTTTCCTTGGGAGATTAATGCATAAAATAAAAGGGAAGTCAGTTTCTGACTTTACAGTTAAAATATGTCAAGGATTGTTATAATTTGGTTACTATGTGACTAAAGTAAAGCCCCATGTGATCTCTACTCCTCAAAGCTAAGGTCATGAGAAAAAAATTCCCCCTAAACAGTCATGATTTTGTTTCTCAACTAAATCATAAGTTATTTCCTTTTTTGATCTGGGTGCTCAGTAAACTTAAATGTATGCATGTGTATATATCATAAAAATTATAATATATATGTAATTTTACTAATGTGTTGTATTCTGTAAAATTTTATAATTTGACAGCCCTGGTGGCCCAGTGGTTTAGCATCGCCTTCAACACAGGGTGTGATCCTGGAGACTAGGGATCGAGGCCCACGTTGGGCTCCATACATAGAGCCTGCTACTCCCTCTGCCTGTCTCTTTCTCTCTGTCTGTCATGGATAAATGAATAATAAAAAAATTTATAATTCATTTATTTAGTTATTTGTAATCAAATTTGTGTTAATATTTAATTGATATATTTATATGCTATTTCTTATCACATATTCACTATAGAGTAGTTAAAATGTATTTTTCCTACTCAAAATACATTTTTAAAAAAATATTTATTTATTCATGAGAGACACACAGAGAGATCCAGGGACACAGGCAGAGGGAGAAACAAGCTCTTTGCAGGGAGCCTGATGTGGGACTCGATCCCAGGACCCCAGGATCATGACCTGTGCCAAAGGCAGATGTCAACCACTGAGCCACCCAGGCACCCCTCAAAATAATGTTTATCATAAAATAAAGCTTGTAATCTGAAGCTTCTGTCTTCCTGCTCTCCAAATAAAACTTGTGGGACTCGTGAATGCAAGCCCCACTGATTATCAGAGCCAAACGGTCCAGGTCCTGTCCCTTGGGCTGCAGCGCAGATGCAGTGTGCAGGTTTATGCAGGATGGACACATTCTTTCTCAGATGGACTAAGTTTTTGATTTGAGGGTAGGCTTCTACTTACTGAAAGTCTCACCCCTTTCCTTAATAAAGAAGACATTTCATTCTTTTCTAAAACCAGGCACCATCAATTTCTGTGCTGAACAGAGTTCTCGATAGCCTTTGGAAATTTCTCCTGATCATATTGATTGTTCCTCATAGAGGGTCTCTTCACAGCTTTCCTACAACCTCTCATCAAATTAAATTCTGTCTATTTTCCTGCCTCATTTCTGCAGCAGATTTCTAAGTATTAAGATCTCTATGTCTTCAACTTGAAATATACCAATATACAGATTGAATAATAGCATAGTGAAGTTTACTAGACAAACAAGCATTCTATAGATTGCTACTTGAGATGTGTGGGCACCAGCCAGATGGGTTCTGTCCTTGACTGTTTATTGTAATATTTTATCACTTACTTGCTAGGATATAAAGTACCAGTTAAACAAATATATCGATAGTGCAAAGCGAGAAGTTTGTCATGAAGAATGGCAACAGCAGAATTTACAATGGACTTTGGAAAACTATAATGAAAGACTGAAACAGGAAATATGAAATGTCATAAGGAAAAAAATGTCCAGTCTTGCATATAGGTGTATGCATACGTGTGTATTTAATGAGGAAAGATTGCAAGGTTTAAAAAAGTGGATTCTAGAGTTAGATAGAAATGGGATTGAATCAATGAAATATCACTATTTCTTCTGTGACTTCGGTCGATTACTTATTTCCTAATATTCAGTCTCCTTTTTCATAAATGGATTAAACAAGATAATATGCATGAGCTCCTTAGCAAGGTACCTGAAACTAAGTAATCACTCTAGAAATATTAGTTGCTATTATGATTATCACCATTATCATTACGTGAAAGAGGCTGAAATTAAAATCAATTCATTACAAAAAGCCCGGATTAATAGTTAATTGTAAGCATAATATAAGCTTCGGAAAAAGGTAAGTCGGCTGTACACTGCGGTATCAGAAAAAACATAACTCTTCAAGGTTAGTAAACAACTAACCTTAGCTAACCTTGTCTTAGCTCATGGCCCAGTGCTTCTTGAACTTGAAAGGACACATGAATTACCTGGGAATCGTATCATATCAGATGAGTCCATGGATGTGGGTGAAGTTTGAGAGTCTATACAACAACTTTCAGGGCAGATGCTACAGCTGCTGGTCGTGGACATTAGCAAGAACTAACCCAGAGTAGATATTTTATGCTAGGCACTGAATCTGAGGACTATTGACAATCTTCTGAGGATATTCTTTTAAGGAAAGTGGTAAAGAAAATGAAAGATCAGAAACTTGTTCGTATTACAGGAGAGCTAATAGAAGGCACTGGCTAGGGAACCCTGGGTGGCGCAGTGGTTTGGCCCCTGCCTTTGGCCCAGGGCGCGATCCTGGAGACCCGGGATCGAATCCCACGTCAGGCTCCCAGTGCATGGAGCCTGCTTCTCCCTCTGCCTGTGTCTCTGTCTCTCTCTCTCTCTGTGTGACTATCATAAATAAATAAAAATTTAAAAAAAATTTAAAAAAAAAGAAGGCACTGGCTATAATAGCATAGAAGTTAATTTTCTTCAGGTTATATGAAAAACATTACAAATAATTTACTAAATCTTTTTAAAGTGATTTTTCCCTCTTTATTATTATTTCCCATCTTTTCTCCATCCTTTCTTATTTCCCATCTCCCACATTTTTGAGGAGCAGGAGACTTGCAGGCATTTTAAAACACTAATTTGGGATATTTAGCAAATGTCATGAATGAAAGTACCAAAAATGATTATTATATGCTCAATTTTGCTAATGTCATCTTGTTAAAGGTCTAAAGTTAATTTTAAGTATTTATTAAACAAATTGTGATATATACATCGTTGTACTTTGGTGGAAATCGTATAAAACAGCCTGTATTTAAAAATTCACAGAGAAGTAGGTGAGAAATATATAAAAATATTTACTTATCATATAATAAATAAAGAGTAAGTAAATACAAACTAATCTGCCAAACAGCTATCGTAATAGATAAACTGAATGTTCTAGAAAAAACAAAGGTATAAAATATGTTAAATTTTGCATCAGCGAATTAAATTGAAACAGTATAAGATTCTAAGAGTCAGATATACAGCCAAGTTTTACATCATATTTAATTCATTTTTCTGAATAATGTTATGCTTTATTTCTAAAATAATCTTAGCTATTTTTATTATTATAACTTATTGTGGCTGTACATCTATGAAATAAATGACTATAACTGAAAGCGGTGGTTTATAAACAAATGACCATCTGATAGCCCCTCTTTCTCTTAAATTGTTCTAAATGAAACACCAAATTGCAAGATAGTTGACTTACTCCGATGTTGCCTCATTTTCATATTGGTTTTCTGCTTCCCTGCCAGAATCACTATTAAATAGATTGCAAGTAGCACTAATAATAATACTTTCCTTTAGTGAATTCTTTGTCAAAGTTACAGAATGTATATATTAATTTAAAGATATGGGGACCCAAGTGTGTGTGTGTAGTAGGGGGCGTGTGTGTGTGTGTGTGTGTGTGTGTGTGTGTTGAGTTAGTTTTCCTTAAAATGTTTCCATATTGCCAGCATTATTCAGATTTCAATGTGGGCGGGTGGCAGGGACAATAAGAATCTTTGCCCACAGTCAGCATTCTCTCTTTCCAGAAACTGTGGCCAAAATAAAACCACAGGAAGAATGTGAAGGGAGAAGCATTTGAAGAGCTTGAAATGTGTAGGCATCATTCTGTGCATGATATGTTAGAAATAGAGCATCATGACTTAATTTGATATCTGATTTAAAATTTAAAGTTTAACATAATTGATCTGTTTTAATTATCTTAGGAAGCAATCCTAAAAATAGCTCTCAGAGTCCCTGAGCTGTGACATATACTGGGCATCCTAGTCTAGGGAGTGTTATCACATGCTAATCTGTATCTTAGATGTTGTCCCTGGCTGAGATAAGGTGGTAGCCCTATACAAAGGGTGGAAATTAGCAAGAGCTTTAAACGTTCTCTTTGAGGGGCACCTGGGTGGCTCAGTGGTTGAGTCAGTGCCTTTGGCTCAGGTTGTGATCCTGGGGTCCTGGGATTGAGTTCCACATCAGGCTCCCTGCATGGAGCTCTCCCTCTGCCTGTGTTTCTGCCTCTCTCTCTGTGTGTCTCTCATGAACAAATAAAATCATTTTAAAAAACCCCAAATGTTTGTCTTTAAATGGAATCTTTCAATTCTGGGTTAGGCTGAGGCTCTTGGAGAATATGGTATTTAAGGGGAAATAATTGCACATAAAATATGACCTTTGTAGCTTTCTGCTGGCCAAAGTAAGTTGGTTGGTTTCCTGTTTCGTGTGCTTTGTGATATAAGGCTATAGACAAATTTGTATTCTTTCCTTGGTCTTCATTGCTCACGATTCTGGAATCAGGTGCATCACTGTGGTCTGTCTCAGCTTTATTTAGTGGCTTAAAGCCTGAAATGATAGTTGTGTCAATGAAAGGCTTGTGACTGCGACTGCACAGGGGGCGCAGTGGCCGAAGAATGTTGCTGTGAACCCAGGTTTATCACAAAATATATCGTAGGACTCTGTGAAGAGAAGAATGCATGCTTTAAAAACATGTCCTCCTCCTGGAATCCATATGTGGTGGCATCAATGCAAGGAAGATTGTGCAGCAGACTGCTAACAGCCAGTTTAAGAGGCACACATGTGAAAGGAAATAAGGGAGCTCTCTAGGATCAGTGAAAGATGAAAAGAGAACGTCTTTGAGTTCCATTTTCCAGAGCATCTTTGGAAATAGAAAGATAACTTAGATAAGGCTTCATTTCAAATAATGCCCTCTTGGGATAATCTGGAGGGGCCAGATAAATCAGGTGGGCGTGGGGGACAGTGGAAATAATGCTAATGGTTCTGTCCATTTCTCATATTGTCAAGGGAGAGTGGAAAAGCAGCAATTGATTGATCAATAGGTCTTATAGATTATTTGAAGAGAAAAAGTACAACATAATATAACTCACCCTTAAATGTACGAATATATGCAAAGCAAAAAAGTCACAAAAAATACCTGTAAAAGAATCTACACATGTGGACTGCCTTTCTTAGAATTTGAAGCTGTCACACTTTGAAGTGGTAGTCATTCTAGTCTAAGAAATTAGTTTGTATTTCTTGCATTAACAGAAATTAATTTGTATTTATCCTTCCTCAGTTAGCTTTTAGGTGTAGACCTGATTAAAAATAAATAAAAATAAATGAATGAATGAATGAATGAATGAATGAAACCTCAGTCATGTATTTCTATGCCTCTATAATGGAAATTATAGGTAACAACCTGCCCTTGTTTTCTTATAATTTGTAGGAGACAATATATTAATTAAAATTAAAATCTGCTTGTAATATTTCCCTAAAAAAATTAGTGTAAAAATTAGAGTTTATTTTCTTGTCCTAAAAATCGATCCATGCTGGTGGTGGTAAAGAAGATGAGTTTATTGGATATGATGAATCATTTTCATACTTTCATTTGTTTAGCAAATTGTATTTTCTATATAATGCATTTTAGAATATATTTTTGAATCCATAAAATGGAGTGATCCATCAAAAGCCAATAAATGAAAAAATATTATTCTCTCTGACAATAGACTACTACCTACATCAGATTCTAGGGTTAGGATCATTGATTTTGATGTTTCACAACTATTAGAAGTATCACAAAGACTGTTCCCTTAGATCAAATACTGCTCCCACAGAACAGTGGATGTGCTACTTCCACCCACCAGGCAAATAAAAAATTAGCAACATTTATCACAGATAATGCTCTCTAGTCTGGCAGGAAATAGACACAGACTTAAAGTTCAGTGAATCTACAACCAAAACAGGAGGGACAGGTCTACTTTTTCTGACAATGTTACCCAAAATCTAAGGCTAACTGCCAGATATTCACTTAAGATTAGGACTGGTCAGTAATCAGATATGAACTAAAAGCTTGAGGAACTAGGACTTTTTTTTAAATTTTTTAATTTTTATTTATTTATGATAGTCACAGAGAGAGAGAGAGGCAGAGACACAGGCGGAGGGGGAAGCAGGCTCCATGCACCGGGAGCCTGATATGGGATTCGATCCGGGTCTCCAGGATCGCGCCCTGGGCCAAAGGCAGGCGCAAACCGCTGCGCCACCCAGGGATCCCCAGGACTTTTTTTTTTTTAACTTATGTAAAAATGTTTATAACCACTTACTTCATAATAGCCTGACCTGGAAACAATCCAAGTGTACCTCAACATGCTAAAGAGTAAACAAGTCATGGTGTATTCATACAAACGAACTAGGATGTTTTCATGAAGGGTTAAGTTGCCACGAGGCAGACAGTAGTGATGTCACTAGCAAAATAGAGGAATAAGTTCAGGATGGAGGAGAAAAATGAAATTTGTCAGACAATACAAAGTAGACTAAATACAAAGAGTATGACCCCTGCTCTCATTGTTCAGTGGAGACCATGCCTGTAAAGAAGCTTATCCTCTTGGTTTATTAGGTATATTAGTTATAAAAAATAATATGTTTTTTAAAAATGACATTCTAATGGCCCAAGACCTCTTAGTAAGTGTGAGGTTGCTACTAGTGAGTAGCAACCCACTAGTATTTATAATTCTTTTAATTAAAACAACACTTCATTTTTTAAAAAGATTTTATTTATTTATTCGTGAGAGACCCACACACACAGAGAGAGACAGAGAGGCAGAGACACAGGCAGAGGGAGAAGCAGGCTCCATGCAGGGGGCCTGACATGGGACTCTATCCCAGGTCTCCAGGATCACGCCCTGGGCTGAAGGCCTCGCTAAACTGCTGAGCCACCCAGGCTGCCCAACACTTCATTTTGAATCTCAAAAGTAATTTCTTGTACTGCTTCTTCATTTGATCAGCATACTGTGTGGTCCGTAGGAAAGGAGTGCATAATGCTATTTATTTTAGATCACTTATGCAGAATATATTGAATAGATTGGATTGTACTTGTGCACTTAAGCATAAAAATCATAACATCGAAATTTTTATACTTGAATCTATAGTAAAGATGGCATGGAAATTATGGGTAGAAAGACATCTGACCTCCTTTAACATTAACAGTTTAATGATGCTAGATTTCTTCTAGACCGGGACTTAAAATATCATTAATTCTCTATTGCAAGTTTCTTTCTCTGGAGTAAAGAGCATTCCATTTTTTTAAAGATTTTATTTTATTCATGAGACACACACACACACACACACACACACACACACAGAGGCAGAGACGCAAGCAGAGGGAAAAGCAGGCTCCATGCAGAAGCCTGATGTGGGACTCCATCCAGGGACTTCAGGATCATGCCTTGGGCAGAAGGCACTGAGCCGCCCAGGGATCCCAAAGAGCATTCCATTTTTGAGTAAGTATCTCCCATGTTATAAAGAATTTAAAGAACTTACAATTTCACGAACTCACAGAGCCAAATGAATGTTTTCCATTCTATCTTTTAAAAAAAGTCAATTTTTCTTCTTTCACAAGTCAATATTATAAAAATTACATGAATACTCTATGCTTCATTTTATTGAATTAGGTGAAATATGGTCTATGGTAACTGAATTCTAAATGTTTCCATTGACACTCTATCCTTTTAAATGTTCAACCTTATGTAGACATATGTAATTTAATTAGAACCCTGCCCTGTAGGCTACTGAAAGTCTTATAAATAGGCGGAATAAACATACTTAGAACTAAACTTCTCTGAAAGGAAGTGGCTTTTACATATATTTGATACATTTAAAAATATTCGAAATAACTACATCAATTTTGATGATTTTGGTTCCTGTCAAAATTTCCATTATAATCCTCGTGAGTGCATGTCATCGTCCCTTGTGCTATTATATGATATAATACCATAAACTCTAGGAGGTTATTGAATTTAATTGTCAATATTTACATAGTAGTGTTTTTGACAAATGCCCAGAGAGTTGTGAAGTGTCTATCAGGTTTAGAAATAAAGAGTATAGATAGGATAGATTTGCTTTATATTCTGATAATGTTTGCTATTGTTTTTAACACTATACTGTTTCCATAGTAACAGCAAGAAGCTCAAAAATCCTCTTTTTTTGTAATATGTTAAAGGATAACTTTATAATACACTCATACAGCCTAACAGTCACTGAACACACTATTTTTTAAATACAGCTTTTATTTCACTGTCAGACCCCACTATATCAAACGGAATATTTGACACTGAATATGAATAATGCTTAATAGGTGTGGCGTTCTCATCAAAACAAGCTAGAGGAAAGGGAGAGACATAAAATGACTTTTAGCTTGCTTGATTTTGTTATATTACTACAATTACACAATCTCATTTTTATACATGCTACTCTAAGGCATCCGTTTGTCTATCCAAATCAATGCTTGAAAATTAGAGGATAATTTGCAGTTCCCTACATCCGTCGAGACGGATTGTGACTTTGAAACAGCAAACATTTGATGGAAGCTCCTGACACAGAGGTCCCCTCGGCCCCCCTTTCACATCTGAAATCTGTGAACCATCCTCCACTCTCCCTTCATCACCTAATTCTGTTTCTCATGATCTTGCCCCTTCCCTCTGCAGTCCTGTCTTCACTGAGAGGACAAAGGTGACAGAGAAGGATGCTTGACCTGTCCCCAGTGAAATGAGGAAATGAGCGAGACAGTTGTGGCGTGAACAAAGCCACATGTGCAGAGAGAAGTGTGAGCTTTTCAAAAGCATGTTTCTAGCACCTTGCAGGTTCTCTTGTTTATTTTCTTGAATGTTTCCATTAGAGGGGCGAGGATAACAAACAGCAAACAAAGATAAAGAAACACCTTTGCCCAAATGGCAATTGCTGAGAATTATTTCTCTTGAACTTTTCGATTTCCGTTTTGCACGTGTGGTTTCAGAACAAGATAAACACATTGGCAGGAGTGTCGAAAACCCTAATGAGCCAACTCTTCGTGGGCCCCCACTCCCTGTGCCTGCTTGAAATCACCTCCCTGCCTCTGCATCTAATGGCTTAAATACACCAGTCATCTGTTGCACTGTGAAGTTCTATGCACGGATGCAGCATGAGTTTTCATTAAGGAAGAAAAGAAATATGGTCTCTATTTGCTCCTTTCATTTTCCCGAAGTAAGGAGATTTTGTTCTCAATTTAAAACCCAATACTATTATCAATATCCCTTGGAAATTCTACTTAATTAAAATGCTCTAGTCATAAAATCTGCCAAATAAAAACTTAGTTAGGTTTTTCAATTAACTGCATTTAATTAGAACTATATAATATGGAGCAGATCTGCCTGTGTACCTTATCCCAATCAAAGAGGTTTGGGTTTGGTCAAAATAAAGAGAACATTAAAAAAGTAATGGATATCAATAGGATAAAATGTTCTTCATTCCAGATTAAGTTCTCCTCTGGCTGATACAACAAAGGCAAAAAACCTCACATTCTTGTATAGGCCTTGTCAGAAACGGGTTCCCAGGACTCAGGTCTCCTATAGCCTGATCCCAGACATAGTGCTGTGGCCCAGACCACAGGGTGGTTCTGTATCTACACCTGGTGCAAACCTGTGTTGCCAGGCTGTTTTCATGGCATGGATTTGGGAGAAAACAAAACAAAACTGGCATGTAAACCACTTGACTTACCAATTTTATTTTCTTCAGTTCAAAAAAAACCAAAAAAAATTTCTTCTAGCATTGGATAACGAGGGGACAAGATCCTACCTACCCCTGTCCTTTAAAAGAGAGGGGAAAAAAAAGGTGTGCCATCAGGAAAGCCATCGGCACTTCTCTTTAATTATTTTCAAGGATGTGGAAAACAGCCATGTAAGAACATCATCCTGGGTTGAGAACACGCGTCTTTCCACGTGAGTCACAATTGTGACAAAATGTATGGGAATGGAGTGTCCTGAAGTCAGTTGGGACATTCCACATTTATGGTCATAGTCATAGATTAATATTTATAAATTTATATTAGGAAAACTTTCATGCTCATAACATCTTGATTCTGGGGGTAAAAAGCTTCTTTTGATGTTGCTCAAATTATAGTGAGAAGAACAGAAGCACATATTTAAGAGTTGGAGACTTCAAGTCAGTGCTTGATCTTAACCACAGGCAATCTAGGGAATCAGGGCATTTTACAGGAAGAGAGAATGCGGCTCAGCAGAGCTCACAGCTTCACCTTGGTCGAAGGGAGAACAAGAGATGTAGATACCTACAGCCCGAGGAATGGCCACAACTTGACTTTAACTGGGCCAGATATTTGTTTGTTCACTTTTTGATTTATTTCTATTTCTTCAGTTGAATTAATGCATCATCAACCTTCCAAGGAAGATAAAACCAACTGCTATATCCAAAGCAAGGCTAGTTAGAGGGAAAAAGCAAAGAGCGATGCAGATCCCCTAAAGGCTTGGCCCACCCCACAGGGCATTCTGGAGCATAACCTGCCAGTTGGAGTTTGCCTGCAGCTTTTATGGGCTGCAGGCTACCCAGGGAGGCGGCTAGTGAGCGGATCCTGAAGGAGCTGACATCTGGGTATTGTCTGCTGACAGCATACTGTTTTCCGATGGAATAGAGAAAGCTATATGGACAGCCGGCATGTATCTGAGGTCCTAGGAGTTGGGTCATGACTGTAGTAGTGTACCATCATCATCTAGAACGTGCCCTTTTTCTACAGGGACAAGAATGGTCAGTAGTCATTAAACAGCAAAGGACTAGGGCTCTGAATTGTTTTGACAGGAAGGCAGAGTGTTTCTGTAAAGGATCGGATAGTACATATTTTAGGCTTTTTGAACCACTTCTGATCCCTGTGATGTATCTTCTTGTTTGGCTTCAGGATCCTTTGAATCCATAAAACCATTTTTAGCCAATGAGCCATGCAATAATGGTTTGTAGTCTGGATTTGGCCCATAAGCTGTAGTTTGCTTACTCCTCATTTATATTCTTAAAGGTTGCTCTGTTTCTGTTGTGCTTCCATCCCCCACAAACCCCCGCGCCCCCGCCCATGCAGTGTAGTTTGGATTCACTGCCTTAGCTGAGGGTGAAGGGGCAGTTTCACAGGCTTCTGCTTGGCCCTCCCACCACGGATGACATTTGTGACCTGGATGTCATTTGCTCCCCATTCTAACAGGGGTCATGATTATACGTGGGGTCTTTAGATACTAATGTCAACCTGGACTTGTGTCCAGTGGTGCTCAAAATGGTTTAACATGACCTTTCCTCAGTGTTATGGGTTCAGTTGTGTCCCCATAGGATCGATATGTTGAAATACTAACCCCCAGTACCTCAAATGTGACTCTATTTGCAAAGAGGCTGTCACAGATACAATTGTTAAGAGGAGGTATACTGGAATGGGTGGGCCCTCATCTGGTGTCCTTGCAAAACAAGGTTTGGACACAGACATAAACACAGAATGAGCATGATGTGAACATGAAGAAAGAGTTTGGGGTGATTTTCTACAAGGCAAAGAACACCAGAAATTGCCAGCAAGCTACTAGCTCAGGGAAAGGCCTGGAACAGATTCTCCTCACAGCAGGAGCCAACCCGGCTGACACCATAGTCTCAGACTTATAGCTTCTGGAACTATGAAAGGACGCATTTATTGTGTGTAAGCTGCCTAGTTACAGTAGCCCTTAGAAACTGATACACTCCTTACACATTGGCCCAAGGATGTGACTGTAGGGCCCTGGCTCTAGAGGCCCAGAGGCAGCAGAGCACTGGCAAGGACGATGGCAGCATTTGGAATCCTTCTTTCTGGGAACATGGCCTCCTCTTCAGTCCATGGGTTCTACTTCAGAAAGCTGACTCAGGGCCAGAAATGGAACAAAAGATTTTGACATTTTGGGGGGATTTCAGCATCCTAGGCATATCTCCTTGATATATTCTGGTAGTACCAACCCTGCTGACTTGCCATCTATGTTGTTCTTAAGGTTGCTGTGTTCTTTTAATTAACTCCATAACTTGCAGTAGATTAACATTCTTTCCTGCTCTCATTCCAACATGATAATGGTGACACTCTATCCACTTGGTTTCTTTTGTTTAAGGGTTCTGTTAGCCACATTGCTATTAGTGTGCCTAATTCTGTAATGATTCTCTTGCCATATGCCCTGGTGTAAGAAGAAGGCCACCACTAAACATTTGGTGATGCTGGAGCTCTGGTCACCAGCTCATTCCTCATGATGATAGTTAATGGTAGATCCTTTGGACTTTATTGTGGATAGTAATCCTCTGCAGGTCTTACAGAGTATGCCCTCACTAACATGCCCATTTACCCCAGCCTTTCCATCCCTTGGCCACTGTCTGCTACACAATTCTGGCATTTCAACTTCACTTAGTGCTGGAGATCCAAGATGCAAAGAGGGTGGACATTCGTCTGGGCTGAAAAGAGGAAAATTAACTGAAAGACCTTTATATACAATTGTAGACTGTCATACCCTGCCTTCATGCACAGAATTTTGCATGTCTGGCATCTGTCTTCCCTCCCATTCCCTAGGCAGGAGATCCAAGCTTTTGTCCCTGGGGAAATTAAACTTTCTTAATAGAAGAGCAATCCATAGTCTAGAATTTGGTTCTCTCTCAGCATAATTACATCTAGCCTGCCTCCAATCATTCTTAAGCAAATCTGACAATAGACAAGTCTTATAAATGTATCCAAATTTCCCCTATCTTTTAATCACATTATTCTTAAAAATAAAACCAAGTAAGGACAAACAGATACTTGAGAAAGCCTCCAACTCAAAGTACCCATTGAGGCTCCTACTGAGATGAAGAAAAACAAAACAAACTAAATAGACCAAGGTGAAATCTCATAAAATTTAAGATAATCAGGAATAATAAGAATATTCAGAATGCTTCCAGAAATAAAAACAAAGTTAAATTACATAAGAATAAGTTTCAGAATTTTTTTCTTTTACTTCTTATTCTCAATACCAGACTCTAAATGCTTTCAAAATATGAAAGGAAAAAATATTTTCAATCTAAAATGTTATACCTCACAAAGCTATCAATTAAGTGAAAGTCAAATAAAAGACTTTCCAGTTATGAAAGAACCCAGAACAATTTCTTCCCCTTGTAAGCTTTTCTCAGGAAATTATATGACAAAGAGTTTCAGCCAAACTGAATATTAGGCCAAAAATGTTTTTGATCTGATGTATCATTCAGGTCACTTTTTACTTTGAATATCCTAATACCAACAAAAGTAGCATAAGCAAATAACAACAGCAGCAGCATTAATGAGAAAGATATTCTTTACTAATTTGCATAATGGTTTAAGGGGGAGGTTGGTGTTAGACTCAAATAGTGCTTTCCACAGGATTGATGACCTTCATCTTGTAGGTCACTCTTGGATCTGCTTACTCAATCCTCTCTTCCTTTGACTACAAGTGAATGCAGGGATTCAGGCACACCTCTTAACCTCATGTTTTTGGGTGAAAAAAAACAGCTTTTCTCTCCTCACAAACAGTGACAAAAGACAACAGTATAATCCCTGATCACTCCTCTTGGCCCCAACGGATTACTCTAGCAAAGCTGGAACAAGAGGAATTAGAGTACGAAGTTTAGACTATTCAGAACCCACCTCCTGTTATGAGGGTCACTCTCAGTAAAATCATTATTATCCAAGAGTGGAATAAGGTGATTCCCCCAAAAGATTTCATGGCTGCAGAGCAACAGATGCCAAATACCCACTACACTGAAGAAGCAGGAAACAGTACATTGAAAAACAAAGGAATGAATGAATATCACCAGGTTTATAACCTAGAGGGCAACTAGATCAATCAGGATCTGGAAGACAGAACATCCAGTTTAGAGATTACCAAGAAAAAAAAAAAAATGTGATTCCCCTAGAACACTGGCTAGGTTGAATTTTTTTTTTTAATTTTTCTTTGTTTATGATAGTCAGAGAGAGAGAGAGAGAGAGAGAGGCAGAGACACAGGCAGAGGGAGAAGCAGGCTCCATGCACCGGGAGCCCGACGTGGGATTCGATCCCGGGTCTCCAGGATCGCGCCCTGAGCCAAAGGCAGACGCCAAACCGCTGCGCCACCCAGGGATCCCCTAGGTTGAATTTTTAAAAACCTCTTTTATTATGAAGGGGACATTACAATAGGAAAAGAAAGTCTGAAAGCCCAGTGACAAACAAAATTTCTAACTGAAAGAAATATAATCATGTTCCACATCTTGACTTTGGAGTAAACATTATTTACATCATCATGTCGTTATACACACCGAATATTCATCTTATATTTAAGTAAATATACTACAAATCTCATGAAAAGATGAAGGAAGGGAGGTAGTTTGCCGTGAACAATAGATAAATCTTTAGCTGTCATAACAGGAAGGAAATGGGCTGTGTCTCACTCTGAGAACTCAGCATACGGTGGCCTAAGTAACTTCACAGATATGGGTGTTAGCACCCAAACGAAAAGCTGAAGGATGAAAAACCTATTGCCTTGGAGGGAAAGAAAGAGGGAAGGAGGAGGAGATCGTTGTTTTTCATTAAAAGTCTTTCATGATTATGTTATTTCTATCCATGTTCATGTTATTTGAGAAAAAATAACTTTGTAAAGAGAAGGTCAAGATGTCTCTGTTGGTCCAAAGCCAACTCCAGAACCATGGACTTTTCGAAGTAAGAATCTTCCAATGTTATTTCCATTATTTTCAATAATTTGTAAATTTTTGTTTTTCCTTAGATTTGCTTGTCTGAATGAAATATCGCCGAGAACTAATTTGGAAACAAAATGGCCATTTTCCTTCTTGCATTCCACTAACGCCACCTTGTCACTGTGGGCTGGTATGATCACCAGTCGGAAGCTTGTACAGCCCAGGTTTTGATGTCATGGACCAACAACTGAGCGTATGAAATTGGTTGGATAAATGAGGGTGCGAGCCATCATATACAAGTGGTCCATGCAGGGCTTCTTCTCTTGTCTACAAAATGACATATCCAGTCTTATCATTCAACTTCTCAGCAGATGCTAAAAATTATCTTTAGGTAACAGTGACAGGAAAAGAAAACAAAGATCTGTTCAGTTTTCTACAATTTAAATGTATCCATAAATGAACAAGACCAGCAACCTTGAATGAGAAAGTAGAAATGTATTATGTCAGGAAAAGAAGCCTACAGCTTGTGAGTGAATCTAAAAGAAAGGAGAGAGAGAGAGAGAGTCTTGTAGCTTGCTGCCATTCCACCTGTTTCTGCTGAGTTGCCTTTGCGAATGCCACAGCCTTAGTCCTGCCTCGTGGGTCCCCACTTCTTCTCCTCCACCTACTCCGCTTCTCCAGGCACCTGGTTCCTCTCCCAAGTTGCTACCCCACACGATTTGTGGCAGTGACTTTATGCACAGTGATATCTTTGCTGTTTGATAATTCTTGAAGCTGACTTAGGAAAAGGCAACGGATGACTGATGATGTGGCTTCAGGTATTACTAGCTGCAAATTACGCATTTGGTGCTTTGTTTTCCTGATACCCAACCCTTTTCTCTATGCGTATCATGGGGTGCTTTTAAAGGGACCAATAGTCTGGAAAGGGTTTTCCATCACACATGTTGAATTTTAATACAAACAAGACTAAACACTATTTAAGAAGCCTTATAGTCAAAAATCTAAATGTTAGTGTGTGTTAGAGAAAATTTTGTGCATTTTTTTTTGAAAACTAAAATGACTTAATAATAGTATAGATTTTCCACTTCCTGGAAATTCTGGAGGTAATTTCAACAGCCAAGTGATATCATCAAACCGTTTCTTTCAATCTTTTCATACTACCATCTTCAGTATATTGACATTAGCCTGAAGCTTGTCCCCTCTTGGTCAAAGTGGCTATGTGACTACCTATTTGTATAAACCCGAAACATTCTTATAAAGATTTATATGAGAATGCTTACAATTGCTGTGAGTTTGCCTCCAGGCTGATATAATCATTAAAAAAATAATAGATTATATTACCTTATTACTCAATTTTGGGTCCTATAAAACAATTTATCAATAGCCAACTAAGACATAGGATATTTTGTCCCTTGAAATAAACAAATAATAGAAATTCTTTCTCATATACAGCGTATTTTGGTTAATACAATTTTCTAAACTTAGGTCTTATTCCTAAAGTATTTCTAAATGGCAATTCTAGTAATTTCTTACCGTGTCAATACTCTGTTCATTAATTTAACCATTCATTTCATTTACACACCAATATTTATTTATTGAATTAAACAAGTAATAACATAGTGGAGAAGCAATGTGATCTAATGTTTAAATGTAAGGCTTCTGCAGCAAAACTGCCTATGTTTGAATCCGCTCCTTAGTATATAGCTCAATCTCCCCATGCCCTAGTTTTTCTTTTTGGAAAAAAATGGATAAAATGCACATACCTTAAAGAATTATCCTTTTTGTATTAGTTACCATATGTAAATTGATTAGGAGAATGCATGGTTCTCAATAATGACTAAATAATCATTATTATTTGGTTAAATGCAAATAAACAAATACACAGTATTGAAGGAAAAGATATACTGTTTTCATAATTGCCATATTTAATTGTTTCTGTATTGATAGGAAAACACCGGCATCAAAAGCAAAAATAGATAAGTGAGACTACATCAAAGTAGAAAGCTTCTGCACAGCAAAAAAAATAGTCCACAGAGCAAAAAAGCAAAACTAAGAAAGAAAATATTTGTAAACCATATATCAGATAAGGGGTTAATACCCCAAAATGCATAAGGAACTCTTATATTCAACAACAAACTAACAAACAAACAAACAAAAACCCAGCAAGAACAAAACCCATGACCAAACAAACAAATAACCTGATGGGCAAAAAAAAAAAAAAAAAAAAAAAATGTGAATAGACATTTCTTCAAAAAAGACATACAAACAAAAAATAGAAAATAAGAATTGTGGTAAGAAACTGAAGCTTCCTTACAACGTTGGTGGGAATAGGAGATGGTTCCCTCTCTATGGGAAACAAAATGGAGGTTCCTTACAAAAATGAAGAATTGAACTACTTTATGACCCAACCATCTAACCCTAGAACATGGAGATCAAGATCTTGAAGAGATAACTTGCGCTCCTGTGTTTACTGCAACATTATTCACTGTAGCTAGGTAGTGAAAACAATTTAAACGTGTGTTGATGGATAACTGGATAAAGAAAATGTGATATATATCACACGATGGAATATTAGTTAGCCTTAAAAAAGTATACCCTGCTGTATGCGCTAACATAATGAACTTTGAGGATGCTATGCTAAATGAAACAAACCAGAGAGGGACAAATACTGCATAATTTCATCAACATGAGGTTCCTAAAATAGTCAGTGTCATGGAAGCTGAGAGGATAATTGTGGATGTCAGCGGCTGGGGGAAGGGGGCCAGCTGATCAGCAGGCATAGAGTATCAGTCACACAAGATGAAAAAGTCCTTGACATCTGCCCTGCAATAACGTGCATTTAAATAACAATACTGTGTTCTTCACTTAAAATTTTGTTAAAGGGTAGATTTCATGTTATGTGGTTTTACTACAATTAAAAGAAAAAAAATCAGTTCAATCAATTAAAATCCAGAAACACTGGGTTTGTTTTGGGTGCATATCCCACACAATCCAACAACCAGCTGAGGAACTGTGTTGTTCATGGTCTGCTTCTCCCCCTTGTAGGACAACACCTCCAGAGGCTGGGCTCTCTGTGGCTATCCCTGCTATCAACCCGACCAGAGCAGGATTTCTTCAGACAAAATTGCTTTAAATCATATTGTATCAATTTGGACTCCTTTTCTGTGCAAATGATGATAAATCAATGTAAACGGACTTTTGAGAAACTAGACTTATTGACTTATAACACTGAAAAGCCCAGGAGTAGTACTTAAGACACAATTTAATACAGAAACTTAAATTATTTTGGAATAATTTGGAATATTCCAAAATATTTGGAATAATAATCTTTTCTTTTCTTTTCCTTTCCTTTCCTTTCTTTTCTTTTCTTTTCTTTTCTTTTCTTTTTTTTCTTTTCTTTTCTTTCTTTTCTTCTCTTTTCTTCTTCTTCTTCTTCTTCTTCTTCTTTCTTCTTCTTCTTCTTCTTCTTCTTCTCTTTTCTTCTTTTTTTCTTCTTCTTTTTTTTTTTCTTTTGCTATTGGCTTTTATTCTAAGGTTTCTCTTTATTCCCAGGCTTACGTCTTCCTCTCTGGCACCTGTCCCACCCTGAAAGCTTGCATGCATCTTTCCTTGCACATCTGTATTACCCTGTATAATACAGATAGATTGTATATTGGTATAAAATTATTCTTCCTGAGCAGGTTCAGTAATACTTAACAGACAACATAGCCATTTTCTTAAAACCCTAAGGTAAATATCCATTTGGCTCCTGTCCTATGGAGATACCTCAACGGACTCTTACCTGAATATTTGACAGAAGTTGTGTCACTACGTCTCATTGTTTTGATCACATGATCATTCCTGACCAGTCACTCTGGTCATAGAATTTTCTGCATTAGTTGGCTGACCCTAAATCATCCTGTAACCCTGGAGGCAGGAGTGGAACAATCTATTTTTTACATTTCATAGTGCTTAAGCAAAGTGCAGACTTGTTAGATTTTAATAATCCCTTTAAAAACTGTGTTCCATCTTCCATTTCTAGTCTCCAAACTCTGCTTTCAGTGATAGGGCTTTTATTTTGCATTCAGTATTCCAGAAGAGCAGATTTTCTTTTCAAGCACCTCTATCCATATGTATGTAGTTACGAATCCTGAGTTGTGTGCCTAAAATAAAAGAATATGAGTCAAAGGTATATACTAAGAATAAATCATAAAAAATCCTTATTGCTAAGGGTAACAAGGACAATGTGTTCCATCTTTAAATTAATGTATAGATTGCCTAAGGAAAAGCAAATCCTTCACTTCAAAAAGATGGATAGTATGGTGCTTGAAAGTAAAGTCTAGGTATATAAAAATAAGGTATTAAATTTTGCCATGAATATTCATTTTCTATCTATCTATCTATCATCATCATCTATCTATCATCATAATCATCATCATCATCATGTATTTCCCTGTTTATCCAATCTATTTTCATTTATTGAATGCTTTTTTTCCCTATTTACGGGGGGTCAAAATTATGACTTTTTCATTCTTTTTAAAGGTACTATACACTCTTGGTATCACTGCCGAATTCAGTTGGCCTGGGTTTTGCAAAACATACCCTTTGGCTGTGTAAGAAGCGTTACTCTAGCAAGCACACCAGCTCTTCATGAATCAATCTGACCTTCTCTCACTGCCTTGCAAATGTACTCTCTGTTTATTCAATACAGAATCTTCTTGAAAAGGAAAATAAAAACGTGAAGAGAAGAGACTTTATATATAAGAGTTTTGCTCTTTTCTTGAGGACTTTGTCATTTGAAAAAAAAATAATTCGGGAGAAATTCCAGAAACAAACAAAAAGATTAATTGTTGTGACCACAAATCTGCACAAATAATCTATTTGACATTAATTTGACTAGCCCCCTGGATTCTCACGAATCATCCTTAATATGTTCTGTAGGTTTCTGTAGCTGCCATATTTATTACAATTATTTTTCCCTTTTTCAGTTTTGAGAAAAATTTTTGCATAAGATTTCAGGGGGAATCTCCTTGGTAGCTATATGCATGTCATGAGGAATGCTTCATTCAAATTTGGAAATAAATTTGTTTTGTGGAGCAAAGGAAGACAGCTGGGTATAAATCTAGCAAACTATGCATTCCATGAACAAAAATATGACTAGCTCCATTTTCTTATTTCTGAACTTAGCCTAACCCTCAAACCCTAATATTTGTTCAAATATAGGAAAACAGTTATTTTCCATACTGAAGATAACATGATCACTTATGATTTAAAATTTACTTCCTCCCTCACCTTCCTTGTTTCCAGACCAATGACCAAGTTCAAGCATCAACATGTCCCAACTGGGGAACTCCTGTTACTGTTTTGAGAACAGAATTAGTAGCAGGAACTGGGAATTAATGGGCAGGTACCAGACTGGGAACAAAGCATGAATATCAATAAGGTGATTTTGATATGAGGGAACTTTCCCGTGACCCAGAATGTAATGATTTAACAAGGATACTTGAAGCAGGTACTGATAATAAACCACTGGAATGTTTCCTTGATGCCTTCAAAGAATGATGGCTTACAGTGAATCATCTGGAGATGCTGCTTTCAAGGGTACGGCATAGCACCTTTAAGATCCATTCCCAGATTTGGTTGATGATCTCTTTTGCCTCAGAAGAGATAGGACTTCCCCAGTTAAGCCACCCTGAGACCTTAATCTAGTAATTGGTTTAGAATCAATGAAAGGAGCTGAGGTTCAGACCTTGAGAAAATACTTATCCACCTCATGGCATTTGCCTGAGGGTAGGGAATTATGCAGTTTTGAGACAAGGGGAGGCTTTTCTAGCATGTGTAGAGGAGACACTTGTGCTGGCCCAGAGGAGTTAGAGGAATCTGAGTATTCAAAGTTCTCAGGCACAGGCTACCACCTCCTGACCATCACAGGTCTTAGGGTCCCAGTACCTTCCCATTGCAGCCTGACTTTAATACAGATGCAGTCGTGACTGGCAAATGCCAGGGCACTCTGTTTTAATTATTTTTCTATGCCAACTTTCTGTAGGCAAAAGCCTCAACCATTATGATATTATACCACACGGGGGGCATTAAGCTTCTTATTATCCCCATCAATGGAGTATTTGTTACTATATGGCCAGTGAATGATTCAAATCCAGAATCCCATCCTTAGGATCAGCATCCCAGGAGCCCTTTGGGTACCAAACCAATTGTTTTCTTTGCTTTTCCCTAGAAGAAAACCAAAACCAAAACCAAACCAAACTAACAAACCAAAAACAACCTCTGGAATAAGAATCTGTACATAAGTGGTTATTTTAGAGGTTCTTCTTGGAAGTATTATCAGGGTATAAGGTTACTGAGGCTAGGAAAAGAATCAGCCATCTGTGTGTGTTATCCAACAAGCTACTGCTGGGAAGTCTAGAAGTCAGGGTCAAACATGGGCCTGGGGATCCCACCACAGGATGAGTGAGGGACACCAGCTCCAGACAGTCCTTGTTTGAAGGTTGCTTGCACTTTTCCCCCTGGCTAAGAGCTACTCAAGGGTGGGCCTCCAGAGAGAGCCTGTTGAAAACCGTTGGCACGTGCTAGCAGTGGAAGATGAGCCAGTGTGAACTGACAGGATAAGGCCCAAGAGGATAATGCTGCACCAGAGTTCATTGTATCTGGTTCTGATGCTGAAGCTATACCAGCTTCATGAAATGAGATTTTCAGCTTTACCTCTCTTAAAAAAAAATCTGGAACCCCTAGATTATGGATAGAACCTAGATTATGTCTGCAGAGGTAAAATTTGTAATGGGTGTAATCTTGTCTTGTCCCGGGATGCATTTAATGTATTTCTTCATTCACTCATGCATGTATGCATTCTTTTCTTTCCTTCTTTTTCTGTTAGTGGTGAGATGAGAGGTAGTGAATAGAATCAACAATTCAATTTTTTTGCGGTTACTGATATACCCAAGTTTCTGTATTTTCTTCCACAAATGTTTGTCTTTCATATTTTACTCTACCTTTATGCATATCATCCTGGCTTTCAAATTTGTTTACATGTGGTTGTTAATAATATTCTTTGGCTTGTTTTTAATCTCTGATTTTCTCCTTTTCTTTTTTTATGTTGTTTACATGCATCTTATTTCCTTTCTTGTTCTTGTTCAATCTTATCAGAGATAATCTATTTAAAATGGCTTTTCAAAGAACTAGAATTTTGATTTAATAATCATCCCGATTCTTTCGGTCTATTTCACTGATTTCTAGCATTCTCTTTGTTCCTTCTTTCTTTCTTTTTCTTCTTTTAAGCTTACAGTTTTTTATATGTGGGGTTTTTGTTTGTTTGCTCTGTATTAGAAACCTCATTTTCTTCTAAACACTGCTGTATAGCAGCCCACAAATTTAGAGATTTGTCTCTATACTTGTCATTAAGTTCTAGATTTGGATCTTTCCCTTGTAATTTCATTTTTGATCTAAGAAGCACATATTAAATAGAAGTAATTTTAATGTCACTGATATTATTGTTTTGGTTTCCAGCTATGTGGCACTAAACTATACTTTGCATATTAGTTTCTAATATTACTGTATTCTGATATTTGATCTATATGCTTATTCTTTTAATTTACCAGTTTTGTTTTTTTGCATAGCATGCATTTATTTTTAATAAATGTTTACTAGGAGTTTAAAATATTTTTATTTTAATTGAATTTAAATTTCTGCTTATATCAAATAAAATGATCTTATATTCATGGGTTCTCAATCTTTTAATTTCAGATATATTTAATCAAGTTTCTGAGGTGACTGAATTAAGAATTTTAAGCTACTATTATTTTTTTAAAAGATTTTATTTCTTTATTCGTGAGAGACACAGAAAGATGCAGAGACACAGGCAGAGGAAGAAGCAGGCTCCCTGTGGGGAGCCCAGTGTGGGACTTGATCACAGTACCCCGGGATCACAACCTGTGCCAAAGGCAGATGCTCAACCACTGAGCCACCCAGGTGCCCTTAAGCTACAATTATTATTTAATATAATTCACTATTTTTTCATTTATCCTTTGTTAGAAAAATGTTAATCCGAGGCTCGATTTTCACTGCAGGTATGTTCAGGAACATTCTATCAGTTTGCCATATTCTCTTTGTCTACAAATATATGACAACATTTTTCCTTCATGATGTTTATTTTGTTTTACTTATATTTGGTTAATATTAAAATTGTCATCTGGCGAAGAATCCAAAAGACTCCACCCCCAAATTGCTAGAACTAATAACAGCAATTCAGCAGTGTGGCAGGATATAAAATCATCACAAAGAAATCGGTTGCATTTCTATACACCAACAATGAGACTGAAGAAGAGAAATTAAAGAATTGATCCCATTTACAATTGCACCAAAATCCATAAGATATCTAGGAATAAACCTAACCAAAGAGGTTAAAAACCTGTACTCCAATAACTATGGAACATTTAAGAAAGAAATTGAGGAAGACACAAAGAGATAGGAAAACATTCTGTGCTCATGGATTGCAAGAACAAATATTGTGAAAATGTCTATTCTACCCAGAGCAATTTACACATTCAGTGCAATCGCTATCAAAATAATATGGACTTTCTTCACAGACTTGGAACAAATAATCCTAAGATCTGCATGGAACCAGAAAAGAACCTGAATAGCTAGAGGAATATTGAAAAAGAAAACCACAGCTGGGGGCATCACAATGCCTGACTTGCAGCTCTATTACAAAGCTGTGATCAACAAGACAGTATGGTACTGGCATAAAAACAGACACATAGGTCAATGGAACAGAATAGAGAACCCAGAAATGGGCACTCAGCTCTATGGTCAACTAATCTTTGACAAAGCAGGAAAGAATATCCAATGGAAAAAAAAAAAAAAAACAGTCTCTTCAATAAATTGTGCTGGGGAAATTGGACAGCCACATACAGAAGAATGAAACTGGACCATTTTCTTAACACGATGCACAAAGATACACTCAAAATGGATGAAAGATCTAAATGTGAGGCAGGAATCCATCAAAATCCTAGAGGAGAACATAGGCAGCAACCTTTTTAACCTCGGCCATAGCAACTTCTTGTAAGATACATCTATAAAGGCAAGGGAAACAAAATGAACTATTGGGACGTCATCAAGATAAAAAGCTTCTGCACAGCAAAGGAAACAGTCAACAAAACTAAAAGACAACCTACAATGG
Organism: Vulpes vulpes; assembly: GCF_048418805.1. Classification (NCBI taxonomy): domain Eukaryota; kingdom Metazoa; phylum Chordata; class Mammalia; order Carnivora; family Canidae; genus Vulpes; species Vulpes vulpes. Next base: position 53,067,281 of record NC_132784.1, on the reverse strand, counting down.
GAGAAGATATTTGTAAACAACATATCAGATAAAGGGCTAGTATCCAAGATCTATAAAGAACTTACAAAACTCAACACCCAAAAAACAATCCAGTCAAAAAATGAGCAGAAGACATGAACAGACATTTCTCCAAAACACCTACACATGGCCAAGAAGCACATGAAAAACTGCTCCATAGCACGTGTCATCAGAGGAATACAAATCAAAACCACAATGAGATACCACCTCACACCAGTAAGAATGGCTAAAATTAACAAGACAGGAAACAACAAATATTGGCGAGGATGGGGAGAAAGGTAAACTCTCATGCACTGTTTGTGGGAATGCAAGCTGGTATAGCCACTCTGGAAAATAGTGTGGGGATTCCTCAAGAAGTTAAAAGTAGAGTTACCCTATGACCCAGCAATTGCCCTACTGAGTATTTACCCCAAAGATACAGATGTAGTGAAATGAAGGGGCACCTGCACCTCAATCTTCATAGCAGCAATACCCACAATAGCCAAAGTGTGGAAGGAGTCTCAATGTCCTTTGACAGATGAATGGATAAAGAAGATGTCGTCTATATACACAATGCAATATTACTCAGACCTCAGGAAGGACAAATACCATTTATATCAGTGTGGATGAAACTGAGGGGTATTCAAGGGTACCCTTGAACTTAGGGTATATAACGCTAAGTGAAATAAGTCAATCAGAGAAAGACAATTATCATATGGTTTCACTCATATGTGGAATATAAGAAGTAGTGCAAAGGACCATAAGGGAAGGGGGGAAACTGAATGGGGAAAAATCAGAGAGGAAGACAAACCATGAGAGCCTCCTAACTCTGGGAAACAAATTGAGGGTTGCTGGAGGGGTAACTGGGTGACAGGCATTAAGGAGGGCCCAAGATGTGGTGAGTACTGGGTGTTTATACTATATGTTGGCAAATTGAATTTAAATTAAAAAAGGGGGGAAATAAAATTGTCATCTGGGTATACATATTTGACTGTGATGCATTTTGCTAATCATTTATTCTATGTCTATAAACTATGTGAAATATTTCCCTTACAGATACCTTGTTGATGGATTTCATTTTAGTTGATATCATTTGATACTGAATCAGAAACACTGCTTTCATTGATATACTTAACCCTTATGTGTTCATGGTAATTAAATTATAATTTAAATAATTATTATAGATATATTGTAATTACAGTTCTCTTTTGCTTTCTTGCTTTATTTATTTAGTTATTTATCTGTTTTTACTTGCATCTTCTGTTGGATGGATTGAATATTTCTTAAGTGATACAAACATTTTACATTGTTCTACTCATATAGTGATTACCCCTAATTTATTTATCTAGAGTTAAACTTGCCTTCCCTACCAACGGCTTGTGATATTCAATATCTATATTTTTTATCCAAACCAGACAGGAAACTTAAAGCACATTTATCCTCTCTGTTCTTTCCACCTTCCCCCATAATGCAATATATGTCAATTGCTCATTTAGAGAACAATAAATCTTCCTAAGACTTTCTTCACCTTTACTTCCATATTGTAATATATCCTCCTGAAGTCATTATTCTTGTTTCTTTAACACATCTAAGCATTCTTTAAAATTGGGTGTGCTAAAAACATCTTTATTTTCCCTCTTAAATTTAAGCAATGGTTTACAAGCAGTGTTTTTCTTTAACATTGACAATACAGCTCTATCAACTTTTTGTGCCTAGTGATGCTTTTCAGAAGATCGCTGTGAATATAATTCTACTTTTGTGACGTGATCTATGTTTGTTTCTGTTGGGCTGTGTTTGTTATTGTTTTCTTTTTCCTTTCTTCTTAATCTTTCAGAATTTCCTTTTGGTTTTGATTTTATTAAATGTTATTATTGGTATTCAAGTTTTTTATTTTTTTCTCCGAAATAAGCTGTTCAGTACTCATAGGTGTTTTTTTAACTTGAGGTCTGATAAGATTATTTAATTATGTTATTATTAACTTGAAATACTTCTTATATTTTGTCATGTTTTTAATCCTTTCATTCCAAGGTGTATGTATAATCTTATATGTCTATCCTACATATCTATTAACATTTTCTTGATGCCTTCAGAGAAAGTACTTCAATTTTGACCATTTCAATACATTCATTAATTTTTTTTAACATTTCAACAATGATCATTCTCATACCCAATACTTTCAATGTCTTCTCTTTCTGTGTCAGTTATCTATTGCTATAGAATAAACCAACTCAAAACCTAGCAGCTTAAAGCAATAATCAATTTATTAACTCATGATTTTATAGTTTGCAGTTTGTACTGTGTTCAGTTAGGTGGTTTTAAAGCTGGTCTTGTCTGAAGTCATCCATTCAACAGTAGTCATTAGTGGCTCAACTAGTGTTGGATGGTCTAAGATGATCTCACACAGACATCTTGCAGATGGTTATGGCACTTGGCTGGGAGTTTGTTGTTCTAGGAGCCTTCACTGGGATGGCTCATCTATGTTCCAGGTAGTATCATCCTTTAAGAGGCTGTCAGGTTTTCTCAATGATGATAGAAGAATTCTCATCAGCAGGAGGTTGAGCCCAATTTGTAAGTACTTGCTAAGTCTCTGCTTATATCATGTTTGATAATGTCTCATTGACCAAAGTAAGTCACCAGATTTAGGTGGTAGGAGAAGTGAACTCCAAGATCTTTATGGGGGGGGGGGCATCAATGTTATATTGTAAAGGACTGTGGAGAGAGAGGAAGGAATTATTGTAGCCAGGTAAGAGAACATTCTACTCAGATTTGTAACTTCTTAAAGTTTTCAATAACCTTCTTTTATGGTGCATATTTCTTCCTATGCTTGTGTAGGTATTATGCCTTGTCTTCCTTTCAGAGTGCTTGCACAAAGTCATTTGTTATTCTCTTGGGGCTAACAGCTATTTTGATATGATGCTTATGTAAAAGAGAAGCAAAAATCCAAGTGTTAGTTTGTTCTTCTCTGAGTTTAGGGGATGGGAGTTTAGAGTGTGTCTCAGAAGAGGAAAACTCTCGTGTTTGTATCTTGATTTCCCCATCCTTTGCTCACCTCATAACACTATCCCAAGTTGATCAACCCAAGAAGGATTGGATATGGATTAAACTAAAAGATGCTGATAACTGCACTATTTCAGTAGCTCCCCAGTATAGCCTCATTCCTGGTCTCCCTGGATATTGGGTGTTGTCAGCCTCACACTCACCCTGATGTGTTCTAGCTTGAGGACGGCAATGGGGCAGTTGCAACAGATTGTATTTTTCAAAGATGGTCTTCATAATATCTCCAATCCCACAGGCTTTTCTGCAATGCAACCATGTCATTCCCCTGTTGAGAGATGGATTCTAATTTTCTATTCCCTGAAAACTGAGTGGACCCCATGACTTTGACCAACAGAATATGACAGAAATGTTATCATTCTGCACTTGCATCATATGCTTTCCCTGGCCTTGCAGTTTGCAGTCCCTGTTGAGTCAGAAAGCACTATGAGAAGGGCTTGTAATCTTGAGAATACCACGATGTGAGAAGCCCCAGCCACGTGGAAACACAGGAGGAGGATATCTCATTAAAGAGAGGGAGAGCGGGAGAGAAGGAACAGGTGTCAGACTTGTGAGTAAGGGAGTTTTGTGGAAGCTGAGCCTCAATTCTTGCCATTTCAGCTGATACTATGTAGAGCAGAACGAAACCACCCTTCCACACTCTTCCTGATGGTTTGTTTTCAAGCAATGCCCTGGAGCAGTTTGTTACACAGAACAGAATTAGTACCTAGAAGTGAACAGGTGCTGCTTTAAGAAAGAGCTGAAACTAATGGCACTGTCTTGGGGACGGAGCAGAATTGGAGGCCCTAGGACCCTGAGGAAACTGATGTAGGAACTGAAAAGACAATGTGTAAGTTGTTACTGAGCAGAAGAAAAGCTGGCATGTGTTGTGTAGTAATAGAAAGTGTAACACAACTGTTACCTGTGATAATGTAGCAAGTAGAAAATATACCTAATGATGGAATGAATTTGGCTAAGGAGCTTACTGAGAAAATGCCAACAGGTGTCTTCTAGCTAAAGATGAAACTGTTCATCTTTCAAGCAGAATTTAAAGGGAATATGAAGGACCTAGAACGTGCTAAGTTCAAAAAACAAAGCTTTTTGTCATCCTCAGCCTTTCTAGATAGCAAAATACTCTCAAATTTAAGAAATGGCCTCAAACAAAAAAAGGTCAGATCTGGGTTATGTTCAGTGAAACCAGGCCTCAGAGTAAGTTCAAATCAAAGGTGAAGTTAAAAGAATCATGGTTAAAAATGCAGAGAGAAGAAAAGGCCTCAAGAATCTTATGCGTATCTTGTAGATCCTCTCAACTAGACCAAGAGAGCAACTAATGGTCGGAAAGCATTGTTCTATGGTGCCTAACTCTTAGCCCAAGGCTGAGAGAGAAATCACTCAAAGAGATTAATGAATGTGATTTTTATCTGATGGAGGAGAGCCGTTCCAATAAGATCTATAGGAAACCCACAATGTTTTTAATAAAAGTATATTGACCTAAGCTTCAGAGCAACACAATGGTAGATTTATGGCATTAATAGAAACTCTGGTATGTCTGGGTGTCTCAGTCAATTAAGCATCCCATTCTCTTTTTAAAAAATATTTTATTTACTTATTCACAAGAGACACACAGAGAGAAGCATAGATATAGGCAGAGGGAAAAGCAGGCTCCTCACAGGGAGCCTGATGTCAGATTCGATCCCAGACCTAGATCATGGCCTGAGCTGAAGGCAGATGCTCAACTGCTGAGCCATCCAGGCATCCCAAGCATCTCACTCTTGATTTCAGCTCAGGTCATGGTCCTGGAGTCCTGGGATGGAACCTCTAGTCCATGACACGAAGTGGGGAGCCTACTTGAGGGTTCTCTCCTTCTCCCTCTGCCTCTCCCCCTGCTTGCTCTCTCTCTCTCTCTCTCAAATAAGTAAATAAATCTTTAAAAAAGGCATACAAACTCTTCCTCAGCAACCCCCCCCCCCCCCTTCCACACACACACTCATATCCCCTTGCCTGCTGTGTATCTGCTTTCTCAAGTCAGGATACCAGTATCTTTGATTTCTTGAAGAGCATCTCACAATATTTGTATTAGTTATTGAGCATGGCTGTGATATATGCTAACCTCTCTCAGCTTAGATATGAATCAACATTGTTACATTAAATTATAAAATCACATATGTCTTAATGATAGAAGTATGTACTATAGGGATTGGTAGAGACTGAGATATAAATTCAGAGATAGTACGGACATAGACACAGAAATAGGTATGGGTAGAGTTATTATCCAGGTACTTAGGTTTTTTATGAAATTGCTTCCATCCACCAGACACAAGAATAGGTAGTTTCCATCACTGTGTGAATAAAAAAAAAAAAAATAGCAACATTTATTTACATATGCCTGTCAGGCTCAGTGCTTTGTATGCAAATCTGTTTAATCATTAAATAACTTCTGTATGTTACTATTCTTGTCTTACAGATGAGAGAAATAGGCTACGAGAGTTTAAGTAATATTTACATATTTACTAATTGAGAGATCTTGCATTCTACCACCAAGTTCCTGACTCCAATCGTAACTTGTACACATCACATTTAGACACTGTAAAAATCTTCTTAAGGAATTGTCATGTCTTCTAACAGGTGATGCTATTTAGCTTGGTTATATGCAAGGCGTACCCACCCGCTTTCTCCTTATGTTGCGTGTGTGTGTCTGGATGAATAGGTAGTTATTGTCTCCGGTACGACTACAACAGTTCAATGACCTCTGCCATTCCCCACTTATACTTTCTGTGTACCAAGCCATTTCTGCTCCTGGTGCTTTTTTTCCTACAATGCACCTGCTCTTATCTTTAATTGCTCCTTGAACCTTTTTTTTTTTTTTTTTTTTTAATCCTAACCCTCATGGACACTGTTCAGCAGTGGTGGTTCTGGAGGCATAACACAGTTCGGTCAGAAGTGAGGAAGGACACCAATGGCAGATTAGGGCTTTCCTTTGAGCTCAGGGGAAGGAATTCAAGTTGAACAGCAAGGTTCGTTTTTGTTTTTCACCATGAGTTAGAAGATCTGGATTCCAACAGTTACTATGTTATAAATAAAGTAACACTGTGGAAATTACTGCACTTCCTTTGCTCTCATTTTCTTCATTTTTAAAATGATAAAATGGGAGAAGATCAAGTACTGCTAACTCACACACATAAGCCTTAACCATTCTAACTCTTGTGTTCCAAACGGTCAAAAGTGGTGTCGTAACAGTGTTGGCAGAGATGTAAAGCTACGTTAGTGAAAATGGTTCAATAGTGTGGATATTTCCTACATCATGTCTCAGAGTAGCAGAGGATGGCAGAGATTGTGGTGAGTGATCAATTGTTCGTCTGGATTACAAGGGCTGCTGACATTGGGAACGTTGGTAAATTGTGGTCCAAACATGATTTTTAAGTGAAGCAAGGACCGTTAAGAATTTGGACTTAATAAAATACATAACTCAGAAGTATCAGATTTTAACCTTTGACCGAAAGAACTGTTGTGCTTTTTCATTATGAATTAAAATGATTTTAACTTAGTCTTCTCTGATGCTAGCTCAACTCAGATGTTACTCAGTTCTCGTACCCTGACCTCGTGGGAACTGGTTCCTATAATACCAAACATGCCATCCAGCTTACAGTCTCTAAGCAAACCTATTAAAAAGAATAAAATATTCAAATTTGTATCCTGTGCATATATAATAATTCTTACCGGTCTGGGTCTGTTCCACTGTTTCCCTATCCATTCCCTTGACAGAAGGCCATTCTGTGCAAAGGACTGTGTTAAGACAGCTTTCAGAGTGCCCCTCAGAAGTTTAGCGCTTTATATCCTTTCCAGCCACCTCTTCTTTTCTTCCACTCAGTTAGAAATCATCCTTTTAGAAGGAACAGCAATTATGGCAGGAGGCATGTACTGTGCACAGCCAGTTGTAACTATAATAAATCCTTTATTTCCAAGAGACATATATTGAAAAATTAACTACATATGTCAATTAGAAAACTATTTTGAAGACTAGTATTTTAAATGATACATTTACTAAAAAGCATTGATGGCATTTTCCCTTGATGTTTTAAAATCATCGTAACTGTAACGCTTGGCAAAAATTCTGCTGCAGTATCACTCCCTCTGAAATTGTATTTTTTTGCAATTCCGTCTGCCCTAAAACTGGAGGAAAGAGCTATTTTATATTTCTCTTCTTGTCTTGCAAAAGGAAATGAAAACATTTGGGATATTTCCTGATAACATATTGAATATAAAAGAATGGACATCCAAGGAAAGAAGAGTAGATACATGACTTTGCTATTATATATTAAAAAAAGACAGTATTTTGATTCAACATTCATTTCCATAAACCACAGTGGTTCACTCTAGAATTATTTCATGAGTCAGACATAAGTCCTGTCCTAGCCCAATATTCAGGGTTACTCTCAACAAGCACATCCTGACTTTTACTATTTTCTAAAGCATCTACTTGACACCCAATGAATCACCATCATAATAATATGTGTCCTAAATACATAAAGGAAGTAAATTTCAGTGATGCTTTTAACTTATATAATTAAGGATAAAAAATTATTATGATTTTTTAAAAGATTTTATATATTTATTCATGAGAGACAGAGAGAGAGAGAGAGAGAGAGAGGCAGAGACATAGGCAGAGGGAGAAACGGGCTCCATGCAGGGAGCCTGATGTGGAACTCGATCCCAGGACTCCAGGATCAAGCCCTGGGCTGAAGACAGATGATCCACTGCTGAGCCACCCAGGCGTCCCAAGGATAAAAAATTATATCTGACCCATAGGCCATAATCACATATGTGATTTAGCAACTTTAAGTGAAACTTTGTATTTCTTAATGAATGTTTTGCCATGAAATGCATACGTTTGTTTTTCAGCTAAACTTATATCTGCCAAATGTGGTTAAATGCCTTTTTCAACCAGAGATTGTTTTCTCCCCCAAAATCACAGTGAGTAGATGCTGTGGCCTAAGTCAGTACAAAGGTGGATCCTGTACAGAGAGTACAGGATCTTTCTATCTCAGGATGATCATTATAGACGTCTCTTTTGTTTATGCTGATTTATAGACTACAAGCTATTCGTTAGGCTAGTGATTTTTTTAAATTGTGATGTTATTTTTATAAGCCACTGTCAACTAAATACTAGTCAGAAGGAAAATAAGGTTTTTCTAAATTTTTGCATGGACTGGTGGATCATGGAATTATTTTTATTCATCTCACATTTCCCCAGACAGAGATAATAATACATTGTTCCTGGAGCACGGCTATCATTTGATATGAAACAGTGTGGACAATGACCATACAACTCCTAAGTACTGATGAAAACTGGCTAAATAGCATAGTGGCCCGATAATTTTCCACCACAAGAGGCTAATGGTCCTGTGATACCTAACAACACAACATATTCATACTTCTAAGAAAAACATGTCTTATTTCTCTAGCCATGTTCATAAGATATCTTGCCTGGTTTAAATGTAAGATTTCAATGCTTTTAACTATTTTCTGTAAAATGAAGATTTTCTACTCTGTCATGATATATTTACAGGCTGTTCAAGGGAAATGGCTTCCCATGTTGGTTCAAACCAGTTTCATGTAAGAATGCAAACAATTTTTAAAGACACTCTGATACTTGTCAGCACATTATGTATGAATAAATGTGTTTGATAAACTAACACCATGATGGGTAGATTGGTGAGTTAATAAAATGAAAAGAACTCACAACTTTATGTAACTATGTAAATAAACGAAAATAATCTCTTTAAAATAAAATTGTTTAATATAGAGTGTGTCAGAAGCACTATTTCATTTGTTGTTTTGTAATATCACCTGTGACAGCCATATGACAACAACTTTGAGGATGCCAATACCACAGATGAATTAAGGAAAGAGTCCGAGAGGCTCTGGAGCATTTAATTTTCTATACAGAGCTATGAGCAAGCAGACAAATACTACTTGCTTTTGAATCAGAGGAGCAAGTGTCCTAAACCAATTCTTTTAAGGGCTTTGTTATAAAGTGGAAGTGTAAGGAAACCACTGTCACCCTGACTGGGTTCCAGAAGAATGCATTTAGCCTTATCTTCTATAAGCAGTCTCTATTTCGAGGTTGATTTTGAAGAACTATGACAAGCATGCTCTTCTGGGACAGTTCTTTGAAGGAAAGCTCTCCGCTTATAACCACTCCATTTCAAAACAATCATGTCTTGAAGTTGGACCATATGTATGCATAACCTTCCTTGGAGAAGCTGAACTTTTCCCATATGTTGGTTTTTCTCAGAAAAAAAATATGTTGTGGGTTCCCATTAGGGAGGTAGCATTACTCAGCAAGTGGCGGTTCTGAACTCAAAAGTGAGAAGGCAGTGTGCCAACAGAGCAGAATGTGGTGGGTAGTTAAAAGTATTTCTGCATGCCTGTGTAGGAAAATGAATAGAATTTTCAAGGAAAAGTTGCAGTCACAGCCCAGGAGGATTAGGGCAATAGTGCAGAGCCACACCATGGGTCAGTCTCAGTCTCTGGGTGAGTGAGCAGAGGGCCTGGTCCAGGACGTGCATACTCATGCCCTCAGCACTGAGGTCTGAGCAGAAATGCGGTGTCTTAGCCCCAGACACGCCCAGGAGAGCGCTGGAGTTCATAAATCAAACAGGGCACTATGTCTGAGAATTGGACTTGCAACACAGACACGCGGAGCCATTAGGTTATGGTGGAGCAGTGAGAAAATGTATAAACGTTTGTATCACCCCTGCCATCCCCTCCTTTTTTCTCTTCTGGGATTTCCTTCCTGCATTTCCAGCAAGAACCCCTTTTGCAGCAAAATTTCGGTGGCCACTTCCTTGGCCCAGTAACATTCGGGGTGCTGGGAAACTGACCTGGGTGAAGAGTAGGAAACATGCTAGACATACTTGAGTGGGTGGATTTAGCAAAGACCAAGTTTCTATCCTCTTCAAATGGCAACCGAGAAATGCAGTAATTTCCCTTCAGATATGTATTTTAACATCGCTGCTGTTGGATGGTTTTTATCATTTTCCTAAAGAAGACGTATTTTCCGGATGTAAACTGTAATTACCATCCGGTTTTAAAGGCTTCAGCCTTCCACTATGAACATTTGGTGTGGACTCTTTCTCAAGGGCCGCCCTCCCGCCTCGGGCACCTGCATCTTCGCCCTCTATCTACTCACACATCTACCAGCCACTCTAAGGGCCTCCTGACCACCCTCTGGTCCCTTGTGCTTCTTTGCAGTTGGGGCATTTCTTCCTCAACCGCACTCCCCTCCACCCCCAACCCCAGCGCTGGCGCAAGAATCACGCAGGGGTCCCCCGACTCCCGCGGGACCCCCGCCTACTTCCCTCCCGACCCTTCTACAGGGACGTGCGTGGCCAGGTACACACTGGTTTTCCGGGCGCTCCTCCAGGCTTCCTGTGGATGCGCCAACCCGGGGCCCTTGAGCTGGCAGCTCCTCTCTCCCGCGCCAAGTTCGCGTGGAGCTGGCGCTCTGCGGGTGCGCAGTCTCTGCTGTCCATCGGTCCCTCCGGCTCCTCGTTCCTTCCTGCCCTATCTACCCACCATTCATGAAATGGATGGAAAGACACACAGACACACGCGCGCGGGCGCACACACAGACACACACACGCACACACCCTCTCTACCCTCTCCCGGCCACTTTTACCCACGTCGAGGACTCGCAGTTGCCTGGGATCCAGGAACCAAAAGCTCAGTGGGAGTCTGGAGGTTGGGTCTGGACGCGGGGAGCCCTGCTGGCCTCCGGGGTCGCCTCACGGCCCCTCTGCCACGTGACGGGCAGGAGCCCCCCGCCCCGGCCCCCAGCGGCCACCGTGGGGGGCCACCGTGGGGGGGCAGGCGGCCGGGGCGCGGGCACCGCCACCCGCACGCACGCACGCCCCCAGGCGGGAGGCCCCGCGCCGCAGCAGCAGGTGCCCGGGGGGGAGGCCAGGCCGGGAGCCCCGCGGAGGCCGAAGCCCCGCGCCAGCTCTCTCCCGCCCGCTCTCACGGCCTTCGGGGGTGACCCCAGGCCCCGCGGCGCCCCGCCGCTCCGCTGCCGGCCTCCTTAGCTCTGCCCAGTCCCCGAAGAATCGCCGCCTGCGCCCCCCACCCAGCCCCAGGCCGCGCTCGGAAGCGGGGGGGGTGCGGGGGGCCGGGACCGCGGAGGCGGGGGCGGGGCGGGGGGTCTCCGGCTTCGGGCCGCGGGGTCCGGGCGGCGCGGCCAGTCCGCAGCGGCCGGGGAGGGCGGGCCGGGGCCGGGGCCGGGGCCGGGGCCGGGGCGGGGGCGGGGGCCGGGGGGAGGAGGTGCTGCGGCAGCGGCCGGGGAGGGGCCCCCCCCGTCCCGCGCTCCGGCCCCCGCGGCCGCCCGCTCTTTACCCTTCCTTCCTATTCATTTATTCGCATTTTACGAGCCGGGGCCTTTCCGGGGCTGTTTCCCAGCAACTCTTTTTTCCCCTCCCGAGTTGAGCGCGGTGCGCGCGCGCGTCCGTGCCTGGAGAGGTGGGGTAGGAGGGGCTCCGGGCTCGCCTTGCGGCTTCTAGATATCGCGGGGAGGCGGAAGGCGACTTCGCAGAAGCAGTTTGCGGGGGGCGACCTGCGCATCCCGCCAGGCCACCAACCGCGAAACTTTTCCTGCTGCCTTTGCCTCCGGCGCGCCCCGGCCTCGGCTCCAGCCTGCGAGCGCGGCCCCCGGCGGAGCCTGCCCCCCGCCGCCCCCGCCCCCGCCCCACCGAGCCCCGGGAGAGAGGAAACCCGCTTCCTGTAGACAGATGCAATCCGTGGGGTGCAGATCGGGCGCAACCTCCAAGCCTTAAAAAGTGAAAACTGAGCCCCAAAGGGGACTGTCACGCGATGGCCCCTCCCCCTCGCTCGCCGAGCCCCGGGCGTAGGGATCCAGCTGCGGATTTGCCTGCTCGGCTCGGGCCCCCTCAGCCCGGGCTGGCCGAGTGACGGATCCCAGCCTGGTCCTCGCCCCCCCTCCCCTCCCCCCTCCCCTCCCCCCTCCCCTCCCCCCGGAGCCGAGCGGGTGTGATGTCCTTGCAGCCGCCGCCGCCGCCCCATTCCGCCGCGCACCAGCCCCGGGGGCGCCGGCCGCGCCGCGCCGCCCAGGTCCGCCCCGGCCCCGGGCTTCCCGGAGGGTCGCGCAGCCCGCGGCTGTGACTCAGGCGCCCACTTGGTAACTCCGCCGTGTTCCTGCTCCTTCCTCCCCCCTTCCCCGCCCCTCGGCCGCCGCGGCTCCCCGCCGCCCCCCTCACGCCCTCCTCCCAGACGCCCACCCACCCGCTCCTCGTTCCGCAAGATCGCAGAGGTGGCGCGGAGCCCGCGAGCCGATGACGGACCCCTTCCCCCCGTCTTCAATGCCTCAGCGGAAGATCCCCAAGGGCTGGAGAGACGCGGGCTGCTGCCGGACGTCCTCCCGGAGACGCTGCTCCGACCTGCTGCTCGTGGTGTATGAAGCTGGGGACTGAGCGCGCCCCAGCCGCCGCCGCCGCCGCCGCCGCCGCCCGCCCCGTCGCCGCCGTCGGTCTGGACTGGCCCCCGCCTCGCCTCGCCGCGCCTCGCCGCGCCCGCCGCCCGGCCCCGGCCCCGGCCCCGGCCCCGGCCCCGGCCCGGCCCGGGCGCCCCACGGCTCGCCCCGCTCCCGCCGCCGCCCGCGCGCCGGCTGCCCGCGCGCCCTCCTGACAGCTGCGGCGGCGGCGGTGATGCCAAGGAGGAGGGCGATGCCGCCGGCGGCGCTGATGGAGGCGCCCGGCGCCCGGGCGTGATGCGAGCGTCATGGTGGGGATGCCGGCCTCGCGGTGAGAGGGCGAGCGCGCGCGAGCGAGCCAGGGGCGGAGGACGCCGGGAGCCGGATCTTGCCGCCGTGTGGGCTCGGACCCCCCCGGTTGCGGGTTTGCACGCTCAGGATCCCCCGACTCCGTCCTCTCCCCACCGCTGCGCGTCTTCCCGTCTCTAGATGGAACTGCTGGAGCGCGGAGCCTCTGGTGTAACGCACAGACATGATCTATGGACGCAGCGTGTTTCACAGTGAGTGCTCTCCCGCCGCGCGGGTCCCCGCGCCGTCCCTCCCCCGCCCTCCCTCCTCCCTCGTGGCCGAACGCGCGGGGCAAAGCCCGGCAGCCGCCAGGGCCCGCGCCTGTGAACTTTCCGGGTTGCCGCACGGGCGCGGGAGGCGCGGGAGGCGCGGGAGGCGCGGGAGGCGCGGGAGGCGCGGGAGGCGCGGGGGCGGCGCAGGACCGCGTCCTCCGTCCGCCGCGACGGCCCGGGGCGGGGGCGAGCACGTGCGGGAGCGGCCGCGAGCGGGCCGGGGTGCGGGTGCGGGCGCGGGTGCGGGCGCGGGCGCAAGGGGCGGGAGCGCGGGGCCGCCCTCGGCGGCGCGCGGGGCGAGTCCTCCCGCGGGGCCCCCCGAGCGCCGCCGGCCCGGGGTTCACTCCGGGAGGGACTTTCGGGCGCCGCGAGCGCGCCCCGCCTGCGGGAGGGCGAGCGCCGGCGCCGGTGGCCCCGAGACCTCCGGTGTCGCGGTGCGGGGCGCGTGGGGCCGTGGGGCGCCTGCAGCGGGGCGGGGAACGGCCTCGGGAGTCAGCAAAGTACAAGGCGGCGTGAGGCGACGAGTGCTGGAGATTTCACGTTAGGGAGCCGGGATCCCAGCGTGAGTCCTGCGCCAGCAGCTCGAAGCCCGGCTTCGTGGATGCGGCCGTCCTAGCGCTCGTTTCCGCGTGTGATTCCATCAAAACAGGAAAAGCAGAGTAAAGGCAGCACCGCGCGTACGTCCTCGTACTGATGGCCGTGCACCTGTGTGCGTGTGTGTCTAGAATCACGGCAAGTTAAAACAAGATTCGTTTTATTATTATTATTATTATTATTATTATTATTATTATTATTATTTTTGCCTGTTCAAACCACCACCACGGCCAGCGCGGTGATCTAAAAGCGATGAGCAGGCAGGAGTACAGAGCAGTGGGATTGATACACTTTCTCAGGTATCGATAGAAAGGCCCGCACTCTTCTTGGAAGAATCTGAAAACAATCGCGTAAGCTCCTGCCGAGAGCTTCAGCTCAGGAAATCATTGTGAATTATACCTTCCCTTTCCCAAATTAATTTTGAGTGGAAATATGATTGCACACCTAATGGAATTTAGAGCTTTTAGGGAACCAAACAAATAACAAGGACAGAGTAAGAGAGGAAAAAGCTAGTGATTCTGAAGACTAGATTGTTTTATTACTTTTCTAGTTTCAGGCTTTATAAAAATGTCGGGTGAATCAAGATGTGAAAGTAAAACAGAAGTTCCGCTTGCAAGGGGCTTTGCAGACTTAACTCTTGTTGCAGATCATCTCTTTGGTAACTGAAAAACTGGCTCAGTAAAATCCTCAGAGAAATCACCTTTCTTACAGTAAGAGTCTATTTCTGGGTAATACTAAATATTAAGTCGAAGTTAAGGTTAGAAGGAATTAATTTCATAGCTTAGGAAGTGGCTACTTGGTGGTATAGTATCTTTTTGTAAGAAACATTTTTATAATGCTGCTTAATGCCTCCAACCCACATTTATGTTTTTCTCCTGTTCCCCTCCCCTCACCGGCCTTAAACATTTGCCTAAGTATTTATTTTCTCAAATACAACAACACCTTAGGTCAGTCATGGAGTCCTTCCACATCCTTTGTCTTTACAGCCTTTCAGCTGGTTCACTCTTCCTTCAGAGGCCCTAGCAAAGCCATTCCCCAAGGGCAGTTTAGAAAAAATACAGGTCCTGAAGTCCTACTCTAATGTGACAAGACTAGATTACAGTATTGCCTCTGAAGTCTTGAGGTACACATAGGCAGTGTTTGAGTCTCATCCATCCTTAACTTGCATTACTTCCTGGAGGGATTCCGAAATTTTCCTGATTTGTGCATTTTTAACCAGTTTTGGCGTATTCTGAGTTAACGTGGAACAGTTAACAGTAATACAATTAATCTGCTTTGATATTATTTGATCCTTATGTTGTTATAGAATGTGATCATTTCAGTGTGTATTAATTAATATGACCTCTTTCTAATTTTTCTTTTCTGTTTCAGTTGTAGCAAGTTTAATCATCTTCCATTTGTCTGGGGCAACCAAGAAAGGAACAGGTGTGTTTCTTTGGGAAAATGCAGTAGAAGACCTCTAATTATTTACATTTTCCTGTGTTCCCTGTATTCTTAATATTCCAGAATATCTGCACATTTTATAGTGTGTATAACTGATTGATTTTGACTAAGACAACATTTGAAAATTAATTTGCTAATGGATATTATAAGAATGTCCTCTCTATTTTTAGTCCTAGAGAAAACTGGACGATGGCTTCTGTTTTTATTTTTTACAGAAAAGCAAACCACCTCGGAAACTCAGAAGTCAGTGCAGTGCGGAACTTGGACAAAACATGCAGAGGGAGGTATCTTTACCTCTCCCAACTACCCCAGCAAGTACCCCCCTGACCGAGAGTGCATCTACATCATAGAAGGTAAGGGGGAGAGAGCCAGGGCTGGAGAGAGCTCCAAGCCAAACCTGGCCACCTCTATGCTTTAGATGGAGAGTATTGCCTACGGACGTTACAAAAATTGGTTTTGGAGACCGTGCAGAGAAATACCTCTTAATGAATCAATAACTGTAAAATTTGGAATCAAGCTAATTATTGAAATTATTAGTAATGGGTTATGAATAAGTACATTCTGGCAAATAAAAGCTAATCGATAACAGTTGATTTTGCAGTTGATTTAATTGATTTAGAATTCTAAATTAATGGAATGGATGCAGAGTTGGCATAATATTACCTAATGTACAACGATTTTAGAAACTAGTGTTTTTTGGTTGACAGTACAAAAACCTATATATTCGTTATTTTTTCCCTTAATAATATCAAGTACAAAAATACATGTTAATGTCAAAAGTAAATCTATAGTCATGTTTCCAAACAATCTGAATGATAGTTGCCTTAATTTGTGCTAACAAGTGACATTATCATACTTCAGTGCCAAAGTCAGGATTCCAAATTATGATGCTTCTTTTCATCATTTTCTTTCCTAACTCAAAAGATAAATAGTGCTGAAAAAGAGATTCATTTGCCTTTGAACATTTCCAATTTCCATTACCCTTGCGGACACCACTCGATTAAGTACAGCTTTCTAAAATGAATGATCATTTCATCTAGTGATGAAGACTTCAATATTGTAAGTGTTAATACCTAATAGCCCCAAACCTGCAACCCTTCTTCATCTCTCCACCCACTCAGGCAGAGACAGATTGAGCCATCTTAATGAAAAAGACAGTGTATGCTCAGTATTTATACCTAAATGAGGGGCATGTTCATTTGGTAGATCTTTGAAAGAGAAATGCTCTCTGTTTTACTGATTCCAAGAATTCTTATCTAGAAATGATTCTTTTTCCTTTTTTGTAACTTTTAAGTTAAAGATACTACCTCTCTCTCTTTTTGTGCTTGAGGGTGAACTTTTACTAAAGACACACTGTGCTAAAAGCAGAAGGAAAAAGAAGCTTCTTTCATAAAAGGATAAAACTGAGAAATCTCAGCTCTGGCAGTTTTATTCCTCATGTGATTGATAGAAAAGGAAATTGAAATATGGAAATTCTGGCTTAAACTTAGTGGTTCTTTTTACCAATTTAATATTCCTTATCTATTATAAGCATATGTGTGAGTGTGTATTATATATACATATATATATATATATATAAAATATATATAACTCTCAAAGAACTTAGCATGTATTAGAACATTTAATCGTAGGAAGTAGGGTTTTTTTGTTGTTCTCATTTTATAGACCAAGAAATAGGCACAGAGAGGTTAAATGTCTTGCTTAAATTCACATAATTTGTGTTTTGAAGCAATGGTATTTTAAAACTTTGAATTATAAAAAAGAATAAAATCAATTAGTTCTCTCATTTAAAGGATTAATTCAGAAGCAAAACTGCATATTAATTGTGCTTTCGTGTTTATAGTTATTTAGAATTAAAAAGCATCACCAGCATTTTATTTTAATATCTATGGACATATTTACATTCATTCGTAGTTATGTCAAGGCCAAAACTTAAAGTTGTGAAGTCAATAGAATCTCCTGTTACTATTAATCATACTTCTACACTCTTTTTGAAGTATTTCCTACCAGCCACTGTTTTTTTCTTTTTCTTTTTTTTTTTTTTATTATTTTATTTATTCATTTGAGAGAGAGAGGGCATGAGAAAGAGCTGAGAGCACAAGTGGGGAGGGAGGATAGAGGCAGAGGGAAAGAGAGAAGCAGACTCTCCAATGAGCAGGATGTCTGACATGGGCTTCCATCCCAGGACCCCGAGACCATGACCTGAGCCAAAGGCAGATGTCTAACTGACTGAGTCACCCAGGTGCCCCTAGCCACTGTTTCATCCAAACATTTATTTAACAAATATTTATTGAACAACTACTAAGAAACCAGCACTCTTCTAGGTACAGTTTAGAGAGTCTTTAACAAAGCAACCATGGAACTTGCCTGGGGAACTTATAATATGGTCTGAGGACCATGCCCCTTTCGTAAACACTCTAAAGGGGCCCCCAAATCAGCAGTATTTGGAGCAGAGAGGAGAGGAGCCTATCAGGAGGAGGAGATACTTCTGCTCAGTTTTGAAGAACTTCTGAGAGGTAATTCTCTATACAGAATGGCCTGTGCAAAAGTTTGAGATACGGTGTGATCAGGACCCATGTGTAGGAGAGGAACAAATAAGGAGGCTCGTGAAGTCGACAGTCTCAGATAAAGGAAAACTTGGTTTTCTATCTACTCCAGCCATGGCAGTTTGAGCTTTGTATGATAGACAGCAGCGTGACATGGAAATAATTTAGGTGGAGAGATAATGTGTTGATATTTTGGACTGAAGGAAGAGATGTAAGCAGAAGCTATTGTGAAAGACCATGTAAATCACAGAGAAAGCCTGAACTACACACGTGGCGCTGGCTATGTGTGGTGTCAAAGGAAGAAGTGAGAGGTCTTCGGGAAACTGAGTCACGAGTGATGGAATGTGGGGAGGAGAGGGAGGAAATCCCAAGACTATTCCAAAGTTTTTGGCTTGGTGATGTATAGTTGGAGTTGCTATGCCAGGTAAAGAACATGGGTGGAGAAAAAAGGTTTAAAGGAAAAAATAATGAATTCCATTTTAGTGTTTATGGAGATGTCCCGTAAAGAAATAGGATACATGAGTCTTTAGCTGACGGGAGAGCCCTAGGCTGAAAATAGATATTTATAAGTCATAAATATGGATTGTTGTTGAGACTCTTGGTATGAATAAAGTGATGCAGAGAGAATAGTTGGAGCACTATGTTTTAAATCTTTCAAAAAATACAGATGCTTGGGTCTGTCCCCAAGAAGTCTGGTTGAATCGGTCTTTGATGGAGCTGTGGGCCTCATGTATTATAATAGCTCTCCATTGGAATTCCAGTGGCACCCAGAGCATTGGTCTAGAAGGAGCGGAAAGATGACATAGGATAGGTTTCTGAAAAACAACAACTAAGGATTGGGAGCATAAGGAGAAGGGTAGCAGGGACTGTGCAGGACAAACCTGCAAGATGGACTGGAGGTCAGGTGAAAGATGACCTAGCATGTAGTGCAGGTAACATTTCAGGAGGAAGGGAGTAGTTAAAGTACCAGTTATCACAGCAAAGAGAGATGAGGAAAAAGCAAACACATCTATTGCATGAAGCCTTTGAGAGGCTGATGGTAACCTTAGGATTTGTGTACTCGTTGCCCTCATGGGGGCAGAGGCTGGCTCACAGATGATGGAGGTGTAGGAGGTGGATATTGGTGGACCGAAGGTAGAAAGGCAAATTCTCTTTGTCCTTTCTTCTTCCTGGGGGCATATTGTCATGTTTCATTCTGAAAAGAGTAGCCTATTCGATAGAAAAAGGTAAATGTAAAATACAAGAAAGGTCTAAGTCATCGGTCAAGTTTCTTGAGGGCAGACAGGTTCTGAGGAATGAGGGTGGAGTCCTAGTCCCAGAAATAAAGATCCCTTTCATGGATTTCAGCTTGTCCACAAATAGGAGGCAATATCTGGTACCTCTGTGCACTATTCAGGTGAAAGTACTCAGATGTTCCGGTGTGTCCAAAGACATGTTAGGAGGGGTTAAGACCTCTCAAAAGACCTCTCAGATTTAGATACAAGATGACTTAGAGAAAATGTAGAAGCGCAAGGCAGTTGTGCATTAGTGATTGGAAAGGGAGGAAAATGTAAGTGTAGGGAGCTGAACTTAGTTTCCAGGGACTCGCATGCACTATCATCACTTTTTTAAAAACAAACATTTTTTTAATTTATTCATGAGACACACAGAGAGAGGCAGAGACATAGGCAGAGGGAGAAGCAGGCTCCTTGCAGGGACCCCGATGTCAGACTTGATCCCAGGATCCCAGGATCACGACCTGAGCCAGAGGCAGACACTCAACCACTGAGCCAGGCATCCCTATAATCAATTGTTTTTAATTACAACAACTCTATGACGTGCTTATTTTTAAAACGTTATTTTACTGCCTTCTAAAATTCAGTTAGTGGAATTTCATGTATGAGTGTGTGTAGCTCAATGTGCTGGACCAAAGAAAGATGGACTGTCCACATTAAGTGTAGGCCTACCCAAAGTCATGATGATAGTAAGTGTTGTGAAGGAATGTTGAGAGGTTTCTTCGTCCGTGTTGGACAGAAGCAAATAATTTCTTAGGATACTTTCCAATTTGCAGATGTTTAAAAAAATCATTGAAACATCATCAAATCTACCATTACGGTAATACTACATTTGTTGACCTCTGTGAATGTACAGTAGTGGTCGGTAAAACCATTCCTGTTTTTTTTTTCTTTTCTTTTCTTTTTTTTTTGGTAAGAGTAATAAATGTCTCTTCTCAATGTCCAAAGAGTCATAAACATTTTTTAGAGATTAAAAATAATTCCTAAAAAAAATAATAATTCCTAAAATAGTCTTGTCACATGCATTGACCTTTAATCGAATGAGCTTCGATTATTCTATAATTCTCTAAATTTCAAGTCATCATGTATCTCAATTCTCTATAAATTTTTGATATCCATGCATGCAAGGCTTTAATTTTAAAGCAATCAAGGATGATATTCAGTACATATTTAAGAACTGATGTGGTGTGGATAGCAGTCATTCAGAATGATTACTGACCACATGGGGAGCAGACCCTGCTGTGCCAGTTTGTAACTTGCAAGTTTCTGGAGGGTGTTGGTCTCTGAAGAGGGCCACATGGCCAGGAAGCACTCAAAGGACTCAAGGCAACAGCTGTTTACTAACTAGGATAAATGTGTGCGGATATTTCGACAACTGTTATGGCTATTCTGGGGTATCCTGGCTGAAGATCAGTCTGGAGTGCCAGGATTTTGAGCTTTTTTGGACATGGCAAAGGAAGAATGCAAGGGAACTAGCAAATGCATCCATGTGGAGGTTTCTAGAGCTGCTGGCCCTATGAGGCTCTTCCTGACTCTTTAGAGAGCTATAAAAAACATTTATGAAGATAAGCTCATTTACTATTCATCCAACAGAGATTTTTTTTTTTTTTTTGGAGAAATCCTCAATGACAAGTACTGTACTAAATGCTGAAATAAGGTGAATAGATTTTGTCTTTAGCGAGCAGATTTAGAGGAGTGGTTCTTTTAAGCAAGATTTTCCTGCATAAAGAGGAGTTAGCAAATTGAAGATAGATACTTCAGAAAGTGGTAAAATATATGAAAGCCTGAAAGAACCTGTTGCCTTAGAAAACACAGTGTGTCTGAAGTGGCCTGAGTTTGGGCTGTGTGTGGAGTGGAGAGACCCTGGAAGTATGAGTTGTAGGATACCCATAAAGCTCCTGCAATGTCAAGTGCATTGATCATTTTCCTGTATAGCTGATAGAGAGTTGCTGAATAAGTTGAAACCTGAGGGTAACATGGTAAGATTTGTGTGCTAGAAAAAGTATTCTTAATGCCCTTGGATATACATTTGGGTCTAACCAAGACGTTTGACTGGGACCATTTGAATGTTTGGATAACTCTGTGCTGAACAATTCCTAAGTGGTTTTTTTTTTTAATATTTTATTATTCATGAGAGAGACAGAGAGAAAGGCAGAGACACAGGAGGAGGGAGAAGCAGGCTCCCTGCAGAGAGCCTGATAGGGGACTCAATCCCAGGACCTCGGGATTATGACTTGAGCCAAAGGCAGATGCTCAACCACTGAGCCACCCACCTACCCAAAAGCCACCCATTAAGTGGTTTTTGATCTTAAAACTGGATACTTAAGAAGATATGGGAAAGGTGACAAAAAGAAAAAAGAAAAGTAGAACTTTCTAAACCTGACGTTAGTGGTCTTTTACAAAAATACTGTGATTTATTAGGAATGTGTTAGATATCGAAATGGTCATTTTATGTCCAAATAATCTTGTGTGTAACATCATGAGTTTTAAGGAGCATCCCTAAGACTTCTTACAGAAATGTTATCCCTTAGAATGCTAAGTGTTAGAGACTTGCTTTGCACTTCCATGCATGTCATGCTCAAAGTTTGATAGAAGATGTACAGATGAAATCTGAAGTAGAATTACAAAAATCTAACTAAAGAGTAAAAAATGGCCTTCTAGATAGAATCTTTCCTTTTTTCAGCTGCCCCAAGACAGTGCATTGAACTTTACTTTGATGAAAAGTACTCTATTGAACCGTCTTGGGAGTGCAAATTTGATCATATTGAAGTTCGAGATGGACCTTTCGGATTTTCTCCAATAATTGGACGTTTTTGTGGACAACAAAATCCACCTGTAATAAAATCCAGTGGAAGATTTCTATGGATTAAATTTTTTGCTGATGGAGAGCTGGAATCTATGGGATTTTCAGCTCGATACAATTTCACACCTGGTAAGTGAGGGTTTGGTTTTTTCCTTATATTTTTTTCTTCCTTCGTTGTCTGTCTTTGTAGTACAAGAACTTTTGTAAGACAACTTCATATTTTTTCAAAGAATTTTCTAGCTCTTTTTAAAATCACATCTACAGTACTTTCTCTTTTCGTTTTGTGAATTCTGAACGGAAAAGAAAGTTTCCTTAAAATTAAGTCTCCACTAGAGGTGAAGTGTAGTGATTCAGGGGTCGGCATGATCGTCAGGAGCACAGTTAATTAAAAGGACTTCCATTATGCTGAAATGTGTAATTTGAGAGGCAGCCTGTAATAAAGAAACTAATTACAGTATACATTGAATCCCTATAAACTTGAAAAGGCAATTGTAGTATTGTAAAATGTATCCATCAAAATAATCTTTGGAGAATTTGAATAAAAAATTATTTTGTTCTGAAAATTATAATTTTTAAAGCAAATGGTTCTTAGTGTAAAGCAGTATAATCCCTTTTTAGAAATGCAAATTCCTAAGAGTTCTGATAAAAGCAAAACTGAGACCCATAGTGGCCAAATACTCATTTACAAGGTCTGCAGAAATTATCTGTCATTATACAATTATGCATTCTATGTCAATTTCCTTTTAACCTGCTAATATCAAAAAAGGGTCTGTGATGTTGACTGGCTCACTTGATGAGTTGTCATTTATTACAATAAAAATTGGTTATCACATTTTTGAATTGCAACATCAGGCTGAAGCGATTTGAGATTTGATGAAGTGAAGTCATTTTTTTTAGTGGAAAGATGACTCAACTTACATAAAACGTGTTATTTATATGTAATTGCATATTTTTCCAGGTTGTATAAATTGTTTTACTAAGGTTATAACAGGCAATGCATGAAATTGGAATATACGTAAAATTTGTTGAAGTTTCTATTCCATGTTACAGAGGTAGCAGTATAAGAGCAGGGCTCAGATGCTCGGATAAAGCACTGAAATTTTTAAAATAATTAATATAAGATTAATGATTAATGATTCATTGTGATATCATGGTTTATGTTAAGTAAATCATATATTAATGGTACCATATGTGCTAACCTTAAACATTAGGAATGTTTTCATAGTATCACTAAGAGACATCGTGGTCTTAATTATGCTTTGTTAATATTGGATTGTTCACAGAAAGCATGGGTATTTCATATTGGCGATCAAACTAACTTGACGTGTTCTGAAAAGTTGCAAACATTGGGATTCCTTTATTAGTGCTAGAGTTATAAATGGAAATATTTTTTTTCTTAACTGATATTTTCGGGTATAACCAGGACCCAGAGATAGTTCTAGGCTTTTTTATAAATTCTGTTTTCATCCTGGGATTGGAGATCATGGGAATAATGTCTAGGATTTTGTATAAAATTGTAGGGTCAACCCTATCAAGTAAGGAATGCGGTTCACATTTCTAGCTTTAACGGGGAGAACATAAGTGTTGAAGCTCATTCGGCTCTCCCAGGGTTTTAAAAAGCCACTCTGTTCCCTGTGCGATGTTCTGAGCCGTGTTCCTTTCGAGCCACTTTATCTGTATATAAAAGGAGACTTTATTGCCATTAACCAGTGAATCAGAAGGAAACGTGAGGAAATGATTTCCATGAAATTGAGGATGAGTGATGGAGCCAGGCTTGTTTCCACTTAGATAAACTAGAGTAAGAACATGGAGAATCACACACTTGGCTTATGAAGGGACAGTAGGACCATAAAAGGGAGACTTGTAAAACTTCCATGACTGCAGACATTGACGTTCCGTGGCCCAAGGCCATTGCCTGAGTGGCACAGTCATCTACAACTCATTCCAGAAAGAGGCAGTATTGAGGAAGCCAATTAGTTAATGAAAGAGGAAGGGGGTGGGGTGGGGATGAAGTCATAATTTAGACAGCATTTAGGGACTAGGGAGTCAGGCAGGCTTCAGTTTAATTTGGGCTTAATTTTGATTTGGTTGTATGCTTCAAGTGGTGGTTTGGGGAAATTGAAAAGGTAGAGTTCCTGAAGTCAGCTTCATGATTTAAGCCATAAAGCACTGCTGAAATCACCAGGGCATCCCTGTGGACCGGGTATTGGAGGGGGAGGCCCTGGCCACCAGGTTACTTCGAGAGCTGGACCCCATTGTGGCTGGTTTTGGAACAGATCTGGCCTCAGTCCTGGCTTTCTTATTTCTTGCTTGCTGTAAACTGTGGACATAGTCCTTCATGGTCTGTGCCTCAGTATTTTAATTTATAAAATAGGGATGCTATTGACCACCACATAGGATTAATCGAAGATTGATGGCTTGCCAACCAATGCTTATTTGTGGATTTTTCACTTCCTAGGAGATCTCAACTATTGGTTGCTATTATTTTTATTTGTTTGATCATGTGTTCTTTAAGAGCAAAGGGGCCTCGTTAATAGTATATTGGGAGAATGAGTGTCACAGAGCTTTTAGATTATAACTGCTCTTCCTCTGATTTGGGGGGCAGATGTGCAAAACTCATACCTGTAAGATGTCACTTTTCCCTGTTAGTTTGTTTAAATGGGTCTAGGCCTCCATGCGAGGGTTGTAGTTATTTGTGATGGCAGCCGTGAAATATGTCCGAGCAGAAATATCAGTGGGAAGGCCAGGTGATCTTTCTTATGTTTGTGAGCTTACTCCCGTCTGGAATCTGGATCTTAGTTTCAGAAACTTGAAGTCAGCTTACTGAGAATATACCCACTTTTAGGAATGAATCACGTCAACCAAGCTAAAAAGCCTGAACATGCATGTAGACATGTACACATTGATACACACACACATACACACGTACACACATGTAAACCTACATGCATTCTCAGTAAGAATTCTTTGAATCACACAGCTCAGTTTTTCTTGTAAGCAAACATACATACATGGATATCAGGTTTATAATAAGATTTATGTAGTGAGTGGCAATCCAAATAGTAAAACTTAATTACATAAATGCCTGTTGAGTAGCACCCAGCTAAGGTACATGATGATTCATCTCCATAGCATGGATCATTTTTTCAAGGGTGCTCTGCATCTCAGACTGCCATGGTATCAATTCTCTGTACAGCATCTGCTTTCATCCTGTCTGACCGGGACACTAATTTGGGTCAACTCTTGTCTCAAAATTTGTTTCTATTTCTTAATACCTGAGTCTCTTTGACTTTTCTTCCTATGCAACTTCAAAAAAAAGCCAGCCTTTTCCTTTGAGCTCCTGTGTTCCTAGTAGCCATACTTCTGGACTGGTGGTAGATGGGAGCTATAGCTAACTGGAGGTCATCTGTGAATATGCCGGGTAGGAGGGCAGAGCCAGAGAAGATGCCATTGAAGCACTCTTGAAGGGGTAGTTCCTGTTTCTCCAGATACATTGAACTAGTCCTCACTTTTTATCTCATGGATTATGGTTATCTTTGGATACTGTGTCAGTCCCCAGGCCCACGAAGTGCTGATGAGTCACCTAGGGTTATAGTGGAGCATGCATAAGGATTGTGAGGTTGAGCAGCAGTCAGAGAAAAATCAGCTGGGTGTAACCCTGCAATCTGCAGAGACAAAGGACAAGGGTGGGGCCTGGAAGGACTAAGGGACCCTGAGCCCTGATGGGAGGCTCCAGGGTGATGTCTGTAAGGGAACCTCTTTTCTTCCTGTGTAAACAGACTTGTGTTGCTGGGTCTCCTCACCAGTGCACTTCCAATTCTGAGAAGAGGAATGTGTTAGAATCCCTGAAAATGGTAAAAATTACATGATGGAAAATTTGGGAGCCTACACATAATTTAATGAGAAGAGGTATAAAAATACTCATTGTAATAAAATTATATTGTTTTCTCATCTTCATAAGACAATTTTCTTTATCTTAAAGAAAGATTTAAATCAAGTGTATTGCAGAAAGATGAATAATGATTAGCCTAGCTAGGTAGGGGGTAGAGGAGAATAAGGATGAGTTGAAGGGATATAGATGAGATGGTGAAGATTTATTAGCATTTATTAATAATGCTTTCATATTTTTACAGGATGCTACATTTTTGGTACTACTTATGTAAATATCAAAGAAGAGAAATACTATAGTCGATAATCTTTAGATGAATTTTTGGAGCAGAGGGATCCCATTCATCCATTTTTTTTTTTAAACTCAAATTGAGAATGCTTTTCAAGTAGAAAAGGATTCTCCCTTCCAGCCAGCTGCCTACATACCTCAATTTTCTTTACCACTGGAAAATATAAATGAAGGAGAAAACATGTAACATCTGGTGTATCCCCCAGTCCAGTAGCATTATGAGCAGCTTTATTCAATATTAAGGAAGAAAAACATCTAGGATGCTCTACTCTTGGGGAAATTAATCTTTTCAATCTCTTTATGAACAAGTATCTTTTGTTAGCCTTGTACTTTTCATCTTAGCAGAGACATTTTCTGATAATCATAGATATATAACATAATGTTTATGAACTCTCCCTCTTTTGATGATTTTTTTTTTTTTCTGAACGAGTTTTGTGAAACAATGTGTTATATACCCAATTGGAGAAATTTAACTCACGGATTTTGCCTCAAAATACCAAACAGGTGAGGTATTAATGTGCAGGTGAGTGGAGTTGTTAAATATATTGAGATTATTAGAATACTTTGTACTTAAACAGCACCTTTCATCTGAGAGCTCAAAGTGCTTTAGGAACATTCTGCCCAATTCCTAGCTTCCTGTTAGACTCCAAGCTGATTGACATCAAAGGCAGTGGAAGGGATATACTGCAGTGATTGAAAATGAGTGTTCTAAAAAGATTTCTATGCATATTAAATGAAATATATTATTTAGGTAAAATATCGTCATGGACTCGATGCTATTTTAATTATCTAGCATAGTGCTTTTCTTCTTTGCCTCTGAAATGTGAAAGTATGTGTGAGTATCAACCATATTCAAAGTTCTTACATTTTCGCCTCTACATAATCAGAGTTGTGATATATGCTCTGGTGAGAGAGGGGAAAGAATGCATACATCTATCGATATCATTTTTTTCAACAACTGAATTTTAATTTGAACTTTGTTCGAAAAGATGAAAGAATAAAATGTTTTAAAGGCTCAAGTTGGAGGAAGGACTTTGTCTAATTACTTGTTTTTTTCACATAGAAATAAAAGATTAAGTACATTGAGACAGATGGCATTGTGTCGTCTTTCTATTATCTTTACGCTGAAGATCCAAATAGTCTAACTGCAGCCCAGCAAAGGCTGTCAAAAAGAAAATGTATGATACAAAATCACGTTTCCTCTTCTTTTTTTTTTTTTTACTGAGGTACAATTGACATGTAACATTGCATTAATTTCAGATGTATAACAATAATTTGATATTTGTGTACATTGGGAAATGCTTACAAGAAGTCTCGTTTCTCCATCACCACATAAGGTTTTACATGCAATACATTATTAGTGGCTGTGGTCACCGTGCCATACATTACATCCCAACGACTCATCTGTTTATGACTTGGAGATTGTACCTCTTGATCTGCTTCTCCAGTTTCACCCACCCTCCAAATTCCCTCCCATCTGGCAACCACTAACCCTTTCTTTGCATCTCTGAGTTGAGTTTCATTTTGTTTGTTCATTTGGTTTGTTCTTTGGATTCCATACGTAAGTAAACTCATACAGTATTTGACTTTCTAAGTCTGATTTACTTCACATAGTGGTGTAGTGCGTTTAGGGTTCATCAATGTTGTCGCAGATGGTAAGATTTCATTCTTTATATCGCTGAGTAGTATTCCATTGTGTGTGTGTGTGTGTGTGTGTGCGTGTGTGTGTGTGTATCAGGGAATTCATTGTCTTTGTACGTATGTGTATATATTATCTTCTTTAACCGCTCATTCGTTGATGGACATTTGAGTTGTTTCCACATCTTGGCTGTTGTAAGCAAGGCTGCAATGAACATAGAGTTCATTGTGTATGTTTTTCAATTAGTGCGTTTGTTTTCTTTGAATAAATACCCAGAGGTGGAATTGCTAGATCATATGATAGCTATATTTTTAGTTTTTTAAGAAACCTCCATACTGTTTTCCACAGTGGCTGCACCAAGTTATAGTGCACCAATAGTGCACAAGGGGTCCCTTTTCTTTTTTATAAGGGGTCCCTTTTCGATGCGTTCTTGCCAACAGTTGTTATTTCTTGTCTTTTTGACAAGATCTATTCTTGGAGATATGAGATGATACCTTACTGTGGTTTTGATTTGCATATACCTCTGATGATGGGACGTTGAACATCTTTTCATGTGCCTGTTGGCCATTAGTATGTCTTCTTTGGAAAAAATGTCTATTCAGATCATCTGCCGTTTAAAAAATTAGGTTGTTTTTTGTTATTGAGTTGTATGATTTCTTTAAATATTTGGGATATATCAGAAATATATCATCAGAATGTGATTTGAAAATGTCTTCTCCCATTCCATAGCTTGCTTGCCTTTTTGTTTTGTTGATGGTTTGTTTTACTGTTCAGAAGCTTTTTAGTGTGATATAATTCCATTTGTTTATTTTTCCATGTTACCTTTACCTTTAGAGTCAGAGCCAAAAAAGTATTGCCAAGAATGATGTCAAGGAGCTTACTACCTGTTTTATTCTAGGAAGTTGTGTGATTTCTGGTCATATATTCAAATCTTTAATCCATTTTGAATTAATTTTTGTGTCTAGTCTAAGATAGTGGGCCAGTTGCATTCTTTTCTGTGTGACTCTCCAGTTTTCCCAACACCATTTATTGAAGACACTGCTTTTTCCCCATTGTATATTCTTGCCTCTGCTATAAATTAATTAACTGTATATGTGTGAGTTTATTTCTGGGCTCTCTGTTATCTTCTGTTAATCTCTGTGTCTGTTTTTATGCCAATACTATGCTGTTTTGATTACTATTTCTTTGTAATGTAGTCTGAAATTAAGCACAGCAATGCCTTAATCATTGTTCTTATTCTTAATACTGCTTTGGATATTTGGGACCTTTTGCAGTTCATACAAATTTTTTGATTATTTGTTTTATTTCTCTGAAAAATGCCAATGAGATTTTGGTATGGAATGCATTGAGTCTATAGGTTACCTTGGATAATATGGATATTTTAACAATATAAATTATTCCAATCCATGAGCACAGAATATCTTTACATTTATTTGTATCTTCTTCAATTTCTTTCATCAATGTCTTGTAGTTTTCAGTGTACAGGACTTTCACCTCCTTGGATGAATTAATTCCTAGGGTTTTTATTGAGGCAATTGTAAATGAGGTTGTTTTCTTAATTTAAGAATTTTCTTGATCCTTAACTATCCTAATTGATAGTTTTTACATTTATTTGTATCTTCTTCAATTTCTTTCATCAATGTCTTGTAGTTTTCAGTGTACAGGACTTTCACCTCCTTGGATGAATTAATTCCTAGGGTTTTTATTGAGGCAATTGTAAATGAGATTGTTTTCTTAATTTAAGAATTTTCTTGATCCTTAACTATCCTAATTGATAGTTTTTTGTTAGTATATAAAAAGACAACAGAATTTTGTTATTGATTTGGATTCATTTAATAGTTCTAACGGTTTTTTTGTGGAGTCTGTAGCATTTTCTGTATGTAGAATTACGTTGTCCTCCAGTAGTGACAGTTTAACTTCTTCCTTTCTAATTTGGATGCCTTTTATTTCTTTTTCTTGCTCCGGCTAAGACTTCCAACATTATGTTGAATAAAAATGGCAAGAGTGGGCATTCTTGTCTTGTTCCTAATCTTGGAGGAAAAGCTTTTGGCTTTCACCATTAAGTATGATGTTAGCTGTGGGTTTGTTATAGATGTCATTTATTATGTTGATTTACATTCCCTCTATACCTGCTTTGTTGAGTTTTTATCATAAGTGAGTGTTGAGTTTTGTCAAATGCTTTTTCTGCATCTATTTGAGTTGATCATGTAATTTTTATCCTTCGTTTTGTTAATGTGGTATATTATGTGAATAAATTTATCGACATTGAACTATCCTTACATACCTTGAATAAATCCCAGTTGATCCTGATGTATGTATATTAATCATTTTTACTGAATTCAGTTCGCTAATATTTTGTTAGCATCTCTGTTCATCAAGGGTAATGGCCTTTGCTTTGCTTTTCTTTTCTTTTCTTTTCTTTTCTTTCTTTTCTTCTTTTCTTTTCTTTTCTTTCTTTTCTCTTTTCTTTTCTTTCTTCTTTTTCTCTCGTTTTGTGATGTTCTTGTCTGATTTTGGTTTCAGGGTAATGCTGACCCCATAAAATGAGTTTGTAAGTATTTCCTCCTCTTCAATTTTTTCGACAAGTTTTAGAATGATAACTATTAAAATTTTCTTTGAATGTTTGGTAGAATTCACTGTGAAGCCATCTGATCTTGTATTTTTCTTTTTGAGAGGGTTTTGATTATTTATTCTATCTCCCTGCTAGCAATTGGTCTATACAGATTTTCTACTTCATGATTCAGTCTTGGAAGACTGTATGTTTCTAGGAATTTATCCATTTCTTCTAGGTTGTCCAATTTGTTGGTGTGTGATTGTTCATGGTAGCTTCTTATGATCTTTTGTATTCCTTCGGTCACTTGTAACTTCTCTTTCATTTCAGATTTTATTTATTTAAGTCCTCACTCTCTTTTCCTTTGTGGGTGTAGCTATAGGTTTATCAGTTTTGTTTATCTTTTAAAAAAAAAAAAAAACCCAGCTCTTTGAAACCATTTACCTTTCTTCTTGTCTTTTTAGTCTTTATTTCATTCTTTTCACTCTGATTTTATTGTTTCTTGCAGTCTACTAACTTTGGGCTTTATTTGTTTCTCTTTTCCTAGTTCCATTGGTGTAAAGTTAGATTATTTATTTTTTTCTCTTGTTTCTTGAGATAGGCCTGTGAGCTCTTAGCTTAATTCTTAATTTCTTTTTTAATGTATTCATTGATTCATTAGTTGTTCAGCAGAATGTTGTTTAATCACCACATATTTGTGATTTTCCCAGTTTCCTTTTTTGTCATTGATTTTCAGTTTCATACATTTTTGGTCAGAAAAGATGCTTGACATGTTTTTAATCTTCTTAAATTTATTGAGACTAGTTTTGTAGTTCCTCTCTCTTTTTTCTCTTGCTTTCTTCAGTTGTGGTTTGATGTCTTTCTTTGGTGTTATGTTTAGATTCCACTCTTAGTATCTTTTGTGTATCTACAGGTTTTTGCTTTGTAGGTACCATGAAGCTTATCAGTTCACATATACCAGTCTATTTTTTTTTATACCAGTCTATTATAAGTTGATAAAAAATATTTTTTATAAAGATTTTACTTATTTACTTTAGAGTGAGAGTGTGAGCAGAGAGGAGCAGAGGAGGAGGGGGATGGAGATAATCTCCCGCAGACTCCCTGCTGACCACAGAGCCCTGTGTGGGATTTGATCCCACAACCCTGAGATGGTGATCTGAGCCAAAATCAAGAGTCGGCCATTTAACCAACTGAGCCATCCAGGCATCCGGCAAGTTAAGTTTGAATGCATTCTAAAACTGTATGTATATACCTTCCATTATGTTTTATGTTTTTGATGTCAGCTTTTACACCTTTTTATTTTGTGTATCCCTTAACTAATTGTTTTAGTTATGGTTATTTTTATTTTTGCTACTTTTGTCTTTTAACCTTCATGCTAGCTTTTATAAATAGTTAATCCAGTATCTTTATTATGTATTTCCTTTTACCAATGAAATTTTTACTTTCATATGCTTTCTTGCTACCAATCAATGCTATTTCTTTTCAGCTTAGAGTAGTTCTCATGATGTATAGCTCATACATCATACTTAATGGTGAAAAGCCAAAAGCTTTACCTCTAAGATTAGGAACAAGACAAGAATGCCCACTCTTGCCATTTCTTATAAGGCCAATTTAATGATGGTGAACTCTTTTAGTTTTTAAGAAAAACTTAACTCTCCTTCAATTAAGAATGGTAACCTTGCTGGATGGAATATTCATGGTTAAAAACTTTTTTTGCTTTCAATACTTTGAAAACATCATGACACTGTCGTCTGGCCTTCAAAGTTTCTGCTGAAAAATCTGCTGGTGGTTTCCTGGACATTCTCTTTTTTTTCCTTTTTTTTTTTTTTTTTTTTTTAAGATTTTATTTTTTTATTCATGAGCGACAGAGAGAGAGAGAGAGAGGGAGGGAGAGACACAGGCAGAGGGAGAAGCAGGCTCCATGCAGGGAGCCCAACATGGGACTCAATCCCGGGTTTCCAGGATCATGCCCTGGGTTGCAGGCAGCGCCAAACTGCTGTGCCACTGGGGCTGCCCTGGACATTCTCTTATATGTAACAATTTTTTTCTTTTTTTTTTTTTTTTTAAGATTTTATTTATTTATTTGAGAGAGAACGATCACAAGCAGAGGGAAGGGTAGAGGGAGAAGCAGACTCCCAGCTGAGCAGGGAATCCGATGCAGGACTCGATCCCAAAACCCTGGGATCATAACCTAAGCTGAAGACAGGCACTTAACTGACTGAGCCACCCAGGTGCCCAAAAGTTGTTTTTTTCTTGCTGCTTTTAAGATTTTTTCTTATCTTTAACTCTTGGCATTTAACTATAATGTGTTATGCTGTAGGTCTGTTTGGGATTATCTTATTTGGAATTCTCAAGGATTCCTGGATGTGGATGTTTGTTTCTTACAACCCTTTGCGTCTCTGTATGTAAGCCCCATTGGTTTTTAAAGCCAAAATTTTTTTAAAGATTTTATTTATTTATTTATTCATGAGAGGCATAAAGAGAAGGAGAAGGGCAGAGACATAGGCAGTGGGAAAAACAGGCTCCCCACAAGGAGCTCAATGCGGGACTCTATCCCAGACTGTGGGATCACACCCTGAGCCAAAGGCAGATGCTCAACCACTGAGCCATCCAGGCATCCGAAGCCAAAATTTTTGAAGACTCATCACTCCAGTGCAGGTCTCATGAGTTAGAATGCCTGATGTAGGGCTCAGACTTCTTGTTCCTCAGTGATATATTCTGTATGTGTGAGATTCTTCTCACTTCACCTGCTTGGCAAAATCATGTCTCTGCTTCTTCTCACTTCTTAATATCCTTTGTTTTAGAGGAGCTATTTGGATAGTTTTCTGGTCTTTTTCAGAGAAGATTGTTCTATATCTAATGGTGGAATTGACGTATCCATGGGGTAGTTGAGTTCAGGGTCTTCATATGCTACCATCTTGAACCCCCTCTCACATTTATTTTGGGGGCTTAGTTTTTAAGAAATACAATTAAAAACTTGAGAGTCATAGCAGGAACAAAATTATGAGTGTGTAATGGACACTGACATATTCATGTGAGGGCAGTTTTGTATATTCCTTACTTTCATCCACCCAGCCCGTGACTTAGTTCATCTGATCTATACAATACAGGACTTAGGGGGAGGGATGAGGAATAGAGAGACAAAATGCTATTTGGTCTTGGTGGGTGTTCAGGAGAGAAGTTGAGAGTGGGAGAGAGGATTTCCAGGATTAGCTGCCATCTGTGCAGAGAATACTGAAGGCAGTAACAAAGGAGAAGGAAGATTTTTAAGAAGTTTCCTGTACAGAAAGAATGCCTTCTTCAACTTGTTTCCTGAAGAGGCAGAGAAAAGTGTTTTTAGTTGTTTATATTTATTTAGTGGTTAATTGCTGGCACATGAGATTGATTACAGTACATTTGGGACTCGACCACATGGAGACTCAGGCATATTTCTGTTGTAGATGTGTATTTTCTTTACATCTGAAAGGAGCTTGGAGTTCACCTCATTCAGCCTTTTCATTTTAAAGATGAAGATACCAAAGGTCTAGATAAAATCTGCTGCCCAGGTTTATGACTCTGTGTAGAAGTTAAGTTACTGCTTGTTTATGTGTTATATAACAATTGTGCTGATACACCTTCTTCAAAGCCTAGAGATATGACTTTCATTACATCACACATTGCAAGCACTTTTAGTACAGTTATATTAAGAAGTTTAATTAAGGGGGCAATACTGTATCACATTTTACCATTAGCTGGCATATGAATTTAAAAATTAATCTTTTTCATGTTGTCTGAAATGTCTTTCCATTCAAAATGACCAAAGAGGTAATGATGTGGCTCCTCTCCCTCTAGTGTGTTATAAAACTCTGCCCTTTCAACCCATCTGAGCCTGAGGTGTGTGATTCATTTCCTCTTCTCAAATATCTGCTGTGATTGACATGGTCAGCTGTGTGTAAAATGTTCTTGTGACTCGAAACCTGAGGCTCATATGTGAAATACTCAAGGGAAATCTTCCATTTCTGTCTCCTGGGTCTCCCACAATTATTCCTCCTTCCTTGCTTATGTCTCTGGCTTTTTCTTGTGATGCCAGTTGCTTCTGATCACCAGCACCATACTTGCTATGCACCGTTGTGTACCTCAAGGACACTCAGCTGAAGGAGAAGGAAGGGCTGATCCCATTTACATTCAGATGCCCTGGGGCAGAGCTGTATCCTGAAGTCAATAGGGCTTACTAATTTGCACAAAGGTGTCTTATGGAGGAGCTGAGGGTATGCCTCTATCAATCACAATAACATCAACTCTGTACCCAGTCACGCAGTAGTCCCAGCATCAAAGGGCCAGCTTCTACCCTTCACTTAGATAGTCTTAAAGAGAAATTATAGCATTTAAGCAAGAGGAACATTTAAAAAACAAACCAAAAGAAAAAAATAATGCATATGTTCTATCTTCATTGTCATGTTTTTTTTTCTGGGTATCTGGAGTCATCAAGCTTCTTGGTTAAATAATCTAGGAGGCTCTACTGTTTAACATACCATTGCATCCTCAAGAAGTATACATTTCAGATTATAGACATTTGCTGTATTTTGCCTCAGAAAATATTACCTAATTTTAAAAAATATTATCTTTCATAGCAATTTGCATATTGTTTGAGGCATATTGTTGTTTCATTTCTATGCAAAAAAATCAAGAAATTATCAGAAAAGCAACCCACAGTGTTTTTTCTTGACCAAAAGTGTTTCCCTATTTTAGAATTTGTATGCCATTATAGCTACTTAAGTATAGTTCATACAACTATTCTTAAAGTGAATGCACAGAATAGCAATTTCCACTAGGTGGTATTTGCCACTACATTTATTCAACAAATGTACTGTAGAAATGCAGTATATACAAGATATATGTGCTGTATATAAACATTGTAGAAATACAGCATATACAAGATTCTGTCCTCCATACAATGAGTTTATATTTTATAAGATAGTGAAAATCAGATAGACTATAGTAAACAGAGTAATTCCTCTACCACCCTCCCCCCACCAAAACATGGTTATGACCTAATCTCTGGAATCTGTGAATATATTTCATTGCATGGCAATGGGAATTAAGATAATAGATTGTATCAAGGATGCTAATCAGATTACTTTAATGCAAGGACATTAATTTGGATCAACGGGGAGGGCCCACTGGAATCACAAAAGATGCTCAGTGTGAAAGAAGGAGGCTGGGATCCCTGGGTGGCCCAGCGGTTTAGCGCCTGCCTTTGGCCCAGGGCGCGATCCTGGAGACCCAGGATCGAATCCCACGTCTGGCTCCCGGTGCATGGAGCCTGCTTCTCCCTCTGCCTGTGTCTCTGCCTCTCTCTCTCTCTCTGTGACTATCATAAATAAAAAAAAAAAAAAAATTAAAAAAAAAAAAGAAGGAGGCTGAAGAGTCAGTGTCAGTATGATATAAGAAAGAATCCAATGCCACTTCTGTCCTTAAAGATGGGAGAAAGGACCATGAACCAAGGAATGTGGGGAGCCCCTAGAAACTGGAAAATGCAAAGTGGATTTTTCCCTAGAACCTGCAGAAAGGAAAAAACAACCTTGTCATCACCTGGATTTCAACCTAGTGAGAATAAGAACTGTAATATCATACATTTGTGTTGTTTAAATCATCTAAGTTTATAATAATTTGTTATAGTAGTGATAGAAACAGATACAGATTTTCCTACCTGAAAGTAGAATGCTGCTGCAAAACTCATCTAAAAAATGCGGACATGGTTTTGCAATTTGGCAGTGGGCAAAAGCTTGAAAATTTTTGAAGAGAAGCATGATGGGAAAAGCCTGTATTGCCTTAAACAGACTGTTAATAGATATATGGGTATTCACAACGTTGCCAAGGAGGACTCACGAGGAAGTGAAGAGCATTGTGTGGAAACATACATGCCTTAAATGATACATATGTCGTCATATGCAAAGTGCTGATAGAAATATGAATGGAAAGGTGCCAATTTTGAGGACTCCGAAGAAAATGAGGGACATGTATTTGGAAACAGGAGGAAAAGGAATCCTTGTTCTCAAGTCAGAAAGCTTACCAGAATTGTGTCCTGGAATTATATGGAGAGCAGAATTTAATGTAAGCAATGAACTTGAGTATTTAACTGAGATTTTCAAGGAAAGTATTGAAGATTCAGCCTGGTTTCTTCTTGATGCTTTAGGAAGACACAAGAGGGAAGAGACAGATTGGAGAAACAACTTTTAAACCAAAAGCAATTGAGGCTTAATGATTTGTTAGATTACCAACGATTCTAAAATTAAGAGATTCACTGCCCATTGACATTTATGGGATCTTGGGATGGGGCTGAAAAGACAGGCTCTAGAGAGAAAAAAATGAAGGTAGAGCTAGACAACCTTTTCCTAATCCTATGGAAAGATAAAAACATCAAAATATTCAGTCTCACAAAAGGCTCTTTCAAATGATTAAGTGTGTGACTCATAAATCTCTTCAGTCATCTCAGCAGAAGCCAAAAATAGACATGGGATTATCTAGAAAAGACCTGTGGAGGAGACTCTTGGCTAATAGAGTGGATCTTGTGATATACACAGAAGACTCATGAGGTTGTGGAGAATGTTGTATCAGCAGAAATGTTGCCATCTTGAACTGAAGGAGACAGAATGAAGTGAAAGAAAATGGTAAGACCACCAAATATCTACGGGCAAGAAACCTGCTGATAAAACTTCTCAGCTCCCTAGGCATGTTCTACTTTTCATGAAAGAGGAAGGCTGATTCAGCGGGCACAACCCCAAGCCCAGATGATGGGATTTGGAGCCCAGAAGTAGAGCTGAGAATCACAGAAGATAATTTCCAGGCCTTGAAACCAAGTACAGTTTTCCAGATGGATTTCACAGTTGGCTTGGGACTGTTGGAATTCTTTTTCCTTCTACTTTTCTCCCCCTCTAAGCAGAAATGTCTGTAAATGTTACCCTATGCCTGCCTCACCATTGTGTTTTGGGAGCAGGGAAGATGTGTCTTGAGTTAAAGGTTCACAGATAGAGAGAATTTGTGCCCCTGGGAAGTAGCTCTTCCATACCTGAGTTAGCTGATACAGATGTTGAGCTGATGCGATTTGGACTTTAAGTTGATATGTAGTGGGTTGAGATGTTTGGGTGCCTTGGAATGGGATGAATGTATTTTGTGTGGGGGGTGGGCTTGAATCTTGGTGGGCCACAGGCTAGATCATGGTAGAAAGAATAATGGCTCACAAAGATATCTTCATTTAGAAATCTGGAACCGGTGTGTATATTCTTTTACATGGCAAAGGGAAATTAAGGGTGTGGACAGAATTAAAGCTGCTAATCAGCTGACCCAAAGATAAGGGAATTATCCCAGATGATCTGGATGGGCTCAGTGTAATCATAAGTGTCCTTCAGTGCAGAAGGAAAAGGCAGAAGAATCTGTCAGAAGGATATGATGTGAGGAAGACTCCAGCGGCCCTTACCTTTGAAGATAGAAGGTGCCCATGAGCCAAGAGATGCAGGCAGCCTCAAGAAGCTGAAAAAGGCAAGGAATGAAGTGTCTCCTAGAGCATCCAGAAAAGGAACATAGCCCTGCCAACACTTTGATTTTGACTCAGTAAGACCCATTTCAGACTTGACATCCAGAACTTGTAAGATAAAAATTTGTGCTGTTTTAAGACATCAAATTTGTGCTAATTTGTGATAGGAGCACAAAGAAATTAGTGTAGCATGTCATTAACTAAAATGTCTTAAAATTTGGGGAGTGATAGAGAAAGTAAACAAATAATGTAAGGATTCATTGTTGGGAAGAACATTATACTTTTGAGTCTATCAGTTGAAATTTTTAAAATACCCGTGTTCCAAAGGGAGAATACCCAATCGTTTCAGCTTGACGCTCCTACACGTAAATTGACAGTCTCCTTCTATGTGGATGTTTGCATATATCTGTAGATATATCGTTTGATTTTATGTGAATGCCATCCTTATGCCTAAATATGGCTGAAATCGCAACAAAGTAATGACTTGCAGTCCTTCCTGAAGATGTGCATGGGATGGTGGTATTTTTGTTTGTGGTAATAATAGCTATTTGTAGAACCTGGCACTCTGGAAGCCTCTGCTTCTTCACGGTGTATCTGCCTGATGCCTCTGCTTCAAAAGAGCTCTGCTGTCTGTTCTTGCTTGCTCACTTGGCCAGCTTCCCACCATTTTCACAGCTATGCTGACTTGCTTGAAATTCTGCCTCAGTACATCCTTATGGCATTTTCCCTTTCCGACTACTTTCAGACACCTCCCTTCAACTAGACTACCACAAGAATTACAGAGTGATAATAATATAGTAGGACTCTTGACAATCAGCAAGTCATGTACCCACAAAAGAACTAAACTTGACTTTTTTAAGCAGGAGGACATGTTAGTCATGAATATGTCACTTCTGTTCTGTTCTCTGTTGATCAGAACCCAAATCAGAAGACTTTTATTCCCTGGGAACTTCTCTCCTGAAATTTGCACTTCAAAGTCCCAAGGAGGTTCTCTAAGTGATTCAGAGAGAACTGTGATACAGAAAATCAGTTCTACCTTAAAATATTCCCAGACTGTTGTACTTGCTGATGCTGTGTGAGAGGAAAGTGTAGCAGATTGGGTGGGCAAACAAAGTAGAATTTGTAGAATGGTCAGTGGCTGCGCTGAGGGAACTAGGAAAGAAGACAGTTGTCACAAGATGGCAAGTAAAGTCCGAAGTCGAGGGCTTCCATGGGCATGAGGATGAATTAGCTCTGCAGAGACCTTCTGCTATAGATAATTGGCTAACTGGTGAGAAAATTCTTCGTAGTTTTTGTTGCAGGTGTTTATTACTATCTTTTTTTTTATTGAAGAAGAATTTCTTTTTTTTTTTTTTAAGATCTTATTTATTTAAGAGAGAGAGAGGTAGAGACACAGGCAGAGGGAGAAGCAGGCTCTGTGCAGGGAGCCCGACGTGGGACTTGATCCCAGGTCTCCAGGGTCACACCCTGGGCTAAAGGTGGCGCTAAACCACTGAGCCACCTGGGCTCCCTTTATTACTATCTTTTAATAATAATTTTCAAA
Source organism: Vulpes vulpes (assembly GCF_048418805.1). Classification (NCBI taxonomy): domain Eukaryota; kingdom Metazoa; phylum Chordata; class Mammalia; order Carnivora; family Canidae; genus Vulpes; species Vulpes vulpes. The sequence continues at coordinate 53,028,067 of NC_132784.1, read as the reverse complement.
CTGTATTTATAGCTCAACTTTAAATTAAGGGACAATGAGCATTTAAACAGTAATACAACCATGCTTATGTTTGGTTGACAGCTGTTTTACCTTTTATATGGTTTTCACTTAGACCATTCCATTTGTTATTTTCTTGGATTCTTCCTCTGCTTCTGCCTGCCACCCATTCCTTCCAGCATTTTCCATTTACTGCCAGTGGCTGCACACCTCTTTTCTTGACGACTCCCTGGCAGTGTGTCTCCCACTCCCTTCTCCTTGCTGCTCCTCCAGGCTGTGGAATCTCCAGGCCCTATGTTGCACTTCCTGACTCTGCCAGTCCCATTCGCTCTTAGTTTTGCTTTTGTTTCGGTCTGTTTCCACATGTTCTAGAAAAAAACGATCCAGATACCATTTCCATCTGAACTATTTATGACCCCCTAACATAGGAGAGATGTAGCAATTATATAAATAAATATGGTAGTTAGGTTTCTGTTAGAAATGTCAAGGTTGGCACTTATGTTCATTGTGCTAAACTTTTCACTGCCTAGGCTTCAAATTGGAATATGGTTTTTCTTTTAACAACAGCTTACATGTTCTATTCTAGAACATAGAGTAATCCACAGTAAAGCCCGACTTCTGTGAAGGTAAAAGTCACTCTAAAAAATGTGATTTGGGGGAAAAATGTGATTTGGGGACACCTGGGTGGCTCAGCGGTTGAGCACCTGTCCCTGGCTCAGGGCGTGATCCCAGTCTCAGAATCCAGTCCCACAACAGGCTCCCTGCCTGGAGCCTGCTTCTCCCTCTGCCTTCTTCTCTGCCTTTCTCTCTCTGTGTCTTTCATGAATAAATAAAGAAAATCTTTAAAAAAATGTGATTTGGTATGTTTTTCTCATTATTTTTGGATGAAGTATTCATTCCTTTATGCCTATAAAGTACCCATGTTCTAGAGATTCTCACTGTTTTCAGACTATTTGCTTTTTTAATTTTATTTTATTTTATTTATTTATTTGTGAGAGACACACACAGAGAGGCAGAGACATAGAAAGAGGGAAATGCAGGCTCCCTGCAGGAATCCCGATGTGGGACTGAATCCCAGGACCAGGATCACGCCCTGAGCCAAAGGCAGATGCTCAACTGCTGAAGCCACCCAGGTGTTCCGGTTTCAAACTATTTTCAATGTAACTTATATTTCCTCATCAGGGAAAAAATATTAGTAATTTTAACTCATTAATAATTTGAAGCTGTAGTCTTAATACATATTCAGCTAAAAAGATTTTATTTTAGGTCTTTCTTTAAAGGATGTTGGAAGATACTTACTTCCTTTCAGCGAGTATTAGCAATATGCCAAATCATTGCTATAGTTTATTTGTATGTGTCTTTAGTTCTCCATTTCTTCATATGCCCATTTTTCTCATAGTCATAGTTTTTGCATAGTTTCATATAGTATATGGACTTGCATATATATATGTGTGTGTGTGTCTAATGTACACACACACACATATATATATATGTAAGTACACACACGTATATACTAGTTTTATGAAATGTGGTCAAACATGGGCCCTAGTGCCAGCTTTTGGCTAAGTTCAGATTCTGGCTTGGAAACTTTCTTATGTGACTTTGGCAATAGCAATTTACTTAATCTCCTAGCTTTAGTTTCCTCATGAGAGACCAGTACTAGACACATTATCATTATAGATTTTTCTACCTAGTGATGCAGTCAAAATACTGACATTACTTAACATGTGGCGTGATTTTCCCTGAGATCACATTTGAACCTCTGATTCATTGTTTTGTAGATCCATTCAACAACAATAAAAGATTATTGACCCATAATTGGTTCAGACTCTATTCTAAATGCTGAGATATGAGGTTGAGATACAGACTCTATTCTTGAGGAAATTAGTGTATTTGAAGAAATTGTATTTATAACCAGTGTGATGAGTGCCATGGATAAGTGGGGGAGCCACTGGATGAGGCCTGTACTGCAATGGCACTTCCCCACACAGCCCTCCCTCCATCCCTAGGATGGGGTTAGGCGGAGACCTAGACAGAGGGAGACACATAGATGTGTATCTGCCCATGCTTACTCAGCCATAGCTCTACCATGCCCCTGTAGAATCCATTACAGAAATATTCTTTTTCTCTGTCAACACCAAACTTCTTAAAAGGAAGGAACTTTGGTTTACACCTTTAAATTTCCAGTGCCTTAAGTGTGCCTAGCATTCATTGACATTTAAAAAAATTGATTTGAATAAATACTTGGATATGCATAAATGAATGAATGAGTGGAGCTGAATAATCCAAGAAGGTAGGAGTAAGATACTACGTATGAAAAAGCTGGTAACATGTATGGTAGGTAGTCAAGACCATTTAGAAAGTAGATGTGTGACTTTGAAAGGAGAGAAGTTGAAAGGACCAGAAGAATAATCTGATTCAGATAGTGAATGGTTCTGTAACCTCTGTGAATGACACAGACATAACTTCAGGAAAGGTCAGAAATGTGCTAATATTTTAAATTGAATTGCAGTGGATGGATGGAGTAGAGACAGACTAAAAGCACAGAGAATGAAGATAAAATAATTCCCACTGCACAGAAGAAATTGTGAAAACCAAGATTTGAGTAGCGTGTGTGGCACAGTAGTGAAAGAGCAAGTTCAAAGATGTAATGACACATCAGGTGTGCATGTAGAGAAAGAGAGGTGGAAATGTCTGAGGTTGCTGTCCTCAGTGATTTGGTGATTGTGTCCTAACTTATGTTGGAGAATAAAATAATAGAAAATGATACGTTTGCTTTTAAAGATATTGAAAGAGAGGTTACCGATGCCTATGATTTAGATAGTTGGACTAAGAAAGGGGATTCTCTTTTGCAAAATATTCTTATATGTGTATCCTACATATTTACAGAAAAAAATAGCTTCTTTCTCAGTGAAAGTATCTGGATTTATTTATTAGATAAAACACCTCTCTCCCAAATTTCTCTGTGAAATTATCTGGCTTAACAATATATGATAAATGTAGTCATTCAAAATTAATTCATATGAAATGATGGTATAATTAGGCAGTGATTCCTGCTTTCTACAATCTTATTATAAGATATTCATCTTAATAAAAATAATGAATTATTGAGTTCTTACTATATACCAGGCATTGTTCTAAGCACTTTGTGTGCATTATCCCATTTGATTTTTATAGGTAGTATATCATTGCCATTCTTGGATTTTTGGATTTTTGAAAAAAAAAAAAAAGATTAAAAATGTAAATACTATGCTCAAGGTCATCTCTCTACCAAAGTTGAGACTTGGACAAAAGAATATTTAGGTATTAGTCCCCACTGTCAACAAATTATTTGCTTCAGGGCTTAACTTCTTAAAAATATTGATTTTTTTTTCACCCTTTGTGATTTGACTGTGGAGTTTTGAGATGTTTTTGGTGATCCTAGAGTTTCTCTTTTCACTATAGTCTAACATCTTTCATACAGCAGCAACATTTTCCCCCGTATAATAATTAAGCAAAACATTTGCCCTGGATTTTTAAAATCTTAATTATAACATTTTATTTTCATCATTGGTATCATCATCATCATCATGTTAGTCATCAATATTAGTAACAATAATATCACTGCTTATAATTTATGTTATGAGTCCATTTTTATTCCATAAAAATAATATATTGCAAGTACATCATAATGCATATTTGTCATAGGAAAAGACTAATTCACTCAATCTCTGTGTTGTCAGCTAGTAACAAAAGAGTAAATGACTGTTTCAAATATTGAAATCATAACAGGTCTCAGTCATCTTCATTTTGTATATTTGCCCCCACAGAAGCTGAAGAAATATAGATATTTCTTTGTACTTGTAATGAAAATAGTGAAGCAATTTCAAACTTAGAGAAAAGTTGCAAGTGCAGTGACACCCTTTTTCCTCCCACCTGCAAACATTTCCTTACATATTTTATTTGTTTTATTAAGTAGAAATAGCATCTATTGGTTTTTTTTTTTAAATTAAACTTCAGAAAGAGCTCTATATCTTTTCTCTTTATCGCACTTTCTTGACCGCGGGTGCCAAAGTGGGACAACCCCTGGTGTATGTTAGTGGTAACAGGTCCGAGTGCCACAGACCTTGGACCCTCTCCGAGGGACACAGTAAGGGGAGCACAACTTTTGTGCCAGGCAGCACAAAGCTAAGACTTTACTTCTGGGAAGTCTGGCAGCAGGTTAGGGAAGTAAGGTGAGCCTGTGTTTTGCTGAAGTTAGGATACTCTCCAGCTACTAATGAAAACAAAACAATTAGCCCCTCTGTGCTTGAGATTTCTTGTCTGCCGGGTGCTTATTACAGTGACTTTGGTCTGATTTTGCAAGGACTAAGTAAGATAATATATATGTGATCTGTTAGATAGGACACTGTGAGCCTTCTTTTCTCACCTTGGGCCTGTTTACAAACTGTTGGGAACCATTTCATCCCTCCATACCGAAGCCACAAATATCATAGCCAAGTCCCTGATCCACCACGCAAATTTTGCTAAAGGTTTCTCAAGGAGCTGGGTTAGGTAATTATTTCAAATATCAAAAAACAGATTTCCTGAATATTTTATTTAAATATTTACTTCCCCTCCAAATATTCTTTCCTTCTCCCTATCTCGCATTCTTTTGTCTATCCGTAAGTCTGACTCAGTCTCTGCCTCCCAGATGCCTCTCCTTCATCCCTTTGATGATCAGAACAACATCTAGAAGAACAAATGTCACCAAAACAGAAGGGTACCAAATAGTTAAATAACCAGCATAAATTTGTTCCCCAAATTTATGCTGCTGGTAGGGGTGAGGAAGGGGCTCCCTTCTTTGGAAAATAATACATTGCCTGGGGTGATATGAATTAGCAGGGATACTACAAAAGGTCGCTAATAACCTGCTATTAACTATGTTGGTAGTCACCATTCATCTGCTCTACTTAGTGTCTACCAACCTTTTCATTACCCTCCCACTGTGATCACATCTGGTGTCAATCATTCTACCTTGAACCCCTAAAACAAACACTGGGTCACCAGGAAATTAACCCACCTTTAAACTTAGATTAACCACAATCTTATATCTATATTATTGGTTAAATCCCAGAGTGCAATTTTCAAGAAGCTTTTTTTTTTTTTCTTCCTCCTTTACCTCTGAATTTGCTGTTGGAGCAAGCTCAAATTCCTTATTGGGTTATATAATGCATGTTTGTGGAAAATTTCTTTAGTCCACTAGCAGTCTTTCTGAGATCTTTATAAATCATCCACAATAATTATTCCCCTATTGCTTGTATCATTGGAAGAATGATCCTTGAACTAGGAAATCCTTGACTGGCACCCAAAGATTTATTTGTTGGGTTGTTTGCTTTTAGATGGCACTCTGATAATGTCTGTGATGGCTTCCAGATCTAGGGTAATCACTGGACACATAGAAATTGAATGTTACTAGATCAAGGGTGCTTATTTTAGGACTATTCTGGTTTCACATGAGAATAAAAGGCAAACTGAGGATGGAGAAGGAGAATCGTGGTTAATTCATTCTTAGCTTTCAGTATTACACTTTCCCGCTTCCACCTGCCATGTTTCCCTCCCTTGTCCACCTAGGTCAGAACTCACCTTAGAATCTCATCTGGTGTCTCTTTCATGTAGATATTTATTCTGAGCTCCTGTCCTAACTGGAGAATGCTCCTGTAAACCAGTCTCTACTGATGGGGAGTTGTACTCAAGCCAAGTCAGGACAACCTGCATTTCAAATGGTGGCTCATAAGCCCTGAAAACACTTCCTGGTTTCAAAGGAATAAAACACGGGGGTTATACTTCTAGGCAGTGGGACAAATGATGAAGGGGTAGGAACAGCTTCTGACTCTGAGAGCATTGGAAATCCTTTACTTGTACTCCACGTTCACAACCAGTGGTCATTTAGCACCTGCTTTGTGTCCTCCAGGAGTCGGAGATAAATAGACAAATACAGTCAAGCAAATACAAAGGACTATGGCTGAATTAAAAACATCTTAATAAGAACTGTTCTTAAATATTCTTGGATATTGGAAGCTTAGAAAAAAATTAACCTTTTCCCTTTCTCTGTTCCTTTAATGTGGATAATATCTCTCTATTTACACTCTCTATATACCTTAGGGAGAGTATGTACTTTATTTTTTGTGAAAAGAAATTAGAGAAGTAGGCATTTTAAAGGCATTTGAGGTGTTCTACTAAAATGAGAGAAGGTTATCTCCCCTTCAAGGCACTTATGTAATGCCAAGGTCTTATGGGTCCTGGATTAAGAACAAGCCATGTGACCTTGAGCACGTCCTTCACCCACTTAAGACTTCCATTTGCTCATTTATAAAAGAAGCGTATGGAACTGAATGTCATCTGAGACTGTTGGAGCTCTAACATTCTAAAATTGTAGAATCATTCATATCCCATTAAAAATGTTTTTAGAAACGTTGATCGCTTGATTTTTCAAAATGAATTTGTATTGTTTCCCCTGTTCCTCTGTTTTATAGGTGAGTAATTTGAACTTTGGAACCTGTCTCAGCCCGTTTGGGCTGCTATAACAAAATATCAGAGACTGGGTATCTTCTAAACAACAGGAGTTTGTTTCTCATAGTTCTAGAGGCTGGAAGGCCAAGATCAGATTGAGTATCTGGTGAGAGCCAATGTCCTGGACCATAGACAGTCCTCCTCACTGTGTCCTCCCATGGAGAAGGGAAAAGGCAGTTTCCTGGGGTCCCTTTTATAATGGGATTAATCTCATTCATGAGGGCTCTGTCCTCATGACCTAACCACCTTCCGAAGGGCCCACCACTTAATACCATCATCTTGGAGATTAGGTTTTCAGTAAGTGCATTTGGGAGGTCAGGCAGAAACATTCAGTCTCTAGCAGAGCAGTTAAGTGCCTTGTACAGCCTGGTGTAGCTGGTGACTAGAGGAGCTGACCATGACAGCCACTCTTTCTAACTCCAAATTCTATATTCGTTTCTTTTGACTCAAGTAGGGAGAGGACAGATTCAAAATCTTCACTTCATATATTCAGCAGAACTTCTTGATACTCAGTTCTTAAGAGCTCTGCAGCAAGACAATTATCATTATTTACTTTTGTTTGACATTATAGTAACAGAAGTATACATCTGTTAAAGGTTCATGCGATTGTCAGTGATTTGTGAAAGAGCAGAAAAAAATAACAGGCAAATCTACTTAGGTCCTCTATGCATTACTGCCTTCAACCTCCACGACAATCCTAAACACTTAAGCATTATTATAGATATAACAGGATGTAAGGTTTTCTGTTCCCTGCAAATTTTAGTCAAAACCTTACAGTTGAGAAAAATAAATAAGGAAAAATGTTAAAATTCTAAGGACAACTGTTAGGTATATTTATGTGGGACTTAAGTGACCAAGACTGTGCCTCAAAATTCACCCCACAACTTCCCAACAGACTTTATTATGAAGAAACCTGAAAATTCACAAAGTCTTCGAATAGGAGAATTTTCATCCTGGTTGGAGATTCTCTAAGAGTCTTAAAAGAGTCTTAAAAATTTTGAGTTCCCACAAGAAGTGGAGCTGGGAAGTTGTCACAAGAGATGAACTGGCACCATGTGACCAGAGAGTTCTGGGACACCTGTGCCCAAGGGTTTGGAAACACATGTGAGCCAAGGGAATGCTGCCTGCTTCTTACTTGAAGAACTTAAGAGGCTAGGGTCTGGTTGGACTGGCTGGTGATGGAAGCAGAAATACAGGGGAGAAGAGGGTCACACCTGCACTCTCATATCTTGGTGTAGCACGAATGTATGTTTCCCATGGGCCAGGTGGTCCCTGCCCAGCCAGGTGGACCATCAGGGAGGTAAAATCTAGTGGACTTAGGAGAGCAGTCTCACGGCATGAGTCAAAGAGGACAAGTTGAAAAAGAGTCCAAATCACTCTCAACACTGTGACCTCTGTGTGAGAACCATTATTTAAATGCCTGCCACTCACAGGGATTCCTCAATAGTCAAGAGATAATTCCTAATTTCTACAGCTAAATCTGTAAACTGCTCCTTTTCCTTTAACCTGTGACTCAGCCAGATAGTTGCAGGAGATAAGAGGGGTGAGGAAGCTAGGAAGAAGGAAGGAAGGGAAAGAAGTCATGTCTCCCCTCTCCCTCTGCAGGGCTCTCTTAGAGACATGTGTTAGGGATGGAGAGGGGAGGGGTCAAATGTGATGATATGTGATTTTGAAATGGCTGGAATATCAGAAAGGGAGTCTTAACTGTTCATAACAAGTGGTGTCTTAGGAATTAAAAACCTGGGGGAGCCTCCCAAGCTCTCATTTACTAACACGGAAAGGAAATTCTACCACAAAGGCTAGAGTGGGAAATGAAATAAAGTAAGATTATTTTTCTTTGAACCCCAATGAGATAAGCCACCAAATCAGTTCTGTATATAATTATTTTCCTTTAATAGAAAGAAGAAAGTAGAAGCTCAAGAAAAGGTGAAAAACTTACCCAGCGTCACTCAGTTTACAAAGTCCAGCAGAAAAATCAAAGTCCTTGCAGTCTGACCCTAACACTTGCCTTAACTCCTATGCGGTACTTCCTGTGTAAACTAAAATGACAAATTAAACTTAGAGATATCTTCACAGTAAGGAAGAACATTACTTTGACTCAATTTTTATTTTACCAAGAAATGCAGTGATTCATTGATTCTTAAACCTAGGCTACTTGGTATTCTTTCATTTGTGTTACTGCACTGTCTCCAGAGATCCAATTCTGCATTCAGAGCAACTCACTAGGCATCCCCTAAATGCACTCCAGATGTTGAACTTATGATGTCCAGCCTTGAGCTCATCAATTCCACACCCCAGATTAAGACGGAATATGGAATATTCCCTAAGCCTAGGGTTTGTGATTGCTCAACAGCACCATGGTTCCCCTAGAAACCCAAGTCCACATCATATGAAATAGATTTGATTTTCTCTTTCCTACTCACTGAGTCCTCACCTCTCACTCAAATGAAGTAGCAGAAGATGAGGGAGTCAGAACCAATCTAGGTGCAGCTTTGAATTACATAATAGCAAGTCTAATTTAAATTTTAAGAGAATGAGTAAGTGTTGAAAGCTGAGGAATATGGGAATGCCATAGTTTGATCTGTTATTTAAAAAGAGTACTCTGCCTTTCGAGGCTGCTTGATAAACATTTGTTTGTTTGAACCGACCTAGAACGTGGCGTAGAAGTGGAAGGTGTACCACATTGCTTGATCCACATATATATCCATCAGGGATTATCACCGTCCTGTTAGCTGACACTTCCATCACCTCACACCATTATCATTTCTTCTCTGTGGTGAGAACATTAATGAATCATTTCTAAATGCTACTCTCTTGTTCACTTTATCTTTACACCTTTCCTCTTCCTGTCTCAACACAGAGAAGGATGGCTCCATTCCACTCCAGTGTGTGTGTGTGTGTGTGTGTGTGTGTGTGTGTGTACCTATAGGTATATTATACCTATAGGTATAATATACCTATAGGTATATTATAGGTATATAGCTCTTCTTTTCCTTGCTCTCTCACGTTGCATTGTAATTATCTATTTACATATTTTTTCTCCCTTTACACTGTGAGATTCATAAGGAAGTGAGTCACATTTGTGTTCCAAACATTAGCCATAGTGTCAACATATGGAAGGATATACTTCTCACCCGTTTATTTCCCGACACACTGCTGCTTTCGCTTGCAGGTCCCATTTCCTCTTCAAACTCGAGAATATCAGTATTTTCTCCTCAGAAAACTGTGGCTTTCCTTCTGTGTTTCCTATTTGGGATAATGACACAGCCAACCCTGGGGTCTGCCAAGCAGTGACCTGCCATTATATCCACCGTTCTTCCCTCTCCTTTACCCTCATGTACCACAGAAATGCTTTCTGGTGATTTTTTGAATCTCCACCTGATCATTCTACCTCAGCACTAATTTTAGGTGCTCCTAATATTGTTTTTTACCCAAGTTATTACAACAGATTTTTATTTTTATTTTTTAATAATAAATTTATTTTTTATTGGTGTTCAATTTGCCAACATACAGAATAACACCCAGTGCTTATCATGTCAAGTGCCCCCCTCAGTGCCCATCACCCATTCACCCCCATCCCCCGCCCTCCTCCCCTTCCACCACCCCTAGTTCGTTTCCCAGAGTTAGGAGTCTTTATGTTCTGTCGCCCTTTCTGATATTTCCTACCCATTTCTTCTCCCTTCCCTTCTATTCCCTTTCACTATTATTTATATTCCCCAAATGAATGAGAAAATATAATGTTTGTCCTTCTTCGATTGACTCATTTCACTCAGCATAATACCCTCCAGTTCCATCCACGTTGAAGCAAATGGTGGGTATTTGTCATTTCTAATGGCTGAGGAATATTCCATTGTATACATAAACCACATCTTCTTTATCCATTCATCTTTTGATGGACACCGAGGCTCCTTCCACAGTTTGGCTATTGTGGACATTGCTGCTAGAAACATCGGGGTGCAAGTGTCCCAGCGTTTCATTGCATCTGCATCTTTGGGGTAAATCCCCAACAGTGCAATTGCTGGGTCATAGGGCAGGTCTATTTTTAACTCTTTGAGGAACCTCCACACAGTTTTCCAGAGCGGCTGCACCAGTTCACATTCCCACCAACAGTGTAAGAGGGTTCCCTTTTCTCCGCATCCTCTCCAACATTTGTGGTTTCCTGCCTTGTTAATTTTCCCCATTCTCACTGGTGTGAGGTGGTATCTCATTGTGGTTTTGATTTGTATTTCCCTGATGGCAAGTGATTCAGAGCATTTTCTCATGTGCATGTTGGCCATGTCTATGTCTTCCTCTGTGAGATTTCTCTTCATGTCTTTTGCCCATTTCATGATTGGATTGTTTGTTTCTTTGGTGTTGAGTTTAATAAGTTCTTTATAGATCTTGGAAACTAGTCCTTTATCTGATACGTCATTTGCAAATATCTTCTCCCATTCTGCAGGTTGTCTTTTAGTTTTGTTGACTGTATCCTTTGCTGTGCAAAAGCTTCTTATCTTGATGAAGTCCCAATAGTTCATTTTTGCTTTTGTTTCTTTTGCCTTCATGGAGGTATCTTGCAAGAAGTTACTGTGGCTGAGTTCAAAAAGGGTGTTGCCTGTGTTCTTCTCTAGGATTTTGATGGAATCTTGTCTCACATTTAGATCTTTCATCCATTTTGAGTTTATCTTTGTGTATGGTGAAAGAGAATGGTCTAGTTTCATTCTTCTGCATGTGGATGTCCAATTTTCCCAGCACCATTTATTGAAGAGACTGTCTTTCTTCCAGTGGATAGTCTTTCCTCCTTTATAGAATATTAGTTGACCATAAAGTTGAGGGTCCACTTCTGGATTCTTTATTCTGTTCCATTGATCTATGTATCTATTTTTGTGCCAGTACCACACTGTCTTGATTTGTAGTACAACCTGAGATCTGGCGTTCTGATGCCCCAGCTATGGTTTTCTTTTCTTTTTTTTTTTTTTTTTTTTATGGTTTTCTTTTTTAAAATTCCCCTGGCTATTCGGGTCTTTTCTGATTCCACACAAATCTTAAAATAATTTGTTCTAAGTCTCTGAAGAAAGTCCATGGTATTGGGTGTAGGGATAGAGGGAACATTCCTCAACATCTTAAAAGCCATCTACGAAAAGCCCACAGCAAATATCATTCTCAATGGGGAAACACTGGGAGCCTTTCCCCTAAGATCAGGAACAAGACAGGGATGTCCACTCTCACCACTGCTATTCAATATAATACTGGAAGTCCTAGCCTCAGCAATCAGACAACAAAAAGACATTAAAGGCATTCAAATTGGCAAAGAAGAAGTCAAACTCTCCCTCTTCGCCGATGACATGATACTCTACATAGAAAACCCAAAAGCCTCCACCCCAAGATTGCTAGAACTCATACAGCAATTTGGCAGCATGGCAGGATACAAAATCAATGCCCAGAAATCAATGGCATTTCTATACACTAACAATGAGACTGAAGAACAGATTTTTAGCTTGGGCTCCTACTTCAGAATCGCCAGCCCCACAATTCTCGAACATCTACTAGAATGGGCTTTCTAAAATTCACACCTAATTGTGAAGCTGGCCTAATGAAAATTCTTTATTGGCAACTCTTTGTCTGCAGAGTACAATCTAAAGTCTTTAGTACAACATACAGAGTGTTTTGTGATCTCCCTACCTGTCTAGCCTCATCTCTAGATGCTCCAGTGCCAGAACTCTGAGCATCTTGAACCACACTCAGAACACCCAATGTACCACCGCTTGTGCGTCTGAGAACACTTGCTCCATCTAGAAAGTTTCTCCCATTTAGCAAATTCCAGTTTGTGGTTTACAACCCACATGAAGTCCACCCTCTTCTGTGAGGTACTTTTTATGTTTATCCCTACTCGGGCATTCATAATCTTTCCATTGTAATGTTAGACCTCCCCACACTGCCTGCCCAACATATTGTGAGTTCTTTAGCCTAGAAACTATATATATATATATATATATATATATATTTATCAGCAGTGCCTGAGAATTACCATCTATGTACCATATTTTTATTCAAATGTGTCAGTAAAAACTCAAGATAATATTTTATTTCTCAGTCAATAAAAAAGTTGGAGATGGTTTCAGGGCCAAAAGTAAACATGTAAATAACTTAATGATTTATAAAACATGGATTTTTCTCTATCTTCAACTTCATTATGATCTGAACAACAACATATGAAATTCACAACTAAGTTTTTTCCTATTACTTTTGAATCATTCATAAAGAAATCAATTTCTTAACTAGTTGATTAACTTAAAAAACTCACACAACTTCAAAATGAAATTGGCTCTTGGGCCCAAGTATTTTATCTGTATTTTATTATCTAGCAGAGACTGTGTCTATGGGAAAATTATTAGTATTGAATACTAAAGATCTGGCACAAAGTCACAATGCAGAACCTTTTCTCTTTTTTTTTCTTAAGATTTTATTTATTTTTTCATCAGAGACAGAAAGAGAGAGGCAGTGACATAGGCAGAGGGAGAAGCAGGCTCCCTGTGGGGAGCCCGATGTGGGACTCGATCCCAGGCCCCTGGGATCACGCCCTGAGCCAAAGGCAGACGCTCAACCACTGAGCCAACCAGGCGTCCCTATGTAGAGCCTTTTAACTGGTGCTCCAAAGATTTTGCTACAACAAAATAAAAGCTGTGATTTAGAAGGAAGTATCTCACCACAGGGAGTCTGATTAAAATCCTGCTGCACCAGTTGGTAGTCAGGTGGCTTTGGTGACATTCAGATCTCTCACCTGGAAAGTGAGAACAACAGAATGAAGCTGTCAAGTTAGGGTGACAGTTGAACAAATCCAGGCATGCAAAATTTTCAGGACAATGAATGGAATGTTGTTTAGTAAGCATATATTAAGGAAGGAGCCTGCTTCTCCCTCTGCCTGTGTCTCTGCCTCTCTCTGTGTGTCTCTCATGAATAAATAAATATTTTTTTTAAAAAATGGGCATATATTAAAATCACTCTTCTTCGCTAGTTTCAGTGTAAACCTTTGAACCTTTAATGAGCATTTGGACAAGAAGCATGATTAGATCGGTTTCCAGAGTAGGAAGAAATATGTCCAGTGGGCACTTGTAGTCCTAAGCTAAGTGCAGCCTGCCAACTGGTTGTTTATTCAATCAATGATTACTTTGTCTTTTCCCTCTTTTGATTTTGTATGATTTCAAAATTACCTTGGTGGTTGTCATGGCAACCAAGGAGCCAGAACTGAAGGAAGGGAAGTGTGATCATATAGTAACTTTTTGTTTTCTCTGAGAAGCTCTATACCACCCTTTGCTATATTTTTCTCAGGTTCCTCATCATTAATCATCCAAAGTGCAGCTCTCCTTGCATTTTACCCTGTTGAGAGAAAATGTTCTACTTCTCTCATAAAATATTTTTTCCCAGATCTTCTTACCCTTGGTGACCTTCCTCTGCTTTAAATTCCTGTGGCATTCCTCTTATAGACTATCCCCCCAGATTTGGCAGTGTTATTTATTGTATGTTATTCTATAGCATTACATGTTGGTGTATTAAATATTTCTAGGGATGTGTAGCATCCATTGATCTGAGGCAGTGTCTTATTCAGTGCTTACCATGGATCTTTTTGAATCTATCATCTATCTATCTATCTATCTATCTATCTATCTATCTATCTATGTATCATCTATCATCTATCATCATCTGTCTATCTACACAATGATTATAAGTTTGTGACCAGAGAACAGCAAATGGAATAAATATTTAAAAACATTTTACATTAATAATAATTATTTACATTGGAGAATGTTCAAATGATCGAAGAGAATTTCTGACTTTTTTTTTTTGCTCATTTTATTTGTTTCAGGTTACAGACATTATAAATCCTACATTAGAAGATGGAATAGAATAGTATCATTTGCAAGTAAAACTATAGCGACATTAAGAACAGCTTTTATTACACTACTATATAAGTAAAAATATGCATATAAACACTCAAACTATAAAGATTTAAATGGAAACCTGAATTATAATAAATACTACTTCAGCCTGTCCGTTTCTAATAGCCTGCAGAAGTGAGAGCAGCAAGCAGAAATATATTAGGTTAGTCTAGCCACACATCAATCCATTGGATGACACTAGGAAGCCAGAAGATGTTGTGTAACAAGACTTAGAAACATTAACTGCCAGATGTTACACAGGATCTCCAGAGACAGAGTTCTAAGATCTGCTTATTGTGGTGTATGGGTTAATAAAAGCCCAAGTATGACTACTTGACTATTTCTTTAGTCTTTAGCAGTAGGATTTGGAAGTGGATGTTTCTGAAGAATAAATAGAAGTAAATAATATTTATGTGTTGATATTGCCCTGAAAGAAATTTGATCTTTATGAGGATGATGCAAATCTCCCCAATTTCAGATCTTAGACTTATTAACCATGGCAAACAAGAACATTTCTCCTAAAAATATTTTGAGTCATACTGGAGTTTCTATGATGTTGTGAAAGATTTTTTGATAAGTTTTGGGGACCATGTTTTTATTTTATTTTCTAAGAATTACAAAATATTCCACATGACATCAAAACTTAAGAATAAGTACATTGTAGAGCTAGCAGGAATTTTAAAGATCACGTGGTTCATCTATCAGTTACTTATTTATTCATGTGCTTGGCACTGGAAGTAAATAAATAAAACTCAGAGAACCTGCTCATATCCTACCTGGGGAGACAGGGGGTGCAATGTGATATATGTCGTAATAAAGGTAACATATGGCTTTCAGGAAGTAAGAGCCCCTGAACTCTGCTGAAGCAAGGCAAGAGAGAAACACTCAAGAGGGAAAACCAGATCTGGTCTCGAAGCACTTAGGAGGAAGGTATGACGTAGCTTCCAGGCTCTGGGACTGCAGTGCCCAAAGACAAATGTTACTCTTGCTTTTCTACCAAAGAGATTGCAAATGATTTGGCTTGGTTGACATAAAGACTATGCAAAAAAACATAATGAGTGATGTGTTTGGGAAAGTTACCAAGAGAAAGTCAGGGTGTGCTCTGCTAACATGTTTGAATTTGGTCATGACACAGTGAGAACCACCAAAACATTTTATATATGGATAGGAGCGTAGTTGAAACATAGAAACATCACCAGATCACCAGAGAGCATGTTGGAAGAGGCTGCAACTGTTTATGAATTGGGAAGCCGTAGAGATGTCCAGGTGAATTAATACGAGTTCCAGGGATAGCACTGGAGATAAACAGGAAGATGTAGCTTCAAGTGTTAAGGAGATATTAAAATGTGTGGCATTTGGTTTCCAAATATACGTAAGGAGAAATGACAGTGAATTTTCATTGGTACATCGTCAGCTTGAGGTACCTTTGAAATATGGAAGTGAAGTAACCCAATGGCTTTTGTTATCTGACACACCAGACTGCAGTTCTCTGAAGAAATCGATCCTTTTTCATTCATTATTGTAGCTCCATGTGTTGCACAGAGTTTTAAATTAAGAAGAGGGTTTGGTCAGTGGAACCATGTGTCAGGCCTCTGCATGGAGCTGGTAGTAGAAACTATGGGTGAGGATGGATGGCATTTACTCATCCAAGAATTGTCAAGTAAGAGAAAGACAGGATATTTGAATGGAGTAGACAGGCTGCTGTTGGAGGAGCCAAAAAATCATTCGTCAGCAGGGTGGCTAGCAAGTGTTAGGGCAAAGGGAGCTTCGGATGATGGAGGACGGGTCCTGGAAACCACAGGAAAGAGACCTACTCAAGTCACATTAGTGGAATAAATGATCAATCAGGTCTTCAGATTAGAAGGAGTCAGTGATATTCCTGCCCAATACAGTTTCCTCGCAGGGGACAGGTAGAGTTCAGACCATGGAGACCTGAGTGGTGGGTAAAGCTGAGGACTGGAGGCCGTCAGCGCAGGGACCTCACCCTTCTGGGTCCTTGTCTGGGAGAGCAGGCATGTGACACGAAGGAGGGAGGTGATAGAATTTGAGGGGTGGTGCAGAGTCAAGGGGATGCTTCTAAGGTTCACCTTTTGTCCCTTCTTTATGCAAGTCTTGCTTCTACCAAGAATTAGCCTCAAGGTAGGTGTCATTATGCCTTGCTTCTACCTGGTGAGACCCCCCCCCGCCCCCTGCCCATCATACCCCCCCCAAACAAAGTGTGCTTCTGAAAAATGTTCTCTGTCTCCCTCTTTGAGGAATTGCAAGCCAACCTGAAGCCCCCATGGCCTTTGGTCTTTTTGTCACTTTTTCTCCTTCTTGCTCGGGATCCTTAATTTAGATGCCTCTGTCCCTTTGAGTGCCCAGTAGAGGAGATAGGACAAGAGTTTCCTGAGGATGCATGTGGTGCTGTTGCTGAAATTCACACCTAGCTGCCACCCCCATTTCCGGCGTTTGGATCCTGTCCAGGATGCTCAGCGTGTGGATGCAGACACCTCGTTTTTGCCAATCTTGGCAGCACCACCTCCACCCTCTGTCGTCTCTGCCAGTACAGCTCTGCTGTTCCTACCTCAGCATAGCTGCTTTCTCACTCTCACTGTCACTTCCCCAAGTCCTCGGACGCCTTCTATTCCCCATACGATGGCATATGATGAAAGATTGATCTCTTAATCCTTTGATTCCAGCCACATACGTAGATCTGGGGACAGACATGAGGCAGCCTCAGGGACATACACTGTGATCTTGCCAAATCACCCATCGTCTTTATACGTACAACCAGGAGTCTCTCTATTCTTGCAGTGAGGTTTATTTACTTCGCCGGGGATAGATACACTCTAAACATATTCAGAAGTGTCTTAACCTGCCTGGGCCAAAACCTACGGTAATGCCTTGTGGCCTCAAGCTGAGGTGAGGCGATGTTCATTCCTACATAATGGGCATGCTGCCTTTACAGCTGCTAGGATGTGCTGGAGAGCCTGCAAGAGCAGTGTTCTTTTGTTCCCAACTACGGAGCACTGGTGTGGGCGTTGCCTGGGTCTGAGAGAAACTGGCCAATCTGTTTGGTTCCCTAGGGTTCCTCTCCTGTCCTTACCACTCCGTCTGTTTCTCAGTCAACTTTTTGGCAAAGGAGCCAACAATGTGCTTGTATTTCCAAAAGTAAATAGACACTGGAGTAAAACAAATATAGACCCATTGTAACAGCTACGGTAGAAGCTGGGTGTTAAAGGATACATCTCAGTTCACAGGTTTGAATGTGGCAGGTGTGTTGGGAATGTGCCAGACCTGAAAATACAGCAATGATAATAATAATGAATGACGTTGTGGTAAGACTTCATAACTGGTTGGAATGTCTTGGTTATTTTTGACTCTATATTCTTCCAGAAAGAGAGAGAGAGAGAGAACAAGAGAGAATGAGAGGGCTTATCATGTTCCTTCTTATCAAGAAGAAAATCACTTCTGGGGCTTTGATTGGTCTATAGATCAACTTGAGGACAGCTAGCAATTTTAATATGTTGAGCGTTGTGTTTAATGAGCATGGCGCCATGCTGAGTCTCTCCTCTTATTCAGGTCTTATCTGATGCCTTTCACCATTGTTCAGTAAGTCTTTTAAAATGTTTTGAGCCCCCCCTTTGGTTTTTACAAGGATGGCAGTATTCAGTTTCTCAACGAAGTGGATTTATTTTGTGTTATTAACTTAATTTAAATTGTATTGTGATCAGAAAATGTGGAGTGTTCCTTGTTACCATTTCATTTGTTTACTGGTCTTTCCTGCATTTGAGACTGTTCTTGGATCATTTTTTCTTTTGGAACTACATCAAAATTTCCTTTAAGACAAGCCTCTTAGAGATAAAATCCCTCAATGTTTACTTACTCTCTAAATGTCTTCATTTCCCCTTCATCCTTGAAAGATCCTTTTGCTCACTGACAATTCTAGGTTGACAGGTATTTTTTCCCAGCTCTTAGTAGATATTATTTGACTGTCTGTTGACTTGTGTTTCTGCCATTGAAATGTCTGCAATCATTCTGTCACTTCGTTTAATTGACATGGCCTTTCTTTCTGCCTCTTCAAGATTTTATCTTGATCATCTGCTTTGTGACTCCATTGCCATGTCTGGAAGCATGGGTTTCCTTTTATTTTTTTCGTGGAAGATATACCTTACAGATCAGTGGCTACTTATTTTCACCTGTGCTGAAGAATTCGGAGCTAATATTTCTTTAAATATCACCAGATGTCATTTCTGTTCTTTAACAAATTTGTATATGGAGATTCCACGTTTAGTCTCTATGGTTTTTTAAAAATCATTTCTGATTATCTGCTTAGTTTTGAAAATGCCACTTTTGAAAAACAGTATATTTTATATTTGAGGATTCCCAACTCTAGAATCTATTATTGGGTGTTATTTTCTATTGGCTGTCATGCAGTGATTTCCCTTTTGTGTGTGTGTGTGTGTGTGTGTGTGTGCATGTGTGCGTGTGTGCTCTTTATTTGTCCTTTTAATCTATTCCCATTAATATGTGTGCTAATTTTGGGGAAAACTTTCCTCTAAGGATGACTTGTTATCCTTCTTGTTTCTTTCTGTAGCAAAAGAGAACACCTACTTGACCAATACTATTTCAGCATCCCTCCTAAAGGGTCAGTGTAGAAAAGATTCCCAGATCTAGCTTCCCAATGCTCAAAATCCCCACAGAAGTGTTGCTGAAGGATTCATGCATCAGAGACGATCTGTTTCAGACCTGACACTCAGACCACTTTCCTGCCTCCTACTCACCAAATTCCTCTCTCCTTGGAGTCTCTGTTTTGGAATCCAGATGTTTTTCTCCAAGCTACTGAAGGCTAGTCCAGTGGGGTCCAACCACAACAGGGCCTCAGCCCATCGCTTTGGGATTGTTTGGGCTTGAGAGTCATCCTGTGGCTGATGAGACCAGGAAGGCCTCTGTGGGTGTGACTGTCAGGACTTCTGTTGGGGAAGTGTGTACACACACATGTGGAGATGTGTACACGTGTGTGCACATGCATGCATGTACACACGTGTGTGGTGTTTCTCCGAACTCCTAATCACTAGTAGTACAACAAACAAAGGCCTCAGAGTTATTGTCAAAAATTACTTTGTTATGAATATATTAAATATCAAGAAAATATAGAGGGACTAACTATAAAATTCTACAAACTTACTAGTGAGCCTTTACAAATACTAGAAAGTTTACAGAAACTTTCTAGTAACTTAGAAAGTGAGCCTTTACAAATACATAGAAAGTTACTATGAAATAGGTAACTTACAAATTTGAGAATAAAATGGTAACTGCTAAAGATACAGAAATACAGTCAGTAGTTTCCAAGCCATCAAAGAGTAAGACAGGAAACAGAAATCATACAAAGCAAAAAGAAAAGCCAGAAGCCAGGAGAGTAGGAGAAATGAAATGAGAAGAAAAAGGAAGATTAAGAGAACAAAAATATGGTTGTAAAAATAGACCCAATGTTTTACTAATCAATATAAATATAAGAGTAAATTCACCAATTTAAAAAAAAAAAACTAGTGAGAAGAGGATTCCACCAAGGAAAAATGTCAAGAACATAATACTTAAAAATAACACACCTGAGCTTAAAATACACTCTCCTACTTGCAGGAGGGCTGGAAATTAAGGAATATAAAAAATAGGCATTAACTGAACAAAAACCATCTACTTTTGATCTCTTTCCATGGATGCTACTCTTGGCTTATGAGTCCATGGCTGGAGATTTCTTACTTGCTAGAACTTTCACAAGAACATTTGACAGTGTTTCTTATTCTATTATTCTAAAATCAAGGCGTGATTTTATATTTAATCCCAAATCTCTTTTATGGTAATTTAAGTTACTTTCTCATCTCAAGAAATGAAATAAATACTTAGGAGCTATTTTCATATTATGATATCCTCAGTAGTTAATATTTTTCAGAACATTTTCTATTGTTCGAAAGGGATACCTAATTCATCTGCACCAAGTATACAGAGCCAGGTAATTATAAATTCAATTTGAGATCATAATTTTAAGATTGAGGCTCACAAAAATGTTATGAGAGAAGAAACATACTAATAACAGAATGCCGTGGAAATATAATCGGAAATAAAGTTATCTCCACCCAAGTCCCATGCATGATTTGAGTCCATTAGATTGTTAACAATCATTACTTGAGTACCCGCTAAATGGTGGGAATTCTGAGATCTGTATTTACTGAGATTAAAATAACCTGGAAAACTCTACCCACTTTCAGAGTTCTACCTAATCCATTAGGAGTTCAGGATGAGTAAACATTATTACTGTAGAGCAAAATTCTATAATACAGATATAAAAGTGTATGATAAAGTCAAGCCCTTGTTCCCAGCAGAGTTTTTTTCCACAGCCAGGGTGATCTTTCAAAAATATGGTCAGACAGAGTCACTACTCCATAAACCATCCACTGGTCCTTCTTTTTGATAAGAGTTCTTTCATTTCTAAGCTCCTCTTTGGTGACGGACAAGATAGTGAATATTTTGGGGTCACACTATTTCCGTGGCATTTACTCAGCTCAGCCCTTGTGGTGGGTCAGCCGCACCAGACAGTGCATAAGCGAGTGGGTGTAAACTTGATGATGGACAAGAAGTTCTTTTGAATATCTTTTTGTTTGTTTGTTTGTTTGGAAGGAGGGAAGAAGGTTGGAAGATTTGTTGCTACTGCTTATTTCATTTCCAGAAATCTGACTGTATAAGCAAATTTGATAATTTATAAAACAGCTTACAGGACAGTGTCTGCCTCAAGTTGAGTCTTCAACTTTTATTCCTACAACAATCCATGTTTTTCTGATAGGAGTAGCGCAGTTATTCTCTGTTTTATAGTTACAAGATGCATAAAACTCAGGGGCAGGAACATGTCACCCTATTTTATAACCAAAATTCTGTTCTTCACCCTGTGCTCATAATTGTGCTTGGCAGTAATCAAATGAATTTTAACCAGTGGATTTTCTTTTTTTTTTTTTTAAGTCATATTCAAGATTCGACTAAACTCTTTTTGATGTACCTTCTTCAGATGGCTTCTGCTGTCGGCTCCACTTCCCCAAGTCCTACAAGGGAACATGAGGGGGCAGTGGTCCTGACCTTATTTTCTTTGTTTCCTTTGCTGTGACATGCAGCTGCCAATTAGATTGTTGCAATCTAATTGGTGGTATGGATTATCCCCAGAGCTGGCTCGCTGACATGGCACACTGGACAGCCTGCGGCTTCCTGGCATTGTGAGCCCATGGGAGTCAGGCTCCCTGTCCTAGTCCACTGACTCGCTCATGCACCATGGTCCCCCTGGTGTCCACCCTCTCTGCCCCCTAGCTCTCTGAGACCAGAGTTCCAGCTAAGCTCCCAGAGAACTCCCACTATCCTCTCTGTGTCTGTGAGAGAGACAGATTCCCCAGCAGCTGTGAGAAGTCAGGGTTGAGTACAAGACCCTTGACCCTCTCCTTGCATAGGCTCCCCTTCCCACACGGACTCCTCCTTCCCTGATCAGATCCCAGCAGGGGAGGACCAGTCCCTCTTCTCCTCCCTTCCCCTACCCTACCTCTACAGGGACAATTTAGAAGACTCACAGGATGCTAGCAGGGGAAGATCCAGCAGGTAACCTAGGTAAGCAGTGAGTCCCATGACTGCCTTATGCCTTTCCTGTTACAATTCCTTTATACTGGATCTTAGAAGGAGACTTTAATTGTGAGGCAATTAAGACCATGGCCTCTGCCTACATTCAGATTTCTGGCTTTGCCACCTGTTTTTGCAGCGTGACCTTCTCCAGTCCTCTCAGTTACCTGAAGCCTCACTTTCTTCAACTCTTCAACTTTGACAATGAGGGTGATGACCACCCTCCAAGATAGGTATCACTCTGAGGATTAATGAGATCATCAGTATCAAAGCTCCTACACAGGGGCCTGGTATAGAGTAAGACCTTGCTAAATATTGCATGATTCTTCTGAGATATTCCCTTACATTTATTGATTTATATAAAAGGAGGATATAAAGGGCAAATAAATATCATTTCCTGGAGACAAGTAAGGAGCTAAGGAAATGACAAGATTTAGTGTGTCAGCCAGGGGAAGCTATTTCAGGGTCAAGAAGCAAAAGGGGATCTACGGCCGTTTCCTGAGCAGGAGAGGGATGCAGGGCAGCTCATGAAGGGCTCTGTGCCATCAGTATTAGGCTTTTCAAGTGAAACAGAACCAATAGAATATATGTGTCTGTGTATATAGGTAATACACGTATGACATACTTAGATATGTGTGGATTTATTATAAGGAGTTGGCTCGCATGATTATGGAGTCTGAGAAGTCCAAAGATCTGCATCCCACAAGCTGGAGACCTAAGAGCTGTTGATTTAGTTTCACTCTGTATCCAAAGGTCTGAGAACCAGAACAGCCACTGGCATAGTTACAGTCCAGAGAAAGCAGGCTCATGAGTTAACAGCAGTTTTTCAGTTTGAGTCCAAAGGCAGGAGAGGACTGATGTCTCAGCCTAGCAGTCTGGCAGTGGTTCTCTCTGCTGGTTTCCCTTTTGGTTCTGTTCTGGAATTCAGTGTATCAGTTAATGAGGCCCACTCACGTTTGGGAGGGCAATCTTTTTACGTGTTTAGAGATTTAGAGATTAGTTTCATTCAGAAACAGCCTCAGAGAAGAGAGAAATCGTGTGTGGCCAAATGTCTGTCAAGACATCTTATGTCTTCAAACATCTTATGTTTTCAAAGCTGTGGCCAGGAGATAAGATGTCTGGTGAACAAATGGCACTACCAGGAGAAGTGGATGGGCTGGGGTGGAGAGAAGCACCGAGTTCTATTGCCTAATGAGGTAAAGGTGGCAAAGTCAAAGACAGGCCTCTGTATTCTGTAGTTGATTTTGCCTTCCAGTCTGCCTGGTGGTTTGCCACTGATGAACCTCCTGGTGTAACTGGTCTATATGGAGGCACATTGCAATTCTAAAGAGGAAACTTTAGAAGCAGGGACTTATAAAATTTCATCTTCCCACATTTATTATTCTTTTCTGAAATGGAAAAAAAAATCCTTCTCTCATAGTCTGTATATAAATTAAATGAACATGAAGTGGCTATCTATACATCAAAGAAACCTCTTTAAAAATTTTTAGAGTACTCATAAATTAAAATTTGTCCAGTCAGTGTGGCTTTATTTTTTTTAAGATTTTTTTAAAAATTTATTTATTCATGAGAGACAGAGAGAGGCAGAGACACAGGCAGAGGGAGAAGCAGACTCCATGCAGGGAGCCCAACACGGGACTCGATCCTGGGGCTCCAGGATCACACCCCGGGCTAAAGGCAGGTGTTAAACCGCTCAGCCACCCAGGAATCCCCATAGCTTTATTTTTTTTTTTCCTTTTTTTTTCCCCATAGCTTTAATGTAAAATGTACTCTTTCCTTGTCATTCAAAAACAGTAATAGAAAACCTTTTAATTTTTCTGGTGCTAGAGTAGTGCTGTCTACGTGTTTGAGTTTCTGTTGCATTCATCTCTCATCAGCAAAATAAATTTTGCAATAGAGACTGGGAGTGATTTACCTAAGAAAAATTAGGTCCTGAAATAATATTTAAATTTAATATCCTGAAATGCTGTCTTTGTCACATCAAATATAATTCAAAATTAATGTTATGTATTTTTTAAAAAGTATACATTTTTTACTTTCAGCGATTTTATGTAGAAATATCTCTATATTTAATGTCGTTACTGTGGCCTAATATTATTTTACTTTTGCTTTATGTCTCACTGTGTGAAAATTTTCATGATAGAAATATCAGTGTTCAAGAGAAGGGATTTTATTTTTTATTTTATTTATTTATTTTTTTTTATTTTTCTTTAAGAGAAGGGATTTTAGCATGCAAATTAAGGAATGAAATTATAATTATATTAAGAGTTTTGGTGTTTTGAAGTTTTTTATTTAAATGGGTCTCTTTAAATCCAGGTTCTTTACATGTTTTAGTGTTGGAATTCCCAATAATTAAATGCTTTTTTACTAGGAAAAAACTTAGGAATGTTATGAAAATATCTCATTTTGAAATAAATCCAATATTGATGTCAAATATTTTTGAAATCATAGCATCACTTAATTGGAAAGTGTTAGTCGATTCTCAGAATTTCGGCAAACATAGAGCTCTTTAGAATCTCGTCATTTTCTGTAAAGCAGCAATACCTAATATATAAATAAACTAAGGTTTGCTATAAGGGTATTTTCATCATTGGATTGGAATGCGTAGCGGTCTCCCTATGGCACAGTTTTATGCGGCAAACCTTTCTTTTGCCTGCTGGGCTGGATGTGATTGCCACATGATTGCTGTGGCCTTGCATTTACACTCTCCAGAATAGTTCTCAACACAAATAGGGAACAATGTTGAGAGACAAAGAAAAAGGAGGAAAGTAAGAAGAATGGAGGATGAAAAGGGGCAGGGAGAACAAGGAGCTGTGATTTAGATTCACTGTGGCTTCGTAAACTGATGGGCAGATGGAAAATAAATGGAAGAAAGGACAACTCATTGGAGTTTGTGCGGAAACATTTGCATCTAAATCAGTGGAAAGGGGATCCCTGGGTGGCGCAGCGGTTTAGCGCCTGCCTTTGGCCCGGGCACGATCCGGGAGACCCGGGATCGAGTCCCACGTTGGGCTCCCGGTGCATGGAGCCTGCTTCTCCCTCTGCCTGTGTCTCTGCCTCTCTCTCTCTCTG
Organism: Vulpes vulpes; assembly: GCF_048418805.1. Taxonomy (NCBI): domain Eukaryota; kingdom Metazoa; phylum Chordata; class Mammalia; order Carnivora; family Canidae; genus Vulpes; species Vulpes vulpes. The sequence goes on along the minus strand of NC_132784.1, from coordinate 53,002,922 downwards.
TGTGTGACTATCATAAATAAATAAAAAATTTTTTAAAAAAGATAACTAGCTAGCATCTTTAAAAATCAATCAGTCAATCAATCAATCATCAGTGGAAAAATGGAATTCATTATAGAGGCATGTGTGTGTTTTAGGAATAGAATATATATACACATACACACACATATATACATAGACATAACTACACTTCTATTTTTATATTTTTTAGCTAATTGTTAATTTTTATGCTATTAATATTGGAAAATGATACATGTAATTGCAATAACTATCATGGGAGTTTCAAAGGAATGTCTTGCTTGTTTGCTTTGACAGATAAACAATAAAGTGGTTTTTTTAAAATAAAGATAGTAAGCATAATATTTTATGGTATAGGTTTTTCCCCAAATTGTAATATAAATATTTTTACTGAGTGAGTCATAGCATCTCAATTAGCAAGGAATCCTCCTTTTTTTAATGCCTTGGTTTTAATTTTAAAATCTGAAAATACTGGATGAATAAGGTCTTAATTTCTAAAGGATCGGCTTAAAATGGTAGAAGGAGAACTTTGTTCTGAGGAGCAAACCATCTATTTTTATTTTGAGGAAGAAGTACATGAGAAGCTTCCACATTTTTCCCAGCATGCCTCTGCCATGCAAGGATTCGAGGTCTTCATAGAAGAATGCCCTAAATTACTCCTTGTACTTTAATACTGTTTCTTAAATATGGAGGTACATGTTGCCAGAGGTAGAATCTGGCATATATGCTATTGTCAATATTTTCCTTAATATCCTCAAGCTGCAAGAGACAAGTGCATGAGAGAATTTACATTTCTGCTTGAAAATTTTATTGATTTCAGGAGTCTTCTAAAAGTGAATAGATGGTGTGGTCAAATCCATTTTCTAAAGATTTCCTGCTAATTTCCAAACAGTTATTGCTAAATACATCCATATCCTTTTAGTTTCGTCTTTGATCATGGTATGATATTTTTGATTAACAGTAACTACTAAAAATCAGGAAGTACAAAGGTTGGATTTTCTTACTGCATGCCAGCCAAAGGCTAATGTTATTTAAGACACACACGCCAAAGGTTGTGTAGATGAGTGACCTTTTCATTTCCAGGAGGTTGCACTTCATAGCTCACTGTACCCATGGCTATTCACCAAGCTCTGTTTGGACTGGCCGTGGGTCTAACACAGTATTTCCTTGCTATGGGGTTTCTCTATAGTTCACAATATGAGGACAGACTTCCCTTAAAGCAAATGAGAGAGAGAGAGAGAGAATAAGAGAGACATAGAGACACAGAGACAGAGCAAAAGAGGCAAGAACAAGATGGAAGCCACTGTCTCTCTACCAGTTTGGAAGTGACATCCCATCACTATTAGTGGAAGTGAGTCACTATTAGAAGTGAGTCAGAGGTGTAGCTGTAGCTCACGCTGCAGGGGGAGCAGTTAGCCCACGGATGTGAATACTAGCTAGAAAGTGGGGAACACGCAGGATTTTCCTAGAGCCACCATACTGCATGGTATTTCAATCTCTGTATGTAGGTTTCATAGGTAAGGATCTTTTGGTATGTGTATTACCCTTTTTCAGTAAAAACAAGAACAAAACCAAACAAAAGGCTCTGAAATTCAGTGCATCAAAGCAATAACAGTGTGCATTTCTTTGGTTTCTGTAAGCTGACTAGTTGGTTCTTCTGCTTCATGTGATGGTGCTCTGAGCATTGAGTTGGTCCAGGGTCCTCATGCCCATGCCAACCGGTTGGTATTAGCCACAGGCTGGGAATTCAGCTGGGGCTGTTGCCTGGGGAGACTTGGTTGCCCTCCACATGGCTTCTCCATGTGGTCTGTTGACTTTCCTCACAGTGTATTTGCTGGGTTCTGTATGAGCGAACATCCCAAGTGTGAGTGCTGCAAAGGAAGAAAGCAGACACTGCCAGTCCCTTGACGTCTAGCTTCAGAAGTCTAGGATGACACTCCATTCTGTTGGTCAAAGCAGCACCAGGGCAAGCTCAGGTTCAGAGGGAGGACACATCACGTCCACCTCTTGATGGGGAACTGTCATCCCCATACTGGAGAAGAATTCTGCTGGAGAACATCTCTGAAGATAGGCTACTTCAGTGTGCACCCTGGCCATAACTAGACATATACCTCCCACAAGCTACAGGTGCTCACCCCCTTCCAGGACCCTCCACTTGTCACTCTGTTTGACACAACTTGAAATCCAGTATCCCATCATCTGTATCGGGTCCAGGTGTAGGTGGCACTGCATGGCAGCGTCCTATTGGCACAGTTGATCAAGTACAGTTCCCTCGATAGCAAGATCTGTGAGCTAAAAAGTCACATTATCTGCACCTCCCCCCTCCCCCTGCCTAGTATGCAATGGTAAGTCTGGGATGGAAAGCCATTAGAAAGAGGGAAAATGGGAGGCTCACAGTAGTGTCAGCCATGGGCATTCTCAGATCCAGTCTGACTCAGGTTACCATGTCCTCTGATGGGCAGCAGAGACTTCTTGTCTAGGGCCCATTCCCCCTGGGTGCCCGGGGTGGCTCTGGCCACCAGCCTCTGGGCTCTGATTCTGGAGTCTTCCTTCCTTCTCCCTCAAAGTGGCTCATGTTCTCAGGGTTCTCAGTGTTCTTCCTGACTTGAGGAGGGTAGCCCCCTGGAGGCCTCTATTCATTGTGAAGTCTTTGTGTTGCTTTGAATCAAAGCCAGTATGAGAGTCCTCAGAACTTGGAGGCTTCCTGTGTCCCACAACATCATGCACACCAGCATGCTTTGGGGGCATATGCCCAGGGTCCTCTGATGCCTGCCGGGCCAAGAAGTGGGCTGAGATACTCCGTCCCCCTGCCAACAGCCAACAGCCCCACTGCTCCCCCTTGGAGGAGGGGATGGATCTGCTGTCAGCACTCTTTATTGATCTCTGTCCTCAGACTGTGTTTTATCTTTGGAATAATTTTCAGGTAAGAGAAGGAAGAAATAGACAATAATGGGGTCCTGAGTTGGCAAAGCCGCCCATGATGAAAAATTTCTTCTTAGGTCCATCTGCATCTGTACTGTGTGGCAGGTACCTATGACAAAGCACTTAGCACTTTTGACATTCTTTCTGGAAATCGCCTTAGTTTAACCTCCCCAGCTCACTGAGTGTGCTGGCTAATTCCCATGCTACCTAAGCCACCGTGCTACCCAAGCCACTTTCTACCATGGAATAACACAGTGGTGTAAAAGCCCAGTAAAGTTTTTGCAACTGTCCTTCCAGCTACCATTGACAGTTTTGTCAAGGGCTTGCTGACCTCCAACCACCACCTAAAGCAGAAAATGGAATTCATTTCTTTCTTTCTTCTTCTTTTTTTTTTCTTTCTTTCTTTCTTTCTTTCTTTCTTTCTTTCTTTCTTTCTTTCTTTTCTTCCTCCTTTCCTTTCCTTTCCTTTCCTTTCCTTTCCTTTCCTTTCCTTTCCTTTCCTTTCCTTTCCTTTCCTTTCCTTTCCTTTTTTTCTTTCTTTCTTTCTCTTTCTTTCTTTCTTTCTTTCTTTCTTTCTTTCTTTCTTTTCCTCTCCTCTCCTCTCCTCTCCTCTCCTCTCCTCTCCTCTCCTCTCCTCTCCTCTCCTCTCCTTTTCTTTCTTTCTTTCTTTCTTTCTTTCTTTCTTTCTTTCTTTCTTTCTTCTTTCTTTCTTTTTTTAAAGATTTTATTTATTTGAGAGAGATCAAGCACAGGCAGGGGGCAAGGGGCAGAGGGAGAAGCAGCCTCTTCACTGAGCAAGGAGCCCAATCCTGGACTCGATCCCAGGACCCCCTGGATCGTAACCTGAGCCGAAGACAGACCCATACCTGCTTGAGTCACCCAGGCACCCCAGAAAATTGAATTCTCTTTAACTGGAGCAGTAGCAATGTCCACCACCATCAGCAGTGGATATGTTCTCCTTCACCCACATCCTCACAAAACGTGATGTTGTCCATCTTAGTCTGTTTTTCTGGTTGGTTAGCTGTGTAATGAGATGACATAGTTGTTTTAATCAGTGTCCAGTTGTTGACTATTAATAAGCTTAAGTAGCTTGTGTTATGTTTCCAGGACACCTGGATTTCTTCTTGCGTGAAATGTCTGTTTAGAACGTTTGCCCATCTTATGGTGCATTGTCTCTTCCATACTGTCTGTAGAGACTGGATATTAGGATTTGAAGGCTATATGTGGCAATAATATCTTCTTGCAGGTGTGACTTGGGTTGGCACCCACCTTCCTCCAGTATCCTACAAAAAATCATTCCAGTGCCTTCTGGCTTCTGTTAAACACAAGTATTTGCTCCTTTGAAGAAATTGCTTTTCTCTTTCTCTAGCTGTTCTAAATATTTTCTCTCAACAGCTTGTAAAACTCTGAATAATTACTTCTTTAAATATTGTGTGCTCTCCATTTTCTTCCTTCTACCTAGAAATCTGATATGATCAGCAACTCTCTATTCTGTCTTTTATTCCCACCCAGAGGTGGAATGTTGGGGTCCTGTATTGATTCTATTTTTAATTTTTTGAGGAACTGCCATACGGTTTTCTGCAGGAGCTGTACCATTTTACATTCCTACCAACAGTGCACGAGAGATCCAGTTTATTTACATCCTCACAACACATGTCGTTTTTTATGTTATCGAGAGTAGCCATCCTAATGGGCATGAGGTGGTATTTCACTGTAGTTTTGTTTGCTTTTCCCTGATCATTAATATGTGACATTGAGCATCCTCTCATGTGCTTATGTATCTTCTTTGGAGAAAGGTCTATTCATTTGTCCATTTTTGGAATGTGGGTTGTTAGGTTTTTGTTGGTGGTCATATTGCATCTTAGGAGTTCTCTACGCATACTGGACATTAGTCCCTTATCACATACCTGCTTTGCAAATTTTTCTCTTGTTCAGTGAGTTGACTTTTTACTCTGTCAGTATGCTCTTGATGCATACATTTTTTTCAAGTTTCATGAAGTCCAATTTGTTTTCTTCTGTTGTCTGTGCCTTTTGTATCCTATTTAAGAAATCATTGCCAAAGTCAGTGTCATGAAGATTTTTAACTAATGAGTTCTAGGAGTTTTATAGTTTTAGGACTTACAATTTAGGTCTTTGATATATTTCGAGTTAATTTCTGTGCATGTTAAGTAAGGGTCTGAATTCATTACTTTGTGTGTGGATATCGAGCTTTCCCATCACCATGTGCCCCAAAGACTGACTTTCCAACATTGAAGGTCTTGGCATCCTTGTCAAAACTCATTTGACCTTATATGAGAGGATGTATTTCTGCTTCTCCTGTCAGTTTAGCTCAAATTTTATTCACGAAGCACCAGAAGGAGGAGGGGCTAAGGCAAAGAGACTGACTAGGATTCTGCTACCCCAAGGTGATGAAGGCCAGGGATAAGAAGCCCATGGTAGGCTGGAAATGGAGAGAGAGAGAGATTTTACAGTAATGAGTTCGTAGTGAGAGATTTTACAAAGAATAATTGAAAGCTCTTGATATTGTTTTGATGAAAGCAAAGGTGTGAAGGAGTCAAGTTAATTTTTAGAAATTTTCAGCTCAGGTAATCAGGAGAAGGCTAGTAATTAGTAAAGATGAAGAGTCTAGGGGAATAAAACTGATGAGATCCCATCAATCAAACTCTCTGACTTAATAAGAGAGACCTAATTCTCCCCTTTCAACTTAAAAATTATGGTATTGATTTACACTGCCTTAGACCATTACTTTGGGGAATCCTTGCACTATCTTCACATCTCCTAATGAAATAACTTTAGGTGCTCATATATTTGAATGACAGAAAAATGAGCAAAGAGAGTATGGATTTAGTAAGTGTTTCCATAAACAGCTAGTTCTCAAACTGCAGTCTCAGGCAAATAAAGCATCGCAAGTTTTGATAATGTAGCACCAGCTTTACAATTACACAAATATTTGTTAAATGCCAATGAAAAACTCAGTACAGCTCTTCTAAACATTCTAAGATCTATATTTCAACGGAAATACTGAGTTGTATTTTGATGTAAGCTAGAAAAGTGTTTGCTTCTTGCAATCTTTAAATGAGCCATTTGGGGTCAAGTGGACCCTGACAGCCCAGTTCTGTCTGGAGCTCATTTTATAGTTTTCCCCAGTTCCCAAGATGGAGGCTAAACTTTCCAGAAATAATTCTTTCTCAGAGGCGGAGGAATGTAAGAAGCTGTAGTCTAATTTTTTTAACATGTGGTTCAAAACCAGGTACCTGACTGATCACTTGTAATCTCAAATGAAATAACCATTAAAAAACACTGGTTTCAGGGCTCCTGGGTGGCTCAGTAGGTTAAGCATCTGCCTTTGGCTCAGGTCATGATCCCAGGGTCCTAGGATGGAGTCCTGCATCCGGCTCCTTGTTCAGTGGGGAGTCTGCTTCTCCTTCTCCCTCTGCCCTACTCATCCTCTTTCTCTCTGTCATATAAATAAATCTTTAAATACAAAACACTGGTTTCAGACACCCATTCCAACTTCAGAATCACTGTGATTTTGGAGAAATTAGTTCCGGGGGAAAAAAGGAAATGAGAGTAATGCAAACGAAATGATTCTGGATCTTAATTTTTGTAATCATTTAATCTCCCTATACTTAAATGGACCAAAGTTACTTGCTAATGGAGGAGGCAAGTACATGGTGAGCTTTCCAGGTCACAGACAGGTGTGTGCATCTAGGAGAAGCCCTCTGAAAACGCCAGCTGTGACATGAGGCACAATTTTTTTTTTTAAATGGCCTTCATACATATTCAGATAAGCTCAATTTTACCATTCTCTAAAATTAAGGTATAAATTTTGAGCTAAATTGACATAAAGGAGCTTTTTATACTTTGTATATGTTGTCATATGTTAAAGGAAAGTTGATGTCTGGGCATTCACTTATATCTATCCTTATTTGGATATTTGTAAATATGCAGTAGGAAGTATGTTATGAGTTTTCTGCAGGTATTCTCCAGTTGATCTCAGGCATTTGAGGAAGTGAGACGAAATCCTCTTTAATTCCAACATTAGATGCTTTCTAATAGAAATAAGTGCAGGGTAGCCAAGGTGGCTCAGCGGTTTAGTGCTACCTTCAGCCCAGGGCATGATCCTGGAGTCCTGAGATCGAGTCCCACGTCTCCCTGCATGGAGCCTGCTTCTCCCTCTGCCTGTGTCTCTGTCTCTGCGTGTGTGTGTGTGTCTCTCATGAATAAATAAATAAATAAATAAATAAATAAATAAATAAAATCTTTTTTTAAAAAAGAAAATAAGTGCAATATGCAGAATAAATAGTGAGGTTACAACAATGGGGTTTGGTTTGTAAATAATGGTTTTAGAGCAACAAAAATATTTTAGGTATATTTTTAAAACAATATTTTAGATATTTTGTATCCAGGAGCTAAAATTCCCATCTAAATATGGATGGGATAGTTTATATAGCACTTTATATTTTAGGAAATCTTAATCCTCTCCATTATCTAACTGATTTTCATAAGTTCTCTGCTTGATACCAAGCCCAGTTGGTATTTTTAATCCTAATTTTTTAGAAAGGAGATGATTAATACCTTAGAAGGTAGAATTCTGTCAATAATTGTTACATAACACAGGTTTAGCATCATTAAATCTTTCTGGTGAATTCTTCTTTATGAAATTAATATTTGACCTCCTTTTTGATGTATATTTTGATTTTGCTTTTAGGGCCATTTTATTTAGCATAATATTGTTTCAGAGGGCTTTTTTCCATTTTTTTAATTGCTTGACGGGAATATCATTTTGCGTCCTTTTAATCTCAATCATTCACATCAGTATGCGTTGCACATACATGGCTTTTATAAAAAGCGTGTGGCTGGATTTTGTGGATTGGAAGGATGGCTGGAGTGCAATGATTCTGACCTTAGTCCAAGAAGATGAGAGTTGTGAGTTAAAGTAAGGACACACTTTTAAAGACAGACATGGTAACTTCAACTCTTCATCTAGGTGGGCAGAAACGCAGCCTCTTCAGATTATTCCATGTACATTTCCAGGATTTATCAAGAGATGCATCACACATGCATCCACAACAGTCTACTGGTAGGGACAAAACTTGGCATTTTGCATTTGCTCATTTTTCCCAATCCCATCATGGCTCCACTTCCCCATGTGCACTGCTAGCGCCTGGCATAAAAACTCTAGTGTCCTTGCCAAGGGCACCAACAGAGGACGCCCCCACAATCTCCAATTAGGGGCCATTCCAGCTCTATTTAGAACCGGCTAAGGCTCATCAAATCCACTGGAAGCATGAAAGATGTTGTCTTGAAGCTACATTTGCGTGGCTTGTACAGCTTTATTATGTCCATAGTATAGTTAGTTAGCTGTAAGGTACAAAGCTTCCTCGTGATATTTGCACTTATATTTTTAAATAAAATTAGGAAAACATAACTTTTTTTTGTATCTGTTTTGCATTTTCAATGACAGTTTGTTTAGCAACAGTGACACAGTGGAGTAAAAGAGGTTGATGTGAGAATAATCCCAACCCCGAGCATGCTCTCGCGCACGTGTGTGCATGCACACACACATGCATGTACACATACACACAATTTGTGGTGCCAGCCCCACTTTCAATTGGCATGTCAGTGTAGGGAGCACCTCTGTAGCTGAGTGCCACACTTACTGGCTGAGGCCCAGACTCTCACTTCACCCTCATGATGTCCTTCTCTCTCTTTCTCTTCTAGGTATGAAACCTCAGATGCAAGCCCCATACTACATGCCATGATATTTGCTCTATTCTATTTTTTTAAGAGTTTTTAAAGTTTAAATTAAGTTAATTAACATATAATGTATTATTGGTTTCAGAGGTAGGGGTCAGTGATTCAGCAATCTTATAAAATACCCAGTGCTCAGCATATCACATACCCTTTTTAATGTCCATCACCTGGTTAACCCCATCCCCTCACTCCCTTCTCCTCCAGCAACCCTCAGTTTGTTTCCTGGGATTAAGAGTCTCTTATGGTTTGTCTCCCTCTCTAATTTTATCTTGTTTAATTTTTCCCTCCCTTCCCCCATGATCCTGTTTTGTTTCTTAAATTCCACATATGAAAGAGGTCATATGATAATTGTCTTTGATTGATGAAACTTTTTATGGTCAATTTTGCCTCTTCCTGATTCCTATGAAATAACACTTCAAAAAAAATTCTTTTATTTGAGTGTAGTTGACACACAAAGCTACATTAGTTTCATGGGTACAATATTGGACTCAACTTCTGTACACACTATGCTATGCTTACCTTCAGTGTTGCTACCCTCTGTCACCACACAATGTTATTATGATCTCATTCACTCTGTCCCCAATGCAGTGCCTTTTATTCCTGTGACTTATTCATTCTATAACTGGAGCATGTTTCCCTTGTGTATATAGGTAAACATTGCTGGATGTTGGGAAAGCAGTATATATGAAGTTGTTGAGGGGAAGAAGAGAGCATCGGAAGTGTTCTTTCATTGACAGGGTTGGCATTCCAGCTGTGCTAGCAAGAAATGTCTTACTAAACCAGTTCTATGAAAAAAAGATGGTTCAAAAAATGGACTTGTTTATCTGAGGATTCCTATGATTTAGGATGTGTTTCACTGGATGAATGAATAAGGGCTTCTGAGAGAAGTGTGCAGGAGGCGGGGAGTTGCTAATAATCAATTAAGAACTTCCCTGGTTTTCTTTGCATTCAATATGTAAACACTAAAACCCAACTTTGGACTATGTAGACTTTAAAAAATATATTTTATTTATTTATTCATGAGAGATAGAGAGAGAGAGAGAGAGAGGCAGAGACACAGGCAGAGGGAGAAGTAGGCTCCCTGCAAGGAGCCCAATGTGGAACTTGATCCCGGATCCTGAGATCATGCCCCGAACTGAAGACAAAGGCGCAACCACTGAGCCACCTAGGTGTCTCGGACTATCTAGGCTTTTTAAAAATTGTCTTTAACACTCTTTTGGTCTTCTGATGATTTTTTCTTCCTTTCTTTCCACAAATTTTCTCTTTATTCTGAATGGTAAATGCCTATTTTCTCTATAGAATAATACCATTGTCTTGTGACTGTCTATCAAAAACAAACATTGCAAAAGCCTGTTTAATGTGAGCACAAGCAAAATCCAGATTGTTTGCATATGTTTTATAAGAAAGAATTATGCTTCTTCAGTTTATTTAAACATGTGAATATGAGCATCTTGAGAAAACTTTTTATATTACAGCCAAATAAATAAAACAAGGAAATGGAACATCTGTACAAGCCATGCAAATATCAATAATATTTAAAGGGTTTGCAAACTTCCTTCTTCAAATTCTTTAAGTTTTGATTTCTAAAATCCATATATGAGTCAATTTTATGTGAAACCAGAGTCATGATATGTAAACTCGATGCCAAATTTAAAATCCTGAGAAAGAGAAACTCTATGTGAAGCTGTAATTGCCAGTCTTATGCTTATAGATAACAGTTCCCCTAAAAAGGTTTAAAATATTATACTATGAATTTTATGTTAGAGCAATGTTGCTTCTAGACAAGAGTGAATAAATCAGATAATATGATGATGCAAGCTATTTCAGTACTATGCTGTCAGGATTTGTTGCAATTATTTTTTAAAATGGCCTCTTAAGTTCAGCTAACTAACTGATTGCAAAACCCACAAAGTCAGTGGTTTTCAATCTTAGTAGGAAGCAGGGAGCCAATGTTGAGGTGGATTACAGGTGAGGAGAGAAGAATGGAGACAGCGACGTGGCCATTGGAATGGCAGTTAGTTTCCATGCAAGAGCTAACTGAATAAAAATATGCCCACAGATATTACAGGACTTTCCAGAATAAATGGACAAGAGAGGTGAAGACATTATGTAGCTAATAGCATGATTCAGGATGTGTGAGATTGTGGAAGTTTGAGGGAGATATTAACATTCTTTAAGACTAGCCTGACAGGTAGTTGAGCTGTGCCTTGCAAACATATCCATGTATTGAGGTTGAGTTTTATAATCAGAGGGTTTTGTAGTTATGGCTACATGGCCAGGTCAGGCAATTATGTTTTCCTATCAACTGTTGTTCGAGGAATACCACTGTGTTTTGTGATATAATGGCATATGTGAGCTGTAAAAAGCCTAGACCAACAACAATTTCAATTGAAAATAAGTTTCAGAGATATTTAATGATTGGTTCAATGTTTTAAGTTAGCTATAAAGCTGTTTAGGTTTTAGGTCAAAACAAGTTGCATTTTTCTAAAGTAATTGAGCCTCCATTTTGTTCGTTTGTAAAATGAAGATGCCTCCGATTTGATTCAGTTATAGTCTGATCAGATCAACATTAATTTACTAAAAGTCAATTAACAGTATGCCTAGCATTGTGAAAATTTTTGAAAATGAAACCAATGCATTGCACAGTCCTGAATTAATAAACTGCAACTTTGAATTTTGTTGGAAGAAGATATTTATCTATGATACAAAGGTGGGGCTGGCTAAGGTGGAAATTCTGCAATATTTTGTCCTGCCTTAGGAAATATTGAAGACCTCAAAGTTCTTTGCTTATATGGCTATATTAATCAGTACTTATTGTATAAGACATTCAAGCCAGCAATATTTTAAGTAGTTGTTAATAAATAGAAAAATTATACCAATAAATTAATTATGTGTTAACCTAAAAACCTATTTCAAAGGCATGATTGATATTAAAATATTAATTTATAAATATTAAAGGAATAGAAGAATCGCACTCTTTTACATTTTTAGAAATCTATTCAATGTTTGGCTTATTAGAAGATAACTAGATTCTCACATCTTCTTCATTAAATGTGTTGCAATGTATTTTTATGAAGTAAATGAAGAAAATTCTGCCTCACAGAGATACATAGTTGAAAAAGGGAAGAGTATTTTCCATAGCCTTTTCAGATGGATACTACCTCAAACCTCAAAAAGTGTTTTTTTTTTAAAGATTCTATTTATTTATTCATGAGAGACACACACAGAGAGAGAGAGAGAGGCAGAAACATAGGCAGAGAGAGAACCAGGCTCTGTGTGGGGAGCCCAATGTGGGACTCGATCCCGAGTCTCCAGGAGGGAGTCCGGGACAGACGCTCAACTGCTGAGCCACCCAGGCGTCCCAAAGTCATAGTTTCTTAAAAATTAGTTGCAGTGAGGAGTGTGAAATTTTATCATTGAAGTTTTTCTGTTCTGCTCATTAACATCTACCTATGGCTTTTTTTACCCATGCATGACTTTTTAATGTTATGCATTACTCTTTGACAGTTCTTGGATCACTGTTAGGCGATCTTCCAAATGTTGACCCATTTCATCGTTGAACATCAGAAATCATCCTGGTTCATTTAATCAACAATCACATTTAAAAATGCTCTAAATATTGAATAGCTGTCAGATACACAGGGATGGATATGGTTTTCTTTACTTGAAGCTTGAATTTTATCATTGGCAGCAAATATTGTCAGTTGTTTTCTTTAAGTCAACAGATTCACAGTGTTCATTCTGCAGAAAAGACATGTACTCAAAATTTTAGATTTTAAAAAAGCAATTTTTCATCCAGGAGACTTTTTTAAATAAAATAGGTCTTTATCCTCACAAATGCATGGGGATGAATTATACAATGAATACCGATGGCCATGGTCTGGTGCCATTGTCTTGAATCGTGCTAAGGCATCAGCAGTTTATTTACCGTTGCTTTTGCACCGTCAATGCAAATGTCAACACAGATGTTCCAGCATAACTCATAACATTCAAAAGTTCTCCAAAAATTTGAGTATTTCAGCATTGCTCACATTTGTTGCTGAGCATTTTACTTAGAAAAAGGTCTTTGGTGATTGGTTCATGCTGACACTGGATGAACTCAAGCAAAAGAAGCAAATTCAATCATCTCTGTACATCTGTTATAGAAAAGTAAAATTCTATAGACAAGATATTAACTCCTTCTTCTTGTTTAAAGCTAGAACTTTAAATCAGCAAGTAAGCAAGTTACTGTATGGTTAAAAGCAGCAGAATCCCCCCCGCCCTTTTTTTTTCCTGACTATTCATCCGGTAGATACTCAGCAATGGCAGCCGTGCATTTGTTCGTTGTTTTGTTAGGCTGTCATCTCTTGTGTGTGCTTCTCCAGCCAAAGCAGGATAATAACTTGTTTCATAAGATGCCTCAGTGACTTTAGCATTTTTAGTTTCAAAAGTATAGTAAGAGATTTTAGTTTCTAAGGAGCTAATTATGTCTACATTTGAAATATCCAATACTTTTTTAAACAATTATTTATCTTAAAATATCTTTGCAATCGATCCATTACAGTGAAATCACTAGAAAATATTTGTTTACCTAAATCACAAGAAAACAAAGTATTAACATCTATAAAACTGAAGGAATGATTGCTTTTTTTTTTGGAATTATTGCTTTTTTCATATTTTCATTTTTTACATACAGCCTTTCCGTCGTATTTGGAGTAAATTTCTCCTTTTCATGATGAGTAAGAGACCTCCTTGGAGTATTAGTGTCATCCTTTTCTCCAGATTTAGACATAGACCGTGTAAGGGTGATGGAGAAAGTGAGCCTTTGAGTCTCCTTCATCTCTGACAAATGTCTCCCCTGCACTGGAAGAAATATTACAGATATATTTCTTTTATTTCAGAGGAAATTGAATTTCATAATATACATTTAGATAGAATTTTTAAAATTAGAAAAAAGTAAAATATTTTATATATGTATATGTAATTATAAAATAAGACAGAAAATGTCCTAAATTCTAGTTGTGCTTCCCTGTAAGTTCAAGACATAATTCTAGATTTCATAGTAGCAGTGTCTTGGACAAAAATGTAGTTACAGAGATTATAGCAGGGAAAATTGAAGTGAGCTAATAAATGTCCAATAACATTGTTGAGAAAAGGCTGGATTAATCTGTGAAAGGGTACATCATATATACCCTAAATCCACCACCTTAGAATATTCTTGAAAACACAAGCCAATATTTTAGAACCACAATAGTGATAGTGTCATCAAATATCATGTAGGATCTGGAAACTCTGCAATACATTCCTGAGAAACAGAATGTGAAAAGAGCATTTTAGTGGTATCATGAACATAGTTTGACCTTTTTGGTAACACAAAAAAAAATTTAAAATCTCTGTAATTTAACGTAACTGAAGTTAATTCTTCATTATTGTATTTTTTGTATACACAGAGAAATATGCTAAATTCAATAATACCTATGATGTACCCACTATATATTCCAGTGGGATGCTAGGCCCTGGAGAGAGAGGAGCAACAGACCAAAGTCCTCTGTAGAGTGTGCTTCCTTAAAGTGTGGTGGGACTCAGTGGCCAATAGGAAAGTAAATAGATAGTAAAACAATAGTGAATTTTGATAAAAGAAACCATGACAGGAGAAGAGGGAGTGGGAGGTAGTGCTACTTCTGAGAGGCTCATCCAGAAGGGCCTTTTGGAGAAGACAGTGCCCCCATCAGGAGCTGAAGAAGGAGATCCAGCTGTGCAAAGACCTGTGGGGAAGACGGTACAGATGTCCTGGGTGCTGGGGGTGGGGGTGGGCAGCCTCACATCTGGAGAAACAGGGAGGGGGGCGTGTTTTGAGAGGAGACTGCAAAGTCGAGAGCCTGTGATTCATTAGGCGGGGGGCAGAACACAGAATACGCAGGGACAAGAACACACACCGAATGACAGTCTCTTAAAAAGAGCTGTAGTTTTATTCTACAGGCAATGAAAAGCCAGGTGAGTATTACAATTTGATTTCTATTTTTAACAGTTTATTCGAGGTGCTAGTGGAGAAGAGGTTTGGGGAGTCTAGAGCAGGAGGTGACTTCCTAAGTCTGGCGTCGCCATTCTCCGGCTTAGTAATTCTTATTATTGCCCCCGAACAGAAAAACCAATCTTAGTGTTCTTATATTCGGTATAGGCTGCTTTAACAAGGTATTGTGTTGCTTTTTTTTTCTGCCTATTTTGCAAATCATAGGGTCCACTGATTATTGTGACTATGATATTCCTGGTGGCGAATTCAAATGGAAGTACAGAAACAATTGTTTCCTAAAGTTTTTTTCTCCCTCCCTCTCCCCCTTTTCTTAACCATGAGCACTCTCACCATTAATAAAAAGACAAAAATAAATTTTCAACTCCCAGAATTGGCATTTCTCTCAACATTGACTAGCATGAGTTGCAAAAATGACAAATGTTAGCCTTCAAACCAGAAAATGGAATACCAACTACATTTTCACAAGAATCGAAGGATTAGCCATGCAAGGCTTGAAACATTCTAATCACTAAGGATTATTATTATTATTATTATTATTATTATTTAAAGATGTTATTTATTTATTCATGAGAGACACACAGAGAGGCAGAGACACAGGAATAGGGAGCCTGATGCAGGACTAGCTCCCAGGACCCCAGGATCGCAACCTGAGCTGAAGGCAGATGTTCAACCACTGAGCCACCCAAGTGTCCCTAATCACTAAGAACTATTATTAAACATTATGCAAAATAGTTAAAAGGATATACTGAATAATAAAGAATCTAGGTAACTGAAGTGGGCAAGCTTGCTGTAAAGTAGGGAAAATATTAGTAGGGAAAATACTAATATTTTCACTACTAATATAACTGCTTAATGGTGACAACCAATTTGAGTAATTCTGTACAAAACATAGTCCTTTTATTGTACATGTTCAGTATTAAATATACATTTTTTTGAGGGAAGCCTGGGTGGTTCAGTGGGTTAAGCGTCTGAGTGTTGATTTCAGCTCAGGTAGTGATCGCAGGGTCATGAGATTGAGGTACATGTCAGGCTCCATGCTCACCGGGGAGTCTGCTTGAGATGCTCTCTCCCTCTGTCTCTCCCTCCACACCTTCATGTTCGTGCACACACTCGTTCTCTTTCCCTCTCAAATAAATAATTAAAAAAATATGTATATGCACTTTTTCTAAAAGAATAACCAAATATACATTAATTTAGATGAAGGCAAAAAATCTCCTTGGGGGTATCCTGATCCAAATTAACTATTTTGTCCTCATTTCTGCATCTTTATGGAAATTGTGTACAGGTGTTCTATCTCCCTCTTTCCCTCTTTCCTTCTCTCTTTTTCTTTTTCTTTCCTTCCCTCTTTCCTTTCATCCTGCCTACCTCCCTTCCTTCCTTCTTCCAAAAGGTAAAAGGACTGTTTTCAAAATAATTATACAAGGATATTTGCATCTTGATTCCAAATGTATCACCACATTATAATTGTGTTCTATAATAAAGTGCATCTAAATAGTTGACCCAACTAAACTGGGCCTGGCTGGTCCAGGCCTTTTAATTTCAGTGTATCAGTACACATTACTGTTCAACAAAATTAGAAAAAAAAATGTAATGAAAATAAGTACAGTGATACAGTCAGTCTGCAGCCACAGGCTTTTGGTTTCCAAGCACACAGACATACAAAGAAGTGCACTTGGATACACACAGATATCTATGCACACACAGTCTTGATATCCAGAAATAATGGTCTCCTGAGCGTGCTACCCTTTCATATTTCAGCCCTAGACTCTTGTTTATCAGTGTCTCTCAACATATTTCTAGCTTTATAAGATTTTTAATGTACAGCCAATACTTTAGTAGTAAAAAGAAATTAAATTCCACCGTCATCTTTTTAAATTGGGTGCCAGGTGTCTCCAAGAGAAATCAGAGCCATTAATCCCCTTTATTTATAAGTAAAAGAAAGTCCAATTCAAAATAACTGAAATTATAAGGATGTACATTGTTTCAAAAAGCAAAAGGGAGAAAGAAGTGTGACTACAGAGTAGAATACGATGCTGTATGAGGTCCATAGGGATTCACCTTCTCTAGGTTTCTATTCTGCTCAGCCTTGAGAGTTAACATCTCCTCACATTAGCTCCTGTCAACATCATAAGCTGACCACTGTGCTGGATCCCAAAGACACCCCATACAAACCAGACCATAGTGTGAGCCAGAAAACTATATAGTCTTTGTTTCTCTTTTTTTATTGAAGAAAACTTTCTCAGAAGTCTTCCAGCCGGCTCACTGTTAACATTCCACTGGTTGCATACCTATCTCAAAATCAACTTCAGGAAATGGAAACAAGCCCACCATTTTTGGCTTATAACAATTAGGATGCTTCTGAGGCTCATGATAAGTCAAACTTCCCCCAAGTACATGAGCAGAGAAGGACACCTGCCCGGACCTGGGGCAGGTGAGGGGGAAGCCAAGGGCAGGACTGGGCATTGAGAGGGCACAGTGAATACTGGGGAATACTTTGGAAGCCAGCATGGAATAATACGTTAGGGAAGAAGATCTGATGGAAACAGGATAGTACATCCTGCCTGGGGAGAGAAGCCCTCAGTTTCACAGCCTAAAGTTGTACTTCTGGGAGTTCAGTAAAGAAAATTGTGTTTCATCAATCTACAGAATCCGTTAATCAGATCAAATGAAGATATATGATCATAGACAGAAGTTTACGCAAAGCTTGAATTACCTGTGGATACATTTTACAAAAACATTTAGTGTCCGATTAAGGATTTAGAGATAAGGAGTTAATATCTACATTTGATGACTAGATGAAGAGTGGCATTGGAAGGTTTTTAAAAATGGCTTCCTTTGTATTGATAAAAACCCTATGGTAATAATTCTTTTTTATAAATTAACATTTCAGTCTTACATTATCAGTTTTTTATTTAACCACTTAATTTCTCTTAATATATTTTTTGGCAGGTTCCTGAATAATTTAATGGTATTGTACTCACCATCATTTTAAGTAATAAATGCAGAATAAGACTAATTATCTTTTTCTCAATTTTTAAGATCCTGACTTTAAGGACCTTGGAGTTTTGAAACCGTTACCAGGTTGGTAAAATACTCCGTAATGTTCAGAGGTCTTTGTTTTCTGCTCTGGAATATACTTTTGGTTTATTATTCAAGCTCCATTTTTGTATGTTTGTTTGGCATTTCGTTATGTAGCATGTGAGTTTGAGATGGGCGGTCCTGAAGGAATCGTGGAATCTATACAAATTATGAAGGAAGGCAAAGCCTCTGCGAGCGAGGCCGTGGATTGCAAGTGGTACATCCGGGCACCTCCACGATCCAAGGTCAGTCTTAAGGTGAAAACAGATTTGACAGTCAGCTTGGGAACTGTCTGGAGCATGCACTGCTTTGAACAGACCGAACATGCTTAGTGGGTTTCAGAGTGCAATCAGAAGCTTTTACTTTATTTGGGTTTGAAATGCAATTTGTCTTGCCTCATCAAAGGAAGTCTTGATGTCATAAATAATATGGAGAAGGTGTTTGGAAGATATCACTTTATCACCTGGACAAGAGACCCTCCTGTGACTCCCTCTTTCTGGAAAATGGATCAAAGTGCTATGCGTAAGCCATGGGTCTAAGTATAATTACACATATGCCCTCACTGTCAGAATCTGTAGTTTGCTCAGTTTTCAAACTATATTGTATCTTTGGAAGAAATTGTCCAGATCTTGCAAAATCATGTATCTCTGGCATATAAAATATCTTGTGATAAGACTGGGGGACAGTGGTGAACAGGACCTAGGAGAGCTTGGCCCATGCAAAGAAGCCAGGCAGGACTTCACTGCCTATTAAGCTTTTTTAAAAATTATTGTTATGAAAAAGTATTGGTCTAAGATGACCAAGTCTCCCAATCTTCTCATCTAGGGGTCTAGATTTTATGTTGATCACCTTGACGTTTAAATGCTGGCAATAAATTTTTGAAATTGTAAATTTACCTTATTAAACTAAATATATTAAGGATCAGATTCAGACTCAGGCCACTACTTTGGAACTAGTTCTTTAGAACAACCATATTTATCCTCTTATTAATATTTTAAGAAATACTGGGATGATTTTGTGTCAGTCACTGTCATAGGTGGGGAGTCTTGCTCATTTGCTTATCCCTCTCCCCTTATTGTCATTCCTCAGCTATACAGTTTCAACCAAGCAGTATTGATTAATTAGGTTTGTTGTTGACTATTTTTGAGATTGAAAGAGTTTATTATTTATTTAGTAGACTTAGTGGCTCTGTAAATCCTCAAACATCATGTTGGAGAGATGAAGAAAGCATGTTATCCCTTGTCTTCATGCTTCCAGTTTAAGTCTTAGACAAATATGTAACAAAATAATCCAAGGAATGAGACATGAACATTAAGATGTTCATAAGGTGTAGTAGAGAGAGGGAGAAGTCTGCATACACCTGCGAAAGTAAGACAAATGTGGAATCAAATTCAGCCAGGATGTCCACTGAATCTTAATGAGAAACAACATTGTGTTAGGTAGACTAGGGAAGGGCTCTCTAGGTAGAAGGAATAGCATCTGGGTCATCAAATCAGAAGACAGTGAGCTTTTTTAGGAATTAAGTAATTGAATGTGACCAAATAAAAGCATGGAGGCAAATAAAGTTTGGAGGTGGATGGTGAGTCTTTTAGCCAAAGAGCTCTGTAGGTGGCCAAAGAACCTGGATTCATTGTGATGGCATTAGTGATATATGGAGGAGTTGAAGCAAGAAAATGATGTGATTAGTTTTGCATTCCAGAAAAACAGTTCTTCCCTGCAAAGTAGGGACAGGAGTGCACACCACAAGCAGAAGTCTCAGGAGGCAGATGTGGTAATGATCCCCATGGTTGAGGCTAGCTTATGATGGTAGATAGGCAAAATAAATAATCAAGATCAGTAGAGGAGAATTTGGTGGATGAATATTCAAGATGGGGGGAAATAGAGTCATCTTTGAGGATGTTGGTATTTCAGGAAACAGGTTGCCTTTCATCACTTGATTTTCCCATGGAGATGTTTCTGGAGTCTGCATACAGTTTGCAGTGTGGCATACTTTCCCCAGGCTTCCAGCTACAGAGATTCAGAGCCATGCTCCATCTTCCAGCTTTGCCACTGGCAGAACTCTGCATCTTTGCAAATCTTTGAAAACTTTTATTGTATTAACAAGAAAGACACAGTATTCCTCTTTTTAAAAAAAATCAAAGGCTGTTCGTGACATAAAAGCCAACCCACTCCCTGGATTATAAAGAAGCTAGATTGCAGTTTATTATGCTCTCTTATGTAATCTGTGGGTTCACATGCAAGTGCTAGTCATTTTTCTTAAACTCTGTGAATGAAAGATTAAAAAAATGTTTCTAGCTGGAATCATTTGATCCCCACCTCATTGTTGTAAGTAGCATCTTTATCACTACAGTGGTGAAGAGAGGGTTTTTGTGGGAGTGTAAACACACATCGTTTTCTTTTTTTTTTCCCAGCTGTAAATAGGCTGTCTTTTGTACAATTCCAGAGCAACAATACCCAGTGTACCTGTCTGTTAGAGAATTTGGCATTCTGTGACCCAAAGGGGAAGCCGCCTGCAGAGCTAGACAAAGATGACTCTATTGTGACAGGCTTTCTCCGTTAAATTAAAGGTTAGAGGATAGGAAGTGGCTTTGAATAACTGTGGAGAAAAGCAAGAACTGGATATGACTGTCTATGTGGGCTTTCTATTTTTGTGGAGTTCTAGCAACTTATGAGAATAGACTATCAAAGCACAAGTTAAACTTGAAGTGGCTCATGGTGAATATTTGAATGATAACTGGGGATTGAAACATCTTGCACAATGCAGGTGCTCAGTAGTTTACTGGGGTTCTATTAAACATTTTTTTTTTGGTTCTACTAAAATTTATATCAAGTATATATTGCTTCTCAGACTTGACAAGTAGAAAATAGTAAAACAGATAATCACCTTTAATTAGAATGTGATTAGTCCAGAATTTTTAGAATTTGGCGTACTAGAGCCAGAAAGAACGTTGGAAATCTGATACTGGTTAGCTCATTTAACAGATCAATAAGCTGAGACAGAATAATGAAGTCTTATATGAGTTAATAATGGAATATAGAGATACCTTTGTATAGACTCTAGAGGAAGGGTGTTGTGATGTCTTTTCCTGGATCTGGTACAGAAGAGAACCAACAGAAAAGAATGTTGGATGATCAAATCATGGTAACTATTCATGGAATGCCAATAAATAAGCTCCAGTTTACCTAATACCAAGTGAAGTATCTGTCATTCAGTTAAAACTCATGGAATAAAAAAACTGATGTATATCTAGAAAAATGAACATGGTAGCATAGCAATCTTCAGACATTTAAAGGACTGTCATATGACAGAGGAACAGGAGGATAAGGATTAATCTTCATGATTTCAAGTACTCTGATCTATTTGAATGCTTGAAACTGGGAAAATATAGCTTTTGATTCAGTATGAAGAAGTGTTTGGTCTTTGTTTTAATAATGAAACTCTCCAAAAATCAAATTAGAGTCCATAGGAAGAATGCAAATGAAGTTTGGCAGAGATTTGGCACAATAATTTAAAAGTCAGGTAATTCTTCGGCATAGATAATATTAAACTCCTCTCATGACCAAACCTTGATGAGTCTATGCTAAGTGATTGCACAAATACTCGGTTTGTTAGCACAGAGCTAAGGCAAGATTTCTCTCTCCCGATTCCCCAGTCCAGTGTGATGTCACAAAACCACACTATTTAAGGATATTGTCAAATTTGTTAAGATAGGAAAAGGGATAAGTCAAAGACTTCTAAGAGTGCACAAATGAAGATGATTAACTTCATGATTAAGGTGTTGGGACAATAAATTTCTAGCTTTTAGTAATTGCCCATCATTTAAAACTTCACATTAATTTTTAATGTGTTGTTACTTGATTCAAAATGTTTTGAATCAAATTAGCATTTTAAATAAAGAGGAAAACTTGACAAATATCATAGATCAATATCTTATAGTGAAGTTGTTTTAAAGTAAATTGTAT
The DNA here is from genome assembly GCF_048418805.1 of Vulpes vulpes. Taxonomy (NCBI): domain Eukaryota; kingdom Metazoa; phylum Chordata; class Mammalia; order Carnivora; family Canidae; genus Vulpes; species Vulpes vulpes. The sequence goes on along the minus strand of NC_132784.1, from coordinate 52,981,177 downwards.
GATGAACATAATTGTAGGTGGAATCTTAAAGATGACACCAAGATTTCCAGCCCAATCAGTGGGACTGTGAATATAAAATATCACATACCTGATTATGTTAAATTACCTGGCAAAAGGGATTTTGCTGATGCAATTAACCAATCAGTTGGTTCTGGGTTAATTAAAAAAGTTTATCCAGGTGAGCCTAATCTAATCACATGAATCTTCTAAAAGGACTTTCTTTGTCTTTCTTTCTCTTTCTTTCTTTCTTTCTCTTTCTTTCTTTCTTTCTTCTTTCTTTCTTTCTTTCTTTCTTTCTTTCTTTCTTTCTTTTTCTTTCTTCTTTCTCTTTCTCTCTCTCCCCTTCCTTCCTTCCTTCCTTCCTTCCTTCCTTCCTTCCTTCCTTCCTTTAAAAGATTTAATTTATTCATTCATGAGACAGAGAAAGAGGCAGAGACATAGGCAGAGGGAGAAGCAGGCTCCTTGCGGGGAGCCTGTTGTGGGACTTGATCCCAGGACCCTGGGATCATGACCTGAGCCAAAGGCAGATGCTCAACCACTGAGCCACCCAGGTGTTCCCAAAGCTAGCTTTTTTCTGGCTGTAGTCAAAAGAGGAAGTCAGAGGAAGTAAGAATGTTTTCTAGGAGATCGAAGTGATCCCTGGGAAATGGTCATCAAGAAAACAGGAACCTTGGTCCTAGAATGCAAGCAGGTTGGTTTTCAGCCTCATACACCCTTAGCAGAGAACACAGTCAAGCCCACAGTTACTTGTATCCTGCAGAACTCAGAGATACTAAATGGGTCTTGTTTAAAGCTGCTCTATTTCTGGGAACTTATTATGAGGCAAGGAAAAAACTAACACAACAGATGAAGGGTAGTAACTGAACTCACTTACAATGGTAAATTTTAGGGTTCAAAAGACTGAGTTGGCCTTTATTATCTCCTAAATGAAAATAAAAATTGGGTAAACCAAATGAAACTTTTAGCAGATAATCACCAATGAACATGTCGTGATTCCACTTTGTTTCTAACTGAAATCTCAGTTTTTATGATCAGATTTTGGAGATGGACTTGAAATATTTTGATCCTCACTGATGTAGGCCAGAAAATCATTTTAGTATGCTCATCGGGATTTCTTGTAAGGTGTGTCATTACAGCATTTCAGAAAAGAGTATGATGTTCTGGTTTTCTCCTCCGAATAAAGAGGGTGCTGTTACTGTCCAAATTCATGGGATATCATGGCTAAAGGCCTGGCATGTCCAGTCATAGGTAAAACAGTAAGCACACAAGTCCTGTCCTATACACTTTTAGACTGTGGTTTTATTTATCAAAGTGGAGAGTAGTGTTGGAACCATGGACAGCGTTTCTTGGGCTGTTGTGCATTTAATTTGTATTTTCATGGCGAAAACTGTTCTGGCAAATCTTAAATAATTGCCCCAAACGGTGTCTGTTTGCTGCATATCATTGTGACATGAGGGGAGGGACCAGGTTGAAAGGTTGGTATTAAACGTTTGTTTGTAAATATATTACTTGGTAAATTGTTAGCTCAATTTACTTGCGTTAAGTACACCAGAGGGATTCTGCTCTATTAGTGCGATTTGGAAGACAGATACTGCCAGAAATTGCTTATGTGTTCTGAAGCTCCTCTGGTCCTGTTCAATAAATCATTTTGTCAGCTCAAACTCTTTGTGATTGATTAGAAAGAAGAATGCATCAAAATGATTCACTGAGAGGAGATTGTAATCTGACTATTTTACTGGAGTTATATATGATTCTGTTTATCATTTTCCCTTTTTCTCAGCAGAGAGACTAAAGAGCTTTCTGTGGGTTTCTGCCTTAAATAAAACCCATGTCATGTGGCATTCTCCCCCGTGGTGATCTTATGGCACATGCTTTAAGCTGGCCGGATATCATTTCAATCCCAATATAAGGAAGGCTTTCATATGATGTATCCTAAAGCTAGTGTAGGGAAGCTTGATCATTCTTCTCTCTAAGGATAGTTGGCTTTTGCATCAACCGCTCTGCACCCAGTAAAGCTAATATCCACTGGCATATTTTATTTCTTGTCTTAAATGATTTTAAAAAGTACAAAATAATAATAATAATAATGGAATGCTTCAGAAGTGAATACATAAAATCTAGTGACTAATTGTTCACTTTCTCTATAAATAGTATCCTGTCTACCAAGAATGGCCTTTAAATAGAGAAGGTGCTTAGACCTCAGTCATTGAACTTCATTGTAAGAATATCAGTTAGTCCTCTCGTATGGAAAATGGGGACGCTCTCATGAGCTGTCAAATGAGAAACCATGCGCTGAATATGCAAATTGACTTTCTAACTATAGCAGTGCTCTTCTATAAAACAAACTTAAGAAAATTTGAGACAGCCATTTATTTCAGAGGGACACATTTATTTTCTGTGAATCTCATTTTTATCTTGATTGTCAACATGTTTCCTGGCCCTTGTAGGAAAATCGAAACAGTTTGGCTTTGCTTGCTTCTTTATTTATTTTGTTGCAGTTGGTTTTCCTTAAGATTATAACTTTCTTTCTGGAACATAAGTCTGTGAGAATTAAAAAGAAAAAATTACATGAGTCTGCGCAGGGCATATGAAGGGGCAAACTACCTACCAGGCAGATGGGAGTTCGAGACTGATTTGTTAACCTGAAGGCTTGGATCACTTTGAAAAAGTTACTTAGTTTTTTCCAATCTTGGCTTTTTCGTGGTAAAATGGTTATAACACATGTCTGTTGTTGAGAGATTTGAGCGAAATCATGTGTTAGCGCAATGTCTTAAGTTATTGCCAGTAATAGGATGCAGATAAATAATTAGCATTTTAAGCTGGGCTTCTACAGGCAATGTGAGGCTACTTTGAATATGTTTCAGGCATGTTGGGCCACTGACTCACTCAACCTGGAAACATTAGGCTCTTGGATATCTTTCTTTCAATTAGTCAAATGATTACTTGTTTTACTTTCTGTGCGCAGAGTGTTTGGTTTTTTAGAGCTTTGAAAGGACACTGGAGGGAGGTGTTACTTTACATTAGATTCCAAAGGACCTTTTATGTACCCTACTCACTATTTTCTCCTACTAGGAGTTTTGTATATTTACATTTGTGATTGCATATTCTTTTGAGGTCTAATAAACTGTTGGATTGATTGTATTATATTTGAGACTGTAAATGCATACTTGATTTTTGTTGCATTTAACAAGTGTATATTGCCTAATAAGCATACCTAGACTTTGTAAGTATTTTTATTTTTATAGAGGTTCCAGTCTGTTTATTTTCAGCCAGGATGGGGTGATGAAAAGAGCTTTAGAACAAGAGTTAGGTATCTTAATCCTATTTAAGTCTCTCACATTGATTGCTTACATCCCTTGAGTGAGCTGCTTGGTCTCCTTTGCTTCAGCTTCCTGGCAAAGGTCATGGAAAGACCCAATCCCCTTTTTATAAATCCATGTGATAATTTGAAAAGCAAAGTAGTTGGTGAAAACTTGGAAGGTTTGAAATTTTCAAATCTGCCTTCGTAAAGGAGACATTCTGGGATTTCCCGGATAGTTTTCAGGAACATAATATTTGGTTGGGAAGAGAGAATCCCAGATGGATTACGTGAGTAATAGTTGAACTTCTGATAAAATAAAACATAACCTGAAAGTGAGGAATAGGCATACTTTCTTAGGGCATATGTTTTATGTCTGTAGTCATGGCAGTTAAAGTTAGCATCAAAGTGTTTGGAAATTTTCGAGTAGCTCCAGCTGCAATGTTACAGATTGCCTGTATACGAAAACCTCACCAAGCAAAGCATAATGGAGCTCAAGGGCTTTCCACTGTTTCTCAATTTTTGCCCATTTTTTCATATTTCTCTGTTGTCCTCCTTCCTCAAGGTTATATGAGTATTTCCTGACTTGGGACACGCACTTTTAGTCAGTTTTCTCTTACAAAATCTGCAGCAGACTGTTTTGTGGTTCTCTGATGTTTCAGAGTTATGTTAGAAAGACCTTGTTTGGGGGATTTTTGCAGTTGATTTTTCCTACTGCAAATAATAAGATGCCAATTAGTCTATGTAATTATTATTTATAGCACTTAGAACAGTCTGCCATATAGGGCCCTGATCAATAATCGATAGGGAGCTAACAAATGAAATCAATAACAAACTAGAATTCACCAATCAGTCATTCACAGGTATGTCCTCTTACAAACTCTGATGGAGTGCCTCACATATACAACACATGGTTTAACACTTGAAATTCAAAAAGGTGTACTCCACTGCACCAGTGTTTTAGGAACACATGGTGTTAGTAAAAATTTCATAGAACCAGTAACTAAAGCTTAAAATACGTTCAAAATAATATTTTAGCATAGAAGATGCAGAGAAAATTCTGCTATGGTTGGGGAGTAGGAGCAGTGAATATTTTGCACTGGGCTTATGACAATTGAATTGGACTTTGAAAAACCAGGAGGAACTCAGTAGGCAGAGAATAAGGAATGGTTACTCACATATAACTAAAGTCCTGTGCATAAAGGATGGCATTTTGTAAAATAAGGGTGAAATGTTCAGACCTAAGAACAAAAATTTGCCAGTTCATGATTTTTAAACTTCTTAAAAAATTATTATTATAACCATTTAGAAGCCAGTTGAAGATTGTAGTGTGATTATTAAATCTGTTTCTTAGAAATATAACTTTGACGGGGCTGGGCTTTGGGAGTGGAGTGGAAAGTTAGAACCTTAGACATATCCAGGCCAGTTGGGAGACGGTTGAAATGTCATAGACCCTTCAGCAGAGATGTAAACAACCATTTTGAAGGTCAAATTTACAAGGATTGCTGCCCAATTCAGTAAGATCATTGAGGGTGCAAGAGAAATTTCTTATAATTTGGAATACAGAAGCTTTTAAATGTAAGGCAGACATCTGGAACCTGAGAAATGTTTGTTTTATGGGATTCATAGTTTATGAATAAATAAACAAAAATGAGTATAGAGATGAAAGAGATGGATTGTTAGTTGAACACACGTCTCCAGTTTAGGCCTGTGTTACATTAATGGAGGGGTGTATGAGAGAAAATAGCCTGTAGCCTTTCGTGTTCAAAAACATAAAATACTTAGATATTTGTGAAGGATGCCTTCTTCATTTTAGAACCATTCCAGAAATCCCTCTCATAGTGCACAGATTTTTTTTCTTTATGTCCCTTCTGTTGGTATGACATTGGTCTGTGTGTCATGGATTAATAGACACACAATTTCAACACTGAGCCTCATTCCTTTGGGCACTGGTGTGTCCTTGGTGCCTTGAATAGTGTCTGGGACAAAGTCAGAGGCCACAGTGTAGATAATGTTGAACCAGTGGGTGAATGGACAGATGACTTTTTTTCAAACCTATCTTTGGCTGAATTAATTGCTTGTGGTTTTGTAATGCACATTGGAACAGAGTCCAATAAAATCTGTTGATCATAAAACAGCATGTCTGCAGCAGTCTTGTATTGTGGAAGGGTCATAGCCTAGGGAGTTAGAGACACCTTGTCTGACATCCAGTTTCTGCCACCCGAGTCTCTGTTTCACCATCTGAATAGGACAATAAAGCTTTATAGAGTAGTTGGGAGTATTTAAAAATAATCTATGTAGTATGTTGCATAGGAAATTTTTACTCATTAAATGTTAATATAATTTTTATTTATGTGGACTTAACTAAATGGCTTGACTCTATGTTGTGGTGAGAACAGTCACATATTAGCTCTTTCCCTTCTTTTCTTTCTTTTCTTTTCTTTTCTTTTCTTTTCTTTTCTTTTCTTTTTTTTTCTGTGCTCTCCTTCAAAAATGAAACTTTGGTTGTGTGAAATGATTTAAACAAAGTGAAATCAGAGACCATGTTCTGATACCATTTCTGTTTTCCTTTAATAGTAGTATACCTTATTTATTTCCATACATTTATGTGCGTGAAGAAAGGAAAATAACATCTGAAAAAAAAATACTAAACACAGTTTGATCTTGGTTGTACAGCTTTACCTCCTCCTCTCCACAGGGGGAAAAATCATAAGATTGATTGCCATCAGGACTACCTTGTGAGACTAAAGAGAAATCCTGTTCTGCTTTGAGGAAATGACTGCATCTTTGTTGTTATCTTCCAGATTTACTTACGCTTCTTGGACTATGAGATGCAGAATTCAAACGAATGCAAAAGGAACTTTGTAGCTGTGTATGATGGCAGCAGCTCAGTGGGGGACCTGAAAGCCAAGTTCTGTAGCACTGTGGCCAATGACGTCATGCTCCGCACGGGTCTTGGGGTCATCCGCATGTGGGCCGATGAGGGCAGTCGGAACAGCCGGTTTCAGATGCTCTTCACATCCTTTCAAGAACGTAAGATTCTCTGCACTTTATTGTTTGTCCTTCACCTAGGTCTTAGGCTGCAAGGCCCATCAGCTGCTAATGGTGTTTGTCCCGGCAGTGTGAGCACACTGGGGTGTGTCTCACAAGTCCTTAAAATCACTGAGATTCCCCTTCCTTCATTTTGACCCAGTGACAGGAGAGTTACACATGACATTTTGATTACCTGTTTCGGTGCAGGCATCATCACCTTGCCTTAAGACAGTTCACTGTTCAACTGGGAAATGATGATTTGTCTTGTCTTTTGCTTAGCTCTTATGAAGTGAATGGGACTTCAAACAGACTCTGATGAAGTTTGACTTTCAATCTTAAAAACCTGCACAAAAATATTTGGTCAGGCTCTCTTTAGTAAGCTTCTCTTGCAGTCCCCTTTATTGCAAATAGGTCTGAGACAGTCGAGTTCCAATTAAAGTAGGCAAAGAGAGGGAATTGCTTGGGAAGAGAGTAAATAGAAAAAGTTTCAGAAAATATTTAAAATGGCACAATGGGTGATATCCAGAGTTAATGTGCAAAGCACAGCAATTTTAGGAAATTATGTTCTAACAAATAATGAGTCATATTAATAGATATATTTGGAATGTTCTTTAGAAACCCTGAATAGCTCATGTTTAATAATGTTATACAAATGAAAAAAAAATAATCCTGAAAAATTCAGCTTTAAGAAATCAGCATCTTGTATTTTGAAACTGTATTTTTTAAATAGAAAAAACAAAATGTTTTTGAAATCCTCAAGATTTCTTGGTGATAGGCACAGCATGTGCTATTTTTTTTCCAACTCACAAATATTAAATATACTGGACAATTCTTTATATAGTGAATAGTTTTGGCTTGAAATTCCTCTCTAATTACCCAGTTGGAGAATTCTAGGACGCCCGAAGTACCAAATGTCACTCAGTCTTTCTACAACTTGATACCATCATGGAGTGCATTATCTCTCCCAGTGTTATTGCAGATTTAAACAGCAGTTACTATCATGTCCTCATTTCAGTAGTTGATCAAAATGTTAGAGGTAGTACATCTTTATTTCAGCAAGGTATTGGGCCAAAAAAAAAAATTAGTCATGTTCTTGACTAGGGTAGGAAGAAATTCAAGCTACAAGATAGCACATTTCATGTCCTCACTGCTGATCACTCTACAGTAGCCAATAGCTTTTGCCTTTGGTGAGAGGTGAAAGATACTTAATATTCTTCTCAGTCTTGGGTGATAATATGTTGAGAATTCCTGATTAAAATAATACACATAGGGATCCCTGGGTGGCGCAGCGGTTTAGCGCCTGCCTTTGGCCCAGGGCACGATCCTGGAGACCCGGGATCGAATCCCACGTCGGGCTCCCTGTGCATGGAGCCTGCTTCTCCCTTTGCCTGTGTCTCTGCCTCTCTCTCTGTGTGTGTGACTATCATAAATAAATTAAAAAAAAATAATAAAAAAAATAAAATAATAAAATAATAAAATAATACACATATAGAAGGGCTAACCTGTATGTTATCAAAGTTTTACAAATACCACAAAAATCTTCAATTTTTGCCAAAACTGTACCATAAAATGTAATAAGGATAAAATGAAATTATATATTTATGTTTCAAATATCAACCAAAATAACAGTAGTGTAGAAGAACCCTGATGCCTAGAACTTTCTAAAGTTTTATTCCATTCAAACACAGTATGAGCTAATGCTTTTTATTTTTGTCAATTATTTAAAAAGAACCTTAGCAGTCTCAGCTTATGTTATAGAAAGTGAAATAACTCAAAGAAGATAGTCTCGTGGGAAAGCTGCACTGGTCAAACAGCAGATTACATAATCTGTTCTTTTTTGGGCTTTATGAACGAGGAGGCGAGTAATCATTTGGAAGAGGTTAACCAGGATGTAAAAGCAGCTAGAAACATGAGACGAGCCCAAAGGAGAAGTGTTTGTCTTAGAGATTTTGTTGTTGTTCAAAATGTGATAATTGCCTTAGACTTATGTTGGTGATATGGATTAACGTCTAAAAGGTGAGATTTATTTGTTAAATTGTAGGGAAACGTCTGAGTGAAATTTAGGAAAAGCATGTCTAGCTCGTAGGAACTGGGATATTCCAAAACTGAGTGGATTCCCATAGAGGATATAGGCTGTGCATAAAGGGTGATCCCTCTGAAAACAGATCAGCACATGGCATGGATGGTGGAGGGGAATGTCTGTGTTTTGTAGGGAAAGGACTGATAAACCTCAAAGGTTCAATTAAATTCTAGCTGTGACTGAGTTATATAAATCTTTAAAATTCTGCTGATTCAAGAAATGGTGAATTATATCATACTGTGTAAATGCCATTAGAAATACTTCTATATGGGCTAAAAGATAGAGTTTTCATGCATGCACGTAAATGGTCTGCAGGTCTTCCATCATGTGGGTGGACTTTTCAATGTTGAATTCAGAAAAAAAAAAACCATGACCTTCTTCTTCTGTAGGAGGAAAGTACCCATTCTTTTATGTTCTTGTGCAGTAGATGGATTATCACTCTCATTTCAGTGAAGAGTATTACAATAGCATTTTCTGTGATCATCTCATAAATTTTACAATAAGCTTCAATTAGAACAAATTTATCCTCTGTGTCATGTTGCCATGTAGCTTTTTGATATTCTGCTTTTTTTTCTTTTTGGGGGGCTAACACTGGGTGGAATTCTGTATATGCCTAAAATCAAAGTCATTCTGTGATGAAGGGTTCACTATGGACTAAGTCTTTCTCGATTAAAATCAAAGTATTCCAGATAGGAGATGAAAATTTCAAAACAACAAGAAGTGAACCTCAATCAGTGCTGCCACTCAGAAAATGAGTGGTTTGGGTCATTTTAAGGGCTATAAATGAGGAAACAAAGGAATTCTATTTAGGGAGTTTCAAGTTCCCCAAATGGGATTGTTTTATTTGATGCTGGTGGCTAAGAGAGTATTTTGAGTTACATTTTTGTTTTTTTGATGATGACAGGTATAGAACTTATATAATATATATTATATGCATATATGTAGTTTATATGTAGTATACTATCTTATAAATAATTATATAATACATATAATATTCATATTTAAAGTATATCTCTCTAATCATACTCCATACACACCCACAGACACAGAATAAAGATTAGAAGTGTGAAATCAATGACAGCTTTGTCTTACTCAAATAATAAGAAACCACCTTGATGTTTCTTGGTTCCTTGATATTTTTCTTGGTTGTTGACATTTGTTGGGTAGTATCCCCAACACAGTGTTGAGAGGTGCCTATAGCATACTCAACAATATTCCAAAATCTTTCAAAAGGTCTCATGTTGGGACCATATGATGTCTTTTTTTGATATAGTTGATACCCAATGTTACATTAGTTTCAGGTAATGAAACTTAGTGATTTGACAAGTTTATATATGATGCTATGTTCACCACAAGTGTAGCTACCATCTGCCCCATTACATCTCTGTTACAGTATCACTGACTGTAGTCCTTATGGTGTGCCTCTTGTTCCTGTGACTTATTCCCTAACTGGGAACTTGTACCTCCCACCCTCTTTGCCCATTTTGCCCAGCCTCCCAACCCACCTCCCCATCAGTTCATTTGTTGTATTTATAGGTCTGATTCTTAAAAAAAAAAACATTTTTAAAAGATTTTATTTATTTATTCATGAGAGACAGAGAGAGAGAGAAGAGAGAGGCAGAGACAAAGGCAGAGGGAAAGTAGGTTCCACGCAGGGAGCCTGATGTGGGACTCGATCCCAGGACTCCAGGATCAAGCCCTGGGCTGAAGGCAGGCGCTAAACCACTGAGCCACCCAGGGATCCCCTGATTCTGCTTTATGTTTTTTATATTTTTAGATATTACAGAAGAGTTTAGGGACCATCTATTCCAATCCCAAACATTGTGTGAATTGAAACAGAATAAGAAAAGATGCAGGAAGTTAACTGGATTTCCCTGCACACCCTCAACTCCATGCTTAGAGATTGAACACTACTGTGGCAAGGATTGAAGACCTGGCCCCTGAGTTCATACATTCTCTTGTTGATAGCTTTGTCACTTGTAAGGAATGGACAGAGCTTCTATTGTCTAAAGATGATGATGATAAAGATGGTGATAACAATAGGTAGCACTTACATGTCACTCATGTAGCTCAAATATGTCAGCAGTGGTTTATGTGCTTTAAAAACTGAATTTTGATCTTTCTGTCCTGTCTGCTGCATCTTATGTCTACATCTTTTACAAACATGCTAAAATCATACAGTATGCCACTTTCATATGACCTAGAAGATTAGACTCATGTAAAATTAAACAAGGGACTTCTGCTCTGGAACATTAAACATTGTAAAATTAAACAAGGGACTTCTGCTCTGGACACTAATGGATGGAAATAGAAACATATTTTCAAATGATCATATTTTTTACATTTATATTTGAATAAATTACAGAAAAGTGAAAGAATGTGTAGAGGGAGAAGGGAAAGAGAGACTCAAGCAGACTCCCCGCTAAGCATGGTGCTGGATGTGGGGCTTGATCCTATGACCCCGAGATCATGACCTGAGCTCAAATTAACAGTTGGATACTTAGCTGACTGCACCACCCAGGTGCCCCTGCATCACTTTTTATAAGTCATTGATTTTACTCTAAAACAAATCACTCAATTTTTTAGAAATGTGATTATTGTTAGTATAATTTCAATATTGAGCATACTTATATATGAAAATTCATAACCAATCATGATGGAACTGCATAAATAGACATAATGGAAATGTTAGTGAAATGTGTTCAAATTGAGCTGCCTGCCAAACTTTTTCAGCTTTTTCTGTGTAACATAAATTTGCAATAACTAGAATGGATGAATAATGTAAGTAGTATCTAGTTTTGACTTCTGAAATGCTGCTTTCAGCTACTCTTCTGCTTTCATTTAGAAGTTTTGCATCATAAAATCTCAGTCACTTAAGACTTGATTAATGAGTAGCATATTTCTGTTAAAAACAGACAAATACAGAGAGGTGAAAAACAAACTGTCCATTTTAAGATTGTAGCATGTTGTTTATAATAATTTGCTAAAATGAGATAATTTACTTAATTTTTTATTTGTGGCAAAGACTGTGTCAGATATAAACTATAGATTTGTTTACAATGAAGACATACATACAATTGCACCCAAATTCAAAGGAAAATGGAGTTGAAGGCAGAATTTTGAGATGAACCAAAAGATTCCCACCTCACATCCCTTTTCCCTTGAGGTAGGCAGAATCTGTGAATCCCTTGGGATAGCGGTTCCATGATTAAACTGCATTCTGGGGACACCTAGGTGACTCAGGGGTTGAGCGTCTGCCTTCGGCCCAGGGAGTGATCCCGGGGTCCTGGGATCAAGTCCCACATCAGGCTCCCTGCACGGAGCTTGCTTCTCCCTCTGCCTGTGTCTCTGCCTCTCTCTCTGTGTGTCTCTCATGAATAAATAAATAAAATCTTAAAAAAAAATTTAAAAATTAAACTACATTCTGTGGCAAAAGTGATTTTGCAACATGCAGATGGCCCTTAATCAATTGGCTTTGAGTTCATCAAGAGGGAGATTTTCTTGGGTGGATGTGAGTAATCAGGTGAGCTCTCTGAAATAAGGGGAAGCATGGGCCAGAGGAACTGCTGCCCTGCAGGAAGAATGCAGACAGGTATGTTGTGTACTGCCTGCCTGTGAGAGGGGCAGCCTTGGGGAGCCCAGAGCATCTGGCTGACAGCTCGCAAGAAAATGGGAACTTCAGTCACACGACTGCAAAGAAGTAAATTATGCCACCAACCTGAGCAAGTTAGGAAGAGAACCCTGGCCAAGGTGCAGTCCACAGCCCCAGCCAACACCTTGTTTGCACCTTAGGGAGACGCTGTCAGAGGACCCAGTGCTCGGACTTCTGGCTTTGTGTGCTTATAAAATGGGTGTTGTTTTAAGATCCTAAACTTGTGGTGGTTGTTCCACAGCAGTAGAAAAGCACTGCGGATTTTGGTACTGAAAGGGAGCTGTTGCTGTAACGAATACCTGAAATGTGGACTGGAAGGGTCAGAATACTAGTGAGAAGATGTCACCAGAAGCCCAAAATTCTTGTGGTGGGAGCTATCAGATAGAACTGCCCAACTTTAAACATATGTCACCTTTCAAAGAAGGGAAGAAAGACTCCTAGAGCAGCACCAAGAATGTCAAGGTGAAGCCCACCCTGACAGAGGGTTTTTTCCTCAAACTAGAAACATAGTCCAGAGAAATCCAACATTTACTCTGCTGGACTTCAAAACTATTGCTATTTAATCTCCATTCTCCCAACCGGAATCTCTATGGCCATCATGCTGCGTCTCTCCCACCATTGTGTTTTGGGGTATTGGGGCAGGTGGCTTGTCTCTTTGGTTCCCTGGGTCAACAGGTGGAGGGGAAATGGGCCCCAGGGCTTCAGTTCAAGGACTGCACCCAGGAGCCTCTTCTGCACCACATATACATGGTTCAGATGTGAGCTTTGGGACCTTGAGCAGGTGCTGCATTGCAGTGACACTCGTGGGAGACTTCAGAATGAGAGATGCTATTTTGCATCCATGAAGGAAGTGAAGCATGGGAGTGGGGGTGTCAGCCAGCTGGTGGGCTGTGACAGGCAGAGTTGTGTGATGACCCCAGTATTATCTATCTCCTGATGTACAGGCCTTGCAAACACCCCTCCCCTGGAGTGCAGGAAGAATCTGAATATCACAGAATGTCACTCCATGATTGTTGTTACGTTTTGTGGCAAAGGGGATTTTGCATAATAGTTACCATCCCCAAATCAGTTGATTCTAAATTAACCAAAGGAATACTATCCTAGTGGGTCTGACTATACACAGCAAATATTGGTAGTAAGCTTTTTTGAAAGAAGGTGGAAAGGTCAGGGATGGGAGACGTCAGAGGCATTCTAAGCTGTAGCAAATATCCTGTGGCTGTAAGCACACTGCCCTATTGTAGGGAAGGCCATGTGGCACAGCGTGTGGGTGGGCTTTGTGAGCTGAGAATGTCACCCAGTTGACAGCCAGGGGGTTGACAGCCCCATAATCCAAGAGACCGAGTTCTGCCAACAACCAGAATGAGCTCGAAGGGGACCCCATGCTCCAGATGAACCCCAGTCCAGTGGCCTCCTTGATGTTGGCCTTGTGAGACCCCAAGGAGAGAACCCCCCAACACAGACTTCTGACTCATAGAACTGTGAGATACAAGTGGGTGTTGTTTTAAGCCAGTAAGGTTGTAGTAATTTGTTACTCAACAGTAGAAAACCAAAACACATTCTTTTTGTAATGAGGTGTGCTTTTGATGCAATTGATTATCCAGATGTCTATCTACATAAGTTACTTGCATATAGTAACTAACATTATTTTTTATTAACTGTTTATTGCTGTTTCTAGATTCGGTAGTTGAGGAGCTGTGGCAAGATAGCATTGCAGGAAATATATAAAAAAATAATCCCTCCAACATCAGCTTGACCCTAAAAGTTGAGTAACCACTCCTATGTCATATACCTAGTCATCAGGGTTTTCATTTTGATGATTTATTCATATGCCTTCATTTGTTCTTTTGTTCCTTCCACAAGCATGTGAGCAGCCAGGCACTGAGGTGAGTGGATGGTTGCTCCTCTTACGGTGCTGCCACACTCACTCAAACTAAATTCCAGTATGTGACTCACTTCAGAAAATGTTCATTTATGTTTGGTACTTTGCTCCACAGCTTCACCACTTTGTCCTTTATTTCAGCAAATTATCCACTGAGACACTGGATTCTTTTCTCATAGGAGATTTTTGCTCTTTCTCTAGCATTTGTTATTAGTAGGATTTTTGCTCTTCTGCCACAGTGATCAATTCTTATTTCACCATTCAGTTTTATTATCGTTTCTTGTTTGGAGCATATTTTGGCATGCCATCTGCCTCTTGTGTACATAATTTACATTCCATCCTCAACAGTGCATGTTCCCAGTTTTGCAGTATGCAAGTGCACTTGTCATAGGGCATTAGTAAACTAAAGCTGATGAATTCTAAGGGAGAGAAAGTATAGAGATATTTGATTATGAATGGAAAATGCACCAAGTTCACTCACACTCTGAGATTATACACCAGGAAATATTGATGACGATCAACTCACAGCAATAATATTTAATCTCTTCTCTAGAAAAAGCAAGGGAAAACACATTCCCAAGTTTGGAGTAAATGGTGAGATGGAAAGGCATTGTATTTACATGTATTTCATGCAAGGAGAAAACATGCTGTTTGTTACAGGAAGCAGTGTTGCCAATTATAACACAGACAAAAATGTAAAGCGATGTTTTTATTGATAGAGATCTCCATGCCTCAGTTTTGAGTTGGTGTGCTTTAAAGAGTTTTAAGACTACTTCACAATATAGGAAGTATTTACTTATATCTGTCCTACAGCTGCATAAATACTAGATGGCATAGATTGAAATTTCAGTAATATATGAAATAGGCTGGAAGACTGCTGTATATGTGTCCTATTTTGGCACGTCTTTCTCAAGCAGACATAAAACCCTGTACGGATAAGAGAACATATCACATATATAAATATCCAAAATTTAAGATATGTATTATTATAAAAACATAATTAAAATTTAAAAAGGAAAAGCTTAATTGAATGATGGCAACATAAACAGCAGGCAGTGGGGTAAATATTCTTAACCTAAAAGGAGTAAAGATGCTATAAGACGATTAGAGAAAGTCATATAAGCATACCAGATAAAAATGGGGCAAATAAAGTGAGAAATAAATCCATGAGAAACAAATGGCCTGTTGGTACAGGAAACACACACCTTTCTGTATTAAAGAACAAAAGGATATAAATTCCAATAGGAAAAAGACCTCATTTTCATCTATCAAATTGTTTAAAAAAATAGCGATAATTATCCAGTTTTGAGATAGTGTAGTAAAATGAGAATATATGTATGCTGGTAGGAAAGGGGAAGTTTTCTGAAGGGTAACTTAGCAGTATGTGTCAGCATTCTAAAGCAGGTTTAAAAAATAAAAATAAAGTCTCTCCTACTGATCTAAATAAAGAGTATACCTAGGAATGTGTATATTAGTGATAAGTAAGATTAGTATCATTTAAAAAAATGAAACTTGCTTAAGTGGCTTGGTTAACTGGTTCTTGGAACATGCATATATTCTTTTCACCCTTAAAATGATGTATTAGACTGATACTAACATTGAGTATATGAAAAAATAAAATTTTAAAAGCAAGTAGCAGACAAAACATGTGCAAGTATACTTTTGTAAACATGTGTGATAAATATTTAATATAGAGTATTTATTATATATGTAATACATGTGTATTAATAGTGACATAATAGTGATGATTTTTAGGTGATGAGTTTTTTTGATTCTCAAGGTTTTATGATTTTTCTACAATGAGCAGTTTTTTTGGTAAACATTTTTAAAGCAATAATATAACTTTGATAAGACTTTGATATGACTTTCTGAAGAGATTTATTAAATCTAAGAAAACAAGTATATACGTTTTGTATGTGTATATATAATATATTGTATATTATATATAATTCTATATAATTTTATATATTTTATAGGTATGTATGATATATAAATAAATATATTTTAAGTAGACTCCATACCCAGCATGGAGCCCAATGTGGGACTTAAACTCACAACCCTGAGATCAAGACTTGAAATCAAGAGTCAGACACTTAACCAACTGAGCCACCCAGGTGCCCCATACATATGTTATTTTCTGTGTTGAGAAAATCAAGACCCATGTACAATGTCAGGAAATGATAACTGATCAAGAGTTTTTTTGGGGGTGGTAATTATGTCAGTAGGTGAGGACAGGTCACTATCTAATGACCTCTTCTTTTAGACTACATAATTACCAAGGTCTCCACTAGAATTTCTGCACTTTTTACCTCCAAGACCTTCTCACTTGATGGCTTTTATATAGCGTGACAGATGCCGACGATTGAACCTGCATTTTTGTAATGTCCTTGGAGAACTAGAGGTCACATCAGTCCTTCCTCTGCTGGGTGATGTGATTAAATCATTGAATTTCTGCTATTATTTTAAATGATGTAAGTAGTTAGAAAATGTTGCTCTTGACCCATTTCACAAATCGTGACTCAGGAGTTGCAGGGTGTCCTGGTTGAAAACCATCACCCTCCTACATCAGAGATCTCATTCTTCACATTTCCTATTTCTGGCCTTTCCTGCCCCTGTTGTGGTATTGTGTGGTCATACCTACATCTACAGGGGCTGGTGGATCGTGTTCTGATTACCCTCAGAAATGAGCTACTTGGTATAAATAGGCATATTGGCTTCATTCCTAGTGCTGCTGTAACAGATTACCACAGATTTAGTGCTTAAAACAATATAAATCTATTATTCGAAATAGATTCCAGTGGGCTGAAACCATGGTGTCAACAAGGCCACTCTCTTGGGAGGCCATAGTGAAGAGTGCCATTCCCTCACCTGTCCCAGCTTCTAGAGCTGTGTTCCTCCCTTTGTGGGTTATATAGCTCCTCCTTCAAAGCCAGCAAGGTAACCTCTCATATCTCGTCACTTGCTTGTTATATCACATTCTGCCCCTTGGAGCTCCTCCCTCCCTCTGTAAAGATACTTGTGATTTCGTCAGAAATCCAGAATAATCTCCACATTTTGAAGTTCTTACTCACATCTGCAAAATCTCCTTTGCATAAAAAGCAGCATTCACAAATTCTGGGGATTAAGATGTGGGCATCTTTGGGAGCCATTATTCAGTTTACCACAGTAGATCTGATGCTCTTATTTTGTGTTTATTTGATTTATTTTCATTGAAGTGACATACTTTTCATCTGAAATTATGAAAAAAAAAAAAAAAGGTATTTGACTTGAAGACCAAAGGTACACAGCACCAAGTGGTAATAGTCTATCTACACACATGTCCTGTTCATGCCCTACTACTGAGTAAATAGTCTTCTATATAATGAAAGTACTTAAAAATTAAATATTTTTATTACTATAGAAAAAATACAAAAAGGGGATGCATCAGAAACCTATAATTTTGGCAAGTATATACGTGTTTAGAATTCTAAAATTAATGTTAAACATTTTTCAAAACAGAATTACAAATCTGAAAAAACAAGTTTTGTTGTTAAAAAAAATTGAAATAGGATGAGAATGTATGTAAGAGTACCCATTTGGTACCAGTCAGTCCATTCTGCTCCTTTCTTACCTGTAACACCTTGACTTTAAGCCTCAATTTCTTTTCTAGAAAATGAAGGAGACATTATAGAACAACTGTGAGTTTTAAATATGTGTTCAGAGCAAATGGTGGCTACTCTTGTGTTTGTTAATGGTATAACGACCTATGGAAATCTTCACAGTAGTTTCTTACTTGCAAATTTAATGAGAATTTTGAGCAAGGGATAATAATATAAAATTGTATAATCTGCCAGGGACCCACACCCTCCCTTCTTTTTAAGCATGTGGTTGAGTCCAATTGTAGCAGGAAAAAAACAACCATCAGAAATATTTTAATATTTTAATTTAATTATTAATGGACATTTATTGTTGACTGTCATTTAACTCCAATTATGTTTTTTTTAAAGTATGCATATAGATATACAGGTTGGTGGAATAATTAAAATTTAAAATCAATTTCCTTGAGTATTTTAGACCAAAATATTTAAATAATGTTGGTTTCTATGTTTATTTGTTGAATTACTTAGAAACCTTCACAGAATTTCCATTGAATTTTTTAGATCAACGTGGTCTCTAGTTAAGTTGTCAGTCTGCCAAGAATCCTGTGGACAAGAATAAAGACAGTAAATTCCTTGTAATTTTTGGTAGGATCCTCAGGGATAGCATATATTGATCCCTTTGATGCTGGCTTTACAGCTGCCGTAGTTTGTGTCTACCACTGAAAACAGACTGTATATAGTTGTTGAATGGAAACAGGAAATTATTATTCTGAATTGTTAGCCTTTGAACTAAAAGAATCACAAACTTAAGGTTATGATGGTCCATGTTTTCTCCACTCTAATCTTTATTTACCTCAGTTCCCACTTTAGGGACTTGGCATGTTCAACAATGAAACCAATTATAGTAACTTTAACAGAACAGCAGGTCTAACCAACTGTTGCAGGCATGTGTACAGCAGTCATGAAAACAAAGCCTGAGACACACGTCCAAGTACTATTAATAATCAGAATACAGATTCCTCCAAAGAAATATAATATATTCCTTATGGTCATTATAGCTTTGTCTAATTGCAGGTAGTGAAGAAATCGTCATGTAGCTGATCCAAAGCAGATATAATTATAGTATAAAAATGTATGCTCATTCTTGGAATCAAACAGAATGGATAAGTCATGATGGGGCTCATGTCCTATGTGAGGAAAGAAATGGCCTCTACCTATCGAATATAATTTCCTCATGAAGATGCTTTTCTTTTCTTAATGTAATGTCTTTTTGGAGCCATAGCAATGTACAATTCTATACGATTCTAGCAGAAAGATTGGGGGAATCTAATAAATGTGAGTGGGATTAAATTGAAATTTGTGAATAGATTTTCTTGTATTTTAAAAAAAGAGATTAAAATGTATCTTAATAATACTGGATATTTTGACAGATAACTAAGTCACATTGGAACATAGAGTTTTAAAGGCAGATATTGATCTTTCAAAAAATATATGAAGATGATAAAGGAGATGAAGAGAAGAGGCATAAATCTATTTCTGGCCTGAAATCTGGTCAACATTTTTCAAATAAAATGTCATTTTCTCTAATTGCATAGCCTGAGGGCCCTTTTAAGTTTAAAGTATGGTGGCAGGGGAAATTTTTCCATTTATTTTAGGGAAAAACAAAACGTTTGTTTTGGAGACAATTCTGAGGCCAAATATATTTTCTTTTCATTTTATGTGTTTGTAATTAGAATGCCATGACTTAAAATTATACTTAGCAGCAAGCTATAGACTTTTGAATGCAGTTTTTGAAGTTTTTGAATTCTTACTCAGATACTTAAGTCAAATTGATACCGCTGATGTTTTATTTTCTTCCCTTAAGTTCATTAAGAAAAGTTTAGCTCTTTGTTAGAAATTAAATCATTTTCAGAATTTAATGGAAATTTGGCACTTCACATCCATCTTACTGTTGAAAATTTTTTTGTTCTGATACCTGTCAGTCAACAAGTATTTATTTAGCATCTCCAAAATGGCATGTGTTATTCAAAGTGCAAGTGAGAAAGCAGTGCACAAGATAACTCCCTTGCTCTGCATTTTTATAAGAGGAGGGAAAAGATGTACAGAGAAGTTAATTAAAGAAGATAAATTCAAGTCCTAATAAGTATTATGGAAAAACAACAACATAGGTAACATGGTGAAGAAGAGTGTGGATCTCAGTGCCCCGTGGTTATGGTGGGTGACACTGGAGTTCAAGAGGCAGCTGGGTCAAGATTTTGAATGAGCAGAAGGGGTATTGAGGAGTTTGGATTTAATCTAACTTTTAAAGTAAAGTTTTGGAGTTGAAACTGGGATGAACCATAGTCTGATTTATACTTTTATTTCTTATTCTTATTTTTAAAAAGATTTTATTTATTTATTCATGAGAGACACACAGAGAGAGGCAGAGATATAGGTAGAGGGAGAAGTAGGCTCCCTCTGGGGAGCCTAATGTGGGACATGATCCCAGGACCCTGGGATCACGACCTGAGCCAGAGGCAAATGTTCAACTACTGAGCCACCCACGTGCTCCTGATTTACACTGTTAATGAAAGTCTCTTCTGGCTGCTGTGTCCATGGATCTGCTATAGAAGAACAGTTGGTGACAGATGGCCATGAGCCACTTGTACCAGTGGAGACCACAATAAGAAGTTAGTAGATAGCTAGATGATAGATAGATGATAGATAGATAGATAGATAGATAGATAGATAGATAGATAGATGATAGATAAATCTGACACATCTAAAGGCCATTTGGATGTGAGTGTTATGGGAGAAAGGCCTCAAGAATGACCCCAACCCTTCAGCCTTAATAGCTGAGGGTATGGGTCCTGCTCCTTATTAATGTCAGGAAGGTGTGTGAGGGGAAGAATGGGATTTGGAAGGGCTAAAAAGGATAAGATGACAGCTGTTTTCTGTGAGCCCATCCAGCCATGTTCCATTTGATGTGATACTTAGAATCCCTAGTGGAGATGTTTTGCAGGAATTTGATGGAAGGGTATAAATCTGGACCTCAGATGGAATTCAGATCTATAAGGGTGAGCCCAGGAGAAAATAGAGTGTCAGAGGCTTTGAATCTGCTGGGATCCCCTAAGGGGAAGGCTGTGGAGAGAGAAGAGAAAGGACCTCTGATAATGGCCAGGAGACTTGACTACAGGGTTCTGAGAAGCAGAGGGAAAGTCCTCTCTGTCATCTAAATCAATTAAAATCTTTATTGAATAAAAGTAATTGTGTTTCCAAGTATGCTAGATCTTTCTATTTAGTATTAATTCATTGCTTAAATATATAATGCAGATATGTATCACAATTACATATTTATAATAAACTTAAGCTTTATTTCCATCTCTCAGGCAAAGAAGATGATAGGCTCTAGAGCATCTTGAGTATCAGAAAGTTTTAATAAATTAATGTCTTCAGGGCTGATAAAAGTTGAATTCAAAAGCAGAAGCAAGTGTCCCCCAAGCTACATCCTCATCCTCCCACAGCTCCACACATTTCTGTGACCATTTCCATCCCAACTTCAGATTGGATGACTAATGAGGAATAATGATGAGCAGAAATAGAAGACCCCATGGCTTGGGTATGAGCGTGTGTGAGTGTGCGTGGATGTGTGTGTCGACACCACACAGGCCAGGACAAAGTGGGCGGACTTTTGACAAACTTCACATCAAAGAAGTTAGAAGAATCTGAAGAGGGCATGAAGTAGGAGGATGTGCTTGGAGAGAATGAGATTTGGATTTAAAGATGTGGAGGGAGTATCTGAGCTGTTATTTAGATGATATAATCATTAAAAGGAAAATAGGATCAAGAGTCACTTCTGTTTCCAAATTTTCTTGAAGTACCATGTTCTTTGAATTTGAAATAACCTACTACTGGTAACTTTATTTACCATAAAGTACAAATATTTGAAATATCAATGTTTCCAGATAAATTTGCCAGTTTTAAATTTCTGTTTTGTTTTAATATTTCCTGAGAGTAGCATTCAGTGAATTTCTCTATTTAAAAAGAATGAAGTTGGATGAAAACACTAATTTGAAAAGATATGTGCAACCTTACATTTACTAAAGCATGATTCACAATAGCCAAATTATGGAATCAGCCCAAGTGTCCATCGGTGGATGAATGGGAAAAGAAGATGTGGCAGTTTTACGATGGATTATTACTCAGTCATTAAAAGAATGCTTACCATTTGTAACCACATGAATGGATCTAGAGAGTATTGTGCTAAGGGAAGTAAGTTAGTCAGAGAAAGACAAATACTGTATGATTTCACTCATTTGTGGAATTTAAGAAACAAAACAAACAAAGAAAAAAGACAAACCAAAAAAAAAAAAAAAAAAAAAAACCCAGCTCTTAACTACAAAGAACAAATGGATGGTTTCTAGAGGGAAAGTGGGTTGGGGGATGGGTGAAAAAGGTGATGGGGATGAGGAGTACAGTTATCAGGATGAGCACTGAGTAATGTTATAGAATTGCTGAATCACTATATTGTACACTTGAAGCTAATATAATACAGTATGTTAACTGTACTCAAATTTAAAAACAACTGAAAAAGAAAAAAATAATAAAATTTTTTTTAAAAAGCCGTTGGGGAGAAATAACCCTAATACAGAAGGAGCATTAGTGATTTTAGCATTAAAAAAAGTTACTACAAATTAAAAAATTTTAATTACAAGAGCAGAACGATGAACATGTGGCACAATGCTGAAAAATGATGAAACATTCATGATTAGATCTTTAATGTTACAGCAAATGTGGTTTATGATTCTTTTTTAAAATTTCAAATAAAACTTTATGTTGAGAGTTATGACTGCAATTCTTTCTCTTGTCCTCCCTTACCTAATGCCCCAAATTACTTTGGTTGTCTTCTACTGAAGTTTTTATTTCTTAAAAATCAGCAACATATAGGTCTATGTGTTGTCTCAGATGCCATGTAGGATTTAAACATCCCAACAGAGTGAAATGCTATTTCAGGAAATACGGTGCACGCTTGCCACCTAGTGGTGAGCATGGAAACAAGTGAGGATTTCAAAGCAATCCCAAAGAACGTGAATTCAGTGAAAGACTAAGTTCACTCGTTATCTTCAAATATAGTAAGGTATAAATGTTATGTGAAAACTATTATTTTACTGGCTAAAATATGAAAGAGAAAACAAACTTTAAAAAATACTATTTGTTTTTTTATTTCATGAAAAGTTAGAAGATGTTTCCCAATTACAAAATATGTGTGTTGTGTATATATGTATATAATATATGATATGTTATATATATTATATGTGTGTGTATATATAACATATAACATATGTTATATATATTATGTATATATACATCTAACTGTGTTATACCCAAGTACGTATATACGTATTTTTATGTGTATATGTTCATATGGAACGTTTCTCAATAAAAGCTAAATATAACTTGTGGATATCCCAGAAATAGCCATTGCCCACATTTTGGCTTAGTATTTCCAGTAAAATCTTCCATATGTATATTTGCGTGTGAGGCTTTATAATTTAAAATACTCTTGTATCCTCATTTGTCATCCAATTTTATACCTTAGTAATTCCCCATGCTGTTTTCTATTCCCTTCAGAAATAAGACTTCTCTCCCTATAAGTTTTGAACACTGGGGCAAGACTTCTCAAGGGTTTGCTTTTGCTTCTGTTCCTGTTTGTCTATCAAGTGGTAAACTGATACAATCAGAACATCTGGATTAAACAAAGCTAAACAGATTTCATGGTGCCAGACTTCTGTGAACAAGGAAGGGTTCACCAAAAGCTGATGTATGGAAATGCACCATGCTTCTCAGTCTTACTAATTCACAATACATTCCTTCCTCACTAGAGCAAAATGTTGCATTAAATTTTATGTTTCTAAAGAATTTATCATGGAATATTTGGATAAATGTTCACTTAAGATATTTAAAATTGAAATTTTAAAATTGGATTTTAAGTTCTCATCAACACTGCCAAAATTGATACAGATACTAGATCTGTGTGTTGTGTTTCTCTGTTCTGAAAATTTTATTACTACAGTTGGAGGACAATGTTGTCATTTTCATCCAAGCCTTAGTTTATAGGATCACCAAGCACTTCAGAAAAAACACTCCTGGATTTCATATTGGAGCCAAAACATCAAGATCTACGCACTTGCCTATCTTGGCTTTCCAAAATGAGACCTAAATATCTCCCATTTCAATTCAGGGTTAGAAAATGCACATTATCTTGATGGTCTTGTTATCTTATGAATCAAGGAATATCATAGCTATCTTATACACCTAAAACTTCCTCCTGTAAAGTGATTCAAGCACTTATTAAAATCCGCATTTTGCGTTGTATTTAACATGCATAATATCTATTTTGTTTCTTTTTTAGAATTGAACTTCAGTAGTATTTTACACAAGGCATGGGTATAGCAAATAAATTTCTCCCCAAGATATTAAAATAACTTAGGAAGTTTCAGTTTCAGTAAAGTCCTGAATGTATCCTAGGTGTATTTATTGTAGTTGCCTATAAAGAAGGGAGAGTAGTTGCAGACTTATTTTTTTTTCTTTTTATACATAAATATGGAATCAAAGAACTCAGAGATTCAAGTCTCTGGTATATTAGTGACTTTGTTTTCACATTTAAATATATTGCTAAATTCATATAATTTACTTTCAAGGTGGAAGAGGGATAAACACCTGAATTTCTGCAAGTTGCAAAGTTAATTATTTGTATTATCTATCATGGTGCTACTTTGTGTAATATTAGAATTTTTTTTTTTAGAAATAATTTAAAACCATTTTTGACTCCTAGAAGGGAGTTGTCTGCTTAGCACTTGTGATTGGATTTTTATGAGATGAATGATGGGTGTTGTAGGAAATAACAGCTTGGAGAAAGATATGCGAGAGACGCTACTAAGATAAATATTCCCCAGACATTTTTGAGAAAAAGATGTCTCATGATACATAATTTTATTTTACAATTTCTTATAAGTGGCTATAGACCTGGCTGTGGTGGAGTGCCCTGGTGTGGCGTAACGGTCAGCATCCATCTGCTCCGACTGATTGGTTCCCATGAACTGATAAATATTTAAAATACTACCCTGAGATATAACAGCTTATATATCTATGTGCTGAAACCCACTTAATTGCATTATTTCTCTAAGGTTGTACTAGCTAAAGAACATCAGTGCTTTGTTGTTACACAAGAGAGTAGACACCTATGTGTATAACTCATCATTTTAGACACCGTTTATTGCATGCTATAATATATGAATTTCAGGTCTGCGTTCTCATTTAGTGCTGACGAGAGATCTGTGAATGACTTTCCTCAGTTTACAAATCAGGGAATTTAATATTAAGTCACATCACTTTTGTATCCTCTATCTGCTTAATGTTGTGCATTTCGTTTATTGATTTAATTTTTGGTAATTACTATCATAATTCAAAACCAGCTAATGTGCATCTATCCTATATCATTGGACAATATCGTTTACAATTTTTAAAGACTGATGACATTTAATTCCCACAACCGTATGTGGTAGTCAAGATGAGCCCCCCCCTTACACACGTGTAATGGAAGCTGGGGCATTTTAAGGAATGTTGGCTCAAGTTCACACAATCTGGACATCATGGATCCAGGTTTCAGTCCCAGACATTTTGAATCCATGACCCCTGAGCAATGCTTGCCTTCTGTAACAGTTTGTGGTTACAGCTGTAATGCTTGCATCCACAGGCTGGCACTCTCCTAAGCTGTTGGCATTATGAAATCACTTAGGTAAGTATGATCCTCATCCCCATTTTACAGATGTGATAACTGAGTAAGTGTTCATGGAAGGAGCCATCTCTCCTTAGGGATTATTAATCCTTGCAGCCGAGATGCAGCTCTGCCCCCAGGAATGTTGTCAGGACTCTGCCGTCTTGGGATGAAGTGTCTGGAGAAACACACATGAAGCTTCATTTTAATATGCAGTCTTTCACATAACCCAAAAATATAATGCTTTGCCCGAAAGGGTATGTATTGGTGGAGGAGGGAGGTGGGAACGGTGAGGTAAGACCCATGATGTGATGGATGTTAGAATGTCCATTTTCTTTGTTACCCGAATGATTTAAATCAAGAGCAATGCAGTGTTTGTACACATGACCTTCTTTGGCTGAGTAGATTATTTTACTACATTCAGTTTCTGTCTTTTTCCTAAAAAGAAATACTTAACATTGTCAGCTCTCCCACCAAAGCAAGATTGCAATAGCTGCACTCCGGATATTTCAGTACACTTTATAATACAGCAATGGGCCGTCTGGGTGGCTCAGTCAGTTAAGCATCTGACTCTTGATTTTGGCTCAGGTCATGATCTCAGTGTTGTGAGATCGAGCCCCACATCAGGCTCCTTGCTCAGTGGGGAGTCTGCTTGAGATTCCTTTGTCTCTTTCATTCTCTTTCTCTCTCTCTCTCAAAAAAAAAAAAAAATGAGTTCAGAGGCAAAAAGCCATGAAAATAGTTTCTTCTATATACTTAGCTTTTTAAAAGCCAATATGAAACTATTTTTTTTGCTATTTTGATAATAACAGAAAACCTCCTTCTGGAAATAAGTAGACTTTTGGGAACTATGAGTGTGAAGTACTCTGAACTGTGAGTATAGCTTCCTTGGCCACCATGTTATTATGAGTAAATCTTACCCTTACTTGAATTCCATCCACGTAATTTTAGGAAATGAAGAAGCTGGTTTTTAAGAGGCAAGAGCTTTTAACAATGTATATTGAATTTCTAAGTGGAACAAGTTCTCCACAAACTGGTAGAACGTGTCCTTCTGTGCCATTGTAATATTGCTGAGGAAATGATGCTGAGGTATAGTTTCTGAGAATATCACAAATTGGATTATACCTGAAGAACATGGCACTGAAGGTTAGATCTCCATTAATAAACACAACTGTTAGAGTCTCCTGCTTTCTGGGATATTCAGGTATGCATGCACCCTGGCCAGAGTTCATCTGTTCTTTTTTTTCTTTTTTTAAGATTTTATTTGAGATTGAGTGAGTGAGTGAGCGAGCAGGAGGAGGAGCAGAGGGAGAGGGACAAGCAGACTCCACGCTGAGCTCAACACAGGGCTCAATCCCATGATCCTGAGATCATGACCTGAGCCCACATCAAGAGTCAGATGCTTAACTGACTGACCCATCTAGGCACCCCCAGAGTTAACATTTTGCTCAGGAACATTAATCAATTAAAAATATCTGTCGAATATTCACCATAAGCCTAGAAATGTTAAACCATATAAGAGATGAAAAATGAACATTTTTAGGAGGCATGCCCTTTTCCTCGAGGAACACATGGGGAAAGATGATAAGCATATGCTAAGTGTTAAGCTCTTTTTAAAATTATGAGTGTAATAGGATTTAAGAAAAAGATAATTTTCCTGGTAGCTTGGAATAATATTTCAACACTGTACAGATAATACCATGCTGATACGATTTGGATAGTAGAGTGAAGAATGGATATTGCAGGAAGAGAGAGGGGAAAGAGTGTTTGCCCTGAGCCACAGATCTCAGGAATGTGCTGAGGGTCATGGGAAATAATGTTGGTATGTAGAGTGGGTCCAGACATCCTTGAAGCACAATAAGAATGTAGCTTGCTCTGGGAGGTAGGAGGGTGCCATTTCATCTTTTCAGCAGGAGACAGAAATAATCTTTAATGAACCATTTGCCTGTCTGCATTGATATGAGAGAAATACTCAGACATACAATAGCAAGAACATTCAAAACCCAATATAAATTGTTAGATATTTGTTTCTGAGCCATTGCAAGATTTGCTTGTTCATTTTTGTTTGTTGTTTGTATAGCAATGCTGTAAATTCTGGCAAAAGTAAGAAGAAAAAGATAGTACTTGGAATAATAATAATTTTAAAAAGTGAGATGATTCCAGTTACCTGGCACATTTGCCTCCTCATCTGATGTGAAGAAGTGTGTCAGGAATGTGATTTGTTGACAGTCCTGGATTACCTGTTCTGTTACCAGTCAAACCACCAATATGTAATGATCGCTGACACTGACACACTGATTTGTAGTTTAGGAAACATGTTCACAACTACAAAGCAGCAGAACTAGAAATAAAATCCCATTTGGAGAATTGAGAATTCAAGTTCCAGTGCTCTTACCAGTATTCTATTGTATTCCATTCCATTACAGAATGCAATGTCATTTTTATTTATATACTTAAAATTGTTCAAACTAACCATCCTACTTAATAGTAATTGTAGCAATTTTTCCAACTCATTCTGGAAAGGCAATAAATAATGCTCTCTTAAAGGTATTTTTTACTTGATGGATAACTGTATTTTCAGAACCACCAATTTATTAGTGCATATGTACTTTTTACAGTTTTTTTTTCTTTTTTCTTTACTAAGACATTTTGCAGCCACTCCATTTGTAGAACTTCTTGTTCTGTGTACACATTTTGACAACATTCATTATCTGTTTAACAGACCGTATCAGTTCTGCAAAAGCCATTATGGTTGACTACAGAAATTTAAATTTAGTTCCTTACTAAAGAGCAGATTTTTGCAATCATGTATCAGATCATTAAATTTTACATTATAAAAGGTTTATATGATGCTTAACAAGTCACAAGCCCATGTTAAGCATGATAGTTTCTTTTCAAAATGACTACTGAGTATTTTCTACTCTATGTTTGTTCTCAAAGTGACTACCACATCTTAAAGATTTTAATCTTTAGTCAGGGACCTAAAGTCAAACAAAGCCATGGGAAGAAGAAATTGTTTTCCTGTGAAGGGGGTGGCAGGGAAGGTTATGGAGAGTCAGAAGGAATCATTTTTGCTTGGGCTACTGTATCTTTGCCATATTTTTGATTTTCAAGACTCAAGTGTTTTTGTTTTTGTTTTTGTTATTGTTGTTAGGATTTCTCTAGGAGTGTTAAAATATACTAAGTTGCCTTGTGCAAATTATTTGCCTGACACTTTGGTTAATATAGCAAATACATTTAAAGAAGGTAACTTTCTAAAATACTCGTGATATATAGTCTTGAAAGTGAAAAAGTCATTACAACTTGACGGGCATTTAGATAGTACTGATCATTAACCTTCACTGATCGATTAACCAAATTATGTGTCTTGTATCTAATATGTTTCTTCTAGAGTGCTATCCTTAAAAGGGTTTTAGAACTATTATTGAGAAAAAAAAGTGAAACACTAATATTACATTTTATGACAAGTGGGATCATTATGAAGGTTAAAACAAAAGTTAGATTTAAAGCATGGTTCATAAACTATAATCCCTAATGTCGTATTACCACATGGATTTAGATTATTCTAAATATCCTGTTACTCTGATAATGAAGGAAACAGATTTTCCTAATACTGAAGTCCTATCTAATGTTATAATTTGCTATATTAAACTCTTCATCATTTCTCGTATCTATGTATTGGATCCATTCTGTAGGTTCTTACTTTACCTCCCAGCACCCTGAATGTACACTATGATCTGGAAATCATGGACCACTGTACCTAAAGTTACTAGAATGTGTGAAATACATGCAAAGTAGGCTAATTTCATCCCCATATATATGTGTAATGTTGATGATAATATATACTTCCCTTATGTTGTTCAGGATTTTCCCTTGTCCTGAATTTCCATGACATTCTTTGTTCTGTTCCTATGCTTCAATAATGTTGTAAGGATTTGTTTAATAGATATTTTTCATTAGTATTTTGTAAGCCTGTGCTCTACAAAATTATTTCAGTGCTAATTAAGACTTTTTTAAAAAGTTTTTTAAAAAATTATTTATTCACTGATGATACACAGAGGCAGAGACATAGGCAGAGGGGGAAGCAGGTTCCCTGTAGGGAGCCTGATTCGAGACTTGATCTCAGGACCCCAGGATCATGCTCTGAGCCAAAGGCAGATGCTCAGCCACTCAGGCACCCGTAATTAAGACTTTTTGCACTGAACAACTCAATTTGTACAGATAGAATTTCAGTGTAAATCATAGAGTTATGCATGTAGCAGGCATTAAATTTTTGTTAAATGAATGCACTGAGTCAAAAAAATTAAAAAAAGAACCCGTGTAGATAATGTACTTCATTTTTATGATGGAAACCCTCCTGTGCCAGTTTTACAAACTGAGCATATCTAGAGAAGTGCCAGCTCTGTTAGCAACACAAGAAATAATTACCACCATGGCAACACTTCTGAGAATGGAATGTCGCATCATTTATCTCAATTTGATGGCAAATTATCATTCTAATCTTTTTGTTTTTAGATTTGTGATATGAGTGATTTACTACTGAAGATCAGTTCTAACTTTTTTCTTTGTTTTTATTTTCTTCTTATTTTTTTAGCTCCCTGTGAAGGCAATACATTCTTCTGCCATAGTAACATGTGCATCAACAATACGCTGGTCTGCAATGGACTCCAGAACTGTGTGTATCCTTGGGACGAAAATCATTGTAAAGGTAATGATCAGACCTTAACATTTGCAAAAATCCTCTGCCTATAGAGTGGGAAGGAGTTTATTACAACGTGGAGATGAATCAGACAGACTTACAATTGGACTTGTATATGGGCTTTTTTGAACCTCGTGTATATTTTATAATTCATTTGTAAACGTTTTCCTTTGCTTTTACCAGAAGTTTGCTCATTCATTAATGCACAGTAGAGAACCTTTAACACTTGAATGCTCATTAAAGACATCTGAGTAGAGCCTGCTGAGCCGTGGAGAGGAAGTGAAGCTTTTAGTGCTGTGTGTTTTTCCCATCAGACCTGGTGGGAAAAACATAGCCCTTCCTCTGTGCCGGCCGCTCTCATTTATCCCATTTGTCTATCTTCACTGGACAACATGCACATGCCCTAGAAGCACATTGAAGGAACATTTGTCCTTCCAGCCAATTAACTTGACTTCAGTTTTGGTATCAAAATACTTTTCTTCCTTTCCAGTGAAAACAGCTTCTGATGCCCCTGCTCCCTTTGCTAGCGTGGACACAAAGGTTTGTTTATGTAGATAGCAATCCTTGGCTCAGTTATGAATGTTATATGTTTTAGTTAAGTTGAAAATGCCAGGCATATTCTTTTATTCAGATTCAATAGTAACTGATTTACAAGCAGAAAGGAACAGGCAATAAACTCTTTCATGCATAAAGACCAGTATTATCAATTAACATGTTTTCTGTGGATAAAAGCAGAGAAGCATTGCCACAGCAGCCATGGTTCATAGTCCAGGAGAAAGGCATATGCAGCCTCAATTGCCTTGATGGTGGGGGGAGGGGTAGGTGATTATTCAAGGAACTACTTCTGAATGGATGGGACATTAATTTGTGTAGTAGAATCTTAAGTGGGCACTGTTAATGATTGGTAGTCATAAGCTTTATTTGCCCAATGGGATTTGTTCCCACATATATAAGGACTATTTGACATGAGAGAGGAGTGGCGAGAATATGAATGGATATGCATTATGAGCTTCCAGGTTTATCTTCTCTAGATGGCAAGACCGGTATTTTGTTTTCTAGTTCATTCTTTTTTGAGAGGGAAACACACTTTTACCATTTCTATCAATTGTGACAGGCTCATCTCAGAGACAATGTGGGTTCAGTACCAGACCATCGCAATAAAGGAATTATTGCAATAAGTCGAGTCAAATGAATGTTTTGGTTTCCTAATGGAATAAAAGTTGTTTATACTATACTGTAGTCTGTTAAGGGTGTGATAGCAGTATGTCTATAGAAGCAATGTACTATATAGCTTAATTATGAAAATACTTATTGCTAAAAAGTGCTAACCATCATGAACCCTGTCAGCAAAATCTCTGATCACAGGTCACCATAACAAATACAATAATGATGAAAAAGTTTGGAATATTGTAAGAATTATCAAAATGTGACACAGAGACACAAAGTGAGCAAATGCTGTTGGAAAAAGGGTGCTGGTAGACTTGCTCAATGCCACAAAACTTCAGTTTTAAAAAAAACCCACAATATTTGTGGAGTGCAACAAGGTGAAGTGCAATAAAATGAGGTATGCCTATAATTTATTGGAGTTAGTTCCATCAACCAACAAATGGTGTGTCCTAGAAAATGTCCCATGTGTCCTTGAAAAGAGTGCATGTTGCCATTGTTAGGTGGATTGTTCTAGAGATGTAGGTTTACAGCATTATTCACGTCTTCTATTTCTGCTTCCATTTTATACCTTGTTTTATCGATTTCTCCAAGTACCTATTGAAGTCTCCAACATTATGGTTGAATTTTCTGCTTCTTCACTTCTGAAAAATTTTCAATTTCTGTATTTTTGAGCTTAATTGCTAGGTTCATATATGTTTAAAATTGTTGTATTTTCCTGATTGGCCCTCTTACTGATCATTATAAAACTATCTTCTTATTTTTGATAACTTTTTGCTTTAAAGAATTTTGTCTAATACTAGCACATCCATTCCGCTTTCTTATAAATGAAGTTTGTATGCCCAATCTTTTTCGATCCTTTTGTTTTCAGTCCACCTGTATCTTTGGATATAAAATATATCTTCTATAGACAGTGTATAGTTGGGTCTTCTTTTTTGATTCATTCTGGAAATATTTGCCTTTTCATTGGAGTGTTTAATACACTCATATTTAATGCTGGTATTGATGTATAGTTGGATTTATATCTGCCACTTTACTTCTTGCCCCCCTCTATGTCCCATGTATTTTTGTCCCTCTTTTCTTCCTTTATTGGTCTCTTCTGCACTGAGTGAATACATTCTTCTGTAACATTTCAATTCCTTTAGTGATTTTTAATGTATTTTTTGAGTTATTTTCTTAGTGATTATTTTAGGGCTTACAACATACAGCCTAACTTCTCAAAATGTATTTCACTTTTATTCTAATTTAATCTCAGTGACATTATTTAATATAACTCTGTTCTTTCTTCTTACCTATTACTTTCATACACATTATTTTTATAGTTGTTATAAATCAAAGAATACATTGCTGTAATTATTACTTTACATAATTTTATAGCAAGTGTATATTCATATAGTTCATTATATAACTCTTCTACTTTACCACTTCTGATTTTCTTCCTTTATTTCTGTGGATTCACATTACCATCTGATGTCACTTCCTTATTCCGGGACAGTTTTGCTCCTACCTACCTCACTTATAATGTTAATTCCAAATATATAATATTTCTTTAAGTTATAGGCCCAACAATACAATTTTATACATATGACATTACTCTTTTTAAAAAGTTAAGAGAAGAATACAGAAGATATATACAACTATACAGTCCTTTGTAATTATGTATATAATTGCCTTTATTGGCAATATTTATTTGCCTCTTTAATTTACTGTCCATTTAATTTTTTCATTTGGGTTTGAATTACTGTCTGAAGTCACTTACTTTCAATACCAAGAATTTCCTTTAATATTTCTTTTAAGGCATTTCTTTCAGCATTAAATTACCTTTATTTTTGTTTATCTGGAAAAGTCTATTTCAGCCCCATTTTTGAAAGTTAGTCATACGGGATATTAGGTTTTTAATCAATGAGTTTTGTTTTTTGTTTTTTGTTTTGCCGGCAGCATTTTGAATATGTCATGCCTCTGTCTTCTGACCTCCAAAATTTCTGATGATATATCAGCTGTTAATATGATTGGGTTCCTTTCTAGGTGAGGAGTTGTTTTTCCCTTGTTGCTTTCAAGATTTTTTGTTTTTTGCAACATTTTTAATCTTATATGTCAGAGTGTGCTTATCATTTCATTTATCTTAATTTGGAATTTGTTGAAATTCTTGAATGTGAATGTGTTCCTCAAATTTGGGAAGTTTTCACCTTTTATTGATTTATTTATTGAATCTTTTCCTTTTACTTTCACTCTTTCTACTCATCCATTATGTTGGTGCTGTTGATGGTTTCCCTCATTTTCCTGAGGCTCTGTTCATTTTTCTGCATCTTTTTTTCTTAATCTCCTTTCAATTGCATAATGTTCCCTCATCTCTTTGCAAGTTTGCTGATACTTTCCTCTTCTAGATGAAATGTACTGCTGAGTCACTCAAATGAAGTTTTTGTTTCAGTAACTATGTTGTCCAACCCTAGATTTTTCACTTTTTTCTGCTTCGTAATTTCTGTTTCTTCATTGCTGTTCTGCATGTGAGGAAGTCTTATCCTCTTCTTTTTCTTTACTTCTTTAATGATTGCTCCCTTTAGTTACTTGAACATATTTATCACAGTTGCTTTGAAATCCTTATCTAAATCTGATCTGGCCCTCTGTAGGCTTTCCTCTCCCCTGTGTGTGGATTGCATTCTCTTGTTGTTGTTGTTGTTGTTTTACATGCTTTGTGATATATATATATATATATATTTTTTTTTTTTTTGGAAACTTCATGTTAGATAATGTATTGTAGCAATTCTGGATACTGATTCCTCTCTCCCCAGGGCTTGATGCTCCTATCGTTTTCTTGTTTATGTGTTTATAGGGATAGACAGGGCTGATCTGCTTCAGTGACGTCTGTGCCTGATGTTGCGGTAGGGAGATCGTGCCATAGATGCACATACCATAGCCTCAGATAATCATGGTTCAATAAGGCGCTCTCTGACCATCCTTTCTCTGTTCTGTTTATCTGTCTTTGTCGGTATCATACCCAGCTATTAGTCTCCACTAATTGCTGAATGAATGTTCTGTGATTTTGGACAGTTCCCAGGAGTATAAATTATTCCAAGGTTTGATCCAATTAAATTCAATTCCACTGGGGGTTAGTCTTTGAGTCCAGCCTTTATGATTTGTTCTAAACTAGGAGAGCTTTTTTTTTTTTTAATACCTGTTATTTTCCTGGTATTTTATGTTAAGCTTCTACTTGTTCTTGGATCTGGTTTGTTGCTACCAAGGAGCTTGACAGTCTGCTTTTAATCGATTACCAGAAGAATGTCTGGGTTTTTGTTTTGTTTGGCTTTGTGTTAGATTTCTAGGCTTGAACTTTTCCACACTATTAAAAAAAAAACTTTCCTTGGGGAAAGCTAGAGTGCTCTCTGCTCTTGTGGCCTGCCTCTCTTCCTGGGTAAAACTTCTGCATTACTGCTCAGGGTGTTGAAAGGAGGCAGGAACAGTGATCAACTTCTCTCAAAGGAACACCCCTACTTCATGAATAGAGTACTGGGTGAGGGTGGTAACCTTTGGGCTTCTCAGATTGCCTCTCTAAGCAGATAGACTCTATGAGTGAGCTTGGGGGAGTATGATCAGAGACACACATCCTCAGCCTGATGCACCCAGTGTAGAGCTTCCATCCTACCAATGGGGCTGGGAGGAGAAATAGAGGCCTTGATAACTCAGCCTCTCCTGCCTAGAATAGAGTACCTGCCTGCACTATGGATTCAGGGGTTGGGCAGAAATGCTTGTGGCTTGCTCCTCTCGGGGAGATACTGTAGCTCTAGGTGGGGAGTATTAGGGAGAGGAAGCACTATGCTGTTGTCTGAAACCTCCCTAAGTCCCTAAGTAAGCTTCCATCATGGCCAGTTGGAGTGGGGGTGGGGGAACAGGTTTAAAGGACAGACTCTCACTGTTCTTAATGAAATTCCATAAATGTTCTTGAATAAATGTACTTGCATTTGCTGTTTCCATTAGGACAATCTCCAGAAACTATATATATTTTTAAACATTTTTCCCAGTTGTGGTTGTTTCACTGGGGAAAAGGCCCACAGACAGACTCATGCCACCATTCCAGAAGTATCTGTCATGAAATTTAATTACCTTTTGGTCTCAGAAATTGGTGTTACTTTGAGTTCAGTTATTTATGTCTGGAATAAACTCAGAACAATATAGGTAGGGTCATGTTCCCACTCGTAGAGTTTGAGATGTTTCCTTATCCCTATGAGAAGAAAAATGATTTATTGTTTTTAACATAACTACTTGATTCCCAAATGTCATGCTAACAGGTCTTGTAAGATCTTCTCCAAATGTATGTTTAAAGTAGGGATGCTGGGCAACGGGAGGTCTGTCTCTAAGGCTAGAAGATGGGGCCCTTGTGGAAAGGGAAGCTTCTTGTTTCATTTTAAATATTTTTTCATGTAACTATAAGCCTGTAAAAATTCTGTGCTCAGTATACTTCTTTGTAGGTGCTTTAACTACCATATTAATGCGTGGTGGATTGTTTCTTGTTTTGTTTGTTGTTTTCACTCCCCTCGACCTGTAGAGAAGAGGAAAACCAGCCTGCTGGACCAGCTCACCAACACCAGTGGGACTGTCATTGGCGTGACTTCCTGCATTGTGATCATCCTTATTATCATTTCTGTCATTGTGCAGATCAAACAGCCTCGTAAAAAATATGTCCAAAGGAAATCAGACTTTGACCAGACAGTTTTCCAGGAGGTGTTTGAACCTCCTCATTATGAGTTATGTACTCTCAGAGGGACAGGAGCTACCGCTGACTTTGCAGATGTGGCCGATGACTTTGAGAACTATCATAAACTGCGGAGGTCCTCTTCCAAGTGCGTTCACGACCATCACTGTGGGTCCCAAGTGTCCAGTACGAAAGGCAGCCGCAGTAACCTCAGCACGAGAGATGCTTCTGTACTGACAGAGATGCCCCCGCAGCCCGTCAAACCCCTCATCCCGCCCATGAACAGAAGAAACATCCTCGTCATGAAACACAACTACTCGCAAGATGCTGCAGATGCCTGTGACATCGATGAGATCGAGGAGGTGCCAACGACAAGTCACAGGCTGTCCCGACACGACAAAGCCGTCCAGCGGTCAGTATCAATAGATTTTTTGATGACATCTATAACCTGAGGACTGAAATGCCTCCAGAATAATTGTGTTCTATTTGAGCTTCATATTTCAGTTTCTCTTTTTATTAATGATTTAAATCATAGTGTCTCAAGTTTTTCCCCACTTTTTTCCGTTCCAGTGCTATCCATATCTTTCCTAAACCCTGTTTGTGTACCTAGGTGTGTGTGTGGGTGTGTGAGCACACACACATGCCAAAGATCATTTATTTCTACACACACATGATATTTATTTCTATGAAAATTATGGTTTTAATTTATATTATAAATTTGTATTGCTAATTTGCTTCCTTCCACATAGTCATGAATTTTGCTCTCATCAATAATATACTTTCAGATATGAAATGATACTTGGAAATAACTGCCTTACCAAGATGGTTAAGCCATCTTGTTGAATCATTTTAATGTAAAAATAACATATTTTGCAATATAATGTATTATATTTTTTTATGAAAGTGAAAATACTGAAATCCTTTTATCCACATATCACATAATACTTATATTACAAATTGCATATGATAGTATGGTATGCTAAAATACTAAACATTTATATTTAAATGTAAAAAAAATAGAAAAATTTGATTTATTTTCTTTTTAATATAAATATAATATTATCTGTATTGTATTATTTGCCCTAAAATTGGTAAAAATTTGGGGGGAAGAAAATTTAGTTTAGAAAAAAATTGATTTTAGATCCCCAAATCCATATGTTTTGTTTTGCATGTTTACTAGCATTTAGTTTGTTTTATATATGGACATACTTTCTCAATTCATTATGCATCCTCAAAACTTAAAATATTTTTAGTTGATTTAATATTTTTGCATGCTGATGGAACAAATCTATTTCCTTGGTTTCATGAATTTTTAGGAATGCTTTTAAGTAAATACTTGTATGCATATTTATTTTTTGTGCAAATATTACTTTGTTGAATGAAATAGCCATAACATTCCAGGTTCTGCCTCATTGGGTCTCTAAGCAAACATGAATCTGAATACAACACAACTAGGGTCTAAAAAGAAAATTCAAGGTAAGCGACTGCCCTTGGTTCTTTCTCCCACCTTGTTGTATGCTGTTTTGTTTTGTTTTGTTGCAACTGTCTTGTAGATTTTTTAGAGAATGTGCTATTTATTCATTATTTCTTGAGATAAGTGTTTCATAATATTTCATAACCAGAAATATACTGGATTCAATGCTGATGGAGTGATGATTTTTAGTATACATATCTTTAAAGTAAATGTTCATATTCTTACCATCAGGCATTGTACTACAATGTTAGTAAAAGAGGATGTTAAATTAGCAAGTTAATTTTTACATGATTTAAGGTTAAAATCGAAAAAACCTAGTAAACTTGTTTCAAAAATATCAGAAGAAATGCAAGTCTTTCAAAACAAAAACAATGGAATATTGTCTCAATATAACTGAAGTCAACATATAAAGCTGGTAATTTTCTTATTTAATTTGGCAGTATTCTACTCAGACTCATACACTAAGTATTTGGTGGTACTTATGCAATCTGTGCACTCTTATTTTTGCATGAATATGTAGCTTATTTCATCAAGATTATATGCAGCATGTTATGCCAAATTCTGATATCAATTTTGAATGCTTAACAATGTAAAATGTTCCATAAATACTAGTTGTCTATGTGTACATCTATTTTGTGATCAAATACCGTAAGAGTTTTTATTTTTAGCACTTGATAATCTATATCTATATTAGACTAATTTGTCTCCAATTAAATTTGCTTGACAGCTAAACTCTTCAAAACACTTCAAGCCTATCAACTATTCTTGAATTAGGGGAATGCATTTCCATGCTCTATCTTACCTTAATAAATTGGTGTATTTGTATGCATTTTTCATCGGGAGAAAATGTTTTAACTGTGTTTTATTTTCAGAGAAGAACTATTTATACAAACATGGGGACTGTGAAACGAAAATTCTATAGTGAATTGTGAAAAGTGGACATATTTCTAAATTCATTCCACTGCCTTTATCCAAACTTAAGAATTCCAGACATTTGTTATTCCTTCGGCAAGACATCCCCGCTGCACAATGATATGTTCATTTCGTAATTTGGTTGCTGGCCACCAAGTGCTCCTTAGTTTTTAAATACATTTTGAGATTTACTGGAAACTTGAAGAAGAAATTAGTTCCTGATTAAGACTATCCCAACTTTTATTTTTACTGTTAGTTTCACTTTGTTTCTATGTTGTTTCATGTCCTTGTTATATAATTGTACGTTGTGTGATATGTGAACAACACGATTTTGGATGAACTTTGTGTTACATGTACGTTGTTTTCATTAGATAGACTGCTTGAAAATAGTGCGTTCCTGAGGGATTTTGAACATGCTACAGTTAAGAAGTGAAAATATGGACCATGGAAGCACCAGCTAGAGTTTTATGGACTATAAACATCTGTTGTTGTATTATGATTAAATGCAGCCAAAAGTCATGAGTAAAAATAACTAGATTGCAATAAGAAACATCTCATTTTTGGGGGGTCTTTCCCACATGTTCCCCCCTCCCAATTTCCTTTTTTGTTTTCTATCAAAGGAAGATACTAAGTTTCAGAAAGAGTTTTTGAAATCAGGTATTTTACCATCCATACCCATCAATAGAAATGTTTTTTGATTAAGCAGCTAGCAATATGACTGAATTGAGAGTTTGAGAAAATACCCTGCATGTCAATACTCGATATTTGAGTTGGAAAAATATCCTTTTTATTAGACACATTGTAAAAAGCATGCATTCTCGAAAACTGCTGTTACGCTTCCATTTCTTTGTGTCATATGCTTGCTACTTGTAACTTTTTATATAAAGATATATAAAAATGTATAATATTTCCTAACTTGAGTTAAGAAAAATGTTTTCTTCTATTAGAGTGATAAAAACTGACTTACATAAGTGCACACTTTATATCAACTCTTTCTACCTGTTAGGCTCTAGGATGTCTTTTAGTATTGAGGCTTACTTCTCTAAATTTGATCTCTCAAATTTTATGGAATATGTTCTCCTTTTAGAATAGGAAAATCTTTTTAAATGCTTTAAAATCACAGGCCCTTTTATGACCCAAATTATACCATTCTGAGTTGTTCTCATACTCAGGTGGACATATAATACCTGAAAGCTTACTAATCATGATGTGTTTAATATAAATAAAGTAAAATCATATACTACATTTGATTGCCATTGAATCATATACACACTCTCGAAAGTTTGATTTAATAAATGGATACTTTTTAAATATTCAATGTGTATTCTTAGAAAATAAATTTTAAAAATCAGAATTACTATAAATCTGCTTACTTCTCCAAAACTGCTGAATTCTACAGAAGTCTGTCCTTCAAATAGTAAAGTACTCCGGTCTATCACAGTTAAAACTTTGTGACTCAAGCAGGCTTTACGAATCCATAGATGAATTACTTACATACATCTCTGTTAGGAATTCAACTTCATATATGCTAGAAAAACAAATGGGAAAGAAAATAAAATTTTATGATAGAAACATTAAAGAACTATCATAGCAATTCTGAATAACCTACCTTGAAAAAAAGTCGATATTCATAAATAATCACTTCCATGAATGTGATAAACTGATGAATAGAAAAAAATATATTGAACATGATAAAGAAAGATTATTTCTATTGTTTTGCTACATATTTTATACACATTGCTCATGCCATAATTTAGCCTTTAGTATTTGACTTGACTGATTTATTTAATTGCATGCCAATTTTTATGCCCTTTAATTCAAATGTAATGCATCCACAGATTATTTTTGAAGTGATTAGCCATATTTTATTTTCCCTATGTAGAAATCTTCGTAGGACCCTTAACAATTTGAATGAATAATCTCAAAAGTATGATATTCATGTCAAGACTTATCTATAACAGAAAAAAAAGGAAAATAAATGAGGTGAACCACTTGCCATTCACTTGCCCTATAGCTGTGCACAGGCAGTTCTAAATATGCAGATGCTTCTGATCTGCTGGTTCACTGCTTAAAAGATATTTGCACTAGAAATCCACTAATGAAACAACAAATCCAAACACACTAAGAAAAATGATAAAAATGGATTTCTTATGTATATTTAATACACAACAGCTCCAGGGGAGAGCACAAATATTTCAAATGACGACTAGGTCTCCTCAGTGGTCATACTAAAAATATTTAATATCAGTCACGATGAATCACAAAGAAAGGTAGTGTGATGTCAGAGCAGAGACCTCATGGCTTACATTAGCCCTCAAGGTCTCTAGATGCAGGACCTTGACAGTGTGGGATTCCACTATACCTCGGAGGCCCCTGGAAGAAGCTCTTTAAAAGCCAGTACTGAAATGTATCCATATATTAAAAACTCCTATTTACTGGTACATCAGACCCTATCACCTGAATATCAACTTTTCATTTACATTCAAATGGGAAGACACATCGTAGGTAAGGAATGAGATGTTTCAAGATGTTCAGGATGTTTCAAGATGTTTCAAATCAACTTATTTTAATAAATAATTATATTTTTTGATAAAGTGAATTCAAATATGGCTTACACAAGTGCTTTATTAATTCCACAAAATGTTCTCCAAAAACATAATTACACACTATGTTAGTTAATTTGAAAATAGCTGTTTTCCTTTTATTCCTTTATTTTTGAATTCACTTTCAAAAACTGGGAGACATATCATGAGTCTATGCAACACCTGTGAAAACCTGCATTCAGCCTCTTACTTTTGTCCAAGTGCATTTCAGTTGCCTAATTCAAGGTTGGTGTGCTGATTTGGAAACAAAATTTTTTGTACCTGATTTTATATACATGCAATTGCTATGCATCATATTGCAAAGTAGACATATGTGATGTTGGTTTTCCATAAATCACTTTCATTTGGTCAGATAATTAAAATGTGGCTATAAACATAACTGTAGATAAATGTCTTTGGACTTTTAAAGGAGAACAATCCACACTGGAAATGTTGACTTTTCTGTTTTGCATCATTTTTTTTTCCACTAAAAATATTTCAGTGGGTCTGACTCCATAAACTGTTATTCCTGGTGTTTAATAAAGTTAGGACTTTGACAAAAACTGAATGAATATTCACATAAGCTGTTGCATCAACTTTTTCTATGTTTTTCCTCCCTTAGGAATTTGAGTATTCCTCAAATTTGATAGCTTTTAAAAAAAAAATCCCATGAATGGATTTTCCTTGACCTCAGAATATCATAATAAATGACAAAATATGGTACTGGTTCCTGTTACCTTAATTAAAGTAATGGCAAATAATTTATTGATGTTTTGGTGGTAAAATAATTAATAGCATTTTATCTTATTATGAAGTTTGTATATTTCGATGATGAAAATGAGTCCTGTCAGATTCCAACTCTAGAGGGAGGTTAAATAAATAAAATCTCTAAAATTCTCTGAATCCTAAATGTATATGATTTGAAAAGCGAGTTTCAGGTTTTTCTAACTTCACTGAAGCGAGTCAGTTTCAATATCATGTCTACTTCTGCGTTCTTTCTTCCCTTTGCTTGTGTCTATCTGTCACATTCATGGCATGGGGGGCCAGCCAACGAATTGTTACATATGAAGAATAGAAGAATGAAGCCTTGAATTTATGATAAATCTTTTATCATATTTCATTAATATTTCCCATTCCTCTCTCAAAGTTTGGAAAAAAGTAGCAAAGTAAAATATATCGGAAAAATAGCCAGAAATATGGTTTTATAAATAATTTTGTTCCACAAATCTGAGGCCCTTTGTTATTAACATAGATTTATCTTGATTAGTTTTGTTAATGAGTTGCTTAAACTGTACTACAAATTTCTTTAACTGACTAATGTCACTTGAATAAATCCAGTGGTGTCATAGAAATACCAAACATGAGTGACCAATGTCAGGCACTCTTAATACATCATCATTATTTTTGTGTAGGTAAGGCCTCTGGTTCTGTACTTCTTTGTGCATTATTAAAGAAGTAAATGCCCTCTTAATATGACTTTAACTCCTCAGAGTAAGAATAATAAACTCTACCTACTTCAGACTTATGTCATTTACAAGGGTCTAGGGTTGGTTTCCAGAAAATTGTTTATTTCTGCACTAGCACGATTATGTAGTGAAAACACTGCTTTATATTCCTAGGAAATGTGCAGTCAGAATATTCTTGTTTGTCCTCAACTTTCTACCATCTCTCCAAAGTCTGAGGCATGCCATTTTACATTGATAGATTCTTTGAAAAGTTATCTTTTTACTCTCCTAATGGTCACAGATGTAGATGCAAAATGTAACAGTGAACAGAAAACACAATGTATACATTGTTTAAAAGAAGACATTTCTATTATGTAACATTATGAAATTTGTACTCTCTCATCACTTTCTCACCAGTTAAGTTTAATATCAACATAGCCAGTCATTTTGATCCTGTACAATCTATATACTGGGATTCTTCCTAAATGCTTTGGGGATGGTTAAAAAAAAAAAGGCAGCAGTCTTGGGGAACAGGATTATGGAGCTTCAGAGGATGAAAGGTGTTTAGAGGAGCTAGATCCAAAAAATGAAGACCAAAGTTATTTGCCAAGTTTTTCATGTTAAAAAGCTAAATGGTTCTCGCCTTCATAATCTTGTATGGAAGATAAAATATATTCAGTTGTCAAGAGAATACAATGCAAATGATTTTTTTAAAGATTTTATTTATTTACCTGAGAGAGAGCATGTGCATGAGCAGGGTGAGAAGCAGAAGGAAAGAGAGAGAGAATCTCAAGCAGACTCTGAGCTGAGCGTAGAGCCCAATGAGGGGTTCAGTTCCACAACCCCAAGGTCATGACCTGAGCTGAAACCAAAAGTCAGCTTCTTAGCTGACTGCACTACACAAGTACCTCCAGATGATGTTTTATAATAAAGAAGTCAGTAGCATAAATATGGGATACAAATATCTTCTCAGAAATCAAGAAAGGCTTAATGAATAGTTGTCCTTTTGAGCAGGTCTTGAAGGTTGGAGATCATCAAATACTGGAGCAAGGAGAGATTTTCACCTAGAGAAATTAGAGCAGGGAGTAGTTGGGAGGCCATGTATTTTTTTTTTTTTTTTGACTTAGCTGAAGAGTAGGAGTAGACAAAAGGAGAAATAGTAAATATAGTTGGAAGAGTAGGTTGGCATTTGCATCATGATTTCTGAGCGCATGTAGTTTCATCTCAAGGCATTCACATTTTATTATAAGGAC
The DNA here is from genome assembly GCF_048418805.1 of Vulpes vulpes. Lineage (NCBI taxonomy): Eukaryota > Metazoa > Chordata > Mammalia > Carnivora > Canidae > Vulpes > Vulpes vulpes. Next base: position 52,937,685 of record NC_132784.1, on the reverse strand, counting down.
AGTATTTTAATGTTTCTTAATGTGATATGCTTTATGAATTATACTTTAGGTCAAATCTTCTGATGGCAGTATGTTTTCTCCATTGAGATAGGAATGAGTAAAGGACGTTAAAACAATACAAAACAAAACACTAAGAAAGAATAACTGTTATATCCAGAAACATCTGTCTTGCTTTTCTGTTTATCTTCTGCTGTATTTTTTTTAACTCTTAAGATTATGATTGACTAACCAACCCATTGAGCCCTATGTGCTGCACACCATTTGGTGTGCTTTACAGTCAAGTATTCCATTGATCATCTTACCAAGTTCTAACACTAGTAATAACAATACTCATTGTTACAGTTGTGGTTGTTATTCCATTTATTTACAAAGATATTAAAGAGAGTTTTCTATTAACTTTTCTAAGACTGCACAATAGGGAGTGATAAATCTGGCACCAAACCTAGTCTGATTAATGCCCAAATCAGCCAGCGATCCTCACTTACCTATGTGCATATGGCTCTCTGGTAGTCAACACAGCATGTTTTGCTGAAAGAAGTCAGTTTGTATTCATAGTAACTCCATAGTTCTGTGTTTCCTCATCTGTAAAAATATATATTATAGCAACTTCTCTTCACCTTGTATCATTTAAGAATAAAATGACTGTATTGGAAGATATTTTTATATCCTTATGAATACGTAGTGTTTCTTAAGTCATGTGTAAACTTCATTTATAATCGGCATGAAACAAGCACATCTTCTATAAAGGAGCAGTAATGAAGAATGATTTCCAGTCTTCTTGTATTCACAGTGAAATGACTCACTTTCAGAACTCACTGATTGTTATTCACTAAAATGACGTTTTCTCTGATGCTTATTTTAGTGCATTATCTTACTGAACTCTAGAGGCCCTAGGTAACTCCAAAAGCCCTAGTCATCAATATACACAGAAATACCAACGCTTGAAAGAAAATCCTGTTTTCAATCCTAGACAATTGTTCAATATAAATTTGCATGATATAAATAGTGGATAAGCAAGCATATAGACAGTTACATAGACAATTACAGTTTCTGAGCCACACTTTTAAAATGTGGTATAATGTACTAAAAATAGTGCATCCTTTTTTGACAGGAAAAATTCATTTTTTGTTTTTGAAAGATTTTATTTATCTATCTGACAGAGTACAAGCAGGGGTTGCTGCAGAGGGAGAGGGAGAAGCAGGCTCTGCAGGGTGTCCGATGCGGCACTCAATCCCAGGACCCTGGGGTCATGACCTGAGCCGAAGGCAGATGCTTAAACATCTGCACCTGGCACCACCCAGGTGCGCTCAACAGGAAGAATTCAAATTCAAACTTCAGGTTCACTTCATACTACTTATGTGCTCTTAAAAAAAAAAAAAAAAAAAAAAAAAAAAGCTGTTTGAACCCTCTGAGCTTTGAAGGCTTTATCTGTGAAAGGGAGAGCCTATCACTAATGAAAAAGTTGCTGAGAGATTTGGAGATAATGGTATCCAACAATGACATGAAATCAGTGATAACCAACCTGGGGGCTGAAGATTTTACACTGTGCTTTACCGTAATTTGTACTCTAAATTGGAAAAATTTAGTCTCTAGTCTAAAGCACTTTCATAAATCTGTGAATCAGGCACTGCTAACTAAACAGGAGTGCTCCATATTTGTGATTCGCAAAGGTTTAGAAAACTCAGGAAAAGATCTCACCTTTCAGAGGTGCTAATCAACTGATATCAGTGAGTGAGGGATTATGAAGGATGGGACCAAATGGCAGGAATGGAGTGATTAGTTAGGTGGCAACAAGAGTCAGACACTGCCTATTACCATCCGACCTCAGTGAGGAGGATACTGGAAGAGAAGCCAATACAGATCTAGTATTAACAATATGAAATTGAAAATTTCTGATTTTTAGAATATAAGCCCATAGAATATAAGAAAATGTAAGACCAATCTGGGTATCTTTCAAAAATAATTGTTAAGTGCACAGTCAGTGTTGGTCGGTTAAATGAGCAAATGAGTAGAACAATTTCATTTGAGAAATAATTAAATTTCTTTGTCACAGAAGCACTGTCCCAACTTGCCACCCTGGCCTCTATTTATGTAGCCCTTCCTTCTAGAAGTTACAGAACTAAGTCATATTCTCAAGTAGGCCTGAAGAAATGCTATTTTATAACTGGTATTGCTGGCATGCTAGCTTTTTAAAAAATTATTAATTAGCAGGTTGTGTTTTCCAAATAAGCAGAGACAAAATACAAACAACAACAACAAAAAAAGGTAAGTCTTAAGGTACAAAAACTTAGAATAACATTTAAATAGGATTGTTTGAAGTACATATCAATTCAGTATACTTGGGAACCATGGGCCATTCATGATTTTTAATTTCTCATATATGCCAACTCTGTGAATGGAAGTGTCTTTTAAAAAATATCACTCTTTAAAACGCAGCTTTTCCAAGTAGATCAGCATTGTTAAGATGTAACCCATGAACACGTTTTCTTACAATAAACTTGTCCAACTTTCTGAAAGGACAGTCTTTATATGTTAAAAATGATTAAGTCACTAATTGCTAATAAAGTATTTTATAAACTGTTAATGCAGTTGGGAGAAAGTGCTCTCTACTCCCTTTCTATAGCCAACACTTATCTATCATTTTTATAAAGTATGTAAGTCTTTTCTGACCAGATGCTTATCCTTTAGTCTCTTGTAAATAAGTACTATTTATTTCAGGACTGGGCCTGTGGCTGAGATAAACTATCTCACCTTCCAATTGATGGCTCTGAATCACCAGGCCTGGGACTTTGCACTTTGGTCCTTTCCTTTGCCAGAGGGTCCCCGCCAGATCTCCTAAGAGGGCAGTAGAGAAGGATGGAGTCGGCTGAAGACCTCAGGGACTTACTTGCTTTTTGCTTCCTGTTTCCATCAGTGTCATCCAAGCATCATTGCTTGGATTCAACAGCAGCCTCCATCTCCTTGAGGCACTTGGAGACCACGCCCCCTAGCATCCCTCAGAGGTATCTGCACCAGCAAAAGCATGCCCTCTTCAGACCGCACTGCTGAGCCCTGCCTCCTCAGGATACCGTCTAGATTCTAGATTCTGAAAACCTCAGTCTCCTATTGGTTTTTGAGTCTGAGGCCTGGTCAGCCTTCACATCACTTAGGATCCTTGTGTTACCTCCTTATTACTTCTTTGTTTTCGTGGCCTTTCAACCCTACACAATAGATTCCCTGTATCACAGTCCCTCTCAATGTATCTGATATGTTTTCTGTTTTTCTGGCTGGAGGATTATGATGGATTTTAACTGACATTCTTGTCCTTGCTAAGAGCATTTTAAAATTCTTACCTGAGATTCTTTTGCTTACCTTGCGACACTTTGCCTAGTTAAATTTCATACACTGACAAAATTATTTCTGAAATATTAGTTCTAGAGAATGAACTGTTAAAATTTACGTGACTATAATGCATATATTTATAATGAACAAGTGTTCCCTTTCATGGGTTGGGCATTTCTCAAATCTTGTTGGGACTTATAAGGGGGAAGAGGTTTATCATTTATAGTGACATGACATTGAAATGAAAATCATCGTGGATCCTCTTTCTCATTCATATTTCTGACCCAGCCAGCTCCAGGCAAATTCTTAATTCATTTATGTGCACCATAATCAATTTTTGTGGATCTTTAAATTTTACTTTATTCTTTAGGAATAAAGTTTTTGTCAAAATGGTTGGGCAGTTTTGGCCTATTGATGCCTTTAGGAGAGCCTAGAGATCCTGCTCTGGTCTGTGAGAAATTTCAGAGCATTTTGTAGGGGCTAATAACTTAAATTCTAACTAATCAGCCACAGAGCTTTAAAAGTTAAATGTTATAAGTTCGATTTTTCACAAGGAAAGGCTTCAAATCTAATCACCTGGTGGTAAGAATTTTCATCTAAGTCAACCACCATCAAACTTTTATGTCAAGGGAACAAGGAGACAACGAAATGTGGCTCATAGGTGAACTAATTTTGACTCAGTCTGTGGTCTATTTAAATTATGATTTTCTGCAGTTTGTGATTATACAGGGGGAAAAGATCCATTTTTCTGGCTTAATCAGATGAAACCATAGCTAGTTATGATAAACTCATTTCATACAAAAAGTATTCTTGACACTACTTCAATCCAGACTTTGCCCAGAACACTCACATGTTTTCCCTCATAAATCTAGCAAATGTAGCCGTTTCTGAAGGCACAGAAAGAACAGGTTTATCTCAATGGAATGAGAACCAGCAAAACAGGAGCCCTGCATAAGTAATCACTGCTGAGTGTTCAGTTTGTATGAGACACTGTTCTAAGTATTTTACAGGTATTTACACAGGTAATCCTCACAACAGCCTTACAAGATTGTTATTATTAGCTTTGTTTTACAGATGAGAAAAATAAGGTCCAAAGAAGTTAAATATCATTCCTAAGATTCTGTAACTAATACATCATAAGGTCGGGATTTAAACTTTGGAAGTCTGGATATAGAATCTATAGTCTTTTTTTTTTTTTTTTAAGATTTTATTTATTTGAGAGAGAGAAAAAAAATACAAGCAGGGGACAGGGAGCAGAGCCAGAGGGTGAAGCAAACCCCCTGCTGAGTAGGGAGACTGACATGAGACTTGATCCCAGGACCCTGGGATCATGACCTGAGCTGAAGGTGGATGCTTAACCGACTGAGCCACCCAGGTGCCCACGGAATCTATAGTCTTAACCATGAATCAAATTGTTTCTCATTGATTTCCCATCTATTAATTTTAATGAATTAGTCACTGTTTTATTTTATTATTTTTTAAGATTTATTTATTTATTTATTCAAAGAGAGAGGCAGAGACAGGCAGAGGGAGAAGCAGGCTCCATGCAGGGAGCCTGATATGAGACTCGATCCCGGGTCTCCAGGATCACACCCCAGGCTGCAGGCAGCGCTAAACCGCTGTGCCACTGGGGCTGCCCTTAGTCACTGTTTTAAATCCACTCTTCCTAACCTTGCAAGTACAGAGACAGAAAAGACAAGGCTCAGGCGTTATAAATAATATAGTCATTTCTCCTTGAAGGCATACTTTAGGCATTCCCATAAGGATCCTGGAGAAAAATAATGGAGAATCTTTATCTATGAAATGATTTTGGCATGGTCTCCTTTGGTTGCTTACGGTACATGCATTTAGAATTTATGGATTTATGTATGGTTCAAGATCTGCCAAAAACTGTCAAGAGTCAGCATGTGACTCTATCAGTAATAAATGACAATGTTTCATAACTAAAGTATCTTTGTGTAAGTGATGTTCTGCAGACACCACTTAGAGAGTCCCTGTATGTAAACTGTGTTGGGGTTCACCTACCATGCTATGCTTTCAAGGGCCTAGTGAGTTTGGTTTGTACAGCCATGTTTCCATATGCATTCCATTTAGCTCATAATTACCTGAATTCTTTGAATTATTGGTGAATTTTGATTCTGTAGGAAATATGTGATTCTTGTAAGTCTGATTTGAAATCTGACTTTTTTGCTTCCTCAAGGAGTTTCCTACAGTTAAATTCTTTGAGAATTCCAAGAATTTCAGTGCCAAAGCTGTATGCTCCTTTGGCTTATGTAAGTGGTTATCATGAGCACTGTTAACTTATTCAATAAACACATCACAAGCAACAGCAGCTTGTTCAATAAATATTTACTGAATCCATACTATGTGCACAGAGCTGTTTTAGTCACAAAACGGACAAAAATACTCCTTTTGTGTCACATAATCTAGGTGAAGGAAACTTAAAGAACAAAGATGTGAAAACAATAAAAATGATATGGCATGTTGTGAATGTGCCTTGACAAAAATGAAATTAATAAGGCTGTTAGGGAACAAGAGTGTTGAGAAACCGAATTGGCATTTCGTGTGGAAAAGACCTGGGCAGCGTCTCTGAGAATGTGATGTCTGACCACAGTCTTAATGGAGTAAAGTAGTGAGACTTGTCAATATCTGAGGGAAGAGTTTTCTGGCAGGAGTGTGCTGGGTGTGGTTGAGAGGACATGAGTGGGGACAGAGCAGGAGAGAGATGGCAGGAAGCGATGAAGGGGAGTGGCCTGGAGTAAGATCAGGTAAAGGTCATCAAGTAATGCTGGAAAATACGGATTTTGTTTTGTATTTGTTTTAAAATGGGAAGCCACTGGAGGGCTTTGGAAGAGCACTGGCACAACATGGCTCTGCTTTTCCAGCTCTGCTCTGTCTGCTGTGTTGAAAATAGTCTGGAAAGGAGTAAGGGGGGAGGAAATGCAATGGTGCAGCTGAGAGATGAAGCAAGTGTGGCATGTCTGTCAGTGCAGTCAGGAAAACCAAAGCCACTGTATGTATTCAAGGCATTAAAACATATGTAGGGATTAAGGGCTTAAATACCCTTTGGGAAACCTGAAGAGTAAAGGTCAGAGAAGCTACATTAAAGCTCTTAGCCTGATGATGCCTGGAAGATTCTACAATTCTTAAGATTCTCTGAAAAATGCCACAAAACTATGTGAGGCTACAGAAGGCAAGTGGGGAAGGTAGTTCTGAAGAACATGCCTGCACATATGTGAGTATCAAACATGCATCTGGCTGCAAGTGCCTTTGGAGAATAATGGCCTCCCTCTTATCTCCTCCAGTCGAATCTCGCACAAGTGCTTATCACTGAAAAATCCTATCCTTCATTTGTATCTTGTAAAATTCCTGGAATTATTATCTCTTTGTCAAATTGCCTTCAAAGTAATTTTCTTTTCATATGTCATTCATTTTTCAATGGCTTGATGTAGAGATAAGATAAATACTGTATGATCTAACACTGTCCTCCGGAAGCAGGGGTTTACCGAATTAATTTTGTTATACAATAACTAAGTTGTATATTTTGATATCTTTCTTTCCTACTAGTGTACTAGCTTGTTGAGGAAGGAAAATCCTTTTCGTTTTTGTATCCCCAGAATATAGCACCTTCCTGAAATATCCTAGATGCACAATAAATACTTTTTGATTGAATGAAAAATTTTCCATAATAAATTATCATGGGGCAAATTGAATGCCAACACTCTTGAGACAATCAATATGAACAAGTGGAGAGGTGTATATTAAAGTGATTTACACTAGAGAAATTATTCGCATAGAATTATGATTCAAATTTGGGTAGTTTGTGAAGGGAGTATAGAACATAAATAAATGTGAAGAGCAGAAAAATATATAAGAGGCAAGATTTTTAAAAAAGAAGGTATACAAGGCATGGCAAGGCTTGAAACAGCTGTGGATTATATGGAGTATACCATTTCAATTTTTTTCTGTTATTCTTACTATTTAATCAAGGGAATCTTTCAACTATTCCTGGTGGACTTGGGAAGAAAAGATTAGAGATTTGTATTCTCAAGGTTTACCACGTATAATGGAATTGATATGCTTGTATTTTTTTCAGATACCATTACACTTTTGGTGCAATTCTTTGTAAATAGACAGCTCAATCTTCTTGTCAAGTTCTGAAAGGATATATCTAAGGACTATCCAAGAAAACATTTTGGAAATTGTGCTTATTATAAAACAGCAATGCAGTCACAACAAAACCCTATTTAGAACCGGACTCTATGCCATTGCTTTCCATGGAGCACTCTTTACCTGATGGTGCTGGGCAGGTTAGAATACCTGCTCCAGAAGCTGGAGCTCAGTCACAGCAAAGGCAAGCAACACACACATCTGTTAAGAGGGTCTGGTTTTCAACAATAGACACTTAGCTTTCTCATGACTTAGAATAAGCATTCATCATGAACATGACAAGTTGCTACGAGTAAGATAAGGTTAACTAAAGAAGATTCTTGGACACACATTGTTTTGTTTAATTGTATCCTGACTGTCATTCTGAAGGAAGATATTATTACATTCTTCATTTTACAGGTAAGTAAACTGAATCTTAAAAGAAGTCAACCAATTTATCCAGTTAACAGCCAATGAATGGAGGGACTCCCAGATTCTCATGTAAGCTTCCTACTGACACACTCATTTGCTACCAAAGTACTGACTTCATATACTGAGCCCCAGATATGGGCTAATGCTTGATATGCACTTTCCAAATTCAACCTTTGGAACCAGATTTTTTGGGGGGAGTATAACTAGCCCTGTGTTTTTTCTTTTGAGAGGATTGATGCTTAGTGATGTTCAATGACCAATGCCAAAGAAAGAATTTAAAACCATTTGGAGGGTAAAAGCAAAACAAAACAAAACAAAAAACCAATATATATGCATCCTTATCTCTATGAAAACTATTTTTCTCCGCATCAGTAGTTATTTATTTGGTTTCTCTTTATAGGAATTATGTTGGATTGTCTGTTGTTAATGAAGCACCACCAACACTGTCTACTAGGATTGCAAACTAGGTTTAAAAGTATCCCTTCCCTCTCTAGCTCTGAGTTGGAGTTTGTCAATGAGAGGAACTCATAAAGGATTTGGAGGGGAAGATGGAGTGGAAGTCATTTTTCTTAGGAGGCCGCAGTGGGCAGATGTAGCAGTTTCTCAGCCACATCTGTGAGCTCCCAGTTCTCCATCATGGTGACCAGATGTAGAGGCTCCAACAATCCCCATGAGCTTTGGCTTCTCTCCAGTTCCTGCGGTGCAGTGGCTGCTCTTCCAGGCTTTCACTAGTCATCTCCTCTCACATTGGTGGGATCCCCAACTCCCACACTAAATTCCTCATTCTTATAATTTCTATGGAAATTCTATTTTCCTGACTGTATCCTGATGGATACAGGTGGAAGATTTGTCCTGTGGTCTAATCTAAGTTGTGTCATTGCCAGTAAAGGTGCAGTGATTCTTGGCCACTGGGTGGAACACACTTGAAATTTTAAAAATTATGTATATTGCAATAAATTCACTTCATTCTACCAAATTGACTGTGGGTCGGGGAGGGTGGGGGTATGATAGAAGGCATCAGAGAATTAACATGGGCAAATAAGCCTGTGGAAATGATACAGTGAATATTTACCCTAACTGCTTTGACTGGTGGAGTAGTGCCAGTAGGAGGACAAGAAACAGGAATGGCATGTGTTGGCTTTGATGTCAAGTGGATTGCACACCCATAGGCAAGAGGATTCTGACATTATACAAGCAAAAATAGGAACAGTTTTCTTCTCAATGTCTAGAAATGAGACTAAGGATTTAATGTGTTGATAATGATATTGGTATGTTATATACTGACTATATTTTTAAAAATCTGTACTCTAGAAAATGTACTTTACTTTTTATTATCAATATGGCTACCATTTGTTGAGTCTGTACAGAGTTTGAGCCCACTGAGTTTATAAGAAATTACATATATTTTTTTGTGATAGGTAATGTAGCACAAGCATATGAAAATGACATATTCAGGTAAGTAAATGTTTTTAAAGGCCTGGATTTTTAAATCATAGATCATAAATATAAGGTCTTACTACATACCAAGGGACAGCACATTAAGCTATATTTGGTGGGGAAAAAAAGCAGCTTCATGTGTGCAGGATATACAAACCTAAAACAAAATGATGGCACTGTCACTGATGCTGTCATAAAGATTAATGCAGAGGAAGCCCTTTGGAAACAAAACCTGCTATTAAATGTTCGTTATGAGATTCAGCCCCATTTATCAGTACCTACTAAATAAAGATTAACAGCCTTCTCTCAGTTACAGATGTTACTTATTCTGTCTATGTCTCTGAGAGATAAAAGAATCTTTATCCATAATACTGCTGCCAATTTATTATTGAATAGAATTAATATTAAATGCATTGTTTGTATACACAGATATATTATTTGACTCTTAATAATTCAATCAAAACAGTGATACACCATGCTGTCTATCTGTGACTAAACCAGACTATAGACAACATTTTGTTAGACGCAAGTGAATACTGATTTTTGAATGCAAAACATGATTTATTGAGTATAATATTTCCAAAATAGCATGAAAAAGAGCTAGGTCTATAGTATGGTGAATGTGTCTTGAACCTTCCCCACAGCATCACAGAGAATGTATCTGGAGACGATTCCCAATTCAGAATGTCATTTACGGTGACGACAAAGACACCTGGTTTCTGCCTCTCTCACTTGAAATGTTGAAACTCTTGGAATCATCATAAATGGTGATGTTGCACAAATGTCCAAGAGGAGACTTACCTGGCGGTGTTTGCCTTTACATGTGTTCAACAACATCATGCCAAGTTTTAATGTATAAACTTAATAAAAGAATTGTGTCAGAAAAAATATGTTCTTGTGTTCTTGTGAGACTTCTGTCTTGATTACTGGATTTTACAGCTTCTAAATATCCACTGTCCCTTGTTGTTTGACCTTCATTTCAGCTGAAACACCATCTGTCACTGGTCTGCAGTCAGTTCTCAGTACCTATGTTCCTATATCCCTGTTGGGTGGTGCTCACTTGTGTTCCTCAACCCACCTCCCCAGTGACATAAGCATTACACCAAAGGGCCAACAATTAGTGAAGGAAACAGTCATCCCTCTAGATGGGAAACTCCATGGAGAGCAGCAGCTCTGTGTTTGTTTCAATTACCTCCCTATCTACAATATTCAATATAATTCCAGGAACATAGCAGGTTATCAATGTATATTTGGTGAATGAAAACATAAATGACTTAGATAAAATATTTTTTAAATAATAATTTCTTTTCTTCCTTCCTTCCTTCCTTCCTTCCTTCCTTCCTTCCTTCCTTCCTTCCTTCCTTCTTTCTTTCCTTCCTTCCTCTCTCTTGCTTCCTTTCTTTCTTCACATCAAGGGACCTTGTAGCTTCCAGCACCAAGACATTTTTCTTCTATAATAGTCATTTTGGCAGTAGTAAGATATGATCCGTGAACCATACAAACAAACATTTATATCTCACTCTCCTTACAATGTCAGAGGCAGTGGCTTCTGCAGCTCTGCTCCCCATATTTCTCATTCCAGAGCTGGTTTGGAGGAGAAGCTTACACTGAGGACATGTGATTCTCATTGGGGAGGTAAAAACAAGATCTTTGGAAGACATTCAAGTGATATTTCTGAGGTTTCTGCTTGGTCTTGGTTTATTTCATATTAGCTACATTCCACTGGCCAAACCTGTAACAATGGCCAGACCCAGATCTGTGGGGAAGAATGCAAAATGACAAAGGGGAGCAAATCATTGGCAACAATAATGCAATCCACCTCACTTCTCTATAAAATTTCTCCTGTAAAGTATGTTTCAGAAAGTAACCCCCCACTCTAAGTATGACTTTCAAGGTCCAGAATTCCTTATTCAAAATGTTTAATTGAAATTATAGAAATTTTAAAAAGTACTTTGGCATCAAACACACTGAATTCAAGCTTTCCAGTGAATATATCTGGAACCTTTATAAGTTTCAGTTACCTGCCCTCTGCGCATCTTAGTCCCAGGATATGTAAAAAAAATTGAACTAAGGTATCCACCTTGTAAAGTTGTTATGCAAATTGCATAATAACGTGTAAAAAAATTCCAAGGACAGCTCCAGATTTAGAGCAGCACCGCCCCCCTCTTCTCCTTTGTCTGAAATGTCTTCATGCTAGGATCAACACTTAGTTTTACTGCTTTGCCCAGTACCTGTTGGCCTCCTGAAATCCACCTTCTCTTGGCATTTTTAACAAGGACACGCCTAAGTTACTCATCAGCAACTGGTTTTGATACTGAAAGCTGGGTATTTGTTTCCCACCTCCAGGGATTATGGTTCGACTGGCTTCTGTATCTACTATATTCTCCCAACCTACAGTATTCAGTATAAATAAAGGAGTGGTTTTGTTTTTCCTTTTTAACTCTAGAGATCTGCTAGGTCACTGTCATCCTTTCTGTCCTTTCCTGTACCCTTCTTCATAGCAAAGACATAGAGAAACTTATGTAAGAATAGAGTTACTGGCAACAGGAAACTCAACTTTTCAATTTTGTTCTTGAAGAAGAATCTCTCTTCTCTCCCACCCACATTCTTTTAAAGCATCTCAGAATAAAGTGACTGTTTGTACTGTCTTCCAACTTGAATAATCTGACAGATTGCTTCTGAAATGAATCTTAACTTAAATCAAAATACAAAACTTTAATTAACAAATGCAAGTAATGCTGTACATATGGATTTTGCCTAGCATCATGACAATTTTCCTATACTGCTTATCAGGCTTTTGGTAAAAATCAAGAGTGCTTATTAGTGTGACTTTCGACCAGCAACAGTAACAAAATATTTATGGCAAATATGTAAAGCATTAAAAAGTACATGTATAATTATATATGTACATTTCATATATGTATAACAAAGTTCAGCAATAAAGTGATTTAATTATGCCCATGTAAAACTGTCTCATTTTTGTGTTTCAGAAAATATTTATTTGACCACTTTGTCTTTCAGTCATCTGGTCATACATTAAATAGACATTTATTTATAGGATCTGTACTAGACACTTCTCCTGAGAGCTAGAAATGTAGGTATGATCATTAATGTTCTCATGAGAAAGAAAAATAAATAATTATAGTACCATAGATTTGAGCTACAAAGAAATATATTTTATTTGTGTTGCATAATATAGTATAAATTGAGTATTATGAAAGCCGTAGTTCCCAAAGAATATTAAAAGGATATGTTTCTACATGCCTGAAATTGGTCTCTCTCTCTCTCTTTTTAAATATACATTGCCTTCCTGTGACCTCACAATGACAAACTTTCTTTGGCAGTGGCACAATTCAAATGTAGTGTGCCTGGAGACATAGCGTATGCCCCTCCAGTGACTCTTAAGCTGGGAGTCAAAGGAAAATATGTTTTCTGGGAAAGACTTGCCAAGGCCCTTCCAAAGAGGAGGAGTGCTGCCAGTGGTTGAGAAGGGGGCAGTCCGTTCCAGATGCTCTGCCTGGGAGGTTAGACCAGACAGGAAGCAGAGGTCGAGTTGTACACTTTTCATCATGAAGGTCCTGCTCAGATTATCTTCTTGTAAATTAATATATTCACTCACCGTTCACTCTTGCAACTCAAACTCTTGCAACTTTGCTTAGTGTCATGCCAGATCTGAAGAGACAATGATGTACAAAAAAGAGAGTGGTTCTCTGACTTTGAGAAGCTTATAGTCATTAGCAGAGAAGAAAGTCATTGAGTGTTCACGCAAACCAATGCAACACAGTGGGGAAAACGAGATTATATTCTTGGAAGGTTGATGTGAGAGAAGCCACCCAGGTAGGGCAGAAAGCCTGAGTTGAATTAGTCTGAACCTAATTCAGTGACGTTCTTGGGCTCTTAATATGGAAATTACCTAAATTTCTGTCACTCTCTGGACAGAGTTTTCAGGATCCATTTTTCAAAGTAGCCATAAGCTACTAATACTATAAGCCATTAATGCTACCCTCAACCCCATCTCTTGTCCTGTAAACCTCAAGGGTTTTTTAATGTTCCTTTGAGTTTCAATCAGTTCAAACTACAGTTGACCAAATTTCAACAAAGACAATCCCTCTTTGGGGATCCCTGGGTGACGCAGCGGTTTGGTGCCTGCCTTTGGCCCAGGGCGCGATCCTGGAGACCTGGGATCAAATCCCACGTCGGGCTCCCGGTGCATGGAGCCTGCTTCTCCCTCTGCCTGTGTCTCTGCCTCTCTCTCTCTGTGTGACTATCATAAATAAATTTAAATAAATAAATAAATAAATAAATAAATAAATAAAAAGACAATCCCTCTTTAAGTGACTTTGAAGGTTCTCTGGCCCTTCCTTTCTCAGTCATCATATATATTATTTCCCATTAATTGCCATTACTGACATTCAGGCATATAAATTTTCTAAGTGGACATCCTACATTAATTTCCTTTCCTTTTGATAAAGAACATGCTGACTTAAATATTTCTTTGGTGCCAAATTGGAATTTCAGAGACCCAGTTTCATTACAGTAACTTCTGTTTTAACCTGGGGTCTTTAGGATCATCTTACCTCCTTTGTTTGCCAAATTGACTTTTGGCAATCTCTGAGGAGATTCACTGTCTTTCTTGCATTCCAGAGTATGCCTGACTTTATCAGTCTGGTGTGGCCACGGCTATAGTCTGCTTTCAGAATCTTGGATTAATGTATCACAATATGTCATTGCAATAACAGTTTTTGTTGGTTGCTTTTCTCCATTAAATTTGGATATTTGCAATGAGGGGTGGTCCTATTTATATTTTATCAGTAGAATCTAGCAGAGTGATGCAGATGATGTCTAATAAGTATTTGTAGAATGTATTAGCAAATTTCTTCCACCCAGTCTTAAGCCAAAACTTTACTAAGTATTCTAGTCATGATTTCTGGCATGTCTCTTCCAAAATTGCTCTTTATTTATGAATAATTATCCTGCATTATGCATGAGTAGACACTTTTTATCAATTAACCCATCTGAACTGCATTACCATGTGAGAAGGAGTGGTTGGGTCTATTTGTTTTTCTGTCATAAAAGTTTCCCAAGAATTAGGTGGATGCTATGAGGTTTTTAATCTCTTTTGGAACCTGAAGATTAAAGCAGTATTCTTCCAGAGAAATAGCAGAGTGAATTTAAATTAAAAATAATCTTCCCTAAGTAACTAAATTGTTGGTCAACATTAATCATACTAATTATAATAGTCACTATATAAAGATTATTAGGGTCTTGGAGGCGATAATGAAAATACCTGGTTTTAGAAAATACACATTTCAAGGGACAAGAGGAGACAAAACAGTAAAACTTCAATATAGGAGTTAGCATACTGAAGTTCTATTTCCTTATTAACTTCTATTTTCTTCAACTTCTTAAATTATTTTTTTCAGATTTTATTTGAGAGAGAGTGCATGAGTGGGGGAAGGAGCAGAGAGAAAGGAATAAGCAGACTCCCTGCTGAGCGCAGAGCCCAATGCCAAGCTGGATCTAACAACCCTGAGATCATGACCTGAGCCAAAATCAAGAGTTGAACGCTTAACTGACTGAGCCATCCCAGTAGCCCCAACTCTGTAAATTATTAACAGCATTTATTGTATTCTTTTGTGACTTATTTATGGAATAAATGGAACTCTAGTAGATAGTTTACTTCTTTAGCATGAGTAAAAGGACAGAGATCACTTTTAATTAATTTACATGACTAAGCATAGTCCCCTTGTGTTGATCATTTGTTATCATTTCCATTTCAGACTTACTCATTTCTACCCCATCACTCTTTTCCTGCCACCCAAACAAAAAAGATGCTTCGGTCCTGGCATCACGATCATCAGGGTGACACATAGTACTATTACCATATATTGCTGTATATTATATTTCATATACAGAAGTCCTGTTCTCCCGGCCACCTCATTAGGGTGACCACATGGAATGCTACCAGTATTTTTTATACATAAATGTACATCATGCATTTTTGTACATACTGTACTTTTTTGTCCCTGATTGGGGATATTTAATTATTTATATACATTTACAAATAATTGGGGTGATCTAATAGCTAAACCTACCTATGAGTGCCTCTCATTAGTTCCCACCAAGGTGGGTACTCAGTATTGTCTAGACATAAACTAACACTTTTACATTTCTTTTGTTTTTTAGTCTTTGACCAAATCTCACTCCCTTCTCAGTCTTCTTTGTGAATGACAGTACCTGGAAGCATTGGGGAATCAACTCTTTATCCTCAAATAAAAGGAACCTCTATCAAATGATCTACATAGCATAGAGTATTCTGAGAATCATCTAGCCCAAACTCCTGGCTTTGCAGATGAGAAGTTGGAAGCCAGAATAGTCAAGTTCCTTCCTGAAGGTCTCTCAACAGATCAGAGAATACCACCTCATTCCTTCTCATTGTCAGTTCAGTGCTGTCTGCTGAATGCCCCCCACATACCATGTGAACTCTGTCAGGAAAAAACAAGATAGATCTAATGCATCTGCAAAGCAGATTTCATTTCCTAAGACCATATTTTAGTCAATACTAACAAAATCTGAAAGGGGAAATATTGTCTCTTTAAAAGAGAAAAAAAAGAAATAATGGGTCTCTGCAGTCATGATGTTGTAGACTTTAATGATTTCTCAAAATATGCTAGACATGGAGAACTTTGGGGAGGAGGGTGGCCAGCAGAAAAGTAAGCTGTAGACGCCCTGGCATACTAATTACCAAACCAGTTGACAGAGAGCCTTAGGTGCTGCTATTGTCACAGCAGATAAAACACATCCTTTTGGCTTGTAAAGATTTTGGAGTCTTTTCATGAAACCAGATGGGTTCTAATTAATGCAGTCGCTGTACACAAGCCTACATCTTTTTATTCCTAACTGGCAGCCTGAGATCCATTTGGGATTTACCTAATGAGTCTATTCCAGGAAACTACCGTTTGCATTAATTAACTCTATGGTATGAATAAGGGGAACACGTAGAGCGTTGTTAAAATTGAGGACAGAATGACAAACTCCCAGTTCTCTGGACTTTCAGACTTTAAGAATTGTTTTTTATAAGGTGGAATGATGTCCCCAGTACCCTGGAGAGCTCCGCAGCCTCAAAGTGTTGTCACTGCGTCCCTTCTCTTTAATGACAGAATCTTAATTTTGTTTGGAGCATCTATGTGCCCAGCTAAGTGTCCACCTCCCAGCTACACACAGCCATGTGGATGAGCTCTAGGCAGTGACGCCCAAGCTGTTCATTTGCTGAAGCTGAGCGCGGATTCAGCAAATGGTATTGGTTTTGGCCCAAAAGGAGTCAAGTGGACCACAACTTTTACTTTCTCTTCTTTCCACTTGGACTGTAAACGTAGTGTCTGAAAGTGAAGTGGTTATTCTGATTTTATAAGGAAAAAAATCGCCATGATGAAGGTGGCTGAGCAGAAAAATGTACAGAGTCCAAGACACATTGGCCTCATGTATACATATACTTCTCTGGGCTGGCCAATGAAATTGAAGACCCAAATCCCCATTGGCTAGTCATTGATATCCCAAAGACAAAGGTGTCTAAGCTCTCTCTAAAACATTTTTCCCATTTAAGTATAAAAAGTCTTATATTTTAAGAGTCATTTTTGCTTGCATGCCTTGAGTCTGCTTACCTTCATGAAAATACAGGAGAGAAAATGTCCAGCCTCTCACTCTATCCAGCACAACTACATTCTACTCAAAGCATTTGTGAGTAAGAAAGGCTTAACCAAACACTTGAGGATCACAAGATGTGTTTCCGGTCTTTGAACCCAATAAACATTAAAAATCACGTAGCAGAGATTTTAAGTTTTGTTTATCATTTTGGACTCTGCAAAAATGGAGATTTTCTTGACAATTTTTCCATGTAATGGCTAGGGTCCTGTCCTCCCCTGAATCTTCTCTGCAGTCCTCAATTCCCACTTTTATGTTTTTATGTAACTTCTCTTTGAAAGCTTAAAGGCAATTCTCTCTTTTCATCTCATGACCACTGGTCTGATTTTTTCTTTTGAAGCCATCCTACCAACACAAAGCCTGACTTTCTACCTCAACCATGTCCTAAAGTATTATGTATTTGTTTGTTCATATTTTTAAGAAATCTTTTTTATTGTTGCCTTGCTGAGAAAATATTGGTATCAGTTATTAAAACATACAGATTATTTTCACTTTGTTGTAAGTAAAGGAATGAGGTATGTATACATGTTGATATGGATTTATGTCTAATTTTATATTTCTAGAAATTACTATACGGGCTGCATCAATTAAATTTCTACTTCAAAGGGCAGATATAGTCTTTATAAATGTCTTCTAAAATATTGATAGCATCTCAAAAGGTTTTGAAAACAGAGCAAGTGTCGCATAACAGGAAAACCAGATGGACTGGCAGGCGCTTAGCTGTTGTGTGACCACTTATATTTTTCTATCTCTCTGAATTTTCATCTATTAAACAGATAAAATACACTGTGGTTATTATGTGGCTTAGAAGATTAATGAGACTGTAAATATAGGCTGCATGAGATAAGACGAAAATGCTGTAAAATGGTAGATTGTTGAGAAAGATAATAAATCTTAATTTTTAGATTCTGGACTCTATTTTTTTTAACCAAGAGTTGACCTGAATTTTTTTAAAATATTTTTTATCTACTAATTTAGAGAGAGAAAGTACAAACAGAGGAAGGGCAGAGGGAGAAGAAGAGGAAGAGAGAAAATCTACAAGCACACTCCCCTTGAGTGCTCAGGAGCCGAATTTGAGCCTCATCCCAGGATCCTTAAGATCATGACCTGAGCTGAAACCAAGAGTCTATCGCTTAACTAACTGAGCCACCCAGAAGCCCCTGATCTGAATTTTGATAATTGAGGTTTGCCTTAGATTTCTTCTCAGTATCTCTTCTATGGAAAATTCGGGCAATGAGCTCATTATCCTAAGTAGTGGTGATACACCATTTAGTAACACGTTACTATATGAAGATTGCTGCTAACCAATGACACAACAGGCAATGAGTACTCTACAATCAACTCAAAATAGTTTTCTGGCGTGGTAAACTCACACAGAACACAACCACCAGCACCCCCTACAGTGTGGCTTCAGGATGACTCACTTTAAAGTATTTCCTTTTTTGCAAGTGAAATCATCTGTAGATAGTTAATGTGAGAGAAAACAAGTGAAAAGAGGTGGTTAGTGTTAAAGCTTGGAATGCAGCTGACGATCATTAACCTAAATTACCACTCACCAGCCCACAGAGACACCAAGCGGAATAAAACCAGGGAGGTTTCCTATTTGGATTCCAGAATACATACAACCATGTGGTGTGAGTATTGCTTGATCCCTCTGGAAAGGTTGAGCTTTTATATTTTAGAATCTGTGTCAAGACCACATTTAGAATATAGAAAGGAAAAATGCATTTGATTTATTCTGTTTATTTTCCAGAAATAATAGACAATCAGATAACAGATAAAAATAGGTGAATGTTTCTCATGCTGTTAAATTTTTACAAGAAAGAAAAATTCCAATTTCATCATGAAATTCTTATATATCTCTGATTGGGTAAGTTATATTTTTTTTCTTCACTATCCAATTATTTCAGCATGAGATATAGAGTTGTTTTAGGAAACAATTTTGGGGTTAAAATGTCCTTGATATGAATAACCCACATCTCTGTGGTCATGTTACCATGCAGGATGCCTCTTTCCAATCCCAGGAACACATGCTGAAATGACATACAGAAAAAATAGTTTAAAATATGAACACCATTTACTATTTCATTATTTATTTCCTAAAAGCTACACTTTATAGTCAAATGTTAGATGTAATCAGATATTGCCACGTTGTGTAGATATAACTGATCTCTTTTAGAAGCAGGAATTCCTCATGGAAATTTTACAAAAATGACTTTTATAATATATAAAGCCTACACTGTATTATATGATAAAAATGCATGGAAATATTTTATTGATCACTTTAAAGTATTGGATGTGAGACTTTTGTAGATCTTTAAAAGTATATTTTAAGGAGTCTTGAAATGGAGACTAATACATTTTATCACTTAAATATAAAAAAACAGTGTAATTTTTAAAGTATTTTTTCTAAGAGCTACAGTTTATTAAGTGCTTACTATATGCCAGGAATTGTGCTCACCAAGTTACAGGTATTGTGACACTCACAGTGACTCTGAAGTAAGTATTACTTTTCCCATTTTAAAAGGCTTAGAAAGATTGAGAATCTTGCCAAATTCTACATAGCTAGGGCTGGGACCATACCTGGTTATCAACAAAGCTCATATTCTTAACATATTGTTAAGAGGTGTTCCTCTCTAATATTTTGCCAATGTTTTATATCCTTATTTCTATTCATTACAAAACTTTTACCTCTATGCTTCTGGCTAATATTCTTATGATTTTATTTTTTTTTTATTTTTATTTATTTATGATAGTCATCAGAGAGAGAGAGAGAGAGAGGCAGAGACAGAGGGAGAGGGAGAAGCAGGCTCCATGCACCGGGAGCCTGACGTGGGATTCGATCCCGGGTCTCCAGGATCACGCCCTGGGCCAAAGGCAGGCGCTAAACTGATGCGCCACCCAGGGATCCCTATTCTTATGATTTTAAAAATAGTTTCTAAAGTTTATAAACAATAGTGTGGTGATAAAGAACTTCTCTTTGATTCAAACAAAGTAACCCTACAGAGACACATCATTGATTCTGTGTTCAAAATGGCATGCTTTATAGGCCTGCCACTGCAGAAGTCTTCATGTGATGAACTTTACCTTTCTGCCTTAAACCCATGCATTTCCAGTTGAAGACAAAATCCTTAGACAGGGGTCTGTGATTGTAACTCCCCTCCTCTGACTTAAAAGCTGTTAAGTACCTTTGTGTGTAATGAGCCATGTGAGTATTGCATCTAGAACAATTCATGATTTGGGGTTTTCCAGTCTAATAACATATCATGAAGTTAGTAAGCGTAAAATTTAAGCTAGACTTGAAAATAATGTCCTTAGGAGCCTTCAGCTTTATTACTGACTCCAGTTCTCCATCTAGAAACTGGAAACTACAATGCTCACATGTACCACAGTGGGATGTCGTGAATGGCTAATTACAAGGACTCAGCTTATTAAAGTTGTAGATAATTGCTAAGTATCTTTTTAACCTCTGCTCTGCACT
The DNA here is from genome assembly GCF_048418805.1 of Vulpes vulpes. Lineage (NCBI taxonomy): Eukaryota > Metazoa > Chordata > Mammalia > Carnivora > Canidae > Vulpes > Vulpes vulpes. Next base: position 52,917,164 of record NC_132784.1, on the reverse strand, counting down.
GCCAGAGAAATAGAGGCAGTGAGCTAATGGGTTTCTTCCATTCTAAGTGCTCCATCTTTAGAGTTTGAACATCTGCACAGTGTCCTTGTTGGTGAATATCAAGTAGAATAGAACACATTACTAAAATAAAAAGGGCTCACTGGTTCAAAATAGAACATTTACCATTATATATCCACTATAGTAGTTCCTACACAGTCTTTCCCCAGCTTCCAAACATCCATCTCTTATCTCCTCCAAGTCAAGCACAATGGCCTCCTTGCTGTTTCTCAAATGGCAAAGGCCTGCCATTTTGCCTTGTTAGCTCTTCCCCTATATAGCCAGGACATTGGCTCACTGATTCAAGGTCTCTGCTCACTTATCATCCTGACAGAGATGACTTCCATGGGTTCTCTGTCTAAAGAGTGCTGCTCCATTCTCTTCTGCCCCTACACTCTACCTACCCCACTGCCACCTGTCTTGAGCCCTTGACCCTGCCTTATTTTTTTTATAGTAATCATGATCCCTTAGCATATTGTATTTGGTGGTTTTATTCTCTGTCATCTCATTCTGTGACGGGAAGCTCTGTGAGAACAGGGACTTTTGTGTGTTTTACTGATTACTGTATTCTCTACATTAAGAGGGCACTTGGGATATTTTAAGCAGTTACTAAGTACATGGTAACTAAGAGGATAAATATATGGGGAATATTTCTGCATTATGTGTTCTCCAGTCTTTATTTCCCAAATGCCTGCTTCCAATCATCACTAGTGTGGTCTACATTTGATTTTGGACATTTATAAGGCAGAGGAGAATTTTGTCTTTCAGAACGTTTTAAAAAAGAACTTATAACTCACAAAATCAAACTCTAATATAAACACTTAAAGAGAGGGCAACAGAAATCTATGGCTCTGACATAGTATTAGTTTTATCATCATAGACATCTGAACTTATTTTCATCTTTCTTTGGCATACATGGTCTAGCATAGGCTGAGGTTCTGAAAGACTGGAGTTCTAATCTATTTGTAAGACATTTGCCAACTGAGTATTGCTTGGATTATACCTTCAGGAATAATGATGCCTACTTACATTTTTTTTCTCATGAGAGTTTATTAAATAAGATCATTCTAAGATACCTAACAAAATGACTAATGTGTATTGGGATCTAGTATGTGTTAGTTTTCCTTCTTCCCAGAGCAAGATATATAAATCCTTATTTATCCTGGAAACAGGTAAATGTTTCGAATCTCTATTTTTTCTCCTTTCAAAGACTGGCTAAGTCACTCTGCAGGTATATCTGCTGTTGATGAAGCTCTGAAAGGCTCTTTCTTCTGGCTACTTCTTCCTCTCCCTGTGGCTCTGTTGGACCCTTTCAGTGATACTTTATTATTCGAGCTTCTTGTCCTGCAACAATCCCATTAATGTTGGTGTTTCTAAGGATTCTGTTCTTGTCCCTTATTCCATAAATGTTTTCCAAGTGATTTTGTTCATTCTTCTTTTTAGTATGATCTACTAATGCTAATGATTCCCCAGCCCAGCTCTTTCCTGTAAGATCAGGCTCCTCTATTCAGTCAGTGCCCTGTCAGCTGACATTGTCTCTACTAATGTTGACAAGTGGAAAAGCTTTTCCCCCAAATGAAGTTGGTCTTTTTGCTGTATTTGCTTGATAACTGGCTGGGAGGAAGTAGGAAAAGGGAGAAGACAAAGCTGAGTTCTGGTTTCTAGCTAATGTGACAGCTACAACTGAGAGAGAGAGACAGAGACAGAGAAGGAGGTGACAGAAATGTCCTGGCTCTCAAATATGGTGTTGGTTACCCAGACAAGGAGCATCTGCCAGGCTTCTCTATAAAGTTACCTTAAAGTAACTTTAAGTTCACATCAACAGAGATGATTCAAATCAAACTTGATAGGACACAATGAAAATAACACACTATACTTCAGTTTTTGCTTCACAGATGCATTACCTGAGTCAAATCCTATAAAGAGAGGAGATAAACCAAAATGAAAGGACATTCTAGAAGATAACTAGTTTGTAATTTTCAAAAGCATCAGAATCAAGAAAAGATTGAGAAAGAGACCTAATTAATTTGAAGACATGATTTTGATCTGGATCATTTTACTCTAAAGAATGCTTTTGAAGTCACATCTCCCTTTTAGACCTCAGTTTCTCCTTCTGTAAAATGAGTAGCTTGGATTTGTTTTCAAAATGTCAGCTGACATTTATCAAGTGTTTAGTTTGCCCTTGGCACGTGTGCACATGTGCACTCATACACACAAATGTTATTGGAACAGCTAGAAAAACTTAAATGAGATCTAAGGGTGACATTGTAGTAATGTATCTACTTTTGTTTCCTACTTTTGTTGACCATCTTGTGATTATATAGGAGAAAGCCCCATTTGTAGGAAATCCACACTCTAATATTTGGAATGATGGACAACATGTTGACTACTTTTTCTGAAATGGTTTTGGGGGAAAAGTTCTTTGTATTGTACCTGCAATTTTTCTGTGAAGATTGAAATCATTTCAAAGTAAAAATAATTTTTAAAAAAATGTAGACGTTTTCTAAATGGTAGATAATCATGGCTATCTGAACTGTATAGCAACCTAATCAGATTTCTATCTCAAATGGTCACTCTGGCAGCTCTGTGGAAAGTGTATTTGGAGAGTGGGAGGGTGGAAAGATTGTAACACTCGTGACATGTGACTTTTGGAGAAAAACACAGCAAGGTCCCTATTGGAAGAATGCATTGCAAAATAGCAGTTCATCCTCCGAGCTGAGATTGTTTTAGGCCAAACTCTCAAAGTACATGACTATATAAAGAGTCTCATTTTTTTTTTTTTTTGAGTGGGAAATATCAGAAAGGGAGAGACAGAACATGAGAGACTCTTAACTCTGGGAAACGAACAAGGGGTGGTAGAAAGGGAGGTGGACAGGAGGTGGGGGTGACTGGGTGATGGGCACTGAGGGGGGCACTCAATGGGATGAGCACTGGGTGTTATGCTATATGTTGGCAAATTGAACTCCAATAAAATAAATAAATAAATAAATAAATAAATAAATAAATAAATAAATAAAGTCTCCAGGAAATGCAGACTAGATGGAAAGCTATAGTAGCTGTCTACAAGTTGACTTCCAGACATATTTTGGAGATTGAATAGGTAGTAGAGGCTGAAAGATTTTATATGGAGGGTAAGGAACAGAGAAAAATCTAGAATGACTCATGAGGTTTTAACATGAACTCCAGCAATGGCTTAGTATATGGCTTTATATATGGAGAAGATGGATGAGCAATTTGGGGAGAAAAATCAAGAATGTATATCTTGTTATGAGTAGGTAATTTACTAAAGAAGCAACCCCATGGCCAATATGTATAGATTAATATTCAACTTCATTAGTATTCAAAAAAACAAAACATTGAAGCATTTTCACCTATCAGATAAGCAAAATCTTTTTCATATTTTCTATTACTATAGTAAATATGAAATAAGAATTGCAAAACTTATTTAATAACAGATGTTTCTGGGGGTGGAGAAAATAACATCTCTTACAATTTTGTGCAGCAAATTTGCATCACACTAAGTTGCAGACACCTCTTCCAGCATGTAGGCAGCACCAATGTTCATGCTTTGTAGTGGTTAGAGACCACTGGAATCCATGGTCTTGGCCAGAGGAGAACCAGTGAGCTCTCTAGGTTTAGCCAACTCACAGGACTCCATTGTTTTCGAAACACACTTCTTTTGCCAGCACACACTCCTTCACATGGGATGTCTTCTGCTCCCAGAGGGTTTACTGCTTCAGTGCTACTCATCTCTCAAAATAACACTAGTAGCCCCTTCAAATTCAAATTATTCATACGGCCATCTATTCATTGGATTGGTCTTGATGTATTTTCCCTTTTTACTGGTGGCCCAGATAGCTTTTATTTGTGTGAGTCTGTCTTACTTATTGCACAGAGTGTTTGGAAGATTTTACTGGATAAGACTTAAGAAGCCTGCATTGTTATTGTGCACTCTAATTCATTGCATAAATGCAGTACGACTGTTATTACAACCAAAAGTCAATCAACTTTTTAATTGATTATTGGCATTCAGTGGATATGGGGATAATGTGTCTTGATTCCATAAGATTCCAGTTATGGAACATTAACAGTATATATATGATATTCTAGATTCTCCAGTTTTTAATATTCTCACTGTTATGGTATTTTACACTTAAGAGGATCTCTCTACGTCACATCTAAATCTACATCTATATGTTCCTTTTCATCCATTAAAGCTGAAGACATAGAGTCTATTATTCCCAGATATATTTACTAATTATTTTGTTCTTTGAAATTAATTGTAAACACTACCATATTATTTAAGAGAATTGATGGGTTTATGTTTTTAAGTCAGTTGAACTAGCCATAAACAAAAATAAGAATCCTTTATTTAAAAATCAAAGTTGTGCCAAACTTTTGGGAAAATGCAGTTTTTCCTGAAATATCAATTCAGTAATTTCTAACATATTTAGTTCTATCTCGACAGCTCTGAGAACTGAACCACCCTTTTGAAAATATTAAATCAACAACTTGTACCTTGCTTTATGCAACACCATGCCCCCGAAATCTTTGGCATACATCAAATGATGTTTTAAAAGCACTCAGGGAAATCACTGTTTGCAAGAATCAAGTGATGAATTTTCTTTTAATGTGACTAACTGTTTTGTAAGTTATGTCCTCAGTTAAATTTAGAATTTGAGTTTCCTATCACAGTAACTCAAAATAGTTTATGATATTATTCTGGAGGCTGGTTGTTACCAGCCTCCAGAATTTATTCAATATAATGTGGAACTGTTTTGAAAACCACAGTAGGATAATTTTTTAAATGGTGAGAAATGGCTGTGTTAAATGTATTTTAACTATAAAATAGTCCCTAAACATGGTCCCTCAGTGGGATGTTGCTGCAAGGCTTCTATGCGAACGTTCAATGTTGACATTGCAGCTGACACAGTGAGGCGTCATAGAGTAGGCCGTGTTTGGGCACTTAATAAAGTTTTTTTTTTTTTTTTTTTTTTCTGGAAGGAAAGAATGATCTGATCAGGGCATAAATGTGCAGAAAGGTATAGTTGATTAGATGGGTAATGTGTTCAGGCCACCATCCCTGTCATCCTGTCTACCGGGGGCCAGGCAGGGGTGGGGGGGGCCGTTTCCTGCAGCCATGCTGGGTGATTTATACTTCATTTGTTGGCAATTAGAAGACAAGGAAGAACTAATATAGAAGACCAGAGCCTCATGGCTGTGATGGAAGAGGTTGATTCTGTTCACTATTTGCCAAGATTGCTTTGACAAGGGCAAGTCTGGATGTGTGCGAACCAATTAGAAAGCACTGTGAGAGTAACAGCAGCCCTGTGTGTTCACACGTAGCTGTGTAGGATATGTTTTCACATGTTGTAAAGTTAATTTGTGTAGTAGTTCACTCCTGAGAACAGAGAGGCCCAGAGAAGTCTTAAATGCTCACAAAAGACAGCAGTGCTGGTAACTGGCCCACTGGGGTGAGATCACAGGCCTGAGGATGGGCACCAAATCCCCACCAGGCTCCGTGGTCAGTGACCTACACCTGCCTTCTGGTGGGCCGGCCAACAGCACCCACCTTTCTGCATGTCACCAACTGCCCTGTGTGTCAGCCGGAGGAAGTGTAGTCTTGTGCATAAAAATAAAAATAATAATAATAATAAAAAGACCAGAGTTCTGTTTGACACTAGCAATTTTGGGAGAAGGATAAGCACTCTGATCAGAAATAAACTGAGAATTGGTAGAAGCGGTTTCTATGATCAGCTCTGCTACTGCCTGGCTGTGCCTTTGAGTAAATCGCTGAATTGTGTGATTTTCCCATGTGTAAAATAAAGAACCAAATGATTTTCAAGGACCTTCTAGCTCTAAGATTCAGTTTATATTTCAAATAGAAAGTATCTGCCTGGAGGCATTAATATATTGTTCACAGTTTCACAATAAACTACTTTCCAATAAATGAACTGCCTAAGGCAATTTGAATGAGTCTCTTTCTCTCCCTCTGTCTGAATCTTTCTTTCCCCCTCCCTCTCCCTCTCTCTCTCCCCCCCCACCCGCGTTTCCTCATTTCAGATTAATGACACACTAATTTTATACTAATTATCCTATCTGTTGCATTGACTTCTGACTTGATTGATCACATAACTCATACTCATTCTCCACCCGCCCTGTTTTCTCAGCTGAATTCCCCAGCTTCCACTTGTGTACTGGGCATGTTAGGGAGGGAAGCGCCGTTGCCCCCTGGGGGAGGGCTCCCAGTGGAAGGCATTTTATAAGCATGGCTCCCAGTAGGACCTGCAGTTGTCTTACCTGCATGAAGCTGCTGGTAATCAATTGGGCTGATTGATCTTACATGCGTTTTGAAGGATGTTTATATCTGTCATTGAGTTTTATAACATCTCCCTCATGTTTTATATCAACAGTATTGAGTAGTTCATGGTGTTCTTTTCCTGTTAGGAATAGCAAATGACATTTTGATTCTTTTTTGCTCATATAACAATTATGAGCAGGGTTTTAAGGTAGACTTCCCAGGTAGGAACCTATAGGTGATGGTGGATCAGTGGTAGCTATTCAGAGGATAGCATCACATCAGTTTGTTAGAACTTTGAGTTTAAAATGAAACAGCCTCATAATCATTCCTTCTGATATTACATGCAAAAGAAAAAAAAAAACAAACCTTCTATAAATCCCTCCCAATGTGTTAAATCAGTGTTTTAAAATGTTTTTGCCAGATGTTTAGAAAGTACATCAGCCGCCTTCCTTTCTCTTGAATCTAAGTTGTCCTCATTGGGATCAGGGCTATGGAATGAAGTCTCTATTTTTCTTTAAACAACAAAGCCCTTCCCAGAAGGAGGCTGTTTCTAATGTAAAAGAAAGGTAAGTGCATTTGAGGGAATAGTCTAGTTACTCAGTGTATAGCAAGGACTTGCAAGTGGAACTGCTTCTCTGAAGTGCGGTAGATATTTGGTTTTCCATTTGATTCTTCTTTATATATACAACACTAAAGCATTTAAAGCACCACAAAACTAGTACTTGATGGTAATCATTATTACTAATTTCTAAAAAAAATAAGGTAAAACACCATACAATCACATCAAAATACTAAGAAACTGATATTCTGTGACAGAGACACTGATTCATCCTTAGCTTCTGTTGTAAATCTTAGTTCATTAGCTTTTTTTTTTTTTTTTTAACTCCCTAGGGATCATTCTCTAAATCCTATGAATATATTCAGTTCAGTGTGTTTGTATTTTCATTTGGTTCAAAGTACTTCTTTTATTTCCCTTGAGATTTGACCTAAGGACGATTTAGAAGTATATTGTTTAGTTCCTACGTGTTTGGGGGTTTTCCTGGCTCTCTGTGTTATTGATTTCCAGCTTAATTCCACTGTGACCAAGGAACACTTGTATATGATTTCAATTGTTTAAATTTACTGAGGTTTGTTTTCTGACTCGGGGTATGGTCTGTCTTGGTAAATGTGCCATGGGCACTTGAAAAGAGTGCAGATCCCATTGCTGTTTGAAGTGTTCTGTGATTATAGATTAGATCCTGTTGGGTTGGCAGGGTTGTTGAGTTCTTCTCTACCCTTGTTGATTTTCTATCTAGTTGTTCTATGAATTATTTAGTGACAGGTGCTGGTCTCCAACGGAAAGTGTGGACTGTCTGTCTCTCCTCCTGATTCTGTCCATCCCTGATGCATTACCATTATTTTGCAGCTCTGTTGTTTGGCACACACACATTCGGGGTTGCTATGGCTACTTCTTGGTGGATCATTATGTAATGTCTGTTTCTGTTCCTGGCAATTTTCTTTACTCTGAAGTCAATGCTAACTGATTTTAATAGAGCTACTTCTGCTTTCTTTTCATTAATGTTTGCATGGTAGATCTTTTTTCATCCTTTAATTTTCCACCCAGCCGTATTATTATATTTGAAGTGATTTTCTTATAAGCAGCTTATAGTTGGGTCAGTTTTCTTAGGTCTATTTTCATTTTTTGCTAGTTGGTTTTGCTTTGTTTTGTTCATTTTTTTATATACATCCATTTTACAAATCTCTGTGTTTTAGTTGGAGTGTTTAGACCATTCAATTATAACATGCCTATTGATATTTTTGGACCTACATCTGCCATTTTCTGTTTTGCTTTCAGTTTGCTCTGTTTTTCATTTATCTGCCTTTCTGGGAGTTGCTTAAATAATTTTTAGAATTTATCTTGATTTATTTATATGGCATTTGGATTGATCTTGTATAACTTTTAGAGGTTGCTCTAGCACTATATAACTCCAACACTTACAGTCTACTTTGGACATTTTACCAGGTTGAGGAAATATAGAAACTCTACTTGTCTTTATATTACTGTGGTCTTCCCCATTTGTAAATAACTGCCTTAAATGTGTCATTTACTTGCATTGAAACCCACATAAGGCCATGCTATGTTTTTGCTTCTACCATCAAACATAATAAAGGAAACTCAAGAAGGAAAGTCTTTTGTATTTATCCATCTTTTTGCTTCTTGCATCCTTCCTTTCTTTCTGATGTTCCACAGTTGATTTTTTGTGGCTTCCTTTCAGTTTAGAGAACATCGTTTAGTCATTCCATCAGATCACGGGGGCTGGCAATACGTACTCCTGGTTTTCTTCATCTGTAAGTATCCTAGGTCCCCTTCATGACTGAAGGATATTTTCACTGAATACGGAATTTAGGATTGACAGGTCTTTTCTCTCAGAATTTAAAAACCCTTTATTTGATGAGAAATTCCCCATCATTGCATGGCACCTAAGATGTTCTTCACTAACTTTAAAGTTTCTTTTGTCCTAGGTTTTCATAAATTTGATGATGTGTCTTGCTGTGGATTTCTTCAGGTGTTCTTTGTAGTTCATACAGCCTCTCAAATCCATAGGTCTACATCTTTGGCTAAATTCATGAACTTTTTAGTCATTATTTTTCAGCTACTTTTGCAGTCCTGCCCTCCCATCTCCATCCAGGACCGCCAAGGCCCATGGTTCAGGTCTTGTGCTGTAAGTGCCCATGCCACCATTGCTCTGTGCATTTTCTTCAGTCGGCTTTTCTCTTGTTTACCTACTAGGCAAAAAACATTGTTCTGCCTTCAAGTTCACTGGTTTCCTTCTGTCTCTCCATTCTATCCACTGAGCTTTTTGTCTCAGTTATTGTATTCTACAGTTCTAAAATTTCCATTTGTTTCATCTTTGTATCTTTGATTTCCTTCCTGAAGACTCTTATCTTTACTTTCCTTTGTTCTTGTAATGTGAAAGCTTTTTTGTTGTGATGTCTTTTAATTCCTTATCAAACAAATAATTTTAATATCTGTATCATTTTGGTGTTTGGACTCTTTTGGTTGATTTTTCTCATTTAAATCAAGTTTTTCCTGGATCCTGGTGTGGTGGGTGACTTTCAATGGAACCAGAACATTTTGAGTATTATATTGGGATAATCTGGGTCTCATTTCCATCTATTCTTTTAGCTGGTCTCCCCTAACATCCCTTAGACAGGAGAAGGGAGCAGCACCTCTTTATTGCCAGTGGGGTTGGAGATCCAGGTTCCCACAATCAGTCTCTTAATACCAGGGAGTAGGGTAGGGATGGTCCTTACTCCATTTCCTTATCAGACCCTCAGTGGCTTGGAGGCATAGGGGCAGCTTGTTAATGCTCCAAAGTTGGCCTTTGCTAACATTAAGGGGAGTGGAGAGCTTGGCCTCATTACTGCTGGGCACTAGACCATTGGTGATAGAACCCAGCAGGGAGGTGAAGGTGGCATCTCATTACTGCCGGATGGGGCTGGAAGTCCAGGATCTCCATGTGAGGGCACCTTGTTATTGCCCAGCTAGCATGATACCATCCAGTGGGGAGTTTAGAGCCTGGGGAAATCAGAAATCTAAGCTCCTTGCTCTCTTTGTTTGTTTGTTTGTTTATTTATTTATTTATTTATTTTGTTTTTTTGCTCCTTGCTCTCTTTGATGGCAGAGGTAGAATAAGGCCTCTTTTTTTTTTCTTGTAGTATTTGCTGGAGTAGAGAGATTACTGTCTCAAATGTTCTATTTCCCAGTACACCCCCTTTCCAGACCCTTGAGCCAGAGAGAGCAGGCTTTTCTGACTGCATCCATCCATGATTCCGAGTTGCCAGTAGAATTCTTCAGCTTCATATGTGGTTTATATGAGCCAAAAGAAAACCTAGGAACTCAGTTAACTCCTTTCTTGAGTTTTAAGGTCACTGGCTAGTCTGCCTTCTTCTCTCTACCTTTCAGAATTTTCTTCTGTTTGCTTTACATATAAGGTTCAGAGTTTTATTAGTGCTTAGCAGGAAGAAGAGGGGGAAAAAAGTACTTCTGTTTCATCTTTATCAAAGCAGAGCTTCCCTATGTGATTCTTAAAAAAAACCCAAAATAAGAAAACAAAAACATGTCTTCAAGGTGCGGCATTCTCATTAATTTATTAAAAAGGGAGAATGTTTTATCTGTTGACAAGTCAGAAAGCTCATGGTGTCATCTGTCCCATAGCCAGCAGTAGAGATGGATTGACAAGGCCCTTCAGAGCCTGAGATTCCATCGTTGTTGAGAGGTAGCAAGCATTTATAGGGAGTGAGTTACAGAGGAAATCAATCGGGGACTTGTTACATTAGAATAATAGGCTCACATCACCCCTACAAATAATCATCCTTATGTTCCAGGAGGGTAAACACGATTGATGTACAACTAAGAAGTGTGAAGGCAAGATAATACACTTTTAACCAAGACACTATGATGATGATCATCATCATGATTGTATTGTGACTATTATATTGTGACTATTTCCAGTAACTTCAAATATCAGGACCAAACAAAAATTGTACCCAGTTGTCATACTTGCTCTGAATCATACTCTGCTGTACTATTCTTGCTGAGGAAACAATTTAATAGATGTTGTTTCATACTTGAAAGCAAACGTGTACAATTTGTTTAGCATAAAAAAATTAGCTCACTTCCTTTACTGCAAAAAAATTTATATACTTTGGAAACTTCAATATTGAAATAGCTAGCATCAATATTATTTTATACTTGAAGAATGTTGGTTTCATCTAGAGCATTGAATTTTTAGGTTTTATGCATTATCATTCAATAGTAATGATCTAAAAGATTTGGTTCACTCAGTTCCTATGGCTGCTTTATATCACTGTTTACAAGGGTATTTCAATGGGCAGAATTGACAAGAATTGAAGAAGTCTTTCAAAGAAGTGTTACTCTATTTTTCCTAACTTGAAAGACATATGGTAAGTAAAACCAGAAAACTGTTTTTTTTTTTGTTTTAGAATTAGATAGATTACCAGTTTTTATTTTAATATTCACTTCCTTGAGAGAATGAGTTAAAAAATTTAGCAATTGAAAAAAAAGTGTTTCAAATTCAAGGTAAACTATTTAAGTTTTTGTCATGCAACTGATTTGATTTCTGAACCCATATATACATGATGAATACTAATACAAAAACTATATGAAGCTCAGATATGGCAATGTGCCACCTGTACGGCCAGAGAGCAGAGTTCCTGTGTGTGTGTGTGTGTGTGTGTGTGCATGTGTGTGTTTGTGTAGTGGAGAGAGTGTGACTTGGGAGTGATACAGACTCAATTTTGAATTTCCAGGCATCAATGTTTGCTTTCAGTTCTCTCCCTTAACCTGCATCACATTTCTTGCCTCTCATAAAGTGGGGAGGAAAGAATGATGGATTTTATAGATTTGAGTGATGATGGATAACCTTCCTTTGGGAAAGAGTACTTGAAAGCATTTTTTCCCCTATTATATATAATCTTGCTCAACCATTCGTCTAAAGTGACGTAAAGGGGACCACGCTTCAAGAGGACACTTCCTACCCTGCTCTCAAGGCTCATTTTACTCATTAAAGGAAAAATCACAGCTGTTATCCCAGAGCTGTCACCAGACATCCTCTGCCAAGTAAAGCAGCATCAGGAAGTTAAACCAAGATCAAATAATCTGAGGCTTGCTGCAGGAATGAACAGTACACTTTGCCCCTCCAGAACACTGATGGGTCTGCCATCATCTGTTCCAGAGTAAGAAGTAGAGACTGCAAACATCCAGGCACACAGGGTGTTGCTTTCCTAAGCATTTGGTTAGCATCCTAAGTAACTGAAAGCCCCTCCCACCTTTGTAATTGTTAGAATCATCCTCCAATTTTACTTAAAGTTGTGTGAAAAGAAATAAAATAAAAATACACTTATGCATAAACAGTAGGAAAATATTTCCCTAATGATGACACGTTTTGAATTGATTTTCAAAAATGCTTTCTCTCTCAAGAGAGTAAAAAAGTATCACCAAACATCTATAGACAACTCTCTTTTAAAAAGATCATTGCCTTATTGCAGTTTCTAGATTCTTAAGAAAGTATAAGAGAGACATCTACTGGAGTGAAGAGGACATGTCATGTTTTCAGATAAGTTTTCTGTTTCAGGGAAATAGCACAACTACATTTCCGTTGCCCTAAGATTTTGTACCATATACTTCCGTGATGAGCACGTTACCATAGTTATGAAGATTCATTTATGAAAATGTGTGAACACCATGTGGAGGCCGAGAAAATTAAGGCCATTCCACTTTAAGTTCAGCGTTAGCACAAGTACTGCTATCCCAGGCCCCTGTGAATAAGAGCTAAAATTTACAGTACTTCAGTTACAGGAAAAAAAAAACAAAAATAGCTTACAGCTTAACGTCCCAGAAAGCCCCATATTAGAATGAGAAAGAGCCCAAGCCAGTGGCAGGAAGCCCCACATTAGAATGAGAACAGAGCTCAATGCCCTTGAAAGCCCCATATCAGAATGTAAACAGAACTTGAGAAATTCCTCTCCCCCCCTTCTAGAGGTCCCCTAGAGCAGCCCATAAAACTAAGCTGAAACCCACCTCAGGGTCCCAGTCCCTGCTCCTCTGTGTCAGGTATACTTGGACCCAAGCTCGAGCTTGTTAATAAACCCTCGTGCACTTGCATCACTGTTGGCTCCTTGGTGGTTTCTCGGATTCGCAATCTTGGGCACAGCACCATATGCTCAATTTACCAAAGTATAATCAAACAAGTGTTGCTCCACCTCTAAAAAATTATATATAAATTATTTAGCCAATGGTGGATTTTTTGTTAAATACTAATTTTTATTAAAAATTTTAAAATGTTTCTTTAAATCTTATATACAAAAATCATAGGCATGATTATTTTATAAGCTAGAAAACTAATATCTCTTAGAAATTGAACTAGTACAGCATTGTAACTTAAGACAATATAGGCCGATAGAGGTCAGATTTTAGAAGTAGCCACATAAAAAATTAAGTGTCGTTTGTCTAAGTAATAAAGGCAAAAAGCTAGCTGGGATACACAATGACAACTGAACAGTTTCCAGAACAGACTAAAAGCAGGAGTTTTAGGTCCTGCTCCCCTCTGCTTGGAGTAGCTGTGGATGAGTAACTCCAAGAGGCTGAACGTCACATAAAACTTACTGGAAGCTCAATTGCACCAATGCCTCAAGTCCTGATTTATCTAAATAAGCTTGGAATCACTCTCCATGCAGGTCAGCCTGGCTGCGCACTGAGAACACTGAATCAATCTTGTAGATACACAAAGTATAAATATTAGGTATACTCATGGATTCTGTGTCTTAGTTCTGCCTGCTATAACAGAATATCAGAGACTGGGGACTTACTCCACAGAAATTTATTTATCACAGTTCCAGAGTCTAGGAATTCCAAGATGATTCAGTTCCGGGGTGGGGGCTTCCTGGCTTTTCACGAGAGGCCTTCTTCTTCACATAATGGAGAGAAAAAAAATCTTGTCTCTACCTTTTTTGAAAAGGCATTAATCCCTTCATGATGGCCCTATCATTATTATTGAATCTAACCCTAATTACCTCCCAAAGGTCTCACCTCCAAATCCCACACTGGGATTAGGATTAAACATATGAACAGTTAACAATATTGTATTATGCTGTGGAGGCCGAGAAAATTAAGGCCATTCCACTTTTAAGTTCAGCATTAGCACAAGTACAGTCCCAGGCTCCTGTGAATAAGAGCTGAAATTTACCTTGCTTCAGTTACAGGAAAAAACAGTTTACAGCTTAACGTCCTAGAAAGCCCCTATTAGAATGAGAACAGAGCCCAAGCCAGTGGCAGGAAGCCCCATATTAGAATGAGAACAGAGCTCAATGCCCTTGAAAGCCCCATATCAGAATGTAAACAGAATTTGAGAAATCCCTCCCCCTCTTCTGGAGGTCCCCTAGACCAGCCCATAAAACTAAGCAGGAACCTACCTCAGGGTCCCCAAGTCCCTGCTCCGCTGTGTCGGGTATACTTGGATCCAAGCTCGAGCTTGTAAATAAACCCTCGTGTGTTTGCATCGGTGTCGGCTCCTTGGTGGTTCCTCGGATACGTAATCTTGGGCACAACAATGCACTTTAAAAAGACACCAGAGAGTAAAAACACCAGAGAGTAATTCCATGTTCAGGGTTCTTACCACAAAAGAGGAGAGACGTGAAGAAATGTTTGGAGGTGATGAGCAGGTTTATGACCTTGACTGTGATGACGGGTATATATATGTGACAGGGGCATATATGTGTCTGAATTTATCAAAATACATACATTATATGTGCAGTTTTTGTCAGTTATACCTCAATAAAGCTATTCATAAAAAATTATGTCACTTAAGATTTTTTAAAAACAGAATGTTAGGGAGGTTTATGTACTTGGAATATCAAGGAGTCAATGTAGAAATTAATTAACTAAAATAAACCGCATTTTCTTCTAAAAGTTTACTGGGATGCTTGATGATAGAATAAATATGAGTGTTATGTTAAAAGCTTGAAGGATCTGAATATGAACTTAATTGCAAGTCAACAAATGATCTTGGGATAGAGAGATGGCCGGTACATAGATAGATAGGTATCAGAACAGTGCAGGTTCTGTTGGATATCCCTGTGAGGAAAAGATCATTGTTGAGCCCTACCTTGTCCTCTTTTACATATTTATTAAGCCCTGAAAATTATATTGAGACCCTACTTACCTATTCTTAATAAAACTCCAAGCTGAGTATGAGAGAAGATATGTAGCATAGTGAATCAGGATGCCCAAATTTGTACCCAGCAACTTTGAAAGACAGGGTGAATTTCAAAATACGAAATTCAACAGTCATGAAAAAACTTTGATTTGGGTATAAAATAACAATTATATGAAGTGAAGCCAGGAGGAGCTGTGAGTGCAAGACAGTGTCTGTCGCATGCGTTGGGTTGCAAGTGACCTCTGTGCATGGCGACAGCATGCTATGACTGCAAGATAATCTTGGATTAAATTAATGGAAAAATGGAATCTGGGAAGAAGAATAAAATGCTGATATACTTCTTATCACATGGAGCAGGACCCCTGCACTATAAGGCAGAGCGAGATAAGCTGAGGCCATTGGAAAGAGCAGTGATAAGGATGACACTAAATTCTGGGTCATAAAAATAACATTTGAAAGTATACTGGGTGGTTAGCCTGAAGGGCCAAAGTCTTAGGAAGGCAGGATAGCTCCACATGGGCAAGTGTTGTGCTTATTTCCTGTATGAATAGACGTGGGCAGGACAGAATGTATCAGGCGAATACTTCAAGTTTGAAATAAACAAGTGTCTGAAGAAGACATATTTTTCCCTTGGAAGAGACTGTGGAATACGTGTTTGTTCTACATCTATGATCATGTAAAATTGCCCATAAATTGCAGCAGCATATCCTTTTTCAGCAAGTCCAGTGCAGCCCGTTCTTGGGAACAGTTTGGAGACAGACTTCTGTTGGGTCAATAGAGCACAAGTGAATAATAAAAGCCAAGGCCTATGTTGAGCTGGCCAGTTGGCTCTCTCCCACACGGTCCACTTGCAGCGATGAGGTTGATCTACACGACCCCCGACAGCAGCGTCACAATGTTGCTGTGACTCTCCTACAGACCTAAAATAAACACATGCAAAGATTTTATTTAGCTCGTTGATTACTGGTGGGACCATTTCAAACAATAATCCAAAGGCAGACACACACAAACCATCAGGAGTGCGGACATGAATTTGCACAAAATGCAATGTTGGCAACATCTTTCTTAAAGGTAGAAATTAATTGAATTTCCACCTAATAAAATGCATTTGAATATCTATGAAAAAGAATTATCATTACCTTCAGTTTTCTGCATCTTAAACAGGCATAAAATAGCTCAGCCAAAAAAAAAAAAAAAAAAAGGAAAAAAGAAAAACAGAAAGCTAGAGGATCAGATAGCCTCAAAGGTCTGCGAGATGTCCCAATATTTAATTGAAAGAACACAATCTCTTTGCCCATTATTAAGTCTTTGAAGTTCCTTTTAGACAAAAGTTAATCAAGTTGTCACAGGGTGGAGTATTAAAAATCATTTCATTTTCTAGATCACTCTGTGATATTTGAATATAGCTTGAAAGGGGCTTGAAGAAATAAATGGCATTGGTAAAACAAATTTCATTTCCATTCCTGTCTCTCTGAGCCAGGTTTTTAAACACTTACATTTGTAAAAACAGTAAAATAGAAATAAAATTGTGCCCCACCCTACTTCATTGTAGCAAGACGTGGTGCTAACACACACAGCTATAAAGTATTTGGAAATGAAAGAAGACATCATCTCTCTCTCTCTCTCTCTCTCTCTCTCTCTCTCTCCCTCTCTCATGAGATTCGTGTCCCATGAATTTGCTTTTCATGCCTAATATTTCATAAAACATATAGTAATTTGTTTCTCAAAATGCTTTTGCTAATAATAATTGCAATAGTCAGGTAGTCAAAAATAAATGTTTACCCTAATGCCTTTTGAACACAGAGAAGTTGTGCAAATTAAATGTACATGCTCAGTCTTGTGGCACAGACATATGGCAGGACATTCAATAAACTATGCTTCCAGATGTTCTCCAGCAGAAGCGGGAAGGACATACAGATTCAAGAAGAAACTAGTCAATGTAAAGTCGTTGGCTTTTAAAGAAGAGCTTGTTCTGGAGCATTTAAAATGGCTTATGAAGAATATCAGATTGCCATAATATTTAGATTTTTAGGTACGCCTGGGTGGCTCAGTGGTTGAACGTCTGCCTTTGGCTCAGGGTGTGATCCCAGGGTCCTGGGATCGAGTCCCACATTGGGCTCCTTACTGGGAGCCTGCTTCTCTTTCAGTTTGTGTCTCTGCCTCTCTCTCTGACTCTCTCATGAATAAATAAATAAAATCTTTTAAAAAACTTATATTTTATTGAATACTTGCAGAGGATTACATAACAATTTTATTTTGCATTGTCCCAATATACTTTATCCCTGGATTATATCCTTTATAGCAACGTATACTATAATGAAAAATTATAGATATCTATTTAAAAAAGATACTAGAGGGACCACAGTGTTTTCTTTAAAGTGACAAGGAGCAAAGGAATGACCACCAAAAAAAAGAAAGGAAGGACTGTTCTTGTTGACACAATGCGGGCCTGTGGGAGGAGGGAAGCTCCCTCACACCCGGAGCTCCAGAGAGTCCTTAAACGTCTCACCTCTAAGACACTGTGAATGGATCTGAATCTCTGGCTACGTATCATCTTCAGAGTATATTTTGTGACCACTTAGGTTTTTCAAGATCACTGTGGTAGCTTAGATACACTTCAATACACCATCCTCCACCCTCGACACTGAAGAAACCCCACCACACACACACACACCCGTGAGTGGGACCAGGCCTAACCCTGAGGCAGCCCATCCAGGCGCCTCCCATAAATTCAAGCAACAAAAACATTCTGTTTTTCCGAGATAGGAAAACTATCCCCCCCTCGCCCTGACTGGAAAAGTCCCTGAACGTGGTCGTGTTGACCTTCAAAGAAATCAATCATGTCATAACCCGAATGCTATGCTACTCCCACGGTTTTTTGCCTTTAAAAGATGCCTGTAATTGCTAATCGGGGCTCTCTTCCTCCTCAGAGGTGGAGAGCCCGTTTGCGCAAACGTTCAATAAACCCTCTTGCTTGTTGCATCTGCCTGTCTGGGGTCTGAGTCTCTGGGGCGTCCACCGGGACACGTTGGCACCCGTGAGCCCGGGTCCAACAGACACTGAGTAGTATCCTTTCTAAAATGCAGCCAGAATAATAATTTTTTTGGTGAAGACATATGCCTTTTTTCTTTTCTTTTTCCTTCCTTCCTTCCTTCCTTCCTTCCTTCCTTCCTTCCTTCCTTCCTCAGCTTTCCAGGGCTCCTGGTATAAAGACCACCAGAACCCCCCTGCCGGTCCCTGCAACCTGCAAAAACACCCCGCCCCCACCTTCTCTCCCGCCCTCACTTCTTTCCAGCCCATCCAGGGTGGTCCCACCGACTCCCTCTCTCAGGACCAGTGCTCCAGCTGACGTCCTCGCCTGTCCGGCCCCATCAGCTCCTTCTCATCACATTTCAGATCATGTATGTCTGCCTCAGATAATTCTTCCCTGACCAGCAGACTAGAACCGGCTCCCGATTTTACCTTCCCAGCACATCCCATATTTACTTGCACAGCACTTCATGTTTGTCATGATAAATATGTTTAAATGATAAATATGATAAATATGTTTGTGGAATGATTTGATGACCTCTAACTGTGAGTTCTGTGAAGGCAAGAACCGGGTACATTTGCACACCATGTTATGCCAGCATCTACTTCACTGCCTAGGCTACTAGGTTACTACCACTCAACACTTTCTAAAATACAGTGAATGACTGTTAGATCAGATACAATCTACCTAGAGAAGGAAAGAAAGACACTTTAGAAATGGCCTCATAACTGTGCAATGTCACATGGATAGTTGTGCACTAATGCGCCAAGAAATAGTTCCTTTAGTACATTTTGCAATTAATTTTATATACAGCCTCAGATGCAATTTTGAGGCCAATAGCCGGTCCTCTGTAACATCCGATGGCAGCTGGGAGCCCACGGAAGGGCTGTCACAGCCCGGGCTGCTAGTTCTAGTTAAGATTTTGCTCAGTCACCTCGTGTTTCTAGGTTTCCTTGGTTTCCCCATTTGTAACATCAGTATTGTGTCAGATCTGTATGATGTGTTTAAGTTATGAAATTCAGTGAAATAAGAGGCGTAAACCTGCAAACTAATTTTAACAGCTGCATAGAGTATTCAAATCAATGGAAACAGTGACAAACTGTAGCAGCTGGGACAGAGAAGTCCTAGAAGCTGGTTGCCTATCAGGAGAAATAAGCCAAGGCAGACAGATCAAGAGTGAAGGACCTGAAGAGGGAGTAGCCAAGGTTTCGAACACATGATGTTTGATTTTCATTTAAAAAAGAAGAGAGAGGAGCACCTGGATGACTCAGTGGTTGAGCGTCTGCCTTCGGCTCAGGTCGTGGTCCTAGTGGTCCTGGGATGGAGTCCTGCATCCGGCTTCCCACAGGGAGTCTGCTTCTCCCTCTGCCTTTGTCTCTCATAAATAAACAAAATCTTAAAAAAAAGAGAGAGAGAGAGAGAGAGAGAAGGAGAGAATTCAAATCAGACAAGTAGGGACAGAATCAGGCAAATTGCTCAAAGCAGTTGTCACAAATAGAAACAAAAAAACAAAAACAAGCCCATATATAGAAATTTAAGAAATAGTTGCAATGTAATAACCGTACCTGGAAAGTGATTTATTTTTTCTCTATTCTGGTGGACTACTTCAGATCTTAGATTGTGAAATCATCTTTAAGTTCTATTGTTTAAGATGTTTACATGTATATAAATAAACGTGTGCATAGTGGGCCCGTTGAGAGGGTATTCACCTGTTCTGTGATCCTCCCGCAGTGCTTGGAGCTGCTTGCCTGGGCCACCAGCAGGACCTGGTTACCTTGAAAAGCCTCCCAGTTACTGAGTAGCTGCACTTCCTGACATGTGACCCCCAACCCCTTTCCACCCCATAGCTTTATGCAATTTCACACGGATAATTGTGCACTAATGAGTCCAGAAGTTGTTCCTATAATATGTTTTACAATTAAAACATATTGGGGCACAGCCTCAGACAGTTTTGAGGCCAATAGTTAATCCCTAGTGACATGTGCCCAGGAGGAGATATCGCTCCCTCCCCACCAACACCCTCCCTTCTCCCCTATGAAAAGCTAGCAGCTATTTCAAAGACTGAGAACTTCCAAGGAAGAAACAGTCTTATTAGAGTCTAGGGGGAGTTTTTAATAGCGTCGCAGAAGTAGGCCATCACTGTACCCTCAGCAGATGTCAGAGAAGGTGACAGGCTGAAACGTTTGACATCACCCTGTCTGATTGAAGGGAACATGGCCAGTTGATGGCTGGAGGTTCATTGTCCCCTCCAGCTTCAGGATTTTATAAAATCCTTAATCAAAATGTGAGTTTTGGTTTTCTATATAACTTAGATAGAATAGCTGTGTGTGTGCATGCAGGTGGCTTTTGCACTTTTCAAAAATGAATTATGTGAGACTTCTGTAAGGTCTAGTCCCAACCGTTTGCACATTTTGTCAACTAAGCACCTGTAATCAGTCCTAGTAATGACAATATAATCAAGGTATATTAGTGGCCTCTTCCCCTTGGGTGCGATGTAGGGGAGCCAACAGGAGACACGGGGAACTTACGGCTCCCTCCTTCCTCACATCCCAGCTCCCTACCCATTCTGCTTTCTTTACCCTGCCTTCAGCTGTCTTCTTGTACCTGTTGGTTGTCTCACGCCCAGGGATTTCCAGTTCTAGGAGAGAGAACTGGGGAGGCATGTGGCTCTTCCATCTTTCCCAGAACTGATCAATAGGCCTTTGAAATACAATTATGCTCAATTATTTTTCTGCCCAACTGCTGAAAATTATGTGTCTGTTGTAACAAGAAAAAACCCAGTATTAAAAAGGGAGTAATTTGATTAAAGTGATTTCCAGGGGTAGCGTGCTATCTCGAACGGCCCATAGAAACATCACAAAACATATTCACTTTGAAAGCAGTGATGAGATGGCTTCAAAAGCTGACAAACCCACATCTGTCTTTGCCTGTTTTTATTCACTTACTGGAAGTTCTTTGAGCCACATCTTTCCATCTTCCTTTGAGGCTGAGTGGCTGTCAAACTGAGGAGATGCAAGGGAGTCTGCTAGGGGAAAAGGAAAACCAAAACAAAAAACAGAACAACAAAGATTAAAAGCTTTTGATGCATCGAGCGATCTGGGTCGCAGTGCATTTATCTTCCCCGCCAGGAGAACTCCTAGGACTTCCGAGGACATGCGAGTGATAGGAAAGTTCTCTGTGTCTGGGCTCCGCCAAAGTATCTTGGGGGCAAACAGAGCTCCCAGGAGAGCACCGCTCCGCACGGGGAGGGCTGCGGGCACAGACGCGGTCCAGGGACACCGCCACGGCCGCGGGTTCCCACGGGGACGGAGCCGTTACCTCGCAGGTGCTGCCCTCACTGAAGAGATGCAGGAGCCTGAGGCTCAGATACGGACAGGCGGTCCCTCCGGGATGGAACAAGGCAGATCACCAACGTCCCAGGTGCCCCCAAACGTCAGCTCCTTTCCCAACCCGGAGGGCCCTGTACGTGCGGGGATGGTCCTCGGGCGCAGCTTAGCCATTAGGATGCACGTTGCACAAGAGCTTTTCGGACTTCGGGGTCCGCCGCCGCCGCCTTGCAAGGTGCTTCCAGGAAACGCGGACACTGAGGCCGTGGGCTGCGCGTGTCGGGGATGCGGTGCACGTACGAGTGGGTGCGGCTTTGCGAGCGGGCGCTTCACCGAGTCCAGGCCCCGACCCGAAGCACCGCATTTCTGCGAATGTGCGGGGTGACCTCTACACGTGTCTGTGAGATGTGCACTGAGTGTCTCCGTGCCCAGTAGATATTTATTACCTACTCTACGTGTGTAAACGAGTATGGATAAGACGAGGAAAATTAAAGCGTGTTCTATGTGACTCTTGCTTTAAATTTGGGGTGTCTGTGAGAGCGAGCGAGCTGGGCCACGCACGGAAGCAATAAGCGCCTCTCGGGCCAACATGATGACGGGCACCGCGAGGGCAGGCGCCCGGGGCAGGCGCGCTTCGGGGGAGGCCCCCTCCCGTGCCCTGGTTATTCAATCGCACAGTGATCTAGGTGCCTTTTCCAGGGTCCTGGGCACAGAAAACTCCGGTTAAAAAAATCAGCTGACCTTCAGGTAGGGCAACTAGCCCCGCGGAGGGCCCAGGGTGATGGCGCGAGGCCTCAGAAGGAGAAGTGGAGTGGGGAAGGGGGCAGGACGGGCAGGGGGGCATGGCCGGGGAGGGCAGGGGGCAGGGGCAGAGGGGCACGGCGGGGGGCAGGGGGCAGAGGGGCTCGGCTGGGGGGGCGGGGAGGGGCACAGTGGGGGGTAGGGGGGAGGGGCAGAGGGGCATGGCCGGGGTGGGGGCAGAGGGGCACGGCGGGGGGCCAGGGGCGGCGGGGCACGGTGGGGGGGGCGGCGAGCCCCGCCGCGTCCTACGACCCCCGAACCCCGTGCCAGGGAACGAGGGTGGGCAGTGCCTCCAAGCTGAGGATGACCCCCGCCGGGAACCACCTAAGAAGCCGCAGGGATGTCCTGAAACCGCAGGGAACCGGATTCTGCCGACAACCCGAGTGAGACCGCAGGAGGCTGCCCTCTGGGGCGCCGGCAAGGAATCAGGCCGCGCAGCCTTGCCCCGGGCCCGCGACGGAAGGGGGCGAGGGAGGCCCCGCCGAGCCCCCTGCTCATCAAGCAACCTCCCGGAGCCCCGCTGGCCGCTCGCCCCGCAGCTCCCCCGCAGCTCCCCTCCCGCAGCTCCCCGCCCGCAGCTCCCCCGCAGCTCCCCCGCAGCTCCCCGCCCCGCAGCTCCGCCCCGCAGCTCCCCGCAGCTCCCCGCAGCTCCCCCGCAGCTCCCCGCCCCGCAGCTCCTCCCCGCCCCGCAGCTCCCCCGCAGCTCCCTGCCCCGCAGCTCCCCCGCAGCTCCGCCCCGCAGCTCCCCGCCCGCAGCTCCGCCCGGCAGCTCCCCCGCGGCCCCGCAGCTCCCCCGCAGCTCCGCCCCGCAGCTCCCCCGCGGCCCCAACCTGCCCTTAGATCCACAGGCGCCAGCAGGGATCTGGGGGAATCGCTCAGGGCCACGGTGGGCGCTGCCTGGTGCCCTGATGGCAGCCGCGCATCTCCTACCAGCGCAGCCCCAGTGGGGGTAGAACTACCAGCTACTGGGGAGGGGCGGCGGGGCTCCCAAAACGCGTGGCCCGAATGTGCTAGAAACGGTCCTCATCGGGCTGTCTGCGAGCACATGTCGACCTTCGCCAAGGACACCTGCGTTGCGCGTGTCTGCTCCCGGGCCTGGGCTCCCCGCTGCGCAGCCCCAGGGCGTCGGCTCGCCTCTGGGCCGGGGAAGGGCGCCCAGCCCTCGGGGCTGCCGTGGGCGGGAGCCTCCAGGAGCAGCTGGGCCAGATGGTCCCCAGGACCCCGGGGCGGGGGGCGCTGGTCCCCCACAGCTTAGCCAGTGCCTGGGCGTGGGGGTGTGCCGCCTGCTTCTCCGTGCCCACGGGGGCTTCTGTGGGCGCGCTCTCTGCCCAGGCGACCCCGCGGCCGGCGGCTCTTCCTGCCCAGGCCGTGCTCCCCGTTTCCCCCACCCAGAGACCTAATCAGGCCCCGGTCCCCCCTGCCTCCTCTGCTCCCAGGGCCTTCCTGTTCCGCGGGTCTCGCCCCCACCAAACCTCTTCCACTGGCACCTGCTGTCCCCGGGACCAACCCCAGGGCTGCTGGCACCATTCAGTGCTGCTGGTGGTGTAAGTGGTGCAGACCGGTCTCCCTGGCTGCTCCGGACACAGCTCTACACGCCCCCCACCCCCGCCCACCCCCATGTGCCCATGGCAGGAGCTTGGCTTTTAGCTCCAGCACAGCCGCCTTCTTGTGACTGTGTGAGCGTTCCCGATCCTTTTCATTATTCTGTTTCCTTTTCTGCTTAAAGCAGGGAGCTTCTATTTCTGTTGCAACCGCGGAGCCCACCAGGGAGACCGGCCCAAACCTGCACCCTCCAAACTCGGACAGACCTCTTTCCAGAGTGTTTTCAAGGAAACTGTGATAGAGAGAAGCCTGTTTTTATTTACCTCGTAGGAGAAACAGCAAATAACCGCTGCCTTGTTTAGAGGAAAGGTCCTAGGAGATGAGATTTTCAGGGTCACGGTTCCTGAGCCTGCCAGGAATCAGGTGAGCTTGGATCTGCAAACAGGTGGCACATTGTCAATAAAGTCAACTCCTGGCCTAGGGACAGGAGGCCAATTTGGCTTCAGAACGTCTCCATATTTTTGGACCTTGCCTGATTCATACACTTTATCCCAAAGGCACCTTAGGTCCGCAGATGAGCTTTGCTTTGTCTTGTAGGTACTCTCTCTTCACAATAACTGTGTTACCCAAAAGTGTGCTTTCATTACCAGCAGAAAGTTTGATAGGCAATCAGGGCAAACTCATCCCCTAGGTCTTGGGAACTGTCATGTCCTTGTCATCCTGAATCCTTTTTCTGAGCGTTGTCCCGGTACCCCGTCCCGTATTGATTCTAAGGCGGCAAGTTTCCTTGCTGCTCAGGGTCCCAGACTTTGTCCCAGATCATGTCTCACTTGCTCATCACGACGACAGTCAGAGAAGTTAATCTCTGCCTCAGTGATGAGGACAGTGAGGGGCTCTGAGGTTAATTGACTTGACCAAGATCACCAAGCTCATAAATGGAGTAACCGGAATCCAAAATTAGGTGTCTTCATTGTAAATATCATTTGTCTTCTGGAAGAACGTGTTGATTTTCTCACTGCGTGTTATTCTGGTTTGAACTCATTTCTGGATTTGGCATGAGTTAAATTCAATTACACTGTGAGTGAGTTTTTTGTGAATATGTTTCGACGAAGAACTTACATTCTACTTTTCTTATAATGTCTTATTCCAAAGTAAATTTATTTTTGCTTTTAAAATATGGTTATGTAGAGGTGATTCATGAAGAAATGAAGGGAGCTCATCTTCTTTTCTATATGCAAAATTGAAGGGCCACTTGACTCTCTCTATATAAAGTTTATCTTTATATATAAAGTCTCTCTCCCTCTCTCTCTATATAGGCTATATCTATAGATATAGATACAAATGTATTTATTCCTGTTTTATATATATAGATACAAGTATATATTCCTGTGTGTGTATATATATAAAGCTGATATATATATAAAGTTAACATGGTGATTTCTTTAGATAATAAGTTAAAAACCATATAAATTGCTTTATTAAAAATCCTTTAAGATGATTTCAGAGCTCTATTTTGACAGTATTGCTCTAAACTGAACCTATTATGGGGCACCTGGGTGGCTAGGTTGGTTACTCCTCTTTTTTTTCTAATTTATTTATTCATGAGAGACATAGAGAGAGGCAGAAACACAGGAAGAGGGAGAAGTAGGCTCTTTGCGAGGGATCCCAATGCAGGACTTGATCCCAGGACCCCGGGATCATGACCTGAGCCAAAGGCAGACTTGCAGGCACTCATCCACTGAGCCACCCAGTCGTCCCACTCCTCTGACTCTTGATTCGGCTCAGGTCATGATCTCAGTGTCATGAAATCAAGCCCCGCAGCAGGTTCCACACTCAGCGGGTTGTCTGCTTGAGATTCTCTCTCCCTCTGCATCTGTCCCTCCCCCTACCTGAGCACACACTCTCTCTATATATAAAATAAATAAGTCTTTATTTATAACACATCTATTATTATGCAGAGAAACTTCTATTAAGAATGGTACCACCTGAGCCACCTGGGTGGCTCAGTACATTAAGTGACTGCCTTCTGCGGGGTCATGATCCCAGGGTTGTGGGATAGAGCTCCCCCCTCAGTGGGGAGCTTGCTTCTCCGTCTCCCTCTGCCCCTCTCCCTGCTTGTGTTCACCCTTTTTCTTTCTCATATAAATAGATAAAATCTTTTAAAAAACAGCACAGCCGTTTGAAATTCAGTTAGCTACAGATGCAATCTCACTGCCTCCTGGTCTCCCCCGGATACCTCATGCACCTGGACAACAGTGGTGTGATCCAGCATTCCAGATGTCTCATGAGTTCTCTTTCAGCACCGTGTGCTGTGTGTGTGTGCACCTCTAAGGTAATGTCCAAGACATTGTCCACATTGTCAGTCACCACGCAGCACTGGCAAGTGGGAGAATGAGGGTCGCACGGGGCCTCGGGTCTGGTTAAAACTCGCCCTCATGCCCTCCCTAATGTGACATGTGAAGTGTGGATTTTCTATGCCCTTTGTCTCTGTAAGTGCTTACGGGGGTCTTATGTAATCTTCTGCTTGACCGGGCAGGAACCAGCGAAGCAGGGCTCCTTGTCTCACCATGTCAGCCTCTTCAGCTCAAAATTCTCAGATGGTCATTGACATACTTCTGCTTTTGTTTCAAGGTTTGCTCAAGGTAAACACGATTTTAAGAAATCTTCAATGAAACGCCTACACTGGTCAAATGGATTAGAGATTTGGATTTTACACGATTTTAAGAAATCTTCAATGAAACACCTACACTGGTCAAATGGATTAGAGATTTGGATTTTAAGGGAAAAGAATTGATTTTATTAAAATTGATGGAAACATAAATTCTTTAGGGATGTCTAAAATGGATTTCAGTTGTGGAGACAAAAACATATTCTCAATTATTTCTTCCAAAGGACTTTCTGGTAATAGAAAATCCCGATTTAACCCTTGGAGGGCTGAGTGGTGGTAGTACCTCGAGGACACCACGAGAGGGGGCTAGGGACTCTCATATGGACAAGAATGGAACTTTCTACAAGCACAGAGGTTCTAAAATCTTGCTTTGGTGGCTGGATCTCATCCAATGAACCAGCACTCCCGAATTGTGTACTGATTGTTTTAAATGTGATTAAAAGCCTAAAATACAATTATTTTATGTTAATGCCTGTCCCTTGCCTCTCTGCCTCCAGAAGCAGTGGAATAGAATAGGCATGAGCATTAAGGGGGAAACCGCTGGGACACTTGCATATGGAAATAAGTGCTACCCCTTCCACACTCCACAACCCCTCCAGGTATTGATCACAAGTCAAATAAAATGCAATATTAATTGCAAAATAGATTTTGACCGCCTGTTTTCAAACTAGATGAAAAATTCATGGTTTGCTTCTAGTTTGTTGATGCATTAACTTTCATAATTAAAAAAAATGTTTGCAATCGACTTGCTGTTTTGAGTGTAGGCAATTGAGCAGAGGGCACCCTACGAAGAGCTAGCAGAGCATTAGCGGCCGCCTGCTTACGGGCCCGCAGCCCTGAGGCCAGGTGAAGGCTCTCAGGAACAGGTGTCTGCGCAGGTGTGAGGTGTGGGAGGGTGCACCTGCCACCCTACCTCTGCGGCCTCCCCTCCTGTGCGTGTCTGTACAGAAGGGGGGGCCCTTGATAACAAGCTGATAATGTCAGCTTGTTTTATGCTTCTCGGAAGACTTTAAGGCAATAATTATTTCAGAAGTTAATTGGGAAAAAAAGGGAAGAAAAAGAAGTTAATTGGAGTTAAGGAGATGTTCTCTTAATGGATTATCATTCAACCCAGATTTCCTTTTCCTTATTCATTTTATTTTATTTTATTTATTTTTCTATTTCTTAGACATATTGACATCAGCCCATGTGACTAGGGCTGCTTCGGGCTTAGCTGGATGCTCTCTGCTTTGTAAATTTATAGAATTTCTGCTTCCTGTAGTTAGTTGTATGCTTACCAAGAGGTGGTTTTGTTTCTTCACCACCGTGCCATGGCTGAGCTTATTATTTTAACTGTAGCATAGAATCAATTGTCATCTAAAGGGATGAGATATGAAGCCACAGGAAGAATTTTTTTTCTGTAAAAATTATATTGAATAGTTTTGAAAAACTTGATAGAAATAAGTGGGAAAAAACCACTGTGTATGAGTGAGAGATTTAGAAGATAGAAGAAAACTTAAAAATTCATTCTGATTCTGAAATCGGATTGCTTCCCAATTCTGCAGATTCCTGCTCTACGTTAGAGAAAATGAAACTGAAAATCTTAAAAGATGCCATATGGCTATTATTTACTCAAGATGGACTAGATCAAACTTTACTAAAGGGAACACAGTACAGGCAACCACAGGGGTCAGTTTTAAAATCACACAGTATATTTTAATAACTTTTCCTGTCTTTGTGTTTCAAAAGATGAAATTAGCTTCTTTGTCAGTCCCTGTCTTCTGGATTGTGGAAAGCTTTTAAATGTAAGTTTCTGAGATTTTTGTCATCTATTCCAATTTACATAGCCATTTCATGACTGACGGTCAATCAAATAGGTTTCAACTTCCTGCCGTGGTTTCTCTGCCCCTCAGCTTCCTTCTTTTTTCTTTTCCTTTCCTGAGGGGGCACCTATGGCAGATGGCATCCTCCCAGGGTCCTGACAGAGGAGTACAATCCCCACTGCTCTAGGGCTCTCTATAGCTGTCCCTTCTTCCTTCTGTTACCCACCCCCAACTCCCACCAAAGTCAACAGGCCACCAAAAAGGACACGCTCCTCTCTGTGACCCCAATTCCCTTAGTGCCACATCCCTCTGGTTCATCTCCTCCACAATTGAAGAGCTTCTTTCTGTGTCCTTCCTGTGATGGAGGAAGCTGTGCTTACAGACTGAATCACCCTATGCAGTGGTTCATGTTATGAATGTCCAACTTTGTTTGGGTCTGTGTGTGTGCATATGTCATTCTCTTTACTTTTCTTAATATTAATAGAAGTACAGGCTTTGAATGGTTATCCTCACTCTTATAGATCTTTAAATCCATTTTCAAAGTCAAAGATGAGCAATGGATTCTTTATGAGGGATGTCCACCTTCTTTTTGAAACAAAGAATACATCATCCCTGGTAGAGCATCAAAACGAGGATTCTTAATGGAATTAGAAAAACACACGTGGAAAACAATCCAAAAAAAAGATTTTTTTTTGCTATATTTAACAGTTAAGGATTAGAGAGGGACTGTATTGATATTGAAACAAGGTTGCTGGAAACAAATAGAAGGGCAAATCTGTTGTGTTTCCCACGTATTACTCTTTTGAATTTGAAGAATGAAGCCAAAGTGATAACAGCTGGGAAAATGTAAATAAGCAAAATTTCCCTGATTTTACAAACCTATTTTCTTCATTCATTTGTTTCAGGAGTCTCCCTACAGTGTTTTCTGGAATGGATAACTGAAGGTTGCTCTTTAAAAGCAAGAGGCTAAGAGAAATATATAAAATAAGCCCAGACATATGGATGCTTCATGTAGTTTTGAGTTCATTTATTTATCTGCCAACGTTGTGGTTTCAGAGCTCTTTTTTAGAATGGAGCATTACCCCAGGTGGGGAAGGGGGGAGGAGAAGGAGCCCTCACCTAGCCCAGAGGCCATGCAGGTATACATCTTCAGGCTATTATACTTTTAATTCCACTCTTGATAACTTTTTAATATTTTCTAACTTTTTGGTATTTATTCACAGAATTCTTGATTGTTCAGTAATTTTCATCCGTTTCGTACTCTATAATTCACACTCTTCCAGGCATTTGGGTGCATCCTTCAACAAAGCGGAGATGCCTGCCCCGTGGGTCTTATGTTCTTGCATACAACATCCGTAAACAAAACTAACAGGTAAGTCACATAGTGAGGAGGTTGTAGGTCCTTGAGGAAAAGTAAAATGTAGACTAAGAAGGATTTGGAGAGCATGTTGTAAATTCAAATGAGCTGGAACAGGCGGGCTTTCTGGGGAGGCGCCATGAAGCAGACACTGGAAGGGAGCATGGGGTTTAGCTAGGTGGACACCTAGGGGAAGAATATTTCATTTCATTCAGAGGAAATGGTGGGTACTGATGGTGGGAGGTGGGGATTGGCCTGTGGGCTTCCTAGAGGAGCAGAACGACAGTGTAGGTGCAACCAGAGAAGAGCTGGGTGGTGGGGGGGTGAGACTCCACCCACAGAGCCAAACCAGTTCCTACTCTTCAGTAGGTGGAGCAGCCTGGGATTTTTAGTAGGTGGAGCAGTCTTGGGATTTTCTATGTACTCCTTGGCCATGATGTGTCAACAGTGAGATGAGTGAAAGATGAGATGGAGGATCTGGACTGAGGGAATGGAAGGAAGAATTTGCTGTCACATAGCTGGGAAAGCTGCCATGGAGCAGATATGACGAGAGATATTAAGATCACACCATGCACACAGCATTTTGGGGATGTCTATTAGACATCCAAGTTGCTATTTCATATTGGTGGCTGGATATGAGTCTGAATTTCAGGAGCTTGAGACTTAAAACCCAGATATAGAAATTGCCAGTGTGGTCCGAGGCCACAAGACAGGGTTGGATTAGTGGGGGGTGAGTAAGCACAGAGAAGAGAAAATAAATCTGAACCCTTGACACTCAGGAAACTAGGGGAAAAAAGGAGAAGCCACAGACATGTTCCTAAGAGGGGAAACCACTGATGTAGGAGGAACGAACACCAGGGGAGTATGGTGCCCTGGAAGCAGTGCAGAGGTATGTGGAGGAGGAGGAGAAGGCATCTGTGGAATGCTGCTGATGGGTCAGTAAGGAGAGAATGAGAGCTGACATGAAGTTAGCACCCCGTGAGGGTTCATTGGGACCACGGCGAGGGCCAAAACCCTGGGCAATTTCTCATGTATGATAGTGTGAAATCCCAGACCTTTATTTGGTGGCCTCCCTTTGGAGGGCATGACAGGATGATTTATTTCCTTGATGTGCTATTAATTAGTGTAGAAGACCCTGATCATCTTCCCAGGTGAAAGTTACAAGTTTTTGCTCCTTTGACTTGGCTCCTATAGTGATTCTAGATTTGTTTGACTTGATTTCTTCAAGTTCTTTATCATATTCTAATGAGAAGATCTGAAACCTGATTTCTAAGCTGATGTCTTCTCTTCTAGGGTCTTACCTAAATGTAGAAAATAAACACAACAGAGTAGCCCAGATTAGCCCCCCTTTAGTGCATGGTGACATTTTAGTAATAACGTGCATTTGCCGTGAACAGTATGCCCTCTTTGACTAGGTATTCTTAGAACTTTGGTTTAGCGTCTCTTATGTCTTGCACCCTATCACCGATTCTTGGTCCCACTGCTTAAGTACCGGGACTGACGTGGAGAGGGACTCGGTGCGTGCCGCTAGTAGAACTTTGTGTCAGAAATAATAAACATGCCACTATTGTTTTGTGTTTTTTGTTTTTGTTTTACTATAACATGATATAAATAACTGACCAAGGAAAATGCATTCCAGGAGGATTTAACCACAACCTCAGAAGATGAGATTAAGAAATTTGGTGATGATAAGTCTAATATCGTAATTTCATTTGATGCAGAAATACTTCTGTGCCCAGAGACTTCCTGTCTATGTGTGCATCTCTAGTATCAATCTCTTACTATGTGAAGATAACTCAGAATTTAGATAATAAATATACTACTCTTTTTTTTTTTTATCCCTACAAATGTTTTCTGGCCACAGGTATCAGCTGTCCAAAAATTCTAGGAAGAAACAAGAAAGAACACTTTTCGTGGCCAGATTTATCCAAAATGATCAGATTGGGGACTGACGCAGCATAATTTTGGGTTCCTGCTGGCCCCATGCTCAGCACTATTTGCATCCAACTGCTTCTTGTTTTTCCCACCGAATGGAAAAGCTCTCTTCCTTCCTCTGGGATTTGCTTTGCGTGCCTTTGGCATTACATTGGGATTTATGGATTTGCAAGCATCCAACTCACATGTCCTTAGGAGACACGAGGACTCAGGTTGCAGAAATGCATGTGTGGCTCCCAAGGCCGGTGGGGCTTCCACATTCATGGGACTTGGCACAACTTAGCAGCACCTGAGGCAGGTGCACCGCAGGGTAGTAAGGGAAGGCACTGCCTCTGTGAGGTCTTCCTGCTCCATCTCCGCCTCTGCTCTTCACTTCATCCTGAAGAATTCCGATGCCCCATTATTCCAGGAATTGAGGCCGAGGAGTGGAAAACTCTAATTGTTTCTCCAAAGTGAGAAGCCACTTGAACAGCAGAATCAATTCCAAAGTAATTACTCTTCCTCGGGGTATCTCTTGAAAGTTTATCTAGTGTTTGAAAAAAAAAGAAAGAAAAATACAGTCCTTGAACTTTAGGTGGAACGTGTGAATTGAAGTTCAGAATCAAAAGACTGTCGCTTTCTCTAAGTAACCGCGGGTTATCTCCCTGGGAAAGCCAAAGCACAATGAGAAGCAGGATTGTTTTCAGGCAGTTTTCACAGCTAATGTAGTAAGTGTATTAGGTGGAACGCACATCCCGGGTTTCTCTGCTCAGGAAGATGCAGAGGGAAGTGCAAGGGGCTCAGTGAAGAGTTTATCTGTGTATTTAATCCTCAGTGAAACAAGGTTTCATACTTGACTGGGGTTTCCTAAGAATTTTAAAATAAATCAATATTATGCACAGTTGTATGATTAAGAGGCTATGTATATTCACCAAAACCCAGTCTCATCTCCCCCAAAACCCACCCATAGCTAACAGCGCCATGAATCCTGAGCCAGCACATCCTGGCAGATGTGAGAAAGGACACAGCAGAAATCACTACGTGAGCAAACACCCAGGCTGTAGTCAGAAGGAAGCTCCCCCAGAATGGAATATGTTCGCAAGTGCCGTGAAGAGAAGCATTTGGAGGCCAAGAGAAGTTTTCCCATTGGAGAATTGTTGAGAAAGAGGGTTTGTTCTCTACCCACTATTGACCAAGCTTCTCAGAGAGGGTGATGATAAAGCTTCTAAGTAGCTCTGGGGAACCCAGGAGCAGGGGATGCTTCTTTTTCTCCTGGGCGAATATCTGGGGAGAAGGGGAACCCCACTTTAGAAACTGCTGGTGATTTATCCAGGCAGCAGGATCACAAACAGCCTCACTAGGTCCCCTTGGTGTCACATGGAAGCCAGAGGACACTTCTTGTGTGACTTGGATAAGCATGTAGAGCATGAGTGAGCAGAGATGAGAGGCCTTGGGTGTAGATTCTTATGATGGCCCAGCAGGGCCTGAGGGGGTCACTGAATGAAGACACAGAACGGAGACTGACCACAGGGAACAGGTGGTTGCTCCCAGAAAGTCACACCAGTACTTGGCCCCTTAGAACCCACAGGATGGAGAACATCTCCAAAGGCTTGAGATTAAACTTATGACAACCAGGGAATGAAGGTTCTTTTTGATAGATACATGAGTTTGTGATTTGTGATCTGAATTCATGATCCATGTTATAAGGAGAAAATAGAACATGCTGTGTGAACATAACAGAAAACCCTATTTTTGATGACAGGGACCATGGACCATCTCTCTGATTATTTGGCCTTGAGTAGAAAAACCAAAGGTAGAGAGAAGTTAATATAGGGGAAAGAGCAGACTCTTCGGAAGAGGCAGGGCTTACGGGAAGGTGTGGAACTGGGAAGGAAGAGGAGATTCAAGATGAGTAAGTGCAGGGATGAGACACAGCCGAGGGCACCGGGCTGCCCGATCAGGCCACGTGTCCCAAAAATTGTAGCAGACATCGGCTTTATCCTGAGTGGAGTGGTGGGAAGGATCCCAGCAGGGAAGTGACATGCTCAGATTTATGTGTTAAGAATCCTCAACTGCTGTGTGACAAACAGATTGAAATTCGTACAAGGATGAAATCGGGGGAACCTGTCAGGAGCCTGAGAAAATAGTGGCTTCCAAATGCCAGTGATTTTGACCAGGGCTCTCTGCTCAAGGTAAATTTTGGATTTGGTGATGCACTGAATGGAGAGGAGCCCAGGAATGCTTTTTAGCTTGAGCAGCTGGGCAGGTGGGGAGTACTCCAGAGATGACAGGGCTGCAGGGGCACGGAGGTAAGTGAGGCCGGGCCGGGAGAACAGGTGTTCCTTCTGGATGGCTTCAGTCTGAGATGCTCAGGAACCAGGAATAATTCAGTATAACCGGCAAGGATTGGATCTCTACCTGCAAGATAAGTCTAGCAGTGCCAACAGCATCTGAATATTCAAGATTTGCTTCTATGTGTATCCCTCTCCTTGGGTTTGTGTTTGATTTGGAAACGTTTAGTGTTCATCACTGCAACTGTGAAAAGCACTATTTTGCTGATATATTTTTCTATATGTTAAAAATTAATGTGGCCCTGGAAATGTACTTATTTAATTATTTTTGAAGGTGACTACATACTTCTCTTTTGATCCATCACGGATAACTCTATAGCTAGCTCTATGAGAACAGATATATCTAGGTGTTTTGTCTTTGTTTTTTTGTTTTCAGATTCTCGGGTAATAACTCTGTTGCTCTCGTGAACTTTACCAGTAAAAGTTGGATCCACGTTTCAAAAGAAGAGGGCTAGATAAGTTAGTCATTTTAAATTGAGAGTGTTACAGACATTAAATACCCAGATATTGGCTTCTAAATGTCATTCTCTAATAAATACCACTTGTTGTTAGGGGTCCCAGGAGAGATGATGGATTCTAAGTCCAGGACAGTAAATACATAAGATGGGCCACATATAAGAATGGGGAACATGACAGAAGAACCTGGAAACCAACATGGAGGTGTTCCCAAATGGCCAAAGCTGGACCAATGTGAGCAAAAACATCGACAGACAGAAACACACTGAAACGTACTGGATTATAACACAGAGAGTGAAATTAAAAAACAAAAATGGATCCACATTTAGATAAATAAATGATTAAATGAAGGAATGAATGAATGCAAAAAAGATGGAGGGAAGAAAGGAAGGAAGGAAGGAAGGAAGAGAAAAGAAGAAAGAAAGAGAAAAAGAAAGAAAGAAAGAAAGAAAGAAAGAAAGAAAGAAAGAAAGAAAGAAAGAAGAAAGAAAGAAAGAAGAAAGAAAGAAAAGAACTAGTCCTGGGGCATCCGGGTGGCTCAGTGGTTGAGCGTCTGTCTTTGGCTCAGGTTGTGATCCTGGGATCCTGGGATCGAGTCCCGCATCAGGCTCCCTGCAGGGAGCCTCCTTCTTCCTCTGCCTGTATTTCTGCCTCTTTCTCTGTCTCTCATGAATAAATAAATAAAATCTTTAAAAAAGAGAGAGAAGGAGACTAGTCTTCTTTACAGAAGAATCCCAGTTAATGGAGACAGAAGAACAGGGAGGAAGAGGAGAGAAATTATAACTGCTTTGGGCAAAATCTATGACAAGCGCTAATATCAGTGAGCAGAACTTGAAGGGGAAACCAGACACCTGCATATACTCCAACTGTCTTCCCGAAATATATTTTAATTATTGTGATGGGCTTAAAAAAAAAAGGTTTATTTATTTATTTGAGAGAGTGAGTGAGAGAGTGGGCGCTTGCACACAGGAGTAGATGGGAGGGCAGAGGCAGAGGGAGAGAGAGAATCTTGAGCAGGCTTCACGCTCAGCGGGCTGCCTGAACTGAGGCTCTTCTCACAACCCCAAGATCAGGACCTGAGCAGAAATCAAGAGTCAGAGACCCACCTGACTGAGCTCCCAGGCTTCCCAGTGCAGGGGTTTTAATAAATGTCTGATCATTAATTCTTTGATACTCTTTCCTCCAAAATGTGTGGCATCCCTCCCTCCCCTTGAGCATGCACTGTATTGGGTGATTCTTGCTAAGGAACACACTGTGCAAAGAGAAAACTAGTAACCCGGCTGACGGGGCATTAACCCCCATGGTCACAGTCATCTGTCACATCCCTAGCACTTACCCTCCTGATGTGACTCAGGGAGGTGAGCACATAGCCTCTGAGTCCTTACCCCGGATTATAACGCCCATGCAAGGCCTAGGAGAAAGCATTAAATAGGCCCACATTGAGGGATATTCTCCAAAACACCTGCTGCTGGGCACTCTTTGCGAGTATCCAGGTCATGAAAACCATTGCAAGACAGAAAAAAGGTCATGGGTTAGGGCATTCTAAAGAGGCAGCATGACTAATGCACAGTGTTACTCTGCTTGCGATCCGGGAACAGAAAAATGATGTTTGTGGAAAAACTGGGGGCATCCAAACAAAAATCGACCCTTCTGTGAAGCTTACTGTATTTAGTTCTGATAAATGGTTATATCAGATGCTACCGTCAGAAGACACTGGGCGAAGGGTGCCCAGGAATCGACTGTCTTTTGCAACTCTTTGGGAAATCTAAGATGATTTCCAAATAAAACTACTGAGATGAGAAAAAAAAATTGTATTTGGAACCATACTAGCCCAGTAGCTGACTGGAAAGAAAGATGTTGAAGGCTGTTCTTATGGAAAAAAAAAAGAAAAATTATTGTGTAGAGTCCTTTTTTGTCTTTCGTTAGCGTGGTTAAGGTGCCTCACAATGACTCTTGGACACTGGGAGTGATACACACGGAAGTGGTGTGTGTGCGGGGCTCAGTTCCTACATCTGTGCTGTGGGGCCTCTGGGAGCACAGGTGCAGAGGGTGTGGAAAAGGAACCCTTCGTGACCGGGGCCCTGCCAGTCTACACTAGCTCATCACCCGAGCCACTAACAGCTTTCGTTCTAATCCACCAAACGATGGTGAGAAATGCCTCTGAGACTAGCATGATGGTGGAATTATCCGGGTCCTCTACCAGCAGCAAATTATCCGTCCCTGTCTTTGGCTTTTCTCGGTAGTGCTTGGCAGCTTTGCTTATTTCTCCTTCCTGGAGGAGGCCTCTTGTGACTTCCTTTTGAGCCCCTGCTGCTGCAGACACTTTCCCAGCTCATAGGCTGCACCTGCTCAGCTCTCCCTGCCGCCCCCCACCCCGGCCTCGGCCCCACCCTCCCCTGCCGCAGCCCAGGGGACTCTACTCCCCTCCAAAGGCACCCACCCGGGAAGGGGGCTTCCCCACTTCCCATGCGTTAAAGATCCACGGAAGTTCACAAAACCAAGTGTCTCTAGGCCACCAGCCTCGAATATCCGACGGCCAACTGACATTTCCACCTGCCCCCAAACTCGATCTGTCCCCAAAGCAGCTACCTTGGTTTTGTGACCAAGTACAGGCTTCTCCGTTTTGTTTAGGCAAATGCTCAAATACGCCCTAAACCCCTTCTAATCACCATCTCCTTATTCTTCATGTTTATTCTGAGAACTCATGGCCACCTGCCATCGTGTGCGTGTATGTGTGTGTGTGTGTTCGTCTTGCTTTTGCTGTCTCCCCCTTTGAAATATAAGTTTCTGGGATCCCTGGGTGGCGCAGCGGTTTGGCGCCTGCCTTTGGCCCAGGGCGCGATCCTGGAGATCCGGGATGGAATCCCACGTCGGGCTCCCTGCATGGAGCCTGCTTCTCCCTCTGCCTGTGTCTCCGTCTCTCTGTCTCTCTGTGTGACTATCATAAATAAATTAAAAAAAATTAAAAAAAGAAATATAAGTTTCTGAGGGCAGGTGTTTTGTCTTCCTCATCCTCTTAAATCTCAGAATCTAGAACGATGTCTACACAAGAGAAATTCAAGAAATACTTGTTCAGTGGATAAGTGGAGATATCAGACAAGAAAAATAAGAATGAGTCAACGAAACAATCAAAGTCCTCAATCCTTTTGTTTGTTTGTTTTAACTTATGATAAGCACGAGTCCTGGGTTCTGTATGGACATGGGAAGACAGACCCAGCAGCAGAGTTGTCTGCCCAATATACATGCTCCACTCGCTCTTTCATAACACCACCCAGCTTGAAAAGGGGGCAAGTGTGAAGTCAGGAAAGGACTCCCTTCTCTATTTCTTTGTAAGTAGATTATGAATATATGTGACAAACTTGTAGCTAATTCAGTGTTAAGTGAGAGGATTGTTTATGACATCATGGAAGATGAGTTTAAAAGATGCTAAGCCATATGTGGCATGCCTCTTTTTGTCCTTTCTCTTCCTCATCCCTACAACATGGAATATGGCTGTAATGGCTAGAAACCCAGCAGCCATGTTGTGCCATGAGTTGATCTGCTGGATAAAAACAAATTCTGTGGTGGTAGAGTGGAACAGCCATAGTCTGGCCCTGAATAAGATGTGGGAATTGCCATACTAATCATAGATTTCTGATCTCTGGGTTTATCTTCCACATGAGGTAAAGCCATGTTATTGTATTTTATTTTTCTGATAAATGCAACAGAACCTAAGCCTGGTACTGGGTTTGAAAGGCAGGTCTTATATGTGCTGTCAAATATGTCTTCATCAATGCAGTCTCTTCAGCTTTTTGCTGCGTCCCTTATTTCCTTCAGGCCATCCAAGCTGCTCTCCTCCTTCCCAGAAAGACAGCTCCATAACAAGGAATAATTAAAACATAGTGAGGTCCCAATTCATATGCTGCTCAGAACAGACCGAGAGAGAAAGGAAAAGAAAAGGAAGGAAGGAAGGAAGGAAGGAAGGAAGGAAGGAAGGAAGGAAAAGGAATCCAAAATGTATTTTACTAATTGAACACTTAGAGTGTGTGCATCCGTGTGTATGTGTGTGTTTCTGTGTGTCTGTACGCATTAAACATTCCACGTTTAGATAAAGACAATTAGGAATCAAGAAATCAAAAAAGCATAGCAAGCAAACAAAATATGTAGTAATGAGAGTTTTGTTAGCTCTGGCTTTGCTTTCGGATTTTCGCTTGGTTTGTTTGGTACCAGTTTGTACTTCACAGCTGCTGCTTCTTTCCGAAGTTTCTTACATCTCAGGGCAGAGTACCAGCCAGGTCGCTCCGCTATAAATCAACCCCAGGTCTAGAGGAAATGAAGACAACGCTTGTGTTCCCCAGTGGGCAGTAGTTGAATTGAAGAGAAACAGATTTTTTTTTTTCTAGCTACCATCCTAGGGCTCATGTTCAAATTTGGGGAAGTGTTTATTTTTATTCCATCATATTATGAAGACTATTGGTGACACAGAATCAGCCAGTGAATGAGAGGGGGGAAAAAAGACAGCCAGTTATCTTGATCGTGCCACTGAATGTAAGGGGAGAAGAAATGGAAGCCCATCTTGATAGTAACGGCGGCAGGGTCTGGTGTGGTTGCCCTGCCAACGAGCTGGGGGAGGCTGCTGTGTTGGAATGTGGAGTAGAGGCTGACTTTCACACTTCCAAAGTGTTAAAGCAAAAGTAGGCTTCAGAAATTTAAAAAAATTCATCTTTTTAAAATACTGCAAGATTTAGCCAGAGAGCTGAAAACCCCCTCAACGTCCATCAGTCGGTGAGCCCATAACAAAATGTGGTATATCCATACAACGGTGTTGGATTTGCAAGAAAGAGGAGGAAGTTCTGACTCATGTGACATGAACAAATCACCAAAATGCTGTTAAGTGACGGAGGCAACACACAAGAAACCATCAATTCTGTGACCCCATTTATCCCCAGGTCATCCAGAGGCAGGAAGTAGATTTGGGGCGGTGTAGGGCCCAAATCTCCTGTAGGACAGGAGAAATGGGGGTGACCCCAGGGAAGAATGGGGTTTCTTTTTTGGGGTGATGAACAGAAAAAATCACTTGCATTGTTGTGATGGTTTTTACTATGCTGTGAGTACACTGGAAAACACAGATTTGTATATTTTTAAATAGGTACATTTTATGGTCTGTGAATTATTTCTGAAGAAAGCTGTTAAACATAGGGAAAAGGAGGCCGGGATATTTTTAAGTAATGCAAGCTGACTGCTCAAAATAAAAGTCATGTTTCTTCCTCTATCAGAAACGGGCTGCCACTTATTTGTTGTTGGGAGCTGGTATCACACCACCGTACAGCAATAATATCGGGGGCCGCACGCAACCATCTAAATCACTCAGGCTGGCTAAGCCCAGGGTTACAAGATGACACAGCAGATCTTTCCCTATGGAACAGGAAGTCCACTTGAAAATAACACATCTCTACTTCATTTAATAAGAGTATCTTTTTAGGGGATAAGTACCAAAAACCCAAGTTAACCTAAATGTGCACAATTCAGCACAAATGGAAATGTATTTATGTAAGTTACATATGAATTATTCAGTGTCCAGACACCAATCTTATTTTGCATGAAATTACATTGATATGGCTACCCGGTCCTGATGCAAATTAAACATTTGCTGAGTCTGACCCTCTCTTTCGTCTCTGCACTGGATGGGGCTGAGGCGATGACCTTCATTATACATAGTCAGTTCTTTCCATTTTTCCAAAAATGGCAGGTAATAGGCCCTGCCTGAGGCTATTACTGTAAAGGACAGGAACAGAATAGCA
This sequence comes from Vulpes vulpes, assembly GCF_048418805.1. NCBI lineage: Eukaryota > Metazoa > Chordata > Mammalia > Carnivora > Canidae > Vulpes > Vulpes vulpes. Next base: position 52,877,082 of record NC_132784.1, on the reverse strand, counting down.
TTACGTGGCTCTGCAGGACGCTCTTGGGTGCCATGTGGGGAATAGAGCAAGGCCCAAAACAGATGCCCTCAAAGATCTTTGCTTCTAGGTGGAGAGAGGTTAATCGATCAATACGATTTAAGGAACCGTTAACAGGCGACGGCCCCTTCGGAGACACCCATGTGGGTCTTTGAAGCAGCCTGAAGTTCATCATCAGTCTAAAAGGATCCTGGAAACATTCTAAAGGAGGGAAGCTGGAGGGTTCTGTACAATATTGGTTTGATCTGTGCAATTAACCATTTCTGCTCTTCTCCCATTATACCTGGATTTTAAAATCTCTATGGCTCTCTTCCAGGCCATAGAGATTCAAGTAACTGAGAGATCATTTTAGGGAATGCTTTCCACTTTTCTTCCAGTCTCCAATTTTTGGATTGACTTACTGTCAGTTAGCTCCTCGCCACAGACTTGATCCTAGGAGGGATCACTGATGGGAAGGGGGGCAACCAAGGGGAGGATACAGTCTGCCCATTTGGGATTCTAGCCCAAATCTCTATTAGAGTACTAACTGCTCACATTGTTTTCTCTTTGTTTTTATTTCCCCCTGGACACTGGCACAGAGGTTCTCACTATTTGTCTTTGGGCCCTCGATGTTTGGGGACATCGCTTCTATCCACTTGTCCTGCATTGGTCTATCATTCTGGGGCGAGGAGCTGGCGTTCTTCGGGTGATTAATAATTCTTCCCATCGGACCTCGAAGGTGCTCTGCATTTTGGCCTCTCCTCCCTGTCTCCCGGCATCACGTCAGTCTGCAGCCTGCTGGATCCAGGATTACAGGAACTCAGTCTGCATGTAAATATCCTCCCTGATGTTGACTGAAACTTTTAAAATACATGCTGGGTGAATCAGGTGAATTCTGAGCTGACCAGTGACCTCGAAGTTCTGTGACATTAAAGTCACACTGAAACCTGAGAGGACACCGTGGCACTGTACGACATGGATTGCAAAAGCAACTGTGATTTACGAGTCACTACGACCCGGAGAAAAGAGGGACCCAGGATCTCCTGTGCCATTGGGATGGCGCGGTGAACGAGGTCTACACAGCCTAAGGCCCTGGATTAGATTCTCCACTTTGCTTCCGAGGTTGGCAGGTAAGCTCTGAGGGCTTACCCTCGCACCTGCCTGCGTCCCGAGCAGATGCTGCCCTCTGCCCACTGTCATCTGAGGCCGCTGGCAGGAAGCAGAAGTGGGAAAAGCATCCCGGGTCTGACCTGTCATCTTCCTGGTTTTCAACTTGCACCAGCCTCTGTGACCTCATTCCTTTCACCGGCTGATATGGCTCCATTTTCCCGAAAATTAACAGTAAATTAACAGTATTATTTAAAGGGGGTGAAAAAAATAAAGAGGGCGAGACATGGGCGATCTAGAAGGGATAACCAGAGAGGAGAGGAAATCACAGATGCCCAGTAAGTGGCTATCTCAGTGTTTACAGGTGGACCCCCCCACACACACACACAGCTGGACCTCTCTCTCAGGTGTCAAAGTGCCAAGGGTGTTTTCCTACTTTGAGACACAAGGCCTGTCTCATGATCTCAAAGGTGGTGGCAAGCTGATCGTTCTTCATCACGCTCCTTCGTCAGGAAGTTCAAGCCTTCCCTTTATAAGATGGAAGATCAGCACTCGTTATTTAGAAGTCGGGTAGCTGGAGTCTCTCAGCCTGGTGCTCGTAGCTGGAGGTCCACGTCACTAAGTGACTAAGTGAGCAGGTGGACAGACGCCAGAGGCGACCACCCTGTAGCAGGGTCGGTGTGCAGAAGCCGGGGGACAAAACTGTCAGCAGCAGCAGGGGCAGCACCGTGTGTGTCCTGAGCCCAAGAGGTGAACAGGAGAGTCACCCCCGGCCACCCTGCTGTATCACCGTGTAAGTGCTCTAGCGTGCCAGGCACCCAGTCGCACGCCAGGTAGCCCCTTGGGAGATGAGTGACGGCTGCGAGGCCAGAAGACTCATCCGCCGACCTTCCTAAACACACCCTGGGGTTGATTGCTTGTAATGTGTGTTCGCTGTTGAAGTGCTCTTTGGAATTCTCTGCATTTGCAAAATCCTTTAAGGCCCAACTTAATACATATTTATTGAATCCGTTCTATATGCAAGGCACTCACAGCATGTTGTAATGTGGGTATATTCACGCCACTGTCAAAAATCTACTTACATTAACTTATATGCACAAAGGAAATAGAGTATAACTTTTCATATCCTACATTTAATCAGTCTCTCCTGTAAGGCCTCCAATCTAAGCCCCCCACTGGGTACTAGAGACATGAAGAGCACCTCGCTGGCTCTTCCCACTTTAACAGGTGCCTTTCCAGAAGTGATTTCCAGCTAGTCTAAGACACATTTCCTTTCAGAGATGATGTCAGATAGATACGGTGGCTCCTTAGTCAATGCTCAGTCTTTCAGCCTTTTCCACCTTCTCCCCCTAAGGGAGTCCTGATGAGAAAGCGGTAGTGTGCGCTCACGGCCCTCGAGGTAGGGGCCTCTTGTGGGCTTGGGGGTGGGTGCTCCACCAAGCAGCCCTCCCGACACTGCTCCTGAGCTGCGCTGGCATCCTGTGACAAAGACGGTGACTTGGTCAGGACACGGCCCTTCCTCTCCCGCTGTCCCAGCGCATCTTACCTCTTGGAGGGGATGACATGCGATTTCAGCTCTCATTTGATCTCTGCCCTGAAGTCAAGCCTGAACACGTTTCCTTCTTGTTTGTCTTCCCCTCTCCACCGCTACTCGGTGTATCAATTGAGAGGCTTTTTGGAACTTCGGGATCCTTCCTGCTCCACAGGGGATCAATGCGTTTTCTCTGTCCAGCCAGGCTGTGCTCTCACAAGGGAAACACCGTTCTACCTATGCTGGTGCAAGGTGTGCCTGGCACAGTGGCGCTGCAAGATTCCTAAATGTGCAGTGGTCGGTAGTCTTCCTCTGTTTTCAGATTTCCTTGAAACTACAATACAGGGACGCCTGGGTGGCTCAACGGTTGATCATCTGCCTTTGGCTCAGGGCATGATCCCGGGGTTCTGGTATTGAGTCCCCCATTGGGCTCCCACTGTGGACCCTACCTCTCCCTCTGCCTGTGTGTCTGCCTCTCTCTCTCTCTCTCTCTCTCTGTCTGTCTCTCATGAATAAATAAATAAAATCTTAAAAAAAAGAAAAGAAACTGCAATAGGTGCTGTGGTGCTTTCCAAACCTACCTGTAGATTTTTTGACACTCTTTCCACAGTGGGTTTAACTTTCTTCCATTCCGTGCAGGTTGGGTCATCCTTAGTAACACCTGTCTGATTAGATGATCAAACTTTTCACGTTCTCTCTCTCTCTTTCTCTCTCTCTCTCTCTCTTTCTCCCCCACTTTCATAAATGAGCCACAACATAAGAAGTCCAGCTAACATGAATTCATCCATATGGAGTTAGAGAGAAATGTGTGAGGGGCCTCTGCTGTCTCCCCCACCTGGTCCCGCCCCAGCACCACCCTGTGAAGAAACGAGTGAGCCTGCCTTCCAAGGACTTTAGCCCCCACTTAGCGTTGACACAGCTGACGCATTGAGGAGCAGAGCCTGCCAATGGTGCAGACTTGAGCTCTGTGAAGGTACTGGGTTGCACATAACAAACTCACAGCAACTGGCTCACACCCTCGCCCCAATTCTGGGACTGCAGCTGGAGAGGAAAGGACCGGATGTCTGTGTCTCAGCCCTACTTTTTTTGATGAGTCTCCAGTCAGCCCTTTCTCAATCACCCCAAACCTGAAGATATACACTTTCTATGTCTTCCTCAAGTCTGGTTGAGGTTTTCCCTTCCTCAGGTCAAAGATTAAGTTAGCCAAACCTGCCTCTTGGTCCATTGGGCGGCCTATGGATGAATGTGGCTTTCAAGATTGTTGTCTAGTGTAGGATTCCAAGCAGTCTTCTTTGTGGCTCAAAGCTGTGGCTCTTCTGGTCAATATCATGTTCTCTTTCCCTGGGATCTTCCAGCTCTTTGCTTATCTGAGAAGAGAAAGGCACCAAGGAAAGGCAACCTAAAGAGGAAATGATGTGCCATTTCATCAGACCTAAAATAGTGTCTGCATTAGACAATGAAGCATAAAACATATTCTTTGTCCTTGAATAGCTTTTGAGTTATTTCCAGAAGTAAGAAACAAATACCCCCCCAAAAAAACCCCCCAAAAAAACAAAAACAAAAAACCCACACTAAAAACTTCTTGCATTGTTAGTTTTCAAATGAGAGATGCAGACAGTACTTGCATATTCAGTGAGTGAGATCATTCAAAATTGTTGCTACTAAAGATGGTTTCAGGGGGCAGGACTTGAAGTAGTTTCTAAAGACAGGAAGGCAGGGTGGTAGAGTGGGAAGAGTGTCTGGGTAGGGGAGGCAGCATGGCAGGGACGCAGCATCGGGAAAGCAAGAAGTATATGCAGGGTAGCACATGGCTGAATTTGAGAGAAGTGCCCGTGTGTATATCCAGGAGACCAGAGGACAATTGGATCAGTGAGTAGTAGTGGGTTGAATCAGCAGCCGAGGAATTCGAGTGCTATTTTTGGGGGAGGATAATGGGATCCAGGAAAAGATTTCGAGCAGGAAGACGACACGATCTGAACAGAAATTTAGAAATATAATTTTACCCACTGTACGTAAGATGAGTTAGAGTGGTCAAAATGCTAGGAAGATCCAAGAGAGGGAGATTACATCTAAATATATCTAAAGCTCTTAAGGCATAGTATGACAGACTGTAATAGTTAAATTAATATTGATTATGGTATCAATATTATCAATTTTATTCTTACCAAGATGAAGGGAGAAGTTGTATTCTTAAAGATAATGGCAATGCATCTGAATTTGAAAGAATGGATACAATTTAATAAGTAGACACCCAGAGTCTGTATTAGGAAAATAGAATAGCAAGAAAATAATGGAAACGAGAAAGTGGATGCTTATTGAGAACCTATTTGGGAATCGGTTTGCTCAAAAGACAGAGTGAAGGTACTCAAATTAAAAACTTTATCTGGAGTCAAATCACCAGATGTTTTCAATATTCTGAGAAATAAGTTGAATAATAATAATAATAATAATAGGTTAATATTTGCCATGTATACTAAAGGAATATTATTACACCCATATTACAAATGAAGGAATTCATGCCAGTCATAAATCTAAAAGGTGGTATATTTAGGATTCAAATCTGGCTTTGTCTGATTGCATTTATGTTTTAGTTATTCTCTCCATCTTATTTTAGATTTTAGTAAGTCCAGTGGAAGCCAATAAAGACTTTAGTGCCAGGAATGCAACGCAGATAGAACCCTGAGTTAGGAGCATTCTGCTGGTGCTAGTGTATTAGAAAGATTGATTGAATTGAAATTAGAAGCTGGGGTCCAGCAAGGAGGGTTGCTGCACTATTCTGTGCAAGTATCGAGGACTTGAACCAAGATGAGTATCATGGGATTAGAAATATGTCCAGGGTAGATATAAACAGGAGATGGGGAACCAAAGGCAATAGTGATGTTTCAAAGTATGGTGAGATGTTGAGAACAATGTTGCATAAAGGAAATCCAAGAAGCAACTACGGATGATTAATTTCTGGGAGGAAGGGATGGAAGGCACAGATATGGCAGTGACGTTGACTTTGAATGTGCCTTAGTTTAAGTGGTTGCTTTTGGCAACATGGTGGAAATGTGTCAAAAGTCATCTACACAGATAGTCTGGAGCTCAAAAGATAGGTAGGAGTGATCTACATAGAGTCTTTGAAAATGGCCAAGAGCATTCAGGGTAAAGTGAAAATACGTAGCATTGGATGAATAAAATGAACACAAAATGGGTCATGCGGGCGATTTTCATAAATATCTTTCCAGGTATCCCATCTGAGAAGGGATCATTCAGTGTGCTGATACTAGAACCAGGTAGTTTTCTAGATGTCATTAAAAGGTCAGATGTCTTTTCTTATAAGAGCATCTCAATTCTGAATGTGACTAAATTAACATAAAGCTGTGAATGGGAATAGATCTAGCACAAGTAAGTATTATAATGATGAATGCCCACCAGGTGACCGGTAGGAAACCCTGAGTTAGGAGATTGGATCCTGAGGATTTGTCAGTATCACGCCAGTGCCCTCTGGCAGGAAGAAAATATTCTGATGCTAATGACTAGTCTTGATATTTAGAGAAAAATCACTGTAAAACAGAGAAATATGTTTCATCTACTATGAGATCTTGATGTTTCTCTTAAAAATCACTTAACGTCTTTTCCCTTGGCTCTCATAGCAACCTCCTGGTCGTTGTTTTGTTCTCTTGGGGGACATGATGGTGTTGCTCGTCACTCAGCAGTCAAAAATATCACGGATCCACAAGGAAGGTTTCTTTCTTGGGTTGTACTTATCTCTAGGAAATGGATAAAAATGAGGATAAGAAATGCATAACACAACAAGCCAGTTGCTAAACTTAGAATGACTACACTGAGAAGCAAATGCCCCTTGAGGCAAATTTTCAACACATATTTGGCCATCTTTTCTGGTAGCTTTTTCCTGAAAACTAACATGTACATGATAACAGAACTATGAATTAAATCTTTGTAGTATGTGAGATGGCCAATTGGGTGAGGGTGGAATGTATGGAGAGAGAGAGAAAGGTGGTAAAATTCATAAACTTGGAAAAGATTGGCAGTATAAGGAGATGGAAATGGGTTTGGATCCATTAAAAGATAGAAAGAAAGCGCAGTCACAGAAGAGGGCAAGAAAACTTTCATGTCCTAGAAGCCAAGGCAATAAATTGTTTGTGGGTTAAGTGCTACAGAGGATGATGTTACATAAGGAAAAATAGAATTCGTTGAGTTTGGTGAAACAAAAAAACAAAAACAAAAAAAGTTAAGAAAACCATAAAGAATAGTTGTGTAGAGGATCAGAGACATAAGTTGGATTTCAAAGGCATGTAAGGGGTTGAGGACATAAAGAATTGTAATGGTGGTTGATTGTTTTGCAGAAGGTGGATGTGTAAAATTAGGCAAAATATAAGACAGTGCCTTGTGGCCATCGGGGAGGTCATGTAGGAGTGGGTGGCATGTTGAGGGAGGCATGGGTACATGCACAGTTCAGCAAGGAAAGCACAGGTTGATTCTTTTCCCCAGGTGGATATCCACATTGTTTCCCCAAATAGAAATTGTACTTTACAATTGATGCTGTTGTAGGAGATGTCCTTATTCTGGGAGAATGCTTCCTGAAATTGCATTTTTAAAAGTAGAGATCTATAAAATGTTATGACAACTTCTTGAACAAATGTCACATTCTGAATGTTCATAGCCAGCGTTCATATCTCCACAATCTTCCCTGTGTCAGGATATTTTATTTTAGCAAATTCTGCATTGCAGGGAATGGAGTGATAAATGTCAGTTTCTTAACTGCATTAAATGGGATTCTCCACATACCTCTGTTGCTTTGCAGATGATAGTTTGAGTCATTAGCTGGGGCTTATCATGAAAGTACTGGAGGGTTGGAGTGGCAGCTGAGGGTTTTACAAATAGCAGATCAATTCAAGTGCCTTTTCCTCAATCTTTGTTTTTCTTGGCAGCTCTGCATTACATGACACTCTTAATGACTCTCTCCTTCTTGAATGCACTCTTCCCAAGAATTTTGCTTTCTCACTTGCTGACTTTATCTCTTCCCCTCAATCGGAATGCTCTTTTTTGTTCTTCTAAAATGGTTCCTCTGGATGCACGGGTGGCTCAGTGGTTGGGCATCTTCAGCCTTGGCTCAGGTCATGATCCTGGGGTCCTGGGATCGAGTCCTGCGGTGGGCTCCTTCAGAAGCCTGCTTCTCCCTCTGCCTGTATCTCTGCCCCTCTCTCTGTCTCTCATGAATAAATAAATAAAATCTTTTAAAAAATAAAATAAAATGGTTCCTCCCCCTTGCTTGTCCCTTGTTGAGGATTTATTTCACCCTATTTTCTCTCTTCTCTCGAGATATTTTTCATCAATATCTCATCCAATCTGATATCTATCACATTTATATGACTTGCTCTTATGTTTTATAAACGCATTCTTTTCTTTTTTATAGAGCTTTCCAAATTTTATTGTAAAGTTTATCATCACTTCAACCTGTAAATGTGTAAAACAAATACATTACAAAAATATAAGGAAAAAGCATAATGTATTTGACCATATAAAAATGTGAAAACAATCATGGTTCAGTAATATAATAAGCAAATGACAAATGAGGAAAATATTTTTATTAAAAATGATCAAAAAGGATTTATTTTTAAGAGTCTCTTATAAACATATTTTTACCAGCACCACAGTAAAAGGAATGGACCCGAACTTAACGATTTATGAAAGAAAAATGTAAATGACATTAAACAAATAAAAATGATAAATATTCATATACATTAGTAATGAAACTGTAGCATGTAAACTAAATGAAAAATATTTACTCCCATCAAATAAGTCAAGATGAATTAAAGTTAATACTCAGTGTAATCAACATCACAAAGGAGTACTATTCTTTAATATAAAAGGCAAAATTAGTGGAAATGCTTTCTAAAGAAAAAAAATAAGTAACAAGAGACTTAAAAATATTTCTAATCACTTACTTAATATTTTATATTTCTCGATTTCTACCCTAAGGATAAAAAATCATATATTTGCCCTAAAACTTAGATGTAGTGATTTTTACTTCCCTAATGCCGCTATCATCATGCCACCTCTCCAAAAAGAACGTTCTTGTGGTCCCACTAGAAAAGCTAAGTGGCCAAGTCTTGGGTGACGGCACTGATGTGGGACTCTCATTGTCCATATCATGCTCACACCCCTCAATACTACACCAACTCTGCCTGGGTCGTGTTAATTACACAAGAGACCTAAACCTGCACTTGCACCTGCATCTGGGAAAATACGTGGTATCTGCATAAAAGATCCTAATTTAGGTGCAAGTATAATATGCCAATGTGAGCAGGTCCTCCACGCTCCTAGCCTATGAGGGAGCTGACCTGGAAGAAAGATGCTGCAGTAGCTAAACAGATAGAACTAAGAGTGTCTAGACTCTGGAAATAGAAGTAATGATGAAGAAAGTATATGCACATGTCCAATGGTCCCAGGTGATTCTGTTTTGGTGCTATCGTTGTGAAATACCAGGTCTCACACAGAATCAGTAAGAGCCCAGGCAATCATTTTTGTCCACTGGTTATCTTTACGTGATCAATATGAAGCCTCAGTGGCACGTGACACTAGTTTATGGTCTGTAGCATCTGTAGCATATGTCGCCTAGGGGGTAGTAGGCTCCACCCTTCTCCTGTTCCTTTGTTACACACACCTACATATATGCACACTCACACACGCAAGCAAAACTAGCTAACGTTTAAAAAAGGATCAGTTGGGCTCAAAGCAACATTTTTTGACTTAAAAATCCCATTACCTTAGGGGAAAAAAGGTAAATTAATGAATCATGTGACAAGTAATGACACGATGCATTCCTTAACACTTTCCTTTTTTCAAACTCACTTGTCAAATAACATTGCTGTGGTGCGTTACTTTGTTATGGTTTCAAATTCTCTTGTTTTATAGCTTAAGTAACACTGTTTTGATCTGGGGCTGAGTTCATTTGCACTGAGAAGTCTGTGTCAGGATGACGTGGTCAAAACTGTGCCACTGGGTGCTCATCCAGAGGAACATATGAAGGAGTGACAACGAGGTGACAGACATTTAGAGCTTAAATCCCGAGAATTTGTGATGATTTACCAAGAGTGTTCAGTCTGGGCCAGACCACTCTTTGCTGATATAAAAAGCACTTCGAAGACCTTGGGACATTAGCCCCTGCGGTGGCAAGGCTACTTACTCCTTGTTGGCAGCAGAGAAAACCATGCCCCATGAAGGAGATCATCTGCCTGCCAACACCAGCACCATGGATAGCACCCGCGCTGGCGCCTCGGCCCTCTGTTCTGCCATGGCAGCTGGTCGTCCGCTCTTGGTTGGCAAAGCCACCTCTTCAGAGAACCGACTCCCAGGAAGGTACACCTCAACTAAATTTGGATTTTATTTCTTTCAGCTCCTCTTTGCCTGGAACAGCAGTATGCTGAAGTTACCATCGATTTGGAGGATGCTATTACTTTATTGGCTTTTTAGGAGACCTTACTCTGTGTGCTATTGGCTTGTGAAATATTATTATAAGTCATAATGCCCCCAGTGAGCCAGTGTTAAATCAGTGGCAAAAATAATCTCAGTCTGTGAGTATAATTTGCCATGAACAAAACAAATGTCTACAAATAATGGGCTGAGCTCGAAACTCTACCTTGCAAATGAAACATGGTCTCTTGAAATTCTAGCAGCCTGGCCTCAAAGCCCAGGGCATTTGAAGTGGCCTAACTACGAGCTGCTGAAGCAGAGGACACGGGGAGGTCTTGATCTTGCCACAAAGCATCAATCAGACATCACATGCTGGATAAAGCGCTCCCCACCCCCAACATTCTCAAAATACCACCAAATTTTAGTTGCTGGCAGGCCGTGTTGCTTGCTCCTGGCTAGAGTAATACCCTCTTGCCAAATAATACTCTGGTGACTGCATCAGTGGCAGTGGATGCTGTGCAATTAAAAAAAAGTGTCCAGGATTTCCTGTGGTGGTATGGGAGATTATGTGGCATATGTCATTTGGAAAAAAGCAGCGCTAGAACAACATATTTCAGAACTGCTTCTCCCTTGGCAAGTCTAAAATAGATGTGTAGGAAATAGCAGATGATTCACAGACCACTTGGAATTTCGTCATCAGCATAAATGGAGTAAGAGCGTACAACAGGTCATGGTATCCGCCAGCAAGGGTGGCGGCATAACTAGGCTCCCTGTAGGTGACATTAGATATAAAAATGGACTAGATTGAGTTTTCTTGGCACTTCCTTTCCAGATCTTCTGGGATATATTTTCATTTTCTGTGAGCATGGGGATGGAATGGAGGTGTGGGCCAGGGGGAACTCCACTCTAGCATTTTTCCTAGGAAAAGTCAGCTCCTGAAGGGTGTGGGATGAACAAAAAGGAAGCATAAGAAATAATTAAGACCTAAATATATTTCCAAATACACGTTTTCTTAATACTCGACATTGCTTTAGAACCTATTAGAAGCCACTGTTTTGCAGATTGATGTATTTTGGGGACAGTCCTTTTGCTTATGTGTGTGATGTGAATATAATTACCTATCATATCATATGTAATGTGTATCCATAGTTGCGTATTATCACATACGTGTTATGTCTATGAAGTCACATAATGTGTCATATACATTGTGCAGATAGAGCTGTCAAAGCCTGTCTCAGCCCATGGGCTTGCCAAGATTTGCTATCATGATGACCTGGCCCTGCTATTTTCCTTCTTGGGATGTTTCTTTCCTTGACCTTCCCATGGCAGCTCTACCTTCCTCATCTCAGCCACCTTCTCCTGACTTCTGTGTTCAAGAGATTCCAGTCCTTCTGTCTCCCTTGCCCTGCAGTGTCTGTTTCACTCAAAGCTCATCCTAGGATTCCAGATGCTCTTACTTATGGACCTGATTCCCTCTCTGACCCCTCCTCCCCCGTCTGTCCCAGGGAATGAAAGCTCCCTGAGAGCAGGCACGCGGTCCCACAGGATAACCCCAGCACCTGGCAATGGCAGATACTTCCTACATAAATGTTGACCTCATGGAATGAAGTCTGTTTATCAGGTACCAGCTTCCCTCCAGGGAGAAATAACATGGATTGTGGGCTCTCACAGAGCCACACTTATCATGTTGACAAGAAAAGTCTTCCTGTCATGGTAGCTGTTCATTCAAATGTGACATGTAGCACACTGCTGTCACTTTCTATTCACACCAGCCTGGGTGCCCGAGAGAAGCACCAGCTGCCAGCGTGTCAGGGCTGTGGCTCAGCTCAGAAAATGTAATCAGAGTCTCAAGAGCTTTTCATCTGCAGTCATCAACTGACTGCTTAACAGTTGCAAACTTAGTCTTGAGACAAGAGTATGTTAAGTCACTGGGGAGCAGGTCATACACTCTAATATGTGAGGATTATTTTTTGTTTCTTCTATGGCCCAATCATTGGACTTTGGGATGTGCACAAGTATTTAAACTCATCACAAAACAACTTTTGTCTTCAAGAAAATATAGGCCTATAGGGAACATAGTATTTTACAATAGTTGGTCAGAGTCCCTGAGGTTCACAGTTTATGGGAAAGGAAAGAAGATGCCCTGCCCCCACTCCCTAGCTCACGGGCCCTGCGTTGTTTTCTCTTTGCATCTGGGCTTCACTGGGCATTGATCGTGACCCTGATTAATTCACCTACATGGGGTAAACATTTCAGATACTTTTTCCTATGAATAGAAGGCCACACGACTGACTCGATATTTTAAATGTGAAAATTCAAGGCCAATGATGTCATCATAGTGAGAATGATGAGTTACCAAATTTTGCAGGTGAATCTTTGATGCCAGGAGTTTACAAATGTAACTTGCTCCTTATCACGCCCATAAATGGAAATAATTCCCATTTTCGATAGGGAAAATCGAGGTTTGTGGTCCTATTCACAATGGAATTTCTTCTAAACTTTTGTCATGAGACAGTTTCTCAAACTAAAGAGGACACCAGTGTTGTGGGTTTTCTATTGCTTCTGAAGGGAATGAGATGATAAGCAACCCAAAGAATATGTGGGTACCTCTAGGAAAGGGAGGCTCCTGGCCGGGAGATTATCATGTGAATATCTATATACTGTGAAAGCTTAGAGAATATTTGTTCCCCCATTTACTGAGTGGAAAGACATCCATATAGATTGTTTTGCCCCATGAAGCAGAAGCACCTATCAGGCACTTAATAGTTAATTCTGTTTGCCATTTTATTGGCCACATTACATTATCCTACTGTGTTGTGACTCATCAAATAACCAATTTGCCATATTGTATAATCTGTACTGAGTCGGGGTGGGAAATGCTTGCTTATATAAAAATAACAAAATGTGAGGTCTTTTTGATCAGGAACTACATACCTGACATTTGAATACTTTTGAGTAATATGTCCTCTAGATAATATTCTATCTCACAACGGAAAAAAAATAAATTTGAGTTTAGAAAACCTAAATTATACATGTTAATAGAAGAAATATGCCTGGATATTTCCAATATGAGCCATTTATTTAAAAACTTCTAACGTGGAGGACAATGTGATTTTTCTTTTTAAACAGTGGACATCAAACTTCAACAACAAATTACCTGTTTGACTCAAAATAAAACTACATATCTTTTTGTTTACTTGTACTTTGAAATAATTTGCCAGTATAAGGATACTGTCATCATTTACAGAGACATTTACTTTTTTCTTATCCACTTTCTTTCCTTTCCCATGAAAATATACGAAGATAAATGCCAATGATTACTGACTTTATTTTCTGATATGACAGGATTGGCTATAGCTTGAGATGTTGTTTCTTTTAAATGATACCCTAGTAGATTCATTTTGAATAGGGCCTTTCCATCAAAGGACTTTTGAAAGACAAATATTGTCTCTTGAGTTTTGAATAATTTTGTTTTCTTGTCCTCTCCAAACTTCTTATTCATTTGCTGATTTTAAAATAATTGGGACTGATAATTGTCCTGAAACTGTCTGCCATGTATTCTTTTATAAAATATTATTATAGAATCAATTGACTTAAGGAAATAAAATGAAAAAATCACAATGGAAAGAACAATCATAATGTGCTGAAATAAGAATGTGCACCCAGAAAGAATTGGCTTGTCTTGAAAAGAACCACCCATGGTCAGTTTTTGTGTTTGGTTTTTGGCTTTTGGTTTTCACGGAGAGAGAGGCAGAGACATAGGCAGAGGGAGAAGGAAGCTCCCTGTAGGGAGCCTGATGTAGGACTTGATCCTAGAACCCTGGGATCATGCCCCGAGCCAAAGGCAGATGCTCAACCAAGTGCCCCCCATGGTCAGTTTTTCCTACTCTCCTCAGTTGCATTTCCTAAATCTTTGAAAGCAAACATTCTAGGTTAAGAGAAGCGATAAGGAAGAGGGCTATTCTGAGCTACTTCCTCAGTCCCTTTTCATGTCCCAGCGTTAAGTACAAATGTATGTGTATAAGCTCTTAAGACTTTTTTTGAAGGTAACTGAAGGATATCACTTTGTAGAAATACCTTATGACCACAGGAGGCCACTGTGACTACAATTATGAATCCCTCTTAACAGCCAGCCTTGCAACAGAATGTAGACTTGCTTGTTAACCTACTGCTAGACTGCTCCTTCCTGGAGCTCCTAAAGCATTTGTTTATGCCACTTTTATAACATTTCTCACACATGTTATCAAATGCCTACCTACATAGACATCACATCCCTCATATTGTAAGCCCTCATGTCTAGTTTATTTCTGCATTCCCAATAAGGATATACTTTCTGTGGTGCTCAGTCCACATTAAAGGGAACAAATGAAGGCATGAATACATGATTGGCAGATGGTAGGTTTTAAAAATTAGTTTCAGAGATTTAGATTCTGATTTAATAATTAGTGAGATCTTATCTAATATATCTGAATACAGTCTGGATCACACATATCCTTCACATAATAGGTAAAGATTAACTGAGATTTAATTAAAATGGATTATATCATTGACCATGACAGCAAGTTAGTAAAATAGATTAAATAAGGCAGTGGGTACTATTAAATCCTCTCTGACGTATTTGCCTATGTTAGTGAGATTCCATCAAAATTTGTTTCTCACGAAATTATTGCATATAAAGCATCTTTAAAACCCTTATACATGCAGTAGTGATGGACCAAGTATTAGATTACTAGTTTTGAAATCATAAAAATATACATTTGGTGTACATCTAAATCTGTATTATTCTTAGTTTTTAAAAATGGTTTATTTATTTATTTATCTATTTATTTATTTATTTATGAGAGGGAGAGAATGGAGGGGCTGAGGAAGAGAATCTTCAAGCACCTGCTGAGCACGGAGCTGGGTGTGGAACTTGATTCTAGGACTCTGAGATCATGACCTGAGCTGAAACCAAGAGTCAGACACTCAACCTACTGAGACACTAAGGTATCCTTATTGTTAGTTTTAAAATCATAAAAATAGGGACACCTGGGTGGCACAGTCAGTTAAGTGTCTGACTCTTGGTTTTGGCTCAGGTTGTGATCTCAGGGCTGTGAGATCAAGCTGGTGTCAGGCTCTGTGCTCTGTGCAGACTCTGCTTGAGATTCTCTCTTCTTTGCTCCATCCTACCCATTCTACCTCTCTCATATAAATAAAGAAATATTTTTAAAAATAAAATAAAATAATAAAAATATACATTCTGTGTACATCTAAATGCAAACAATACAGTTTCTTCTTTCACTGTATTTCAAATTATTAAATTATTTAGAGTTTATTTTTTAAATTAATTTAACATTTTAAACTCATGGTACTTTAAACAGGAATTTGTATGATGCCACAGTAAAAGAAAGTGTTCTCAAACAAAGTGCTCAGATATGTGCTGAAGTTATTACTGTAATAGACCTCTGTTTAGGTCTATACATTTGCTTACTAGGGCTCCTTGAGTTTTTATTTATTACTTTTTTAAGATTTTAGTTGATTTATGAGAGATACAGAGACATAGGCAGAGGGAAGAGAAGCAGGCTCCATGCAGGGAGCCCAATGGGGACTCAGTCCTGGGATTCCGGGATCATGTCCTGAGCCGAAGGCAGATGCTCAACCACTGAGCCATCCGGGCATCCCAAATTTTTAATCTACTAATTTTTTTTTCAATTTATTTATGATAGTCATACAGAGAGAGAGAGAGAGAGAGAGAGAGAGAGAGAGAGGGCAGAGACACAAGCAGGCTCCATGCAGGGAGCCCGACGTGGGATTCGATCCCGGGTCTCCAGGATCGCGCCCTGGGCCAAAGGCAGGCGCTAAACCGCCGCCACCCAGGGATCCCTTTAATCTACTAATTAAAAATAGTTTCTAAATTAGAAATACGCCAAGATGATTGTGAGGGGGAGGAAAATAAATGACCCCAGAATGTGCCATGTTGATATGTGGTTTATTTTGAGTTGAACGCAATCATGGTTTAACATACTCAGAAAGAGGTTTTTAGGGTTTTTTTTTACCCTTCTTCCTAAATCCCTCAAAGAATTTACGTAGAAAACTTGTCCCAGAAGAGAGCTAATGTCAGGGATAACTTTTACAGCAGAAAGACTTATCTGCATGACATGGCAAACATTTATTTGCCACACATTTGCTCTTCCCATCTTCTTGTGAATTGTCTTCCTCTTCTTTGAAGACTCAGATCCCTACCCCCTTCTTCTTGGCTCAGGATGACATGGGAGCCCCAACTGACCAACTGTCCAGAGCCTCATCTCTCTGAAGTTGTTGTGCGCACAAAATTAAATTTGTTTTTTTTTCCTCTTGTTAATCTGACTTATGTCAATTTAATTATTAGACCAGCCAAAGAACCAAGAAGGGAGAAGACAAGATTTTTCTTCCCCAGCAACAGGATGATAGTAAAGAAACAATATTGGCCATAAGTCTAACTTTAATCCAGAAAGAAGTATTTTAGTACTATCAAAATCATCAATCATGGGCTGATATTATATTCCCTTAAAATGCATATGTAATATTTGTAGGCTGCTGATTCAAACTGCATCCCCAGCACATTGTGTCATGCCTAAATTTGTGCAAGTTTGAACTGCATATCCTGAATGAATTTCAGATGGAAATTTGGAGCTTTATTGTTGGTGAGATATTTTGAGGAGATTTGGTATATGGCAAGAGTGCCAGGCTTTACGAGAGATGAATTTTGACAAATGATGGTCCTGAGATTCTACTTCCAGGACTTCTGTCTTCAGATTTGCATAAATAAGCAAGTTGGGACATATCGCTGTGATTTTCCATCCCCAAATTTCTTTAGTGACAGGGGTGGAGAGGGAGGAAGAGTCATCCCTCCCATGGCCTGATACGTTTCCCAAGTACACAACTACAGCGGCGCTTTCCAGATTCAGAGTGAGTTTTGAAACAAGTAACCACACTAATTCGGATTTTTTTTTAATAGGAAAATATTTGGGGCAGCCCGGGTGGCTCAGCGGTTTAGTGATGCCTTCAGCCCAGGGCTTGATCCTGGAGACCTGGGATCAAATCCCACGTCAGGCTTCCTGCATAGAGCCTGCTTCTCCCTCTGCCTGTGTCTCTGCCTCTCTGCCTCTCTACTTCTCTCTCTCTCTGTGTGTGTTCTCATGAATAAATAAATAAAATCTTTAACAAAATAGGAAAATATTTCTAAAAATATACACTAGTCTTCCTTTTTTAATAACTATAGAGCACCTGTGTAATCTGTTCAGGTTCATGGGTTGGTGGCCCCAAATGTACCAATTTGCCATATTGATTATTTTAAATGAAAATTACCTAAGAAACAGCCAGGGTACAAAGGACACTCTGACCCTCCATTGCTCCCTGAAAGCAGGAAATAAATCTCCTGAGTGAAAGTCATACTCCTTGTACAGGGAGGTCAAGAGGTATCTATATCACCAGACACAAGGAATTCAGTACTGAGCAGCCTGAGTAAACAAACCTTGTTACTTCACTAATCTGCTACCCAAGTGCAAACTCCTTTATTTCATCAATTCTTCATATATATATTGTTTGTCTAAAAGACATAAAGCTGCTCCTTCTGGTCACTTTTTTGAGCCCCATATGTTTATGAGCTCTCCTATGCACAAAATTAAGTTTCTATTGCTCCTGTTAATCTGTCCTATGTCAATTTAATCATTAGATGAACCAAAGAACCTAAAAGGGAAGAAGTGATGTTTTCTTCCCCTACTCTGGTTTCGATGCTGTAATTACAAACCTAAGACAGTTGAATCAGGACCATATAATTTAAACCAACACCCGGGATCAAAACAAGATGATAAATTCTTTTCAGGTTGTCTTTCTTCTTTTTCCCCCCAAAGCTCAAGTGCCATAAATAGCACCTGAGTTGATCTATTCCCATAAGAAGGTGGATATAGATTAGTGTAGAACTTTCCAGTTGCTAGGAAACAGAAATGCCCATTAAAAAAAAAAAGGAAAAAAATCAGTTCTTTCACTAAAGAAGTTTGCAAAGCTTCTAATCCCCTTGTTAGTATGCTTGTGCCACGGAGCTCCTCCGCAGGAAAGCATATTTTACCGATTTCCTTGTAGAGAGGAACAACTATCCTATTATTAGATAGGTAACAATTTTTTGGAGTTCCTACAGAGATTTTAGTTTTAAAGCAGAGACAGCTTCATAGCTACTCTTACTCTGCCGTGCTTGAGAATTCAGTGAGAACGATTTTCACACAGTAATGGCTCATATTAGTTTCAGAGTATGAATGGATCTGTTATTATGTGTTTGAGTAGAGTAGAATAATTTTAGTGTAAGGCTGTTTGTGTCCCTCAGGTCCATGTGAAAGAAGACAGCAAAAGAATTCAACAGATATTAAAAAGATTGCAGTGGCAAGAAGAGTTTATGCCTTTGAAAGAACGCTGGACCTCAAATGAAAAGCCTGTGCATTATAATCAGAGCTGCCAACATGCTGAGTGTCCTTGCATCTGTCAGTAAAGTGCTGAATCTCAATTTTCTTATCTAAATACTAAAAGTCTGTGTGAGCGCATGTGTGTGCGTGCGTGTGTGTGTGTGTGTGTGTGTGTGTTGCCTGGAGCAGCAGGTGTTCGTCAATTCTTTGTGTGTGTGTGCGCGTTCGTCAATTCTATTACCTCTTCCTTCTGCAAGCATTCATTGAGAATTTGCTGTAACCAGGCACGATGCCAGGAAAATTCAGTTTCAAAAAAAATCCTTGACTTCAGAAAGTTCACCCAGTAATGGAGGAGCTAAACCAGAAGTAAGCATTTAAAATATTGGGATGCAATTGCAAAGCCAGGAGTAAGAACAAGACTAGTCACAGTGTTTCCCGAGGTTTTTTGTGCACTGAACTGGGCGGCTGACTGCTTAAGGGGGTGGCCTCTATCTAGATGCCATGCAATAATTCATCCAGTAGTATAAAAAGTGACGACCATTATGGGATGTGGTCCTCTAGGGGATTAACAGTTTTATCAGGTATAAGATCATAGTGCATGGACCTGCAGTAATAGAACTCATACATGTTTAGTTTGTGGGATTAGACCCTTCCAGCATATCTGGAATGATACCATGTAAGATTTTATTTCCCTTTTCAAGCAATAGCCATTTGGATGTTAATTTTATAACTTCCAGGTTGATATCTTTTGCTTAAGAGAGACAGGTGGTTTGGTTCAAATGGATTTCCAGTATCTCAGGAACCCAATATTAAAAAGTGTGGTATCAGAAATAGTTGGAAATATTTGGAGTTGTTAATTCTAAATACTAAGGATGATGAAAGCACCTAAGCAACAATGATTTTTTTTTTCACAGCTTCCATTTAGCCTTTTATATACTGTGACCCAGCTGGCATTTTATATGATCCTAGAGAAAAAGGAGTCAAGTTACTGGAGAAATACTGATGCTTTCTAGGCTTTGAGAATCTCAACACAGAATTTGCAAATGATAATGTTTCTTGCTTCAATTTCAAAGAAATTGATCCAAATCAGCAGTAATCAATAGGTCCACAACTAAAGTTAAATGCCTTCCTCCTACCTCACTTAGCATCTCTAGAATGTTTCTAGAAAACAACGACCTGTCCTCTTTCTTTTGTATCCAGTCCAGACCATCCTTTGTTTATTTTTATTATTTTTTTAAGTTAATGAATTTCTTTTTTCTTATTTCTTTTGCCTCTTTATCTTATTTATTTTTTTACTCTAATAGAGCACATCAGCAAGATCCTGATATTGTGTCTAATTTTTGATATTTTAGTTTCTGGTACATAATTGTAAGTTTCTGGTTATGCATGCATGTGTGTGTGCATGTGTGTGCATGTGTGTGTTTAATGCTGCCTCTGATTTTATAAAGCAAACCAGAGTGGAAGGATTAGCTGGCACTTCATGTTGTGCTAATTTGTTGGCAAAGTTAACACACTTAAGAACTTATTGATTTGTTTTGCTATTAATTGATAATGAAGAATTGATTTCGTTATACTAAAGTAGATAGCCAATGGATTGTTGCCTAAATTTGCTGGACTTTATAAGCTATATGTATAAATATAGTAGATGGTTGAATGGTCCTCACTCCTTTGCTGGCAACTGGAGCAGCCTAGTTTCGTGAGGCAAATGCGGTCATTTTCTTGGTCTAAGAGGCACATTAATGAGGTCAGGGTCCCAGATTCAATTCCACTTCAATTAGCCTTACCCCATTCCATTGCCATGGGCTGAATTTTTGAGTATAGATACCCATCCAACAAATAAATCCATATATAGGGCAAAGGGGAAATAGTGAGAATGTGTGGATGGACCCATAAACATTCATCACAAGTTAGAAGGAAAACTCAGTTTATGAAACAGTGACTAGAAAATGATTGGAGTAAACACATTGGCTGACTGCCAGCGCCAAGAGGATATTTGAGGGTGCTACGCAGGTGTCTCAGGAGAGTAAGGGCAGAAGATCAGGGGACAGGGTAACGTGCTGTACAAGTCCTTGACAATGAAGGAGTCAGTTCTAGATGCTGTCAATGCTGGTGACTTGGATCTTTGGATATCAGGTCTTTCAACAATTACCTTGACTCCTTGACTGCAGAGCACTCCCCTCCCCCTCCACCAGGAGTTCTCATCCTTGTGTGGGACAGCCTAGATTCAGTAACTGATTATTGAGAGGCAGAGAGAGAGATAAAGTCATGGTCATCTCAGTTCAAATCTGGACACTTCTAATGGGACAATCTAGTTCCTGAGCACTCAGCTGAGGGTGGTCCTGGATGATGGCTCAATTTCTCCCTCTGTCCAATTGTGTTTCCTTCTCATCCTTCCAGTTGATGGGGATCCTGGAGGTACTCTTTAATACCTATCTTATGTCCTACACTCCCATGCAGAGATGTCCTCCTTGGAAGCCTGACTGTGGTAAAGACATTTTTATCTTCCATCTCATGCCAGGACTATTTTCAAAATTTGGAGGTCCTGGTATAAAATGAAAGCACAGGACACCCTATTTTAAAAGTATTTAATAATTTCAAGATGGCAAGGCAGGGTATTAAACCAAGTGTGTGGTATTCTGAGTGCAGGTCCTATGTGATGACACAGGTTCCACCCACAACCCTGCAACCAGCCCTTCTTAAGTAGAAATGACTGTTTTCATCAAGAACATAGAGACCATAAAATCATACTTCAGAGGATTTACTGGGACAGATGATACAAAGATAACAAGAGAATAGTTTTAGAATCATGCAAATAGATTCCTGGTAATAAATAAGACTGTAGGCATTTTATAAAATAATTTGACAAGAAACATGATGTCATTAATTTCTGTGAAAAAACAGACCAGCAATAGCTGAAGCAATAAATATATGTGGACCAGAATGACTTTCATTTAAAATTTTGACCTTGAAAACTTATAGCACAAAAGAGTGAAAGCACTTATATTTCTAGAAGGGGTCTGATCTTATTATGCATGCCAACATGCCAACAATCGCTAATATGTGCAAGTGATTGTCTCCCATGTAATGATTGTCATACATTAGCTGTGTATGAACCCAACCCCAAATTGAGCATTGTCATTCCAGTTTTGCAGATGAGACTACTGAGACGGAGAAGGAATGCTAAGTCATGCAAGTCACAAGGAGCAGAGTTTGATCATTGGGAATCTTGCTCCAACATCCCATCCAAACACTGTGCCATAAGAAGATGAAGATAGTACACAGTATTTAACTTGAGCAATAACAAAGGAAGATAATCCACACTGGAGTTGTCTAAAGACAGTTCTCTGAGATTTGTGTTGTTAAAGATTAATCCAATTTTTTAAAAAATAAATATTTATTTATTTTAGAAAGAGAGAGAGCCCACAAGCAGGAGGGACAGAGGAAGACGGAGAGAAAATCTCAAGCAGATGCTGCACTGAGTTCAGAGCCTGACATGGGCTCAATCTCATGGCCTTGAGATCATGACCTGAGCTGAAACCAAGAGTTGAAGGCCTAACCAACTGAGCCACTCAGGCGCCCCAAGATTAATTCAACTTCTAATGGAAAGAGATTGGAGATGAATAGACTCCTATAGTGTTGTGTTAATATGTTTCAAATTTATGAATTATCATGTACATTCACTCACAATTCCAGGTATGTTGAAGATTGGACAGAAAATTAACAAACTCTGTAAGGTTGCATTCCACAGGGCAGATTCACTCCCTCTTAATTCACTCTTTTGTTACCAATATGGAGTTTGAAGTCAAAACATCCTCCCCTAGCCTCATGTCTCCATGGATCCTTAGAGATAATTCCTGAGACAACTGACAATCATAATCAGGATGTCAATGTCTGAAGTGATGAGCTAAATCAGGAAACACAGCTCTTTTTGGAATAGTATTTGGCCAAGGCACAGTCTTATCAGGGCCTGCCAAGCAGCAACCTCTTCTTACAAAAATAAGAATAAACATTACATTACTACCACAAATAATAACAACATTATGAGACTCTTAAATAAATATAAAACATTTATTTTGAAAAAGAGCTTCCTAAAGAAAACTATTCTATAGTTTGTGCTGTAGAACATTTACTTTAAAAAATTCAAAATAGTATCTAGAATGTATTTATTTATCCATTTCGCTATTGGTTGGCATTTGAGTAGATTTCAGCTTGGGTCTATTAGTGCCACAGTGAGTGTTCTCATACACAATATTTGAATAGTCTGTATTTTCACGTAATGGAATAGTCTACAACATTGAGAATAAGTCAACTCCAACTGGGTGCAACAAAGTGGGTAAATCTCCCAAAAATAATGTCAAGCAGGAAAAGTCAGACACAAAACACTATGCACTGTATAAATCGATGTATATAAAGTTCAAATATGGACACGATGATTGAGTGGTATTAGAAGCCAAGATTTCGAGGGAGATGACGTGCTCAAAATGGAACCATTCGAAACTAGAGACCTGAGGAGGCGATCAGATTTAAGACATAGTTCAGTGTCCGGCTTTTCTGAGAGCCAGTGGTCATCAGAGCAGACTCCCCATTTGCCGATTTGCCTTCCATCTGTCCTCCTTTGCATAGTGAGCCTGACTTCCCATTGAGGATTAATGATTAATTTTCACACGAGTTTATAGTTAAGGAAAATTTTTATTTGATATCACTAAAATAGCTCCCAACTTGATGCATATCTGAAATTCTACCAATCCCAATATTACAAATGATCTTTTCTGTGGTTTATGACACTATGCCTTACTAATGAAAAGCCCCCTAGGAGTAGTAACAAATTACAACCTCTCTAGAACACAGGGACACAGGGAGTTCTATTTTCCTTTGTAAGCACAATGCTTTGTGCATGCCTTCTATCTGGTGTGACCAAAAAAAAAAAGAAAGAAAGAAAGAAAGAAAGAAAAAAAAGAGTAAAAAGAATAAATATTTGCTGAATGTGAGAGAAATCCTGTCATTACATACTGAATGAAGTCTTCCAGATTCTTTCCTCAGAGGTATTTTCTACAGGAGAGACAACAGAGTGGTCCCTGGACCACAAAAATGAGAAGTCATGGTAGGCTGGGGAGCTGAGATAAATGACAATGAAGGCTGAAAATGTGAAAATAATTTGTGCTTTCTACACAACTTTGCTGCAGAGTGGCCTGGATCTTGATGCATCCAAAATCACAGTAAAACAAAATATTTAGCAGTAAGTCTGAGAGGCAAGGAAATCTATAATTATTATGCAACTCACAGACTTATTTATTTATGAATCTATTCATTTATTCAAGAAATAACAGGCAGCCCTGGTGGCTCAGTGGTTTAGCACTGCCTTCAGCCTGGGGTGTGATCCTGGAGATCCAGGATTGAGTCCCATGTCAGGCTCCCTGTATGGAGCCTGCTTTCTCCCTCTGCCTATGTCTCTGCCTATCTGCCTCTCTCTCTCTGCCTCGCATGAATAAATAAATAAAATCTTAAAAAAAAGAGAGATAACTGGTCAGTTGGCACTGTTAGCAATCACTGTGTTGGCAATCACTGATACAAGCACGAACAGGAAACAGCTATGGTTCATGTACTCCAGAACTTAAATATCCAGGTAAAGAGAATTTAAGGAAATACACAAATAACAATAAAAGTTTATCAGGGGTAAGTGCTAAGAAGGAAAGGAATCTGAGTTTATGAAAATAAATAAAGGGACATCTGATTCAATCTAGGGAATAAAAAAAAGAAAATAACAAGATCTGAGACTGACCTATCAGTTGGACTTAACAGTAGGAAGGTCATGAGACATTTTTAAGACAGAACAGATGGA
Source organism: Vulpes vulpes (assembly GCF_048418805.1). NCBI lineage: Eukaryota > Metazoa > Chordata > Mammalia > Carnivora > Canidae > Vulpes > Vulpes vulpes. The sequence goes on along the minus strand of NC_132784.1, from coordinate 52,852,775 downwards.
TGTGCAAAAGCCCTGAGGCAGGAAGAACCATGACACATTTAAGGAGCTTAAAAAGTTCACATGCAGTTCAAAATCAGCTGGATGGAAGACAGAGGGCTGTATCTGACACCCCCTGTGGGATACATGAGGGACTTTTGTGTTTGTTCTAAGAAAAATGGGAAATTATTAAGACTTTTTTAAGATTTACATTCTTAAAAGAGTACAGATTATAGTTGATCAAGAGTGGATGCAAGAAAATCAGAAAAATGTCTAAGAAGCCTGTGGATTTTTAACATATATAAGGGCAAAATAAGCAGAATTTGGTTGGATAAAGAAAATAAAAGAGACTAAGTTGGTAATGACAACTTTTAGGTATAAAATATATAATTAAATAAAACATAATAATTAGATAATAATATAGTTGTATTTTACACAATTATATATAATTTATCTGTAAAATAAAGTTATGTAATTATAATTATGTAAAATATAATTATATATTCCTAATTTAGAGAAATGAAGAAAATGACAGTGTTTGAGGTTAATAAGAGACTCTTGGTTCAGGTTTTATCACATTGATTGTGAAATGCTTTGGAAGCTTCCAAGGGAAGGTGTCATTGTATTCACAGTCATTATAAAATCACTAGCCATTTAAGGCATTAGGATGGACTAATACACTTGGCTTTAGAACACATGATGGACACTCACGTTATATATCAGCTGACCAAGGGTTATTGACTGAAAATATCATGAAATATTCAAGAATACAGAAATAGAATAGCATAATACAAACACTCATTACCCCGATACAACAATTTTCAATATTTTGCCAAATATGATTCATCTCTTTCTTTTTAAAATATGCTGAAACATTTTCAGTGTCATGTATGTCATTTATTACATGTCTCTTAAAAAATATGCCACTATCATGTCTACTGCAAATAACACCCCTAATGCAATAAGGTGAAATAAAAGTATCATTCTTTAATGATAATTTTATGCATATCTAATACCAAATTAACAATAAATTTTCACAGTTTAAAAAGTCTCTTTTTAGAATGATTTATTTGAATGAGCATGCAGGGCAGCCTGGGTGGCTCAGTGGTTTAGTGCAGCCTTCAGCCTAGGGCCTGATCCTGGAGACCTGGGATCGAGTCCTGTTTCAGGCTCCCTGCATGGAGCCTGCTTCTTCCTCTGCGTCTCTCTCTCTCTCTTTGTGTCTCATGAATAAATAAATTTAAAAAAAATCTTTGAATGAGGATGCAAAGTGCACACATTGTTTTTTTTAAGATTATTACTATGTCTCTTCAGACTCATTATTTGATAGCAGTTCAGTCTCCCATCCGTGCCTTTTCTTTCTTTTTATTTTTCATTGATGTACTGCATAAACTTAATTGCCCAATAAAATATCCCATATTCTGGACCTATCAGCTTGGTTTCTTGAGATCACTGAAGTTGCTCTCTTACCTGCATTTTACATATAAATTCAAGTTAGCTTTCAAGGATTGATAAGGTTCAACATTTTGGCAAGAACATTTTATAGGTGGTGTGATGTGCTTCACTTTAAATCATATCTGAATGCAATATCAGTGTCCATATTTAGTGGTGCTTGGGTTGTGTTTTGTGAGTTCAAGTGGTGACAGGTTGATTCCTTCCCTGTGAAGCCCAGTGTCAACTTTTCATTTAATTTTTGGGATGGACTTTACATGACTGAATTTTCATTATGTGTTGAAAAATGGCCATTTCTTTATGTAATCATTCCCATCCCATGTAATAGGCAGAATTCTTCTGGAAAGTACTTTTTCAAATAAACTATATCTATTTGTATATCATAAAATATAGTTTATAAAGAGAAGGCTTAATTATTTCCTTCATCAATCTAATTTTTAGAGGAAGATGTGGTATGCTTCTCACCAAATGTGCCCAAAATGCTGTTATTGCTTCTGCCTTGCTGGATTTCTGTTCATGTCTGTCTTATCTAAATGCATTATGGGCTTGTATTATGTGGTGCATTCCACCAAATTGCATTATTCTCTTTTAATATATAATTCTCACAATTCTAGCCAATGGCTGTATCATAATGTTGGCTTCCTTGTCCTTTGGGACTACCATTTGTGTGTTTCCTAAACCACAATGGGATTGGCCACTACTCTGAAGATGCAGGTTCTTTAGAGTGAGGAATGATATTTAGAAACCATTTTTTGAGTGCGAAGGTGCTCATTAGTACTCTTCCACTGGCATTACTTCTATGGTTTTCTGAAGATAATTAAGATATGCATATTTTTAGAAATGAAAAGAAATCATGCTTTCATTAATCTATTTCCAATTCCAGTTAAGCACTGTTAGATTTTTTTTAAGAAAGCTCTCTGATTTTTATATCGGTGTACTTCCTCCTACATAGATAAAAAATAGAACTTTAACAATCCTAACATTATTACTGAATTGCTTTATCTTCGGTTAGACCTACAAAATAGTTTCAAAACAATCTCAATTACTTATACTAAAAAATGAAATTTAAATTTAAAATTATGCTTAAGTGTTTTTTTTGTTTCTTTTTGTTTTTTTGTTTTTTCTCTGTAGTTCTGTTCATCTTTACATACATACAACTGTGGATACAGAACCTTGATAGGTCTACATTTAAAAAAAATAATCCTTTTCTATTGTTTATTTCAGAAGCTTCAACTTTCATTTGCAGACTTGCTTTTTATTCTGAGATATTGCTTTTCTTTCATTCAGTTTCACTTTTAAATATGCAAACCATTTAAAATTTTCAAAGTTACAATATAATAAGATCTATTCAGGAATATTGTTTTCTTCTCTATCTTCTCCACTTTCCCTGTAGGTAATACTTTTTATTAGTTTTTAATTTGTTCTTACAGTGCTTTTTTTTTTTATAAATATAACCAACTGCAGATACCTGTTTCCCACCCCATTATTACACAAAATACATTATGTGTATATATATATACATAATATATAATACATATGTATATACAATATATACAAATATATATGTATATATAATACATGAATAACTTTGCCAACCAAAGTGTTGAAAAGAGTAAAGCAAATATAATGTAACTAAAAAACTGTTTTCTAAGAAAATGAAGAGAAATGGCAGTAATTAGAAAGATATAAGGCATGCTACATCATATTGGGAAGCGATTCATAGCGATTGCCTTTAAAGTTATTGATGCAATAAAAACACCAACTATAGGATTACATGATTGTTGCTGCTGTGTAATATAGTAACACTAAGTAGAGGATCAAACCTGGCACTTCGCTCTGGACAGCCCAAGTGGTGTGTATGTCTATTTGTCTGGGATGAAAACACATATAATCACCCTTATAGACAACCTGAGTTTGCCTTTGAATCAAGAGTAGGGCTTGCTTGAACTAGTTCCATGAATAGACCAGGCTATTTGGAGTAGAGGTTACATATGAGAGAGTTGTGAGGATAAATATGTGGGTTTAGATATAAGCATGTGTATATGTATGCATGTATATAAAGCTAAGTTGGAGCAATTTTGTAAATTTACTTATATATCATACACAATAATTAGGATAACCCACAAATTAAAAAATTTTCATAGTTCCCCATCACCAATTAGAAAATAGCATAAAAAATTTAGCATAAACAAATATGTACTTTAGGAATAACAGTCTAGTGGTTCTACTTAATATGAGTGTGAAGCAAATAAAGTAATTTTTTTATCATAATCCATGTAGCAGCTAATGGAGACATAGGGGCATGTCAGGGAGAGCTGCAAAGAAACTTTTTGCTTCAGGAATAAGGAAGTTCTCAATTTAGAGAGAGGAAGAAAGAAATCTGACTGTTGAATCCTACAGAGCTTCTCTTCCAACCTAAGTTAGTCTTAGAGTTAATTGGATAGAAGCTCGTGACAAAGTGCTAAATACATAACATAGATGTGACACGGCTGGGTGTTCTTTTTCACATTCTAGATCAGTCTGTCATCCCTTTGACATTCAGACTCCTGGCTATTTTTTTTTTTTGTAAGATTTTATTTATTTATTCATGAGAGACAGACAGAGAGAGAGAGAGGTAGAGACACAGGTAGAGGGAGAAGTAGGCTTCATGCAGGGAGCCCGAGGTGGGACTCGATCCCAGTCTCCAGAATCACGCCCTAGGCCCAAGGTAGGCGCTACACCGCTGAGCCACCCAGGGATTACCCTGGCTGTTATTTTCCAGAAATTTTTGAGATAATTTCTTTAGATAAGTTAAAATACATGCTTCCCAAATTATCACCATATCCTCAATAAAAGGTGGTAAAAATCTATCTGATAATCAATAATATTTCACAGAGACAGGTTCACCAAAGCAATTTTGCTTTTTTGATAATTCTTAAGCTGGAAGAGGAATTTTTGTTTTCTTTATCTTTCCTCAAACTTACTTTTCTAAGGCTGCTTCCAATTACTGTCTGCCCCACACTGGTTTAATACCAGCCTCTTTTGGTATTTGATCATTTTGTATTAAAGTTTCTTTTTCCCCATGTCTAAATAGTATTCAATATGAAAGGAAATTATAACGTTGCGAGGTGCATTGCATATTGTCAGCCCAATTTGCCTATACAGTTACCTATTAAATTATGTAAGAAAATCATAAACTATTTCTCCAAAATTAAACATTCATGATAATATTGTGGCATATCAAGGATGATTATGTATGAGATAATTAAGGAGATCATTTCCATCAGGATATTGTCATAGAGAATGCAATATCTCAAAGAAGGGGAAGAAAATTTGGGGTTCTAGAAAACAAGGGAATTATGAGGGAGAGTGGAGATGGGTCTTATGTCAGAATATCTGAGGATGCCACAGTCCTTTGTGATTAACCATTTTACTGAATAAGAAACAATAGGGTGTTTCATAATCAGTCCTGTTTTCTGGGAGCACAGGGCTTCAAAAAAGTTCAGCATCATCTGTCTTGTTATATTGTAAAAGCTCACTAGACATCATGAAATAAGTAAATTTGCTTTACTGATCACTTTTCATAGATAATCATCGAAACAAAGTAAGACAAAGCAAAAATGACTTAACATGTATCGTGTAATACAAATGTGTATTTCATTAACTAATATGAAAATGAAAATTCATTCTATATCTTCTAATCTGCATTTTAGAAGATTTTTCTTCATCTCTTTGTGTTGTTAACTGACAGACTATTTTACACTTATAGACTCAAGCAAATATACATGTATTATGCATTCAGCAAGAGATCTCCTTGTAATACACAGCTATGGTAATTTGGAGTCACTATTAACATAAACTTGTTTCAAATCCAGAGTAGATATATTTTTCTGGAGCAAGTTACATTAGCTTGATAAACACATATTTTAGTTATCAAGAAAAATTAGCCAACTCTACATATTCATGAGAGACCCAGAGAGAGAGAGAGGCAGAGACACAGGCAGAGGGAGAAGTAGACTCCATGCAGGAAGCCTGATGTGGGACTCCATCCCGGGACTCCAGGATCACACCCTAGGCCGAGGGCAGGCACTAAACCGCTGAGCCATCCAGGGATCCGAGAAGTAACGAATTTAATGACATATATTTAACTATGCAGCAATTTGTCAAAGTCTCAAAAGTACTTTATATTAAATTTCATATTTGATCAATGGCTTTTTTTTCAGTTGACAACCTAGAATTTTATATAGGCTACATTAAAAACTTAATAGTAAAGTTTATTTTTTTCTTCATTAATAATAAAAGAAAAACAGTTTACCTAACCTATCCTCTTTGGGAACGACCAACAATCTGCTCTCTGTATCTATGAGCCTTTTCTTTCTTTCTTTCTTTCTTTCTTTCTTTCTTTCTTTCTTTCTTTCTTTCTTTCTTTCTTTCTTCTTTCTTTCTTTTCTTTCTTTCTTTCTTTCTTTCTTTCTTTCTTTCTTTCTTTTTCTTTCTTTCTTATTTCTTTCTTTCTTTCTTTCTTTCTTTCTTTCTTTCTTTCTTTCTTTTTTTTTAGATTCCACATATAAGGAAGATTGTGAGGTTGTATATTATTTATCTTTCTATGTCTGACTTATTTCACTTAACATAATGCCCTGGAGGTCTATCCATGTTGTCACAAATAGCAGGATTTCATTCTTTTTTATGGCTGAGTAACATTCCATTACATATATATCTCCCATATCTTCTTTATTCATTTATTCATCAATGAACACTTAGATTGTTTCCATATCTTGGCTATTATAAACAATGCTGCAAAGGCCATGGGGATGCAGGTACACTTTCTAGTTAGTCTTTCCATTTTTTTGTATCTGCTTCAATTTCTTTCATCAGTGTCTTGTAGTTTTCAGAGTACAGGTCTTTACCTCATTTCAATTTATCCCTAGGTATTGTATCCTTTGGATGCAATTGTAAATAGAATGGTCTTGTTTATTTATTTATTTTTATTTCTTTTCCCTATTGCTTAATTTTAATGCAGAGAAATACAACAGACTTCTGTGTATTGATTTTGTAACCTACCACTTTGTCGAATTTGTGTATTAGTTTTCACAGGTTTTTTTTATGGAATCTTTATTATTTTTTACATATAAAATCATGTCATCTGAAAATAGTGACATCTTTCTTTTCCATTTGCCTTTTATTTCTAATATGCCTAATGGATGTGAGTCAGACTTCCAATAAATATGTTGAATAAAAGTGGTGAGGATGGGTATCTTTGTCTTGTTTCTGATCCTAGAGGAAAGGTTTTCAGCTTCCACCATTCACTACAATGTTGGCTGTTAGCTTGTCATGGAAAGACTTTGTTATGTCAAAGTACGGCTTTTCTACACCTACTTCTCTACACCCACTACACCCATTTTGTTAAGAATAAATGGATGTTGAATTTTGTCAAATGCTTTTTCCTCAACTATTGAGATGATTGTGTGATTTTTATTTTTCATTTTGTTAATGTGATGTATCACATGGACTGACTTGCAGATGTGGAATCATCCTTGCATCTCTGGAATAAATCCCACTGGATCATGATGTCTGTTCCTCTTAACACATTGTTGAATCAGTTTGCTAATATTTTGTTGAGGATTTTACATCTCTGTGAATTAGGAATACTGGTCCCAAATTTTCTTTTTCCTGTGGCATCCCTATCTGGTCTTGGTATCAGGGGAATGCTGACCTTATAAAATAAGTCTGGAAGAGCTTTCTTCTTATCTATTTTTTGGAAGAGTTTGAGAAAGACTAATATTAATTCTTCTTTGAATATTTGGTGGAATTCACCCATGAAGCTGTGTCATACTAGACCTTTTATCATTGGTGGGGAGGAGAGTTTGATTACTGATTCACTATCCCTATCAGTAGTCAGTCTAGTCAGATTTTCTTTCTTCATAATTCCACCTTAGTGGGATGTATGTTTATAGGAATTTATCTATTTCTACCAGGTTGTCCAATTTTTTGGTGTATGATTGTTAATAGTAGCCTCATGATCCTTTTATTTCTGCAGTGTCAGTTGTAACATCTCTTTTATTTCTGATTTTATTTACCTGAATCCACTGTCTTCTTTTCTTGGTGAATCTAACTAAAGGCTTGTCAATTTTATTTATCTTTCAAAGAACCATATCTTAGTTTAAATGAACTCCCCTATTACCTTTTTAGTCTCCATGTCATTTTTTGCAGTACTAATGTTTATTTCCTTCCTTCTGCTAACTTTGGGCTTCATTTGTTCTTCTTCTTTTTTCCCAGTTCCTTGAGCTGTAAGATTAGATGGTTTATTTGATTCTTTTATTATTAATGAGGTGGGCAGCTATGACTATGAACTTCCTTCTTAGAACTGCTTTTTCAGATGGTCATCTAGAGTTTTACAGAGACTACATTTTAACGCCAATAGTTTGATTACTGTGGATATGGTATGTAAATAGTATACATTTTAAAATAAATCTTTGGCTTTTTCAAATCAGATATGCAATTCTCAAACCACTAAAACCAATAGACTAAGTCTTTCCACTTTCCACATAATTTGTTCTCTAATGAAGTCTTAATGCACACACATACACACCCAAACAAAAACAAAAACAAAAACAAAAACAAATAAAACAAAACAAAAAACAAACAAAAGTTTTATTTGGCTATCCTAATGCATTCAATGAAAGAAGAAAATAAAACCTCAAACCTCAGCATTAATAGCATTGCCTAGTAAGTTCCAACAATCATCTTCATGTTTGGATACTGTGTTAAATTAATTCTTAGATGACACTGAAGTGATATATATGAGTAGAGACCACAGAAATTATTTAAATATGTTATTTGCTTTCACTTTAAGATTTATTTCATTTTAATTGATTTGTTATTTATGCTAAAATTCATAAATAACTTCTAAGTCAGATGCATATTGTCATTTGTTTATAAAGATGTCACTATGTCTGAAGGTAATAGGCATCCTTTTCCAGTAAGACTCACTCCAGTTGACTTAGGTGAATGGTCCTGAGTGGCAGCCCGTTGTACAGCCCACTGTGAGTTGTGAACAGGGCTGTTAAAAAATGTAATAGGAAAAACATAATCCTAGAGGCCATTTGGAAATCTCTTTGACAGAAAGTAGCAGAAGAAATACTGTTTCACAAAGAGATTTCAAAGTACTTCCCTGGGCTAGAGGAATAGACTGTCTTAGAAGACATTTTGAATATAAATTGCATATATCACAACACACTGAAAAGGGAGACAATAATATAAATTTGAAGGGCAAAGTTGTATAAAAAAAATCTAACACTTCGGTTCTGGAGTCAACAAGCTTGAGATCTATAAGACTTTCAAAGAAATGGCTGGGCTGTGGCTTGAGGAAAACATGTAAATAAATGTGTCCCTAGGGCCCACTGCTACTGACACTGTTCAAATAAGTGATTTTCTGCATTCTGAACAAGCTGAGTATCTGCCAAACGACAAATTTCTTCCCCTCTGCCACTTTATCTTCTTTTGTGCTCACCCACTACAACCCCCTTCTCCTGACCACGCCATTATTCTGTGTTCTGTTAGTGTGAAGACTCTAAGCTTCTCCAGAGCCTTGCATCAGTAGGGCCGTGCCACAGAAAAGTGGAAACGAGATAGCAGGATAAACTTTTAATTCGAATACATAAGAACAAAGTCACTGTGGCCAATAAAAACCTAAACTGTGTTGCTGAATCATTAACTATGTGCCAGCTTGTACTACAGTGTAAATGGCATCTTTCAATTCAACAAAATGATGGAGTTGCCGTAATGAGAGAATCACTGGGTAGGGTGATCAAACCCTATGGAGGGAGAAGACAGCCTTTGTAAAGGAGCTTGGTGAATCGTGCCCCACCCAAATTCCTATGAGGTGGTCCTCATCTGCCACACCTGAGAAGGTGACCATATTTAGAAATAGGGCCTTGGGAGATATAATTAGTTAGTTGGCTGGGTCCTCCTCCACTATGACTGTCTCTGTGAACAGGAGAAATGTGAACACAGAAAGACATCATAGGAACATGAAGGAAGAGATTGGCGTTAAGTAGCAGAAGCTAAGGAATAAACCTAACTAAGAGGTGAAGGATCTATACCCTAAAAACTATAGAACACTCCTGAAAGAAATTGAGGAAGACACAGAGAGATGGAAAAATATTCCATGCTCATAGATTGGCAGAATTAAAATTGTGAAAATGTCAGTGTTACCCAGGGCAATTTACACGTTTAATGCAATCCCTATCAAAATACCATGGACTTTCTTCAGAGAGTTAGAACAAATTATTTTAAGATTTGTGTGGAATCAGAAAAGACCCCGAATAGCCAGGGGAATTTTAAAAAAGAAAACCATAGCTGGGGGCATCACAATGCCAGATTTCAGGTTGTACTACAAAGCTGTGGTCATCAAGACAGTGTGGTACTGGCACAAAAACAGACACATAGATCAATGGAACAGAATAGAGAATCCAGAAGTGGACCCTGAACTTTATGGTCAACTAATATTCGATAAAGGAGGAAAGACTATCCATTGGAAGAAAGATAGTCTCTTCAATAAATGGTGCTGGGAAAATTGGACATCCACATGCAGAAGAATGAAACTGGACCACTCTCTTTCACCATACACAAAGATAAACTCAAAATGGATGAGAGATCTAAATGTGAGACAAGATTCCATCAAAATCCTGGAAGAGGAGAACACAGGCAACACCCTTTTTGAACTCGGCCACAGTAACTTCTTGCAAGATACATCCACAAAGGCAAAAGAAACAAAAGCAAAAATGAACTATTGGGACTTCATCAAGATAAAAGCTTTTGCACAGCAAAGGATACAGTCAACACAACTAAAAGACAACCTACAGAATGGGAGAAGATATTTGCAAATGACGTATCAGATAAAGGGCTAGTTTCCAAAATCTATAAAGAACTTATTAAACTCAACACCAAAGAAACAAACAATCCAATCATGAAATGGGCAAAAGACATGAAGAGAAATCTCACAGAGGAAGACATGGACATGGCCAACATGCACATGAGAAAATGCTCTGCATCACTTGCCATCAGGGAAATACAAATCAAAACCACAATGAGATACCACCTCACACCAGTGAGAATGGGGAAAATTAACAAGGCAGGAAACCACACATGTTGGAGAGGATGCGGAGAAAAGGGAACCCTCTTACACTGTTGGTGGGAATGTGAACTGGTGCAGCCACTCTGGAAAACTGTGTGGAGGTTCCTCAAAGAGTTAAAAATAGACCTGCCCTACGACCCAGCAATTGCACTGTTGGGGTTTTACCCCAAAGATTCAGATGCAATGAAACGCCGGGACACCTGCACCCCAATGTTTCTAGCAGCAATGGCCACAATAGCCAAACTGTGGAAGGAGCCTCGGTGTCCATCGAAAGATGAATGGATAAAGAAGATGTGGTCTATATATACAATGGAATATTACTCAGCCATTAGAAACGACAAATACCCACCATTTGCTTCAACGTGGATGGAACTGGAGGGTATTATGCTGAGTGCAGTAAGTCAATCGGAGAAGGACAAACAGTGTATGTTCTCATTCATTTGGGGAATATAGATAATAGTGAAAGGGAATATAAAGGAAGGGAGAAGAAATGTGTGGGAAATATCAGAAAGGGAGACAGAACATAAAGACTCCTAAATCTGGGAAACGAACTAGGGGTGGTGGAAGGGGAGGAGGGCGGGGGGTGGGGGGCAATGGGTGAGGGGCACTGAGGGGGACACTTGACGGGATGAGCACTGGGTGTTATTCTGTATGTTGGTAAATTGAACACCAATAAAAATTAATTTATTAAATAAAAAAAAATAGGAATGAAGAACAGAGGATTACAGACTCTCCCCTGAAGGAACCAATCCAGCTGCCACCTCGATTCTCGACTTGCAGCCTCCAGAACTGTGGGGAAGTATATTTCTGTTATTTAAGCCACCCTGTTTGGGGCACTGTGTTGAGGCAGCCCTAGCAAACTCATACAGGGCTTGACATTTATCCTGGGAGGAACAAGATAGAAACACCCATTTGTGAAATACGAAGGAAGAATACAAATCATAAGAGAAGAATAAGCAGAGTCAAAGAAGGTTTTAAGGTTCTGGGTGGAGGTAGGTGGGTGTTGCAGGCCAGGAAATATCTCCACAGATAAGGGTAACATTGAAACTAAACCTTAAGGCAATTGACAGAATTGGGGCAGGGGAGGCAGGAGGGGGGCTGCTTCACCCCAGGTGGAGGGGAGGTTTCGGACCACAGGAAGACATCACAAGGAGAAAAATATAAAAAATGTACATCCCAACTGAGGGAGGTAAGGCCCCAAAGGAAAACTGGGGCCATTCTGCAAAGGTCTTTGAATGTCAGGCTGAGGAGGTTACCTTTAATTTGGCAACAGTGGACCTTTGATGTTCTATGAATGCACACGCAAGCACCAATGCATAGAAAATCATATACAAGCACGTGTTCACATGCACACACACACACGTATAATTAATCTATATGATCGTTTAAATCAGACTACTACCCATGACAGGACTTTGCATCCCAATGGAGATAAACACACAAAGAGTGATTCATGGATATTTGATATAATTTCAGGATGACACCGGGGAAGGCCGGTCACCGTAGGGTGAGGTATGTGGCTCCTACTTCAGCCTGCTGAGGTGTCACCTGGGCCTGGGATGAACCTCAGCTGAAGGGGTTGTCACACAGCAGAGACTCTTAGTGAACTTGCAAGGCCCCAAGGAATGATGGCGAGAGGGGCAGTGAGGTAGGAAGCAGAGGTGGAAGGGCAGCCACAGGAGAGACCCTCCGTTCCCAGATAACACTGCCATCCCAAAGACTGAACGGCATAGACAAAGGGGGTAGCAGATTTGTACACCAGCTGATGTGACAAGGATTGCCAGGTACTGGGAAGATATGCAAGAAGTCTGCAAACTGGGGCGCTTGGGGGGCTCAGTTGGTTAAGCGACCAACTCTTGATTTTGGGTCAGGTCATGATTTCAGGGTCATGAGATCGAGCCCCTCACAATTCTCTTTCTCTAAAAATAAATGAAATAAAATAACAAAATAACAAATAAAATAAAATAAATAAAATACATAAAATAAAATAAAGTATCTGCGTACCCCACCTTGGCTCAGGAAAGGGATGAAGTGAAGTTTCCATCAGCTTCTGGGAGTCACAGCTTGTGCACCTGGCAAATGGGACTCTCTCCTACTAAATTGATTCATGAAATTTAAAGAAAGTTTTATTTTACAGCTTCTCTTAGTTTTAAGTAGAGACTGAGGTAGATGGTTTTCTGTAACAGTTTGCTCGGGCAAAGCACCAACCTTTACTGTCGCACAGGTCTAGAGGCCAGAGGTCTGAGATTAGGGTGCCAGAGGGCTGGATCCTTCTGGGCCTCTGTCCTTGGCTCCTAGATGACCATCTTCTCCCTGCAGCCTCATCTGGTCTCCCCTCTGCACCTGTGGCCCACTCGAGAACTCCTACCAGGGCACTTGTGGTGTTGGAGTAGAGCCCCACCTGTGGGGCCTCACTTCACCTTAATCACCTCTCTAAAGATCTTCTCTCCACACCTCTGCACAGTTGTATTTCAGATCCTGGGAGGGAAGACGTGGATGCAGGAGTCTGTGGGGGACACAACTCAGCCAGTCACATTTCCTGTTTATGAAAATGCATCAATGTCCAGAGAGGCCAGTCTTTGTCCCTTTTAGGCCTGTCCTTAGGCACAGAACCTTCTCTCCCTCCCCCGTTGCTTCCAGTCAGCCCCACTCCACCTGGGCACAAGTGAGCTGTGGTGCACGAGGCCCCTGATGTGGCCTGGGACCCGGGTTCTCCTCCTTTCCTCAGGTAGGCAGGCTCCTCTGATGCACTTGCTGCTTGCTGACAGAGCATGAATCAGGGATGTAGAGAAATGTGAGGGCCCCTGTGAGGGGGTCCATGGGGCTCTAGCTGAGGCCTGTTAGCATCACTTCTGGTGCATCACTCCCGAGAGAAGAGGGCAGCTCGTTGGTGCAGGCTCAGAAGGACACAGTGAGGGGTCCCCAAAGTGGGGGCAGAGAGAAGAAAAAATAGAAAATGAGTACAGGAACTGCTACTTCTCTTATTTTCCCTGCATTCAACTCTCCAAGAGAATAGAAACTCAAGGTTAAAGTGGAGATTGATACCATGCTTCAAAAGCTAGGAAGGAAAAGAAAGGATTCCCAGGAAGGATTTCTCTTCCCAAGATTTGCTTACTAGAAACAGCAGTCACCTGATGGAAAGTGTTGTGGGAACTATTATTATAAATTCACCAGGAATAATTCTAAGATATTTTTACCATCATAAATAAGCCTCAGAGAGAGAGAGGAAAAAATGGTAGATATAGACATGGCTCATTTTGGCAAAAATAGTCAGATAAGAGGTTGGTTGCAAGCCTGTTGAAAGAGTTCAGGGAATATGCCTTCAGATAAGTCTGTACTAATTGCTATTCTCTTTGGAAATCAAGCAGCTGCCAAGAAGGTATTGATGAGACTACAGCAGTTGTGGCAAGAGAAAAAGTATGTTGAATGCTCCTAATAAAAGTGACAGCCTGATTAGAGAAGAAGAATTCAAAAACTCAATGCAGAGGGAGAGAAGGGACTCAGTCACCTGCTCAGACTTCTAGATTCACACACGGACCAGCCACGTCGGGCCCTGATTTGGCTTGACATCTCGTCTTGGTGACACACTTACATGGAACGAACAGGACGGAGAGGGATTCGCACAGATGTCAGAAAGGAAGCTGGGACCATGTGTTTGATGGGAGGCTCTAGAAGCAAGGACAAGCAGCCCTTAGACTCTTTGAGTTGACACCTGGCTTGAGGAACCAGGAAGTGGCCACAGCTGATCCCACAGGAGAAAGGAAACACTTGATACTCTTCCTTCTTAGAAAAGATGCTCCTTATCTGCTGGATGAGGAATGCACCCTTGTGCATTTGCAAGTGAGCTGCCTTGACCTCTGACCTCCGTGTCTTCTAATCCTGGAAACCCTGTGGGGCTTGTGTCAGCTTGCCCGGGCTGCCATCACAACCTACCACCGACTGGGGGCCCAACCAGCAGAAATCTGTCTCTCAGACTGGAATCTGGGAGTCTGAAATCAAAAGGTAATCCGAGTGGGTCCTTTCTGAGGGCTGTGAAGGAGAAATCGGCTGCAGGCCTCACTCCTTGGCTTCTCTTGGTGATCATGTGGCTTCCTGTGACCAAGGAAAATATTAAGATTGTACTGGATGGAAAAGAATACATAAATTCTGTTTAGGGATATTTTCTTTTAAATATTTATTTGAGAGAGAGAGAGAGAGAGAGCCAGCATAAGCAGGGGCAGAGGGAGAGGGAGAAGCAGACTCCCTGCTGGGGAGGGAGCCCATTGTTGGGCTTGATCCCAGAACCCTGGGATCATGACCTGAGTGAAGGCAGATGCTTAACCAACTGAGCCACCCAGGCACCCCAAGGATATCTCACGAATATTCAAAGCTTTCATGTCAGGGAAGATTCTCAAGGACCTAGTGGGAAAAGTGACAGCATTTTCCCTAGTGAGAAAAGGCATCATTGAACGGACTGGAACCACACAACCGACTGCATGGGTGCAGAAGTAGCTAAGTGTTTTAAAACTTAATTCGAAGAGATTGGGACTGTGATCTTCTTCCAATGTATTTAGCTCATAGGCAGACTTTTCCTGCCACTGCAGCATTTAGACAAGCACCAAACTACTCTGGGTGCTTGGATATGTAGATGACGTGGAGATAAATGTCACCCTGAAAAGCAGAGGAGGAAGGCTTGGCTGTGAGGTGTCTCTCTAAGGAGACACCTTTTGCTTTTCCTGGTAGTGACTCAAGTAAAGGGGAAACA
Source organism: Vulpes vulpes (assembly GCF_048418805.1). Classification (NCBI taxonomy): domain Eukaryota; kingdom Metazoa; phylum Chordata; class Mammalia; order Carnivora; family Canidae; genus Vulpes; species Vulpes vulpes. Next base: position 52,837,488 of record NC_132784.1, on the reverse strand, counting down.
TTGTAAGTTAGGAAACTCTTAACTAGTGCATAAGAGTTCTTGTCCTACCCACACATAACAGGGACTCGATGCAGCCCCAGATACATGATACATGTCTACTCAACGTCTTCAAGGGATCCTTGGAAAACATTCCTTAAATTCCTGTTATATCTGACTCTTTATTGTCAGTATGCAATGGCATCATTTGCACAGAGTAAAAAAAATAATGGAAGTTAGAAAAAAATATATTAATAGAAACATTTCATGTTTCAAACTATTTATTGTGTTATCTCTGTGCATTTATTATGAAAAGTGGAAAGAAATTCGTTGGAGCCAGTTGGGTTCAATTTCCAGGCTCACTTGGCGTTGTTAAGAGAAGGTCGGTAATTAACTTCTGCATTGTGTTAAAAAGAAATGATGAGGTGTTTACTAAGAGGGGAAGGTGAAGAGTGAAGGGTGTGCAGATCCATTAAACAGGAGGATGCCTGTGTTTCTGCACCATGTTCAAATGTCACTTTGCAGCGCAAGAAAAGATATGCATGTGGGGAAGTGGGCAAGGCAATCATATTTTGCTTGACTGTGAATTAATTTCAATTAGAAACTTATTTTGAGAGAGGAAGAAGGAAACGTGGCTAATTTGTCATGAAAGGTAGGGTCAAGTGTTCAGATATAACAAGGAGCTAATTACATACAAAGTAGGGTGACATATTCTTCTAGAAATTTTCTCTAATCTGCCCTTTCTTCCATGGCAGGCTTTGGTGGAAAGGAATGCCATTTTAGCCTTCGATGATAATGAAGTGTGTGCCACTCTTCCTGGTGTGGTTGGACCAGAAAAGCTCTCTAAGGACAGCATATGACTGGTGAACTGTGTATCCCCTAAAACACATGTATCCTACCTTAAAAAGCTAGGTAGGCAGGTAGATACAGAGTTTGCATTATGCAAGATAAGCAAAATTTAAAAAGTGATCTATCGTTTACATTACCCTAGAAGGTCACCTCAGTGGTCCTAATTCTACCAGAAGTAATGAAGAGACTAATGGAAGACATTTGACCAAAAAAAGCAGGGGAAGAAAGCTGTGGTTTCATAAGCCCAGGAGAATCATCTGTGGGTGTTTCTGAAGAGCAGACTATGATCCAATAGGTCTAGGATGGACTCAATATCTGCCAGTCCAATAGGGTCCCCAAGAGGTGACATCATGCTAGTGGGTCTTAAACCACAATTTGAGGAAGAGTAGCTCAGAGTACATCACAGATTCTCAAATTTGGTTGTGCCATTTGAGAAGTCCTGTCTCCTAGTCCTTGTCATCAAGATATTGTTGTACTTGGTATGGGATGCAAGCCTGAGAACCAGGACACTCTGTGGTTCCACATGCACAGAGGCTGGAAAACTTCTGGTGTGAATAGCATTCTAGTTTTTAGAAAATAACAAGGATTACTCCTCAGAGAAAATGAATTCCAGAGGCTATATTTTTCCAACTGACAGCAGAGTCATTACGATACTTTCAAAGATTATCTCATGCCTTTTTCTCTGTTTTGGGTTTCCCACTGAAATGTATTAAGTAAACTATAATGAAATTTCGGTTTTATCGGTATATTTCCTTTGATGATGCAGTGGGTAGATGATTTGGGATTAGAAGTCTTAGCTGGTGAAATATTTCAAAGAGAATGTCTAGAAGCTAAGCACTCACACAGGTGACTGGTGCAAGGATCTGAGGGGGGAATGGCAGCTTTAAGAAGAGAAATGGTATAATTTTCATTACCAAAAGCCTATTATTCTGAACCATGTAAAAACAGAAAAGTAATAAAATAAGAATGGACAGATTAGCATTTTAAGGGAATCTCTGAAAGCTTTGAATGATTCAAGAATGTACAGTGACTACTTTTCACATATGGATCTGAGTTATGCTGGCTATTTAGTGATTTAGGCCGTGAATCTTTTGTTAGGAAAAAAAATCACTTATTGAATTAAAACCTGAAAAATGAGGAGGTCTGAATAAAAATTCCAATGACCTTAGTTTTTTCCAGCGCTAATGGCCCCACTCCATTGAAGAGATATTTTATTATTTATAGATATTGGAGATTTCAATGAGAAAGTTTTTCACACAATCTGAAAACAAATTGTAAAGTATGTCACAAGGAGAGGAAAAATGTAAATAATTAAAGGAAAAACAGGGCAGGAGAAAGAAATGAAACCAATTTATTGAGAGTCTCTTGGTGGCATGAAATATGTATAAGTACTCCCATTTAATCCTCTCAGTAAGCCTGGAAGACGGGCTTTATTATGCTGGTTTTATTGGTGGTAAGACCACTTATGTGACCTTGCTGGTGGCAGTAAGTGGCAGTGGTCTGTTGGCCCCTCCACACCACGAGGGGGCAAAAGGTGTGTGTGCTCGTCAGTGTTCGACTGGAGACACGGAACCAGCAGAATGTCCTGAAGAGAGTCATTGCAGGAATCAGTTCATGAGATTAAGAGGCTGGGTTGGGGTCAAGTTGTTGAGAAGTACGAGTTGGAAACCAGGCTGAAATTCTTCCGGAAAACCTCAGCTCTCCCCCTTAAGATCTTTTGACTGACCGAATGAGGCCCCTCAGATTATTTAGCATAATGTTCCTTACATAAAGTCAAGGGGTTATGGACTTTAATTTGAACTACAAAAATGCCTTTACAGCAGCACCTAGATTACTGTTGGATTGACTGGAGCCTGGGGCCTGGGTAAAGTTGACACATGAATCTGACCATCAAGGTGTGTTTGGATGTGGGGGTGTGGGGCCGGGGGTCAGGAGAGGGGCTGACAGGGTGAAAAGGAGCTTCAGTTAAAACTAGAAATGGAATGAGGTTGGAAAAAAAAAAGAAAAGAACACTTGCAAAAGCAGAAACTGTTGGAACAAAGTGAAAATATTACTGGAATGGGATAAACAAATGCACGGTTTAGGTACAGGGGACACAAAACAGAGAGTCCTCCTCTCCCGACCCAGAGCAGCCATGGGCAATGAGCTTTAAAATCTTCCCTCCACTCCCTTTTCTTGTCAGGAATCTGTCTGACCCCAGAACATATTTGAAGGCAGAAGTTCTTTATAAAACTGAAATGAATAATGCATGGAATTTGAAGTAAAATCTAAAAGTCTGACTACTTTCGTTTTGGGAAGAGGGTGTGTGATGGCTGGTTTTATTTGTCCACTGAGAGGGCTAAGGGATGCCCAGATGGCTGGTGAGACATTATTTCTAGATGCGTCCTTGAGGGTGTTCCTGGAAGAGATTAGCATGTGATGCAATGTACTGAGGAAAGCTCCGCCTTCACCAATGTGGGTAGGCACCACCCAATCTGTTGGGTGCCCAGACAACACAAAAACAACCAAGGAAGACCAAATTCTCTCTCTCTTCTTGAGCTGGGCCATCCATCTTTTCCTTCCTTGGATGTTGAAAACTCCTTCAGCCTTTGGAATTTATACCAGTGGCCCCCTGGTTCTTCGACCTTGGACACAGACCAAATTATTCCACCAGCTTTTCTGGTTCTCCAGCTATTATGGGGCAGGCCATATCTCAGCCTCCCATGTGGGACAATTTCTAGCAATCTCCACTTACATATGCATCTTTATATACCCTGTGGGTTCTGTTTCTCTGGAGAACCTTTGCTAAAAGGGAGAGGGTCAGAAAGGGGCCAATTGTTAATTATTGGTTAATTGTTCTGGAATCAGTCAGCAAGCAACCTGCCTTGCAAAGAGTAACTGGAGCACAAAGTGATAGGGCTTAGCCGGTCTGAGGCCAGTGCTGTCTTGCTCTCCTGCAGACATGGTGAAGGCACCCTCAGGTGCACCACTTGGGGAAAACATTTGTCTGGCTGCTTGCAGGGGAGTGAAAGGAGAGGAGGGATCAGCAGGGTTGGCTGAGTATTGCGCTTCCTTGTCTTAACCCCTTGGCTCTCATGGGGGACTCTCCCCTCTGCTGGGAGGCCCATGCTTACCATGTAAGGGGTGTTCCATACTCTTCTGGAGTACTGACTCTCTTCCAGGATTTTCCCATTTCCTCTCAGCTCAGCCTTCCTATCCACCTGGGAGAATCATGCCTTCTGGCGGAGTCCCCAGAGCCAACCATTAGAGTAAGGACCCCCACCCCCTTCCCCAGGAGGTCTACTCAAAAACTCACCTGCTAGACTCTTCACCTACTTGACTGGTGGTCCCTATATCTACTACCTCCTACACCGTGTGCTGAGCTTTGTGTGTGTGGACATTTTTCATTTTTGAAAACTTGAACAATAAAAAAATCTCTGCTTAGTCTCAGGGTCATTACCTGGCCTTACCAATACCCTTGGTATTTACCTGTGTGCCTTATGGAGTTCCTCGCATCTTTCCCCGTCGTCCCTCACCCCCGATCTGGATCCCATATCGGCCCAACTACGACTTATCCCATCCCAACTCCCTCTTCCTCTCGATGTTCGCAGACACCTGCCTCACACATCCCATAGCTCAGGATCAAGTTTATAATCTTTCTTTTCTTTGAATCATTTTGGTGGCTAAATTTATCATCCCACATCATCAACACATTGTAGCATTAAAGAAAATAAAATCAGGGGATCCCTGGGTGGCGCAGCGGTTTGGCGCCTGCCTTTGGCCCAGGGCCTGATCCTGGAGACCCGGGATCAAACCCCACATTGGGCTCCCGGTGCATGGAGCCTGCTTCTCCCTCTGCCTATGTCTCTGCCTCTCTCTCTCTCTCTCTCTCTCTGTGTGACTATCATAAATTAAAAAAAATAATAAAGAAAATAAAATCATATTACCAACATTTAACTAACTTTACATAATTTATTCCAGTGGGAAGTCTGAGTTTCTGCCAATTCTGGAGAAAAATGTGGGGCCAAGTGTGGTCTGGAAGTGATAGGTGGCAGAGTGGTAGCCTCAGGGGTGTCCTGGAGCAGCTCTGGTCCCTCCATGGAGCAGCTAGGATTCCTGGGGCAGCTCCCCCCTACCATCTCCACTGGGCTCTGAAACCCCAGTATCTCAGCACCTTTCCTGCCGTTTCTCCATCTCTCCAACCAGAGTTGAGAGCCAACCCTCACTATTGCCCTTGACCCTCCTCCTCCCTCAGATTGCTTTAAAGAACTTGATTTATTAGTGTTTCTTTCTTTCTCCAGGGTCATTGGCTATCTTTTTGTTTGTTTCTTTTCCTGCTGGCTCTTTGTCACAGCCTTATAAAAATGGGCCCTGATGTGGACATCCTGCATGAGCCTCAAGAAGTTTATTTTGCTATATATGATCATGTAATTTGATTAATGAACAAATAATATGCTTCTAGGAAAAATACAAAACTGTATTTTTCACAGAAGGGAAAAGTTCAAATCTAAATTAAAACAAGATATGTGAAAAAAGATGACATTTAAAAATTTTTAAGTTAGCCTTCTTGTCAGGATTGCATTAGTAAAATCATAGATCAGTATTATGACCTCCTTCAATTCAGCTCCATGACCTTTTCTGCTGGGAAGTCCTATCATCATTCTGGTTCAATCACACCTTTTAAATGCTCTTTTTTTTTTTTTTTTTTGAAAGAAACAATAAATTCAGAGAAAGAATATCTTGCTTTCATTTAGTGACAGACTTTTGGAGGAGTAAATTCATCAAAAAACACACTTCCTAAAAAAAATAAAAATCGACAGTGACAGAGAAGTCAGCAATACCATCGTGATAGCTTCAAGGTTTAAAAAAATGTTGTGCAAAGCAGTCATTGCATTGATAGTGATTCTGATAGGGGTGTTGGACTTCTTTTTTTTTTATTCTTTGTCCTTTTCACATTGTAGCATTCATCATTTATCATTTCAAGTTAATCAGGGTCGAGTAAGATTTATAAGCAAGACAGGGCCATACTTAGGGTTTTCTTTACAATTCATATCCAGCTGAATAATTAGTAGATCAATTATATGATAAAAATTGATTTTAATCCCTTTTTTCCAAAAACTTTGCTGAAGATAAAACACCTGTCTTACCGGCTTCTGTCATATTGATGGTTTGATTCAGAAAACACATCCTTTCAGCTAAAAATTGGCCAAATATATCAAGGAGCTATCAAACTCAGGAGTAGCTCTTTGTCTTTGGTAATGCCATGAAGTCAGTGTAATAAATGTTCAAGCAGAATTCTCTAGAAAAATAATATGAATTAAACAGGATAAATATGACAAACACAGTGATCTATTGGAATATTATTTACATGCTTGTTTTTATATTTTATTTTATTTTTTTATTTGATGCTATTTTATCTTCCTGACTTGATTTTTCAGCTGCTTAGCCAATTAGAAAGAGAAAGTTAGGCTTTAAATATCATTATTCACCTGAGGGAATCAATGATTTATTATTATACAGTAGGCTACCGGACTGGATAATAAGTTTGCAAGAATATTTACAGAGTTTTGGTTATTCCATTATCATGAACATCCCATCCTAAATCAAAATCCATGTACCAATGCCATATTTCTATAGCCAAGGATTTCTGTCATTGTCACTGTTTTTTTGCTTTAGTTTTACATGATTTTTTTTTAAAAGAAAATTCGGTTAATGTAACAGTCAATTCTAACCAAATGTAAGTTCATTTATTTGTGAACGATACATTAATTTCAGATGCATTTTCCTATTCATTTGCCATGAAGAGTGCTATTGAAACTTTGGGGTGTCAGAAGCCCAGTGGCCCAGCCCTCACCTTCGTAGATCTTACAATGGCTTCTAATTTCCACTATTCTTCCTGTCTCATCCATGGTTTCCCACAACATTGGATCATACCTTGCCTCTGCCTCTTTACCTGAAATTCACGTCTCAAGTCCTTGTGTCTTAAATGCAAAACTATTCTAGTAGACTCACCGAGAACATGCTAAATGCCAACTGTTCACTTTTAATCCTTATTTTATGATACTTCTATGCCTTGTTTTTGCTTTTGACCCACTTACTCCTTCCATGTTAACTCCTGACTCTTACCCCACGCCTGTGATTGAATTTAACCACTCTCTGCACCTTCCAAGTCAGTAACTCTGGCCCCAGGTCTACCCAGACTCCAGGATCACTCCATGAGGACTTGCATAGGCAATGCCAATGCAGATTGTTTAAAGCCAAACTCACTCTAAGTTCAATTAACTCTTTTATTCTCTTCTACTTTTGAAGTTGTTATTAAAAGCTTTTCCTTGTCAACGAGGCCAGAAACTTGATATTCATTCTTCTTAACTTCTCTTATGCTCAACAACCGTCTGTAATTAACTTCTGTGTTCGGTGGATTTTGCTCCCTAAATATTTCTTCAATTTCTTCTTTCTGTTCCTACCAGTGACTTTGGGCATTAAGGGATATCAGTAACTATTGTAGTTGACCTCCTTGTCATAATGCTGCCTCCCTCTTGCCCACCCACTGCCAGCGAGCCACAGGGCAGCTGGACGACTTCTGTACAACGAAAACCTGGCCAGAGCAGCCCTAAGAGTTCCCTGGCTGCCTACTGCATGCCAGATGAACTTCCCTGGCTCCTAAGGAGCAAGCTCTCCCACCAGCCAGGCCACTGTGATCTGCCTCTGCCTCTGTCTCACTCTCACCTCCTCCCACTGTTTCTTACTGTGTGTCATTTACAGCCTGTGCTCTGGTTTTAATGAAGAGCTTCATCCTCCCTGAGACACAATTCGGCTCTAGGCTTTCAAAGCTTCCTCTCTGCATTTGCCTGCCTGGGACCTGCCTTCTTTTCCTTCCTTGGCCTAAGTCCTCTGCTAGTCCTCAAAGATCCAATCAGATGTGACCATCTGCACTCTGGCTCGCACTGCTACCTGCCCCCGTAATAGACGCCCCCAGACCCCAACCCCACAGAACCCTGAGCTTACCCCTGTTGGTATCACCACAGAGCCCTGGAAACTTCCTGTAGACGTCTGCCTTTCTCACTAGGAGGGCAGGTTTTCGAACTCCAAAATGGTGTCCCCTCAGCCTTTTTGCTGGACCTTAGCACAAAACATGGTAGAAACTCAAAGTAGCACCAGATGGAGGTGGTGTTGGCACAATATTGTGAATGTCCAAAATGAATGCCCCTGAATTATTCACTTTAAGATGCTTAATTTTATGGTGTGTGAATTTTACCTCAATATAAAAGAAAAATTAAAACATGCATTTGTTTAACTGTGCATTCAAAACATTTAGATTCAGTGGGTGAATAAAACTTAAATTCAGAAAGACACCGAAGCATTTTAGAGGTTAGAATCGACCGATCGTGTGGGGGCTCTTGCAGCATACACATAACTTCCTCACACTTGTTTGAATTTCCAAAGACTGTGAGAACAGACTCCCTTGCAAATCTTAGCTCCAAATAAGTGATAAGACAGGGAATTCTTATGTGAACTTGTTTAGGGCGAGGCAGTGTAGCAAATTACTAAGCCATGTATTTGCTTTATGGCTAAATGAGCCAACTGACATAACAGCGATTTATGAACTCTAGAGTCCTATTCAAATCCAAAGTAATCTTTATCATTATTATTATAAGAATATTAGGGAAGGCCAAACACTGTCCTAGCTAATATTCAGTGATTCAGTATATCCCAACAGCTGACATAAACCCTCACAAGAAGACGTAACCTATTAATTTGAGCACAGATGCATTGTTATTTCAGAAGCAGTTCGGCATAGTGGTGAGAACACAGGAGTTGAAACCGGGAGACAGAGCTTTGAGTCTCAGCAAGACTTTTTTTTTGACTCTGGGCTGTAACTATATTACACATGCTCCATGGAGCCGTAGCTTCTTCATAGAGTTACTACGCTTCCTATTATGTTAAATTGTTTTGTAAAATGAGAAACACTATTCAAATGCAAATAATCATTGACATTGAGGTCAGACAGAAAGAGTAAGCTTGTACCGTCAACAAATACACAGAAATCATGGGATGTTAAAAATATAAATAATGGAAACTAGAACTAGAAGAGAGAAAAGACTTTCCTAACTAACTCCGTAGTCTTTTTTATCAGCTGTGTTCACAGTTAAACATATTTAATTCGCAGTTTTGGGCTACAGAAAAATTTGAGCATCCACATCAAGAAGCAAATGTAACCAGTGATTATCCTTGTTTCTCGTATCCTTCAGATTTTGTTTTATTGTGGTGAGAGCCTTAATTCACTTTTTAGGTGAACAAAGTGAAGGGTCGGTTTACATCTCAAGTTACACAGTAAGTGAATAGAGAAGCAAATCGATGCATTTTGGCTTCCATGAGGAACTACATTTAAAAGATTTTATTTTTCTCTTTATTTTCAATTTTCAATCGTCACTTCATGCCAGTTTGATTTTAGGAATGCTTCTATAAATTTTAAAAATAGAAAAATAAAGCTGTGTTTTTGAATCCACGCAACTTTATTAAACCCCCCATAACATATGTGTTCTGTGTTATCTGAATGTTGATGGTATTTTACTGTCATTTTCATATAAAAAATGCTGAGCTTTGTATCTAATTTTGTGCCTTTTCACACCTTGTAACTGGATCGTATGTTCATATAGATACTTCGCAGTGATAGATTGAACATTTGAAAATTTCGACCTCTCCTTTAGAGTTTTATTCCTCTGCTAGTGCAGGGAAAAAGAAAAAGAGAGAGAGAGAGAGAGAGAGAGAGAGAGAGAGAGAGAAAGCTAGTGCTGAAATACCATTCCAATTTGAAATCTCAGAAATAACACCCCCAAAGACCTGCTTCACTTATTCTATGTTGGAGAACTCTCTTAGATAGTTAATGTCTATTTATATGGTAATTGGTCCCCAATATATGTCTACTTTTCCTTTCAGCTGGATTCCATTTTCACCTAATAGCATCAGTCACTAACGTACTGTGTGAGTACAAATGATCTTCATGAATAGTGTTGAACAGATCAATAAAATGTTCAAGTTTGGCTTAAGCTGCATGCTTAACCGTTCATGAATTAAAATGAGATGAGAGAATACTTGTGAATAGTAGGTCATTACTTTTCTCTCAGTGATTTTTTGGGAAGACTGGCCTCTCATTTGGTGGAGGTCTAGGCTGCCCTCTGGTAGCCCCAGCTGGTCTCCTGGAGCCACCTGGGAACATACGGAAAGGATGATAAAGAAATTCACAGCAATTTTCCCCACCTTGACCATATTGAACTCTAATCATCCACCTGCATCATGTATTAAATGGAAGAAGAAGAGCAGGGGGGGGATCAAGGAGGCCTGTCTGAGGAGTTATTTAAACTGGGGCCAGAATGAGGATGTAGCAGTACCTGTGCCTGAATGGGGAAAGGTCTCTGGGAACCAGGAATGTGTGCTCCAAGGCCTCAAATTGGGAACTGGTGTTTTGGATGAACAATCAGGGGCCCGAGTGCCTGCAGAATAGTGAGTGGGGAAAACAGCAGATCAGTGAGTGAGCAAGGCATGTACGAGCCATAAACATCAGGCCCCACAGGTCATGGTCATAAGACTGTGAGGAGGTTTCATTAAACAAACAAGAAAATATGTCCAAAGTGCCTCGCAGAGTATCCTGCACACAGCAAGAGCTTAATAAATGTGAGACCAATGGCTTCAGCCCTGAGTGTACAATGCACAGCCCAGGATGGTCCTGCCCCGACTTGGGGAATTTTTAAAAGGGTCTCAGTCCCACTCCCAGAGATGAAAATTGACAAGTGTGGGATGGCTGGGACGTGATTGTGACATGTAGCCAAAGCTCAGAAGCACTTTGTTAGATTTTATCATAACTGTCAATGATCAGAACATTGACTTGGTTACTTCATAGCCAGAGCTCCTCAGAGACAGAATTCTGGCCACTTCCATCTTCTGAGATTCCCAAAATATCAAAAAAAGAACCAATATTGAAATAAGGGTGGTAAGTCTTGTGATACCTAATCTGTAAAATTAATGTTAGTAAGCTACAAAAACAAAACAAAACAAAAAACTCCTAAACATTCACGGTGTCCTGGATGCTTAGGGAAAATGAAATGCAATGTGTGGGTGTCTGCCCTAGTAAGCAGAATCGGCTCCGGAGGCAGAGCAGGAGAGTCTGGGAGTTGTGTTTGCAAGGAGGGTGGGTATGGGTGACAGAGGATCAGGGCCTCAGCTCTGGGCAAATCCAGGAGCAGCTGCTTTTGTTTAAGGAGAGATGCTCCAAAGCTGTGGGTGGGTGTCCAGGCAGACCGGTCCCCAGACTGTCCTCCCTCCCTCCCTCCCCTCTTTCCCGGAGCTTAGCTAGTGGGATGCTTAGGAAAAAAAAGCCTGGAAGTTCTGAGTTGATGGTATGTGGTGCTATAGAATGCATGTTTGTGTCTTCCCTGCCCCTTCACATGTTGAAGCCTAGTCTCCAAAGTGATGGCATTTGGAGGTGGAACTTTTGGGATTTCATTAGGTATGGGGGACATTGACATGATGGAGCCTCCATGATGGGATTGGTGGCTTTATGTGAGGAAATATGAAAGCCCAGGGCTTTCTCTGTCTCCATCATCTTGAAATACACAGCTAGGCCATCTATGAACCAAGAAGTTCCTCACCAGCCACCGAATCTGCTGGAGTCTTGGTCTTGATCTTATACTTCCAGCCTCCAGAACTGTGACAGATAAATATTTGTTGTTTAAGTCTCCCAATTTATAGTATTTCTGTGATAGCAGCCTGAATCTGACTAGGACACATGGTATGAGGGAAAGCCTGCCTGCCCAGTGCTTGGGGAGGGGGTGGTTCTTCACCAGGTCAAAGCCCACCCCTGTGCTCCAGATTCGGTCTCTGCCCAGGAGACTTCCACCACATCTGGCCCCAAATATCATCAGATTCCTGCTCTGCTCCCCCTACAGAGAAGGCTGGGCCTTCTTCTCAGGGAGTGAACCTCAGCAGCAGTGACAGGACCTGGCTGGGAATGCAGGCCCCACTCCCTGAGTGTAGCTCACTGAAAACTTAAATATTTAGACATAGGATACAAATGCTGTAGTAGGTCTAAGTTAGGCATTCTGACTCCAAGTGAGATTGTGGTCTTTTCTTCACAACTAATTATCATCTAGCTCTAGACCTCATTTTTAGTGTTTGCACTGGGAATGCTGTAGATACGCCTTCTCCAGTGTTTGGTTTTTCCAGTGAGCTTTCCAGTGGATTTGAGGCTCTGCTCTTTAGCTGGTCCTGCACGTGACACACACGTCACAAGCATTTGCTGAAAAACATTGGGCAATTCTTTAACTCGAGATTCAGTGCTCAGTGTTGGCAAAGCACAAGACACAGGCAATCTCTCTCCTGGACTCTCCCTGGGAAAAGCTACTCCGCATCTCTTGCCTCATGCATAGAAACAAAATGTTTCTGTTTCCAAACACCATGAAATAGCTGGTGCTTTTCTGACACTGGATACACAAATCTCAGAGTGGGGAGGCTTTACTGGGGGGAGCACATCATGGTGAGAGTGATGTTCTCTTTCTCAAAACTCCACACAATCCCTCTGTATGTCACCCACTCCACCCAAGGCAATAGCAACCAGGAGACCTCAAATGGCTTTTGTCTGCAAATCAAATCATCCATTCATCCCTCTTAATCTCTCCATGATGCATTTTTATGCATTCTCTTAAATCATGTATGTAAATATTTTAGATTATCCTGTGCCTTTCAGAAAACTTTATGTCACTGTACTTGCCTAAAGTTTTATTAAGTTGGTCAACTCAGATAAACAGGGATTTTTTTAATCTTCTAAATGATTCCTATTTTGCTTTCTGTGCAAATTTTTATCTTACCATTTTTTAAAAAGATTTTTCTGTTTAATAATTTGAGAGAGAGAGAGAGAGAGAGCACGAGTGAGAAGTAGGGGCAGAGAGAGAGAGAGACCATCAGAATCCTCACTGAGCAGGAAGCCCAAGGCAGGATTTGACCCCAGGACCCTGGGATCATGACCCAAGTGGAAGGCAGACACTCAACTGACTGAGCCACTCAGGGACCCCTTGCCATTTTTTTAAAAGTCAAAACTGCTTTAAGTTTTTTGGAAGTATGAGAGAAATATATCATTTCCCCCCCAAAATTTTATTTAAATTCTAGTTAATGTATAGTGTAATATTGGTTTCAGGATTAGAATTTAGTGATTCATAACTTACATATAACACCTAGTGCTCATCATAACAAGTGCCCTTGAGAGAAATATATCCTAAATAAATACTGAAATAATGAAATAATTTCAAAACAAATATTTTTGATGTTGAACTAATATCCATGATCCCTAGTCTTTCCAAGGTAGAAAATCAAATATATTTATAATTCTTTAATATTTGTCGAGCTTCATGTAAGACTTAGTCCCTCTTTATCAAATAGGATGTGCTTAAACAGAATCACACATAAAACAAGATTGTGTTTTGATCAGTTGTCATATGATAGCCAGAGGTTCACATGAACCTAAGGCCAATGATTCTATATTTGCAAATTCAGTCTCTGTGGTGAGTTTATAAAACATAAGTACCAAGATCAATGAGAATCAAGTGTACCTCCAAATATGTCCCACAAAAGATGCACAGAATGCCAGAAAATTTTAAAACAACATTAAGGAATTTAAAGTAGTTTTAATAATTTGAGATATATACCATGCTTGTGTATGATAAGACTTCACACAACAAAAATGTCAGATCATCACAAATTATCTATATAGTTAATAAAATTTCCATGAAAATAAATAACACTTTAGATGGAGCCTGACAAGATGTTTCCAAAATCTACATGGAAATGCAAAGATCCAAAAATAGACAAAGCACTCCTGAAGGACAAGACTGTGGGAGGACTTAACTGCCATACAAAAAACCCCACTAATTCTAAAGCATATGTTGTGGTACAAGGGTAGACAAAGAGAGCAAGGGAACTAGGCTCTAAAGTGCCCCAGGCAAGTATGGCATATTTATGGCATAAATCCTCCAGAGCAGTGGAGGACATGTGGTCTTTCCATAAATAGTGTGGGGCTAAAAGAAACTCCTCAAGACAAAATATAAAGAACTTGAACCAATTGCATTTCATTTATGAAGAAATAATTCCACAGCGATTATAAGTGTAATACACACACATAAACAAATGTGAATTAACTCTACCAGCAAAAAATAAATTTAATTACATTAATAGATTATCTTCATAGTATCAGAACAGAAAACTATTAAACACAATACAAAAAAATATTCACCAGAGAGAAAAATACTATAAACCGAATGGCATTAAATATAAGATCGCTTGTTCACCAAATTTCAGCATTAAAGGAATGAAAAAGATGCTATTTGCAACACATATAATCATAAAATGCTATTTCTAGAATATATGGAAAATTCTACATTTCTATAGGAAAGACAGAAAACCCATGAGAAAATGAGCTAAAAATCCAAGCAAGTTGAGCAAATATAATGAGATGTAAAGAGGCTATTCAAATGATTCAGTGGTCAATATACGTGTGGAAAGATACTTAACCTCATTAGTGATAAGCAAGATATTAATTAAACAACGAAATTCACTATCCATCCGCAATAATGGCTAAAATTCCAACCACCAGGAGATGGCAGAGATAGGATAGGGCTGAAATAGGGGACCACTGAAATGCTCATATATTGATGGTGGAAGTGGAAACTGTTCTATTCATTGCAGAAAATAGAATATATTGATAAGTTGAAGATGCTGGTGCCCTAGGACTAAGCAATTCATTCCTCAGCATATATTGTTTTTTTAAAAAGTTATTCTAACACATATTACAAGAGGAAGAGTTTCTTCATGACTACTGCAATAAGGTTATCGCAATATGGGAGGTCAGACTCAACTCCCCATTATAGGAAAGACCGATGGGAATTGAGAGCCAACCGGGAGAATGGCGGTCAGTGACAGAAATGACTAAGGGGCCACATACAATGTCAGGGATTCTTGCTAAAAGCGGGCTGAGGACCAGATATCAAACATGGGGGATGAGGAACTTCACTAAATATCAAGAGTTATCAGACGATGAAATCTGGAAAATTCTAGCTAAACTGATTAGCAAGATGGTGCAAAGATTCAGCTAGGCAGACCAAAGATGGGGGCAGGGTGGGGGTAGGGGGCTGGAAGTCAAGGTTGAAGGCCAGTCCAGAGGAAAGCAGAGGAGGCTGTTGAAATTCTGGTCAAAATAAGAGTCTTTGTTAGTAATACCCGGCCCAGACCGATGCAGACGTGTGCTAGGAGACACATGCACATGCACACTTACTGCAATATTATTTATCATTTCCCAAATGGCAAAACAGTCTAAATGTCAATCAACAGTAGCGGAAGAAAGAAGTTAAGACACGACATACAACGTAGTACTTTACAATGTTGAAATGAGTGACCTATAGTTGGACGAAACACCTCAATGAATCTCAAAAGCATAATGTTTCATGTGAGCAAATAAGCGCAGATTAAAAAATCCATAGGTATGATTCCATTTATATAAAATGTGAAAGCAGGCAAAGCTGTACGGTAGTGTTTAGAAATGGATACTTAAGTAGTAAAATGAAAAGCGGTGAACTGATGACATAACACTCAGGTAAGTGGTTACTTTGGGGAATTAGGGAAGAGGTTAGGAGAGAAACAAACCATCCTTGCTCTACGGGGTCCTTACATGTGTGTTCACTCTGCAAAAGTTCCATATGCTGAATAGTTTTCTCTATGGCTCTCTTCTAAATGAGTTTATATTTCATATAAAAACAGTTTAAAATCTATCCAAATGTAGTTATTACAATTTTAAAAAGTCTAGTACTTAAAATTGCATTTTCTAATAGATTTTAAAAGGAAATTTGGTAGTCATTTGCCATGTAAAAATTAGAGATATTCTTTTTTAAAAAAGAATTTATTTTTTATTGGAGAGAGAGAGAGAGAGCGCATCGGCATGTGTTCAAGCAAGGGGAAGGGCAGAGCGAAAGAGAAAGGGGAAGCAGACTCCCCGCTGAGCACAGAGCCCAGATGGGGGCTTGATCTCGCAACCCTGAGATCATGACCTGAGTCTAAACTAAAAGTCAGCCACCTAACCAACTGAGCCACCCAGGCGCCCCAAAATCAGAGATATTCTTAATTATAGTTTCACCCATTTCTATTTTTCTCTTAGTTTTCTAGAAAAATTTCTAGTTTTGGTGGCTTTTTGTTTTGTTTTGTTAAATAAGCTTTACTTCCAAAGTGGGACTGGAACTCCTGATCCCAAGATCAAAGAGTCACTTGCTCTACCCACCAAGCCACCAGGTACCCCCATACATTATACTTTTTAAGTGGGTAGGTTGCGCTACTACAATTGTACTACCTTTCAAAGAAGGGGTCTCAAAACCCCAAGTTTCGTATTTCTAGCCAGAAGTATTAATCATTGACCTGTTGCAATTCCAAGAGAGTTTCATTCTCACCTACATTCTACATACCCTGAATTCAATACTGGCTTTGTTAAATCTTGTGAGACAAACATAGTATAACGAGAAATCTTTACGTCAATCAATTCAGTGATTCTGGAAGGGCCTTGAAAATAAATGGGTAGCCTTTTTTGATTGCTAGTTTCTAGAACATGCCTCAATTCTGCCAACATCAAATCTGCCAAGATACCTTGTATTTTTGAAACTGGAAATTTCTAGCCATATTCTTTGACCTAGTGATACCAAAAGCTCGCCTGAAAGCATTACATCAAATAAATAGATCCATTTTAGTTAAAGAGGATTATATATATATTTTTCCCTAATGGATACCTTTATTATACTTTTGGGGACATGCAAAAATTGATGGGAATTCTTGCCTAGATCAAAATGGTTTATCCTTCAAATCCTAGAGAAGACTTTACCAACTTCTTTAGGAATAGTTCCCAATAGTGAAAAAGCAGGCATGTTATTCTGTGACCCAAGTGGTCCAATTAGTGGTCTGATCCATTGTCCTAATTCTCTCACTCAAAAACAGTACATGGATACCCACCAAGGGCCAGCATTACAGAAGATTTGGGCATAAAGATGAACAAGATAAAAATTCGTAAGGATCTGTTTGAAATGGAAGCATAGTGACACAAGAGGCCTCAATTCAGGAGACAGAGCGTCACAGTTAATGGTTAGGTTTGACCTTTCAACCACTTTGAGAAGATGAGAGGAGAAGGTGCATTTAGGAAAAAGAAAAAAGTTGAACCCCCTCATGATTTTTATTTGTACTTTTATGTATGGCGATGAAATACAGTTTAGGAGAAGCTAAACTTTCTCTTTTCCTTAAACCTCTGCCATGATTGCATTTTTCCAGACAGCGTGTTAAATAATTTTTATAGGACAGAGGTTTGAAAAATGTATAAATTGTGTTTTCTTCTGCATGATAGCATAGTAAATACCATGCACTCTAATAGCTGGATAATAAGGCTTCTGAAAATTAAAAATCAATATGGTTTAAATGGAAAACACTACAAAAGGAAACTAAAATGGAAGGATTCTCAAAAACAACCTTTGCAAGCATGCTTAATAGAGGAAGGAGAGGACAGAAGTGCCCTAATAAACAGGGAGCATCGTCTTCAACAGTGTTGCTTGTCGTTCTCATGCTTCTTTCATGCCTCATGGGATGACTTCAAGCCAAGCTCTGTTTGGTTGCTCTGTGTCTCCATTATCTCAAGGGAAGTGGAGAATATTTTGTGTAGATGCATCACGTCATCCTTGAATACAATTCAAGTGTCTTTAAATCCTTTGCAAATATTTGTAAAGAGTAAATGAATCTCTGGTTCAGTGAGGTTATATGAATTTTTAACTCGATAATGCATCTGATAGATTTGATATTGAAATTTCAAACACTTGAACATTAAAATATATCAGATCATTGTCCCTATAACAAAAACTGCAGGTATTTAAAATCTCCATGCTACAAATGAGTGAGTGGAAGCTCCAGAAGTTTAACCAAGTTGCTAAATCACTCAGGCTGTGACACACAGTCCTGACATAGCAACCCAGACCTGCCTGACAGCGACGGCTGAACACTAACTACAAAAAATGCATACCATAAGTTTTGAAGCATAACACATCACCACTAATAAATGATCAGAACAATTTAAGATGGCTTAAATTTGCTTTGTTCCCTTGCTATAATATTGGTGGTAACAGAATTTAATGCAAATTCTTATATTATACGTATAGAATAATATTCAGAGAACACATATAGCTTAATATTCTTTAAATATGCACTTTCGAAATGGAAGTGAAATAACTTATGATGACTCTATTTGTATCATTGCAACCAGGTACATCAGAAATAAAACGAACCCAGTGAGTGCTGTGCCAAAGGCTACCCAGGAGTTTCACACCCGGCTGAAACCATTCCATAGATTACTGTATTTGAGAAATACCAAAGTGCTAATTTTATAATCTATGATGGACTCATTAGACACTGGATATTAATGCAATAGTTTTTCTTTATTGCTGAGGCTCATATTTAAATGGGAGTTTTTATTGTGGTAAAGAGAAGTCACCATAAACTTATAAATGATTTAGACTTTACTTTTCCTTGGCTATCATTGTTTAGGTTAAGTCATGTTGATACACTAATACAATAAAAATGTAGACAATAAAGTACAATAATACACTGATAAGAAAGTTTCTCTCCTTAACTTTGCACTTTTAAAATACATGGTTTTTATGATTATAAATCTAATTTTGGCTATTGTAGAGTATCTTTTTTAAAAGGTAAAGCATATAAAAGAAAATCAAGATGTTCTGGATATTACAATTGCTAATATATTAATACGTATATCTTTATTCTTTCATATATATTTAAATAGGTTTTTGTAATATGGAAACTGCATGTTTTTCAGCCAATTTTTTATTATGAACATGTGCATTGCCATTAACATTTTTTTAATAAATTAATTTTTATTGGTGTTCAATTTACCAACATACAGAATAACACCCAGTGCTCATCCCGTCAAGTGTCCCCCTCAGTGCCCATCACCCATCCCCCCCGCCCCCCCCGCCCTCCTCCCTTTCCACCACCCCTAGTTCGTTTCCCAGATTTAGGAGTCTTTATGTTCTGTCTCCCTTCCTGATATTTCCCAACATTTCCTCTCCCTTCCCTTATATTCCCTTTCACTATTATCTATATTCCCCAAATGAATGAGAACATACACTGTTTGTCCTTCTCCGATTGACTTATTTCACTCAGCATAATACCCTCCAGTTCCATCCACGTCGAAGCAAATGGTGGGTATTTGTCGTTTCTAATTGCTGAGTAATATTCCATTGTATACATAGACCACATCTTCTTTATCCATTCATCTTTCGATGGACACCGAGGCTCCTTCCACAGTTTGGCTATTGTGGCCATTGCTGCTAGAAACATTGGGGTGCAGGTGTCCCGGCGTTTCATTGCATCTGAATCTTTGGGGTAAATCCCCAACAGTGCAATTGCTGGGTCGTAGGGCAGGTCTATTTTTAACTCTTTGAGGAACCTCCACACAGTTTTCCAGAGTGGCTGCACCAGTTCACAATCCCCCCAACAGTGTAAGAGGGTTCCCTTTTCTCCACATCCTCTCCAACATTTGTGGTTTCCTGCCTTGTTAATTTTCCCCATTCTCACTGGTGTGAGGTGGTATCTCATTGTGGTTTGGATTTGTATTTCCCTGATGGCAAGTGATGCAGAGCATTTTCTCATGTGCGTGTTGGCCATGTCCATGTCTTCCTCTGTGAGATTTCTCTTCATGTCTTTTGCCCATTTCATGATTGGATTGTTTGTTTCTTTGGTGTTGAGTTTAATAAGTTCTTTATAGATTTTGGAAACTAGCCCTTTATCTGATACGTCATTTGCAAATATCTTCTCCCATTCTGTAGGTTGTCTTTTAGTTTTGTTGACTGTATCCTTTGCTGTGCAAAAGCTTCTTATCTTGATGAAGTCCCAATAGTTCAGCCATTAACATTGTTAATGTAATTTTAATGACTGTACTTTTTATGGATTTAGCAAAATATGCTAAAGCAATTTATATTTTTCTGATTTTTAAATTCTTATATAGAATTCTAGGATGAAAATATTTGCACATATGTTATATTCTTTTTTTAAAAGTAATGCTCTGATAATTTTCTAGATACAGAGTTACTGAGATAGCAAAGATAGGTGTCTTTAAAATTCTTGAAATATTTTTCTGAGTAATTTTCCAAAATCTTAAGAGTTCCTTTAGGAAAAAAAAAATGCAGCATTTGTCTTTCTTTCCTCAGGTCCCAGTACAAGATCTGGCACAGAATTGGTACCTAATAAAGACAATTTTAGAGTTCAATTTTTTGAACTGATATTGTTTGAGAAATGGAGCCATTTTGTAGTCCTGCCAGAGATGCTGAAAATGCTATTGTCATAGCATTGAAGATACTCATTGTAAAACATTTCTAAATATTTTTTTCTTAAGTAGGCTCCATGCTCAGTGTGGGGCTTGAACTCACAAGACCTGAGCAGAGGTCAAGATTCGAACCAAGCAACACAGCCACCCCAAAATATTTCTAAATTTTAGAATTAGTATTTTGACATTTTATTTTATGTAACCTTTGCTTAATAGTGAGAGTGAATATTTGTTATCTACTTGTGTTTTCACTGAGATGTATTCCAATATACATTTTAAAAATAGGGGAAAAGCTGGGGCCTCCTTTGGTGCAGCCTTTTGGCCTGATGTTGCAAAAGACAGTTGTCTTACATATTCTGAGCAATGCTCCCTGAGCCATTATGGCTCCTAGACTGATGCATTACTCGAGGCTCACATTCTGGAAGAAAGTGGGGTGCAAAGTTCTCATTAATGAGCCATGCATTTAAAAAAAAAATGAGCCATGCATTTAAGGACATGGAGGAAATACAGACTCCGGAAGTGGTGTAAATCAGTACTGCAGGACTGGGGCACCTGGGGGGCTCAGGGATTGATCGTCTGCCTCCGGCTCAGGGTGTGATCCCGGGGTCCTGGGATTGAGTGCCACATCAGCCTCCCCACAGGGAACCTGCTTCTCCTCTGCCTGTGTCTCTGACTCTCTCTCTCTGTATCTATCTTGAATTAATAAATACAATCTTAAAAAAATACTCCAGGGTTCAGTGAACTCCTTAGTTCGTTTTAGCTTTAGTTTAAGTTCTAGTTTTAAATTAACAATTTTTTATGTGCTTTGTTTTCGAGCATAAATACAGCTCCAGGCTTAGAGAATTGACCCTTGAACAGCACAGGGTTCAAACTGTATGGGTCAACTTATATGTGGAGTTTTTATAGTACAGTTCTATAAGTATACTTCCTTTTCTTTATGATTTTCTTAACATTTTTTCTTCTAGCTTACTTTACTGTAGGAATACAGTGTATAATACACATAACACTCAAAATATGTGTTGATCAACTGTTTATGTCCTCTCCTCCGATGATCTAGCCTCGCGCCATGCTCAGATCGCTCACCCCACAACCATTCCCTTGGCAACTGGCTCCAAGCATCTTTCAACTTCACCAGATCCTGAATCTCTTGGTCATGTGTCCTTGATGACACTGCTTTCCTGAACTACCTAGCTTCAGTCTTATGATTACTCGATATAATCACTTCTGTGCTATGCTCTCAACTTTTTCTCTCTCACTCTTCCCCGCTTTATTGTTCACTTGAGAATACCACAATCCAAATCAATCCATCATCTCCTGCTTGCATTTCTACAGTGAACATGGTTAAAGAAATGTGCATACCAGAGGACAGAACTTGCCCATTAAATTCATCGCTGCAAATTCCAACTGGCCCTTAATGATTCCTGGCAACCATGTCTACTTTTCTATTTCATTTACCTCCCCATCCTCTTCTTTTCTGTCCCCAAACCCAAAGCACCACTTTTCTCATTTTTATTCTTGGCTTTCTATTCACTGAGGAAATCAAGCTTCAGAATAGAATCTTGCAAACTCCCACTACCACATCTATTCACTTTCCGGCATCTGCACCCACATACTTTGCGTTCCTGCTGTTCACATAGATGAACAAACCATGATCCCAACTAAGGCTGTCCCCTCCATCTGTGCACTAGATTCTATCACCTCCCACGTACACAAGGATGTGCTTCAGTAATCCCCTGCTTTTGACATAATCACTTAATTAATGTTGTTATTGGACTCACCCTTGACCCCCCCCCCACTACATCAGCTACCACCACATTTCTTTGTTCCTTTGGTAGCAACACTCCTTGAAAGTTGTATCTCAACTATAAAACTCCTGGGAAATAACATGGGAGAAAGCCCATATGATTTTGGTTGGGTGGAGAATTTCTCCATACTATACCAAAAGCATAATCGATGAAACTTTATTAAAATTAAAAACTTCTGCTGTGAAAGACTGTCAAGAGAATGAGAAGAGAACCACAGAGTGGGAGAAAATATTTGCAAAAGACACTGGTGGTGAAAGACAGTGATCCAAAATATACAAAGAACTCTTAAAAATCAACAATAAGAAAACAAACAGCCTGCTTTAAACATAGGCAAAAGACCTGAACAGATACCTCACCAACAAAGACACACAGATGGCCAACGGATGATGAAAAGATGCTCTGCATCAAGAGTCAATAGGAAATACAAATTAAAACAAGATACCACTGCACACTGATTAGAATGGTGAAAATCCACAGCACTGACAACGCCAAATGCTCCAAAGATGTGGAGCAATGGGAATTCTCAACCATTGCTGGTGGGAAGGGAAAATGGGATAGCCAGTTTGGAAGACAGTTGGGCAGTTCCTTCCAGAACTAAATATGATATTACCTTATGACCCAGCCATCATGCGTCTTGGTATTTCTCCAAGGAATTGAAAACATAGGTCCATACAAAAGCCTGCACATGGATGTTTATAGCAGCTTTGTTCATAGTTGCCAATGGTTGGAAGTAACCAAGGTGTCCTGCAGTAGGTGATGTGATAAATAATCGTAGTGAATTTGGAAAGTGGAATATTATTCATTGTGAAAAAGAAATGAGCTATGAAGCCATGAAAAAACGTGGTGGAATCTTAAACACATATTCCTAAGTGAAAGAAGTCAATATGAGAAAATGATCTATGGTATGATTCCAACTATATGACATTTTGGAAAAGGCAAAACTACGGAGGCAGTAAAAGGATCAGTGGTTGCCAAGGGCTTGAGCAGAGGGAGGGATGAATTGCCAGAGCACAGAGAATTTTTAGGGCAGTGTAGTTGTTCCATATGATACTTAGACTCTTTTGCTTAATATTTCCCTTTTACTAAGAAATCAGGTTTAAATTTTAAAAGTTTGTGTTTCATTTGTGATGGATACATCTGTTTCCTGCACCGCCCCCTTTGCACGATCACCCTGGAAACTGTTCTGGTAAATCATACAGGTTTCTTGCTCCATACCAGCAATCAAACTTTTTTATTTTTATTTATTTATTTTTATTTTTTATTGGTGTTCAATTTCCCAATATATAGAATAACACCCAGTGCTCATCTCATCCAGTGCCCCCATCAGTGCCTGTCACCAACCAAACTTTGATTACAGTTTCCAACTGCTCCTACAACAGGGCCATCCAAGCAGCTTTTAACAATTGAATCGGAGCAGAAGTGACGTGCAGGCCTCTTTGCTTTCATCTTCCAGTGATTTACTGAGGACAAGTGTGGCGACTTTGTTGAAGATCACAAAGCCACAGAAGAAGAAAAGAGTCTGAGTCTTTGAAATACCTCTTGTGGGGAAGCTTCCTTGTTGACCAGGAACATCTGTTTCAGACTTCCTCTGAGAGAAAAATAAACTTTTTTTCATTCTGAATTAGGTATTTGGGGGTTTCTTTCTTGGAGCAGCTAGTTTTGCCCCAACTAATATATCTTTCTCTAATAAAAATCAAACATCTTTTGTAGACTATGAATGATGAATCTAGCTTTCTGTGGGAAGTCCTTAAATGAAAACTTGTAAATTTTCATATTGTAAGTAAAAAACTGGAGTAAGTTCACAAATATCCATATTCTTTTGTGTAAGTAAGTTGTATAACTTAGAACTCCCCTATTCTTTCACGTGCCTGCATTCAGAAAACGTGTTTTTCGTATATAATGAAAAAAAGTAATATAATGTATGTGTTTTATAAGAAGTGTATAAAATTTGCTCAATTCAGAAACCTCAGATAATAATATTCTAATAACCAAATGCTTCTTAAAATGGGATTTGTTAGGTTTATCTCATTAAAAATAGCAAAGCTATTTTACTTCACATTATCATCAGTTCATTGATTATTGCTGTAGACCAATTTGGCAACCATTCAGGAAGCAGGATAGATGAACTTGAAAACTCCACAACATTCACACAATGGTCAGAAATTCCTTTCCTAACACAATACCAAGTGACTCTTCAACTTTGTGATTTTCTAATTATACTTTAAAATATTCCACTAGTCATCTCTAGCTGCATCATGACTTTGAAATGCCAAAGCCACTGTCCTAAAAATATATCCATATTTGTGCATAAAACTCTTAATTTTTTTCAATGATCCTGTGAGATATTATACCCTCAGTTCTAATAAGTGAGCAAATCTCATTTGGCCAATGACCAAAGGTTTCAGACAGTGGGATATGGGGAAGGGAGAAGCAATGCTGAAGTTTCTGCCTTGATACAGAGTCCCATGGATGCTCGATTCAACAATATTAGTCAGTGCAAAGGCCTCCAGAATGCAATTTAGGTAACTTGGTGTTAAAATTAGCAATAATATATTCAGACAATCCTGTCACCTGTTTGTAGGATCAAATACAATGAGGGGTTTCTTTCCAAAGATTTGGAAGGTAGTTCATGGCTTTGATATTTTGTGATCCTGTTACTCTTATATTAACTTAATAAGGTATTTAAAAAGCCCTTTTAGCCCTTTCAATTAAGAGACCAAGTTGTCTCTTGTATTTGTCAGTTTTCCTATTTTTTTTTCTCTTTGCATTTTACAGGAAGAATTCATATGCCTGGCATTCTGCTGTAATACACTTAGGGCTGATATGTCTTTGTGTATAACTGAACACACTGTTAGAACTACAGTTTAATTTGCTATTGTCCTATGTGGAATCTTCACAAAAAGGGGTGGGACCGAGCTACGGATGTGCCTTCTCTTGTCAGAACCAAACCTTACAGTGTTAGAATACACACACCTAACTGCCAAGGTGTCAGTTTTTCCTTTCATTTTCCGAGCTTGTAGCTTCTTCTGCATTTAAGGGGGTGTTTTCAATTTATTCGCTTCATCAGTTTCTCCCTCCCCACACCTTTGGTCTCTTCTACCTTCTTCTAGGCAACTTTCTCCCTTCCCTGCCTTGTGTTCTGGTTTCTCCCAGTGTCTACGGTTTGTTTCCAATCATCTTTCCTATGTCCCCGTTTTCTGCCAATGAACATTTGCCTTAATTTTGATGGAGGAACTGACCTATTCCATCATGCTTCCTAAGCGTGTGTTCCTGTGTTAATCTGTCACGTTCACATGTGAAGGCTCCTTTGTTCAAATCTGTGTTGACAAACTGGTTCCGAAGTATAGATACACAGGGTCCTTGAAAATACGCTTTAGTTTTTCGTGTATTTTAAGAAATCAGAGAAACACCCAGTATCATATATGTGATAGATATATGTTCTCTAATTTCTTGAAATATATATAGTATTTAAATAAATAAATAAATAAATAAATAAACACATACATACATACATACATACACACATATATACACTTTCTGGAGGGTTTTGGTTTTTTGTTTTTTTTGTTTTTTTTGTTTTTTTTTGATTTCACTAAATAGTGAAATGGCCCCCAGTAGTAGTGCTGAAGCTCTGGGTAATGTTCTGTTAAAAGATAAACTGAGGCATGCTAAAAATTTTAAGGATTTATCTGAGCAAACCTGGCTTCCAATCAGGCAGGACCGATCTGGAAGTAGTTAGGAGGTCTCCACAGCCAGGAGTTCAGGTAGACGGAGAGAAGGCAGAGAAGCAGAGCCAGGAGATTATGGATCATTTGTTATGGAAAGCCTTGCTGGTGCTCGTGATTATCCTTAGTGTTTCAATTTTGTAAACTTGAGACATTGATAGGCTTAGATTTTGGTTTGCTCAGGTAGGCCACTTGGCATTAGAGCCACATCTGGCTAGTGACCTCCTTGGTTAATTAATTTAACAGTTATTGAGCACAAAGGGCTGTGATGTGCCTTATGGAGAAAATACATGTGTTTGATAAGCTTCCTTCAGGCATGAGTTACAGTACTGTTGGCCTTGAGTTCAATGTTGATGAGGCGATGTGACCTATTGAATAACAGAATCCTGGAGAAGCTGTCAGCTGGCCACTAAGTTTCTCCCTTTTTAAACTACATATCTGACACTTTTCTTCGTGTATTTATTTTATTTTATTTTATTTTATTTTATTTTATTTTATTTTATTATTTTATTTTATTTAAGATTTTATTTATTTATTCATGAGAGACACAGAGAGGCAGAGACACAGGCAGAGGGAGAAGCAGGCTCTCTGTGGGGATCCTGATGCCAAGACTTGAACCCAGGACCCTGGGATCATGACCTGAGCCAAAAGCAGTTGCTCAACCACTGAGCCACCCAGGTGTCCCTTCTTTGTGTGTTTAAAGAAAAACAATTTATTGCAGCAGATTGATTCCAGAAGCAGGTATGAGAATCTGTCTTCTGTTAAGCCATTAAAACGGCAGTAAAAGGATAAGTAAAAATATAAAGCAATTCCATTTTCCCTGTTATTTTTATGTTTAGGTAAATATAGTTAATTGTATTAAAATTATATGTATGTTATCAGTTTATTATATTATTCATGTTAACATTTACTGGGTTGTTATTTTTATTTTATTTTTTAAAGGTTTTATTTATTTATTCATGCGAGACACAGAGAGAGAGAGGCAGAGGCACAGGCAGAGGGAGAAGCAGGCTCCATGCAAGGAGCCCGATGTGGGACTTGATCCTGGGACCCCAGTATCATGCCCTGGGCTGAAGGCAGGTGCCAAACCACTGAGCCATCCAGGGATCCTGTGCATTGTTATTTTTAAATGTAATAAGAATAGCTCTAATATAGTAAACATTGATAAATATAACTAGTGGTGTGCTGGCAATCTAGCTCACTAGAAAAAAAAAGCAAAAAACAAAAACATGGTGATGCTGATTAAGGTTTGCTGATTTCCTTGTGGCAAATACTCCAGTGCCGTGATGGCAGACATCTGATAAGTAGTAGTCTGAGAGAAATTCCAATATAAATGTCTACATTTATGAGTGAGACAACCATGAAACAACAAATCCCTGAATTGATACTTCGGTCTTACATTAGAATGGCTTTCAGGCTGTATAAGATCTTTTTAATACTAGAAGATTATTTCCTCAATTGTTTTTACACTCTTTAAAATATAATAGCTATGGACTCAGCACACAAAAAACTTAATCTTTGTTATTAATATGTTCTTAAATCAACAAAACAATAAATCAACTCTTGCCCTGTAGCATTTGTCAATTGCTGTGGTGTAAATATTCCTGCCTCAGCCAACTTCAAGCGACCTAGTATCACCCATTAAGGAGTCATGAAGAGATGTGTAAAAGCACATCAGTATATAATATTTTTGCTTTACAGAGAGATCAGTGATAACCTCAAAAGAATAGATAATAGAAAAATGTAGCAAAATCTATTAATTTTGTTGGTAATATAAATTATTTGGGGTTTTAATTTTTAATAATGGATCTTTCTGAAGACTGATTTGCTTTTTTTTTTTTTTTTGAAAATTTACCAATCATTCTTGCCAGCTGGCTCCACTGCATTACTGAAAGGCTCCCTCTATGGGCATATTCAAGCTACTAAGGGAGCTTACCAAATGCAAAGTTGGGAGTAAATGCTCAAAATCAGTTCTGGAGAGCCTGCTAGCTGGTTTGAGCACACCATTGGGCATGACCCTCATAAACAACTGTTTGAGGGCCTCCCATATTATTAAGAGGGTTAGAGGTTCTAAGATCAAACTTTCAGAACTGCTGAGTTAGTGCTTAGTGAGTTAATTGGTTTTGAAGCCTGGAGCCAGTGTCCGGATTGATAACGATCCTGGAGAGAGTCCCAGTGGTTCAGAACATGATTTCATTAAACACGGACGTCATACTTCTAGGATAACAGGCACAGCGGTATTTGACAGAAGAGGTGAGAATTCAAAAAAAAAAAAAGTGATGAGAAGTGAAATAGAAGATTCTGAGCGAGAACAAGACTAGAACTAAGTTTGTTAAAAAAGAAGTGAGATGAGTCCCATTAATCTCAGTAATGTTACTATTGTCTTTCATTTCTCTATGAAAATGTTTGCTTTTTAGTTTGACTCTGGTGTGGAAGATAAACACTAATGCAGACTGTAATTGCAACTTGTAATTACAATTGCGTTCTAGCATCTTGTTACAACAGAGGCATTTGAATCTGCTAAACCATTTGAGAGGATTTAAAGGCAAAGTGGGTCTAAACCAAGTCCGAAGACTTGGGGGAGCCAAGCTCCTCTGTATACTAGGTGTTGGGGTCCTGAGGGTAATCCAGGAGGAAGAGCCTCGAAGAAAAAAGGCGGGAGGGAGAGGAGAGATGATCCACGAGGCTTGGGTCTGTGTGACATGAAGTATAACGTTAGGATATGCTCAGTATGAAGTTGCCTTGTTCATGTCTCCTTCACTCCTGCAGAGTCCACCTCATAGCCCTTGCACACTGGTGTGCGTGTGTGCACATGGGTGTGTCCTCTCACATGCTTCGGCAGGTGTGTGGATGCTGCAGGAGCTGGATTGCCCTAGGCTGGTAACTCTGATATCAGCAGTGAGATGACTCATAACTGAAATAACAAGTCCACGTAGGCAAGAATTTGAAATAAGAAAAAAAAAGAAAAAAGAAAGAATTTGGAACAAGAGGTGACTGCTAGAATAGAAGCTTCTAAAGAACTCATAGACATTTTAGGAAGAGCTTCGAACTTCCATTGAATACAGAATGGGTTTTTGGAGGGAATTTATTTTTTGATTACCTATTTAGGGTAGCAGAGATACCCTAGTTTAAATCAAACCACACTTTTCACCTCTCTTATGTCTCATTCTGATGAGGTGCTAAAATACCAGAGACTGGCTTATATACAATACACATCTATTTCTCACAGTTTTGGAGACTGGAAGTCCAGGGTCAGGGTTCTGGAACATTCTGTGTTCAGTGAGGGCTTCGGGGTTTATAGATGGTGCCTTCTGACTCTGTCTTCACAGGGTGCAGGGGGCTAGGGAGCTCTGTGGGGTCTCTTCTACAAGGCATTAAACCCACTGTGAGGCCCCACCTACACAACAAATAATCTCCCCAAAGCCCCACATCTGAATATCATCACTTTGGACATTAACATTTCAACATGAATTGAGTGGAGACACAAATATTCAGGCCATAGCACCTCCATTTAGGAGCGACTTTCTACTCATCTATCAGAGCTTACAAAAATAATGCAAATATTAATGTCTCATTAAATTGGTCTGGTTTGATGGAACTAACCATCCAATAGATTCCTTTTAATTTAGTTGTGAAAATTTAATCTGTGCTTATTATACCTTCGAGATCTGCCTTTTCATAACATAAATCTGGATTCACTCAATTGTCATTTAATTTCTGGATTCACGGTAAATGTTTATTACTTTCTAAAAGCAACATATGGGAGTGTGTGTGTTTGTGTAGGTTTAGGTCTATGTATAACTGTATTGAAGTCTATGCACCTGTGGCTGATTTTAACGTGAGGTTTCTCTAATCATTAAGACAAAAGCCTTACGATAGTATGACTTACGCTATTTGTGCACCATTTGCCAAAAGAGAAAAGGAATTCTAAGTTCAGTGTCCTAGAAGCAACTTGCTTTCAATTTCCTGTAGTTTAAAACTAGCAACTGCCAGCAGGTATCACCGAGCACATTTCAACTGTCAGACAGTATCAGAGAGATAAATAAAATCACTAAGGTAACCAGCTTCTAAAAACCCTGTGACTCATGAAAGCATTTTCTCATAATGTCAAACCTAAATTATGCTTGGAAGACTGAAATTTTAAACTGCCGCCTTTAAAAGTAGGATTCATTTTCCACTATTGTCTGTTTCCAAAGGCTCTAAATATGCATTCAGCATTTGTGCTATATTGGTTTCTTTTAAAACTCAAAATAAAAGCAAAACAAAATAGTGAGATAAATTTTTCTTTCTTTTTTTTTTTTTTTTTTTTTTAGTATCAAACCTGGTCAAAGAGAGGTGCCTTACTACACGAGTCAAATTAAGTCACGTGAATTCCTGTCACGTTAATAAAATAAGTGATATGTTGAGAAATTGTGATGAAATGGGAAATTTGCCTGGACAGAGCAAACATTGTGTCCAATCTCAAAGGTCTCCTTTTTCTGACTACAGCATTGCATTCCTAAGCCTGAGATGTACTCCATCCCCTTTGCAACCATTTCTCAATTATATTTTGCCCCTGCATCTCCTGTATTGCCAGCTTCTATCCCAGTCATGCTACTCTCACAAGATATCAATCCTCACCCATCAGACCCACACACTCAATTTATCTGATACATAGCTGGCTTCAGATAGCTGTCATCTGTTTTAAATGAAGTCCCAGGCGTGTGCATTGCTGACTGCTCCCCAAAGGGTAGTAGCGGGCACGTAAAACAAGTGATGCACTTGTAGGTACAGTGCTGCCGACTTACTTCTGCTTCTAATCAGTTATCACATGCCACATCCCAGGCAATCGTGTAACCTGACAATGGTTCTGTGCCTGAGCACTGCAGACCACCTGCCAAAGATTGCAAAAATAATCTTTTATTTTTCGCCTTTTCTTGTCCCCAGACTGGTGTATAATAGTAGTTCATATGGGCCTCCAGAGCATTTTAAGATTAATGTCTATGTACTTTTTAAGCCTTTGTGCTAATGCACAAGCTAACTGCTCCACGGACAGAGGGGAGATTATGAATGAAACAGGCGATTCGTTATACTTTCCATATCCAAGCAACAGAAAGGAAGGTTCCTTTTCAATGTTTTTATCTGTCGGGGACTGCTGAGAGGTAATACACATGGCGGCGGTGGTCTGATCATTTTCTGCAGCTTTCTGAAGCTTGCCAATTGCAAAATTATTCCTGATGCAAGTTAATAAATAATGTATGCACTGTTAATAGATCCAAAAATCTTAAGTTCCTGTTAGAGAGAGAAACTGTGCCAAATCATCAGAGAAGTGCTATATTAAATTGGAGCGGGTAGGAGGCAGAGAGAGAGAGAGGGAGAGGAAGAAAATCAAAGATGTGTTGATGTCATGGATGCTACTTTCACTTTAAGAACTAAAAGTAATAAATTTTAGGTAATCAGAAAATTTTGTTCTGATCCTTGAATATTTTTATATAATATTGTCTTTTATTTCTCTTCTGGTTTGAAAATTAACTTTTCATATCTCATAACTTTATGAAAGTTAATTTCAAAGACCTGGGGTTTAGCTCTGTTCGTTTGTCCTAAGAGTGACTTCTAGTTTACTGTTTTGCTTTTACCTAATGAAAATATACACCGTTATCTATATTACAATTGATTTATATCATACATACGTATGTCTCTGTGCCTCTAATCTCAATACCACTTACACATCTCACAATGTTAATATACAATAACTGTGTTTTATTTTTTTAAACTCTCAAGACAATATCCACCTTCATGTATGCATACATTTCTACATACAGGGATCAGCAAACTTTTCCCATAAAGGACTGGATGGTAAATTTTTTAGGCTTTGCAGCCATATTGCCTCTGTCACGACTGTTCGACCTTGCTGCTGTGATGAAATTGGAGGGCAATTCATAAATGGATCGGGGTGACTGTTCCTTGGTCCCTGGGTCAGACTCTGCCATCCTCTGTCCTAAGGAAAACTTAATCCCAAACAAAGTGTCTTCCAAATTTTTCCTATCATCCCCCAAGTCATTGTAACATTTTTTTTTTAATAGACTATGGGAATTCTCTTTTGGCTTAAAAAAATGTGTAACATGTTATACTTTAGAGGCATGAGGATAGCCCAGTTTTCCTCATGGATTCCTGTGGATTGATCGTGTACCCAAACCAGATGGCGTCCCTTATCCATCTGCATGGGTGGTCGATCTTCATGGCAGGTTTGTATTTGGGTGCAGGAGGGGATCCAGGCACCCAGCACCTGTCCTCTTTAAAGCAGAAAGGGCAGGAAGAAGGGCAGCTGGATGTATGTGTCCAAAGCGCTTGTGTTTCTGGAAAGCAATAGTTTCGTTAGGTCCTGCCAGCGAGCTGCATATAGAACTGTGAACAATGGAGGTAGGTGGAGTAAACACCCTTCTCTGCCCGTTCCTGTTCAATGAGCTCCTTCCTGGGTTCATGTGAAGAGTTGACACTATTATCTCCATGGAGAAAAGGATCAAAATGATAGATATTTGATCAATGAACGTATAAAAAATTAACAAATGTCAGTGAGGTGCATGCCTTTGACTGGCCACAAAATCATGTGCTTTGTATCTTTCTTTTAACCACTTTTCAATGCACTTTGTTTGATTTCAGCAACCCCAAGAGATTGCATTTCAAAATGGCTTTTCATCTCCTATACCCTATGAAGTGCCCTTTAAAAGTCTAAACAAAATAGTGTCATCTGTGTCTGTGTGTCACCTAGCTTTGCATTATCCTCAAAAAAGTCAAATGGATCTGCTCCCATTGGATGCCATTTTGAATCCAGGCTGGTGGCCAGTAATAAAAGGTGCTTTCTCCAAATCACTTTTCAAACACACACCCAACCCTACATTGACCAACACGTTTTATCTATTTGTCTTTCATGCTAACCTCTTCTGTGATTATCACTGAAGTGTTTGCTTATTTCAATATGCGATTGAATTATGTTTTATATTAAAATGAAAGCAAACTGCAAACACATGAACACTATCAGATTCAAGATGGCGCCCCCTAGGTTTGTGGTCTGGGCAGGCCTCTCTCTGCTTCTCAAACATGTTGAATGTTCGTTTCCCTCAGGGGCCGTCAGGCTTCAGGGAAATCATCTTGTTAATCTGTGAAAAGTGGACTTGCAAACTGCAAAGAACATTGGTTGTTGTCCTCTGGCAGGTTGTATTGCAGATTAGACAAAATGTCTAAGGCATAGTCGTGTGGGCACCCACACCAATCACATCAGAGACACTTAACTTCACAAGCTCAGGGAGGCTGTGCTGTGACACACTGCTTCAGATTGCACTTTATATATATATATATATTTATTTATTTAAATATTTTTATATATATTTATATATATATTTAAATTTCTGATGATGTTTTAAAACTTTATATATATATATACAAAAACAGGAGGAAATGTTTATAAGGTTACCTATCCGTTGACTTCTGATCCCAGAGTACCCCTGGTTTTTATATCTGTTCTTTGCTCCAATGCATACTTCTCCTCTTGTGCTCTTCCCGACAGCTCTATGGTCTCAATGTAGGGGTAGTGGAGCAAAATGACGGGTTGCTGCAGTGAAAGAGACAGCAGAATCTTCCCACATTCTCCCTTAAATGCATTTGTGGATTTGGAAAGGGCTCAAGGTAACCCTCAGACCCAATGGTTCACCAGAGGGACTCGCAGAATCTGGTAAAGCTGTTATATTTGTAGTTGCATTTTGGTACAGCTGGGGGATACTGACTGTAATCAGCAGATGAAATGAGTGCAGAGGGCAGGGTCAGCAGAGACCAGGTGTGGAGATTCCAGCCAGGCTCCGTCAGTTCCTGTTCCACCACAGGTCCGGTGTTCCTGTGTCCTAGTGAGGATGGGCGACAACACTCGTGAAGCATTGCCAGCCAAGGCCACTCACCTACTCTGTGGTGTCCAGACAGTTTATGGGGGGTTGATCACCTGGACATGGCTGACCACCTGTGTCATTGACCTTAATCTCCTGTCCCCCCCAAGGTCCAGGCCCCTATCATGGAGCACACCGTTAGCATAGATCTCCCCACATCTTGCCTGCAACTTGTTCCTTTTTGTCGTTCCTTAGCTCTTGAATAGCCAATCAGTCTTACGATTCTCCTTCCCACATTCTGACTCTCATTCTTACCTGTTCTAGCATTTTCATTCAATGTGAGTTTATTTTATGAGAAAAATCCAAGGTGTTACATTTAAAAATCCAATTAAAACTAGGGCAAAATAAATTGGCATGCTCTAGGTTGATCCTATTTTTATGTGTTTATTCTTTACACAGGGATGAGTGCTGCGCTGGAAATGCTGCAGGAGAAGAATCCTGTAGTAGATTTCAAAGCACTGATATGTGTGGGGAAAGAAAATAGTGTATTTTCCTTCTTCAATGACTCTTTAGAAGTCAATGTAAGAAGGACAGAAACATTTGCAGTTTTTATGAGTGTGGTTTGAAAACACGCATCTGTGCATCATTTGGCTCTTTTCTCTTATATCCTTAACCATTACTCTGCTGGAAAGAAGACTTTCTGAGCTCGCTTTCATCGTGGCTCCGCTTCTTTAGCTTGTGGGCATCACACGCACTCAGAATCTTGCCTGTAATTTGCTTTCAATGGGTTTATTTTTCACTTTTCTTATTTTTTTTTCTCAAAAGAGTCAAAAGGAAAGCCTCAATTTCCCCTTCAGTCTTACAGTAAAGAGTCTCAATAGAACCTATCCTCTGCACTCTGCAGCCACCCCAACAGAAATAGACACTGGGGAGGGCTTAGTGCTGGAGGCTCACTACCTCTTCCTCACACCACACCCAGCTCACAGCAAACAGGCCTTTAAATCAGGCAAGTGGAATCTTCTTTTCTTTTTCTTCTTCTTTTTTTTTTTTTTTAAGATTTTATTTATTTATTCATGAGAGACATACACAGAGAGAGGCACAGACACAGGCAGAGGCAGAGGGAGAAGCAGGCTCCATGCAGGGAGCCTGATATGGGACTCTATCCCGGGTCTCCAGGATCACACCCTGAGCTGAAGTCAGCACTAAACCGCTGAGCCATGTGGGCTGCCCTTCTTTAAAAAAACAAAAACAAAAAAAAAAAAAGATAATATTGAACATTAATGATTACTAATTGAAACTCACATGCAAGTGCTCGGATATTCAAGGTCATATAACTGGAAAATTGAGGCCAGGTGTTGAGGCCAGGTTTGGAATTACAGTGAGACAGGTTCATCTCCCTTAATGTTTTCTTTTCCCTTCTTGTCTGCATCATGGCACCTGGCACAAAAATTCCACATTTAGGGGCACCTAGGTGGCTCAGTGGTTGAGCATCTGCTTTTGACTCAGGCCATGATCCTGAGATCCTGGGATGGAGTCCCGCATCCGGCTCCCTGCATGGAGCCTGCTTCTCCCTCTGCCTGTGTCTCTGCCTCTCTCTGTGTGTCTTTCATGAATAAATAAATAAAATCTTTTTTAAAAATCCCACATTTAGGGGTGCCTGGGTAGCTCAATGGGTTAAGTGTCCAACTCTTGATTTTGGCTCAGGTCATGATTTCAGGGTGGTGAGATGGAGCCCCACATCGGAGGCGGGGGGGTCCATGCTCAGCAGGGAGTCTGCTTGAGATTCTCTCCCTGTCTCTGCCTCTGCCCCCACTTATGGGCTCTCTTTTTCTCTCTGAAATAAAATAGATCTTTTTTTTTTTTTTTAAAGAATTCCACATTTATTAGCTCGTTGAAAAGAGTAAATTGGGCAGCACATGTATTCCAGCCAGTAGGGGCCAGGCTACACTGCAATAAGCCACAGCCCCTAAACCTTACTAACTTATGACACAAAGGCTTATTTCCTTAAATGACTTCTCAAAAGTGCCCGTGATAAATTAAATATAAATATAAAATGTGGCCCCAGATTTAAATATTATATTTATATATTATTATATTTATATATACATGCAATATAATTATACCTCCTTCATTATGACCCCCATCCATGCATGCATACACAGATGTTCATGATGTTTTTTCCTGACATTTGCTAATAATAGAGTTTTTTTTTTCTTCCTCCAGAAATAGCTAGTTTCCTTCAACCAAATGCACTAACCGACAACACAACAAGAGGTTTGGGACACACGAGGAAGTGGTTGTGTGGCATCGGTTTGCAGCCTCTATGGGGCATATTCAGAGCAAAGTATCTTCCCATTTTAAACATAGCATTTTCATACTTAATAATGGAGGGTTAAGGGATGTGTGTCCTTCTTTACCTTTTATTTTATTCTTGTTTATAACCAAAATTGAGGAAGCATGGGGGTTGCAGTTGTGAGAGATGAGCCCTCGTCCTTTTCCTCTTTTATAAGTTAACTTGTATCTAGCATTCTGCCTGGTATTTCAGCTTAGGAAAATTCAGAGATCATATTTCACATTCTGTCCCTGAATTTCCTATTACTTTTTCTTTGGAGGCATTTAATTTTGCTTAGTTGGTGAGTTATCTAGGCGCAAAAGTCCTTTATGGCAATCTTTTCTTTTAATACAGTCAGTTAATGGGATCAACTTTTTAACATGAATCACTTCTAAGAAGTAATTCTGAACTCCACCATTCAATTCCTTTACTTGAAACTTGGAAGGAAAGGGAAAAAAATGTCCCCAGTTAAAGGAACTTGAGAAATCTGTATCCTCAAACTCTTTTCTTTTCTTTTTTTTCTTCATATTCCTCATTGCTTTGGTTTTGGCAGAAGTCCAAAAGGCTTGCAAAAGAGTTTATTTTGCTCTTCAAAATTATTCTTGTCACTTTCTTTTGAACCTCTGCCAGGTAAATCAGGCATAAGAGATTTCAAACTTGATGATACATTTCAAATTGACTGCTTTCATCACAGTCAACCCAAAATATGGAGAGTGTAATGAAAACAACAAATATTAATCGTCCCAAGATTTTCACTTCCTTTACATTATTAGCCCTGTTATACTCCAAGGATTAGGAAGAATAAATTATAGAAGAGATTATGTGATTAGTTATTAATTCTTTCCCTGCAGGATTGAGAACCAAAGGATGCTATAATATTTCTTCATTACAGAGCTATGCACTTCCCCAGTGACATAATCAGTTCGCATTGACGCATGGTAATGAGGGACAGGCAGCAAACTGAAATGTGAATCTGACAGTTGTCTTCAAATCTCGTTTTAGCCAAACATTTCAAATTTCCCCCAGTCCAGACCTTTCATTAGAATTTATACCATCAATCAGAATTAATACTGTGATTTTTTTAGGGGAGGGAGGGGTGCAATTTACATATTTTTGGTTGGCTTTCTAGGCTTGAATTATGGGCTGCGACTCCATTTGGCCTGCATGTTTACCCTGTAACTCAAATCTCATGGCCTAGATTAGGTAGTTTTCTCTCAGTTGGATCATATATCCACCAGGTGGCAAATTAGCCGTCGTTCCTGAAATTATCCAAACATAAAGATTTATCTGTGCTCTAT
Source organism: Vulpes vulpes (assembly GCF_048418805.1). Taxonomy (NCBI): domain Eukaryota; kingdom Metazoa; phylum Chordata; class Mammalia; order Carnivora; family Canidae; genus Vulpes; species Vulpes vulpes. The sequence continues at coordinate 52,800,269 of NC_132784.1, read as the reverse complement.
ATCACTAAAAGATATTTTATATTCATTTACCTATTAAAATTACATTTTTATTGCTTGAACCCTCCCTCGAACACACGCACAGTATTGGAAAGTGGTAGTCTGTTTACAACACCTTGTCTGTTCCATCCCTTATGATTTTTCCTGCGTTGTTAGCTTCTTATCTGCCCTTCATGCCTATAAAAAGAAGTTGGTAGCTTCTTCTGTTATTTACTGGTTTCAATTTTGAACCCCTTGAAGGAAGTGGGGAACCCCAATCCTGCACATGGATACTAGTTAGTTGTGTTTTCCAAAGTCCTTTTGGCAATGCTGGCCCTGAGATCCATGCTGGTTTTTTCCTAAGTGAAAATGTCAATCCCAGGGGTGAGGCCCAGGACAGAACTAGCACCAGGACACATTTTCCCCTCTCTGCTCCGCTAAGTGAGTCCCCTCTTTCGGCTCCTGTAGAGAGGATCTCTAGATTCAATCAATTCTCCTCCATCCTTTTGCACTTATGTCAGAAAATAATACATTAAGAAAACGTTTCTCATGTCTTTTAGTAAAAATGAAGTCCCAAGTAATGCAGTCATATGGCCATAAATTACAAAATACAGAAGCACACAGGATTACATAAAACTAATACCAGCTTCTTGTCTGTGTCATCCTAATGCCTGTAGTAATTTTTTTAAATGATTGTTGTTTTTTTTTCCCTCTCCCTCACCATTTCCCAAAGTCTAAATAATGTGTTTTTATGTTTAGTCATTAATTTATCAGCTTTATTCAATATCTATTTATTTCCTGCCTAAAATTTAGCTCAAGGACACTAGTCTCTTTTATTTAGGAAATATATTATTTTTATGTTTTTAAAGGTTTTTTTTTTAATCTATTCATTTGATAGGGAGAGAGAGCACATGTGAGTGAGCATGAGCAGGTGGGGAGGAGCAGAGGGAGAGGAAGAAGCAGGCTCCCACTGAGTGCAGAGTCCATGGATGCAGGAGATGAAGACTGCAGGACCCTGTGATCATGACTTGAGTCAAAGGCAGATGCTCAACTACTGAGCCGCCCAGGTGCCCTGAAAGACATTATTTTTAATCATATTATTAATCATCTTTCTACTTGCATATCATGTACTCTTTTCCTGTAATTTCAGTGAGCATCCCAGCATCTTTCATGAAAACTAAGGACATGTCACTGGCTCTCCCCCGCAACATCTTATGAGTGTTTCCTCTCATTTTTCCTTTACCAAATGGTTAGCATCAATAGCATAGAAAAAGTTGTTTCAAACCATGCTTTTAAGTAAGGAGTGTGATGATTTTTTTTACACATTTTGAAAAGAATATAAAATTTTAGATTGTTATATGATGACCTAATGTGAATCTTTTTCTTCTATTAAAAAAAAATCTTTCTCTCTGATGGACATGTTAAGAAGCAGTGAAATTCAGAAAACACTGACAGAACACGATAGGCAAAAGAAAATCATAAGTTATAAGAACACAGGGACTTGGACAGCCCAGGTGGCTCAGTGGTTTAGTGCCGCCTTCAGCCCAGGGCATGATCCTGGAGACCCGGGATCGAGTCCCACGTTGGGCTCCCTGCATGGAGCCTGCTTCTCCCTCTGCCTGTGTCTCTGCCTCTCTCTTTCTCTCTGTCTCTCATGAATAAATAAATAAAATCTTAAAAAAAAAAAAAGAACACAGGGACTAGATAACAAGCTTAACAAAAACAAAAACAAAAAAACCCCAAATCAGTGGTTGACTTTTACATGAGAGGTTGGCACTATTGCACAATCACAAAATCATCAAAGAGAAAGTTCTTGCACTTCTAAGTTGAAAGTTTTGGTTGAACTTTCATGTTGTCAAAGGTGAGTCAAGGTTAGGGCAATTTATTTATTTAATGAAGTACAGAGCTGTACTAATTAATATCAACCTCTATGACCAATATGGATTTCATATTTGCTATATTCCTTACATAATGTTGCATATGTACATATCTGAAAGACCTCAGTATCGTTGCCCTGTTAGTTGATCAATACTTTTTTTCCTGCTTCTGTGAAAGCCACGCCATGTGGCTATATGGAGCTAGAGACCCAAACATCAGTCCTGCTCTGTGAAGATGTACGGAGGTTAGTGATGATGTGCGCTTGAAGGGTGTATGAAGGACAGATCTTTTAATTCTGAAGGCTTTGTGCAATTTTCAGGCTGCCCATTCTGCTCTCTTCTACTCAATTCTATTTCAGACCTCTCAGAAATACAAATGCTAACGGATGCAAGCACAGTATTAAAGCATGCTCCAATTTTCTGGTTGCACGTCACTGTCTCCTGGACAAGAGGCTACACAAATTTGAAAGCTCTTTAAACCAAAACCAAAACCAAACTAACCAACCAAACAAACGAAAAACCCCACGCCACTAACAAAATCAATATCTCTTCAATCTAATTTTCCTGGATACGAGTTAATAAATATTGTCAGAATTTCGTGGGGTTTTTTTTACTTGCTTTTTTTTTTAAAGATATTATTTATTTATTTCAGAGAGAGAGCGTGAGAGAGCACAAGGAGGGGGGCAGCAGAGGGAGAGGGAGAAGTAGGCTCCCTGCTGAGCAGAGAGCCTGATATGGGGCTGGATCCCAGGGCCCCGGGATCATGACTTGACCTAAAGGCAGACACATAACCGACCTATCCACTCAGGCGCCCTCCCCACCTCCTTTTTACTTACTTAAGTCATTTTGCCCTTTAGGAATTTCGAAAAGGGCACAGGAACACATATGATAAAATTACCTAAAACCGCAGCTTAAGAAGCAGCTGAGTCCATTTATAAGTATACAAATATAAGTAGAACTCCTAACAAGTAAAGGTGTGTGTTAGATACGTTGATAGCAAGACAGAAAAGTCATGGTACCTCTCTGCAAAGAATTTACAACCTGTGGGCAGGCGAGATATTTGATACAAGTAATCCTAATGCAGGCCTCACCATAAGCACCGCAGCAGAAGTCTGAACAAGATGATAGGAAGACAGCCATATATCATCTTTAGGAAATGATTTAATACATAGAAACAAATCAGGGAACATATTAGTATCAGTCCACCATTTAAAAATCATTTTGTGCAGAACATCTTAAATAACATTATGAATTAGACCCAAACTTAATCAAATTCTTAATATTCACTGAAAGCTTCCTAAAGGCATATGGAGGATTTGAAAAAAAATTGAAAAATCAAACCAAACCAAACATCCTCTCTGTCAAGTAAGGCAATTCATATTATACTATTTTTCACGATACAAACTTTTTGTTCCAGTGTTTTTTGAAAGCTAGGTAAAAATATATCTACCTGTTTAAGGTTCAGAGTCTAGGTCATTTCCAATGAGTATCACTTTACGAATGAAAGTACCTGTCCCTTTCTTCAAAATCCACCTTCCCCAGGACCCTACACAATGGTCGTTGCCAGCTCTCAAAACTTTCTCCATCCTCTGACTTCTCGGCACTGACAGTAAGTCAGCACTTTCTTGAGTTTTTGCATTTGGACTCATTAACGCATCTTCTTTAGCTCCCTACGTGGTTAGAGTTTCCTCTGGAGAAATGATAATATAATATAGTCTGTGCCTCAGATATATTAGAAATTTAACAAATGCTTCTTCTTATTGGAAATGATGAGGCTCCTGAAGGGAAATCCATATACTTCCTTATAGATTATCAGGAGAAATCAGAACGAGGATTTATCAAACACAAATCTAGTCAACCCGTCAAGGGATAAATTTTATTTCACATTTTACTTATTTTCAAGTTAATTTTTAACTTGCGAGCACTCTAGTAGCGTAAATAAAACCCAAGCTCCATACAAAGAAGAATATTTTGGTGTCACAACCAGGAGAATGTTTGCTTTTGTTTATGTCTACAGGGTTTCTGTGTCTACCAATTCTTAGCAGATCCAAATACTGATTTCACTACCCTCTGCCTTTGCTGCTAGGAACCATAACACCTTTTGCCTCAGGAGACAGACAGCTACTACACATTCCCCAAAAACACATTATGAAACTTTCAGCCTGGGTAAGTATTTACCTGGTGATATGAACATGAACTGAAACCCCATGATGACGTTTTTGGAATAATAATTCCTGATAGACCAATCTTACAGAGGATGATAAACTGCCCTCAGTGTCAGTTAAAAATGCATCTAGAAAGTTGTTTCTCCTGTTTCCTCAGTTGTCCTTAATTTGTCTTGCCAAAACTGAGCTTCCAGACAAGCAAAAAATAGAACTTTGTGTAAGATTTTTAACACAGAAATTTCTTTCTGAAAGAATGTGTATAGAATGTAGTGGGACAAACTTGGGAAAATGGCATCATCGGGTGACAATGAAACAGACCCAGTATCATCACACCAGCCGACAGAGCTTTGGCTTCCATAATTTATTGTGTGACCACCAGCCCATTTTCTGTTGTGAATTTAGCTTCTTTTATTTAAGCTTATCCTCCTCATAAACATCCTACTGGTAGACCTTCAGAATGTTTTTCGGGTGTTAAATTCCCCGTAAGAACAGAAGGGTAGGGCAGCCCCGGTGGCTCGGTGGTTTAGTGCCGCCTTTGGCCCGGGGCCTGATCCTGGGGACCCTGAATCGAGTCCCACATCGGGGTCCCTGCATGGAGCCTGCTTCTCCCTCTGCCTGTGTCTCTGCCTCTCTCTCTCTCTCATTGTGTGGTTCTCATGAATAAATAAATAAAATCTTAAAAAAAAAAAAAAAGGAACAGAAGGGTAGATCTTTGCTCTCCCCAGTGTAGCCTGCAGCCTATCAACATTGACCATGGCCTGCGAGCTTGTTAGACATAGAATTTCAGGTCCCACCCCAGGCTTAGCGATTCATAATCTACATTTCCAACAAGATTTCCAGATGATTCATTTGCTCATTGCAGTTTGGGCATCATGGGCATGTATGATTTCCTTCAACTTCACTGCCCTCCTTTCCTCTATGAATTAATATACATCTCCATAGTCTGGTCGAGTTAGGGTGAAGAAAGCATATGAAGGAGGTGAGCAGTGGGCAGCCATGGAACACAGATGCCATGTGTACATGGTCAGAAAAAGAATCCAGCCATTGCCAGTTCAGTGCTTGCTCAAACCACCAGGGAGCACGTATTTTATTTTCAGGTGGAGAGACTTTTCTTAAATATATGAGCTCCTGCCTCTGATCTCTGTGCGGAGGATAACCCTATTTCTCTTAAAAACTTCTGATCAACGTAAAAATAGATTTCATAGTGGATTACATCAGAAGAATGGCTCCTAAGACATAACCAGAGATTTCCTAGTGTGGGCAAGGCATAATTCTAAAACATGAGCCTTCAAGTTGCTCAGTATCAAAACCTAACAAACCTAACAAACCTGTGAATGTCTTCTTAATATTCCATGAGGACAGCCTCTTTCAAAGAGTAGTCTCAAGATCAGCAATTGATAGCAAACATGAAATAATTAGTTCCTCCTCTCAAATACCTTTTGAAGCCACACCAAAAGAGACTATATTGACATCTAAGCAATGTTCCAGTTACATTCATCTTATGTTGGACTGAAATATTCCCATCCATAGGCCAGTGTATTGCAGTGACCCAATAGGAATACCTTCTGATTCCCAGGTCCCTAGGGTGATGGCAGGTAGCCTAGCTGGACTCAGCTAGGAGATGATGACAAGGAGTTCATTAAGATATCTGCTGACTCCAGGTCACTAGCTGCAAAGATTCACACTTCAAAAACAGAACCTACCACACATAGTTCCTCCCTAAACTACCAACTCCTTGCTCCTTTAATTCTATCCTATTCTCCACCTTGTTGCTTTTTGAAGATGTAGGCATGTCCTCTGAGAAGAACTAAGGCTCTAAATAGGACGTCTGGGTGGCTCAGTGGTGTGGAGCCTGCTTCTCCCTCTGCCTGTGTCTCTGCCTCTCTCTCTCTCTCTCTCTCTGTGTATGTCTCTCCTGAACAAATAAACAAAATCCTTTTAAAAAAAAAGAACAAAGGCTATATGTTAAATGAGAATTGAAAATAAAAACCTATTTCAGAAAGTTAAAATGGTTACATACCTCGTATTCTTAAAAGTGTCTACAACATTTTTGGACTTAAAGCGTTATTGAATACGTACAAATACCACACACCTCTATAAAATTTATTCTTACAGGGGAACATGTGAGAGAAAAATGTCCATGGACCCATAACTTCATAGACTATTTCTGAAAGCAGAAGAGGAAAATAGTTTTTGTTTTTTCTTAAATCATGTATGTTCTTATTTTTAAATTCATTTCTAGTAAAAATATATGATTCATGTTTATCACCTGTACTCAAATGTTCTGAATATAAAGAGCCTTGAACACAGACATGTAGCTCATTCCGAAAAGGAAGTTATATAATTACACTACAAGAAAGAGTGCTCACAGTGAACTTCAGGAAGTGCCATGGGTGTATATTAAGGATTCTCTATGAATTCTGGGAACTAGATTTTTTTTGTTTGTTTGTTTGTCTTAGCAGGAGTTTGCCAAAGGATGTTTCCTCTAGTAATACTATCTTATATCGAGAAATAAGAGTTGACAAACAGCGTCCTCATTTATAAAGAATTTTGTTTTGATAGGATTAAAATGACTAACACGAGGCACTTGACCCAATTTGGTAAAGCAATAGAGACATTTCCTATCATAAAATAGAAGAAATTAAATCTTAGGATTGTTTAAGACAATGAAACATAGCTGAAAAAATATTATTTTTTTCTTCTCTAGCCAGTAGTTTCTATGTCTGCTGGTATGCTTTATTTTAAAATATTAGAAGTCCATCAAGTTGCTAATTTGCCTTGTTTGCTGATGTTAAGATATGCCTTATTAAGAATTAAGTAGCCTGTGACAGTGGAGTGACGAGAGACTAGATCACTTTGTATGTTTGCAATACTTTTTTTTTTAAAGATTTATTTATGTATTTATTTGAGAGAGAAAGAGAGAGAGAACACAAGCAGGGGGAGGGGCAGAGGGAGAAGCAGGCTCCACAGGAGCAGGAAGCCCAGTGTGGGGCTGGATCCCAGGACTCCCCAGGTCATGACCTGAGCTGAGGGCAGTCACTTAACCTATTGAGCTACCCAGGTACCTGTTTTCAATATTCTTGTCTCATAAACTCTCATATGTACTAATATTTACCCCCAAATACGTGTCTAGACTTAATTTTTTTTAAGTTTGAAAGGCACTGGAGAGTGAAAAACGGATTACTTTATAATGTAATATGTTCATTTTATAATGTTGTAGAAATAGTACATGAGGTCAGAGGTTGCTCTATAATTTATTACTCTACTATTAAAAGCAAACTTAAAAATCATTTTTAAAGAATATTTATTGAATTTGGAAACCTATATCAGAAAAAAAATAGCTGCTATATGGTTTTTGAAACAGGCATGTTCTTTGAATGGCAGAGGAATTGGTTTAGTGCATGCTGACTGCATAATGCAATCTTAATTGTCTTGAATTCAGCTAATCTGGAATATTTAACTATCAGCAAATTCTTAGCTAATTTGACTGGATCATTATGATCATTTAGTAACTTCAGTCAACAATTACAAACCGGTTGTTTCTTCGACAATTCCTGGTCTTTCTGTTAAACTGAATGAGAACTGGTTTCAAGCTGTAAAGATTCTTTTCTAATGTTTCTTATTTATTGAAGTGCCCACATAACATGGAGTATTTCATGGGTGTTATATATGTTGGACTTAATGCTCATTTCAATTACATTGAAAAATACGTGTATTTTTGGATATTTAAACAATTTAGCATGTATAACCTAAAGGTATGCAATATTTAGAATTTTGATTATTTTCCACATCTTAATAACCAGCTAGAATAACATTATACCACATTGGAAATATACTTGTAAATAATTTTAGAAATTTGTATTTTTACTAAAGTAAACATAGAATGACCAGAGACCTAAGCAAACCCACTCCTGGCTATGTATCTACCTGAAGGAAATGAAATCAGGATCTCAAAGAGATATTCACACTCTCGTGTTCATTGCAGCGTTACTCACTATAGCTGAGGTATGGAAACAAACTATGTGTCAGTGGATAAATAGACAAACAAAGTGTGGTACATGTACATAACGCGATAGTACCCAGCCAAAAAAAAAAAAAAAAAAAAGGAAAAAATCTTGCCTTTTGTAAAATCAATCCAAAATGGATGAATTTAGAGGGCATGCTAAATGAAATAAGTCACATAGAAAAAGGCAGCGGTGCATGGTGTCACTTAAACGTGTAATCCAGAAAGAGAAAATAGGATGGTTGTTGGTGGGGGTGGAAGAGAAGAGGAAAAGGGGTGACGTGGATCAAAGGTACCCAATTTCCCTGGTAATAACAATACGTTTTGAAGATCTAATGTAAAGAACGGTGACTATAGTTAATGATATGGTTTGTATACTTGAAAGTTGCTGCAAGTAGATCCTAAGCATTGTCATGACATAAATAAAAAAGAATGAACTCTCTTACCTATGTGAAGTGATGAATGCATTAATTACCTTGATCTTGGTAATCATTCTACATATATCCAGTCATCATAATGTACACTTTAAATATGTACAGTTATATTTGCCAATTATTCTTCAGTAAAGTTAAAAAGAAAATTAACTTCTGCTGATTAATGTTTACATGTTTATTTTTTAAAAAGTAGGTACACGTATTCACATCCAAGTGCATAAAATACTTTTTTTTTTCAGTTTTCACATGCCTAGAATACAATCATAAATATTATATATCAGTTTAAGAAAAGACTATCATGGATGCTAAAGATGTACTTTAGGGATAGTTTCTATCCAAAGAAATCAATTTTAAGCTCTATTAAAGATAAATATTTAGGACAAATGAAAGGAAGGGAACTTGAATTGTCCTAGCCCTCCCCTCTTACTTTATTTTAAAGAAACATTAGAATACTTTTCTCTCAAGCTCTAAGTGACCATTTGTCTGCCACAGGGTGATCTGGGTGTTAAACTTTATCTTAGACCATACAGAAAGGACATGGTGCAATTTCTGAGACCTTACAGACGCTCAGTAAATGACACTGCTGGCATTGTGACTGTGGATGGGATGTCCCTACACTTACAGAGAAACGACTCTGCTGCTGTAGAGTAGTAGGAATTCTAGAAGGAATGGCAGCAAGTTCTGGTAACATGAAAATGGAACGGAAGTAATTCCTGGGATAACCAGAAGACATTTTCACTTTAAATCTAGGTTATATTCTGAAAATCTTTCTAAGCAGGTTGATGGGCTACAATTCTATCACAACCTATAAGGAGACAACCTAAGCATCTTCTTAGAGATAGAACAATCAATCAGTGAATAAATAATGTTCTTCGTCAGTCTGCTGCTTTTCACAATGACTTTCTCTTTAAAAAGAGCCTCAAGCCTAAATTTAAGCCTAACCTGTTTTTTTTCTCTCATTATATAAGAACGCTTCCTGAGCTAAGTCCATGATTTAGCTCACTCCATAGATTAAAGGTTTCTTGATTTATAGAATTTAAATAGTGTTGCTGCCACATGGAAAAGAGCTTTGGCTTTAATTCTCCCCAAAGGTGATGATAATAATTTGGTTCAAGCACAACATTTAAGACAGTTGTTTAATAGAGCTGTTATTTAAAGATTTATAGATGTGTGAGAAGTATTGCAACTTAATTAGCATCCCCAAATTGGTCTAATTATCAGTCTGTGCCTCACATTTTTTCATAGACCTAGTGTCCTCTGCTATTTATTCTTGCCCACAAATCGGTCCTCTCTTTGATGGAATGACAGAGTTGTGCTTATTGTGACGATAATAAATAGACCGATGCGATACTGAAATGAAGTAACTATCTGAGAGTGAGAACCAACAATTTCCACTGTGTTAAGCTAAAAAGAAACGGCAGCAAAATATGACCGCTTTGAAAAAGTTAAAGTCCAGTACATCTGACTCCCATGTTATAAAAATGTCCAAATTAAGTACTTAACTTCCAGCGAACATCCTTAGGGGGGTAACAGATTTGGGGGACATTTTAGATTTTTACTCTTTTGCATGGTACGTAGAAAACATTTGGGTCAACAGTTCTTTTCATCCCATTTTTACAACCATACTCAATATTTTGTCTCATGTCATAATAAGTATGCAATTCTTTGTCCCTGTCTCCCCACACATCCATCTCGGTTAACCTGATTGGGAACGAATTTAATCTCATTGCTTAGATATGAGGCCTTGTCAGTTCTAAATAGGGGAGAGCCCATGGGAAATAAAGCTTTGAAAACCCCCTCCCCGAAAACGCGCCTCGTAGGGTGGAACCAGAACACTGGCTGCAATATTCAAACAAAAGAGGGGTTAGGTGGGAAGTCTGGAGGAATAAGAAATACTTTTGCTCTGTTCTTAGGAACAGCGTTGGGCGACTTGCATGCTTCTTTTTTTTTTTTTTTTTTTTCCAGCAGCCTGTCTGCACAGGCACACTCTGCAAGTCAAAGGGCTATAGGTATTTTTCTCAACGATGTTTTGAAAAGTCAGGTCGCAAGAGGGTACATTTAAATACTGTCTGGGGGAGGCACAGACTATACAGCTCAGTGGTCTGTGCACACGTTGTGCGGCCAGTGATAACCAATGATAACCTGACTGCAGCATACATCACCCTGGCAGAGCTGTCTGTGGGAGCAGCGGAGATCTGCAAAATCAAGAGTGTCGCCACGTTTGGCCAGACCGAGGGTACCGAAGGATCCCGGGACGATCGCTGGTTGTTGTCATATTTTTGCAGAGGACAGGACTGCTGCTTTTTGGGTCCCAGAAGACCATCAGCGAACCTCATCCCTGCCCCCGGGACGCGGCCACCCCGGCGGAGCTCGCCCGCAGGCTGCGGCAGGGAGGCCCCGGCGCCCGTAGGTGGCGCCCCACGTCCGTGCTTGCGCTTCTCGCCCGCGCTTGGGGCGCAGCTGGGAAACCCGCGCGTCTCCCCGGTCGTTAGAGCTCAGAGTAGGCATTTTAATAAACACGCGCGAGTGCCAATGCGCTCCAGGAGCCTCGGGGTTCAGAGGAGCAGACGCACAAACCCAGGCGGAGGCGCCTCTTTTAATCCCTGCCAAAATCTGACATTTCCCAAACTGGAGATTCCGGAACCGCAGCCTTTAAGCCATTAAAATCCCAAGCTTTTTCTCTCCATTCCAGTCCTTTTTATTTTTTATTTTATTTCATTTCATTTCGTTTTATTTTAGTTTATTTTTTTTTTTAAGAAAACAGCGCTACCCCCTAATTATGAAAGTAGTCGCGCTATTAAGGATTAAGACTTGGAGGGAATTTGGAAAAGGAAAGAAGGAATCGAAAAGAAGAGGCGCGAGCGGCGCTCCGAGGGTGCCTCCTTACTGAGGGCGAGGCGTCTGGGAGGACTCGCTCCGGGTGTGGGTGAGAGCCGGACCTGGGCGGTGCGGGGTGCGGCGGGGTGCGGCGGGGTGCGGCGGGGTGCGGCGGGGTGCGGCGGGGTGCGGAGAGCGGCGCCCAGCCCGGGAGGGGGCAGTGCGCCGAGTCCTCCGGGCGCCCGCGATGGCTGTGCCGTCTGGAGACGCGCGGAGAGGCCGGGACTGAGGGGCCGGCGGGCAGAGCCGGGCTGCGGGCGCGCGGGGCGCGCGGGGCCGTCCTCGGCTGCGGGCCCGGGGAGCGCCGCAGCACCCGCGCGGCGCCTGGGACGTGACGGGTGCGAGGCGCGGGGCGCGGCGCGGCGGGGCGCGGGGCGAGGGTCCGAGGAGCTGCGGGCACCGGGCGCCGCGCGTGGGGGAGCGGGACGGCCGGCGCGGCGATGGGCGAGGGGCGAGGGGCGCGGGGCGCGCGGGCCCTGGGCGCGGCGCGAGGCCCCGGGGTGCGCGGCGCGGGGCGGACCCGGAGCGGGCGCGGGCGCGGGCCGTGGCGGGAAAGGGGCAGGGCGGGGCGGCGCGGTTATTGGCCAGGCGCGGGGAGAAGGGCTGCGCTCCGAGTCCCCTCCCGCCAGCGCCCGCTCCTCTTCCTTAAGCAGAACAACTTCGCGGACAGCGCGGCTCGCACCATGGACGTTCCAGGTAACCGAGACCCGAGCCTGCCCTCCGCGGTCCGGCCTGACCGCATCCTCGTCTGCTTCCACGGGGACCTGGGGGAGCCTGCGTCCCGGGGAGCGCGCGGGTGTAGCGGCAGCGTTTTGTGCCGGGGCCGGGGAGAGGCTGCGCCCGGAGAAACAACTTCTGCCTCGTTAGGTGGACTGTGGGGGGAGTTGCTCGGGGCCGTGGGCGGGGGGAGGCGTCTGCGCTGTTCGTGGCTCGACCGGGTCTCGCAGGGACCGCTCCAGCTTGGTGCGAGAGGCGAGGGCCGCGGGGAGGTGCGAACGCGCGCCCAAGTCGGCGGAGCGCCCCGGGCCGCCGCCCGGCCGGAGAGGAAGGGCTCGGAGCCCAGGAGCAAAGCTGCGCCGCGAAGCAAGCCCGGGACGGCCCGAGGTGCGGTCCTCGGGTCCTGCGCGGGGCCGAGCGATCCGAGGGGCTCCTCCGAGGGCTCGCTGCCGGCTGCGGGGACCTTGCAAGTGGGTGTTCGGGTTTTAGAATCTCTCTCTCTCTCTCTCTCTTTTTTTTTTTTTTTCATTTTTTTCCTCTTATTCACCCTAAGGAGCTTCCTTGGGATTTGATCTTGGGCGGAAAATGGATACGATCTTAACTAAGTGGACTGCTTTAAAAAAAAAAAAAAAAAAAATCTCCAGGATGGAAACACAGAGGATGAAAGGGAAAGCAGATAAAGGAGAAAAAGGTTTCTTGGTGTGGCTTTCAAGAAAATGCCGCTAAAACGGAAGCGATAAGCCTTCAGTAGTTTCTTTCTTTGCCGGCATCTCAGCCCCTCTCCGCCTTTGCAGAAGGGGCTGGGGGTGGCGCTGCCGGCGTCCCCGAGGTCACCGACCGCTGTCGAGCTTCGCCGAGGCCCGCAGAAGCCCGGGCCCCTCTACCTGACCGCACCCCCGGCGCGCGCCGCCCCGGAGCCCTCGGGGATGCCCTGCCCCGCGCGCCGGGGGCTTCCTCGGACCTGTTGTGCCCATCGGGGAAGGGGGGGCCGTGTGCGGGACTAAGAGGGTGGCCGCCAGGGAGAGGGGCCCCTGCGCTGCAGGCACCTGCTCCCCGTGCCCCCCCCGCGTCGCCTCCCAGTCTAAGGGTTCGGGTTTTTGCCCTGACAGGTCCGCTGGCGCCTTCCTTCTGAGGACGACCCTGGCCTTGACCGTCAGAGCGAGGGACCGAGGCCAAAGGAGGCGTCCCCAGGCCCCGCGCAGCCCTGCGCGCCCTCCCGCGCTCCCCGGCCGCTGCCCGCCGTCGCCCCCGCGCGCCGCCCCCCGCAGCCCGGATGCCGGCGCCCGGCCGGGGCCCCCGCGGGCCGCCGCTGACCATGCCCGGGCGCCGGGGGGCGCTGCGCGAGCCGCCTGGCTGCGGCTCCTGCCTGGGGGCGGCGCTGGCGCTGCTGCTGCTGCTGCTGCCGGCCGGATGCCCGGTGCGGGCGCAGAACGACACGGAGCCCATCGTGCTGGAGGGCAAGTGCCTGGTGGTGTGCGACTCGAGCCCGTCGGCCGACGGCGCCGTCACCTCCTCCCTGGGCATCTCCGTGCGCTCGGGCAGCGCCAAGGTGGCCTTCTCCGCCACGCGGAGCACCAACCACGAGCCGTCCGAGATGAGCAACCGCACCATGACCATCTACTTCGACCAGGTCAGCCGGCGGCCTGCCAGCTCGCCTCCGCCCGGGGTGGAGGGGCGGGGACGCGGGCGCGGGGGCCCGGGGCTTCAGGCTCCCCCGCCTCTCGGCCCTGCTCTGCGCTTCTCTTTTCCCCCTTTCCGAGGAAGCAAGCTCTGCTTCCCAGGGCCCCTTTTCACACTGTGGCTCCTCTAGAACTGGCAGCCCCATTGGCACTTGGAAGACCGACAGTCCTTTAAAGCTCAGGGATCTGAAGTGCAGCCCCTCACCCACGGAAATTGCACATCTTCCTTTTCGCTGGGATGGGGGCTGCCGGGTGTGGTGGGTGGGCTTCAGTCATCCAGGGGGCCGACTCGGGACTGAGTGCTTTGCAAGCACACCCCAAAAGGGAGTTTCCCAAAGGTCTCAGCCAACGATCAGAAAATATGTGTCTACTGCTTATTTTGGAATGGCCTGGGGAAGAGGTGCTTATCTTCGAGAAAAATAAGTCAGGGAGAGTGTGGGGGCAATAGCAGGGATGGTTATCTAAATACAAAGCAAAACAGAGTGAGATCATATAAATGCAATAGGTAGTAAATACAGTATCTACAGTGTAGTGTACAAATATGTACAGCACAAAAACATATTGTATGTAGTGTGGTCGTACAGATTGAAAATAAAAACAAAATAAGGATCAATGACTTAAGTTGCCCTACGTCACTTAACTTCCCTCACTTTGTTCAGAGCAGAAGGGTCCATAAATGATCAGACCTTGGCAATCCCTTCTCTGGGGTATTGGGCTCAGGACTGGCGGTAGTGACTTTCCTCTTGTGCCCTCCCATCTTGGTTTCTGTTGTTTTTCAGAAACAAGTTGAAAACATTATTGTGGTTCCCAAACTTTACCAGTCTCTTCCTTTTGCCAAAATAATTTCCACTAAAGCCCAGGGTACTGGGCTCACTGGCCACACTTAATTGACTTCCCTTCTGTTAACCAGTTTTTACACCTCAGTGATGGTAAACTTCCAACACACCCTTGCCTCTTTTTAGACCAGAGGCTTAATTTGTTTTAATCCTTGCTATGGATTACCTACTTGAAGTTTTGACCTTTTTTTTTTGAGGGGGGGGGGGATCTCTTTTTCATCTGTTTTTAAAGAATTTTTTTAAATGAAATTACTGATTTTAATGATGTCCAAATAAAGCAGACAACAAAATAGGTATTCGCTATTTACTCTATTCTTTACCTTATTATTAGTCAGCTCCCGTCATTTCACTTGGGTGTCAAGAGAACTCTGTGATGAGGGCAAGATAAGTTGTAGTAAGATTCTAATTTTATAGATGAGCTAACTATGGCAGGGCGGGTAAAATGCTATTTCCCTGGTTTCTCAGTTAGGGAGTAAGCGAAACCTGCTCCTTGGGTGTTCTTTCATCCACAGCAGGGCCCAAAATTTACCAGTTTCCGGAATTTAAAACTGATGGGAAAGAGCTGTGGTAGTTGAGTTGGAAGAGGCAGCTCCGAGGGCTTGGATGGAGAGTGCTTTATTCTTTTTTAAAGCATCCTAAGGCCGACTGGGAGCATAGGCTTGAAGAGACGGAGTGCAGGCATTGTGCAGCGAGCCGTCCTGAACAATAGAGCCCTGAGCGTCTGTGCTGAGCCCTGCAGGCGAGGGGGACTGAAGTAGTGCCCCGACCTCCCTTGCAGAAGCTGGTGCCGGTTTCTTTCCCTGAGTGGTGACAGCAGTTGTCATGGGCAGGTCGCATAGTGCAGTGGGGATCGCGTGTCATTCATCTGCTGTGATGAGTGTGTGAGGAGTAACCGCAAGAGGTTTCCGGTTGAAATTTATTTTCTGAGCAGATGATGGGATCCCTAGTCCAGGGTTCTGCTGTTGCTGGCTGTTGGCTTTAAAAAGCCCAGCATACCAGGCGGGCCGTGTTAGTATTTTAATTGAGTGTGTGCGTTTGTGTGTGAGAAGAGGTGGGGACGGGATCCAGACGGGGTGACCAAACTCCGCCTTACACACCTGAAAGGGAATTGGGCCATAATAAGGGATCCTCCATGCTTCAAATTCTGCTCTTGACATTGTAACGCCCACATCCCCGTTTCATTTGAGGGGGGAAAAAAAAAGAAAAAAATCATCGGCAGGGGCACGTGACCTCACGTCATCTGGCTAATTTTGTCATTATTCTTGCATGCTCCTGGAGTTGGAGCTTAGGGTATCCAACTGCTGTCTCCACTCCCTTCATTTATTCAAGCTTATTTGCATGACGTCATAGCTCAGCAGAGGGAGCAAGCACGGTGCTTAGAGCCAGGTGAAGGAGACAGGTGCAGCCAGTGCTTACCCACCCCAACTTTACACTCTGTCCCTGCCATTGAGCACCTACTGTGTGCCACCAGGGATGGTGCCAGGGGCTGGGGATACACGGGGACAGGAACCTCACCCAGCTTATCCTCTCCCGGAACATTCACATGAGAGTGCCAAGGTTGAGCTGATGTAAATTATTTCCCTGAATTGGCTTCTTACCCCAAGGTCTACTTCTCCTGGTTCAGCATGGCGTGGCACCCTAGTTGTGAAACTAAACTTGATGTGGAAGTCCCTGGAATCCCACAGACCAGTTTCGCTTGCTTACTGACCTCATTGTTTTCCTTTCCCTCTGCCTTGCCCTCAGACTGCAAAATTGGCATCTGCTTTTTACAATGTGTAAATAAAATACACTTCACAAAAATCTTTATTGATTATGGTCCATTAGGATTCTTCTAAAAATCCCTTTCTGGTGTAGGGTATTTTGGCACCAGCTCCCACCCTCCCACCACCACCCCCAGGGCAGCCTTGGCTCACTGCCTGGGTGCCTCTTGCTGCTGCTGCTGTGCAGGCCCTGGAGGAACCGGTGGCGTTGGTTCTGCAGGCCTGAGCACAACAGATGCAGAGGAGGGACTTGCTATGTTTGTGTCGTATTCCCTCTTCTTTTTCAGGTATTAGTAAATATTGGCAACCATTTCGATCTCGCCTCCAGTATTTTTGTAGCACCGAGGAAAGGGATTTATAGCTTCAGCTTCCATGTGGTCAAAGTGTACAACAGACAAACCATCCAGGTGGGTCGCTGTGAAACCATGGGGACCGTTGCAGTTCCGGATGGCCAGTGCCCACGGCTGCAGGTCCCATCCTACTGTCTGGGAATCTGGGCCAGCCAATGTGGGGGCGTTGCTGAGCAGGGGCCCACAGCATCTTTGGGGCCAGGCCCTCTGGCGTGGCTCCGCGGAAAGGGCAGAGGGTGTGGGGTCGGGGCAGAAGAGGACAAACAGGTGCACGTGGGGTCCTGTGTGGTCCACTGAGCTTTGCCCTCTGCCCTGCAGGTCAGTTTAATGCAGAACGGCTACCCCGTGATCTCAGCGTTTGCAGGTGACCAGGACGTTACCAGAGAAGCTGCCAGCAATGGTGTCCTGCTGCTGATGGAAAGAGAGGACAAAGTACATCTCAAGCTAGAGAGAGGCAACCTCATGGGTGGCTGGAAGTACTCCACGTTCTCGGGCTTTTTGGTGTTTCCTCTATAAATGCAGTGGCCCCCAGGCGGCGGGCAAGTTGCCATCTGGACCCGGGCGTCCGCCCTTCCTAGACACCCTGGACTCGCCAGAATAGGACCACTTGTTTCCAACCTCTGTCGGACTGTCGAGGTAGAAGAATGATTTCTTTCCAAATCTCCAGCATTTTCTTTGAATATTGACCATTCCTCGGGAACCTGGCTTCTAATTAGTTTTAGACGACAAGGTCTTAAGGAGACATGAAATGATCGATTTGAGCAATTTGTACCTGTGATTGTGAAGTCAATATTGGATTTTATTGTCGGGACCATTGACTTTTCTTCTTTTGTTTGTACGTTGTATCGCGGCCCCAACGCGAGGAGGGCGGCCGACCCTGGGGCCGGATTGCAGGCCTCAGGCGGGACTCAGAGCAAGAGCCCTGCGCATCACCACCCGCCGGAGAGTCCTCGAAATGTGTTCTTTATGTGTCTGTTCAGCCTTAAGAAAAAGAATGGCTTCACTCTCATTCTGTATTTTTCCCCCCGGGTGGACGGGAGGCCTCGGGAGGGGGAAGGGGACATTGTGAATCTGTCAAGAAGTGCTTTATCTGGAGAAGCAAATTTTGCACGATTGGACTGCGACTTTTGCTTTGTATTCTGTGTGTGTGTGTGTGTGTGTGTGTGTGTGCGTGAGTGTGTGTGTGTGTGGTTTTCTGTTTTTAGTTTTTGTTTTGTTTTTCCTGGAAGAGCTTTACCTTTCTTTCCACGTTCAGCTCTCCCTCCTTACCTAACCTCCTTCTATGTTTCTGTGCTGGGACGGGGGAGAGAAATGTATGCTGAATTCCTGAATGAGACCAAACCAAACAAAACAGAAAACGCCGATGTATTTTGTTTTGGTTGAGACCAGAACAAACAGAAGGTACCTGTAGATCAAAGTCCAAATAACAGATGGACAATTCTGCTTATCCTTTCAAAGAGATTCTCTCAGATGCACCGTTAGAACTAACAAGCTGGATTTTTTTTTTTTTTTAACGCTCTGGAATACTCTAAGAACTTGATATTCCTGGGTGGCTTTGAATCACGTAAGATGAGAATGGAAGCGGTAATGACCAAGTCTCTGAAACACACGCTTTCTCGGCCCAGCGCACCTGGGTCTGCCCAGCAGCCTGTTGTCATCTGTTTGCATCCGTATCTGCGAGAGCACACCAGGCTCAGGTGCTTCAAAGCCAACAGGACCAGTTACTCTCCCTCAGGATCCTCCTCTGATCTGCCAAGGAAAGAGGTGTGTTGATGCTCCCTGCGAACACCTGGCAGGAAGCCACCTGGAAGTCACAGCAGTTACAGGTATTGGCAGAGGCACCCTGGGAGCAGTTTTCCAAATCCTTCTTGTTTTGGCCCCTTGTACAACAATAGTATTACAATACAGCTGGGAGCCGACGGGTGCAGGATTCATATGCCAAGGAAATGTTACTAATCCCAAAGCAATGGAAGAAGAGACCTCACAGCGGATGTTAATTTGTCCTTTGTGTAACAATGTAACCAAAATATTGATGATAAAGAGTCATAATTTAAGATTCAGAATAAATGGGTTTGATGTCTGGCTTGCTCTTCTCCCTTCACATCGTCTCCCAACTCCTCCAGTGTGTGGAAGTAAAGGCCACGGATCAAGGACTCGGGGAAAGGAAGCCCACACTGTGCCTCTTTAAAACACACACTCAAATGCACACCCCCATATGCAGATCTAGCTGTGGGTCTCCATGGAAATTGCACACTTAGATACCTTTTGATCTATATCTGTATTTTTCACAAGAAAAGATTTCAGGGGGAGATATTATATGAAAAAAAACAGTATTCAAAAGGCTTTATGAATAGGCGATCTGTTTTCATCACATACAATCATTGATGTACAAGTTCCAATCCAATATTTCAATCAGAGAACATGGATATAAAGGAAACTGACATTTCAATACAGCATCAAGTGTTTCTAAGATACATGTGAGCATGGGGAAGCATTGGGTTCCATTTCCAAATAAATGCAGTGGGGATTATAAGAGTGAAAATAATATAGTTTGATGAAAAGTCTAAGTTTTTAATGGCCATAAGTGGACAGCGTAATACGATACAGAATTGAATTTGAATTAAAATGATATTATATTTTGTTAGGAAAAAAAATCAAGAAATATCAGCCAAAAAGCATTTGGGTTTATTGGCTCTGTGATTAGGTGACACACTTCTGAGCGTGAGCGTTGTTTATTAATGCCAATAATGCAAACAGGACGCTAGTGAATATTTTCCTTCTGTGTTTTACTGCTCTCAGTGAATTAGCCCTCTGTCCCTCCTTTATAAAACCTTCCGTTTGATTTCAGACAAGCAGCAAACTTCATTAGGGGAACAATACCGCACTTCAGAGACTGAAAAAAAAAATATATGTGTATGTGCTATTTTTATCGCTTACTAATATGTAATGCACATATTTGTATTTACAGCTTTACCATGTCCAGGTTGTTATTTGGTTATGCCGTCTAATAAATAAGTTATTAAATTCATCATTCTAAAAATAAGCATATTTCAGGAGTTTCTTTTATATTAGGAAAAAAAAACCTTAATCCTGTTTATTCCACTCCTGCCTTTATTTATTTGTTTGTTTATTTCTATCTTGAGCTGGATGCCACACCCTACATTAGGGAGAAGCCACAATAGTAGTTCTTCTGAAGCTCTTTGCTATCCACCCTTGCAGCTGCCTAAACTCTGTCTGGTTTAAGGATCTTTGAGGGAGATGAAGCTCTTGTGTGTGGTCTGCGGAAATATGTAGGTCAGATCAAAATGTGAAATATATTTTCCTTTATTTGGGGAGGAAAAGTGACATGTGCACTGTGTGCAGTCTGATTTGAGCATCCGTACCTCTGGGCTTCTGCTTCCCATCTGTGGGGTGAGGGCAGTAGCCCCCATATTTCCTTGCCCAACTAGGCAATGGTGAGAGTGCTCTGGGAAGCAAGGCACTGTGATCTGTGCTCTGGGAAGTGCAAGGACTGTGATCACGGGAGACATTATGTGGCAGGAAGGGTGTTTCTGGAAAGTCGGATTGTTCCATGTGCGATTTATTAAACGTACCTAAAACGAACATCTGACAAGAGAACACTTTTATGTGACACTAAATTTCCATATTCCCCACTAGCTTATTAAAGCTGTAGCACCCTGGAAGTTTAATTCGAGTTTTAAGAATGATGATAATATGAACATGTCAAAATCTATACATTTTCCTATTAACTCAATTCTTGATCATGTTCTTTGACTGACCTACGTGGCTGAGGCCTAGCTTTCTGTTCCAGTCTGTGATACCAGTATTTTAGAAAAATATACAACCATAGTGTTTTTAACACTAGGAAAAACTGAGTTATCAATATTTTGGCATTGTAATAGTAAGTTGGTCTAGCCACTAAATGTTAATCCTGCTAAGTTGCAAGTGCTTTTAAAATAACACTATTTTTTAACTAAAATATATTCTAATTTGAAACACAACACTGCTTCTACTCTAGGTCCTGAGAACCTGCATTTACTATCTGTAGTTCCTGAGTCCTTTTCTCATTCTAATATTTTTTTATTTATATACTCTTGTATAGTGAAATTATTTACATTTTTAAAGTTTGTGATTACCATGACCGCTTGGAGCAAAGGAGAGTAAAGTCTTTTGGATATTGACATGAACACTCATGGAATCTTGTAGAGATTACATACTTACTTGTTTGGAAAAAAAATGTTTTTGACCAAAACCTAGGGATATCAAGCCTCAGAAGAGTTAGAAAAGACCTTTGCTGAATCTTTAATTTTATTTTTATTTCCTTGCAATCTTATCAAGGAAATTGATATCAAATCACATACATGGTAACTGTTACATACGTATCACATGCCTGTAAATACATGAACATACACACCTGTTTTCCTTGATGAATAAAAACAGATCATAGATTGACTACATTCTCCTGGACTCTGGCAATAGTTGAGAGGAGAATTTGTTGAATCACTTTATACAAACAAAACAAAAGCATGGTTTGCTCCAGCATGCCTCATATATAGCAAAAGGAACAAAGAATGTTCTGTCAATTTGTGTCCTCATGATTTTGCAATCTTTTATAAAGAAATAAATATCGCAATAAGATAATGTTGCTGTGAATAAATAGTTAATGTTTATATTTCTACAGCATAGGAAGTATATGGTAACCTAATGCACATGACTGAAAGGCTGTTACATTATATTTCGGGTGGTGTAAATAAATGATGGAACTCATAGAAGCAGGTTACATTGAATCATTCTCAAGATCTTTCTGTGCACTCCATAAAAACACTTGTAAAAAATGTAAAACTAGATTAACCATAGAACATGAGGTTTTGCCCTTTTACCTTGCTCATGCAGGAATTTACTTGTCAGTGGGACTCTATCTGAAGCCGACACTTTGCTATTAAAATGGGATATGACAAACATAGTTAACATGTGAGATCAAAGCCTTGTGCATTCTCATAAGACTCTTTAATTTTCTTGGCACTTAAGGATTAGGTGCAGCAAATATAATGAAGTAAGGTAAAATACAATTTCCATTTGGTTTTATCATTTTATGTTTTTAGGGCGGTTTAGAATCTCTCTCTCTTCTCTCTCTCTCTTTCTCTCTCTTTTTAATGAAAACACTCTGAAGATGTTAACTGATGATGGCCAAGTACATTAATCAAGTATATTTATGTATTTGCTTAGGCTTTTAAAACATAATTTTTGCAGGTAGATTTCGCCAAAAGGTGTATTTACTGCCTTTGCAGATGGAGAGCTACAATTCAGTCACATTTTGATATTTTAAATGTCTGTATGTTATACAGCTATCAATGAAGTGATTGGTCAGACCCGGTCCTCACCCATCCCTAAAAAAAAAAAAAAGAAAAGTCTTTTCAAAATCCCTTTAAGGTTGATCCAACGAATATAAACTTAAAAAAAAAAAAGTTCTGTGAGTTTGTATAATAATGTTACACCAAAATATGAATTCTAAGTAAATGAGCTTTCTTTCCATTCCCAAACCCAGTAGGGTAACTTGAAATTTGTAAGGGCAAAAGCCGTGTGGCTTTACCTCCCACAGATAATAGGAGCTCTGTTTTATCTTCCTAAGTGGATTTTGCTGTGGATTTCCATCACCAGAATCACCTAAGTGTCTATAGCATCATAAATCATCATCTGCATCAGCTCGCCCACATACACTCACTGTGTAGTGTAAATGAGCTCCTTGACAACTTAATTTGGAAAAGAAATCTTCATTCCCTCTTCTTAATGCCCACGGCAGGACTCCCTGGGGTTAGAATGCTGCTTTGCACTGGAGCTATCCTAACAGAATGGAAGCTACTTATTAATGAGCCACTACCAGTCTGCAACCTGACTAGCTATGCCTTAACTTTTATTATTGTGCCCTCATATTTTTCAGGAGTGCTCATTTCTCCTTTTGAATTTGTTTCAGGTGGCAAAACAAAACAACACAAAACAAAAGCCCCGTTTGAGTTGGAGAATGTTGACAATATATTTGGATGTGGAGCTAACACTTGAGTATTTTGCTTAAGGATATTTGCTCTTACTTAATTCATTTTGAAATGTTTCCATAAATCTCTTATGCTCTCAAAGTCCTGTCAGATATAGAGCATCCTAACATTTCCTTGACCTCATACTATAAATGAGCATTTATTGTGACTTTGGGTGCTTTGCTATGGAACTGGCTTCAGATAAGAGTAATATTTAAAATAGAATCAAATTAATGAGAAAAATTGGCAAATATTCCTTATTACTCAAATCCCTCATTTCCAATTTTTTAATGGATTTTTTTAAACAGTATTTTGCATGGATCTTAACGATAACTATCGGCTTTAAAATTAACATTAAAATCAGTATTTTATCTTTGAATTGCTAACATATCTTTTTTTTTTTTTCAATCATGTAACTCTTAGGTCACAAGTGATACACTTTGAGAAGTCTATCACTGAATATAGGACATGAAAATGTGATACCTTTTCCCCCCGTATTCCCAAGCACCATGTCGGGATGTCATAGCATAGTTTTGTTCTGAAACTGTAAACTGTGGAGAAAGCAATTATATTGCTTATTAAAAGAAATTCACTCCTTTGAGATCAGGGTGTAAACGTTTCCTTTTCATTCCATAGCATTTACATATTGATGCTTAGGGGCCAGATAGTGTGCTTAAGGATGATGAGAGAAAAATAAAGACATACTTATTATGTACCAAGAGTTTACAGTCCTTGTCAAAAATGCAGCCTGGAGAATATCCAGGTAAACGCATGCAAAACTCCTGGGTGGGCTGGGTGAGTGTAGGAGGAGCCTTAGAAATCTGACTGCATGTTTACTAAAGTGAATAATGTGATTTACATTTTTCACACACAAAGAGGAGAATGTTATTTGGGCATTGACATTGAACACTGAACACCGGTTAATCTTCCAACTAAAAGGTTCCCTGCAACCTCTCCTCCCACGCTGAATATGGTTGGGTATTTGGGCAGACATATGGCCAACTAACTAGAGCTCATGAACTAACCTTGAAAGTATTAAAGTCGGAAGGGACAGATATGGGGAATTTCCATTGTTTTAACACATGAAGGTTAGGATACAATAGCCCTTTTTTACAGTTTTATTTCTGTTTGCCTTGTGTGGTGAATTGCTCGAGAAGACAGAAGGCATGCTAGAATTAGTCAAACCCTTCAGATCTAAAGCAAGATAAAAATAAGGCATGATGTCAAGTCCGTTCTGAACAGAGCTGGATGGAGGAGCATACCCAGCATTTTGGCACATTATACAAGATTATTAACTTAATGAATACAGGTCTAAACTAAGGCACACAAAAAATAAACGCGAGACCGGATTGAACAGGTCAAAAACATGAATTCTGTATTTTTTAATTATATAATCACAAAAATATGTGTGTCTGGGGGTGTGCAAATGTTGAATATAAACAAATATGTATAGTCAAAACTTACCCCTGTCACAATGCCTGCCCTGTACCTCTAGCTGTGCCAGCACTGAACACTTGCTTTCCTAGAAGGGGGAGGTGACAGATCCAGGTATCTTTGCCTGGGTTCATGGACTCACTTGTACCAACTTATCTCAATACTTCGGTCTGTTTCCTATTTTATTTCTTGTATGCAGTCTTAGGAATCTATTTCTCCAGAAGGTGGATATTACATCTGGTCTCCCTGACAGAGATTGAGAACTGTTGAGAATAATGAAGCCATCTGGTGTTATAAACCCAACAGAAAGCTATGATCAGTGGATCATGGCCTAATCTACTCTTCATCCATGGCATCTGAATTGTGTTGGCACAAAGGAGTGACAAGGGGCTGGATATTCCACAAGATTGTCACATCTTCCCAATCATTTAGCAGGCAAAAGGCATGCATGCATCAGACTGTGATAATTAGGGAAGACTTATTCTCCCCTAAGGCCTATTACTTTTGATACTTAATCCCCCCTCCCCTTTTTTTAGTGTCTCAAAGGGTACTACTCCAGTGGATGTCATGCAATATTGACTTATAATTCTTAGCAATTTCTGAGCATGTTCACTGGAAGAGATTATTTACTAAAATAAACTTTTCTTTTTAAATCAATGAAGACTTGAAATGAACATAAAATCATTTTCTAAGATTTTTTTTCCCCCGGACTTGCAGAAACATTTGTTTCAGGAAAAAGTCCCCAATAGATGGTGCTGCTGCTGTGATTTAAACCATTGAATAATTAGTATGCAAAAAAGCACTACAGAGAGGCCTCTGGGAATTCCCTTACATCAAGTTATAGAAAGACAAAAATGTGGCTTTAGTTTTGCTAAATGCAAATTGACATCATTGTATAATTTGAAGACTAGAAAGATTTTTTTGATGTTTTGAGGGCAAGAAATTACTTTTAATTTCATTGTTCATATTGCAAATATCTTGGAAACAGCCACAAACAAAATTGAGTATCAGAAAAAAGTGAACTGAATGGCCTTCCAAGTTTCTTTGCCGTCCATAATACTTCAAATATCTATTATTAATTAAAGCTCTAATATGAAGATTATAGTACAAATGAAAAATGGAGTCCTTCCTTCATATTTATGTGGGAAATTTGCAGATGCAGGATTCATACTGGCCGAATGATGCCATCACTGCTGTTAATGATAAACCTTAATATATCCAGTACCTTTACGTGTACTGTGCACTGCGTTGAGTGCTTTATAGTTATCTTTCCATTTAACTGTTATGATAACCAACAGAGTGGGCACTGCCATTACCACCATTTTACAGGTGATGGAGAATACAGTTTAAAGCGATATGGTGATGTGATCAAGACCTCGGAGCAGATGAGTCACAGAGGTAGGAATCTAATGATGGGCTTTCTAACTTCAGAACCTATTCCTTTATCCATGGCATGACACCATATCTCAGAATGAAAGCTAAAGTAAGGAAAGGGTTTTCTTAAATAAGGTACCAATGTATACGATGATTAATCAAAAGTGTTTGTATCACAGTCATCTCAATAGAACTCATTGTTTAAAACAACGGGAACGGGACAATTTAGCTTTGTGCTCTGCTTGATTGTAATCATAAGAGAAAAGTTACAACAGCTGCTGTAGATTTACTGACCCTTTGGTATCAGAAACACAACAGTTTGGACTCTCACTATTTTCATGCCGAAAATCATAATGTGATCATTTTCTTCCCTTTGTCTTTTTTGCCAAAACTATCTGCAAAGATGGGACTGATATTGCACAAACATATAAATACAAATAGCTCATTTCCTCAACAATATTGTATATTTTATAAAGGAAACAGGTCAGTCATTAGAATTCTGGAGTAGAACCCGAGAAATCAAGTGTACAAAGTAAGTTATGCTTGAACTGAGCATCTTGCCTTCAAGCTGTTCATGAAGTTTTCACCTTAACCTCTGGCAAGAGAAATCTCTTAGAATCTGGAATCGGGGTTCTTTAAGAGATTAGATCTCTTGCCCTAAAAGTGTAGTTAGCTTTAAAATTAAAATTAAAACTAATCAGACAAAATTAAAGCAGATTTTAGAAATAGTAAATGTCATTTCGTTGGATTAAGTGTCTTTACTATATTCTGGTCAGAAGAAAATATATTTTAGGAAGTAGGTAATAATGAGGTAAAACAAAACATGTCACTAAATGTTTTTCTCTGATTTCTTTTTACTTTTTGGTGCTCCCTATTTTGTTTTTTATATAATTACATATTATATAAATACAAAATATTTATTTACATCCAATACTTATTCATATACCATACATTATGTATATTTATATAA
Organism: Vulpes vulpes; assembly: GCF_048418805.1. Taxonomy (NCBI): domain Eukaryota; kingdom Metazoa; phylum Chordata; class Mammalia; order Carnivora; family Canidae; genus Vulpes; species Vulpes vulpes. The sequence continues at coordinate 52,773,788 of NC_132784.1, read as the reverse complement.
TATAAAATATTAGGAGTGACACATTCCCATTCAAAAAAATAAGGCAAAGTGTACCTTTAATGACTTTTTATTTGTTTATAATAAGAGTGTTAGTCTTGGTGATTAATGAAGCGCTATGTTTTAAGAGGTGTTCACCTAGTATGTAACAGTATTTGTCTGGGGTCTTTGCTGGGCTCTGCCACTATATAGAAAACCTCAAAAATACCCTCCCTTACTTAATACAACAGAAAATAAGGTAGCTTAACTAGAAGTATAACAATTACCCAAAGGTATGTTTTCCAGTGAGATAAGGGATTTAAAAAATAAAATCGCAAGTGAACATAAAATAAATGTATATTTTGACAATTTAAGGTTCTTAAAGATATTGATAACTTTCTCTTGATTACTTGAGATGGTTTGGTGCAAATTACATATTATGAAGTTAAGCTTATTGGCCTAGAAGACTGTTAATGCGATTGCATAATGACACCACTGAAAAACACATAGTTGTGGTTTATTGATGGCATTTAGGCATCATAGAAGTTCATCCTGCTAACACTGGTGGTTATCCCTTTAGTTAGAAATCAAGGTAAGAATTCTCTATCATGATGCATCTCGCCAGGCTTTAGCCACAAAAGGTGATGAACCAGCTGGTGCTGCTACATTCCTGCTCTCTAGTGGCTTGTGGCATTTTCAAAACTTCCTGCTTAGTTTGGGAAAGTGCATTATCTTCAGAGCACTAGTTTTCATTCCAAGGACATACATTCTGGAATTCAAATAACTCCTATTAGTCACAAATGTATGGAAAAAGTGTATCAGGGCATATTCATGGTAATTATGATGATATGGAGATTTAAATGTACACATGAAGAGGATAGATGGATAGATAGATAGATAGATAGATAGATAGATAGATAGAGGCACCTGCCTGGGTTGCTCAGTCGATGAAACATCTGCCTTCAGCTCAGGTCATGATCTCATGGTCCTGGGATCAAGCCCCACATTGGGTCCCTGCTTAGTGAGAGTCTGCGTCTCCGTCTCCCTCAGCCTGCCTGCTCCCCCTGTTTGTGCTCTCTCTCTCTCTCTCTCTCTCTCTCTCTCTCTGTGTCAAATTAATGAGTAAAATCTTAAAAAAAAAGATGGATAGATAGATATATAGATAACAGATAGGCAGTAGATATCAAGCATGGCAGTAAGACATATAGAAAAACCCCTATATTTTTAACTTTTTTTAGGTTTTTGCTTTTGTCATACTTGCCTGACTTGCATGTGCTATAAAAGAACAGAAAAATAACTTTAGATGATGTCTAGCTTTGTTTAAAGTTATTACATGTCTGCGTGAAAATAGTTTCCAACATCTTTTTGGTTAGTTAAATCATAGATATCTGTTCATAATTTCTAAATAAGAGAACCTACTGAAGCATTCATTATTATGCCTAACACTTAAGTTTTTGTGCTTTGGGCTTCTTACTTTCATATGACATAGAGAAGATAAATAGGTTTGAGTCTGTTAATAAACATGTTCTTTTTGCCACATTGAAAAGTCACACTATAAGAAAGCATATACTTACACAAATTGTGACACATGTGTTCCCAAAATGTGGGAGTCTGCTACAGAATTCACAACTGCTTATCCCCTAGTTTCCTCTGTAAGAAAGGAAAGGTTACTAATGGTTAAACATTATAATCAATATGTGAACATAGCACTACTAGAAATAATTAGGGTGAAGGGAACAGCATTGTATGCAAAGCACGCACAGTATGTGGGATGTGGTTTCGGTATGGGAAAAGAGTGATTTTGTTCTAAAGTAAAAGGTGAAAATAAAGGACAAAAACTGAATGTATAAGAAAGTTATAAGCAGTTTGGGAAAAAAGAATTTAGAAAAAGGAACCTTATCTTGTGAGATCAAAGCTGGATAAGATTAGGTGGTTTTATTTATAAGTTTTTCTTTTTAAGAGTTTTGGTATTAATAGTGCATAACTGCCAAACTAGAATTTGGCTTTTTCTGTTAAAACAACAAAGCGTTCTTTGATTGTTGGTCTTCTCTCAATAAGAGATTATAACACTTTGGAGGTTATGTTGTTGTTTGTTTGTTTGTTACCTATGTAAGTAATCCACCTAGGAGACCAAGATTCTTGTCTTACCTATGGTTTGTGTTGACTTCATTATGTTCTCAATTATTTAAGAGAATTGAATCTTCTCACTTTTGTAATGAGTAAAGTTTTTGTTTTGTTTTGTTTTTACAGTCATATTACTTTTTATGTTTACTTTTGAATTATTTTGTTGTTACTTTGATTAAACAGGTAGCTATTTTTTTAGACCTAGGATCTTATTTATTCAAGTTTTGACATTTTTAATAGTTTGCCTTCCCAAATAAAATTCTAAGTGAAATCTTTATAATCTCAACCATGCTTTGAGATTTCTCAGAGGGTCCCTGGAAAATCTCAAAGGATTTGTCTTTTCATCTTGCAAAAAAGGGTAATTAAATTTATTTGATATGTTCAATTCCATGAAAATTACTGTCAAATAGAAAGAGATGCTTAACCATCCCTAGGTTATATATATGTATGGGTAAGTGTAATTGACATAAATATTTCAGAAACTGTATGAAATTCTTAGAAATTTGCCCATGCCCTTGCTGTCCATGGTATGTCCCGGTATAATGCTATTCCAGTTATTATTTAAAAATGCTATATGCCACAGAAATAACCAAATTTCTGTGTCAAATGAATTCTCACCAGATATTTAACTATAGTCAAAGTCCTTTGTCATCCACAGATAGGTTTTGTTTTATTCTGATTCTTTTCCAAAAGTTTTGCGATCAGCTGTAGCCCAGAATGCTTTGTCTTTTGTAAACAGGGACTGTCTCAAAGACCCACAGGAAAAATGATGACAGATACTCTGGAGTACAGACTTCTTATGACTTTGCTTCAATCTACTTCAGACGGAGTAAGGATTTCCAGTGCTCTGGCGGAGAAGCTGACAAGTTCATAAAACCGCTAACCCGAGATCAAGCAGAACAAGAATTAATTACATGGCACTGAATTAAGTGATAAAGAATGATAATATTTTTTCACAGCTTTTGTATGGAACAGTGCTGATTCTTTAATGCTCTATTTTCTGAATATAAGGAGCCCTTTTTGCTTTTCTCTTAAGCTATAGATAACATATAACACTTCAGTAGACAATACTTTTGAAAACATAAATGAAACATATGTCTTTTTTCTTCCTGTTTGATTCCTCCAGAATTTGGAAACTTTTACTGAAAGTTCTAATTTTCATGGCAATATAATTATCTGCATAATTTCAATAGGAATCTGTTCTCTTTATAACAGGACATAATTAGAGAAAAAAATAAAAAGGTTATATACCCAAGACTTTGACTGGCCTGTCATATTTGAGAATGACATGCATGGAATCAAATATGACCAGAAAGTTTAATGGAGCCAGTGCTCACAAAATCCTTTTGGAAAAATCAGCCTGGGGCCTGGCTTATATCTATCCTTATAGTGAGGAGTGAAATTCATTTCCTGGCAGGTTCAGGAACCTGAGGATATCATGGAGTCCCTCCAGAAGAAAGGAATTCACCTAAATCTGTAGGTACTGGAGATGAAGCCTGATGCTGAGGTCTTGGCTTGTCTTTCTAGCCAAGAGAGGCTTCCAAAGAGAGACAATCTCTCATAAAAAGTTCCATCAAAGCAAAATTAAAAATGCTCCATGTGGTCAATTACCATTCTGTTACACTTATGCAAATATCAGGCCCAAGCTAATGATATCAGACTTAGACATGTAAACTTTGGTAATCTTTGATCAAAAACGGGGAGACTGCAGAGGACAGAGGATGGACTTGGTGACAGATTGGGGTGGGTTTGGGATGTGGTAAGTAGCAATATAATGTCATGTATGATAGGATTAGGGAAATCAGCGATGAAGTATGATTTGTATCTTGGTAAAATCTATTCTTCTTAGTTAAAACCTTTTACACTTCAGATATTATTAAGCTCTGATTTGAAACAGAGGCATCTCTAATAGGTGGCAAATCTGTTTATACTGTGACTTTCAGGGAGTTGATGGTAGGACGCTTTATCTCTGCTTTCCTCCATGAGGCATTCTAAGTGAACAAATTTTACCTGTCAAGGCTGGTTCATTTTAAATTAATATGTACGGTTAGTAGGTCTTGTTATTTTGCATCTAACTAAACAGGATTTTAGGTCCAAAACATAAAACTGAATCTGCTACAATGCCGACTTAATATTCCTTGTCAAATCTAATTTGATGCTTGAACCACTGATTCATGGTACTGTTTGTGATTCCCAATCCTGGAACTAGAGAACTATAAAATATCGTGAGATAGATTTCCAGAAAACCCCTACGAACATATCCAAGAGTCATATGGAGGATACAGTTTATTTACAGCGTGAAAATGCTCTTTAAATCTTAATTGTAATAGTCATGCCTGTGGGTTTCTTTCATGTTTGTTAGATTCTGCACCTTGTTTCAGACTCTACCTAAACCACACTCATGTAAAAGCCAAGAGTTAAATCTCAGCAAGTTTGTTTCATCGGCATCTCTATTAGAACTCTGTTTGTCACTCAGGGGCTAATCAATATTACTAATGAAAATGACTAGCATGTATTAAAAGCTTGCCAGGTACCAGGTGCCATTCTAAGTGTTCAATGTGCATTTTATCTTGTCATGAGCCAGGTTCTACCACTTTCTCTGATCTGTTGCAGGACAAACTGAGCAGAGGTTAGCCAACTTGCTCATGATAGCACTGCCCGTTACCCCAGCCAAGGGCTGAGTCTAGACTGACTGGCTCGGGATCCATATGACTATGGATTATGGCATCAGACTGTGTTGGGAGCTGGCCTCAGAAAATTTCAGTAAGGGCTGAAAGCTCCTTTCCCTAATTGATTATTGTGGCCAGATGCCTATCTTGCAAAAGTTTTCCTTTTCACTCCGTAAATCAATTATTCATTACATTTGTAAGTTAAATATACCTGAGGTTAAAATTTATTTATGAATTTAATAATATTTTTTGGCCAAGTATAAAATGCCAAATTAAATAGCACCACTGAAGTGCTTAACTTGATGGCTTAATATATTTGCCAACCAGGCTCAAATTATTTATTTATTTACACTGGGGTAAGATGATGACATAAATAGTCACAATTCATGAAGCATGTGGTTTGGGGGGACTTTGCTAAGCAGATAGGTAACTGCCACTCTGTACAGTGTTAGGACACTAAGAGGCATAGGTTCCCAGAAGAACAATAGTCCTCCCTGCGTGGGGGGCGGGGGTGGGGGTGCTTCCCAGGGAGATGATGTTTAATCTCCAGTGAAGGTTGAGAAGAATGGGTAAGATTTAATCAGCACAGCCTCCCTGAGGAGGAGGGCTGGAGAAGACACAAGAAGTAAGAAAAAACCCATGAAAAATGAAGAGGAATTTGCAATTGAGCTTAAAGATGAATTCTTCACAGCTTTAAGAATTAAGGTGTTATGATCAAATCAAAATCACTCTAATGAAGCTGTTACAACATGAATATAAAAACTTAGAGTTTGGAGAAACTGAATTATGGAATGTTGACATTTAACATTTTCTGCTCTCCATCGTCCCTTGTAAAAATGCACGCGGCAGTGTCAAAGCTGAACACTGATTAGTTGTGGAGTCATAAAAGACATGCCCGAGATCCATTCGTTTGGTTCCAGCCTGTCATAATTCCCCACCTGCGGCATATGTAGTTTTCAAAGAAAAATATAGCAGTCTCATGAAAAGTTCAACTTGAGTCTGATTTCTAAGAGAGTTTGGAGGTCAAAGCATAAGCCGTGTTTTTCCGAGACAAACATGTGTGATACACCTTTGGTGGTCGTATTTTGGTTTATATGTTTGATTTTTGTTGGTCTTTTAACAACATGTTGTTAACATGTTAACATGTTGGTCTTTTGTTGGTCTTAAAGAATGTTGAACATTTTTTCCATTTTTTTATTAAAACATAACTTACATATAGTAAAGCCCATTCTTTTAAGTTATAGTTCTCAGTTATGGAATCTAAACTCCACCAGCCCCAGTCGAGACACAGAGCAATGTCATCACTCCCATGGATTCCCACCTGCCTCCCACGAGCAGCCGTTCCTTCCCTGCCCGACCTCTAGAACCCACTGATCTTTTCAGCTTTAGAGTTGAGCCTTTTCTAAAATACCACAGGAATGGAATCTTATGGCATGTACTTTCCTGTGTCCAGCTTCTTCTATTCCATGTAACACATTGAAGATTTTATATTTTTGTGTCTATCTGTGTGCATTCCTTCTAATTGCTGAACAGTTCTTTTTTTTTAATTTTAATTTTTTTTTTTACCAATTACCGAGAGGACCACTATAAACATTCATGAGCAGGTTTTGTTTAAACACAGGTTTTTGTTACATTTGTGTAAGGACCTGGGACAGTGATGGCTCACACTTTTGGTAGTGTATTTAAGAAATTTTGTCTTCTCCAAGGGCTCAAATTTTTCTCCTTTTGATTCCCCTGGGTCATTTCTAGTTTATGGGTTTCATTTAGGAGTAAGTGTGCTCTAGAAAGCTAGACCATGTTGGCTCTCAAGAGTCAATTGTTAAAACCATAAAATTTTGTGAATTTTCCAACGAATACTGTCAACTGAAGATAAGTCATGTCAGTGTTGTTTATGCCATTAAAAGCAGCAAATGCAAAAATTTAAGGCTTTTTTTTTTTGCCCACAAAGTTGGTTGTTACACATTTATAAGCATACCACCCTCTATGATCCACATTAAATTAAATGAAGTATAGAGAGAGCTAGGTGTTTATTTTGCTGCATATGAATATCCATAAATTCCTGCAGCATTTGTTGGAAAGACCATGTTTTCTTCACTTAATGTCTTTGGTACCGTGTTGAAAATCAATTGACTATGTATGTGGGAATCTCCTTCTAGAATCCCTCCTATTTCATTCATCTGTGAGTCTAACCCATTTGGAGGACGACTACTGCTTTGTGCCAGGTCCAGAAACGAAGAAGTATGAATCATTACAATTCTTTCTGTCTTCATTTTTGAAATCATTTGACTATAGTAATTCCTCTTTTTCCTTTCAATCCTGGTTTTAGCTTCAGGGACTTTAAAACTCTGTGTGTACACATGTTAAAGACTCTTAAGATCTTGGATAATTACTCTTTTATCACTTTGTAATGTCTGACTTTATTCCAGGCAGTGATCCTTGATAAGAAAACTAGTTTTATATTAAGATAGCTATTCCAGCTTTATTTCGATCACTGTTGGAATATAATATATACTTTTCTATTCTCTTATTTTTAACTTACATTTATGTCTCTACATAAAATGTGTGTGTGTGTATATATATATATATATATATATATATTTATTTGTAGACAGTCTACAGTTGGGACATTTCCTACTTCCTCCCTCCCAAATTTATGATTTGTCTCTTAATTGGTGACTTTCAACCATTTACATCAAAGGTATTATTAATATAGTTGACTTAAGTCAACTGATTACTGTTTTATTAATTTTATTTTATTCTTTTTAAAGTTTTATTAATTTTAATTTTGTTTTCTAAAAATTTTATTTATTTGACACAGAGAGAGAGAGAGCACAACCGGGGAGGGGGGGAGGGAAAAGCAGACTCCCCACTGAAAAGAGATCCCCGACTCAGGGCTGAATTCCAGGACCCCGGGACTGTGACCTGAACCAAGGGCTGGATTTCAGGCCCCAGGGACAGTGACCTGAACCAAGGGCAGACACTTAACTGACTGCCCCCTTGCTTAGTGTTTTATATATATTTTATGTTTGTTTTTTTATATTCATTTCTACCTTTGTTTTGGATTATTTTTAGGCATCATTTTATTTCTATTTTTTTAATTAATTTTTATTGGTGTTCAATTTACCAACATACAGAAAAACACCCAGTGCTCATCCCGTCAAGTGTCCACCCCAGTGCCTGTCACCCATTCCCCTCCAAACCCGCCCTCCTCCCCTTCCACCACCCCTAGTTCGTTTCCCCGAGTTAGGAGTCTTTATGTTCTGTCTCCCTTCCTGATATTTCCCAACATTTCTTTTCCCTTCCTTTATATTCTCTTTCACTATTATTTATATTCCCCAAATGAATGAGAACATACACTGTTTGTCCTTCTCCGATTGACTTATTTCACTCAGCATAATACCCTCCAGTTCCATCCACGTTGAAGCAAATGGTGGGTATTTGTCGTTTCTAATGGCTGAGGAATATTCCATTGTATACATAAACCACATCTTCTTTATCCATCATATTTCGATGGACACCGAGGCTCCTTCCACAGTTTGGCTATTGTGGCCATTGCTGCTAGAAACATTGGGGTGCAGGTGTCCCGACGTTTCATTGCATCTGAATCTTTGGGGTAAATCCCCAACAGTGCAATTGCTGGGTCGTAGGGCAGGTCTATTTTTAACTCTTTGAGGAACCTCCACACAGTTTTCCAGAGTGGCTGCACCAGTTCACATTCCCACCAACAGTGCAGGAGGGTTCCCTTTTCTCCGCATCCTCTCCAACATTTGTTGTTTCCTGCCTTGTTAATTTTCCCCATTCTCACTGGTGTGAGGTGGTATCTCATTGTGGTTTTGATTTGTATTTCCCTGATGGCAAGTGATGCAGAGCATTTTCTCATGTGCCTGTTGGCCATGTCCATGTCTTCCTCTGTGAGATTTCTCTTCATGTCTTTTGCCCATTTCATGATTGGATTGTTTGTTTCTTTGGTGTTGAGTTTAATAAGTTCTTTATAGATTTTGGAAACTAGCCCTTTATCTGATATGTCATTTGCAAATATCTTCTCCCATTCTGTAGGTTGTCTTTTAGTTTTGTTGACTGTATCCTTTGCTGTGCAAAAGCTTCTTATCTTGATGAAGTCCCAATAGTTCATTTTTGCTTTTGTTTCTTTTGCCTTTGTGGATGTATCTTGCAAGAAGTTACTGTGGCCGAGTTCAAAAAGGGTGTTGCCTGTGTTCTCCTCTAGGATTTTGATGGAATCTTGTCTCACATTTAGATCTCTTATCCATTTTGAGTTTATCTTTGTGTATGGTGAAAGAGAGTGGTCCAGTTTCATTCTTCTGCATGTGGATGTCCAATTTTCCCAGCACCATTTATTGAAGAGACTGTCTTTCTTCCAATGGATAGTCTTTCCTCCTTTATCGAATATTAGATGACCATACATTTCAGGGTCCACTTCTGGGTTCTCTATTCTGTTCCATTGATCTATGTGTCTGTTTTTGTGCCAGTACCACACTGTCTTGATGACCACAGCTTTGTAGTACAACCTGAAATCTGGCATTGTGATGCCCCCAGCTATGGTTTTCTTTTTTAAAATTCCCCTGGCTATTCCGGGTCTTTTCTGATTCCACACAAATCTTAAAATAATTTGTTCTAACTCTCTGAAGAAACTCCATGGTATTTTGATAGGGATTGCATTAAACGTGTAAATTGCCCTGGGTAACATTGACATTTTTACAATATTAATTCTGCCAATCCATGAGCATGGAATATTTTTCCATCTCTCTGTGTCTTCCTCAATTTCTTTCAGAAGTGTTCTATAGTTTTTAGGGTATAGATCTTTTAACTCTTTGGTTAGATTTATTCCTAGGTATCCTATGCTTTTGGGTGTAATTGTAAATGGGATTGACTCCTTAATTTCTCTTTCTTCAGTCTCATTGTTAGTGTATAGAAATGCCATTGATTTCTGGGCATTGATTTTGTATCCTGCCACGCTACCAAATTGCTGTATGAGTTCTAGCAATCTTGGGGTGGAGGCTTTTGGGTTTTCTATGTAGAGTATCATGTCATCGGCGAAGAGGGAGAGTTTGACTTCTTCTTTGCCAATTTGAATGCCTTTAATGTCTTTTTGTTGTCTGATTGCTGAGGCGAGGACTTCCAGAACTATGTTGAACAGCAGTGGTGAGAGTGGACATCCCTGTCTTGTTCCTGATCTTAGGGGAAAGGCTCCCAGTGCTTCCCCATTGAGAATGATATTTGCTGTGGGCTTTTCGTAAATGGCTTTTAAGATGTCGAGGAAAGTTCCCTCTATCCCAACACTCTGAAGGGTTTTGATCAGGAATGGATGCTGTATTTTGTCAAATGCTTTCTCTGCATCTAATGAGAGTATCATATGGTTCTTGGTTTTTCTCTTGCTGATATGATGAATCACATTGATGGTTTTACGAGTGTTGAACCAGCCTTGTGTCCCGGGGATAAATCCTACTTGGTCATGGTGAATAATTTTCTTAATGTGTTGTTGGATCCTATTGGCTAGTATCTTGTTGAGAATTTTTGCATCCATGTTCATCAGGGATATTGGTCTGTAATTCTCCTTTTTGGTGGGGTCTTTGTCTGGTTTCGGAATTAAGGTGATGCTGGCCTCGTAGAACGAATTTGGAAGTACTCCATGTCTTTCTATCTTTCCAAACAGCTTTAGTAGAATAGGTATGATTTCTTCTTTAAACGTTTGATAGAATTCCCCTGGGAAGCCATCTGGCCCTGGACTCTTGTGTCTCGGGAGGTTTTTGATGACTGCTTCAATTTCCTCCCTGGTTATTGGCCTGTTCAGGTTTTCTATTTCTTCCTGCTCCAGTTTTGGTAGTTTGTGGCTTTCCAGGAATGCGTCCATTTCTTCTAGATTTCCTAATTTATTGGCGTACAGCTGTTCATAATATGTTTTTAAAATCGTTTGTATTTCCTTGGTGTTGGTAGTGATTTCTCCTTTCTCATTCATGATTTTATTAATTTGAGTCTTCTCTCTCTTCTTTTTAATAAGGTTGGCTAATGGTTTATCTATCTTATTAATTCTTTCAAAGAACCAACTCCTGGTTCTGTTGATCTGTTCCACAGTTCTTTTGGTCTCGATTTCATTTAGTTCTGCTCGAATTTTAATTAACTGTCTTCTTCTGCTGGGGGTGGGGTCTATTTGTTGCTTTTTCTCTAGTTCCTTTATGTGTAAGGTGAGCTTTTGAATTTGAGTTCTTTCCAGTTTTTTGTTTGTTTGTTTGTTTGTTTTAATTTTTATTTATTTATGATAGTCAAACAGAGAGAGAGAGAGAGAGGCAGAGACACAGGCAGAGGGAGAAGCAGGCTCCATGCACCGAGAGCCCGACGTGGGATTCGATCCCGGGTCTTCAGGATCGCGCCCTGGGCCAAAGGCAGGCGCCAAACCGCTGCACCACCCAGGGATCCCTTCTTTCCAGTTTTTGAATGGATGCTTGTATTGCGATGTATTTCCCCCTCAGGACTGCTTTTGCTGCATCCCAAAGATTTTGAATGGTTGTATCTTCATTCTCATTAGTTTCCATGAATCTTTTTAATTCTTCCTTAATTTCCTGGTTGACCTTTTCATCTTTTAGCAGGATGGTCCTTAACCTCCACGTGTTTGTGGTCTTTCCAAACTTCTTGTTGTGATTAAGTTCTAATTTCAAGGCATTATGGTCTGAGAATATACAGGGGACTATCCCGATCTTTTGGTATCGGTTCAGACCCGATTTGTGACCCAGTATGTGGTCTATTTTGGAGAAAGTTCCATGTGCACTTGAGAAGAATGTGTATTCAGTTGAGTTTGGATGTAAAGTTCTGTAGATATCTGTGAAATCCATCTGGTCCAGTGTATCATTTAAAGCTCTCGTTTCTTTGGATATGTTGTGCTTAGAAGACCTATCTAGTATAGAGAGAGCTAGATTGAAGTCACCAAGTATAAGTGTATTATTATCAAAGTATTTCTTCAGTTTGGTTATTAATTGGTTTAAATATTTGGCAGCTCCCACATTCGGGGCATATATATTGAGGATTGTTAAGTCCTCTTGTTGGATAGATCCTTTGAGTATGAGATAGTGTCCCTCTTCATCTCCCACTATAGTCTTCGGGGTAAATTTTAATTTATCTGATATAAGGATGGCAACCCCTGCTTTCTTTTGAGGACCATTTGAATGGTAAATGGTTCTCCAACCTTTTATTTTCAGGTTGTAGGTGTCCTTCTGTCTAAAATGAGTCTCTTGTAGACAGCAAATAGATGGGTCCTGCTTTTTTATCCAGTCTGAAACCCTGCGCCTTTTGATGGGGTCATTAAGCCCGTTCACGTTCAGAGTTACTATTGATAGATATGAGTTTAGTGTCATCATATCTATTCAGTCCTTGTTTTTGTGGATTGTTCCACTGAACTTCTTCTTAAAGGGGAATTTTAAGAGTCCCCCTTAAAATTTCTTGCAGAGCTGGTTTGGAGGTTACATATTCTTTCAGTTCCTGCCTGTCTTGGAAGCTCTTTATCTCTCCTTCCATTTTGAATGAAAGCCTTGCTGGGTAAAGTATTCTTGGTTGCATGTTCTTTTCATTTAGGACCCTGAATATATCCTGCCAGCCCTTTCTGGCCTGCCAGGTCTCTGTGGAGAGGTCTGCTGTTACCCTAATATTCCTCCCCATAAAAGTCAGGGACTTTTTTTCTCTTGCTGCTTTAAGGATCTTCTCCTTATCTTTGGAATTTGCAAGCTTCACTATTAAATGTCGAGGTGTTGAACGGTTTTTGTTGATTTTAGGGGGGGATCTCTCTATTTCCTGGATCTGAATGCCTGTTTCCCTTCCCAGATTCGGAAAGTTTTCAGCTAGGATTTGTTCAAATACATATTCTGGCCCTCTGTCCCTTTCGGCGCCCTCGGGAACCCCAATTAAACGTAGGTTTTTCTTCCTCAGGCTGTCATTTATTTCCCTTAATCTATCCTCATGGTTTTTTAGTTGCCTGTCTCTTTTTTCCTCAGTTTCCCTCTTTGCCATCAATTTGTCTTCTATGTCACTCACTCGTTCTTCCACCTCGTTAAGCCTCGTCGTTAGGACTTCTAGCTTGGATTGCATCTCATTTAATTGATTTTTAATATCTGCCTGATTGGATCTAAATTCTGCAGTCATGAAGTCTCTTGAGTCCTTTATGGTTTTTTTCTAGAGCCACCAGTAGCTGTATAATAGTGCTTCTGAATTGGCTTTCTGACACTGAATTGTAATCCAGATTTTGTAACTCTGTGGGAGAGTGGGCTGTTTCTGATTCTTTTTTTTGAGGTGAGGTTTTCCTTCTAGTCATTTTGCTCAGTGCAGAGTGGCCAAAAACAAGTTGTATTGGGAAAAGGAGAAAAAGAGAGAGAAGGAAAGAAAAGAGAAAAGAGAAAGAAGAAAAAAAAAGGGGAAAAAGAGAAGAAAAAGAGAAAGAAAAAGAAAGAAAGGAGAAAAAAGAAAAAAAGGGGGGGCGTGGGGTGGGGGAAGCAATCAGAAATCAAGAAGAAAGAAATAAAAAAAAGCACAAAACAAAACAAAAACAAAAACAAAAAAAAAAAGAAAACAAAAGCAAAAACAAAAAAACAAAAAAAAGACTCGGGGGAGTATCTTCCAATTCTGTATACTTTAAGTCCCTTGACTTCCCCTGGAACTGGTCCGTGTCGCTGGTCTTCTGGGGGAGGGGCCTGCTGTGCTGATTCTCAGGTGTTAGCACTTGGGGGAGCTGCTCTGCCCCCTGCCTGGTGCAGGGCTCAGTGGGGTTGTTCACCCCGTGAGGCCCCGGGAGGAAGCCACAGTGGCGGGGGCAGCTCTGGGACCCTGGAGTCAGCCCCCGCAGTAGCTCCGGGGCTCTCCGTCTGCAGGGCCTGGGGGGCTCCCGGGCGGGGCCGCTGATCTGCTCAGCTCCAGGCAGGAGCGTCCTCGCTGTCCTGGGCCCTCCCGGCCTCTGCCTGTCCCAGGGGAGGCCGCATCCTGGGCTGTGTCCCGGCGCCCTGTGCTCCGGAGCCTGCGCTGTTGGATTCGCTCCCGCCCCGCAGCCCCCTCCGCGGAGCCGCCGCCCGAGCCCCTCCGAGCTGCTCCGGGTCCCGCCGAGCGCTGCAGCCCTTAGGGAGCTCGGGGCACCTCCCGGGGCGCAGTTCCTCTGTTACTGTCCCAGGGAGCCCGAGGGCATCCCCGCCTTTCTGGGGATCCTGCTCCAATTCCCCGGGAGCCCCTTTCCTCGGGGAAGCTTGGTGCAGCTCCTGCTCCTCCGGGACGGGGCTCTCCTGTCCTGGGGACACTCGCCCCGGCCTCAGCCCGGCTCCTCGCGGGCCCCTCCCCCTCGGAGGCCTTTTGTGTCTTTATTTCTTTTTCCCCGTCTTCCTACCTGGATAGAAGCGCGAACTCTTCTCCCTGTAGCGTTCCAGGTGGTCTCTCTTTAAAACTCAGGCCGAATTCGTAGATTTTCAGGATGATTGGAAGGTTTTCTAGGTAATTTGTTGGGGACGGGTGATGTGGGGACCCTACTCTTCCGCCTTCTTGCCCCTCCCCCTTATTTCTATTTTTAAGACATTATTTATAATTCTTTTTAAAATTGCTTTTAGTGATTTTCCTATAATTTAAAATGTGCACCTTTATTAATCAAACTACTTTCAAGTAATTTACGTGCAGTTTAAGGACCTTACAACATTATACTTAACAATTCCTCCCTGCCCCTTTGTGTGTGTGTGATTTGTGTCATACATTTTACATACATGACAAACACAAAATATTGTTGCTTTTTTTTTTTTTTTTTGCTTTAGACAGTGAAGTCATCTTTTACAGTAATCAATAAAAAATAATAAATTTTAAAACTAACTTATTTTATTTCTGGCTTTCCTCATTTGCTTGTGTAGATCCATGTTTTCATCTGGTGTTCTATTTCCTCTGCATTCAAATCTTTCTTTAAAATCCCTTGTGGTGCAGGGCTTTGGCAATAAATTCTTCTAGAGTATCTCAGTCACAGAGACTCTATTTTTTTCTTGATTTTGGAAGGATCCTTTCACTGGATGCAGAATCTGGGTTGTTGGATTTTTTTAATTCACCAGCACTTCCAATTTGCCTCTCCATTGTCCTTCCACCTACCTGGGCTTATTAGAAGTCTGTATTTATTACTTGTGTTGCTGTGTTTGCCATATTTATTTGTCTTCATTTACTTGTAAGATTTTCTCTTGGCTTTTTTTTTTTTTTAGTAGTTTGCCTTACATAAATCTATGTGTGCATTTTATTTTTCTTGCTTGATGTTTTCTGAACTATTTGGTTCTGTGCTTTTGTGTATATCATTAATTTTGGAAAATATTTGGGAATTATTGCTTCAAATATTTCTTTGTCCCCCCCTTCTCTATTCCCCTTATATGGTTCCAATTTCATGTATTTTAGTCATATTTGCTGTAGAAGCACATATGTGTGTGTGTGTGTGCACTCAGGTTTTTTTTTTTTCTCTTATGTTTTAATTTTGGGTAATGTTTATTAATCTATTTTCAAATTCTTGATTCTTAGCTTGGGTAAGTTGAGCCTGATGAGCCTAGAGGAAACATTTTTTTACTGTGTTTCATTTCTATCAATTTCATTTGATTTGTTTCTTATAGTTTCTATCTCTCTGATAAAATTGTCCTTATGCTTTTTTTTTAAAAAAATATTTTGTCTATTCATGAGAGAGGCAGAGACATAGGCAGAGGGAGAATCCTGCAGGGAGCCCAATGTGGAACTCAATCCCAGGGCCCCGGGATCATGATCTGAGCTGAAGGCAGATGCTCAACTATTGATCCACCTAGGTGCTCCATCCTTATGCTCTTTCATGTTGTCCTTTGTTTCTTTCAAAGCTTTTTACATATAAACTATAAATTTTTAAATTCCCTTTCTGATAATTCTAATAGCTCGGTCACATTTGAGCCTGATTGTGTTGATTATTTTGTCTGTTGACATGGATTTGTTTTTCTTTTCCTTGATTTTTTTTTCTTGGTGAAAGATAGACACCTTGTGTAGGATGATAAAGAATCAGATAAATATATATATTTTTGAAATCCTGGAAGTTGGCAGGTCTTTCTCTGTTAGAGCTTTTTTTTTTTTTTCAAAGTATTGAATTAGCCTTTTCAGGAGTTGAGCTAGAGTTGAAGTTTATTGTTGCTATAGTCAAATTCCTCCAGTATTTAACTGTATTTAGAGTAAGTTATTATGTCAGAAGATAGAATGCTTTAACTTGTTACTCGGTGTTTGTCAACTTAGTAAGAGGGAATTGGGGACAGTTTGCTCTGATATTCTGATTATGTTGCAATTTTCAGCAAGCATTGTGTCCTCGGGCCCCATGGGTGATATGTGGGGTTTCTATTATTATTCTTCTCCCATAGCTCAGAAAAATTAGGTACGGTTATAATGTTTGACTAAGTGCCAGAGCATGTAGGAATGGAAAGAAAACCCTAATATTTTCAGCTAAGCAGCTTTTGAATGATTATTACCAGGGAAAGGAAAACTATTCTGGAGATTTCTTGAAAAGGAAAATTAGAAAGAAGATATATCAAGTAGCTTTTGGAGGAAAGGAAGAGAAAATTTGTTCTGGAGACACTGCCTAGGAAAAGAATAAAGAGAAAATATACAGGAAAGCAAATAAACTATTTAGTATTTATCTTATTACTATTGTAATAAGATAATGTAATTACAATGGTAATAAAATAAAAGTAACTAGAAGTGAGAGACTTTTCTTTTATATGCCTAAACAAAGACGAGGTAATTCATTTCTAAAATACTCAATATTAGTGATTTTCTGACTCAGACTTGTATTAATACTATTCTTTCTGGATCTTCATCTTTATCACTATATTGTTATCCTGGAAAACTCCTCATACTCAAGATGCGGCACTGGGGACTATCATTCTCATTGTTGTGAGACAGTGGCTTGTTACATAAATGAGCCAAAGATGACCCCTCTATATTGGCTTCCAGGCTTTTTTGGTAACTTCACAGCATGCTGACACTCATTAGCTCAAAAGTCCATAGGCTCCAAACCCAAAATTTTACACATTCAATGGTTTTTATACTAGTCTAAGAAAGTGGATATGCCATTGCTGTTTGCCATTTTAGTACCTGTCTGCTCTGCACAGCCTGTGAAACTATACTCTGCATCTAGTGGCCAGTGATAGAATAATCTTGTGATTATAGGACCCAAGCAGTTGTCCTTCAGTGTCTTTGACCAGACACTCCCCACGGTACTGCTGAGTGACACCATCTGGACTCAAGCCTAGTCCGTGATTTTCTCCCCAGGCAAGTTCTCTTGCCCCTTCTACTCTCATTGCCATAAGCTCCTGTCCAGTCCCTTGATGTGAGGGACCTCCTCTCTCATGGAACCCTATTCAAGTACCACCTAACAAAATGTGTTACTGTCTCTCAAGATCTCATTCTTTCCCTTAATCGGCACCCAGAGCACTCAATGACCCTCTTTCAGTGGCTCCATTCCTAGCTGAAGGGAACAACTCTCTCTGCTTATTCGGTTTTGCTGGGCTACTATTAAGAATCCCAGTTAAGATTGATTGTCAGGATGCTTTTGTTCTTAAACTTAGAAAACTTTCCTGAAGTAACTGATAGACTAGGACCAAGAAATGTTTCATGCAATACTATCTAATGAAAATAAGACACTCTCTACCTGTATTTTTTGTTTGTTTGCTTTGTGTGTGTGTGTGTATGTGTGTGTGTGTGTGTGTGTGTGTGTGTGTGTTTAAACCTGATGTGGTCAAGATGGAAGCTAGCAAAACTAGCAATGTCAGTGTGTGACTACCTGCAGAAAATGTTTGGCTATCATGGCAGATACATGGTGCACAGCCCAGGCTTCAGTGGTTCCTGCCCTAGCATTCTGCCCTCCATCAGAACAACCCACAGATTTTCCCAGAAGCATTTGAGTCATGTATCTAATGGTCACCTCTGAGGATCAAAAGGGAGTGTACAATGAGCATTTCAATAACTCCCAAAAGTATTTACTAATATTCTCATATTGAATTCCATATTTGGGAGTTGCAGTCTGTTTTCGGATAGAGGGTTAGTCATTTTGTGAAAAAGCAAATTCGTTGCAAATACTTAGTTCATTGATCACATCAATTAACAGGGAACTCAAGGAACTTTTGCATTTTTAACCATCCATTTCTGGATCAGTTAAACGAGATCAGGAGTCAGGAGGACAGTCTACATTATAATAAAGAAAAAGATATATGCAGAATGGCAAGCATGCAGGTTTGTAGTCATAATGAGGTTAGGAGAACAAACATAAGGCATCTGTATTCATTAGGTGCCTTTTTCATTGAGCTTGTTTTCAGTAGCTGAGTGCCCCGGTTATTTTCTACATCCTACTCAGCAACTGAAGATAATTTTAGCATGTGATAATTCTAAAATACTTTCTTATCTTCCTTATCTTACTATAGAAGAAAACTGCCCTGATTTTCTTAAATGCACTTAACACTTATGTAGGTAAGCCTTAGTATCATGAGGTGTTAATGACTCACCTAATTAGATGATATATCATCAGGGCCCTGAGCTATGTTTTTCCACAAAGAAACCTTCCTTTTCCTGCACTTGACTTTACTTTTTTCCAGATTTACACAAAGCATGAACAAATAATACTCTAACAACAAATGCTGCAATTTATTATGAGTTAATTATACGCTAGACATGGTGCCAGTTGCTCCACATATATTAACCCAAGTGATAGGATATCATAGAATAAAGTATGCTTTTACGTATTAGGAGTTTGAAATTAATAAAATACATATTGGATGAAACAGATGACACCAAGGTATGCATCTTGCAAATTATCTATCCCAATGACCTCTTATTAGCAATTTGTATTACTATGTGGGAAGTCAAGAAACATATGAGAACCTCGAACACATAAACATCTTCAACTTTGTATGTAAGAGTATATATTTAAATTATCATTGCATGACCCCAAAATTTGTTCTCATTAATGGAGAAAGTACCAGGAAACATATCCTATTTAATCT
The DNA here is from genome assembly GCF_048418805.1 of Vulpes vulpes. NCBI lineage: Eukaryota > Metazoa > Chordata > Mammalia > Carnivora > Canidae > Vulpes > Vulpes vulpes. Next base: position 52,755,013 of record NC_132784.1, on the reverse strand, counting down.
TCATACCATACATAGTTATTTTTGTCTTTAAAAAGTATGGATTTGCCATGAATTAATAAAGAAAGAGAGTAGTTACTTCACTTAGCAGTTATTTACTTAGTGAACGGCTTGACACTAGTCTGATTTTAAAATATTTTCTAAAGCTTAAAAAATGTCTGAACCAACCACTTTTCTCTGTTTCAGTGTTGAATGCTCCTTTTGTTTAACTGTTTGATCTTGCTTTTATATATAAAATACTTTTAAAAAGAGCTATTTTTCGATTTCTTCTAATATAATTAGATCCATTAAGTAGAATTATTTAATATCGAGGGATATTATGGGAAAATAAAACGTCCCTGGTTTTCTCAGGGCTCTTGTAGAACACCCAGCCTTGTAAGACTCTTCAGATATCAGAAGACTTACATCTGTAGCCATTTGTAGAGCTAATTTCTCTGATCCCAAATGGAAAGTTTCTCTTTTGTCCTGGATAGAGCCAAATGCTTACAGCCTGGGTAAGTCCCAGGAGACCTGAGACCAGAGCATTTTCTTCCGTGATATTTATGGTTAGAGATGAAGCCTTAGAACTTGGATATCTCTGTTGGTCTCCAAGAAATGAAGAAATGGGCACCATGGTGTTCAAAAGTGGAGAACATTTCCTGACTGAAGGGTTGGGTGGAGGAGCTAGCTCCCTCATCTCAGGGTGCTGGCAGTTGGGCTGGGTCAGAAAGAGAGAACAATGAACGCCTTGGGACTGTTCTCCAGAGGAAAGGTAGGTACAGGCAGCAAGTTCTCCTGAAACAAATTCTAGACACTTCAGTTCCTGGAGAAACAACTGTCCCCAAGGATGTACAATAGAGCCATGAGTTCAAGATGCTGCTGTCTTGGATCTTTGCAGACTTGGGGTGGGGGCCCCAGGATTCCACACCTTAAAGTCCATGTCCCTGTCTGGGAGTTTGATGGAGTGTGTGGGGATGGCCTTTGGCTTTCCGGAAGCTGATAGACTTGCTGCCTGAGATTACTGCAGTGCCCTCTTGTGTTCCAGGCTTGGGTGGCCCCATCTCTGCATAGCCTCTGGGCCAGAACCTGGTCCCCAGCACCTGGCTGTCTTCTGGGGCAATGTGTCATTGCACTGTAACTTTGCACTCAGTGGGGCATCCTCAGGGATTGTGGTTTGCCTGATGGGTGGCTGAACCAGACTTTTTAAAGATGAGTCTCGGGTGCACCTGGGTAGCTCAGTGTGTTAAGTGGCTGACTCTTGATTTCAGCTCAGGTCATGTCTCAGGGTCCTGGGACGGAGCCCTGTGTTGGAGCTCCACATTCAGTGCAGGCTTTGTTTGAGATTCTCTCCCTCTCTCTGCCCCTCCACCCACTCATCATACATGCCACACTTGCTCATGCTATCTCTAAAAACAAAACAAAACCAAACAAAGCAAATCTTAAAAAAAAAAAAAAGAAAGAAAGAAAGAAAGAAAGAAAGAAAGAAAGAAAGAAAGAAAGAAAGAAAAGATGAGTCTGGGACCAGGGGCCTTCAGCACCGGATCAGCCATGCATTTCTCATCCCAGGGCTCCCTTGCTTGTCGATAGGAAAGAAAAAAAATGGATGAAGTGCTAGAATTTAGAGACAGACCTATTGTGATCTTAAAAGGTGAGACTTCTGATAGCTCCTGAAGAGATTTATTTACATATCAAAGGGCTAGGATTAGATTTTGGAAGCATTACATTTCCAAGAATGCTCTTCCAGAGGGGAGAGGGACAGGAGCCTCCAACTCCTTTAAAAACAGGGACAAATCATTTTTCCTTGTCCCTCAGCTGTGGGCACCCAGCTACTGTGTGGGACAGTTGACCTGGCTCTCACAGTAGCCCCAGGGGTAAGGGAGATGGCAAGATGCACTTATTAATAAAACTGCTTTTGACCAGAACACCTCTTTCATAAACTCAAGATAAAATTAATAAAGGCAGATATCAAAAACCCAACACTTATCTATTTTATATGATTGTATTGGATAACAGGTAATAAAGTAAGAACTGCAAAACTTTTCTGTATAAGATAGTATTTTGTCATCTCTCCCCAAGTACGATGTCCTGATATAGTAGATTTCTGACATTAGCCTCTTTTGAAAAAGATACGGTTCATGTCTCTAAATAGTATATTCTGATAAAAAATTAGATTTAATAACTGCATTCCTTTCTTTTATTTCATATCTGAGTATGCCTGTCATTAATTTTAATCAGACATTCTACTCAATTATAAATCAAGGTATCAATTTTTTTTTAACTTAAAACCATACTTGTAAATCGACTCATGATGTTTATCCTGAGGCCCTACAAAAAATATGAAGGGCCTTTGCCAAAAATATTATCTGAATTAATGTTATTCTTGTAGTATGTGTATTCTAATGGATCATCCCTTAACATTTTCTACCACATATTTTATGAATGTTGAATTTGTTGATTAGAATATTTTGCTAATCAAAAGACTGTGACCATGCTGTTTTATTGTATTTAAATATGAAAGTGTAAATTAATAATTTACTACATTTTCCACTTTAAACCACTGATTTTATTATTAGTTTAACAAAGTCCTTCTGCCACCAGAGACCGAATTAAACTGTAGTCAGCTATACTTTCCTTCTTTATGCTGAAAGATTCAGTGAAGTTCCACTTGAGAAGACTCTGTTACACTTCGGATAATGTACAGTAAAATGTATATAATATCAGCAGCCAGTTAGCCCATCATTATATATAACATTGCATGTCCATGACGTCATAGAAGGTGATGAATGAGGTGAGGACCATCAGAAAACAGGAAAGAGCCAGTTACTAACGTCTTAGGATGTATTAGAAATATGCGAATGCTTTTTTTATTTTTGCTTTTTTTATTTTTTACTGGGCTTGAGAAAGGCGTGGGAAGTAATAGGAAGGAAATGGATCGCAGAATTACCCCAAATGACAGGTTCCTGGAGGAAGATTGTACACTATTAGGCTAAAACTTCCTCCATTCATTTCAGCACTTTTGCTAATGCATGGGTTAGAATTTTGAAGGGTAGAGACAGTGGGCAGGGAGCAGCTGGGGGGTAAGGGGCGCACTGGTTCCTTTAGGTCACTGCACATGCAGTGAAGCCCAGGGTGAGTACAGGATGCGCAGGAAACTCGCAGGGAGATGTTCTGGGTCCAGGCTCCCGGCGAGCATGCTGTGATGGAATGCATGTGCAGGGCTCACCCTTTGTCAGGGGATGAGACCCGTGAAGGAAATGGATGCTCTGGGGAGTCAGGTGACCCTCCAGCCAGCACGTATAACACTGAGAAGCAGGATCAATAAGTGCAGCTGGGTCCTAGAAGGAGGTCAGCAGGATCTGGAGAACGTTTTTTGTTTTTTGTTTTTTAATATTTATTTATTTATTTATTTATTTATTTATTTATTTATTTATCTATCTATTTATGATAGTCACAGAGAGAGAGAGAGAGAGAGAGAGAGAGAAAGAGAGAGAGAAAGAGAGGCCGAGACACAGGCAGAGGGAGAAGCAGGCTCCATGCACCGGGAGCCCGACGTGGGATTCGATCGGTCTCCAGGATCGCGCCCTGGGCCAAAGGCAGGCGCTAAACCGCTGTGCCACCCAGGGATCCCTGGAGAACGTTTTTAGCAAAAATTCATAAAACAGGATTCTTCTTTTTTTCTGCCAATTAAAAGCATAGCTACACCAGGAGAGGTTTAAAAAAAAAAAAAAAGGCAACACAAAGTGGGGAAACAGTAACATCGAAATATTATAATGGTTTTGTTTTGTAATACTATTGGATTTTCTTCCCCTTCAGGTAGGGCCCTGAGCTTTTCCAGTGATGTCTGAGCTTAGTGCTGAGAAGACCTACAAAGGAAGAAAGGAAGAAGACAACACAACTACAAGTCAAAGCAGTGTCCTGCAGATGAGGAACTGGCTAGAGTCAACACCCTCTCTGGGCATTTGCTAGGCATCAACCCTTCCCCACCACACTCTTTGGGAGTTTCCCAGATGCTCACCCGGTGGGGGTGCAGGGGTGCCTGGAACACTGCAGAGGGGTAGGAGAGATGCTCAAGGAGCTCTTTGCAATTTACCTTTCACTTATGAAAGCGGTACCTTACAAGATCCGCTAATACGCACTAGCGAGGGGGTTCCTTCAAGTAATTATGGCTCTTTTAAGAAATTCGAAGAGAAAACAAGGGATATATATAAAGTCCTGCATCACAAAGAAAAAATAAACACAAGAAAAGACAGAGCATTCTATTTTCTTTTTCTATTTTTTTTTCCCCTGGGTGGTTTCTTTTTACTTATCTTAGCCACGTTTTCTGCTCCAGTGATTTCTAAACACATGCACACTTGCATCACCTAGGAGATTAGATCATAAGTACTTTCATATATCATTTAAATAGCACAGATGTCAAAAACAAGATACACCATGGCCATGGCAGTGTTGGCAGTTACCTATGAACCTTTTGAACCACAAAACTGAGGTCATTGTGAATTTCCAAACTTCATTCATTGGCTTCCTCTTGGAAGGAAGCACATGGAATTGGCCTTCCCAAAATTTTAGAGAAGAGGAATTGTATCGCCCCAAATGGCTAAGCTAAAAGATACATTGGTTAATTCCAAAGGAACTGGGAAAATCGTGGTTGCTATCTTTATGACAGTGACATATTGTGCAGGGAAGTGAAAGTGGGTTATGTTAAGGTGGCATGATTCAGACCATGAGGCAAGATTGTGAAATGAATTAGAAAAAAAAAAAAGTCAGATCTTTACTTTTAAATATATTATGTTCAAATCTGAGGAGTTGTTTATTTCTTCTACCATTTTTTTCTCCTCAGCCAGTGGCAATTTTGAAGACTTTCATTCAGTGGCTGTGCTTTAGATAATAGCTCACTCCTGAGGGATTGTTTTTGCTTTGCCTTTATCTCTGTACTTGCCGATTGGATAAGTGACTCGATAGGACTTCACGTAACAGTATTGCTGTTGTGATAAAAACACTCAGAATATATATATATATATATTTTATTGAACAAGTTTGTCTTTTCATATGACAAGAGATTGTAAGTTTCATAAAACCTAATTTAGGATGTGATATCATCAAGAAGAAATGAACCTAACATAAGTCTTTTTCAAGAAAATTGCATAATACATTGAAGGTAAAGTGTTCTCATTCAAAAGCTGAAAGAGAGAAAGAGAGAGAGATTTGGTAAGAGAGAGATTTGACAATGACAACCAAGAAACTACATGATCACCTTACCTTGAATTATGTCTTTAATAACAATTTATATAAAATGTCCTAGTTGTCTGCTAATACTAAATATATATCAAGTACAGCTCAAACTTTAAAATGTAATTAGTTAAAATAGTTCATAGAATACCTCCACACCAAACCTAAGTATGTTGAATATTGAAGTGCTAACTGAAGGTGAGGTCACAGAGCTATTGAATTGGGCACTGGATCCCTCTATCTTTAGTTTCCAGCTACATAAATTCATGGTTTACATGTGAAATTGTATTTTTCCTGTTATGTACATTTCCTCTTGCTTTCTCTGATTTTTTTTTTCTGCTTTAGAGGAAAACAAGTTCTCAGGTAGAATTTAAAGTGATGGTAAGCAATGCATGGAAATAGCGCAGGATCTGCGGGACAGGCACCTGCCGTCCTGGACTGGCATTCTGCAGGTGGGCAATTATTGAACTTCATTTTAAAGTGCGGAGCATGGCACAATATTCACAGGGAGTTATGATGTAATAGAAGGATGGAGTATCAATATTTTTTAAAAAAATATTCGTAAACTGAAACATCATACAAATGTTGTTTGTAGGGCTTATTTTAAGAGAAAACCTTATTGTTCCTCAGGCCCAGGGGGCAGAGTCCCACTTTCTCCTCTTCCATCCCCATCCATTGCCACCTGGGTCACTGCATGGTCATGTAACACTGCTCTACCTGAAAGCATTCTTGAAACCCTGAAACTCCAACCTCCAGGCCCTTGGCACACCTCCCATTTCCTGTGCCTTTTCTCCTTGTGACCCTGTTTCTCAGTAAAATGGATCTTTCTGGCTCATCCTCATTTCCTAGCCTCTCTTGCCTCCCGGAGGACCTTGCGATCTTTCCTTTCCTTCTTGCAGGGACTCTTTCATCCTTTCCTTTTTCAATTCCTGTTTTTCCAGTGATGGGCCCTGGGGGAGCTGAGTCCTCATTTCCTCCATTCTCACGTTGTTCATCACTGAGAGCAGCACAGTCTGTAGACACAAAATAGGTGTAGACAGCTGCCTGTCTTCACAGGAGTGCACAGGAACCACCTGCACACACATGTCCCTCCCTAACACATAAGGCTGTGAGACATTTAAGTACCTTAAAAACAATTCAGTAAGCGATGAATGCAGAATTTGATGCAAGTGTTCTTCTGGAGTTCCAGCATCCTGTGACCATGATTGCCGTGGTGGTGGAATCATGGAAAGTTCACATGGACGAATCTTTGCACACCTCAGCTGGGCTGTTGTACAATCTGTATAAAATTTTTTTCACACTGCTGTTCTAAACCTCAAAATCCTCAAAGGCACAGTTCCAGTCCACTTTTGCTCCATTGTTGACCTAATATCTATACTTTCTTAGCTCAAGCAAATTCAAGTGAATTAAGTGCCCATCTCCTATTGGAAAATTGCTCTGCATGTATATTTTTCCTATTTTCCATACATATATATATATATATATATATATATTTATATATATCTTAACATGTACATGAACCCTCTTCCCCACCTGTTTCTTTTTTTTCCCACCTGTTTCTATCATCAGTTTCTCCTCTTATTTCTTTTGGTGGAACCCCAGTCCTTAATTTATTAATTCATTATTCTTTTTCTGTTACATACTCAGATTTACAGATTCTGTCTACCAGTATGTCTTTCATCCTTAAAAATAATTATTCAAGCTCCCATCTCATTAAAGTTTACTCCTTCCCCCTAACCCTGATGTCTCAAAGGATGAACTCAATACCTTCCCTGCAAGACGCACACCATTCTATTTTCCTGTATCAGTACGTGGCACTGCGTTCCATATGTGCAACAGCTTTATATGGGGCGGGGGCGGGGGGAGGAGAACGTTAATTCATCTCTGTATTATTTGGACTGGAGGATTGAACTTCACGCCAAAAAGGTGAATGATGAATAAAATTTCTTAACTTCAAGTAGGTTTTATTTATTCATTTATTTTTTTAAAAGATTTTATTTATTTATTCATGAGAGAGACAGAGAGAGAGGCAGAGACACAGGCAGAGAGAGAAGCAGGCTCCATGCAGGGAGCTTGATGTGGGACTCGATCCGGGGACTCCAGGATCATGCCCCGGGCCGAAGGCAGATGCTCAACCGCTAGGCCATCCAGGGATCCCTCAAGTAGGTTTTAAATGTTGAGTTGACTTAATTATTGTGACATTGTTTCAAAACACATTTTGGGATAGTTGCATTAAATATTTCAAAGATGTGATAATCTGGACATACTTCCTAACTAAACATATTTAAATTTTACAGTAATATTTTCCATACACTTAGGCATCTTAGTGTTCCTCAGTGTTCTGATACAGGCTCCAAAGTTGTCAATAATTGTTTCATATACTTCCCACCATTATTTTACTTAACACACACACGTACACACACGCACACATGCACACGGGCATGCACACACAAATTGGAATGAATGTCAAAGTTCTTTAGATAAAGTTATCACAATTTTAATCTAAATATATCTTTATTTATTTATTTATTTATTTATTTATTTATTTATTTATTCATGAGAGACAGAGAGAGAGAGAGAGGCAGAGACATAGGCAGAGGGAGAAGCAGGGTCCTCGCAGGGAGCCTGATGTGGGACTTTATCCTAGAACCCTGGGATCACGACCTGAGCTGAAGGCAGATGCTCAACCGCTGAGCCACCCAGGTGTCCCTAGAAATATCTTTTAATACAAATGGAGCACACATTATTATTCTAGGAATTGAGATAAACTGAATATCCATGGACATACCCTACAGGTTATCTCACTTTCCTGGTATAATAAACCCTGTGTGTTCTGAAATAGTCATCATAGTCACCAATTCATAGCATTTCTTACTTAGAAAGCCTGGGTACCTTAGGGGTCAAGAGCATAGACTCTTGACTTAAGTTCAAATCCCAGCTTTGCCACTGTGTAGCTTTGTGACTAGGTAAATTTAATAACCTCTCTGTGCAGTACATGGTGATAATGCTGACCTACTAAGGTGGTTGGGAGGACTATGTAAAGCACTTAGTGCCTAGCATGTAGGAAGTGTCAGATAGATGAGTTTTTGTTCTTGTTATTTAGAAAGAGCTACACTGAATATGTATTGATGTTACACATTCATTTGCTAAATCAGGGCTTTCATTAGAAAAGGTAGATTTATAGAATGGTACCTCATGATTAAAATAAAGAAAATATTCCTTTCTGGAATCCATTTAAAAAATCTATTTATTTTAAAAAGACAGAGAGAGAGAGAGAGAGAGAGAGAGAACCTGCATGCACAAGCAGGGGAGGGGGAGAGAGAGAGGGAGAGGGAGAGGGAGAGGGAGAGGGAGAGGGAGAGGGAGAGGGAGAGACAGATTCCTCAAGCAGACTCCCTGCTGCACACAGAACCAGATGTGGGGCTCAACTCTGGGACGCCAAGATCATGATCTGAGCCCAAACCAAGAGTCAGATGCTCAAATCCACTCAGCCACCTAGGTACCGCCAAAAGTCATTTTTAAAAAATACTTTATTTATTTATTCATGAAAGACACACAGAAGGGGAGGCAGAGATACAGGCAGAGGGAGAAGCAGGCTCCATGCAGGGAGCCTGACATGGGACTCCATCCTGGGTCTCCAGGATCACGCCGTGGGCTGAAGGCGGCACTAAACCGTTGAGCTACCGAGGCTGCCTTCAAAAGCCATTTTTAATGTAAAATTTATGACTGTATATTTTAAAGAGGTAAGAGTATAAATAACAAAATATGGTTCTCAAATAGTCTAAAAATAGTTTATTTTCTGATGTAAATCATACAATTATATAGAAAATTCATATTAAATGATCTCATGGTAAATTTGATGTATTTTTTGGTATGTTTTGTGTCCTAATATGATAGAGCCTCAGCTCTTTGTATTTATTCTTTTCTTGATTTTTGGATTGAATTCTACAAACAAGGTTGCCTGTTGTGATTTTGTCCAAAAAAAATTCGTAAATACAAAGATGTGCCACCTATAATCCATACACGCTAGCTTTGTGAAAATTTTAGTGAATATCCTTTCCAATTTTTTCCATACCAATAAAATAATCATCATGAATGACTGAGAGCACTGCATTTCCAATTTTTAGATACTTCTGTGTCCCACTTACGGTGCTATGCTGCTTGTGTACAATCAGCTCATGTTTCCTCCCAGCGGTCCAATTAGTTTGGTATTATTATCTTTATTTTATAAGCAAAAAAACTGAGGATTAGGAAGCTTAGATAACTCACCCAGTTCACCCATTCCATATGGGGCAGTACTGGGATTGATTGACTCCAAACTCCTTGTATTTTGAAAGAAAACATTTTTACAAAGCTGAAATTGTAGATTTCTTCCAAATGTATAAATCATGACAAATCTAAATTTTATAAAGGGATTATTGGAGGCAGTCTGCGCCATTAAGATATGTGCTACATCCTCTTGCTCTTGCTCATTTTAGTAACGTCGGGGAATATGTCTTACTAAATGAAACACTCCGGAAATTGTATACTTTGTCATGCAGTTGCCAAGACTTTTGAGAAAAAACTGACACTGTTTTAAAGTTCATAATATATTGCAGTGTTTGAGATAATTGATTTTTTTTCTTATGGAAGAGGAATAATATGATTATAGAGGGCTAGCAAGAAATTTGGAGAAAACAAACCTCTCTAGTCTCAAGTTTATCACCATCTCCATGTCCTTACATATGCAAAATTCCATGTTTCAGTGTGTTTGTGGTTTTTGTAGCTGTTTTGCTGTTTTGTTCTAGTTCGGAGCCGAAGAATTTCCTATCCTTCAAGTCTGTTATTTTGCAGTAGATATTTCTAAATGCTGTGTGTGTTACAAATTGTCTTCAGAGAGATCCCTTTGAATGGTTTTAATATCTTCATAATAACCCAACATGGAGCATTTGGTCACTCTAAGTGTAAGACGGAGGTGAGAGGGTGGCTAATATGATTGCTTTGGAAATAAGTTGTGAATAAAGGGGACATGAAGAAGAGAATGTACCTAGTGCTGATTGACAGGCCGTTTCTTAAGTTATTAGAATGGCATTATATTTTGGGAAGAGAATTTCATAAACCCAGAGCAGAGTGTTGATGTTTATAAATTCTTTTCTTGATTTCTTATGAAATCTTATGAATCCAGGATCCTGCTTCCATGACTACCATTTTTATACATATTTGATTACTTTATATTGTAATTTACAACTCAAATGTGCACAACTCAACAGCAGTTGCAGAGTTAGAATTTAGCAGGTTTATAGCTTTGTTTGGCCCTCGGCACAAGTAATAAAATCCTAGCTTTAAGTACCACTGGGGTTTATAGAATGAAAACATCTGCATTATTATATTAAAATGTTCCTTCGTGTAATAAATATAACTGACAGTAGTGCATGACTTTCTTTATGAAAAATATGTTGATGGCAATCTAGTCTTAAATACTGAAGAAACTGCCGATTAAAATTTTATGGGCCTAGTTACCATCTAAATGCTCAACAGATGTCCTTATTAACAGTTTACTGCCGGGTATTCCTAATAAAAGTCTTAGTTAAGATTATTTTAAAAATACCCATGAAAACACTGTATTAACCTACCGTTTATTTTAATAGTGTTTCCTGTTTATTATTCTAATAAGTTCTTTGGGGTAATGTGGGTGTTTGAATGGATACAACTTTGAATAAGTTTTCCGTGATAATGTTCTAAAAATTTTAGTGTTGCCTAAATAGTGTTCGATGTTCTTTTTCCGAATCTGTGGGAGTGTTTGGAGGAGGCACACATACACACTGCCTTCAGACACTCAGCTTTACATCCTAATCTTGGGGTCATTAGCCCTTGAGGTTTGCCTGGGTCTGAGGATTTTCCTCTTGGAAGAGACAGTCTGGCTAAAACTGGGCAAAACACAGCAAACTGGTGTTCTTGTGTCTCTGTGGGTGGAAACACTAGAAAGCAGTGGCCAGAAGGAGAACTGTTTTCAATTAATAGTCTGCTCACCTAGATCTTCTCAGATCAATCCTATACACAATCTATCTTCCAAAACTGTTCAGGATGGGCCAGAACTTCCACCCATTTACTGTTCACCTGAAAAATGAAAATCACAGGGAGTCACAAATTGGTACCAGCATCATTTAAATTTTTGTCTGCAGTGAATACATGAAATGCCCCCTATCAGATGAAATGTACTATGTATTTGATTTGTTAATATTTTGCCTTCAAATACAATCCTACAATCCTTCAAATAGTCACAGAGACATGTGAGCAATTAATGGTTAACACAGTATTTTATCATGGACTATATATTACAATAGGCGGAAGGAAGTTTTTTGCCATCTATAAATATTCCCTCAGTTATTATTATATAAGTACCTATTATTTGGATTTGAATTTATTTAGATTTATTGGTTTATTAATTTATATTATATTGCATTTAAAAAAATTTTAAACCATTTTAAAAAATATTTATTTATTTTAGAGAGAGAGAGAGAGAGTGCTTATGAGCTGGGGGTGCAGAGGGAAAAGGAAAGGAAATCTCAAGCAGACACTGTGCTGAGTGTGGAGCCCAATGCTGGGTTCAACCTCACGATTCTGAGATCATGACCTGAGCCAAAATCAAGAACCAGTAGCTTAACCGACTATACCACTCAGGCACTCCAGATTGCTAATTTTTTTTTTTTTTTAACAAAAACACTCCAGACATTGTTACCTACACATTCTTGATTTTTCATGACTGAAAATTGTAATATCTATCTTGAGATTATGAAAATAAACATTTGTATTTTGGATGATGATAATGTGATAATTATGGTAAATTATAATCATATATCAACTATTGCCTAGAAAGAGGCATGTCAGAATTTGTGTAATTAGAATATGTATTTTTTAGCCTTAATTTGTTCTTTCTCAACCTATAGTCATTTTATTTTTTGAAAAGGAATCCATTGTCCTTTGGCTATTAAAGATAGTAATCTCTTAGTTATTGCGCAGGATATAGCACAAGGACTCTTTGAGACTTTGCAAGGTAGGGTTCTCCTTTTTGTGGCTTCTGCATATTTTAGGGACCACTTATGCACTGAGTTACAATTGTTAATGAATTATTAGCTGTTTGGCTTCCTGAGAAGAGGGAATTGGCTAATTTCTTTTTTTTTTTTATGATGGGACAGGTACTCAATAACTGTATAGCAGAATGAATAGCTAATAGTGTACATACAAGACTCTAGTAGAAATATGAAAACTAGAACAGATTTCAAAATCCATTGGTGGAATTAAATAATTAGTTGTATTATTACCTCACAGGTGCCTCTGGAAAGAGTTTTATTTTCTTTCTTTTTAAAAAAGATTTTATTTATTTGACAGAGAGAGAGGAAGAAAGCACAACAGGGAGAGGGGCAGATGGAGAGTGGAAAGCAGGCTTCAGGCTGAGCAAGGCGCCTGATGTGGGGCTTGATCCCAGGACCCTGAGATCATGATCTGAGCTGAAGGCAGACACGTCATAAACTGAGCCACCCAGGTGCCCCTGAAAAGAGTTTTCTTAATGTATAAAACATATTTGAATCAGAAAGGAAGTTATCTTTGTACCTAAACAGGTAATAACTAATTATATACTTTCCACAATGGTTTTTATTTTGTAAGTTCAAGTTCATTGCTGGACTGTCAACATAGGTTAACCATGTGCCCCCAATTTTAATTGGGAAAATATTTTACTCTTTTAACTATGAAGAATTTTCAGGACAAATGGTCATTAACACAAATAATTCTGAATTAACTCAAAGAAACATATTCAATTCTCGAGCATCAGCTAGAGTTGAGGAAGATACCATGACATAACCAGGAAATCACAAATTATATTTGCACAATTCTCCTGTCATTTGTGTTGAAGTAGCCATTCTCTGTCAAATATAAGCTTTTTAAAGCAATAAAAAAGGTGAACTATAAGCAGATAATAAGGTTTAACACATGATTAAAGATACATTCTTATAAATGCTATTTTTATATTTAAATTTGAGAAAAATGAAAACATGTACAATTAGTACCTCAGGACTGTTTTTTATGGTTAAAATATGCAAGTTGGGGATCCCTCTGTGGCTCAGCAGTTTAGCACCTGCCTTCGACCCAGGGCATGATCTTGTAGTCCCTGGATCAAGTCCCGCATCGGGTTCCCTTTATGGAGCCTTCTCTCCCTCTGCCTGTGTCTCTGCCTCTCTGTGTCTCTCATGTGTGTCTCTCATGTGTCTCTCTCTGTGTCTCTCATGAATGAATAAATAAAATATTTAGAAAACAAACAAATAAATAAATAAAACATATAAGTCAAATCCATTTGCTTCTTCTCTAAAAGATAGGAAACACAATTTATCCAGTTGTGTCCATATTAATCATTTATCAAACATTAAAAATCACTGATGTATAGAATAGAAGTGAAAAGTAAAGAATTTTTCTTAAATTAGGTAATAAATAGACTCAAATTATGTAATTCAAGCAGAGAGTAAAATGTCTTTGATCAATTTTTATTTAATCCTTCATAAAAGAATAAAATTTACTTTCTAAACCATTCTTGGTGTTTTTAATGCTGATCTCACATAGAGAGACCAAAGGCAAAGGGCAGAAATCAACCAAACCATAGTCAAGACTAATGGGACTGCATCCATATCTCATTACACAGCCTATTCCTTTAACTCAGGCACCCAGGTTTTCATCCGTGTTGGTTGGTCAGCCCTAGAACTAACCACTTCTCAAAGCCATTTTTCTGGTTACTGGAATAATGAATCTACCCCTGATTTTGTTTGGTGTCATCCAGTAACATTCAGTAACGTACCTTGTTGTCTTCTTGACACCTGGAGCTGGGCAAGTGGTTTTTGTTGGTATTGTGGGTTGTTATAAGAAAAGTAAATAAGCTCAGGAGAACATCTGAATAATGCAACAAATTTAAAACACAGAATGTCCTTTTTTTTTGTTGTTAGATAATCTCATAATTTAGACAGTCCCAGGATCACAATATTGCTTTAAGCTGAATCTGAATACTTTGCTCAGACCTACAGCCTAGGAGTGGATTTAATTTTTTTTTTAAGATTTATTTATTTATTTTAGAGGAAAAGATAAAAAGAGAGGGCTTGAGTGGGAGAGGCAGAAGGAGAGGGAGAGAGAATCTCAAGCAGACTCTATGCTGAGCAAGGAGCCCCACACGGGGGTCAGTCTCAGGAATCCAAGATTCCTGATACCCCACCTGAAACCAAGAGTCAGATGCTCAATCAACTGCACCACCCAGGCACCGCGGGAGTGGCTTCAATTTTAAAATCAAGTTAAACGATTTTATACAGCAATCTAAAAACCTTGGAGGCAAAATCAGCTGTCTTGAGGATAGGATGTTGGCATTCTGTTCACTATTTTTGTAGCTAATTATCGTGTAAATTAGTGAAAGATCCATGGTCGATGTTTTTCCATTTCCCTGTGTGACAGCTGACTTTATGTGTCTTCTTGGTTAGCCTATGGAACCCAGTTGTTTGGTCAAACACCAGGTTAGATGTTGTGAAGGTACTGACATTTGCAAGCACTTAGTTTTAAGTACAACAGCTGCCTCCATTATGTGGGTGGACCTTAGTCAATCAGTGTTTCCTGCCAGATTGCAAAGGTCAACATCTTACCTAAATTTCCAGTTTCTCATTTACAAAACCCCTCAGTCAAGTGAGTCAAATTATGTAAAATATCTCTCTCCCCAACACACTCCATCTTTCTCTCTTGTTATAAGGATGCCAGTAATATTGGGTTACACCCCCACACACACCATGTTGACTGGCTTAATTTTAATTCCTGTTTAAAGTCTCTATCTCTAAAAATAGTCATAGTCTGAGGTTCTGGGGTTAGCACTTCAACATAATGGATGTTAAAGGAACACAATTCGGTCTATACACTCATTTTTCAAAAGCTACCCCAAGTAATCGCAAGAAGCAGAGTACAGGGAACTCTGTCACCCAGGGAACAGAGAAGCTGTCACCAATATATACCCTCTGAATGTCTAAGAATAAAATGATTGAAAACAATAATTTATGATAATGAAATCAAAATTGTGCTTGATGTTTGGAAATTCATAGAAACTAATCTCAAGTAGTTTTTTTTTTCAAAATCTGAAATGTGATATGTTCTCAAAGTAGATTAATTCTTAAGATTCAATTTGATATATAGCATTTCTTATGAGTAGATCCTGTAATTTCCTGTTGGAAATTACATCATATGTCCTATGTGTTGGGAGAGATGAAGATACCATGCCCACAGTGTAATTTAGCTCCAAGAGACAATGCCAATAATTGAACCATTCCTCTTTGTTAGTGACTTTCTCCCTCCCCATCTCTTTAGTTTCTAGGAGTCTTATGTCCCATGTGACTTGAGAGTCAACTCCTTTCCATTGAGAAAAATCAAAGAAAACAGCATGCTGTAGAAAGAGTATGTATGTGAGTTTGTCTGGCTGTATCGTGGGTAAACAACTGGGATATCAGATTTGCAACCCTCCAGATATTTCTGCTCTGTGAAATACAATAAATAATTTGAAAAAATATTTTTACACTCTGTTCATTCTAAAGAAATAAAACCTTAGGATCTTGTTTATATCATAGTATTAGTCTTGAGACAATTACCACTATTACTTTCTTTCTTGAAATAATAATGGATGGGAACAGTGGCAGGGATCATTTTAGAGTCTAGACTCGAAATTAACCTGGTAGATAAATTAATAGAGCATGCATCTGAAATCTGAGAATCACAAACATTTGTCTGGTTATATCCACAATTCAGCAAACTTTCATTAAATAAAATGAGATGCAGAACTAAACTAAACTAATAAACTAATAAAATTCTGTTGCATGTGGATATATTCACTGGTTGGTTCCCCTGACCACATAATTGCCTTATCAGATAAATATATAAAGTCATTATTAGGCATAATCATGTAGAATAGCTACAATAAAAAGACCAAAATGTACTTTATCTGTCAGCAAACATAGTTTCTACAGTCCTAATATTTTTTGACAATAAATGTTCTAATTTTCAAACCAAGATAGGTGCATGATTTCTTAAAAGTTACATAGATTCTATCAGGCTCCCTGCATGGAGCCTGCTTCTCCCTCTGCCTCTCTCTCTGTCTCTCTCTGTCTCTCTCTCTGTCTCTCATGAATAAATAAATAAAATCTTTGAAAAAAATTACATGGATTCTACATTGATTACAAGTACCATAGGCAAGAAAAAAGTCAATTATCTTCCAAATTTCTGATGTTGAAAATGTCTTTGTTCTAATTATAGACCTGCTTCTGTCCACAGATTTTGTGTGTGGTGTGTGTGTGTGTGTGTGTGTGTGTGCACATGTTGGATGCAGGTATGCAGACATGAAAGGAGTATCAGAAGATGTCACAGTGTAGAAAACCAAGAGATAGATAAGAAATGCTACCAGAAGTTTGTTATGAGTGTCAATCCTTTTCTAATGTTACTACTGGGAGTCATTAAGTACAAATTTCTCAGTCATTGCTGGCAATAACTAGTGCTGTCTGACATATTGGTCACTGTGTGCTCAATTTATTAAAAACTAAGCTATGCACCACTCATATAGGATTTTTAAATGCTTTGTTCTACATAAGTTATTTCATAAAAACTATTTTCTACAAAGTATGAGAGAATAAGCAGTGAGCTCTGTGGAATGCTCACAGGTGCCTTAAGCATCAGCTTCTGGTAGAGAAGTTAAATAAATAGGAACTTGTAGGATATTAACATACTACTAACTGGTGAGTAAGCCGAGACCTTGACAGAATGTACATCAATTTGTTTATGAATTAATTCTGCCTAGAAATGAAAACACTTTTGCCTGATATTTCATGCCAGGATGTGCATGAACATTTTATGTAGAAGAGAGATTTTTGGCCCGGGCTTCATAGATCTTAGCTACAAGAATAAGAACTAACTCTGCACAGATGTTGTAAGGATTATATGAGATTATACATGAAAATTGCTCAACCATGTGTTGCAAATGTGAAAAAAAAGTGTTAACTGCTATACATTTACATACAGTATCAACAGAACATTATTAAAAATATTTTTTGGACTTTATGACTTGTTAACATGTAGAGTATATATCATGTATTTGTCCAATGGACATTTATTGAACTCCAGTTGTATAGAAGGTGCTGTGCTATTTATAGGGAAGAACATAAAGCTTTACAATGTGCAGCTTTTAATAAGCTCCTCTAAACATAAGGGTGACCTGGTAATGACAATTATCACTGAATGATAATTGTTTCAGCCTACAAGGCTGACTCAGTAGATAGATAATCTTGTGGTAGACACACTGCAGTGGTCACCAAACCTCGTGCATATACCTCTTCCAGGTCCATAGACAGCCTACATTTTCCACTCTCATCTCATCAGTATGCCCCCATACTTACAATTTTGCTTTGTGTGGTCTTGATTACCCCTGATCAACCAAGGTCTGGGAATGTAATCCTCCTGGTATAGCTTCCAGAGGTCAATAGCAGCCTGGCACCATGCTGTGCTGCCTACATCCATCACTTACCTCCCTGCTTCTCATCAGGTGGGCAATTCATCACCTCACATCATCACAAGAAGGGTGAGTGCAGAGGGAGGGTCTTAAGAGAGAGAGGGCCTATATTCACATGACTTTTATTGCAGTTTTTTATAATTTTTCTTATTATTGATTGTGAATCTTTTCCTATGCCTAATTTATAAAGTAAGCTTTATCAGAGGTATGTGTGTATATATGGGAAAACCATAGTAAGTATAGGATTTGGTGTTACCTGCGGTTTTAGGCCTTCACCGTGGGTCTTGGAATACCTCCCTCATGGAGAAGGGAGGATTTCTGTAGTTTGATGGGGCCATGGCTAGATTCTGGTCAGTGAGATGTGGATGGGAATCATATGAGCCCCCCAGCCGAGCATTTGAAATCAGCTCACTCACAGGACTGTTTGGACTCTTGCCACAGTGACCTTAGTAGCTATGTTCCTGGAGGAGCAGCTCCAACATGAAGACACCTCCTGACATGCGCTGAACTTATCTGAGTGAGAAATAAACCTGCAGATCATGAGGTCATTGAGGTCCATGCGTTTGTATGTTACCACAGGACACTGCGATTCCCACAGTCTGATTTCCAGACCAGCAGTATGGGCATTGGGTTCTTGTTAAAACCTAAATTCTAGTCCTCCTCCCCAGACTTAATGAATCACAAACTAATATCTATACTTTCTTTTTTTCCCCTACTCTGCATGCTTGCTACTGGAAGCACTTTTTGGTTATAAATAAAGCTTTACTAGTTTGCTGTGAAGAAAAGGATTTAAGAAATGGTAAAATGCTAGGGTATTAATTATATGTTATAAAGAAACTGATGCCATACCCATACCAAATATATCCTAATTACCAATCAAATAGAAAAAATACTTTATGTGGATGATTCAACTTTACATCCCAGAGAGCACTCTAGCTTCCTTCTTCTCTTACTAATTACAGACTTAGGACTTTTTTTTTTTTTTTTGTCAGTTTTTAGAAATGGACTATCGATCTGGTTCAATAACAAATCAATGTTATGGACCTTTTCATTTTATTATATTCCCAAACAGAAACATGTATATTAGTCTACCCATTAAAAGCTGCATGCTATTTAAACGATTTTATCAGGGAAACCTAATAGATTTGGGCATGATGTTAAGAATGCACTCCATTGGGTTACCTGAGGTCAAACCCAGACTTTGCTACTTTCCTGTGGAAGGTGTTAAACCTCTTCTTTTTCATTCTCTTTATAGCTAAAATAGAGATGGTAATAACACTCATGTTATAACTTTGCTATACCTTTAGAATAAATGTTAGTATATATAAAGTACCAAAAGCAATGCCTGGCGCTTATTTAGCTCAGGATGATACTGAAATCAGGGGATCTGATGAACTGTTCTGAAACAACTCTATGGATTCCAAACAACACATTTAAAAAAATATATTGAAAATTTATTACAGAAATTAAAACTCATTTATAGTCAGCTTCTGCACCTTACAGACATGTGCCATGATCTTATTGATATATTTAGAGCACCTCACACCCTTATTTTGTAAAGATTTAGAACAAAATGTTTTGTGCATCAAATTATGCTCATGTGTATAGAACAAGTATTTTAGTCTTTAAAATTATTAGAATTCTTTTATATGAGTGAAGCCGTATTCCTGGCATTGAATCAGCATGTCCTCAAAGTATTTGTGTGTGAACACTATTTATACATCACATTTCAAAAGATTCTTGGTCTTTTGGGGGTTGATTTTCATATTTTAACTTGTTTAAAAGAATGTGAACATTGTGGCAAGTGCAAATGTAGTCACCTTTGTTGGTCTTGAGGGTTGATTTAGATCTGAAGCTGTGGTTGAAGCTGAACTTGGTGGCTCTGCTGTTCATCTTCAGGGATGTGAATTTTATTGCTTCTCCCTCACTGGGAAATGCTGCAGTTCTGTTAGCAGCTGGCTCTCCCCAGGACTTTGCCATGACAGCACACAAAGGTCAATCATGTGGTGTCAGAAATTTCCTTCTGGAGGACATTTCCCTAAGATCAGCTCATGCTTGGCAGCTGCTGGATCCACACAGATAAAACCATCTCATTCGCGTTTGAGCCTTGACTATTTTGTCCTTTGTAAAATGTGCAAACAATTTCATGAAATGGTTATTCATGAAAAAATATGTCTCATGAATAAAATTTTATGCATGGTTTAACATAAGACATTTAGAAGCGAAATGTCTCATAAATTAGATGCCTTAAAAACCCCGATTTAGGAGGCAGCGCGAGTCAGGGTTTCAGTTAGGCTCTACTCCAGTCTCATATGACATTGGATAAGACTCTTCATCCTGTATTGTTTCACTCATCTTCTTGTCTTGATCACCAGACAGTATTTTCTTGGCATTTTCAGAAATAAAAATGACTATTTATTATCTACCATGTATCCAGGACTGCATTGGTACTTAAAAGAACTTTCTCATTTTGGGAGCATAACAAAACTCTCTTTCAGACCCCAAATCCGCCTGCCTATCTTCCTGGAGAGAGAGCTCTCATTTCTTATGGTGACCACTCTTCCGACACAACCCAGGGCAGATGGGTCTCTTTCTGTCTCTGGAGTTCATTCATCATTGTTCTTTTTTTTTTTTTTTTTTTTTTCATCATTGTTCTAATCCATTAATATCAAGGTCCTTTTCTTTCTTGTCCAGTGATAGGTTTATAAATATAGATGGATCTATATAAATATAGTATATTTGTAATATAATATAATATATATATAAATATAGATGGATCTATATAAATATAGATGGATACAAGGAACTGTGAAGTGAAGGCTCCTGGTAATGGCCTTCTGGCTCTTAGGTAACAAATACTGGGAGAAGGACTTCTGGATTGTGGTGTATCTGCCTGTGGTGCATGGAACCACCTCTATGAAGGTGGAAGCAGAGAAGTGGAAAAAATTTTGCTCCTTGATGAAGTCACAGAGCTCCTGAAGGGTCCTACCTTGAAGCAGTCCCTACCCAGAGGCTTCTATTTATGAGACAAGACATTCCTTTCTTGTAAAAGCATGGTGATGTGGGATTCTTGATTAAATGATAATAAGAGTGACTTTCACCAATGAGATTTGCATTTGTGAATTGTTGGATGTATGTAGGATCCTACTTAGATGATATGCCAGCTGACACTTTCAGTGTAGTGCAAAACAACATAAAATAAAATAACTGAAACTGACATCTTGATTCCTTTGTTGTTGAGGATGCTGGTAATAATAAAACCATTTCTTTTTAATTGAATATTTAATATATGCAGACAGTATTCTCAGTGTTTTACCTGAAGTATCTTATTTAATCCTTATGACATGATGAAGTAAGAACCCTAATTAATCTAGTCTTACAGTTTGTAAATTTATATTGACAAAAGCTAAGTATTATAGCACTATCAGAATTCTAGCTGAGGCTGTCTAACTAAATCATATAAGCACAGCCACTGGGATATGCCGATGCTTCTTGGAGTAATAATCAAGGCAAGGTTCATTATCTTAAAATATTTTTTAATCTCCGACTTTTTAAAAAAGGAAATGCACTAGCTATGTTTGCAAAATAAATTGGTGAACTTTTAATGATAGAAAATTGACATTATTAAATAGTAACTACAAAAAAAAGTCCCTTGCCAAAGAACACCAGATTTTATGGCAATAGTAATAAATAACACTGTTTGGGTGCTATGTAATTACTACGTGCTGTTTCAAGAATTTTACTTATATTATTTTTAATGCCTGAAAGATATTTATGAGGCAGTTGCCATTATCATTCCCATAGTATGGATAAAAAGAACAAGGCATGGAGGCACTGAGTAGCTTGCCTAATTTCCAACAGCTGTTTAATGGATGGATGAATATGGATTTCCACTGGATTCTACTTCCATAGAGGGTGCTCAGCCTCCCACGTTTAGAGGTCTTTCTGCCTCCCACATTTGTTTATCAAAAGAAAGATATTTAAAATATATTTCTTTTAAATACATATTTTACTTTGCTTCATAAACATAGAGTTTTATATTATAAATTTTATTTTTTATAAACTTAAAAGCAATAGATTTATTATTTTAATGGAAAATTTGTGGTTGCTTACTATAGTGTTTTGGGAACAGAATATTCCTGAAAGCTCATCAAGTTAACCTTCTGTCTACAGAAGCATGTCTCAGTTCACAATGTGTATTTTAACATTAATCCCACACTTTATCATAGAAACCACCTCTTCTGTACAGAAGCCACCATAGTAAAAGTACCTGATGTTCAACCAATTTTTTGATGTCAGTGCATTTTAACAGATTATCAGCAGGGCAGAGGTCTGTTTGGCTGAGTTGGGGTTACTTCTATGTAGTGTAATAGCATATGTGTTTCTGATTTACATAAGTATCTTCTAAAGTGTCAATATTGTGTCTTGGTGCCAAGGGATAATGCAGACTGTATTTCAGATGTAAGAAGTTCAGCCAATATAGATTGGGAAAAATTAGTGTAGAACAGTGGTTCTTGTTCTTGGCTGCATATTGGATGTGGAGAGTGTTCAAAATTTCTGCTGCCTGGATCCCTCTCTCAAAGGTTCTGATTTGGGGCCTGGCCTGGGCTTTGGGACTTTTAAGAGCTCTTTGGATTTTGATGTGAAGCCAATGCTGAGAATCAGTCATGTAGAATAACTCAAGAGGAGCCATCCCCAAATGGCTCAGATTAACTTTCTTTTTTTTTTTTTCAGCCATTAACTTTCAATAACAGTCAAAAGAAGACATCTAAAATCAATAAAAAAAAACCTTGCTAATATGAGACAAAATATTTAATTAAATAAATTGCAGGAGATTTATAATGCAGGAGAACATAAAATTTTCTTTCCTCTAGATTCATGGAACAAATATAAAAAAAATAGGTTCACTTGGGTAAAATGAGCAAAATATAAAGACTAGAATAATTTTAATGTCTTCTTTTAGTATATGTTACTATTGGGTTTTTAAGTTTAACTCTTTAGTGGGAGATTATTTTGCCTTTAATTTATTGCTGCTAAAGCAGGTCCTAAGGAGGCCCTTAGAATCCAAAGTTGTTGTTGTTGTTGTTGTTTTCCAGTATGAGAGCTCTTCCTTATGTATTTACCTCCTTAACTGTTTTGACATCTCTTTTTCCTGACAGACAATTAGTCAGGAATAAGAATGTTATAGAATTTGAGGGAATGCTGGCCCAAACATGCTAGGGTAAGTCAATCTCCAAGGAAGGAAAGGAGTTTGTGCTTTTGACATTTGTTTCTGAAAAGAGTAAACTTCTGTGCCCCAGCTGATGTGGGGAGCAAATAAAGAGTTTCTTGGGAAGACACACCATATGGACAGCTTCCTGAGGGCCTTACAAGTCCCTCCTCAGTGATGTCCTCTTTCTTTGTGATTTCAAGACACAGGTTTCAGCAGACAAACAATAGCTTAGAGCAGACATCAGAGTAGACTTGTTCCGATGTACTTCTCAAATTGATCTCCATCATTCTTCCTTGTGAACCACAAACTTCAAACAAAATCTTTAGTCACTGTGCTTTGAATATATACATCTTCTTTCTCATCCTTTTGCCTCATTTCATACTATTTTCTTAATTTGGGAATCCTAATGAGGCCAAATTTCTCTTTGTTGAAGCCATTCTTGTCACTTCAGGCCACAGCAATTTCTTTCCGTCATCCCTGAAGCACACGCTTTTCTATAGCTTTCAGATTATGATCTTATTCTTTTCTCCAGCATCACTTGTAGTTTTCACTACTCTTCAATTTTAATGGTTTTTTTTTTCTCCCAAAATGGGCTATAAGCATCATCGAGGCAGAAAAGTATACATTTTTGGTACCCTCCCCACCCCTCCTAAATCCCATCTCACTCTTGCTATAGTTCTGTGTACATGTTGGGCATTAAGTGAAGCTAAGTCAGTGCAAAACATAGGCACAAATGTACAAACAGGCAGCATGCACTGACCTGCCAGGGCAGCACCTAACCTGATAGACTGAAGCAAGAGTGAACACTCTGACTCCAGGCACCCATTCGTTCTAGGACCATTCAGAGGCCTGACAGGATGGAACATTAGATTCTGGAAGAGGGACACCAACCCTTGGGCTGTGGGGAATTTGAACCTGGTGAGTAGAGAAGCATGAGTCCTTCTTGTGTGAGCAGGCACTGGGATGCAATCGCCCTGGGTGGTAGCAGAAACCTCACTCCAGTCCTCATCGGGTAGATTCGGGAGCACCAGAGCAGTGGGAGCATCAGATTCTTCCACACTACTCTTGGAGACCGGGCTAGAGTAGTGCTGTTATGTCAGCTGCATGTTTACCCCTAAAGATAAAGCATGGTTGTTAGCTGGAGTCCAGCGTTGGAGGTGATCATTATTGTTCAAGCCCTGGGCTCTAGTCAATTTCTAGGGCTCTTTGTAGGAGGCAAGCCACTTTCTTCAGATGTTGGCTGTGTACAAAGGATCTGTCCTGGTTGGATACAGCTTCTTTCACATTTGTTGTGTTCATGATGGGAAATTGCTGGTATTTGACCCTTTTCTGACCTACATAATTCAATGTTTTGAGGTTAAATCTATAACTTACAGATAATATGCACATTTATATATCTAGTAACAAATACCTAGAAACTTATATGATGCAATAGAAAAATAAATGAAACATACGTTAGTGTATTTCAAACCTGCAATAGTAGGCTCTGATATACTTGACACATTTCAAATATGTTTTTCAGGATGTTTCTCTATTTTCTTTAATTTTTACCCTAACAGGATCTCTTTTGAGACTTTTGTTTTGTTTTGTTTTAATACTAAAGCTCCCTGAAATGTCCTTCGTTTCATCCTCAAGGACATGGACAGAATATTCTGGGAAATGTGGAAATCATATACAAACTTCTCTTTTGTTTGCATGCCTAAAAAACCCGCAATAATCCTTTAATAAAATTCTGGTATTTGCTTTTTGTGCATGATCATTTCCCAACAAAGGTACATTAAAAACCACAGCTCCTAGCTGTGAGCCTTTAAAGCACCTTTGAAAATGCCACTCAGAGCAGGGTCCTCACTGCAAAGCCTCCTCTTCTGTCCACTTTTTTGTATCCTTTGGGTAAGAGGCACCCATTACAGAAGTGTGTCTTTTAAAATGACAACAATGGCATGGCATTTACTATTATTCTGAGTAGCCTTTCCCCGATTACATTAGATTTCGTATAGAATTAACTAGGAATTCCCTTAAAAGTCATTAGAATTTGGGGGTTGAATGTGACACCCAAGGCTGGGGTAAGAAAACCCTACTTGGAGACATTGGATGGATGAGTAATCTCGATTTCTGTGGCTCGGTAAGTGGGTTGCACCCTATGTAATTTGTGAAATATTTATTGGCCTAAGCTGTTTTCCCATAACCAAATCAGTAGGTAAGATATACAATGTCCAACATACTATACAAAGCAATTATAATTAGCTTTGTGATATGTGCAAATTAGTCATTTTTTTTCATAGGCAGATCATTTTCTAATTTTACGGAGCATGCTGCTTTATGTACTTTTCCATCAGAGGTTCCCAATCCTTGGGAATTCTCAGATCCCCAGATTCCCGACTCTCAAGTATGATTTCTTAATAGCTATACCAAAATTGCTATCTTTATGGATACTATGACAATTTGATTGATTGCAATTTTTTCTTTTTTATAAGTGGTGGTAAAATTACTTGTACACAAATCTCTTAATTTCTTAGAAAAATATCACATTCCTGTAAGTTGAATTATCAGGCCTGATGGTCTGAGCATAAAATTAAGTTAGGTACAAAATGTACTTAGCCACAATGAAACTTCCAAAAAACAAAGATCTTTAAAGCCACATTCTATAACCACGATGAAATGAAATTAAAAATTAACTATTAACTGTAATAGCAACAACCAAATTTTTAACCATTTTTGAATTAAAGATTAAAAGAATGTTACAAAAAAGATTAGAAATTATCAAAATGAGAGCACATTGTGTAAGGCCTGTAAAATGTGATTTCAAGTATTTTATTATTTAAGAAATACCTTTACTACATAAAAGTATTTAAAATAAATTAAAGGTATAACTTAAAAACTAGAGAAAAGAAAATATTATTAAATGAAAAAGTTGCTAATTAATAATAATTATAAACAAAATCAATAAATTAAAACCTAAAAATGAAATTGACGGGTATAAACAAATGCTGGCTCTTTCAAAAGGCCATTGGGTTTGGTGGTAATTTTTACTTTTTATTTATTATTTTTTTCAAATAAAATTTATTCTATATATATATTTTTTTCAGGAATAGAATTTAGTGATTCATCACTTACATATAGCACCCAGTGCTTGGTGATGACTTTTTAGATATAACACCAACTATGCGATCCATGAAAGAAATCATTGATAGGATAGATATCATGAAAATAAAAAAAATTCTGTCCTGCAAGAGACACCGTGAACATAATGAAAGACAAGTTATAGACTAAGAGAAAATATTTGCAAAAGATTTATTTTTTATTTTTTTTAAAGATTTTATTTATTTATTCACGAGAGGCAGAGAGAGACAGAAAGAGAGAGAGAGGCAAAGACACGGGCAGAGGGAGAAGCAAGCTCCATGCAGGGAACCTAATATGGGACTCCAGGATCATGCCCTGGGCTGAAGGCAGGCATTAAGCTGCTGAGCCACCCAGGGATCCCCGCAAAAGATATATTGATAAAGAACTATTCTCTATAATATACAAATAAATCTTAAAACTCAATGATAACAAGACAACTTGATTAAAAAATGGGACAGAGACTTTAATATATACCTCATGAAAGAAGATAAATAGACGGTAAATAAACACATGAAAAGATGCCAACATTACATGTCCTTAGGGATATGCAAATTAAAGAAACAATTAGCTGCCACCGTGAAGCTTTGAGAATGGCCAGAGATGCCATTGCACACTACGAGAATGGCCAGGATTCTTAGAACACTGACAACACCAAATGCCGCTGAGGCTGTGGGTCATCAAGAACTCTCATGAATAGCCGATGTGAATGCAAAATGGTGCAACCACTTTGGAAGACAGTTTGGCAGGTTTTTTTTTTTTTTTTCCAAAATGAAACATAATCTTCTCATATGATCTGGCAGTTACACTCCTTGGTATTTATCCAAAGGAACTGATAACGTACGTCTATACAAGTACCTGCATGCAGATGTTTACGGTAGATTTATTCACAATTGTCAAAACCTAGAAGCAACCAAGTTGTCCTTCAGAAGGTGAACGGATAAATAAACTTTGGTATACCCAGATAATGGAATAGTATTTTGTGTGGAAAACAAATGAGCTATTGAGCCATGAAAAGATAAGGAGAAACCTTAAATGCATATCACTGAGTGAAAGAAACCACCCTGACACGTCTCCACACTCTATGACTTCAAATATATGGCATTCTGGAAAAGGCAAAGGTATGGAAGCAGTAAAAAGATCAGTGGTTGCCAGCGGTGGGTTAGGGAGTAAGAGGTAAATAGATGGGGCACAGAGGATTGTTAGGGTAGTGAAACTACTCAATATGATACTGTAATGGTGGATACATGTCATTATAGATTTCTCCAGAGCTATAGAATATACAAGAATGATGTAAAAAAATCAAAAAGCTTCTCTTAAGTTTCAATAAAAAGCGATGTAGACTGATAAGTTTAGTCCTCAAGTATTTGAGTAAGCCAATTTTATTTTTGTTTCTTTTGTCTGAAAAAAAAAACTCTCCCTCAAATTGGCAAGCAAGTGATCTCAAAGTCACCCACAAAGACTTTCAAAAATGGCACATCATTATATTTTTATTTTTTGCAGGCAGATGTTAGATGCACCAACATATAGTAACCAAACTTTCATTAAGGGAGATTGAAA
Organism: Vulpes vulpes; assembly: GCF_048418805.1. NCBI lineage: Eukaryota > Metazoa > Chordata > Mammalia > Carnivora > Canidae > Vulpes > Vulpes vulpes. The sequence goes on along the minus strand of NC_132784.1, from coordinate 52,727,378 downwards.
AGTGGGCAGCCCAGGTGGCTCAGCAGTTTAGCACCACCTTCAGCCCAGGGCCTGATCCTGGAGACCCGGGATTGAGTCCTGCATCCCTGCGTGGAGCCTGCTTCTTCCTCTGCCTGTGTCTTGCCTCTCTCTCTCTCATTCTGTGTCTCTCATGAATAAATAAGTAAAATCTTTTAAAAAAAAAGGGGGAGAATGAAAAGGAAACTCATATCTTACTAATTTCTGGCTGTTTGAGATTCAGGCTCAGGACATTAATGGTTTCCAGTCTCTTTTTCATATAAGTTACCCTTCTGCCATTTTTTGAGCTCCAAGATTTTTCATTGTAAGAACTCAAAAAAGCTGATGATTCAGATTTGTGGGCACAAAGTAGGAGAGGTGTAGATTTATTTGTATAAGCCATTGAAGGAATATTTCTCATATCCCATTCCATGATTTCTGACTGGACCTATTAAAATTATACAATGAATCAAACATAATGATTGATCTGAAAAAGTAACAATTACCTACCTTCTTTCAGTCTGAAATTCAATTTTACCCTTAGTCCAAGGTCCATCAGACCAACCGAACAGGGCTAGGATACTTAATGATTTCCATCACCTTAGAATGCCTAACCTCCATTCCAGCCGTTTCTGTAAAAAGCCCTTGGGACATTCAATTCAGAAGAGGAGTTTAACTGCTCTAGAACACTAGGAGCTCTCATTGGTCCCTATTACACAGGTTTATCCTTATTCTCGGAAGAATTCTGGTTACAAACTGAAAATGCTGGACATTTTCCAAAGTGAGAATTTGCTAGACCTTCCTTTCCTCCTTCCTTGACTTGACTCAGGAAAGACAGAATGAAAACGATGATCACAGAGGAAATGGTGACTATCAAGGTTCAAGGAGTTTTGCCCCTTTTTTTTCTTCATTATGATAGATACATACATTATCACATAGTAAGCCTTAAGTTAGTTAGTTTATGAGTTTTAGGCTACTTAATTCTTCCATAAGTTAATCAGAAATTCAGAAAATTTTTAACGTGTTGTAAACGTAGCACAAATAAATACCTTGTTGATGAGCATTTAGTTTCTGTCACAGGTTATGACTTACTATGCCTCTAAGCATTTTTAGATCTTAGTGATATAAGATAAAACTTTTTTTTTTTTTGAAGAAGGGTATATTTCTTGCAACATGTATTGAAACCGATCCATTGAATGTCACATTCAATAACTAAGGTACTGAAGCAATGACACGTGAAGACAAAGTCTGTACAAAGGTTTGTCCATTTTGATTTTATAACAGTTAACTTACAAGGAAAGGAACAAATTCATTCAAAGAATAATTTAACTTTGTTTTATTCTTTCTTTTTTATTCAATTAACTGAATTGATTGGATTTTATACGGTCCTTTATAGTTCTTGTCAAGTGTAAGATTCACAAAATACATGTCACTAACTTTCTTTTAAGTTTATTAGGCAGGATAATTATAAGCTTTTTTGTTCACACAGGTTGATGTAACAATGAAAGTAGCCCTTCGATCGCTACTTTCCTTGTGGTAATTTACATAATATTATCAATAAAGTGACTTTACTTGTGGAGCAATTTCTTTGGCAATCAACCCAATGTAATTAGATTTTTCTCATAGGAATACGGTCAGACTTTATTACCAAGTAGTTAGCCTACAATGTAATAATACATATTTCAAAAATCAGCCACATGATTTTGTGTTTAGGGTTTAAGTTAAAAATCATACCCAGAATGAAATGTATAGAGAACACATTCGCCGTCCTAATTTTGATTGTCGTGAGTTTTACATTTTATTTTTTGAAATTATTTTATTTATTTGAGAGCGAAAGAGTGAGATAGCGAGAGAAAGCACAAGCAGGGGGAGCAGGAAATGAAGAAGCAGGCTCCCCGCTGAGCAGGGAGTCAGATGGAGGGCTCTATCCCAGGACCCTGAGATCATGACGTGAGCCGATGGCAGATGCTTAACTGACTGAACCACCCAGGCATCTCATGAGGTTTTATATTTTAAGCCAAGAGTGAATTTTGCTTTTATTGCAAAAAAAAAAAAAAAAAGTATTCTTCTTTAAGAACAGTGTATAACTCCTGTGAGAGCCATTTATAAAATCTAATAAACTCCTCTGTAGTACTTGGAAGTCAGTATAAATTTAACATTACTCCAAAAGATTGATATGATTTTGTGTAACTTAAGGAATATTTAGATCAATCCCTGGATGTTACTTTGTGTAGATCCTGTACATTTTCTGTAGATATATGAGATTCAAATTACTAAACGACTTCCAAAAAATTTACCTTTCCAGAATGTAGAAATATGAATTATCAATTTATTTACCATTAAAGCATTTATGAGGTATACTACTTCAAAAGGAAAGATTCTTAATTCATTTTTTGTCTTTTAATTACATCTATACAAATAATATATGTGGTCTGATCAATTATTTTGTAATGTGAGGCTGACAGTGTCAGCTCAGAAAATTTGCATACTTCAGACTAGAAGATAATAGTTTCAATGCTACCAGGTTGTCATAAATAATAATTTATAAGGTATTTCCACAATATTATTAAATTAATCCAAACACAGCAGACCTTGAGGGGATACACCAATGGGCTACAGGAATCCACAGAAGTCACAGGATTGCGACATCTAATGTTTATGCCTTTCAATTATTTTTAACTTCTAGTCTGGACTTTGTGTGATGTCAAAGAAGAAGGATGATTTCCAAACAACAGACAAGTCTTATTCACAGTCTAAGCAAATAATAATAATAATTTTAGCATAAGCAAGAACAGTAATTCATTTGGTCCAATTACATCATGTTACTAACTTGCATTACTAATACACAATGCACTCCATCCTTCAAATGGTCCTGTTTCCTCTCTTTGCCTTTCCTCTAAATCTGAAGGAAAGTATAAAGATTATTCAGCCCTGTAAGGACCAAGGTGGATAAACTATGTTCAAAGAGAGGAACATGGGTCTGGAGACAAGTCTGGGCAGACACGACGGGGAGGTGAGCAGCAAAGCACAAATGGGATGAAAGGGTCCAAATTTCACCTTAAACATGATTTGGTTGGATGCTAGCCAGTGGTGTGTCAGTGGGCAAACATGGGGTAAAAGAACTGCTCAGAACCCAATTCAACCAACAACTTGTACAGACTTGTGACTAAAATGGTTTAATGACTTCTGGTCTTGACATCTGTGCAAGAGCCCTACTATGCATCAATGTGGTGTTTGCAGTGACTGGTCCAGTAGCTAGGCCATTGCAGAATCCCTTGTGAATGTTTCTGTGGTCTGGGTACAGCTGATCCTTCAGTCTTGGCTTATGGTGTTGCAAAGAAGTGGAAATGAACATGAATGAGGGGATAGGAACTTGTCCCAAGATGTATTTGTCAGCACCAGTGACTTTCAGACTCCTGTTCATGTTGAGGAGTATCACTAACAAGTGTGCAGGAGGTAGAAATGGGGTTTCCTATTATTTGTCTATGAGACCGCCATCAGTTGGCTGTCCGCCCACTCCGATCTGCTTCACCATCAACCTGTAAGTAAAATGACATCACAAAACCACCAAAAGCACTTCAATGTATCAGAATTTATGCATAGTCATAGTTTCTAAATTCTATAAATCTACTGCTTATTAGCAGATCCCAGAAATATAAATGTAGGAATCAAGGGAGTTCTGGAAAACCCAACCATAAGACACCAGTGATTTATTAGAAAATTAGTGTTCCCAGACTTGCAGTGATACTTTTTCCCGTCACTACATTTTATGATCTCTGCAGCTTTTGGTTTATTTTGAGAAGAATTAATTCTTTGGCAAAGCCAAGAATCTCTATTCTCATGCTCACCACGGGCAGGCAGGGCAGCAGAGTTAAGAAGGAGAAGATCCCTGGAACCAGCTTGTAATCTTTAAATCTCAGCTCTACTGGTTTCTTGGTATTTGTACTTGGTGCTTTACTTAATCTGTATCTCAATGAAGTATCTCTTCAAAAGAGATACTGTGTTAGTTACCTAATGAGTATGTTGTGAGGATCAAATGAGATGATATTCTCAAGTCTAGAAAAGCTCCTGACTTTCAGTAAGAACTAAAAAGGAAGGAAAATGATAGCTATACTCCTGACAATACCATTTCTCTTTTCAGTTAAGAAAAAAACATGGCTATGTTTTTCATGGCCCCTGTCTGTCTTATCCCTTTGGAATATGAATGGGCAACTGATATTCTTACTTTCAATCCCATAATGCTAGACAGATGTCAGCCATAGCACCTAAGGAATATTCTGGAAATGCCAGTTGTGTCAAATGTCCATGTTACCCACAGTAGTCCAGTAATCAGGTCATGATCAGGCTTTTTCTTGAACTATTTCAGTCATTTGGGTGGGGGGAGGAGAAGACACCCACCTTCCACCCCACCCCCAAAGAAAACTTTTGACACAGGAGAAACTGTCATTAAATTAGAAGTTTATATGACTGTTTTTACTTGTAAACATATTAATTAATGATACTAAATTTGAGGAGGAAGAGACTAATCAGGGGTAAGATGTTTGAACCAAAGATGGACAAGACGTGTTGCAATTTTGTGGCAGGAGAGCCAACCTAGGTGCTGTTAGAGATGCTAGAGGGCAGGAATCTGAAAGTGGCAATGTCAAACAATGAGACCAGTGGTAAAAAATAGTGTTTCAGAAAAAAAAAAACAATAAACAACTTCTATGTGCAATTATTGATGGAGAAAATGTATCTTTAAGGGAGATGTAGACCTGAGGTGAAGTACAAAAGTGAGAGGAATGTTCATGTAAATAGAATCATACCATGTGTCGTCTTTTACGACTGGCTTCTTTCACTTAGCATAACATTTCCAAGGTTAGTCTAAAGTGTAGTTTGCATTCGTACTTTTGTTTATCTGAACATCAGTTGATAGACTTTGGGTTCTTTTTACTTTTTGGCTAGTGGGGTAATGCTACTCTGAACATCTGTGCACAGATTGTTGTGTGGGTGTATATTTCTGTTTCTTCTTGGGCCTCTACCTACAAGTGAAATTGCTAAGTCATAAATGACAACTATCTTCATCATTTTAAGATGTCCCAACCATTTTATGAAGTCACTATACCATTTTATATTCCCACTAGCAATGTATGGAACATCCACACTCTCTCAAAAATTTCAACATTTATTATTGCCGATCCCTCGGGTTCTTCAAATCTGGGTCTCAGTTGGAGCCTGTTGCCACCTGACAGCACTGGTAGGCTTCAGCTTTACCATGGAGAGGAAAGATTCTGGGTCCTGTCATTGTGATTTGCAGCAATTCATTCAACCTGCTTAGATAGCTGCAATTTGCTTGCTTTGAGGGAGGTGGGCTGGGAAAATAAAGAGGATGTGGGAACTAGATCTGCATTTTTTACTTTCCTGAGAAAGGATCAAATGTGACTTCCTGGCCATGTGGCTCTTCCTCTGTCCCTCTCTTTGCTTCTCCAGCCAAGGTTAAGAACCTTGGTCAAGTCCAGTTTGAGAAGCCAGAGGACAGGAACCAATGCCTTACATGTTTGATCCAAACTGGCATGATTCCTGCTTATATATTTTTGTCTTCCTCCACTAGAAAGTGATCTCTGTGAGGGCAGAGATTTTGACTTTTATTGTCACTCCTCCTAGATTGGTGTCTAGCCATTAGAGGCTCTTGATAAGCTTGATATTCACTATTGAGTGAAGAAATAGTTGATACTTTCTACAGCAGTGTACAATTCCAGAAGAGATGAATAATACTGTGGGAAACTTTGTGAGGGAAAGAATGATATCTGAGAATTTAATTCCAAGCCAAAAAAATCTGTATTTACACATATGATAGACCAGTCAATGAATCAAAAGCTAGATACATGTCTTACGAGAAACAAATGAAAATGGAAAACAATCTATTAGACCATGTGGAGGAAATACAGAGGTAAATCAAAGAAAAATAATTCAGGAGTATAGAAGCAATGGAAAAGAACTGGTAAGGATTATTGAATTATTCTACATAGATAACCAAGATAAAATAGTTATGGGAATCAGGGCCACATAATCCAATATGAAGGCCATACATTTTTAAACTTCAAAAAGTATAGTCAATATATTAGAGAGATAGGAAGGGAGATTAGTGTGTTAATTCTGTTGTCATTTATAGCATTTAAATACAAAGCATAAAGTATAATTTAAATTATACATATTTTAAAAATAAAAGCATTGTGACCAAGTTTTCATAGAGACTTCTTCCAATTGCTTTTCTCAAATGTAGGTAGATTTAAGATTTCAGAATTCTTAAGATAACAAAGCCTACGGATAACATTCAGCAGCTCTTCCAAATATACCCTAATTTCTTTTTTAACCAATTTGATAAAGTCATTTGATTTTAACAAAAATGTATTTCATTAAGATGACCTTTATTAATTTTACATGTAGTACCATTATTGGCTAATCAGTTTCAATCTGTCTGTTTAGTTAGGTTCCTGTCCATCCATCCTTCAGTACATCTGGCCTCTTACCTTCATATATATACTTGGAGTCACATCATCTGAGAAGATGGACACTAAATGTTCTGAGTGGAGAGATTTGAGATATTTTTCCTTTTCCTCTCCTTTTCACCAGTTTATATTTCTTGAAATTTTTAAAATAATGAACATGAATCATTTGTACAGTACATGTTAAAGACATTTTTTCTTCAAAAATTAAAAAGAAAAAGACACATAAGGGAATGCAATAATAGAATAGGAGCTGCAACTAAAAACGTAAATGCTTTCCATAAAAATTGAATTGGTGACTCACTCCAGTTTATCCTGGGTACTCTATTCATTCTGCTCATCCTGACTAATGCCATGACACGATTATCTTAGTATCAGTCTTTCAGAACTTATATTCTAATATTTGGCTGGTGCAGCTATTAATCACATATCTTTTCCTTTTCTTAGTATTTTAAACACTCACATAGTTTTTCTGAAGCTTTGGGACACATTTATATTTTTATTTGTAAATAAAAAATATAAGTTGGATGTGTTGGTGTCTGAGCGGATACTGTTTCTCTGCTGCAGGTCTGTCCATTGACACATGGTTGGCTTGCAACCCAAGAGCTGGTTGTCAGTGACAATTAGCTGGACCTTCCCTACCTATCCCTTGGTATAGATTCAGTTCCTTCTTGGCTCTCAGGAGGCTGGGTAAAATTCTTACACACATCTGGTTCCAATGCATCTGCTGTGTGATTCTTTTTTCTCTTTTCTTTTCTTTCTTTTTTTTTCTTTTCTTTTTTTCTTTTCTTTCTTTTCTTTTCTATTTATTTGACAGAAAAAGAGAGGGGTGGGGGAGAGAGAGAGAGAGAGAGCGAGAGAGAGCACAAGAGTGAGGGGGAGTACCAGGGGGAGAAGGAGAAGCAGGCTCTCCACTGAGCAGGGAGCCTGACACAGGACTGGATCCCAGAACCCTGAGATCATGACCTGAGCTGAAGGCAGACACTTCACCAACTGAGCCACCCAGGTGCCTCTGCTGTGTAATTCTAAGCTCTGCTTTAAAAACATAGATAAATACTTATCTCCAAATCCATCAAGTTGTGTACAATAAATAAGTATGGCTTTTTTATGTCAGACCTCAATTAAGAGATAAAAAAAAAAGAAAAGAAAAGAAAAAAAGCATGAAGGCCCTTTTACCGGATGGTAGGGAATGAACAATCCTCTGAGATTTCCCGGTACCGGTATTCTTTGGGCTTCAAAGTCATTCTTCACATTTGATCTCATCAGCTGCTCTGAGATTCTGGCCTCTCTAAGTAGCCTTAGCCTGTCAATGTTTTCATTAACCACTAACCCAGACAGAGTTGGCTTGCTTTATTTGTATCCTGCTGTAACTTCCTGAGCAAACACACATGCACTCTTTGCAAGAGAATCGCTTAATTTCCACAGAGACTGGACTTTGAATCCATATTAATACATAGAAATCTTTTCCCAAAGGCAATTAAAGCCATGCAAGAAAGAAGCATTTTCAGTTCTTGACAAGAGCTAATTACCAACAATATTGATTCACCAATTATTATTAATTTTCTTTATCATTTTTATAAACACAATTTCTGGGATTAAGATCTCATAAAATTTCTCTTGATTCAACTGTTTCAAAATTTCGAGATTGACAATTGTTTTTGGCGATTTTGTCATGTCAATTGTTAGTGATAAAGGGACTTTTGTTCTCAACCCCATCCCGCACAAACACATTGTACTACTACTACCACTACCACTACTATTACATACATATACACACACGCATCATAAACAATTAAGTCCTCTGAAAGCTGGCAGCTGACCTAGTGAAAATAGAGCACTGGATTTCAACCTTATACACATATAATTATATATTATTATGAGCTTACTTTAAAAGTGTGGTCTGGTACTATTGAGAGATACAACTATGATTTATAAAAGAAAACACTAGATATTTCAGCAAAAATAATCCTAACTTGGTTCATTCTCAAAAAGTCTAAAATAAATATGAGATATAAAAATCTCATAAGGAAGTAAAATTATGCCATTTGTGTATCATTATTTACATCTAATTCATGTCTTCAAGTGATAATGTTCACAGACACATGCTTTATTCCCATTCAAAGATACTTTTTCAGGTCTCCAATGACATGTTTACTAGGTGTCGTAACTGAAATGATCATTTTTAACTGAATATTTTGAGCAGAAACATTTGTTACAATTCTAGATGCAATTGGCAGATGAATCATTTAGTGGATTAATTAGCACCAAATGAAATGTAAGAATTTGAGACACTTGCAAATATAATGATCAGGATTCTTTACATGAGATTCGCTTGTTATCGTAAAATATAAAAATATAAAACAGCCTCAAAATATTAGGAAAGTCAATCATTTAAGGACATATCAGTCTAGATATTTTTCCAAAATCACATTTCCTTTCCTTTTCCGTTGTAAGTAACTAACCCAAGCAAGGTGAACTTCGCACCAAAGGTGCAGTACTCATCAGAAGGGCAGTCAGCAAAGTGCTACAGTAGTTGATGGGTAGGTGGCTTTCATTCCTCTTTTCTTCTACCCCAGCAAAATCAGTTATGCAGTTGTCAATTTAGCATATAATCACTCTCCCTGAAATCAATATTGGCTGACTGTATTAATGAGGTGAACTATTGATAGATATGCTGTGGACCTGCAATGGCTGTCACTTTTCAGTGCAACCTCAAATTTCAGTGCTTTATTGCTGCTATTATTTTCCAGCTATTGATTTAGTCTTAGATAACTCTGTTTTTGGCAGAATCACTACATATTATTTTGATTTTGAGTACTACAAGATATTCAATATTACCGAAAACAAATAATGCAGAACCCATTTGAAAGAGCCACACTGGATTTGGACAACAGAGGATGGAAGGTTCCAAAATGATCCCGTTACCTAAAAGGGGATGGATGGTTGCTGGAACTTTTAGAATGCTATCTCCAGTTAATTTTAGCATGGAGCAATGAGTGAGTTATAATACTGCAAGGGTCAGTTCATGGGTACCTACTAGAATCCAGGCATTCTATTTACGTCAACGCAACTAGACTTCCCCAAAACTCTGTAAGCTTGGAATTTCTGGAAGGTTTAATCTTTGGGTAAATATGCCCAAATCATAGATAGTAGGTGGCAGAGTTGAATTTGAAGTCAAGTCTATGGGCAGCCCCAGTGGTTCAGTAGTTTAGTGCCACCTTCTGCCCAGGGTGTGATCCTGGAGACCTGGGATCAAGTCCCATGTCAGGCTCCCTGCATGGAGCCTGCTTCTCCCTCTGCCTGTGTCTCTCTGTGTCTCTCATGAATAAATAAATAAAACCTTAAAAAATGAAGTCAAGTCTACTTCCAGAGCACTTCCCTCTAACAGGGATAGTCTCAGATGCACAATCCACATCCCTGATTCAATCCCACATCCTACACTAACATTCTATTAAACACTAGCATCAACACCATCACTACTATTCTGTTTGTGTATAAATTCCATTTTAGCACTCTGCAGAGGATGCTTTGCATATACTATTTTAACAATCACAGGAGATTCTACATATTTTTATCTTCTATTTTATCTTTATTCTATTTTAGTCTCCTACACGATTCCAGAGGGAAACTTCCACTAAAAAAATAAAGCTGTGTTTTAGGTGGTACCATTTTTTACCCTGTGGCAACATAGTCCTAACAATCATATACCGTAAAAATGCCTTTTTCCATTTTACAGAAAGATCAACAGAGATGCAGAAAGTTTGAGTAACACTTGAGGTTCTCATACCTAGTAAATTGTGAATCTGAACTTTGAGGGCTGCATTCTTAACTCAAATGTCATTTAGAAATTACTCACTGTTTTGTATTAGTTTCCTTTGGCTGCTATAACAAATTGTTATAAATGCAGTGGCACGAAATAGGACATCTTTATTATCTTACATTTCTGGAGGTCAGAAATCTAAAATGAGATGACTGGGCTGCATTCCTTCTGGAGTCTTTAGGGGAGATCCATTTTTTCACCTTTTCTGGCTCTGAAGGCTGCCCACATTCCTTGTCTCATGGACCCACATTATTCTGACCTCTGGTTCTGTTGGCACATTTCCCTCTCTCTGATCCTCCTGCCTTTGTATTTCCTTATAAGAATCCTTGTGGTTCATTAGGTCTACCCAGCCAATTCAGGTTAATTTCTTCTATTTCAAGGTCAGCTGACCTGCAATCTTAATTCTAGCTGCAACTTTAATTCATTCCTCTCTGCCATGGAATAGGACATTGTCACAAATTCTAGGAATGGGGATGTGGACTTCTTTCTGAGGAGCATTATTCTGCCTACCTCAGCTTTCTGGTTACATTGAGATGTGTTTTATTTCATGACTAGTTCACAGATTGATGGAGCCAGACTTCCTAGGGGTTGAATTCCAGTTCTACCATTTACTAGGAATGTGTCCCTGAGCACATTAGTGAGCCTCCTTGGGCCTCACTTTCCTCTTCTGTAAAATGTAGGTAAATATGTGTATCTTCCTCTCAGGTGGATGAGACATACAATAATTGAGTATTTACATTTTTAATTTTTATTTTTTTAAATATTTTATTTATTCATGATAATCACAGAGAGAGAGAGGCAGAGACACAGGCAGAGGGAGAAGCAGGCTCCATGCAGGGAGCCCAGTGGACCAGGGATCCTGGGACCAGGGATCTTGGGACCAGGGATCATGCCCTGAGCTGGAGGCAGATGCTTAATGGCTGAGCTGCCCAGGCATCCCCAGTAATTGAGTATTTGTAAAAAAGAAAATTAATATCTGGTACCTAGCAAATGCCATATAATCCTTAGGTAAAAATAAGAATAATTGCCTCTATTGATGGGATAGAGATGAAAGGCATCAGAATTACATAAGCCACATGAATATGTGATTGTATGGATATACTACAGACACATAGAAGATTTAGAGAATGATTAAACTATATATGACTTTTCAATTCCCAGCTTAAATCTAACAATAAAAAAACAATGCCTATTTGCACATAGGAACCACTATTATTCAGATTAGGAAGATATACAAGTTGTCAGGAAGGCTGGTAGTTGTGGGATAACTAACAAGATTTTCTGCCTGAAGCAAAGCTTCTATCCTAGACACCAGGAATCATCGTCCTGAGAGAAGACAACAGCTCTAGGAGGTGATTCCTTTAGCCTCATATCCCCTAATAATAAGCAAATGACATTTTCATCCTCTGAGAAGCCAGGCACACTTCCCCTGTCACATGGAAGGAAGGGAATGGGGGATAGCGCATGTCGGAGCCCCATATAATTTCCCTCATTGACCCCCACTACAAATGCACACACATGAACACACTTGCCACGGACCTTTATGGATGACAGAGGAACAAAAGCAGGAAAACAGGGCTTGTACGTGTGTGTGTGTGTGTGTGTGTGTGTGTGTGTGTATGTGGCGGGGGTGAGGGGCGGGAATCAGGATTCCTGAGGAGCCGATATACTTCTCAAGTTCTCAGAAATTGAATGAAAAATTCAGCTTCTTCAGTAAAGCAACGTATCAATGGGTCTATTAGATACATAGTGCAACTGAACCCCTACTACCTTATTTCTCTTCTTTAGACATTGCAGGGACTCAGTGAGTTTCATTGTGCATCTGAATTGGTTGGTAGATTTGAAATCATGTAGATGCTTGCCCCCTACCCCACATCTACTTTCTATGTATATGCTGCAAATGGCAAGCAGTATAAATGATCATTCGGTTGATTTTATTTAAATAGAAATACATAGTGTGATGGAGAAAACAAGACATTGGAGTCAGAGTAAGCCTGGGCTCTAAGCCTATCACACTCTGACATGGCAACCTGGGACAGGACATGTGATTCCAAATCTTGGGGCCTGAACTCCTTATATGCCTGCAGGGGAAAACAATGCAGATTTATGACACGTTTAGAGTTCATCTTTGTAGAATGCCTATAAGAGGGCCAGGGATATGAAGACAGAATTATTACATTATTATTATTATTATTATTATTATTATTATTATTACAGAATTATTCCCCATTACAAGAGTGAAAAAAATTAAGTGGAACATAGTCACTGACCAATCCTTAGCAAAGAGAACTTGCCAGAGAGAGAAAGAGTGAGAGAATCTGTAATTAGACACACAAACACACACACACGTATATATACAAAATTTTGCATTAAACATTACATATTAAATACATGTTATAAATCTAGTGAACATGATAATAGCTTCTAATGGATAGGTGCAGGAAATTATCTTAAATAGTATTGAATATATACAAGAAGACCGGAGGTACTTTATTTTGGTTTTTATGGTTCCATACCTTTCCATATATGTAGTTAATCCTTAAAATGGTATGCAGATTTTTTCTGGAAAAGAATCTAAGGCTTTTATCGAATTCTTAATGATGGGTGGCTCAGCGGTTTAGCACCACCCTCAGCCCAGGGCCGGATCCTGGAGACCCGGGATCGAGTCCCACCTCGGGCTCCCTGTGTGGAGCCTGCTTCTCTCTCTGCCTCTCTCTCTCCCTCTCTGTGTGTCTGTAATGAATAAATAAATAAAATCTTTAAAAAAAATCTTAATGATGTCTTGATATGCTTACCAACTGCTAAGAACATTAGCCTAGAGCCCTTGATATGACAAATGGAAAGACATCTTAGAAATAAGTGTGGGAACACATTCAGAGACAGATCTGGTCTTGAGTCAAAATTAACCTTTGAATAAAATTCCAGAATCATAGAACATTAAAGTTGAGAGGAACCACTGAGGCAGCAAATATTTTTATTGTGCAGAGGGTGAATCAAAGTCCAGAGGCTAAAGTGACTGATCTAAGGGAACAACTCAAACTTAACACAGTTGCCTTTGGAAAACCTGGTCCCCAAATTTTCCCTCTGTAACTTACTTCCTGTTTGTGTATATCTCCAACGAGGGACCTAGATACCTGTGAAAATGACTGTGGTCTCAGAAAAGCATGTTAATACATTTTTAAAACAGTACCTATAAAAACAGCTATAATCATGCAGCAAGCATAAGGAAGATTGTGGATGTCTAGCAAATTAACACTTGACAATTCCAAGTGCCAACTAGTGCTAATTTCATTTACTGTAGTACTGTAAATGATGTGGGTATTTGGCAGGCAACAACTTAATACCATCTGGCCTGAGAAATTTATGATTCATTCACACAACCAGACTTTTAAAAAGTTTTATTTTGTTTTTGGTTAGAGGATACACTTGGCTGCTGGTTTGAAGGACAGTCACTTGACGCTTTTCAAATTGAATCTTCACTTTCGTATCAGCAACTAGATTTTTTTCTCTGGAAATATATGTGACTGTCATAATTTTTAATAAGCATTAATATTTGGAATGGGGATAAATTATTCAAATATTAATCTGTTGCCATTTAGTTTTATTTTTCCATATCATGTTTTTATTCAGCCCTCTGCTCTGGCTAAACTATGAGACTTATAATCACAAGAGATGAGAGAATCATTCCCCTGGGACCAGAGATACCATATATGGACACTAGTCTCAAGGCTAAGAGAAGTTTTGAAAGCCAGACCTTTGGGGCAGGGAGAAGTTTCTCAACAATGAAGTGTTGTTCCCTTTAGAGGTAGAACTGGAGGTTTAGCTTACAGAGTGTGAGTATAGGTCTCATTAACTTGAAAATTTGGGTGAAAAACCCAGGAAGTATAAAGGTATTCATTTCAGTCTGAAATGAGTAGAACTAAGGAACTAAAAGAGGTGGAACTAAGGAGCCCTTCCATAAGATCACAAAAGCTCTTAACTTCCCATCCATTGATCCAGATGCCATATTGGAAGGGAGTATGTGGTGTGTGAGTTGGCTGAAGGCTTGGACATTTATGGAATTTGAACAAAATATCTAAAGATATTTTGCATTTGAATACTTACAATCATTGGATAAGAAGAAGATTACTGGGTTAGACTAAATCTAAATAGACAAAGATAAGTATAAATGGTATATAGATGGTATGTATCACCCTGGGGAGATAAAAAGATAATGAAGATGATTAAATTGTAGAATGGAAAATAAAGCTCATTGTTTTCATACAACTAAGAATAGTCCAAGTAAATATCCAAACCCATAGAATAGCTATTATTTATTGAGAACTTATTAGAAAGGATGCTTTGTATTATGTATCTTATCTAAATTATTTTATTTGACCACAGTAACTCAATGAGATTATTATCCTATGTTAAAATGAAGTTTACTTCAAATAATTTTTTTTTAAATGCTCAGGAGCAATTAAGTAGAATGTGGCCTAGGTAAAAAGCATTTGTCTTTAGTGGTCTTCCCTTTGTTACATCACTAGTCCTTGGTTTGGACCTCATCGTGACAGATAAGCAGAAGTTTTCCCTAAATTGGCCAGAAGTGCCAAGCATCTTGCTTTCAAAAGATAGGGAAAAAAATTTCTGACTGACATTAAATGCTTCTCTCTTCAATCACTTTCCCTGAGAATGCTATTAACTTTGAAAGATAAACTTTTTAAAAAACCACCATATAATCTTTTTCTTTTATCACAGTTTTTCTGAATGAATCATTCAAAAGAATTGGACACAATGGTGAGAATTTTAGGCATTAAGTCAGCATAGGAAGAAATGTTTGTACGAGAGGGATTTTTGGCACACTTCAAAACACTCCAACTCAATCTTGTCTGCCTGACTACTTGCATTTTAACACTAGATTAGTACATATTACACAGAACTAGGGATGCGGCTCATGATGCAAGAGATAAGATAACTTTGTTGTTAGGAATTGCTTAGACAAAAGGTCTATAAAATGCTCACTGCAAATCACCTGTTTATCTGAGATTATATATATGCTTAATTATTTTTAGAATAGAACAGTTCTCCTTAATGTTTTAGCATTCAGTCCATCATGAAACAATTTTTAAGATTATTGTTTGGTCCATTTGGCTGTAGCACATGTGTGCAACAATGCTAATTTTTCTTAAGGGGTAATCAAAGTTTCCCCAGGGAAGAAATATTTTATGAGGGCACAATACAAATTAAGAACAAAGAAGAGCTTCATAAATCAATAACAAGTTGTCGATTTGATCTTTATTTAAAGAAGAAAAATATGTGTGCAAGAATAATTTGTGAAATACACAGTTACAAGCACATATGGATATACATATGTTTTGGTAGCTTCTTCTTTTGTTGAAGGAAGGATATCTTCCCTAGGGTTATGGAGATGACTGAACACATGACAATGACCCTGAACAGATGAGACTGACAATAATTTACTAGTCACATATACCCAGAGCCTAGAAGAGGAGGCATCACATGGCATATAGGATCACACAAGGATTGCACTCAGGCACAAGGTGATTCATCAAGATCTGTGGGAGACAAGCCTGGTAGTAACAAAAGGTGAGGTGCTCCCTGGTTGGTTATGATTAGCTTGTTTGAATAATTCTCTGGGCTGGTCTGGATGTGAACCCACTACTTAATGATAAGAAGGCACTATGATTGGTCTTCATGATGAGGGTTGGCTGAGGGTTTTATCCATGGAGTAGAGAGGGCAGTGGAATGTGTAGTGTAGTTAGGCCATGGAAGGCTTTCCCAGTTTTCCCTGATGTCGAAGCACACATAATATTAGGCCTTAATTTCAAGGCCTCATACCACAGTACAGTATAGGTATACATAGTCACACACATAGATTTTGCTGCTTCATCTCATGGCTTTACTTATTTTCTCTTTTTTTCCATAAATGGCTACCAAAAATCACATCAAATTCTGGTAAACTTGGTGGTAAATAATTCATTATTATGGCTATGGCTACCACTAACTCATAGAAAACACTTATTTTCATATTACTCTAATTTTATATGTTTTGTTATATGTCTTGAACTTAATGATATCTTATGCCAAGAGAATGTGAAGCACCCCCCAAAAATTATCTTATTGTTTAATTTCATAATTTGACATATTTTTATAGTAAAATCTTGAGGAATGTCTCAACAGAGCTATAACTAGATCATGTGATTTTGTATTTATAACATTCTTTTATTCTCAAAAGAACTTTTTTTGGAAGATATGCCCAAAGGCTGCTCACACATTTAGCCTCTGGTGTACAACAAATGTAACAGATCCTATTTTCTAACAGAAGGCATGACTCTAGAGCCAGTGCAAAATCAAGTCCAGCTCTACAAAGCAAGAGATTTCAGCAGGCACATGGAAGCTTGGACAAGCAGTGAGTTAGGATCAGCCCCTTGGTTACTGCTAGGAAGCATCAAGTCAGAAGAACCGTAGATTCCATATTCAGCTTACAAAATCTAAAAAAGCCCTTGTTCACCAAATCACTGGCAGCATGTACAGTGTTAAAGAACTTTCAGAAATAATATAAAATAATTCTGAATCTTGACACATGGGAATCTTGAGACAGAGGAAGGTTAGAGTAGGTACCCAGAGGGCCTTTCTTAACTATAGCTATAAGGAAGCCTAAAATATTCCATTCCTCTCCAGCCTAAAAGAAAGCTCTAAAAAGAATGCTTCATCATAATTATATAGATGAAGATTTTGTATCTGTGTTTAAAAAAAAAAAGCAGACTCTAGCTCTTCTCTTTAGCTATCACCCTGTCATGGAGACTTAGGTCCTGGTGATGACATCTAAGGGAGGAGTGTGCATAGCTGCAATCCTAATTAATGGCCATCCTATTTAATTTACCCTACAGCACTCAGGTAAAAACCTGATTAAAAAGAGTGCCCTGAAGGCTACGAGTTTGGTTCACTGTTGGGCCAGGAAAGAACATTTCAAAAGTACAGCTCTAGCTGAAAATTTGTGGAAACTTTTCTAGCTTCTCATAATTGAAATAAGGAAATTGCACAGTGGAGTGGACAGAGGAGCAGCATTTGACTACTGAGTGCAGCAGCATTTCAATGAGAAAGCATCCAATAAAGTCTTCTGGACCAGATAGCCCTTGTGTCAGCCTGACCCGCCAACCTTTGATTACTTTGGAAGTTATGTGGTTACCTATCTACACATAAATCAAGTCCATAAAAGTGTATGCTAATACAAGCCTCAGAACAATATCCTTTAGAGAAAATTTTATTTTCAGAAACTCTTGGGCATATGAGGAGAATGAAGTCTCTGTGAATTTTGCTTGACGACACTTCCTAGGGCTTCCTCAGAAACTGAAGCTTGTATATGACTCTTCAGAACATTATTTGTTCCCTAACTAACTGACTGATGGAAGAAGGAGCATTTGAACACCAAGAGGGGATATAAACTGGGCAAGTGGATTGAAATCAAGGCAATATTTTAATAGGAGTTGACTCTGGAAAGAGAGAAGAACCACTGGATAGCTTGGGGTAGAGACACGCATTTACTGAGTTTGGCAGATTACCTGGATATCAAATTATTGGACGTCTATTCATTCATTATTCTTTCAACAGTGCCTTGTTAAGCCCTCACAAGGCCAGTGAGTTTGCTGCTGATGTTTAAAAATATCTTTTTACTGAAAGTTTGATCTATATATTTCTTGATTATGATGATGGTGTCATGGATGTCTGCATATGTCAAATTCATCAAATTATACGCAGTAAATATGTGCACTTTTTGTATATCAAGTATACCTCAATAATGGTATGAAAAAGAAGACTCCATGCATTTTGAAAAAGAAAAAGTTTATTCTGAAATAAATAATTATTCCGTTTTCTTTGCTGACTCACCTAAGGAAACACTTAGATTAACTTAATTTCATATTTTGAAACAAAGGCTGAAAGAAAAATCTATACCCATGTGTGAGCAAGTAAAGGATTCACAGGTTCACATATGACCAACGACTTACTTTCCAGAACAATGGTGAATACATCTTTTGGTGGCTAAGTTTTTATTTCTATACTATAGGAAAGCAAGTATCTGCCTTGCAGACTCTATGAGAAGGTAGTAATGAGACTTTAAATGAAATTGTTTATGTTAAAAGTGTTTGGAAAATTGCAAATGGTAATATACACAAAATACCATATTATTATTAAAAATGGAAAGATAGTGCTTTTAGATCTTATCTAAGCTTCTATCTTACTATGGTTTCTATCATTTTTCGGTCTAGCCCCTGAAACCACAACAAAGTTGGATCAGAAAGAAAAATAGAGCAATGATCTGGAGAAAAATGGTAAACAGATAAAATAGAGTAAAAGAAAGAGATAAGGAAGGTTTAATACAATCCATTCTGCTGCATGTGGGAATTACACAGGGAACATTTCTGTTTTAAGGAAGTCGCTTATAGAAGTTGCTAGTGCAATTCATTTGAAGGTGATACTAGCTGAGAGCAGTCAGTATGCATGCAAAGAAACATGTTCTATTTTATTTTAGGAGGCGGGTGATACCTGCAGCACTCACCAGCTGTAGGATACTCAGGGCATGTTCAGGTGTCAGAACTCCATTTTTAACCTTCAATGTTCAGAAGTCACCCTGCCTTCATTACTTGTAACCTCTGTGTTGGAAGAACATAGGATTTATTTAATCTTGACTTCAGAGTATGACATGGGCTCCCTCTTCTCTCTTTCCTTGGTTCCTTCTTTGTTGCATTGAGTTTTAAAAGTTCTTTTAAATGGCATCTAAATGTTATATATCTTGATTCTCATGGGATTCCCATTGCCACACACACACACACATACACACAAAATATTGCTGCAGGTCATGAACCGTCCTCCAAATAGTGTCCCTCTACCTATTATGAGATAGTAACTAACCTAACTTTTCAGTATTTTCAATATTCACTATGAATTTTAGAAGCTTCTTATCTATTAGGAGAAAGGTTGATGCTGGCTTTTATTTCTGGCAGTAACTATATATGTTCTTTTCGAACTAAAAATCATCATTCATTCATTTAGTCATGGAAATCTTCCTGTAAATTGAGAATTATTCTATGTGCTGAAAACAATGCATGGAGTACAAGAGACAGAGTTGATGCTATTGGTGGTGTTGACATTCCTGATGGGAGGAGACAGAATATAGACAAATAAGCAAGTACAAAACTATGAACTTCTCTTTAGTGATGGATGAGGGAATGAGGCAAACTAAGGTAATAGAAGGAGAGGGAGTAGAGATAGGAGTTGCCATTTAAATTAGGTTGTGAGAGTCTTTCTGAGCAGAGACCTAAGTGATTCAAGATTGTAAATCATCTAAAACTGATTCAGAGGTGTTTCAGGTAGAAGGCACAGCAATGAAAGTGTTTGCCAATAAGACCAAACTTGGTGTATATGAGAGACAGAAACGAGGGCACAGGTGAGGTCAGAGAAATAGGTGGGGTCACATCTTCTGGAGCTTGACACCTTAGATTAAGATCAGATTTCATTCGATGTGAGTGAATAGGACTATATAAGGAGGGAAGCCATGTAATACGACTTATGTTTGAAAAAATGATTCTGGTTGGCCCGTGTACTATGAAGTGGCAGGTTGTAAACTGGCAGGAGAGGAAGCAGGGAGACATGAGTTGGGACTGGCCTGATGACAGTATAGTACTTTTGAGGGAGTGCTGGTGGATCAGCATGGGGTGTGGAAGGAATAGAAGAGTGGTACCCAGAGCTATGTCCTTTGTACATGGGAGGGCAAGGAGGCCAAGTAGGAGCCTATTGGAAGAGGATGTTCCAAGACCATTATGGTTAGGATTCAGTTGGAGATAACAGAGACCATTCTGGGTCGTTTTTGCAGAGAGGGAATTTAATAATTGGTATTAGGCACCTGACAAAAGCTTTAGAAGAGCTTGAGGATCAACTGTTATGCTGGCCTTTCTAGGACAATGCCCAGCATAGAATCACACTATCTCTGGTGTGCTGACCAAGTTGCCACATCTCTGCAGAAAGCCACGTGATCAGGAAGCTGCATCCTTTGTCACAAGCCAGGCCTGTACATGCTGCATGTAACTCCATTCCCAATTCAAGCCTTGTGAAGTTTGTGTGTATGGCAGACCTTAAATTATTCAGGGAAACCTGACTGCTGGGAACTCTTGACGAGCTAGTTTGTAGCTTCTCCGTCTTCAGAATTCAGTTCAGTACACTAGAAAAGGATTCCAACGGGTGTACACCAAGCCAACCCACAATGAGGTGGAGGTACTGAGTGATGTGTTTTGGGTGTATTGAATATATGCCATCCGCTTGACATCCTTGGGAGGTCATAAGCAGTAGATTGAGATGTGGAAACTGGAAACTTCTGGAAGAAATCATGAACTAGAATAAAAGGTCTGGGTGACAGGTAAAAGGGGCACTGTCTGAGATTATACAGAGGAAGGAATATGGACAGAAAAGAGAACAAAGGAATGCATCCTTTACAGGTCACAAGGACGTGTAGAGAGAGAGGTAAGTGGGATAAAAAGAAAATCTGAATTTGGTGTCATGTGAAGCAGACAGAGAAACAATTTTAAGGAGGAGGATGGCCAATCAGAAACATTTTTGGATGTTCTGTAATTTATTGACAAAGACACACACGTGTTGGCTATGCAAGCACAATTTCAGTGGATCAACAGGGACAAGAGTTGGAGGAGATAAAGTCTAAAATGTGATGTGAGGAAAACAGCATCTTTGGGAAACTCACGATGTGCATTTGAGGTGAGTCAAAAAATTGGAAGTGCTGTGATGGCTCCATGGGACAAAGAACCAAAGGGACAACTTGAAAAAATAAGGAACAATACTGCAGTGTTACTCTGCTGATGGAAATAATGAACTGAACTCTTGAGATTTCGGTCATCTCTTCATTGTATTTTCCATTCTTGTCTGAGTACAGGGTGTTCAGTCTTTCTGTGATGTCTGTCATTCGGTGCCTAGAGTCAAAATACATCTGGGGCATGAAAATAACTCTGTAGAGTGAATGGGCTCTAACTACATAATTATTTTTTTAAAACAGATTTCCCAATTTGAGTTATGATGTTTCAATGGACGAGGCAAGATCTCTTTTTCTGAGTAAGGGAGATTTAATAATTTGTAAGGAAAATTAGTAATCATTAAAAGTAGAAACAATGTAGAAATGATCCCTTTACAATATTTATTTTCTCTTTTTTCCTGGTATGAGAATATTGATCACCAGTGAAAGCAAAGAAATCATATGCTAGGGAAATAAGAAGGTTAAGTTCTATTTTTTTTCTATATAATTTGCTATTTTTTTGAATGATGTCACCCAGAACTTTATTTTCAGATCAGCCTGCCCATGATTCAGGCTCACTTTGGTGTTGTGTCCTGTCACGATAAAGGTGTTGTGTCCTGTCAGCTTTTAAGTCCTGTCTCAAACCCAGACTTGAGTCTGATGAATGTACTTTCAATTTTTTGACATTTGTGACTTTTGGGAAATTATGCAGATTCTCTGATCTTTAATTTATTTGTAAAATGATGGAGGTGATAATATCTATCTCACAGCATTGCTATTAGAACCAATGGGAATTGATGTGAACAGATTCAGGGTGACAGGAGGAGGAAGGAGGAAGAAGGCAGCATGGTGCTGGGCAGCAGTGGGAACCTTGGGGATAAACATTCAGTTGTTGGAATCCTAGCTCTGTCTTAGAATGAATGTGTGAGTTGTAAGCTACAGTTTCTTTGTGTGCAAGCTTCACTGGGTTCTTGGGAGAGCAACATGAGATAAGAGAAGTGAAACCTTTTGTGTAAAGTATTACAGTTAGTGGTTTGGTTTTCTAATTTTCCAACTATGGCACTTTAATGATGTTCCATAATAAACCTGTAATCGATTGGTTTCTAGAAATATGAAGGTTCTTCTTATGGTTAAAGAGGATGATGGAGAAGGGGAGTCCCTATAAATTATCTACCAGTATTTGCCCAAATATATCCTGCCACCCCATACACTAATTTTCCACATATTTTTTTCTCATTAGATTGATAGACTGCCTTTTCCAGACTCCCACTGACCCTCCTCCCACCTCCCCCCCATAAGCTTCCTTAATTATTTTTTGTTGTTGAGATGAATTAAGAGAACCATATAGTTGCCCAAACAGTGGTTTCTGAGAAAGAAAATGTGAGGCAATAATAATGAGAAAAGCCAGTACAGGTAAGCATTTACTGTATTTCAGGCAATGATGGAAAGTAGTAGAAATGATGATTTTTATCTCATACTAGCGTCTACGCTAGTACGCTAGCTACTAATTCTTCCAGTGCCCAAAGTAGCACATTGCAGTCATTCTCTTGGCCTCATGCCTCTTGCCACTCAAATTCTTAGGTTGTTGAACTGGAGAGAAAAGTCATATCTCAGGCCATGATCAGCCTGCTTGCCAAGTAAAAGTTGCATCAGATAAAATTAAATAGACAAAGGAGACTATTTCTCTATAGCAAATAAGGGAGAGAGATTAAATTCAATAATTTGGGGACTTTTTAAGACTGGGGTAGGGTCAGCCATAGGCCACCTGTTCTCTAATTGGCCTTAACCGAAGCAAAATAAGTTTTCTCGAATCTTTAAACAGGATTCAGTTTTAAAACTGGGGCAAGACGCCCCCTGAAGTTAGTCCCCTACCCTCCCACAGACGCTAGGAGATAGAGGCACCATGTTCCTGAGATGTTTCCATATCAAAGAGATGCTTTCGGGGTGGGGGGGAAGGGGGTCCTTGAGAAAGACATTCCCTGTGTTTGCAGAACTGGTGAGTTTAAGGAAATGTACATGTTTCAAAGGGGCAGAGAAATAATTTGCCATTATATAGAATGCAATTACACTTCTTAAAGAAAAAGGGGGTAAAGGACCTCTAGAAGGGAGAAAGCTGTCTAAAGTTTATCCAAGCCTGATGGAGCATTAAAGCTGTCCACTTCAGCCTTATAGACCCAACTCAGTGGAAACCAGAAAAGGCCTTTGATAATGTGCAGTATGACATGGGGAATTTAACAGCTTACATTCTAAGACAATTGAGAGAGCTTTTCACTCAACTTTTGCCACAAATATACCTCCCTGACCCACCTTAGTGTCAGTACCAACTTTAGGGGCAATTGGAAGATGTCACACTAACCGTGATATGAATCCAATAAGTTGGCTAGGTGAATATGGTCTTCAGCATAAACATGTGCTTTCCAAGTCTATCCAAGCACCCCAGGTGTTAGAAGGGACTGTTTCAGGACATTAGCTCAACCATGACCCCCTCAGAATTGTGTGAAACTGCTTAATGCTTAAGACCAGGGCACTCACAGTATTTTGTGTACATTGTTAGCCGCATGCATTCTGCTCTGGTGCTCTTAGGTATTGATTTTTTGAATGACAGAGGCCATGTTCCGTGCGTTACATATCTCAAGCTCCCAGTGTGGTGCTGAGTGTGGACCAGGAAACACTCAGCTCCCTTGCCACAGCTCGTGCAGACTCAAGAGAGCACCACATGAACGGAATTGTCCCCCCGCCACCCCCCCGCCCCATCCCCTCCAACCTCCAATTTCACACGTTGAAACCCTATCCTTCAGTGTGACCTTATTTGGAGATGGGGGCTTTAAAGAGGTAATGAGGGCAGCCCCGGTGGCTTCAGCCCAGGGCATGATCCTGGAGACCCAGGATCGAGCCCCAAGTCGGGCTCCCTTCATGGAGCCTGCTTCTCCCTCTGCCTGTGTCTCTGCCTCTCTCTCTCTCTCTCTCTGTCTCTTGTGAATAAATAAATAAAATCTTAAAAAAAAAATAAACAGATAAAATGTTTATTTTATCTGTTGACAATTCACCTTTAAGTAAAGAATAAACATAAATAAAATAAATAAAAAATAAAAAATAAAAAATAAATAAATAATAGAGGTAATGAGGTTAAATGAGGTCATAAAGATGGGGCTCTGAGCCAATAGGATTGGTATTTCTATAAGAATAAGAACAACAACAACAACAACAAAACAATAAGAACAGACACCAGGGATGTGTAGGCACAGAAAAAGGCCATGTGAAGACAGAGCAAGAAACTGTCCATCTGTGATGTGCTTGGGGGGCTCAGTCCCTTGAGCATCTGACTCTTGATTTGGGCTCAGGTCATGATCTCAGGGTTATAAGACAGATCCCCATGTTGGGCTCCATGCTGGAATCTTATTCTTAAGAATAAGATTCTTTCTCTCTCCCTCTGCTCCTCCTCACCTGCCTCTCATGCTCATTCTTTCTTAAAAAATTAAGCAAATAAGTAAGTTAGTAAATAAATAAATAAATAAATAAATAAATAAATAAATAAATGACATTGGTCTGCAAACCAAGGAGAGAAGACTCAGGAGAAACCAACCAGCCCTGCCAACATCTTGATCTCTGGCTTCTAGCCTCCAGAATTGTGAGAAAATAAGTTTTTGTTGTTCAAGCTCCTCAGTCTGATATGATCTGTTAGGGAAAGCCCAAGTAGAAAAAAATACAACCACCTTTGTAGTTTGGATTTGGATTCCAGTACCAGTTCTCCCTGCCAATGACTAATCAGCAGTTACTAATTTAACTTCTCTACACTTTGACTCCATGTTTCATAAAATAGTAATATTTCCTCTCTTGTATGGATGTGGTGAAGATAAAATCAAAATAGTATGGTATGTGCTGGCACACAGTGAATACTCTATAGACCGGGACTATTATATTCATAAAAATTGTTTTGCCAAATGAATGAGAGCAAGAACATGATCAAGATTTAAATATATGTATATATATGTATTTATTAATATATATATATGTGTGTGTGTGTTTGTTTCCTCCCTAGTAAATGTACCACTTTTATGCCACTTAAAATTTTTTTTTGTGCTTGAGATTTTCTGCCTACAAGTTTGGTTTACCACATTTCAAAAATTATAAAGTAAAATTACAAACGGGCACCCGCACCCACAACGTACTCTTAGTGGTAATTTGGGAAGGAAAATGCTGGGCTCAAGTGACAGTGACCCTGATGCATTATGGCAGCTCGTAAAGACCAGGACCACAAATTGACTCAGGTATCGTTTCCGTTTTAATGGTTGTTGGATAATTCAGATCACAGACTAATAAATTCAACTGCATGATTGTTGACCTCACAATAGATGACTTGACCAGTCTGTAGTTGATGTTTTATTCATGTTTAAGTCAGGTGATCTTTAAAAATTAAAAGATAGTGCCAAAATTGCTTGGAATTATCCATCATTTAAATCTGAGACCTTTTAGTGTTTTCTATTTTTGAAGTGATCTTGCTGTTCAAAGAATGGATATGGAATTATAGTCGGGCCATTTATTTGTTGTCAATTAATTCTAAGCAGGTTATGTTTCCTATTTATGGGTGAGCATGTATAACTGGGTTATATATGCAAGCTGTTGTTTAATTTACCTGATAAAAGGCTGCTCAAAATTCCCCTCACTGAGGCTGTTTGAAAAATGTGATTCAAAATTAATTTAATAGGTAAAAGTCCTAGTAACTCAAAACAAAAATGTAATTTTGCATGATATTATTCCAGTCAGATTTAGCCATGGGAGATCAGATAAAAGAATCACTGATAAGCATAGGTTTTGTAGCATCATAGACATTTAATCATTCTATCCTTCTGTGACCTGGGACTTTGGAAGGCATCAGAAGATAGATAAATATAACTTGAGCTATGAACAAAGTATTAAATGTGTTTCAGTGTATTAAATCATCCTTTTGGGTCTAATTTTCTTAGTTGTGTCCGTACACGATTGAGAAATTATCTGTTGACAATTCACCTTTAAGTAAAGAATAAACATAAACAGCAGAAAGAATTATGGATGATTATCTGTAGGGTTTGCTTATAATCCAGGGTTCTTCTGGGCTCTGGAGACGTGGAGAAAGAAACAGGTACTTTACTGAAGCAAAGGGCTTGATTCCTCCTCACCTGAGTGACAGGTAAGGGGACCTGGGAATTCTTCACAATTGTCCGAACATAGGCCCAACTGAACGTGATAAAAACAGTGTGTCTTTATTTTACACGTTACACTTACACATTTTAATTATTCTTTTAAAGTAAATTGGTTTATGTGCAAGTGTACATAGGTATCATAGAACACAGAGAGATAAAACCACTTCCCTCTTTCTCACTGGGAAGGAACATTCAAACGAAGTCAATGCTTCAAATTTTTCCCTTCTGTAAAGCTTGCTCACTTCAGGAATTGTGACTCTAGGACTTTTCTCAGTGTCATCAAGTAATACTGTGCATGCTGCTGGGGATTTACCCCAAAGATACAGAGGCAGTGAAAGGCCGGGACACCTGCACCCGGATGTTTCTAGCAGCAATGTCCACAATAGCCAAACTGTGGAAGGAGCCTTGGTGTCCATCAAAAGATGAATGGATTAAGAAGATGTGGTCTATGTATACAATGGAATATTCCTCAGCCATTAGAAACGACAAATACCCACCATTTGCTTCAACGTGGATGGAACTGGAGGGTATTATGCTGAGTGAAGTAAGTCAAATGGAGAAGGACAATCATTATATGGTCTCATTCATTTGGGGAATATAAAAAATAGTGAAAGGGAATAAAGGGGAAAGGAGAAAAAATAAGTGGGAAATATCAGAAAGGGAGACAGAACATAAAGACTCCTAACTCTGGGAAACGAACTAGGGGTGGTGGAAGGGGAGGTGGGCGGGGGTGGGGGGTGACTGGGTGGCAGGCACTGAGGGGGGCACTTGACGGGATGAGCACTGGGTGTTATTCTGTATGTTGACAAATTGAACACCAATAAAAAATAAATTTAGGAGAAAAAAAAGTAATACTGTGCATGGCACATTATATGATGACGTCATCAATATTATTATTATTATTATTATTATTATTGTTTGGTCCTATGTCATCACTAACGGCAAAGACAAAATAGCTCCCTTTTAGGAAACTTGAAGAAGAAAGTGAAAGGTATCAGTGCTGATTAGAATTATCGTATTTCTAGATTGAGATCATGGGAGGATGTGGTGCGCATTGATTTTGGAGGTTTGTTTCA
This sequence comes from Vulpes vulpes, assembly GCF_048418805.1. NCBI lineage: Eukaryota > Metazoa > Chordata > Mammalia > Carnivora > Canidae > Vulpes > Vulpes vulpes. The sequence continues at coordinate 52,700,025 of NC_132784.1, read as the reverse complement.
GGTAGAACATCAACATGCTCCAGAGAAGTTTAACGCTGCCTTGGCTGTGTCGTCAAAATCAATGCAGGACTGTCCACATTTTCCTGGGGGAAAAAGCTGCATAAACTTATTTTTGATGTTTACAACATTGACAAATTGAAGAGCCGGGGGTTGTGATGTAAGGAGTTACATTCTATGCTTCTGTGAGGAGATATAAAACCTTTTCAAATAACTCTGATAATAGACCTTGAATGTTTGCTGTAAAGCTAATTATTTCTAGTTGGGCTTTTGCAGCTGTTATGCAAAATCTTTAGTTTCCTAGGTTTTCCCATAATAATATTTTGACTTAAATAATATCATATATTATCCCAATAATGGCTCCACTTAGTGGAAGTTGATTTCATTAGCTTGGTGCCATCTTTGTTTTATTAAGGTATAATTGACATAACATTAAGCGTGGTGCCATCTAAGGACTTATTCTTAATGGAATTTTCCCTTCTACATATAACACTTTCTTAAGAAATATTGATATCATGAATCTGTTCAGAGAGAATGTTGATTAAAACAGAATTGTAGGGGTAAGAAATGATAAATGAAGGGGTCTTTTTTTTGAAAAATATTGAAAATTATTTTTCAAGTGAAATTATAATGCCAATTATTATTATTTCCTTTGAATGAAACTTTGCCAAAGGAAATGATAAGAGGTGCCTCCTGTGACCCTCTGCTACTCACCAAATTATAGGACCAATTTCACTGGAAAAGCTGCCATGTTGAGAGCTGATAGATTTGTCAAATATTTTTATTGTGACATATTTTTAAATCCCAAACACTCCCTTATGGAACTGTTGAATTTTCCAGGATAGTTCTGAGTGACGTGTATAATTTTTCAAAAAACAGCTGTCTTGCTTCTTGGAAATAAGGATGAATTCCTTCAAAATCAATGAAATGAATAATTCCTAGTTACTAGATCAGATTAAACATGTTCAAATTCTGAAAAAAATAATTACTTTCAATTTATTATTGTAGCCACAGTCATTTATGTTTTAAGATATATGTAGACACAAATCATTTAAAAACTTCAGTAACAAAGGCCCATTTGTGCCATTAAGATTTTAGAGGGCCTTCGTGATGAGAACAAGGAAATCAAAACATAGTTTTGCTTTTGTCTTTTGGAGATATACTTATATGACTCCATAATGCACAAGATACATGGTCACTACCATCCCCGTTCTTTCAATTAAAATTGTCACATTGTGTAAATTCATTGCTCTTTCCATTTCCCCTGGTTTTCAGATTTTTTTTCATTCTAGTTTGGACAATTTTGGTAACACATTATACCACCCATTTAGGAATCATAAAAACAGGGGTGCCTGGGTGGCTTAGTCAGTTAAGCATCTGCCTTGGGCTCAGGTCTAGATCTCAGGGTCCTGAGATCAAGCCCCAAAATGAGGCTTCTGCTCAGAGGGAAGACTCTTCTTCCTCTCCCTCTGCCCCTCCCCACAACTCGTTCTCTCTCTTTCTCAAATAAATAAAAAAAATCTTAACAACAATAACAACAAAAAAGAATGGAAACAGAATCTATGTATCCATTCCTTTTGGTAAACATAAAAGTCTTCCTGAATGCCTTCTTACTAACACTTGCAAGATTGCCTCATTAGGTTGGTTGACTATCTTATCACCCTTTGGTTCTGTGGAATCTTCAAAGTTCTTGAAAAGCACCAGCTAAACTAACTAAACACACTGAGAGACATACCTGTTGCAGAAGGACACCTAGGGGTGAATGCTGACAGATCAGAACTCTCTGCAGCCTGACAGCCTCTGTCTGTGGCTTACCTGCCCGAGTGGAGCACACCTGTGGCATGCCTGCCTCCATGTGCAAGCTGTTCAGCAGACGTCTAAGATTAAAGCTGCTGTTAGGTATTTCTTCTTTCATATAAGCCTTTTGATTTTATCCCCACCCCCCCTCACTTTTACAGTCTGGACCCTAATCTCAATTCCTTTTACTGCTTTTCCATCTTTCTTTAAGAAAAAAAAAAAAATCTGCTGCAGGGCTCCAAAAAGACCGACCATAGCAGCTTAAAATATCCTTTTTTTCTAAGAAGATCAGTGTGAAAATAACATTGCTGTGCTCTCCTCCACTCTGGGCACTTTGATACCAGCATCCTGAAGCACTTTGCTAAGCATCGACTGGTTTTCCCAATATCTTTTCAGAGGAAATGAGGACTTAAAAAAGGAATCAATCCATGTCATGCTGAAGTGCAAACCTATCTGCAGAGAGTGGTCTCAAGAACATAATAGGAATTTGCAGATTTTTTTTTTTTGTACAAAGAATTTGAGAATTGAGATTTTTTTTGGAAAGGGATTAATTGATGCATTCATTGAAAAATATGTTCAACTCCATGCTTATTGTATTCCTGGCATTCTGTGGGGCAATGGGTGCAAATCACTGTCCTTACGAATGGTGCGGTATAAAGCTCTGGGTCTCAGACTTGATATGCATCAGTCTCCTGGAGGGCTTGTTACATGGCAGGCCACTGGGTCTGACTCGCAGTGTTTCTGATCCAGTACTTCTGGAACAGTCCCTGCAAGTGATGCTGATGCTCTTTGAGAACAACTACATAGACAATTGTACATCCTATGGTGATTTGAGATTCTAGTATGTGGTCAGATAAAATGCAACTGTTGCTAGAAAGAAGGAAGGAAAGGGGAAAAAGGATGAGCACCTGAGCTCACACAAGAGCAGCCTTATTTTCCACAAGAGCTTGGAAAATTGAGATCCAGTGTGGAAACCCCTCAAATTCACTAAGACCACAAAAATCAGGAGGAAGAGAGGGGAGTGAAGTTCAAATCAGTCTGCGATGTTGCTAGCTGTAGGGCTTTATGGGAGGCTAAGAGAAAATGCAGATTAAATAAGCTAGTGTATTTCATTAGTCTTACTGATATTTACCAATTAATTCAAGACCTAAACCTACAAATACTTGTTTTGCCCTAATTGCGCTGACATAAAGGGAAGGAAGAACTCCAAATACAGATCCATTTTCACAGCTTTGCCTTGGGCTAATCTTTTGTTGAATATTTGATAGATGTGGATCTTGCAAAATTTAATTTCCTTTATAGTTACATATTTCTCTTAAACAAAAATTTATTCAGAGGTGTGCTGGTAAATGTTTAATACAGACACGGTTTGGGAGGTGAGGAGGAGGCCTGATAGCAATTGCCCATGGGCCAACTTTAAGCTCTCAATGTTTTCCAATCTGGCTCTCACAAAATTCTTTGAAAAATGGAACAATTAGCTTTTGTGATCCAACATAAGCCAGTGCCAGATCAATTTTTCTTATGTCAGGTCATTTACATTAGCTTGGCTTAGCTATTTGAAACATAGGCGTGTTTATTGCAATCTTGTCATATTAACAGAGAAAAAGACAACTTAGTATTTAAGGATATCTCCAATTATTAAAAATTCAAATAAAAAAATAAAATAATTAAAATGTCACAAAGCGAAGGCAAACATGAACTTTGTGGGGTTTGAGACTATTTTAAAGTTTTCTCCTGAAAGTCCTGCAAAAATTAATTATCTTCACTAAGTCTAATAATATTCCCATCATATATTTTTAGAACCTTTTGGAATGCCTGGCAACAGGCAAGGCTCTGTGGACATTTTGATGCATGAGAAGCTCTCATTGGTGTAGGAAGAGGACAAACAGATCAATGTGAAAGGAAAAGAAGACGCCGGGCATTGCTCTGGTGGGGACAGTCCCATCCCAGTGAGGCAGGCGGAGTTCATTCACAGCCTTGTTTATATTCTTTCAGGCATGGTACTGTAGATTGAGTGCTGTGACCCCCTCTGAATTCCTATATTGAAATCATAACCCTCATAAAAGAGACCCCACAGAGCTCCCTGGTCTCTATGAGTCCACCTGTGACGAGGCACTGCTTATGAACCAGGAAGAGGGCTCTCAATAGACTTTAAATCACTTGTGCCTTGATCTTGGACATCCAGCCTACTGGATGAGCCTCCTATGAGAAATAAATTCATGGTTTCTAGGTTACCCAGCATATCATATTTTATTATAGCAGCTAGGTAGACTAAGACACATGACATGACTCTGTCAGGTTTGGTTTATTTGACATTAACATTCACAATTCTGGCAAAGTTTTAACATGGGACTTAAGAAGCTAATACAACTATATATTAAGAGTGACTGAAAGTACATCCAGATGTTGTAATGAGACTTGTGTACTGTTGACTATAGGACCTGTTTAGAAAATTAAAATTTCTGCTGTGATCTGGCAGTGATTCCCAATTTTTAATGCTACAGGCTGGGATAACTCTCAGGCAAAAAGGTTACAGAAATAATTCAGGTTTACCTTCTTGTTGGCACCCTAACCATTCTTGTCCTACCTTGTTGACTATTCCGGCAAATGTACATCTTGTTTCAGGGCCTTTGAAGTCGATCTGGGATAGATGTAATAGCCTTGGCTTGATGAAACAGTGAATTACCAAGTGACAGTAGAGCTCACTTAAAAATTTTAATTTTCTAATGTAACCCCACTCTATTGATGTCTATATGGCAGCCAACTTCTTTTGGTGGGATTAGTATTGCTGTGCCACTACCATGTTGAGGAGTTTAATTTTTTTTAAGTTTTATTTGTTTAATCCATACACCCAATGTGGGGCTCGAACTCACAGGTGTAAGCCCAGTGGTCCTAGGAGTTTAATTTTTAAACTTACATCTTGAAAAGAGGGATGAACATTGCTTACCCTCATGTAATTCCTGCAGAGCAGTCTTCAGCACATCCGGCTGGCTCAAGAGCATGCCCAGTTCACAGTGATTGAACTACAGGGCTGTGTTATGTGTGTGTTACAGTTTGCAGAGTCTTCTCACATTTATAGTTTGTTTTTCAAAGATATTTTGAGAATTGGAGCTAAGCCTTCATTACCTACTCCAGGAGTCAACCTTGAGCATATTCATGATGCCATAGGGCTTTCAAAATTCCTATAATTTTGAGACAGGTTTCATATCTCAAAGGATAAAGAAAATAAATGACTTATTCAAAATTAATATTAATTTGGGACACCTGGGTGGCTCAGTGGTTGACTATCTGCCTCTGGCTCAGGTCATGATCCCGGGGTGCTGGGATTGAGTCCCACATCGGGCTCCCTGCAGGGAGCCTGCTTCTGCCTCTGCCTGTGTCTCTGCCTTTCTGTGTGTCTCATGAATAAATAAATAAAATCTTTAAAAAACCAAAATTAATATTAATTCTGTATTACATGAACAATGCATATAAGGTGCATCGATTGTGCTACACGAAAATGTCAAAATCCCGAGTATTGCTACCTCTTCTGTGTACTGGTATGAAGACACTTCAGAGACTAACTACCAAATCTTTCCAAATGTTGGGCTTTTGACACAAGTTCTAAGTGAGGATTTTAGGATGGGTCCTTGTATGTACTGAAAGTGAGGAAAGACATCCTAAGAAAAGAAACCGGGTACTTTCTTTATAAGTCCAGTCTTTCCAAAAGCAATCAATCATCAAAAACTTAGTTGTTTTTGTCTATTGGAAAGCTTAATATTTCTAAATAATAACATTATTCAAACAATATCTGTACTTAGCCTTCTTATGTAAACTTCCTGGTGTGATAGATAGAGACACAAGAAATGATAACTGACTAGCCTTTCAGTAGCTTCTCGTGTAAAACTAATGATGTGTGATACTAGCACCACCACTTGCAGTTCCTCTGTTGATTGATTTTAAATAATGCAACATAGTACGTCATTATATCACCAGTGCCTGGGCGCACCCTGTCTCTCTGCATTGTCTACAGTCCAAAGTTAGCCTTCCAGGTCTCTTCCTTGACGCTAACTCTCCACTTCTTGTCTGCACTTTTAGTTTTGTGATGCCACATTTAATAATATCTATATTTTATTATGTGACCATGATTGATTTTATGCTTTATCTGCAGGCAAATTCTTAGGATTGAAATTCAAAGCACCCATGATTTGTTGTATTGTCAATATCATTTACTGTAGAGATAAGTCATGTACAATTATCATATGGTTTTATTCTTTTTCAATTTTTGGTGTGTGTGTGTGTGTGTGTGTGTGTGTGTGTGTGTGTTTCTGCAATGCTTGCTGTTTTCTTCTCCAACAGAGACTTTCCCCCCCCATGTGTTCTTCTGCTTCACTGACATCTTTGAACTCCTCCTCACTGCATTCCTAGTGTGTTGATTCAACTGTGTCTTGGGGCCAATATTTTTTCTTTTTCCATTGATATTTTTGTTTTTGCTTCACCATATCCCTTACTAAACTTCCTTAGAAATGACATGTGTGAGAATTCTTCATTTTAGTATGCCTGAAAACTTGTATTCTACACTGACATTAGTTTGATGATGTAGCTGAGCACACAACTGTGGGTTGTTGACATTTTTCCTCATTAAAGTGAAGGAACATATTCACTGTGGATTAGCATGCCGTCTTGCCGGTGTGAAGTGTGACACCCATCTGACCCGACTCATGTCTTTTTTGGTCATTGGTTTCATTTATTGGTGTTACTGTTTTCTTTTTGAAAGCTTTTAGAATTTTCCCTTTGCTCTAGGTTTTATGACAATGTGGGCTAAAGGGTTTTTGGCTTAGATAGATCCTTCATGTCTTAGTTTCTCTTATTGTTTTTTGTTGTTGTTTTATTTCCTCATAGACATTGTTAGAGATTGGTTTTCTATGTCCTGGTACATTTTTCCATACATCTCTGTCTCCCTCTCTCTTTTCTTTTTGAACTTTCTGGGAGATGTTTTAATCCAATCTAAAACAAAAATCCAACACACTTAATTTTGGCAATCATGTTTTTTTTTTTTTAGATTTTATTTATTTATTTTAGAAATAGACCACACATGGAGGGAGGGAGGGACAAGCAAGCTCCAGCTGAGCACAGAGCTCTATGTAGGGCTCCATCCCACAGTTCCCATGACCCAAGATCACCCCCAGGGCCAAAATCAAGAGTCCAATGTTCAACCAACTGAGTCATCCAGGTGCCCCTGGTAATCATGTTTTAAGTTTCCAAGTATTCCTACTTATTTTTGGTGTTTGCTCATCATGGTAACTTGTAGTCTGTGAATATTAGTCTTTTCCTTCAACTCCTGAATTTATCTATGAATCCATTTGTTTGCTTCTTTTGTTGATTCATCCCTTTATTTCCTGTCAAACACTTGGCTCAAAGGTCTGACATTTTATATTGAAGACTGGATGGTGACAATCTGCTTGGGAACTCTGGAAGCACATGGCAATGAGGATGGAGCTGTTCTGATGTGTGATCCCTAAATCCAGAATGCAAAGGTCTTTCATCTCCAGTATTTATTTCTAATTCTTAAGAAAATGATCTTTGATTTTCCACATTGGACTAGAAATTGTATGGCTGTGTAACATCCAGACTTTCCATTTAAAGGGCTTTCAGTCTAAAGTTTTGTTTTTGTTTGTGTGTTTTAATACAAATTTGTGCCTGGGATTTCCAAGTCCTAGGGCTCCATCAACTGGCTTGGCAGGGACCCCGGGCTCCAGTGTGTGCTCTGGCCCTCTTCCCTTACTACTTCTATCGTTTTTCTGTTTTCCATACATGTTTCAAATCTCATCTGAAAATGGTGCTGCTGTCCTAATCATCTCTGTATTTTATCTTTTTACTACTTTTTTTACATTAGGTTTTAGAGGGTGTTGAATCACATGCCTGTTTTCCATATGCTATAATATACTGACTGCTAGAATATGCTAGGCATACCAAGTCATTGTTCAAATTTTTAAAATTATTTTTAAATTTTGAAACAAATAAAAAAACTACAGAAAGTGGAAGTTCACTACAAAAGCAAAATTTCCCTGAAGTATTTGAGAGTGATTTGTCAACTTATACCTTATTACTCTTGAGCAATTTATTGTATTTTTCTTATAAACAAGGACACTTTCTTACACAACCATAGTTCAACTATCGCCATGAGAAAATTAACATCCATATAACACTCATTCCTCATGTCTCATTCAAGTTTAATCAGTTTTACTAATAATGTCCTTATAGCAAAGTTCAGAACAAATATTGTATTTACTTGCCAATTCTTTTCAGTCTCCTTCAGATTGGAAGATTCTTTGGCCATTCCTTGACTTCCACGACCTTGACATCCTAAAGATTAGAGGTCAGCCATTTTTAAGAATGTCATGCCTTTTGGGTCACTCCATAAGGTGTGTTCTCATGATTAGATTCAAGTTATGCAACTTTAGCAGGAATACTGCAGGAAAAAGAGCTGCACTCTTTTCATATGACAAGATTTTGTTCCATTACTTGTTGATGTCATTTTGACAGTTTGATTACAGTAGTGTCTATGAGGCACCTTGTCTATAAGGTTACTCTGTTTCCCTTTGTAATTAAATATTCATAAGAAGATAATTTGAAACTGTGTTAATATTCCATTTCTTATCAAGCTGTCAATCTCTATATATCAATATGGACACATGGATTCTTTTATTCATTGATTATAATAGAACATTATTATATATTTGAATGCTAAAACTTAGTTGTGGCCAAGTTGGTTTGGTTGGGGCGTCAATTTCACAAGTTGCCATCTTTCTTCAAACACTCCCCTGCTCTCTGACAGATGTAATCATCTCTTAAACATTTTTGTGCCCGCTCTGGAATGGGTCACTTTTACAAGGATTCCCGGCTCCTTTTAATAGGGATGGATACTTACAGGGACAAAAGGAGAATGGGGATGTGTGCAATGCTATTGATTTGTCACGATTTGTAAGCATCTAAGTATATAACTGCGCATTGAATTTTTACGTGTGATTTTTAGGAGAAGGAGCAGTAGATAATAGTAAAATTTCCTCTCGAAGACCACAAGATAAGAAAAGTTTTTTAAGGATTTGTATTTGTTAATAAATAACATTGAGTAGTTATCTATCATAATTTGTTTTAAGATAGTCATAATTTTCTCTTAGCACTGATAGAATGATGCTTACATGTATTAAATATCTCACTTTATATTAACATATTAACCTCTGATCAAAAGTATATTGCTACATAGATATTCATAATTCAATGAGGATTTATAAAGTCTAATCTTTAAAAAAAGAGAAAATATAGCATTAGAATAAAATATACTACTTTGAAATGTCTTTTACTCATTCAGTGAATGGAACTCTTTATTAGTTTGTTATGATTTAATTTTATCATATTAAAATAATATGGAAAATCCATACGAGCTACAAAAAATATTTTAAATGAAAAAAAAATTTTTCTTTGCTACACAACAGATGTTTTTAAGAATAGATGTAAGTTCTTTTTTAGCTTGCTTCCCCCAATCAAACAAACAAACGAACAAATATCCTCCATTTATCCTGTGTAGTTGGTATTTTCAGGATTATCATTAGTATATGAGTGAGTAATTTTCTTTTTGGTAGCCTAGCAGAGGAAACAGATTTTATGCAGATATTTATTTGGGCATCCAGGAATATTGAGTTGTCTGAGCCAATTTCTAATCAGACAAATGGTCGATTTAAGCACAATTATAAATATTAAAATACATTTAGGGCTTTCGGACATCCTAGGAAACAAAATACTCATTACGCTATAAATCAAACAAAACGAGCATGGGCAAGTGTCCTGGCCCAGCAGACCTGTGGCCAGCATTCTATTGGCATTGGTCTGATCTACTGACATTGGCTGATCAGTGTCTGCCTCCCCTTTTGTTTTCAGCCTCCCAGGCTAGATGTTCACACTCGAGAAACACTCTTGGAATTTCAAAGTTATTCAAAGCCAGATTATGAAATGAATCTTTCTCACTTTGTGTAACCACAGAATTTAAACCATTTCCTCTCCCACAGAGAGAGAGAGAGACACCTACCTATATTTGTTTGTAATGTGATTTCCAAAGAAACTGAACAATGTGTGGGAAATATCAGGAAGGGAGACAGAACATAAAGACTCCTAACTCTGGGAAACGAACTAGGGGTGGTGGAAGGGGAGGAGGGTGGGGGGTGGGGGTGAATGGGTGACGGGCACTGAGGGGGGCACTTGACGGGATGAGCACTGGGTGTTATTCTGTATATTGGTAGATTGAACACCAATAAAAATAAATTTATTAAAAAAACATATATACATATAAACAAATTATATACTTTATGGCAGCTTATTGTATAATAATTATATTTCAGTAAAGATGTTTTTAAGAAGAAATAAAAATAAAAAAATAAAAGAAACTGAACAACGCAGAAAGAAGGTGGGAGCTTATCATAGACTGTTCGTCTCAATTTTTGTGCCATGTTTCCATCTATTGGAGTGAAATAAATAAACACCACTCTTATTAAACTCTTGAATTCCGTTTTTGACTGCTGCTTCAATCAGGCCCAGCAGAATTTGGCAGATTCACTCTGATTTTGCTGAAACAATCATTATTTTTATCTATTCTTTTTTCTATCCCACCTCTTACTTTACTGTGATGTATGAGAGTCACCAATGTACATTTCTTTTGAATGTAATTAGACAGATTAACATTTTATAGGGAAAATAAATTGGATTGCCTGTCAAAGAATTTGCAATTTGTTACACATTTGTTATCTTTATTATTTGTTATTTTAGTGTTGAAGAACTTTCCGCTTCTCATGGGCTCTCCAGTTTCAGACACTATCCCTAGAAAATAAGAGCTTGAACAGATACACCTTTGAACTATGAAAAGAAGTTACTTTTAGCAGGAGACCCACATGATTTTTATCATGTAATTTATTTTAAAATACCATTTAGAATTTTTATTTCTGTCCAATTATTTCTTCTTTCTATAGCTACAGTATTGATACAACATTCTTGAAAATAGATACTTAATTGCTATAATGAAAAGGCTGGCATGTAAATGGGGGTGAGGGATAGTTTTTTGCTCTTAGCCAGCTGTCACCTAGGGTCATGAGGTGGAGAGCATGTGGTGAGTATAACAGGAATACCCACTAAATTCACCTTGAGAGAATTACGTAAATTTATTTATTTCAATTAAATTACCTTTTCCATAAGAGGGAACAACAGAAACCAGTATTTTGGACATATTTTCATAGTAGCTGTTCTACCTAAGTAATTGTGTCTATTAGTTCCCAAATATTTATGCGTTACCTGAAAATCTGAATAAGAAACGTCTCATTATAACTAGCAAACCTGACCAGCCAACCAGAAACATCTAATCCTCATAGAACTCAGAAAGAGTTGGCTGCTTCTTTATTGTTTTAATCTGAAGTTCAGAAAGGATTCTCATATCCTGAAATTTGCATTTTCAAAGAAATACATTCAAAATTCAGTATATATGTATATATATGCATATATATAATATATCATTAGTCATGTAACTAGTTTGTTTTTCAGGCAATGGGGGAGTATGGCTTATTAAACAAAAGAAAAATGTATGAACACTCAAGCAATAATTGTCACTACCCACCTTTATAACCATTTTTTTTTTTACCCCATGATTACTTATACAAAGCATTTGATCTAGCAGGAAACATGTTTTAAATTGCTGTCATTTTTCAGTTTGGATATAATAACTCTCTAGCAAACACTATAGATGCAAAGTTTTATATAACTGTCATAGGAATATATCTATAGTGGTACATTTAAAATACAAGCAGCATGTAAATTATATGAAGAGAAAAACTGTTTCTAGTATTATCTTGAATACTTTTGTACTCTAATTCAGTAAACAATTAGGATTTCTTAAATTCTGCAAAAATTTTATTAAAAAATCTGAAAACTATAGTTTCATGTTCAACCTTACATTTCCTCCTAATGATGGTCAGTAGTCATTTGACTTATGTATTCACAGGTGTTGAAAGGTTAATATATATTTCAATAATGATTATTAACATAACATAGATGGATATAACTATGGTAAAGACAAAGTTAATAAACATAAGAAAGCAATTTACAACAATTATCAAATCATAGATTAGACTAGCAAGCAATGCCAATGAACTTTCTCCTCTTGTGATATTTCAAAATAGAATAGGTATGACAGTGTTTGGATAAATAATCATTTATCTTTCTAAGAACTAGAAGCTTGACCAGAAAATTTTTCCAGGTCATTTTTAATATTGTCAATCTATTAATACTAGTTCAAATTACTTATCAACTTGTGAGAAAGCTGCCCTTTAGCTTTTAATTAAAGCCAGTTTATTACATTCTGCAAGTTTAACAATTGAATGGCTACTTGGTATTAAAGTAAGCTAAGCCTTCATTTCTGTTTCTTATGGATTCCTTATGGTTTTGTCAATTCCTGGAGGTATTCTTTGAAAATATAGTCAATGTTCACCTGCATGCCTGACTGATGCAGCCTTCTACCTGCCTCACGTACATGCTCTCACTGATCCCCAAGGAGAGTGAAGTATGGATTAGGTCATAGTGCGGCCCTAATAGCATGGGCATGTGTCACCCCTTTTTGTCACAGAACAGAGCCAGTGACTCACAGATGCTGTTGTTTTGTTTTCCTAGGGTGTTGCTCTTTACCTGGGATGTTATTTCAGTCAATCCCCAAAACATCTTAGAAACTTATCAGTGGTTCTGAGTGGAAGTCTACCATTTGAAACCTAAAAGGACAACACTTGGAAATTTTTCAGATTTCTTTTACTTTGAAATTGTCTTTAAAAGTTGAAAAGGAATGGCACATGAGTTAAAGGAGTTTTGAACTCCTGAAATGAACTTGATAAGGTTGATTGCCAAGTTTAATTAAAAAATCTTGGGACGCCTAGGTGGCTCAGCAGTTAAGCGTCTGCCTTCGACCCAGGGTGTGATCCTGACGTCCCGGGATCGAGTCCTGCATCAGGCTCCCTGCAGGGAGCCTGTTTCTCCCTCTGCCTGTGTCTCTGCCTCTCTCTGTGTGTCTCTCATGAATAAATAAATAAAATCTTTTAAAAAATAAATAAAAATAAAGAAATCTTGAGAGTCCTAGTGGAGCTATTTCTTATATCTAATGGCATATGAAAGGGGTAGTTAAATTAGGAGATCATATTTTAATAATGGTTTACAGTGTCACGATTATGTGTTTCTGTTTTCAGGGCAAAGCCTGGTATTGATAACATAAAACATCTTAACCTAGTGTTGTGTTGGTACACATTTGACAACAGCCTTTTAGAGGGGTGGGTAGAGCCCTGACCTGTATGTAGAACTTGCTGATTTCCACAGTGTAGATACTTCCACTGGGGCTGATTTTAAGATAGTGACCTGCTAATGAAGATTCCTTGGACACGGGGGGTGTGAAAAGGTACACAGTGGCACACCGCTACATAAGTTGTATTTCTATCTATGTACAGGTACATAGATGTAAATAGCTTCAAGATTATACTTAATAGTAAAATGTATCTAAAAACATCAAACAGTGATGATTTTTGCATCTTACCTTTGTGTTGATATAATGTATTTAATTGTAAGTTTCCATAATTTGATTTTTAATAATGTGTGTATTTAATAACTGGCTCACAAAATTCCTGAAATGTTAACCTTCAGCCCTCATGACTGGTAGAGGTCACTCAACCAATAACGACTTAACTATATGGCACAGAGCTTCTCTGGAGCGATCTTGAAAGCCATGAAATGTAATTGCGAGAGATGGGTTTAGTAAATTGTGTGTTTTTCAACAATAGACCCCACCAATCTGGTGGGTGGCTAATTTGAAGAATTTTCCTCTCACCCTTGTGTATGTGTGTGTGTTTGGGGAGGTATGTGGAAATTGTAGAAAGCAGTTTAAAGTGAATAGCTGTACCTCCTAAAAGAACACAATTTTCACCCTATCCAAAGCATGTCTTTCAAATATGTCCATTTCTTTTTTGCCTTTAACATTTAAGGAACTGTCCTTCTGGGCTTGTTTTTGTCAGGTTTATGTCAAACTGCTTTTCCCCAAAATTCTGTGTTCACTGCCACATTCCTATAATCCCTCCCTATACTGACTGGCTGCAGTTATTACCTTTTATATGAAGGCTCTGTGTTGAAAGCCAGTTATGAGTTTCTGTCCCAGTGGATCATATGATGAAGTTGAAGTGGGATATCATCCAAAGCTGTATAATAGCCTCAGATGGGGAATACAAAAGTGCCATGGGTTATTGATAGAGTCATATCTGCAGTTCTGCTGACAAATTTGATGTCTCCTTTGCTAGGTTTCTAATATTAAGAAATATTTCTGGTAGTGTGTTATCCCACCGAGTCATTTGGAGTGGAGAAGATGATTTAGATTTCTAGTTGTTTATTCTGATCATTCTGATAATGTGCGCAGTATCGAAATAATAGAGTAAAACCAAACAATTAAACAGAAATGTAGGTCCATGTTAAGTTTACAGAAAACAACAGCAGAATCTCAGTTGTGTCAAAGTCCTCATGAATCCTTGTAATAGAGTTTTTCTGGTTAAAATATTCACTGTCTAAATGATGCACCCAACCTCAACAGTTAGCAATTATTTTATAAGCTCGAGAGGCAGAAATGGAAAGACACGTCTTTAAAAGAATATGTTGTTTTGTTTTGTTTTGTTTCATTGCTGACAAGTAGATTGATGCACCTGCACAGCTCAGCGACGTAGCTGCTATTCAGAAGTATTTCCTAGCTTGGTATACATTTTTCTAATTTGTTTTTTAATGTCACTCTATGACAAAACTAGTGTGGAAAAACCCGCTTTTTGACATTACAAAGTACTATTTTAAAGACCTAGTGCTGACATCTCCCAGGAAACCCTGAAAAATCATTCCATTTAGAACTTCCTCATGCTATATTATTTATTCATTCTTTAGATTGTCATCATGATATCTTCTTCTAAGTTTGGAAATTGTTGTGATATCACAGATAAAGAATCAAACCTCACAGAGCAAGAGAAATATGAGGTTAACAATATGGCCAAGATCAACTAAGGCTAATGTTTGCAAGGGAAACTTAGCGTTTTACATTTTTTCCCTTTACAGTATAAGTAACCAGCTACTGGAAAAAAAAGAGCATTGAAGTATTATATAAGACATCAGAGATCACAACTCTTCAGTTCATATAAGTTACATGATGCTTATTTTCCTCCTTCCTTTCTCCATCCTCCCTCAACTCCAACCAGATTACAACTTTACACCTATGTATGGTTAGAGATAAAATTCATGATATGAAAACTATTTTGATTTGCTTAACTTATATGTACTCACAGATTTCTTGGCATTGTGCATATGGGTACGTGTGCACACGTGCGTGTGTGCTTATTGTTTTCCTTAGATTTCTGGTTCTAGTTCATACCTCAATACCCTACAATAACTTTTTAATAAGTGAATGTTTCCTATCAATGTAATTTATTTATAGTCATAATTAAAAATGTGACAGTGATAGAGAAAGTTCTCCACTGATTCTGCCTCTCTGGTTACATTCAGCACCAAGACAAAAGCTTGTTCTCTGGGACAAGCTGTTTAAAAGTTGGTGGAAATAAGCCTGCTTAAAAATTAAGGAAAACAGAAGGGTGCCTGAGTCTCTCAGTTGGTTAAACGTCTGACTTTTGGTTTTGGCTCAGGACATGATCTCAGGGGAGTGAGATCAAGCCCTGCATGGGCTCTGTGCTCAGCTGGGAGTTAGTTTGAGATTCTCTCTCTCTCCCCATGCCCCTCCTTCCCAGGCTCTTTCTCTCCCTCTTTCTCAAATAAATGAATAAATATTCTTTTAAAAAATTAGGGAAATGAAAGGAATAAAAATATTATATTTTCTATCATTTAAATTCAATTAAAAAAATAAAATAAATTCGATCTCATTTTAAAATCAAATTTATTGGAAGATCCTAAAGAAAAGCATTACTTAGTGTCATGGTGTGCAGGACATTGTGTCAGACAAGTTGTGTTTGGACTGAGTTCACTTTGTACATTTTGTAAATTAGGTGGAGGGAAGAGAAGAGTGTTTGACAAAAGGATTATTACACTATTACTTTTTATTACTTTATTTTGTTATTGCGATATTTTTATGTTAGCCAAGAATTTTGCATCACTCAGGTACATGCACTGCAGCAAATAATAGAGTTGCTTTGCTGGTAATGACCAAGTAGAATGAGATAATGATTTTATTTTTTTATTTTTTTTTGAGATAATGATTTTAAAAGGGAATCAAAGTCTATATATAATTTATATCATGTCTGCTTCCAAAATATTGGCATTGCCTTACCACAAATAAAATAAATGGAAAATAGGAAAGCTCAAGATAAAAACAGAGTGAGTAGATAGTAAGCTTATTAGATGAATGAATTTTTTTCTCTGTATTTTTGCCAGCTAAGGTGGAAATTAGTAATTAGTTCAGCACATTAACAGAACTAGATATGTGTAAGGAATGAAGGTAGGCATTTCAGATGACACAAAGGTGAGTAACGTGAAGCATTTTTATCATCTGAAACATAAAGCAAGTTTGCTTGCAGATAAAAACTTTCCTAAAACCTTAATGTCAAAAAAACTTTGTATTTAGAACACTGCCTGTGTAGGTTATTTGGAGTCACTTCTACCATAGTTGGGTCAAAAGACAGAGATTATTTTAAAATTTATTCCTAGTTGCACAGTAGGTTCTCAGTAACATCTGTTGAATAAATTGGTGAATAGACAAATGTTAGGAGGATTCATGAATGCATATGTGTGTGTGTGTGTGCATATATAATATATTTATTAAAGCTGATGATGTAATATTGAATCAATGTTCTATGGAAACAGATAATATATCAAGCATTTCTAAATTTAAAAATATAGAAAACATATGATCAAAAGGAGGGGAAATAAATATTTTATCTGTCTATTAAATTCATCTTTTAAAATTTGAAAATGCTTTAGGTCTTAGTAGGTATTAATTGAAAATATATTGATGATTGAAATATCTATGTCAGTTATCTTTGGTTAAGTCGAGCTACAGCGAAAAATTGCCCCCAAATTTTATTAACTTGCAAAATTAAAGTTATTATATACTCATGTTCACGTGGATAGAAGGCTGGCTAAGAGTTTTGCCCTGGGGCCTCCTAAGGCTGAAGGTAGATCGCATTTCTAGAGCATGGCACGTCATGTCAGAGGAGAAGGAATCAGGTGGAATTAAAGTTCTGCTTGGAAGCACCATAAGTCATTTTACACACACATTTTATTGCCCAAAGCAAGTCACATGACCAGTCTAGATATGACTTGGGTATGAAGGATGATTCCCATCAGATGAGGCCCAATGAGGGTAAGTAGCAAATATTGTTAAAATGAGGGTAAGAGACAAATATTGTTAAAATAATGTTACCTACCATACTACAAGTATTTACTTTGATAAATATACATTTGATGGATAAGAAGTCTCATAGGCCCAAGACTGCTAGATCTTCCCCCAAATTCACAGGGTCACAGATATTTTAAATTTTTGAGAGAAAGCCAATGACATCTGTTGGGTACAGCGCAAATTGCTAGATAGAGATCACATGTCTGATATAATCAAGTGATTCTCCTTTCAGTGATGTCTTTTTGGCAAAGCTGTTTTTGGTGATTGCTGTTTGGCAGTGTGCAAAAATCAGTTGAAATGGAAAGGTGGCTGTCTAATCTGATTCCATGATTTAAGGAGTCATGCTGGATCAATCAGGCACACACATCCCATGAGTCTCTGTGGTGGCTTAAGCATGAAATAAAACTATATTTTTTCAACTCAAGGGTATTTTTATTTTTTCATATAGCTATTAAATGGGATGTCTGGGTGGCTCAGTGGTTGAGCTGCTACCTTTGGCTCAGGTGGTGATCCCAGAGTTTTGGGATCAAGTCCTGCATCAGGCTTCCCAGCGAGCCTGTTCTTTGCCTGTGTCTTTTCCTTTCTGTGAGTCTCTGATGAATAAATAAATAAAAATCTTTTTAAAAATCCCAAACAAATAGCTATTAAGTTGTTAGGATACAAATAATTGGTATGTTGTTTAGGCCTAACTACTTAATACATGGAACTATTAGGTATTTATTTTGGCTGATGGTTCCCATAAAAAAAACCAAAACCCCAAAACACCGAAACACTTAAGAATACCTTGAACTGAGAAAGTATGGGAACCTCTATGCGAGCCTTTAAATTCTAGTCGAAGATGTGCTCTTCTCTTGGAATTTTAAGTCAGATCTGTATTTTACCTTAAAGTGGAAATCCATCTGTTTCAGCCTAATGTAGGAAGTATGTCTGTAGATAACCATGTAATTGAATTCTGTATTTATCATCCAGCATATGATGGACACCTGCAATTCAAAACAAATGCTAAGCAATGTAGAGACGGTGGATTTGGATTCAAGAAATTGCAAAAGTACCCAATTGGCATCTCAAAGTTCAAAGTATTGTTAACACAGTTCTTCATTTTAAAAGGAGTCTTTAAGTGATTACCTCTTAGCATGAAGTAGCATGAAGGGCAAGTAGCATGAAGGTTTTTCACAGATTAAAATGTGTTTTTGATATCTGCTTTCCTTTGGAATGTATATATCCCACCAGATAGGTCATTTCTTATAATTGCTTTATCTCATATATGTTGACAAATCAATAGTACCTAAGATATGTTGATGAAATTTCCTCAGCAAGCAAACATCCCATAAAACAGAGTAGACATGGAAGATACCTCCTGTCATGGCACAGTTATCTGTTCCAAAGGTGCATGTGTGGGAGAGGCTTCCATCCAGGCTTTTTCAGGTGTTCTTAACACAGTGATTGATTCTCCTTATTATCATTAGCTTGTGTAATTTCCACTTATTTTAACAACTTCACAGTTTGAAATACATACATGATGTTTAAAGACTACATATGTGTAGGAGTCAATTGGACTTTAAAGCTTATGTGTCCTGGGCAATAATGGCTTATGGTTGAAGATGTTTACACCACGTTCACATACATATTGATCGCTGTGGTTGCCAAGACTCTCAGACTAGGAGCAAAGACAAAATATGGCACACTCACTCTAGTTTTGGAGACAAATGTTCAAGTTAATAATCATATTCCATGAAGGAAGTTACACACACAAAAAGAAGTAACTATGCTTTGAGAATATATCAAGGAAAAAATTATAAGTCAACGCCTTAGCTAGACTGAAGACCTACCTGAGAATGTTTTAGATGGATAAGCCTGTGGTAACTATGATGAGTCACTGAAACGGAGAACTGATATTTTCACAGGCATGAATGGCTGAGGAACAAGGACGTAGGTGGGGGACCACATAGCATTCAGTGTTGCTAGCCCATAGGGTTTGTGTTGGAGAGTGACAAAAATATATATCTAGGAAAAAAGGCAAGAGCCAAAATATAAACTTACACATGTATTCATGCAAATATTTGATCTTCACTTTAATACAATGGTGGGCCATAGAATGGTTTTAAGAAGGGAGTAATTAATTTTATTTGTGATGTAGAAATAACAGTCTCTGATAAGAGACTTACAAAAAAAGAGGAGAGAACAACAGAGACAGAAATAACTGTGAAGCTCCCTGTCAACTCAGAAGTTCTATTACTTAGATGTCTTATCATTTGGCTCAGGATCTACTGGGAATGAAGAAGCGATCTGACCTCTCAAGTTTGTAGGGCACATCTTTCGCTCAGTGGGCATTGCTATTATTTATTGTGGTTTCAATTCCTATCTGGGAAAGCTGCTCAAGTCAATAAAATTTCAAAGGTAATAAATAACAAGTGCTGGGTACATAAACAAAATTAGGAGGGATGAAAGTTTTGCCTTGTTCTTGCTCAACATCAGAATTGGAAAATACCCCTAAGTTAACAGAAAAGAGTGTTTTTAGAATTGTGTCAGTTGAAATCAAATGTACATGAAAGAGAAGAAAAGGGAACCCATGCAAGTTTTCTGAGTGGGAGAAGGATTTAAATGCTGATTACTTGGGTTATTATTTCGTTAGCACTCATTTTTCTTTTGGTCATAAAAAGTTTAAAAATTAAGGCTCAAACCTGTATCTTTGGGAAACAATTTTAATGTTTTTTTTTTAGCATCTTGGAAAAGAATGTCATCAAACCTTTATGTGTGTCCCGTATTTTAGCTTAGGTAATTTTTTTTGTCATCAATTTTATCCTTAGGTGTCTAAAAGTTAGACATTTAAAAATGTGATAAGTTTTTTGAATCACATTTAATATTTATTTCCTGTTGTACTACCTAATGAAAGCAGAAAAGTCTTCAGAGCATAAATTACTGATACTACCAATCTATCTACATTGTTTTGATATTTCACTGTGTTAATAGATCACTAAACATTGAAGGCCAGAAGAAAAATAAAGAAAATGTTGCTCTTAATTCATAATCTCTGAATAGATTTTTAAATCATTTCATAGACCTGTAAATTCATAACTCATACATACAGGTCGGACAAGGTTTTAAGTATCTTGGATCTCTTTTCTGAATTCAAATTCCATATTGCAAATCAACCTAGCTGCTTAAGGTGAGTGAGAAGTGAAGGGAAGCAGGTTTGTCCTGAGTTTACAGGGATTCAGATATTGGCCTGCACAAGTCATCAACTATCCTAAGGCCTATTCTTGGTAGAGATTATAAATCTTTCCTTACATGACTTGATTTATAGACTATTATTGACAAATAAGTTATTCTGGATCAATTTATTAAACTAAATAAAGATAAGTAAAATGAAATATATATAGAATGGGTTATGTGAATGAGTATTTTATGTATTATGTATATATATTTACGTATCTCAATACACACAAATTTAATTGAGATGCTTTTAAATTAATTATTTTAATATGCATTTCTTTTTTATTCCCCATTATACATATTTTTTCCTATTTCTTTCTCCAGTACCTTTCTTCTATTTCTCTTCCTCTGCTCCTTTTCACTTTTCTAGTCTTTCTCTATTGTAATATAGGAGACCATTAAAAAAGCAGGATAAGTACATTTACAGCTTTCTTACTGCTGCCCGCGGGGTGCTATAAATGCACAAACTGGATATAATTGAGGCACATATTAACTTACCTTCTGTTGTACAGCAAGAACATAAGCAGGCTGCTAATGTGCACTCTGTTGAAACTCTTAACTTGGGGGATGAGAATTAGCTTGCAGTAGTAATTTGGTAAGCACCTGGGAAAATTGCAAGCTTCATTTCTTGCAACGTGGAATATGATTAAAAAGAGAATATATTATTATCATGGGTACCATTAAAAAATGTGTAGACAGCATTCTATGATGTTAAAATGGAAATTGGAAGTTGCACTCAAATGTTGAAGATGCTGCATGTTAATTACTGTCTACCACAGTGCACTGCAAGTGCAATTCAATTATTTGCTTTGTCAAGCAATATTTTGATTAACCTGAACTTTAATTTTGTGCATCTAGTGTTTTCATATTGTGATAAAACAGTGGAAGGGTACATTGCCCTACCAAGAGCTCTCTGAAACCACCAGAAATGTACTCACTACCATAGGAATCCATGTTTAAATCTAGATACAAAACATTTCTCAGATTAAGGGAATTTCTTTTTAAATATCAGATAGGGAGTTTTTAGAAAATCTAATCAACACTGTAGCATTATGCTGGGTCTTATAAAAGCTCTCCTTCTTCCCTGCATGTTTTTGAAGTAGGTGTTGTTGTGCTCATGTTTCATTTAAAGAAACTAGCTGAGAGAAGGTAAGTCATGTGTACAAGGTCACCTAGCTCGTTCTTGGTGGACTGATAATACACTGAGGTTTTTCCTCATTCAAAACTCAATTTCTAGGAGATACGACCTCCTTGGGTTTTAAATCTTGTTTGCTAAATTTGGGACTTTAGAAGAGTCTGGATAGCTCTTGTTTTATATTTTACAGTATTTTTCCACAACCCAGGGTGATATAAATAATATATTGAAAAAGCACCACTTATTTGCAATTTGGGACTCACATTTGGATAATCATTTTAATGATTAGTGAATAAATGACCTTTTTTTTGCTGATTACTCAGTTTTACTTAAAGTCAGTAGCCACATCTGATGAAACATTTGATAGCCTGGCTTTTGGTCAAACTGACTGCAAAGAAATGATAATGATCTGTCCTGTATTTAGTTTGGTCAAGTAATTCTGTTATGGAAAATGGTATAATTCTGTACTTTTATATTTAACTAGGATAACCAAAATGATGAATAACATAATTTCTCTAGTTATGCTTTCAACAAAACTTGTTTTGAGCATCTACCAATTTTCTCTCAAACTGCTTGGTTATAACGATAAAATGAGGTACATAATCTCTTTTTTTCTAAAGAAATCTGTAGTTTAGCTGGATAAACAGACATATAAATGGTCCGTGGTGTAAAAATATTAATGATACAAGATAAGACATAACAAAATGGTAATCGGCCACACAGGAGAGACTCAGTAACTCTGTCTGAAGGAGTGAAGTAAAACCCAAAGAAAGAATTGGGTCATGCATGAGGATCAGGACTTGGTGCAGAGAGTGGGTTGCAGAGGGTTATGGAACAGCTGCTAGATGGCAATGTGGCTAGTTTCAGGTGAGGGGAATGGTGTTTGATGAGAGAGAGGAGAAATCTAGTGTGCAAATTTATACCAAGTCCATAATGTGCAAATTTATACCAAGTCCATTCATACATTCACACACACACATACCCATAGCTCATGTCTTGGTTTTTTTTTTTTTTTTTTTCCTATTTGTCTCTGGTTTGGCATGAGTTTCTACTCTTTATATGTAGAACAAAAGAAGAAAAGTGTGTGTGTGAGTGCATGTGTGAGTGTGTTTGTGTGCATGTCCACTTAAAACCGTGGGTGGTATTGATTCTTTAAAAGTGGAATTTAATAAATAAGACAAATGAACAAAGGAAAAAAAAAAGAGAGAGAGACAAACCAAAAACAGACTCTTAACTTTAGAGAACAAATGGATGGTTACCAGAGGGCAGGTGGGTGGGGGGATGGGTGAGATAGGTGATTAGGGGTTACGACTATACTTATCTTGATGATCGCTGAGTGGTATGTGGAATTGTTGAATCACTATATTGTATGCCTCCTGTGAATATAACGCTGCATGTTAATTACCCTGGAATTAAAATTTTTAAAACTAAGCCTAATAAAATTTAATAAGATGTAATATTTTAATTCTGTAGTTTTGAACAGGACCCTTGGTATATGATTTATTCAAGGGAATATAAATCTAGAATCTCTCTATCCTTTAGTAAAATTCAAATTGACAAGGCTTCAGTACAAAAGCATTATGTTAAAAAAAAACAGTTATAGACAGCTTATTTGAAAATTAACCAATAAACGAGTCAACATTATTTAATCTATGTTAGATATAATATCTAGAACAACTTTGATCCCCCTTTACAAATCTTGCATAATACCAAGTATTTAAAAATAAACAATTTAAAAGAATAAAATTTACTTGCATTTCATGAATATCTTTCTATATTTTTATATCTATTTATCTATCAACTATTTCTGCCATTTTTGATTTTCCCCCAAACCATCATTATTTTGTCATTAAGAAAACATTCATATCCATAATTTTGAATATGTCATTAAAATTTATTCATCAATCCAAGGATAAAATTAGGATGGGAATATCCAGCAAACATTCTTCAGATGTCAAATGTAAATCATGATCATAGATTCTTAAAAATGCCAAAATATTTTTCAATAATATAGTAATTTCACACTAATGAGCTTCAGTATTTATCATGCTAAGAATTGCAAGCTTATTGACATATTTTGAATATTCTATGATTTAATGAATATTTACTCTCTGATTTGTTTAATATTTTTTATTGAAAGTTCTTTTTTCTTTAAAAAAGGGCAAAACCTTATTTAAAAAATAAGAAAAGATTTTTTTAAAAGATTTTGTCCACTTAATAAATAAATCCACTTTAAGTGGATAATGTCCACTTATTTTTTAAAAAGATTTATTTATTTTAGAGAGAGAGTGCCCATGCATGAGTGTGGGGAGAGTTAGAAAAATAGAAGCTTCAAGCAGATTCCCTGATGAGTATGGAGCCTGACCCAGGGCTCCATTCCACAGCCCTGAGATCATGAACTGAGCCAAAACCAAGAGTTGGATGCTTAGCCAACTAAGCCACCCAAGCGTCCCTTAGAAAAGATTTTAAATGTAGAATCTGTATCCTGATATTAGCTTATCTCCTGGCATATATATACAATAGATAACACACACACACACACACATGACTACATAATAGGCATTCACATTGAACCAGAGAGAATCACAAGAAACATCTTTAGGTAGGGAATCAGAGATAATTATTAGAAAGTATTTTAACATATACACAGGTACATGGGTGTGTCCAATATTCTGATAATATGCCATGTTCAAAATATGTTCTTCTGAATGTAATAATGAAGTCACATTTTAAATAATAATAAAGTTATATTTTTCACACCACTCAGAAATCCTGGAAAGTTGTCCACCTCATCATGCTTTCTTCCTATTCAATTAATCCTGTCTTTATGGAAATCAGCAAAGTCACCTGGGAAACTGACCCGAATGCACAGTCTAAGCATATTTGCCCTCTTTCTCATTAAGTTTACTGTCTGTCTAGCTCATAATGACCCCGGGTTGGGAGAGGTAATTAAGTGATTTGGTTTAATAAAAGACCTTCCTTTTTAGCTCCTGCTAACCGGCTCTCGCTGAACAGCTCTCATGGGTTTATAAAATGTAAGGAAGGATCTCACATTTGCAATCAAAATAAATTAAATCCTGCAACTGAAAATTGTTTCCCATGAAAGCTCCTTTTAAACTCACCAATCGAAAGTATAAGCTTAATAACAATTTATTTACTTATTTATTTATTCACACGTATCCTGTCTCCAGAGCTATGCCTATAGCACTTGTGCACATATTCCTCTCTTCAACACTGCATATCTATACATGATTATTTACTCATGATTAGTAGGTGATGAATAACTATCAATCATGGGTTTTGTCATAAAATGCTCTGATGCCTTGGACTCGGGCCACTTGATACCTGACCCTGTAAAATATTAGCAGAAGGGACATACTAAACAAGACCTTAAGAAGAGATGATAAATCTTGTTTCTCTTCTTATTAAAATCATATTCTTTAAATTTTCTTCCCAACACATCATGGTTTAGAAGTTGATCTAATTATTGGTGTGACTGTGCTTATTCTAACCTCTGACAACTTTGGTTGGGTAATACAAATAATTGTCAAACTTCATTAATTTCAACACACACATGCATACATGGATACACATACATACCACAAATGTTATATGTGAGATTATTAATAAATATATAGTTCTTTGGGTCTCATTTTCCTATTTTTCTTCTGTTAGCCATGAAAAATTTTTTTTAATTATTGTAATTTAGTAATACCGTATTTATTTATTTATTTCAGATTTTGGGAAATGTTAGTGAACAACGTTTTAGAACTTGGGTTATTTTCATTAAATGAGAAATGACCATTAGTAGGTGAAGGGTGAAAGAGTTTCTTGTGTCTGAGTGACGTCAGCATGTTGGATTCCCAGCACATTGGTCTCCTATAATCAATTTTCCATGGAAACTTACTATAGTTAAGTATTTAAAACAATCCATTCATAAGCCTAAGATTCTTTCACACAGCACAGCTACAGGTACAAGACTTGATCCCATCTCCCGAGTAACAACAGTGGAAAGGTTGGTACGTACACAACCCAGATTCTGAGGTGGCATAAACATGTTGAATGTCAATGGTACTGCGCTGAATAATTTCTAGCAAAAATTCTGGATCTTCAGAATGTGACCTTATTTAGAAATAGGTAGACGTAATTACACAGTGGGTGAAACCTGGAAGAATTTTTAGGTATATGGAAAAAACTTAATTTTCTTAGAGACTGTTGATAGAAATGTGGAAGTTAAAGGAAAATCTGGTGATGACTCAGAGGGAAGTGAGGAGGACAATGGCTAAAGTGTCTGCCCTCTTAGAGAACCCATACATCACATAACAAATAGAATGAAGAAACACATGAACACATGAACAAATATAATCATTAAAGGTGCTTCTGGTAAGGTCTTGAAACAATAGCACCCAGTGCTATTGGACGCTGAATGAAAGGTGACCCTCTGTCCCATCCCTAGGCCCCTGAGCAGGCTGCTTTCTTCTTTTCATCCTCTTTCCCTTGCATCCAGGCTAACAGTGGTTTTGTTGATTCAACATTTAAAAATCTTGTTGGTCTATGATGTCAAGGGGATTACACAGGATAGATCCTTCCTTGGTAACCTCATCTCTATTATTGGCTTCTGCTGTGCTTGTTGATTGGATCTGTGAGTCATGCACCTACTCTATTTAGCAAAAGGTTGTCCACCCTTGATATTCTCTCTAGAGCATGCTTTCTCATTTTCTTTTTTCAAAACAAAGAGGCTGAGAATCTTCCAAATCATCAAGTCCTTGTCTGGTTCCTTCTTGCTTAGCAGAAACTTCCTCAGTTTCTCTCATTCCTCTCATATTTTCCTATAAGCATCAAGGAGAAATAAGAACTCTGAACCACAGGTCTCCCCTGCCTCCCGGGGTCTTCTCCTTGTGTACTTCTTGGTTAAGACCCCCACAAGGCTAACCCAAACTGCTCTCTTTGGTTTGAATTGATCCATCCAGCCTTAGCTCAGGAACCGCAAAGCACTCAGCCCATGGAGCCTAATAAGGGCATGTGTCCCAGTCCCTGCCTCTCTCTGCTTGCTCTCTGTCTTGACCTCATTGGATGGTTCCTCAAGGAACCATGTCCTTCCTTCAACACCTACAAGTAACAAACTTCTCTATTTCAATTCCTCTGTGATCCTTTGTTGAATGACAGCTCACACCCTGGCACTCTGTGCTCTGCTTAACAAATGTTAATTCGACAAAGTCATGACATCCCTCAATCATGAATTCTGAAGTTCTGGATGAGTGCCAGACCCTAGGTCCCACCATCTCACACTGCTGTTCAGATCCTCCTAATGGGTTGTGGTCTGCCCCTGGCAGATGTGCAAACACTGTCCTAGGACCCTATGAGCAGCAGGACCCTTTCCCTGAATTATCCAACTAGGGCAGTCTTGACATGTATGCTGTCTCCCTCTGGCCTTTGTTCAGCTTGACAATAGATTCTAAGAATTGGGGGGGAGAAGTTATTAATTTTTCATACCTTAGGCTTTCCCAACATGCATAATTTCTGTCTATTCATTTGTTCTCTATTATTGCAGCTGAAAACCAATGTGACTCTTATCTTCAGTTTTAAATATAAATTAAGACTGGGGGGTACAAGTCTTGTGGTTTCTTTCTGTAGTCAATGTTCTAACATTGAAATATAAATGTGAAAACACTTGTATTAAAACTGTTAATTTTGGTCAATAATATATCATTGGCTAGAAAAAACAAATACAATAGGTAATATTGAATGATGTTTACTCATTCCTTATATGTATAGGGTCCCATCCCTATTTTATAGTAAATATTTTTAGTAGATATTTTCCTCTTTGAATTCCCTAATTATTTTTTATGTAATGGCTTTGTCAGTGTTGCTGAGGACAAATATACATTACTTTGAGCATACACAGCAAAAATATTTTGCTGATACTCCCTGATTTTTGTCCTTTAGATAGCTTGATCTATTTTTAGTACTTTTATTAGTTCTGTCTAGAACATTTGTTTTCCCAAGGACACACAAATATTATGAAGCTGTGAGATTTTATTCCAGGGACATTATTTATTTCTAAAAATACGTCAGGACTTCAATCATTCAAATTCCCAGTATCAGTAAGACATGAAATTATTGCCTATGTTGAGGAGTCAGATAAGAGGCTGGTTGTGCAGGGATATTTTGGAGATTCTTTCCTTCACCATAAAAAAATGGAATGACTATTTTTAATTGAGTGAAATTTGATTTGATTTCCTGTTTCATGGTACCAAATTAAAAATATTCATCATGCTTATATGTTTCATTATTCACAACCCTGCTCCAACATGACTTTAGATCTTATCTTTTTGATTTCAGACTCTTAACGATAATGTGCATGTCTTATTTAGAGCCACACAGAAATGCTCACAGTTGGTATTTCTCTTTGAAATGGGCAGGAAATTCCCATTTAAATGTGGCCTAATGTGATTGATGGGAAATGGGACCTATTCCTGGTCAACCTTTACTAATTTCTTCAATAATGTTTTCAAGAAGCCACTTTAAGTCTTATCCCAATATAATCAAGGAAGCCAAAACAATATTCTTAGGTGGAATTTGCAGAAGATAAATAATATCATCATTACTGTACTTTTAATGTACTGGTCTCACATAATTTGTATCAGTGCTATCCTTTGACATTAAGTGGCAGATTTAGTGGCATTTATTAATGGTGTTTAAATCGGAGGAAAATACAGAGAGTCCTTGGTTCAGAGTGTAGAACTTGTGTATTTGTTTGTTTTCATTATTCTAACTTGAAGGAAAGGCATGACAGCAAATAACAAAGATAGTGGGATAGTTATTCCTCTTCAGTTCTTTCCAGGCAGCAGCAGAGCCGAAGCTGAGATGGGGGTGACATTTGGACACCATGGTCTGGGTAACATCCTGCCTGGCTGGCACCACTTCTGGCACCCAGTGAGTATTTTGTCCTGAAGCTGCGAATGAGAAGATCGGCCTCAGTGGTTTGTAAGGACATATTCTGCACTTACATTCTCTGCATATATGTTCCTGGCACTTGCACCCACTCCTTTAGCACTTCCTATTGTGTGTGTTCTGTCCACATGTTCCTTGAAGCTCAGCTCATTTGTTTTCCGGTTCTTTTCCTGGGCAATTGACTATACCCTGGCAACCCCAAGAGAAATCTCTTCCCTCCTAGTCTATGGAAATGGACCCTATATTTGTTTTCTATTGATTGATGACAATCTATGGCTTAAAATAACACAGTGTATCATCTGACAGTTTCCAAAAGTCAGGGCTTCCCTGGGCTTAAATAAAGGTGTTGACCAACTGGGTACTTTTCTGGAGGCTCAAATCAGAAAAATCTTCAACCATGCTCCCTTGCTTGTCAGCAGAATTCATTTCCTTGTAGTCATAGGACTGAAGTCCTTGTGTTCTTGCAGCTGCTGACTGGCGACCCTCTCAGCTCCTAGAGGCCACATTTATGTGGCCTCTCACTACATGATCCCATCACAACCTGACAGGCACCTTAGTTCTTTCAGGCATCAGGAAAGCACCTCATCTTAGTCTGCTGAGACAGAGTCTCGTATAATGTAACAACATCATGGGGAATAAATGCTGCTCCATATTGACAGATGTCAAACAGGTTCAGGGGTGTAGGATTTCATAGCTGATACACCAAGGAGCAGGGCTCTCAAGGGTCATGTCAGAATTCTGATTTGTATCACAAGAAATACACTGCAGTTTGTTTTATTGTAAAATATAGATGTATGGGAATGCTGAGTAATATCCCTGCATTACTCCACTGAGTAATGGAGGAGTAACAGGAGTTTGGATGGTTACCCATAGGCAAGAGAACCTTCATGGAAGTTGGAGAGTCCAGTGGAGAAGTTTCAGCAAACCGCTGGTGCCAGAAACACTGAAGAGGGTGTGAGCAACAGCTTCATGAACCCAGATCACCCACCTCAGAGTTGACATGGCTCAGGGGGCCAGGAGAGACCTTCCTGGCCTGTGATGTCTCCTCTGGGGGGAAGTGAGATGGGAGGCTTCTCCAGCTGTGCCAGATACTGTCAAAGAAGTCCACTGCTTTTTGGCTTATCTTGAGAGCTGCATAGTGCTCACTTCTGGGGGCTGAGAGCTTCGGGAGAAGAGCAGCCAGGGCTCTGGGATAGTATCAAAGGGAAAGGGTACTACTAACCACTGGGAGGTCTGAAGAAAGGCATGTAAACTACAGGATACCATTTAAAGAAACAATCTAGGTATTATTGGAGTCCCAGAAGAAGAAAAAAGGAAAAACTGTCAGAAAGCTATTTAAAGATATAATGACTGAGAACTCCCCATATTTGGGAAGAGATTTGGACATGCAAGGTCATGAAACTCATAGGTCTCTAAATAATTTCAACCCAAAAAACATCTTATTCAAGACACAATATAACAAAACCATCTAAAATCAAAGACAATGAGAAAATCTTAAAAGCAGCAAGAAAAACAAAAACACATTCCTAACATAGAGTGAAATCCCACCCCCCCCATAAGGCTGTAAGTAGATTTCTCAGCAGAAGCTTTGCAGGCCAGCAGAGGATGGGGTTCAGCTCCCAATCATCTGGAGGACAAGTATGTGTTCAATGGCTGTGAGTCAGAAGCATTGCGTAGTCATACTTTCAGAATGGGTTATGGACAAAGTTGGCAGAGTACTTGGATGTTAAGCATTCACATGATCACATCAGTCCCATCTCCAGAGTAGATCTGACTATAACGAGTGCTGGGTGCTCCTCGTGGGAGGGTGGAAAAGATTGCTGAGTCGGATATGCCTTCATGCCAAGGGACCAGCCTCTGATTGGCAGGTTGATTATGTTAGAACTTTTCCATCAAGGGGACGCTGTGGTTCATCCTCACTGGATAGGCACTTATTCTGGATATGGATTTACCTTCCCTCTCCACCATGACCAATTTTTATTAGGTAATTAATTAGTATATTGCCTTTTAAAGGAAGCCAACATGGAATATGCATTTCCTGTTGGCAAAATCAAGTATTTGTAATCCATCCGACTCCTAGTGCTCATCCCAGGTCTTGGCCCATTAGTAGAAGATCGATTAAGTATTTGTTGAAACGATGGATACATAAAATGCATTAAGGTGTCCTAGAATAGAAGCAGGTGGGAAAGAGAAGAGGAATATGAAGTTAGGGACTCATAAAATGGATCCCCAAATGAGACTAATACAAAAATCAATTTGTAAAAACCTTTCATGTTTGCTGTCAGTGGGCCATGAAGTTGGCTTTCAGCTTTCTAGAAGCCAACCTGGAGAGGGATGTGGCGTCCATCACACGAGTTGCCATGTCCATAACTCACGAGCTCCATCATTATTCCTCATTTGGAAACATCAGATTTTAGAGCATCCCTGAATATAGGCCTGTTTCTATCATAAGACAACACAGCATTTTTTTCAAGAAACCTCATGAATTATATAGTATTTAGTGAAACCAAATACACCTGATTTAGAGCATCTCTCAATGTCGGCTTCCAGAATAAGTGCAAGAGATATAAATGTTTATGTAGTCATCCTTTTGCCTCTCTGATTTAATCAAGTGAAATATTTTAAAAGTGGCTTTTTTTTTTTTTAACTTTTTCATTTTTTACTAATAGGACATTTTTTCCTAATAATGAAAGTATTTCAATATATAAGGCAAATAAAACATATCCTATAGTGGTTAAAGTACACATGGTTGTATTTCTCAGACAGTATCTTCCATTCCAGTGAAGATCCTTGAATCACCTCTGTGGCATATGTCAAGGAATAAATAAAGTAGGGGTATTTTGAGCAACTTTCTATAATTATTGCTGTTTCAGCTGACTTACTGAAAGCTAATTAGCATCAATGAACATGAGATGTTTACTGTCTTTCAAGTTCTTTGGGTTTAGCTGTCTGAGTTCAAAATTAAGTGTAAAAACTACAGTGAATTTTTGAATATGGATAAGTGTCGGCTATTATGCTGAGTGTTGTACATATATATTTTATCACTGATTCCTTCACAAAAATCTCCCTGAGGTTAAGCTCTATGTTTTAAATTTACAGATGAAAAACTGATTCTCATATATTCTATTGACGGAGGTTACATATCTAGAAATTGTAGTCAGAATTAAATCCAGGTCTGTTTGACTCCAAATCGTGTTCTTAATATGCATCTACCATGATTTTTTTTCCCTATATGACAATGAAACTGATTACAAAAATAAGAATTTCTTCTTAAAATGAAGATATAAGAATAAATCTCCAAGCCTGGCCAGAATTCTCTCTAGAAAATAATTGTGACCATTTAAATTTGCATATAGTGGTTCATTGAAGCCCTAAAATTTTATAATTCAATGTTGATAATCATCTCCATATGTAAACTGAAATGCTTTTGGTAAGCATTTTAAAATTAATTTTGTCGAACACTGCAAATGGTTAGACAATAACATGTAATTTTACTCCAGTGCTTCTCACTAATGACATAATTTAAGGCTCTCTGGAATTCCTTATTCAACCTTTCAAAGATTCTCGGTCTTTCTCTCTCTCATACACACACACACACACACACACACACACAACCTTGTGAACCTACTGTTTTATTTTATTTTTTAAGATTTTATTTATTTATTTGAGAGTAACTGAGAGCATGACAGGTGGGTAGGCAGAAGGAGAAGCAGACCCTCTGCTGAGCAGGGAGCCCAAGTGAGGGCTCCATCAGAGGACGCCGGGATCATGACCTGAGCAGAGGGCAGATACTTCACCCACTGAGCCACCCAGGGACCTTTTAATTTCATTTTAATACTGTTGTACTGGTGTGCATAATTTATTTATCCAATGCTATGTTGATAGATTCCTAGAGGGTTTCCTGATTCCCTCTATGCCAAACGATGTGTCAAAAAATACTTCCCGCTTATACTGTTGTGTCATGGTGTGAGTGTATCTCCAGAATAGATCCCTGAAAATCAAACACTGGTTTTTTGGAAATGTGTGATTGAACTTAGGGCAGCTCCTACATTGGTCCCTTCAGTGAAGGTGGAGTGAAGGTGGACACATTCCAGGTCCCATCCAACAGTGCATTGGCATGTGGTTTATTTGCATTCCTGCAAAAGGTATAAAAATTTGGATCTATAAAATAACCTATGAAATTGTATGCTAGTCTTTGAATGTCCACTTATTAGTATCATTGTACATGTTTTTGCACGTGCATAAACCACTGATTTATTATTTTGGGGTGCAAAGGTCATTTTTAAAGCAAAAGTATAGAGGTCTTTCATGTATCAATTTGAAAGAACTGTATCATAAAGAAATGTGTCTTTCATCATATATGTTGTGAAATTTTTTCAGAATTTTGAACTTTTTTCCTGGTATCTAAGAATCAGTTTATGATTTTTGCTACAGATCCATAGGTTTCATTTCTTTTCATTTCATTCCTAGGTAGTATATCTTTTTCATTGCTAGTATAAATTTGAACTTCATGCTATATGCCTTCCAACTTTCTGTTTATACTTTTTGTAGAGAAAGTTACTGATTTTATATACGTTAAATTTATAACCAGGCATTGTAAAGAAATCTCAGTTCCAAATAATTTTTAAAAGATTTTTTCTCAGATTTCCCAGAAATAAAATAGCTAATTTGTAATGTGTACTTTGTAGTTTTAAATGCATATTTATTTTAATTACATAATTCATACATAAATCCATTATTGTAATCACAGTTTAAACTTCAGAGACAAGTCTAAGGCAAAAATGCCAAAATGGGGTCTTTGAGAAAATCAGTGTTATCTTTCTTAAGTATCTCCTACCATTTTCTTTGCTTTAAAATGTATGTGTAGCTTGGAAATGTATAATTTGTTTGTATATAAATAATAACAACTGAAGATATTGTACTATAATTACTTTTCTTATTCTAGATAATTATACCTAATTTAATTACATGAGTACATATTTTTTAGTGCTGCTTAGTATTCATATTTTGAGAGTGCCAATTTTATTAAATTGATCAATTTGACAATTCCCACTAATGGAAATTTAGATTGTTTTAAACTTTACGCTCAAAACAATCTCAAGCAATCATTTCTTTTTAGACTTTTTTACATACATACAATTTTAGTCTCCACTCTACCTCCTGATTCACGTGATGTAAATTATCTCAGTTTGGATGCTCATTTTAAATTTCAAGGCATATTCAAATTGCCTTATAAAATATTATTTCTTTGTGGATGATTTCCCTTTGGGAAAGAACCTCATCTCCCCCTGGTTTTGGGGGTAAGGTATTGATGATGTGTAGATAGGTAGGTGATTCATGAAGCAAATCAATTAGATTTCAGATATACAAATGAAAGCAACATAAAAAAAAAAATACAGAACTGAGAGATTAATGGGAGACACGGAATTTCGATCATATCATTTGAATCCCTGCCTAAGTCAATGCTAACTCCACCCCTGGGATTCCTGATTCCATATTTTGAATCATAGCTTTGCTTGACCTGAGTTCAGACTCTGTAGTGGTGCCCAAGAAATCCAGACTAATATAACTGTCAACACATGAAAAAGAAGAGTAGAAAGAGACACTAAGATGTGAGTGGTGTGAGTGAGAGCAGATAATACAGTGTATTACCTGCCAACTGGGAAGTTAGCAATTGTGTTAAACATGAGTAAAACTGCTGGCTGTTTGTCATCTATGATAACTCAAGACTCATATTTTTGCATACCAAGTCTGAGGCTTTAGGAAATTTAGTGAAATTATGTCGATACTTCAAAATGTCTTCACGACTTCTCACTACATTTAATACAATTTTTATAAGACAGAAGCTATGATCAATCTATGTTGGCATAGCTGAAAACAAAGAGAAATGCACTACAGCCCAGATAGAAGAAGCCTTTTGTCTGGTGTGGAATTCAGGATGGCGAAGCTTTGTAGAACTGGAGCTTTGGTTAAAAGAAACAATTAACTAACCCCTCCTGGCGAAGTTAGTGCCTAGAAGCAGGAAGACATAGGGGGGTCTTAGGGGCAGGGAGAAGCTAGGGATTTCTCTGAAGGCAGCCCATCCCACTCCCTCCCCTCCCGTTCTCAGTAAAGAAACCCACTGAGATGTCTTCAGGTGGTAAGTGAAATGCCCTGGTTCTTGAGGAGAGAGTTTGTTTGTTTGTTTGTTTTTGTTGCTTTTCCAGTTTTTAGCACATAACAGGAAGGCTATGGAGATAAATAGAAATCCAAAAGCAGCTGCTGAAAAGGCCCCACACTGGCATCTAGATCAGGACTGACAAGCTGTTTTTGTAAAGAGCCAGACAGTGAATAGTTGAGACTCTTCTGGCAGTAGGTCTGTCACAACGAGCTCATCTCTGCCACCGCGGTGCAAAAGCAGCTGTGCATGGTGAGCAGATGAACGCCCACCACTGCGGTCCAATAAGGCTTTTTATGGATGCTGGAATTTGAACTTTATATGATGTTAGCATGTAAGAAATTATCACTTTCCTTTTGATTTTTAAGAACAATTTAAGTGCAATTAAAAAGAACACATGCTGATAATAGGCCAAATGAAGAACAGGGAATAAGGTGGCTTTGGGCCAGGGGCTATAGTTTGCCAACCCCACAGCCAGATGGTCACTTTAAGGAGGGGTATGTGACCCCAGATGCCCAGGCAATATAAAACCAGAGTGTGTGATCGCTCAGCCTCCGAGAGAAGCCCCTGAATCCTCCAAACCTGCCCCGACGGGAGTTGAATCTCTCGCACAGTGTATTTCACCAAGGAGAAAGTGCCCCAATTTACTCCTGGTGGGCACTCGGGGGGTGAGGGTATCTCTCCAGGCGCTGGACCAGGGACAGACCAATTGGTTACAAAAGAAAGCACTTGATTGCATACTATGGCATCCACTCTTTGTTAGCACTTTTCAGCAAATTATGGCTACATAATATGTTATTTCCCGTTTGCCTCTTCTAACTGGCAGTTTTCATTGCAGTTATTTTGTTTTCTCTATATTGCATGATACTAGGCATTTTTCAAAGTAGTTAGCCTCATTCTAGAGCCACAGATTTTCAGATCGCAAGAGCCAGTTTAGGAAGTAGGAGAAATGCACATTGGCCAGTAATCTGATCTCTGGAATTGTATAAAGGGGCTATTTTGTCACATAACTCTGTCCCCACGTGGGGACATTGTTCAGAAAAAGAGGGTATGTGTGGGCTGAGCAATCAAGGAGTCAGTCCGTGACATTTCTGTGGCCTGGTGACCAGTGTTTTTCCCTGCTGGGATTCTTCTGCTCTCCCTGTGAGTAACAGAGGGATAGCTAGACAAAATTATTCCTCCCTCTGATCCCAAATAGTATTTTCCCCTATTTTAACCTCTTCTACTTGCCTAATTGTAATGACTAATACTTCCTTCATGTACTTTAGCCATTAATCACTTGCCAATAGCCAATGTGACATAAGGGGAAGTCAGGAATAAGGAAGCTTCACTTGCCTGAACTTGAGCTTGGAAATTATGTCTGATGTGGAACTATGAAAAGACATTGAAAAAAATGCACTGGAGGCTTGACTTTGAAAAAACAAATCCCTTTCTTAATATTCATAAGGAAAAAATTACAGGTTGCCTTGTTATAACAAAATTAAGAATCTGTACAGAGTCTAAAATCAGGCACCTTAAAAAAATACAAAATAACTTTGGTTTTGAAATGGAGTCCTTACAACACTTCTTTCTTTAAAAGTACACAGTGCAAATTTCTCACTCCCATGTATTTTCCTTCTTAGAGATATATATCTAGATATGTTGTATGTTTGTATATTTAAGTATCTTATAAAACTCAGGATAATAAGTTTTATAAGGTTAATAATAATAATAGTTTATTGATTCACTTAAAATATCATGTATTAAAGTAAGAATTTTTCAGCATTATTTCTGTCACTAAAGTTTCTGAAGTTTAGATGAATATAAATTTAATTTCTAAAACTTATGTTTGACAATATAAGGAAATATTTAAGAAGCTAAGTGTTAGGTGCCAGTTTTATGATCTGGCTTCTATTCAAAACAACATCTACTGTGCCTGTCATTATTTTTAGTATGATTAATGATGAGGAGAGGCTTTATTCACTATTTATTCATTTATCATTTATTCATTTATCTTTCAGTGGAAAGTTGACAGGTAAAGACAGAACCTCTGTGAATCACTGGGTAGGATTAATTTGGGACTGTCCGGGGGCCCTCTATTCATGCTCCAAAATGTAGGTGTAGAACAGTTTATTGTTTTTAAATGTCTTTGTCTCTATCCTTATCCATTGAAAATGCCTATGAGTCTCCATCCTTTGTCCTGAAGCAGAATGGCTTGAGTGCTGTCCTATTGAACAGCAAGGTGTTAAATCTCAACTTTCTCTAGGGTTTGACGATCTTTCCTTCTGCAATTAAGGAATCGAATACTCCATATTGATGAAGCGCTAGACAGGGTACTGTGTCCCACGTAGAATTCCATATATTAATGAGAATTTGCAGGAAAACCCTATTGATTAAAGACATAGGCTCACAGGGCTATAAGGTAAGGTTCTGTGAGCACTAGACAGAGAGCAGAGAGGAACTTGATAAGGATTTTTGAAATCAGTGAACAATTACTGTAGAAGATGTGCTAAGCATCAGTTCTGGATTTTTATGAAGGACTGAAAACAAAAGTAATAAACTTAACCTCTAACTTTAGGAATTTATATAAGAGATAAAGAACTATTCCCTAAAAATTAATACTGTTAAACACTGGAAAACATTACATAGAAAGATGATACGAGTGTCTCTTGACCTTTATAGAGCAGCCTCACCTGACTTTGTGTTTTCTTTACAGAGGATCAAACATCTGTGGGTCACAATTATGTGTCATAATTGTGTCACAGTTACACTCCAGTGTTACAATTATGCTCATGGGTAGGCATATATAGTTCCCAATCAGACATAATTCCCAAGCTCCAAATATGTCAATATATCTGGATATATGTTATATATCCAATATAAAAAATTGGATATCATATCTCAATATGTTAGTAACCTTTACCTTTGGACCAATGGGTGATTGTAATTTTATTCATTAAAGTATACTACATAATATTTATTAAATTTTTACAATAAATATAAATTGCATGTATAACAAAGTGTTTTAAAATTAATATTTAATAATATAGGGGGAACACATAACACAATATTTTGGCAAAATAAATTTTAAAGCAACATAATACTTATGCAATGTCAAACATAAATAAAAATAGTTTGTTTAATAATCTGTATTACAAATCATTACTGTAACACCACTCACCACCAAGTTTCATGAAAATTTTCATACTAGAATCATTAGCATTAAAAGCAATCAAACTTGGTGCTGAGCTAGATGTGAGGTAAAAGAAAAGGATCACCTTCTAGAGGATTCCTCCTTTGCTTTGAGGAGGAGATTTGGTAATGTTACAGTCCACAGAAATGGAAAAGGCCAATGTTGCCAATGTTGAATTCAAGCTGCCTTTGACATAGAATCACACAAGTAGTGGTGTATAGAAACCTAAATTTTATAGATGACATCTAGACATTGGAAGAAAATGAGACATTGGAAGAAATAAAATTATGGGAATGGCAGGAATAGACCTAGTAGCATTTATTCACCATCTTCCATGATTTTTATGCCCAACATGGTCTTAGATACGGGGGCGGGGGGACAAAAAAAGGAGGGGGAAAGGCATCTATTCCTTATTTTTACTGGAATGAGAAACAAAAACTTCTACCAATGCATGAAATCACACTCAACCCTGAGGGACTCAGGGATGGAACAACACTTAGGGAACATGCCAAAGTCAACAACTTCATCACCAACCACAAAGTCTAAGGTAGGAGGACTAGTTTATGACCTGGTTCGACTTGGGTTGGCACTTCCATAATGCTTGATAGGTTCCAGGCTTCTCTCTAAGGGCTTTTGATGCGGTAACTAACTTAAGCCTGAGAGCTGCCCTTGGAGACATTATTCTATCATC
Source organism: Vulpes vulpes (assembly GCF_048418805.1). Classification (NCBI taxonomy): domain Eukaryota; kingdom Metazoa; phylum Chordata; class Mammalia; order Carnivora; family Canidae; genus Vulpes; species Vulpes vulpes. The sequence goes on along the minus strand of NC_132784.1, from coordinate 52,661,485 downwards.
CACATGTTGTAGAAGAGAAACCGAAGCTACAGACAGGACCATCCTTTGACTCACAGAGTTGGTGTCAGAAATGGAACACATACCGGCATATACCACTAAGCCTGGCTCTAGGATCCATGTTACAGACTGTTTGAAATTTGAAATTAAAAAAAAAAAGACTGAGTTATTATTCTTCATGATTGCCTACATGGAGTAGGAAAAGAAAAAAAAAGTAATATTACAGATTTGTAAAGCTTAGTGTTCATTTTTTAGGTAAATCCACTTGTGATTAAAACATTTATTTTAAGGAGGCACTTGGGTGGCTCAGTGGTTGAGCATCTGCCTTCGGCTCAGGTCTTGATCCTGGGGTCCTGGGATCGAGTCCTGCATCCAGCTCCCTGAAGCAAGCCTGCTTCCCCCTCTGCCTACGTCTCTGCCTCTCTCTGTGTCTCTCATGAGTAAATATATAAAATCTTTAAAAATGAAAAAGAAAAAAAAACCAAAACCATTTATTTTAAGGTAAGAATATGGGGGAAAATCATCACAAGCCTCTCAGCCAGATGAAGAAGGGAGAGCTAGCCTGGAAGTAGTGCTTCTCTCCTGAGAAGGTGTCATGGTCTGAGGCTGGAGTACAGTTTTCAGGGGTCTCTGGATGGCGTGGGAATTGTACCAGGAGAGCAAGGGTTGGAGGACACAGCCAGAATGAGAGCAGAGTGTAAAGGAAAGAAGCCTTGTGCGCTGACTTGTGAGTCCTCATGCTGGTGGTCAGGAAAGCAATTACTATAATAATGCTGAGTGCATTTGGATTTCCTAAAAACTGTCATAAGGTTACAAATTTAGAATTTTATGCATGTGAAATAGCCCAATAGAATGCAGAAAGTGGAGTCAGAGAGATTGCAAGAATGCCAGGAAATTATTAGAGTCTTAGATCCGGTTTATCCATATTTCTAAGAGGTCAGAGACTTGACACACACACATACACACACACACACACACGCACACAGATAAAGAAACAGTAACAAACCAATTTACAATTATGGCCAGGTCACACAGAACTCTAATGCCTGGTCTAGAGCGAGGACATCGTATTCCTGAAAATGGTACAGAATAGTCTATATTACATTATGTTGCTTTTTGGGGCATCAAGTGGACTTATCATTACGTATAATTTAAAATGAAGATTTTTTCCCTATGAATCGCAATAATTAGATAAGCAAATCTCATTCAATAAAGTTGCTATGAAATTAAATTCCTGAGTATCTCCTTCTTGAATTATTTGATAAAAAGTTGTAGAAATTACTAACTTAGCTTCTGATTCATTCAAGATAGATTTTATTAATTAAAATTTCTTTAAAAAAAATTTTTTTTTTTTATTTATTTATGATAGTCACAGAGAGAGAGAGAGAGGCAGAGTCACAGGCAGAGGGAGAAGCAGGCTCCATGCACCGGGAGCCTGACGTGGGATTCGATCCCGGGTCTCCAGGATCACGCCCTGGGCCAAAGGCAGGCGCCAAACTGCTGCGCCACCCAGGGATCCCATATTAATTAAAATTTCTAAGAAGACATGCACTCACCATGAATAGTTTCATTGTGTAAATATTAAATTAAATTTAATAAATATAATACAACTAATTAAATATAAGTAAAATAAATAAGTAAATGTAAGTAATGTTAAATATAAATATCAAGTGCCAAGGAAGTTAAATCATTGAAAAACTTTCATTTATGTGGAACTTGAATAAGGGCAGGAAGGAGGCCCTAGAGAGAATGTGGAAAAATGTGAAGCTATTTCTGCTTCAGCATGTTCTTGCTGGAAGAGGCTTCAAATCTGTGTGTACTGATTCATATCAAAAACAAAAAAAAAATCAGAATCGATCTCAGCTTTGCTTAAAACAGCACTTAACGTTTGCTCTACTTACCTGCTGCATTTTGAAAATTGCATCTGAGTGCTCTGTACATAGTTTTCTAAGAGCACAGAAATGACAGGAAATCTGCACTTCCTTCAGCTGTGTTCAGCACCATCTTCTTGGCGTCTCCTGATTACTCACTGCACACCAGGCAGACCTGCTGGGATAGTGATTCCAGTATTAAAAGCTGTTGTCACCACATTTTATTAATGTTCTCCAAGATATTCAGTGATTTCTACGCTCGCTTGAAATTGTAAAAATGAGCTCTCTAGACTAACACACTTCTTGGGGAAAAACTATCAAGTCATTTATTAACCCCACAAGCCTAGGAAAAATCATCACCTGTCACTCCCAACCTATAAATTCTGAGTTTAGGGTTGACATTAATATATATTGCTGAAAGATATGTGTTGTCAAATACTTTTTTCATAGGTTAACCTAGCATGAGATATGTCAATATCATTAAAGTTTGTTAATCTGTGACATTTGATTAACATACAAGGTTCACAGTGTAATAGTTTTGAGATTATTAAAATACTTAGTATGAAATACAGTATGCTTAAGTAGATAGAAAAGTTACTTTTTTAAATTCCTTCAATGTGTTGTGAGTTCACATATTTAAAAATATCCATTTATCTATCATCTACTATTCATCTGTCTATCTATCCATCTATCTATCAATCATCTATCAAGCTGGCTAGCTAGATACCCATCTATCTAATCTACCCATTTTCTTCTAGGACCAGAGATCTCTGTTGGATGTTAATGCATGGCATCATCAATAACTTGTGGTCAGTCTGGTTTTACAGTGTCTTTTCAACATGGATAAGGGTTGTGTTTTTGTTTTTTAATTTGACAAATAGCATGTGCCCTCTCAGTCTCAATTTCTCAAACACAGAGAAATTTCAAGCATAAAGAAATGTCAAAAGAACAGTATCATATAAATAAAATTATAAAATTGCTGTAATAGGCCATATTTTTTTCTTTCCTCTCTGTCACACACACACACACACACACACACAGACACATGCACGCACACACTTTGGTGATATACAATGCAAAGTTCATGCTGCTTCCTGTCTAAATACATCGAGATTCATCTTGGGAGGAATTAAGGCAATGACCACCCTTTAAAATAATTTCCTGAAAAAATTATTATATATAGATTTGGAGAACACAGGGTTTTCACCATCCCTTCTACATTAATCAACAGTTTTCTTGAAAACAAAAAAAGACCCCCCCCCATATTATCCCTTATTTTGTGTCATGCTATGGATACTTACATTTTAATTATTTAGAAGAGCAATCAATAGCAGTTTACAAAAATAGCAGATTACAAAAAAAATAAAAGTAATTTTAATGTCACCTAGTGTTGAGCCCTCATTCAAATTTACACAATTGTGAGAACATTTGTTCTGCTCTTTAAAATTCAAATCAGGAGTCAGTCTGGTTCTAACCTTTGCAAGCCTTTGTCTCTTTCAGCTCTTTTAGTCCTGAAGGGCCCCCACACCTGCTGGAGACACCGACTTTTTAAAGGCTTGTGAACAGCTTGCTTTCTGGAAGACTCGTTCTCATTCTTTGATTCTCTTGATGTTTAATTCTATGGTTTATGCCTGCGTGTGTTACAAACTGGAAAGAAGTCTGAAGGCTTGATTATATTTCTGTGAAAGTACTGGGAGATCAGAGGTGATTTTGGGGAGGACCTCCTGCATCTCACAGGGGCTGTGCTAACCCATCTCCTTCTATGCAGGATGACAGATTGGCTAAGGTGGTAAAGGACCGTTCCCTCTAAGGATTCTTCGAGAGTATCATGTATCTGCATTTGTAGTCACTCTTGTCCTCTTTATTTCAACAGCACCTCTGGTGATTTTTTTTTTTTTTTTGTATTTTATTTGTCTTTCTTCTTGCTCCTGTTAGAACCTTTGGTGTGCTGCAAGCCACTCTGTCTTACTCAGATCAGCAGGCTTCTTCCTTTTGATTTGCCTCTTTAAGTTTCCAGCATTTCTCTGATTTCTGGCGTGAGGAGCTATCCCAGGTTGGTCTTCATTCTTCCTTACCCCCCCTCCGACTTTTAATCAGACATTTCCCTTGGAATTCCTGATTCCTTTTATGGGGAGTGGCAGATAGAAGCGAAGCAGCAGTGTTTCTCATTACAAAGAGAATGTTATTGCTTCCAGCCTTTTTAGTGCAAGCTTTTGATTTTCTTATTTTTTAAGTGCCTCTCAAATATGCTACTGGTCTCCATTTCCAGAGTTTTGACTGTCTCTCCTCTGCTCTACAGGACACTTGATTTTGCTCCCACCTTGTTTTCTTTCTGTCTTTTCCTACACAGCCCCAGGGCTGTGTTTTCAAGAGGAAAATTTCATATCACAGTTATTCTTGGATCAAGACGAAAATGTGATGCATGGTCATCAAACCCCACATTTCCTGCACCCCACCCAGGTCCCAACACTAGTTTGGTGTCATTTTCTCCTCTTTTTGGACACCACCATGATGTTCATTCATCTTCTCAAGCACTGTGATGTCATTACCAACGAGACCCTAAGTAAGTTGTTCTTTCTGATTGAAATGATCTTTTCTCTCTCCACTCCCAACCTTTCCTTTCTGGATACAAGACATATAACAACAAAAGCTGATAAAATACATTTGCACAATTTGAGGGATAGTTAAAAATACCTACTGGGATTTCACTACCTAACTTAGGATAGGGAATGCCGTGCCTCATACATGAGCTCCCAGGGAAATCACCATGCTGGACTTTATGTTAGCAATGTTCTTTTTTATTTGATTGTTTTATTATTAGGGTATATATACTATAACTACATTGTTTATGTGTACATAGGTTTAAGACATATAATTAAAATCATTCTGTTATATGTATTTCTCTGCAACTTCTTTTTTCACTGAAAGCTTCATTTTTAAGATTATTTTATGTAATTTTGTTGCAGTTTATTTTCATTTTTATGTAATTCTCTGCTTTATAAATTGAATTATCTATTCTCTTGTTAATAGAATTATCATTCCCTGACATTTTCTTTCCTTCTTTCTCTCCTTCCTTCTTTTCTTTTTTCCTCCCTCTCTTTCTTTTTCTTTCTTTTTTCTTCTTTCTTCCTCTTTTATTCTTTCACACATATCTCATAAGGGAACATAGTCACATTTCTGTCTGGCATATTCCTGTGAGTGAAATTGTTGGTTCACAGACAATGGAGATCTTCAACATTGTTAGTTGATACAAAATCTATAAAATGATTTAAATTATTTACATTTACAGAAGTTTTAATTATTCTAATTTTTCTGTGTTCTGAAAAACAAATGACGTTTGCCTGACATTAATTTTTAGAAATCTACTATTCTTAAAATCATATATTATTATGCATTTAATAGACATTATATACATTTTCCTGATTACTAATGACATTATTCAATATTTCATATTTTTATTTGCCATTCATGTTTTGTGTGTGGGTTGGCTCTCATTCATTTTTTTGCATCTGAAATGCCTATTCATGATTTTACTTTATTCTGATGAATCATTTGTCGTTCTCTAACATCTTTTTTATCTATCATCTAACATCTATCTAGGCTTCTGGATATAGATATTTCATTGGCTATATTACAAACCTCTCCCACTTTGTGTTTTTCTCATATCTATCATGACGTGTGATGAACAAAAGCTCTAAATTTCCAGTTAAATTAATTTATATTTTCCTTACAGTTTGTGTTTTTGAGTATTTTTTAAAGACATTTATTATTTATTTTAGAGAAAGAGAGAAAGAGAGCTAAAGGAGGAGCAAAGGGAGAGGGAAAGAATCCTCAAGCACAGCCTCTGCTGAGCAAGGAGCCTGACACGGGGTTTGAACTCAAGACCCTGAGATGGTGACTTGAGCCAAAATCAAGAGAAGGACACTTAACCGACTGAGCCACCCAGGTGCCCATTTTGTGTATTATTTTTAAGAAAATTTGCATATTCTGAAGTCTTTTTTAAAAAAGATTTTATTTGTTTATTTGAGAGAGAGAGGGAGAGCATAAGAGGGGGGTTGGGAGAGGGAGAGTCTTAAAGATATATTTCTAAAGTTTTCTTTTTAAGGTTTTGCTTTCTAAATTTATGTCCTTAATTTTTCTGGAATTGATTTGATTATCAAAACAGATTTATTTTGTTGTTGCATCTTTTTAATTTTTACTTACATATTTAAAAGCTATGTTGTTAAATGTATACATGTTTCTCTTAAGCTCCTGGACCCAATTCCAATGCGTATGGGGGGGGTCCCCCCACAGCAACAAGCAATTCTCAGTCATCAGCAGACTGTGTTGAAATTCAACTTAATTCTGACACTATCTATTGAGAGAGAGTTCATCAGATTCCACATGTGAAGGGCTCTGTCCCACAGGCCTGAAAGATTGCCCTCTACCTCAGATACCAGTGGCAAGTTCTGGTTTATCATTTGTGCTTCTGATTTCCTGGCTATTAGAGGTTTCCATGACCTCCTCCTTGAGCTCAATCACTTTTCAAAAGTGGTTCATAGAACTCAGGAAAACCCATTTACTCACTAGAATACTGCTTTATTACAAAGGATTTTGAAGGATGGGAATCAGCCCGATGCAGAAATACATAGGGTGAACAAAGCAGCTTCTGAACCTTGTCCTTTTTGGGTTTTTATGGAAGCTTTGTTACAGAACAATTAATTAAATCATTGGCCATTGGCAACTGATCCAAGGGCCAGCCTGCATCCCCTTCCCCAGAGGTCGGGAGGTGGAACTGAAATTTCCAACCCACGTGGTTGGGCTCCTCTGGCAACCAACCCCAGTTCTTAGGTGCTTTCCAAAAGTCACCTCATTAACCTAGCAAAAGATAGATTTTTGTTCTCACCACTTGGGAAATTCCAGATTTTAGAAAATCACTGCCTAAGGGAAGATACAGACCAAATATACATTTCTCATTATAAATCACAATATTGGGTTGTGTAAAGTTCATCCTGATGAATTGAACCATTAATCTAATTGTTCATTTCTTGTAGTGTTTTTAAAATTAATTGCTTTTTTTCCCTCTGTGTACAGCTTCAACTTCCCCCACCTTTTTTTGATCAGTGTTTGGTAGATGTATATTTCACCATTTGTCGGCTTCCAAACTTTTTTGTCCATAGGTTTATATGTCTCTTGTAAACTGCATAAATTGATATCACTGTTATATACTGATATATATCAATGATTTATATTTATTGGAATCATAGTACATGCAAAATTACTTATACAGTCTTCTGTATTTTCAGTTTATTCTACTTTTCTGCATCTTTTAAATTTTTTATTCCTTTTCATATTCCACTGTTTGGGCTTTTTTAAAAATATTTTTTCCTTTACAAATTTTGAAAAATAAAAATTGATTTTTCTTTTAGTGAGTTTTTTAGAAATTTTTGCATGCACATTTAATCTAAAGTATAAATGATGTTTACTTTCATCCAAACAACAAAAGCCTTCAAATGCTTTAAATTTGACATCTCTTTCCTGATTTTTAAATGTTACATTTTAACATTTTACATCTGTAGTGTTTCATGTGTATGTCTCTTTAAAAAAATGAGACTAGGGATCCCTGGGTGGCGCAGCGGTTTGGCGCCTGCCTTTGGCCCAGGGCGCGATACTGGAGACCCGGGATCGAATCCCACGTCGGGCTCCCGGTGCATGGAGCCTGCTTCTCCCTCTGCCTGTATCTCTGCTTCTCTCTCTCTCTCTGTGACTATCATAAATAAATAAAAAAAATTAAAAAAAAATGAGACTAGTTGCCTTAAGAACCTCAGGAATATTTAATACTGGTCCCCCTTTAAGTTATTCTTCCATTTCAATTAAGTGAACATGTAACTTCTGATTCTCTCTTCTCTTTCTTCAACATTCCTCTTGTCTTTTTTATCTATTATCTATTTCTCTGTGCTGCAATTTTAATAATTTCACTAAGATTTGTCTTTCAGCTTCCTGTTTATCTCTTTAACTGTGTCTAATTTACTGGTAAACTCTTTCAGGGAACTTCTAATTTCAATTAATAACTTATTTCTAGAACTTCTTTCTCACATTTTAAAAAATGAAGACAAATTTGGGGTTATTCAGAGATACAGTTATGTAAGTTTAATATTGTTGCTTGTTTTTTTATGTTGTCTTAATCACCAATGTCTGTTTTTCAAATGGGTTCTATGATTTTAGTTTGGGTTTTTGTTTTTAATTTATGTTTCTTCAACTTTATCTGTGGGAATCATTTAATCAATTAGAGTTTCTTTCTTTTTGAATTCCTACATTATAGCCATTATGGACATTCCAAATTTCCTTCCCTTCTTCCTTGCTTCCCTCCTTCCTTTTGTATTTAATATTACATTTGTTTAAAAGAGCAAGTGATTTTTTTAAAGAGTATATGGTTAGTTATTGATATCAGTTTCCTCTTCTATGGGAAGATCATAACCGATTTTTTAAAAGTTTGGTATTCCAAAGTTGTACAATTCCAGGCACATAATAGATGTTTTATAAATATGTATGGCAAAAAGTAATCGTGTTTATGTAGGAGTCTTCTCATGACATGCTACTCATTGCTAACAAGAAGTGACAATACCTCCGGATAAAAGATGTTTACTTTCTAAATCACTTATATTTATTTCAGTTTTGAATTGAGTTTCTGTTCTTATCTCTTGAAAGATAGAGAGATCTTCCTTAAGCCTATTAATTCATCCCAAATATATAACATTTGTATGTTAGGCACAAGAAAATGAATATTAAAAATTGGGGATTCTTTTTAGTTAATATAAACTATAAAGTTGCTAATAATTGTTATTATGCATGCCAATAGAAGATATTGTGACAGCATAATACATTCTTGTCCCTATTCTTCAGGCCATCTAATTTAGGTACTCTAGAGAGATTTAATACAAGAAAAATATTGCAGGTATTAAAATTGACTGCAACAGAAGACAATAAAAATCCTAAGAAATTTCAGGAACAAACATTATACTCAGGTAAGTAGGTCCTTACAGGGGCAGAGCGTCAGGCTCTTCTCTGAATCTGAAGTGATAATTTTTTAGAGACCTTAAAATGAGTTATTTATCAATAAATGCTCATCATGATATTCTTTTTGCTCTTTCAGTAGTCTTAAAGTTAAAGCACCAGCAGGTCTTTATTTGTAAATGTCCACTTCACTAGTGACAGATAACTGTCTCTGGTGATATTTCACTAGGAGCCTCCTTTGAAATGGGTTTTGAAAAATCTTCCATCTCTTAGCCTCATGTGAGCTCAGAAATGAAAACTCCAAAATGAGAGCAATTACCAGGGTTTACAGAAACTGAGGGAAGACTCTTACATTCCTCCTAGTTAGCACAGGGTTGAGGCTTCTCAGTCCAACCTAACTTTGTCCAATTATTGGTTCACTTTCTAAACTTGTTGAAAATTCTAACGATGGATTGAGTCATCTTTAAGTGATACAGAGTTGTCTCTGATGTTAAAAAGTTCTAGTCTCAAGTGAAGGAGATCCTGTATAATGAAATAGGAAGGATAAAACATATTGAGTTAGAGCGAGGTCCTAATAATACATGGAGTTTTGGGGGGCTGTGCCATTTAAAGTGCTCACTTTGGCCGTGAAGCTTTAAAGGAAGCCATGGGAAAAAGACAGGAACAGGTGCAGGACAGGTGTTGGGATGGGGCTTGAGGAAAGGAAGGTAAGCAACAGATTTAACAGAGGCATCCTGCAAACAAGCAAAGACTCATTTTACTTTTTTGAGTGGGAGCCTCAATGTCACAAAAGAAATCTCATCATTTAAATAAAGAGGAACAATATTAATGCACATTTAAACGTAAAATCAATTTGAAATGTGACTCTAATGTCAGAAGCAGTATAAAGTAAGTTGATTTGACGCACATGTTAGTGAGATTGAAGTCAATGCCAATCATCTCAATCAATGGCTCTGTTTTGTGGCAAGCTGATTCATAAGTAAAATGCTTGAGTTAGAAAATAGAAATGTTTGTTCTACAAAATAAAATATAGCAATTCTATGAATATGTTAAAAAACGTGATTGCTCTTTTGTTTTAAATTTCTCAAAGGGAAAGGACAGTATAAATAAACTATTCCTAAAACGCAATCTAAATTTTTAATTGAGAAAAGAAATAAACTACAAAAGTCTCAATAGTTTTCTACTGCTCCTTTCATTCTTACAAATATAATTACTATGTAAAGTTCCAGGTTTATTATTTTTTTTCTGGAAAGACTTCCAAATAATTATATGAAAAAAAGCAATCAAAATAAAAAAATAAAAAAAAATCAGGAGAAAAGTGAGTGGAGAAGTTTTGTTTTTTTCCAAAAATTAAGAGATATATTTTGTCATACTCTTACATAAGAATTAAAAAGCAAAATATGTTAAGTGCATAAACAAACAAATTGCCAGTGTTTGAATCCATGGAGGCATAGGGCATGAATCCTACAGGCTTTAGTTGCCAGAGAGCCAGAGGGCAGAGATACATTCCCAACAGGCATTTTGCTCATCTCACACTCATTTTCTGGGAAATAAGTTGAATTCAGAAAATGTATGTATACATTACAGTATAACTCATGTCAAAACAAAACAAAAAAAAAAAAAAAAAGAAGAAGAATTCCTGTCAAGAAATAAACAACAGAATAAGAACTGAGAACAGCCAGCTAAGCAAGCAACATTTGTTAGAAATACACTTCAGGCTTATTTAATTAGGAATACAACACAATTCACCCCGAGGTCAAAGCATGACAATTGTTTCTGAGTTAGCCATTAACCCTCCACTGCATGGGCTTAAATAAAACTTTATGATCAATACACTGAAGAGCTGAATTATTCTAAGAACTAAAAACAAATACAAGAAAAGCTGGATCAGGAAGTTTTGTTATTTTTAAACAGTTTATTCACTCATCTATCAGTCCCTTCGGAAAACCAAGAGGGGGGTTAGAGAGGCCTCTTGGGGGTACATTAGGGGAAACACATGCTGAGTACATAATGGTTAGGATTAGCCCACATACATCTTAAAAGACAACCTAAGGATAGATTAACAAAGACGTAAAAAAATATGGGGTGGATTTATAAATGAAATTAGAAAGATTTATGGTATTTACTTCAGATAAAGGGAAGACAACCAGCAGATACAATGAAGCAGATATTCTTAAAGAAGATATAAAAGCAATTATAAAAGGCTTTTCAAAGCATCATTAACTTTTTTAAATTGAATTGTTGATGAGTAATTACAACTTTTGTGGACAAAAGTAAATTAATTATAATTAAGTAAATAAATTTAATTTGTCCTATTTTAACTTTTTTTCTCTATAATTTCCTCAGTTGTGAAAAATAGAGCTAACTGACTTTGGCACATGGAAAATATACTTCAACATGTAAAAATCAGAATGTAATAGAACAGAATCCTCTTGCCTACTCCTACTTATTCTGTCTCATAAAGAAATTATAAAGCAATGAATTTAAAATGGGTCAGATGAAAGCTATTTAAACTGTGATATATATAATCAATTCAAGTAAGTTAGTGCTACAGGCTTATTGAGACAAATCCTTTATCAAGATATAATGCACTAATAAGAATAAAATGTGCAGTTACTGTAGATAATGCCTTGAAGACAATATAATTTACTTTATGACGTTCCCATCATCAACACTTTTCCCTGTGCCCACTGGGCACACACCACTGCAGTGAACAAGGCTTGGCAGGGAGAGAGGATCTATCTTAAGTGTGGATACAACTTCCAAGGATTTACAATCTGGGGAGATGCAAATCCTTTTCTTGAAATAATAAATAGCATTTCCATATGAATTAGTCTTCTAAATTTAATAAGTCTCCTGGAGATTTTTCCCTTGTAATATGAAAAAATGGGTTTGGAGAGGGCTTTCTACTCTGATTATGTGTTTGGGTTTCTTTTTCAAACATAGATAATCAAAAGGCAAAATTCTGACACCTTATTTCTGCTACATGCCTTCATACGTCATGAAATGAGACTGCGTTGGAGATTCTGGGGTAAAGCAGTACACAGAATGGTGTTATGCAACAGTTTGCTTTGGCTGAGGAAAATTTTTGAATGATTCATGACAATATTGAAAAATTGAATTTTATAAAACAGTAAGGATGATGTTATGTGTCAATGCAGTGTCATAACATTTGATTATTCATTCTTTTTTGAAATATAAAACAAGTTCTTCTTAATTTGCTTGGAAAGAGATTGTGTTCGGGACATGTAAATTAAAAGGTGTGTTCTAGCAATGACCATAATATAGGTATGAATTGTTGCAATTGCTTTTTGGTGATAAGAAATAAAACCTTTGGGACGCCTGTGTAGCTCAGTGGTTGAACATCTGCCTTTGGTTCAGGTCATGATCCCAGGGTCCTGGGATGGAGTCCTGCATTGGGCTCCCCCCAGGGAGCCTGCTTCTCCTTCTGCCTATGTCTCTCCCTCTCTCTCATGAATAAAGAAATAAAAATCTTTAAAAAATAAAAAAAGAAAGAAAAGAAAGAAAGAAAACCTTCCTCTAGTCCTTCATGGAAACCTACAGTTGCTAAAAGTAAAGCACACTGAGTGGCATTTTGTTATTTACTTCAGTTCAAAATGTTAAAGTTTGTGTCAATGATGTGCGATGTAAGAATTCAAAATATTTACTGAGCACTATAATGAAATTGGCACTTTTCTGATCTTGGGCTCCATCAGTGAACAAAATGGGCAAAGATTTCTGCTCTTTGAAGTAATATTTTAGCAGAAGACACAGATCAATTAAAAATATGCTTAATACATACATACATTAAGTGGTATGTTGGATGTGTGCTATGGAATAAGAAGAATAAGGAAAATTAAGTAAGAAGGATCAGGAAAACCAAGGGAGAGGGAGTGAAGGGCCATTATATTATCTCAGATGCTTATGGTGACCTCACACAGAAAGTGACATTTGATCAAAAACTCAGATATGAGGACACGTAAGGGATGCTGTTTCAGGCAGAGGGACAAGGCAGTGCAACCCAGCTAAAAAGGAAGAATAATCTGTGATTGAGGAATGGCCAGAATGTGGTGTCAGTGTGGTCAAAGAGAGGAAGGGGTGATATAAGAGAGCTAAGATCAGAAAGCTTTGGGGTGCTAGACTTTGTAGGTCTTCATAGGCTTTGGGAAGGGTTTGGGTTCTACTCTGAATTAAAAGGGGAGGCATCAGAGAGTTTGGAGTGAAGGAGTGACACATGGTCTGAATTATTCCTTGAAGGGTTCATTTGGTTCTTTGAGAGGAATAGATTGTTGGGGCAAGAAGAGCAGCAGAGACCAGGGGATTACAGTAATCCAGCAATTGATGACTAGTGATTACATTAGTTAGAGGAGGTAGAAAACAACTATACAGTTAAGAGTTCTCAAGGTCTACACCTACTCTGAAGATGTTCTGTTCATCTTTTGGAAGTTCTCCTTTGGCTGGTTGAGGCTAACCTAGGAGAAAAGTAGGCAAAGACGGTTCCAATGTTTTAAGCTGAACATTGTAAGAGTTGAGTTGCCAACAACTGAATTGTGGAATTCTGTGGGGGAAAAATGGAAAGATCAATTTAGTTGAGGTCCTTTCGATTTTGAGATATGTCTGTGAAGATGTCAAGCAGTGGCTTGGATATATGAGGTGAGGAGGATGCTACATTGAGGCAAAAGTATAATTTTGAGAGACATGAGCATGGAGGTGGTTTGTGAAGCTGTGAAACTGGATGAATGATGAAATGAGTATTCATTGAGAAGAAAAGTGATATTAAGACCAAATGCTGGCACTATAATATGAATAAGTCAAGTGTAAAAGAAGAAACCTTTAAATAAACTGAGGGAGAGTACTCAGTGAAGTAGGAACGCAATGAAGGAGTGATGTGTTCTGGAAATCCATTGAAAGACTGTGTGTCAAAGAGGAAAATGCGATCAAATGTCTCCGTTTCTATCTCTGGGCCAAATAAAATGCAACTGAGAACTGAGCATTGGTTGTAGCTCTATCAAGGTCATTAATGATCTTGTTGAGAGCAGTCTTATTGGAGTGGTGGGTTGAGAGAAAGTAGGAAGGGGAAATTGGAAAAGAGAATATAGAGAATGCTTTCTAGAATATTTGCTGCAAAGGGAGCAGAGAAAGAGTAGAAGCTGGCAAGGAATAAAATTAAGAAAATATTTTAGGTTATATTTTTGTTTATAAAGAAGAAAGTACATTTTGTAGCATATTTTTGTAGTGATGATAGTGATCTAGTAATGAGGCAAGACTTGATGATGTAGGGAGATATCTGAGAATTGCTGGAACAGCGTACCTGAGAAAAGGTTCAGATCTAGTAAGGAGAGGAGAGATGATGTTAGAGTCATGTAAGGAATATGTGAAGCCAGCTGTTGATAGATGATGAGATGTGGTGGTGACAGGCTATGGAATTTCTCTATTGATTGCTTTGGTTTTCTTAGTGAAGGAAAAACCAAGGTTATCAGCTGAGAGCAAACATGGAGAGAAGATATGGAAGTTCGAGAAGAGACAAGATGATTTGAATAATTGTGAAGAAGGACAAATAAAATTGAAACATATTATGCAATTTGCAGGTAGTATTGAAAGACTGTATAGGTCTGTGGCCATTAATTTTAATTTTTTAATAAAAAAATTTTAAAGACTATTTATCTACTAACAAGAGGCACACAGAGAGAGGCAGAGACATAAACAGAGGGAGAAGCAGACTCCCTGCAGGGATTCTGATGCAGGACTTGATCCCAGGACCTCGAGATCACAACCTGAGCCAAAGGCAGATGCTCAACCACTAAGCCACCCAGGTGCCCCTGTGGCCATTAATTTTTAAAGTGAGGTCATTCAGCATGATTCTGGTCTTCTCTACCCATCTTCAATTTTAACAATACAGGTAGAATCTGAAGATTTTCTCCAAGTGAGTAAGAGCAAGAAACAAATGGGGGAGGGGAGCAGCATATGTAAGGAAAACGTGTAAGCGTTGAGTTGAAATTTCAGCAAGACTCTTCACTCTCCTGGAGACAGATGAATAATGATGGAAAGATGGTAGGATTAACCAATTAGATATCCTGTTGGGTAGAAGGTTTGTTGGAAGTGAGAGACAGGTGGAAGTTAGTTGGAAGGACACATGGTTGGGAGGTAGTGAGGGATCCTCTGAAGGTTATAGGTAGCAGCTGTTTCTAGGATATGGCCCTGGAAGTGAGAGAGTTGAGGGTAAGGATGGTAGAGGAGAGGAATGCAAAGAAGTGGCAGATCAGAGGAAAGACCTTCTATTCATGAAATAACCAAGAACTAAGGCAGCTGTATTTTGGGGAAGATCACAGCAAGTGTGGTGCTAGAATTTTCCAGAAATAAACAGCAGTGACCCAAGAGTTAAGAGATGATCTGAACAATGCAAGTAGTAGCTAAAAGAACAATAACAACAACAAAGACAACAGTAAGAATGTTACTTGAAGGGAGGAAGGTGAATTTTCTGGAAGCTGTTGTGAGAATCTTTGGAATCCTCTACCTCATCATCCGGCCCAGGAATACCCAGCAGTGGGAAGAAAAGCAAACGTGATTAAAAGGCACGAAGGGAAACAGCAGCCACCGGGCAGAGCCAGGTTGTCCTCAGAACAAAATGAGAAGGAGTGTTCAGGGAGGATAAGGTACGGGGCTTTGCTGACAGCGCCGTTGGTTTCTGCAGGGTGCATGTTTGCAGAGGCTGTAGAGAGATGGAGAAAACTACAGAGCAGAGGGATTATTTACAGGTGATTTGCAGAGACCCGGAAGTCTGAGCTTCCCTGTTGGCTGGCCAGAACTGGCCTAAGGTTCTAGTGAATTCTTGAAAGATGGCAGAGCGAAGGCCATCTTAGGGGCAGGGGAGGGTGAGTGCCTGGGCCTTCGAGGTGGTGGACATAGATACATGCCAGAAGGTATGTGTTGGGCTCACTCATGACCTGTTTTGGGGAAAGAACATTCTCTTCTAAATAAATGTTTTTCAAATTGATCCCTGCCGATAGACTGGAGAAATTTTAGGAAGTTAGATTATACCAATCGGTTTATCTCTACCTGAGATGATGTGGTGAAATGTTTCAAGAAATGCTATGTAAGATCATATTAATGTGAAGTGATTCTGCAAGAAATTCCCAATTTCCAATTTGGAGGAACACAAAGAGGAAAATACAGGAATCATGTTAATTTTTTTGTGTAACTGAAATTTCATCCCTAAGTTTTAAATTATAATTCTGTTAGGTCAGGCATAATGATGTTTTAATAAAACATTTTATTAAGTTTTAATTGCTATTTTCAAATTTCTCCCGTTTTTTAACCGATTTATTTTGTAAGTTGTTTAAATAGACATTAATTAATTTCACAGAATGTTGAACTCTGCATAATTCCAGGGATACTTGGAGTCTATGTCAGTCATATATACTTGAAAATCAGAAATATTTTATTTAAAATTTCTTCTTTAAAAATTCATCACGCGATAATTAATTCAACTCATTGGGGATGAAATTTTCTACAGTAATTGAGAATTAACAATCTATTATAAAAGAAGGCTATGAATAATACATGCGGAAGCTTGTATAATAATTCCTTACAAGAATCTGTAGGAGTGTGATGTTTTGTGTGCCCCGTCACTAAATGTCTTTCTTAAGTTTGGTCGGGCAGGAACTTATCTCCCACCATGGACACCCCAAATTGCACTGTCTGGTACTTGCAGCTACAGCAAAGTGGAGTGATCCACATTTGATCCAGCAGATATTCTACTCCGGAGATGGAATGTGCAGAAAATACTAGTGCAGAAAGGACAGGGGGAGATGGAGGCAGGAGGAGAGAGAAGGGAGAAGAGACAGAGGAGAAAGGGAGGGAAGGAGGAGGGAGGAGGGGCGTCTTTTAAGACTGCATTTGTTGGAGGTAAGAGCCCCAAAAGATTTCAGTATTAGCATGAAGCAGCAGGTCCAGGATCCCAGTGATGCCAAGTCTGACGTGGGCCACCTTTCAGGGGAGGTCAGCCATGTGAAAGCGTCATCATGACGTTCTGACATGCCTTTCACATGGCATGACTTTGGCAGTGATTGTGGTCCCCTAACCACATGCAGGCTTGTCTGTTTTCTGAGCCAGATTCTCCCTCCCTGCCCTTAATTCTGAGTGACTCAGTATCACCAAATGGAAAGAAATGGCTAATGAGGTGATCACGGGGCCCAAAGTGCACAAAGTCAAGGGTTTAGGAGAAGGTAGCAGAGTCTCTCCTTTCACTCCTGCAGGCACAACTTCGCATCCCTTCTCTCCCCACCTCAGGCCCGCAAGGCTGACATCCCAGGACTACACTGATCTGCTCCTTTGCCTTCCTGCTCTAGGTTGCATTGCCCATGAGGGAGACACCAGCAGAAGACTGGACTATAGAAAGGGAAGGTATTTGACCCCTGGCTTCCTCCTTGCTGGGCAGCAGGATTTCAGCAACTGTAGTTTCCTACCAGGGGCCACAGCTTCTGTTGGCATGACTTCTCCTTCATCTGTTGGTGTTTCCTTCTCCAGCCCCATGGTGGCTATTAATTTTCTGCTACTGCTGTCACAAAGTGGCACGAACAGTGGCTTTACACAATGGGATCTTACTCTTCCATCATTCTGTGGAGAGTCAGCCAGATTTATTCCTTCTAGATGCCTCTGATGGAGTGTTCCAGGTCTTTCTTTTAGCTTCTAGTGTGACCAGCAATCCTTGGTGCTCCTGGCTCCTGGCTTATCACCTCAATCCCTGCCTCTGTCATCACCATGCTTGCCCTGTGAGTATGTGGCTCTGTGGCTTCTGCTCTTCTTATAGACCTGAGTCATATTGGATTAAGAACCCACCTAGTCCAATGTGACTTCATCTTAATTAATTACACTCACTTGATTAATTATACCTGCAATGACCTGATTGCCCAATAAAGTCACATTCTGAGCATCTGAGAAGGGCATGAAGTCGAGGGCAATCCTACCTCTCTCAGTACTGGTAAGAACAGCTTTTCTGCTCCTGCTAGCCTTGAGATGGAATGATTAATCTTGCTCACAACCTTTAAAGTGCTCCCTTAATTAAACTTCCCTTTTTGCCCTCTGAATTTTCTCTTTCCTGTTGGGATCCTAACTGAGACCGAGCCCCTGTGTTAAGGGCTCAAAGAATTCAAGGCTTTTGGGTGGAGATTATGGACTGAAGGGTGGGGATGCCATATTTAATGAGAACTAGATGGCTGAGAAAAGAGGGATAATGAAACCCTCAAAAATCTTAAATCCCTTGCACATGTAATAGACTGACCCAAGGGCTTTTCTATAACCATTGAGATAGTTTCTGGTCTCTTCCAGCACTGTGGCAGAAGTACTTAAAAAACAAACTCAAGTATTGATTTTGCAGGTAGCCGAGAGACAACATCAGCATGCTTTGCAGTCTTGCAAGGTCTCATAAAAATTTAGTATGTTGATGATGAACAAGTCAGAGCCTTGAGCTTGAAAATGACGAAATATAGGAAGGTGGGGTGCTCAGAGATATAAAATTCAGCACAGGACCAGGCCCTGATGCCAGCCCACACCTCAGAGACCTCTTATAAAGGACTTGATGCAATGGTGCAAAAATAAGTGTATAAAGGTTAGACTTATTAGTGAAAATATCCCTTACTAGAGACTCTAGATCCTGTATGCAAATTAAGTCACCGGGAAAGTTCTAGTTATTTCCATGACACTCAAAATTGTTGCTACAATGAAAAGAACCCAAAGATTTTGGAGCCCTGAAACACCAGGGGGGATTTGGTAAGTGTAATCAAAGTTCACTTCCTAAGTAAGGCTATCCCTTTCCACATCTTCTACAAATATGTAGTGGCAGGACTGTGTTCCCCAGGAATCACTGTTATGGCTGAACTCGACAGATAGGCTGACGATGTTGGTAGCATACTGTGCATTGAGACTGGCTCTCTGAATTCACTGGGAATGGGTGGGGCCGAGGTGGGATTACCAGAAATAAGGCACATGAATGTTTACATCAAGCAATAGTGCTTGAAGGGTAAGCAGGATGGTTTGACTTACAGAGTTTTGAGGTGATAGTTAATTGGCGATTGGTTCCCTGGAATAATACTAGATAACCCACTAGAGTTCTATTATGCGTACGTAATTACTCAAAACTCTTGGTCTATGAAATAGATCCACCAAACAGAAGATCATATCTTCTGATTATTTCATGATTCTGAGTTGATTGAAAAATTTTGAACTCCTTGAATGAATGGAAGACTTAGTAACCCCGCTGATGGGGGAGGTTGTGCATATGTGAGGGGAGGGAGTATATGGAAACACTGTACTTCTGCCCAACTTTGCTGTGCCATGTAACTACTCTAAAAATAGATTCTAAAACCCAAGAAACTGATCACCTCCTGGAATATTAACAGTAACTTCCTATGGTGCCCCGGTTTCTCCTTTGGGTTCTGGTGTGGTGCTCTGGGTGCTGCCAGGTATCCCCACCTGGCCAAATGCTGCCCCTGACATCAGGATGGCACACTGGGCCCCTCCCTGGAGAGTAATAAATGTGTTATTAATGTTTTACAGTGTTTAACACTTCATTTTCAGTCATCAGCCTCCCTCTCTCTAGGACTCAGACATGCCTCTTCATGAAGATGGAAGTTCTACTCACCTGAATGCTTAGAGAGGCTCACAAATGTCAGAACTTCAAGTGTCTATTGCCACTGCTTCTGGATGCTTCCAATTTTATATGGTTTATCCCTAACCTAGTGATTCCAGGGGCAGACTTCACGCCTGACTGCAGATTTGGCACATTTCTGAACTGCTCCATACTTACCCTGAGCATCATGACAAACCCAGGCTAAGGCACAGGAGTCCCTCTGGGCCAGTAGAGGCTGTGAGGCTTTTGTAGAGGTTCTGGTTCTTTCACATGGAGCCTGAACCTGAAAGGATTGCAGTACCACAGCTCTCTAGTCACCATATAGAATCTGAGAGACCCCAGTACCTCTCTACCCCTCACCCCCCCATCCCTCCCAGGAGCTCAGTTATGTGAACCGACAAGTGAACTTTGTCAATGCTACACTTGTCAACAAGTGAACTTTGTCCATTCATTTCTCCTAGTTGGTCATCAATAACAATTTCTCCCATTGTTTCTGTTTTCATTTATTTCATAAATAGAGGTTCTATTAATCATTTTTTGATGGAACAAAATACAACTTTAAATATACACATATACATTCATTTCTGTAAGTGTAGATAGATAACTTCTGTTTTATATTGAAATGTGTCAGAAAATCAATAAAAAATTATAGTCTATAAAAAAGCATCTATTCGTCAAAGATTGAAATATATAGGAGATTCAAATACAAAAGTTTTCAACCTCCAAAAATCTATTTTTCTTATTTTTGATAGCTCAGAACAAAGCATTGTTATATCAAATTGTTCTGCATATAGTAGCTACTTTTTTTGTTATCAGTTATGATTCAAGAATTTTGGCCAAACTAACCATCTAGAAATCAATGTAATATTTTTAACAAAATACATCCAAGTCTTCTTTTTAACCAAGTGGTTCTTTAAAAAAATCCTACTACATTAAAACTAATAAGCAATTCCTGCATGTCTCATTCATAAATTTTATGCATCCTTTATCTTAGAAATATTTTTTGTAATAGGGCTATAATTTATAGTCTGTAGAATTTCAGTTTAAGAAATGGAGTTTCTTACTGTCTTTACAAAAGCTATTTAATAATCAAAACTTACTCTTGAAAAAGAAGCTATACTTTACTTCTCCCTTGAGAACCAATTTATCTGTTTACAAAGTCCTTTGAAGAAACTTATTTTGTTTTGGTTTTGATTTACTTGAGCCTTGTGTATTTTGATTGTCAACTGTTTTATTATTAGTATTATTAAAATCATGACCTTGTTATTGAAAACATGCATGTGTTTCCCTTTGCTTTTCTAAGGTTGTGCTTTCCTTAGCACCTTCTCTTAGAAAAATTCTGATATCTTAGCAATTCTTGCCCAATTTAAAGTTTATTTATATATAATTAGTAAAATATAACTTCATAATTCCAAAGAAAGTCCAAAAGTCTTATTTAATATTTGAAAATAAAATATCTTGAAAAATCAAAGACAACTTCCCCCAAATATTTTGCATGACTGAGATAGAAACTGAAAAAAAAATAGTCTCAATTTCTTCAAAATTAAAAATAAATTCTACCAGCTATATAGAAGTGTAGGTTTCTTAAGAATTTTGTCATATTCAAAAAAATCTAAAGTTACACTGTCCACAGTGGTAGCAACTAACTATATATGACAATTTAAATTTAAATTCGAGGTCATTAAAACAAAATGAAATAAAATCATTTGGCCTCACTGGCTTTGAGTTCTCAACTAGTGGTGACATGATACATAGTCTGTTTGCAGAACAGTGCATCATCCCTGGAAGCTCTAGTGGACAATGATGATCTAGAATATAATTCGTTTGAATTTTTCCAACAATAGCTATCAGAAGGCATCTAGATCATGGCTTCTTAAGTCATATTACATAATGCCATAATGTTAACTTTTTAACAACAATTTATGTGGAACCTCAAAAGAAAAATTCATTAGAACCTTCTGAAAGCACTCAGCATATATTTTCAAAAGAAATAGGTAAAATTTATATCTTAAAGTTTAAGATTCTGTTTATTCCAGTGAATAGCAGTGCAATGTGTAAATTTATCAATCGTTCAATTTTGCCCCATTGTAGGGTGTATATGAATCTCTATAATGGCTTCAGCCCGAGTTTTCAAGAATTAAGGTATCTCAGGATGATGTGCAGTAGCCTCTCAGGACCTCTTGGCCAATAGAGCTTCTGTGGTTTAATGAAATAGAAATGATGGCAGTTTTCATTCACAGATCTGATTCATGCTTACCCAGATTGTATAACTAAACTTAAGATGTAGAGGAAAATCCCTATATAATGACAGCTACTAGATTTAAATAACTTTGAAAGATGAAACAGAAAGCCACTTCATGGTTTGCACATGACAGGGACTGGAAGAGGAATAAAAGGACTGATGAGTAATTTCATGCTGTAGAGCAAAGTTGGAAATGAAAATGAGTTTATGATTGTCTGCATTTATTGCATTGTCAATAGAACTTGAATGAAATTCAGTGTAGGTGATTGGAGGATCACTGCAGTGCAAGAAGATGAGGGAGAAGAATGTTGCTGGTGGAGGGAAGAGCCAGTGCAAAGACCTTAAGGCAGAGATGAGTTTGGTCTGATGAAGAAGCAAGAGCATATCCAAATGAGTGGAGCACAATGAGATGGGGAAGAATGGTATGAACAAAGGAGTGGGAATAGACATTGAAACAGTTCCTGGTGTTGACAGATTATAGAGAAATAGTGTTGTAATTCATGAGCCAGCCAATGAATACAAGGCTTCCTCATCTCTAACTAGGTGCTTTCTATCACCTACCTCTCTGTACTATATCATATGATGTGTATGTCAAAGAGAGTCTATCATATCTGTCTATATCTATTATCTATCTATATCCTGAACCTCCTAAAATTCTAGGTATGGAGCATCTAACCACCTAATTAGCAATAGCAGGTAAACTTTTAGTAGACATCTCAGATCTTTAATGAACAAACAGATTGCCTCTTATCCCCCCTGCCTAATAATCTCCTCTTCACCATACCTCACTAAAATACTTGTGTCTAACTCCATGCAATATTCATGATTTCTCTCAAACACTTGCATTTAATTCATTAGCAAGTCGTGTCAAATCTATCATGAAGATATATTTTAAATTTATTGGCTTTTGCTATTTCTCCTCATGATGCCCTAGGCCAAGCCACTTCGATTCTTGTTAGTAGAACTATACTCGTGCCCATAGCCCCATCCAGTCCAACAAGCTTCTCTGGCCTTGTGATGTCCTGTAACAGACTTCTGTCTGAATCCCTACGTACACCATTCCACCACAGTAGCCTCCATAATTAAACTTCACTCTGCCATTCTTCTGTTTATGTGGTATTTGGGCTGAGGAGTTCAGCAAATCACTGGAACAGGTCATAACTTTTCAGCTATCTATCCAAGATGATGGAGTAATTCCCAAGTGTGGTACAAAACTCAACCCTGCTGTGCCAAAGAAAAGTGTCAGAAGAGAAGAGTCACATCTGCAATCACAGTCAGCTATGTGATTCCAGATGTGCACTCTCACCAGGAGAAAGGACTGAGAGAAAGCCACACTGGATAGGACACCTGTATGCTCTTCCTTCCATTCATGGAGCTTAGAGAGGGCCTTTGGTAGAAATGGTACAAGGTCATCATTTAGCCTGGTGGCTTATCAGCAGGCATTGCACATCTGAATCATCCATGGAATTCATCCCTCATACAAGGCCTCTCCAGAAATTCTGACCTAGTGTCTTTGTGTGGGTGTAAATGTTCAGGATTTTAAAATGTTGCACTGCCAGTAATTATGATGTTCACATTGCTGGGAATTACTAAGAAATGATCTTCTTAATTATATCGTCAGGTATAAATGTCTTACATTCCCATTTAACTTGCATTATTACCTGTATGATATTGGATGGTAGATTCTCTCCTTTGCATAACCTAATTATAATTGGCTAAAAATGAGCTGTCTAAACATTTTTATCAGCTGTATTTTCTGTTCTTCCCCTAAAGAGATAAAGTCAAAGTCCGACATCTGAGGTCACTTAAGCTTTCAGTGCTAGGCTGAGAATCCCAAATACAGAGTGGATAAAGATCTAGTTACAGTTCTTCCTGCCCAAAACATCATTCAGTTAACAGGCAATAATCAATTAAAAAAATTTTGGCAGTTAACTTTTTTAACCTGATCAAACTCTTCATCGAATTTAGATATTGGCATTTGGGCATCCCAAAGACTCCCTCCACTCAGCATAAAAGAAACGTAAGAAGTTAAAAAGTCAAGACTTTGGTGTGGGGAATCTACATTATATGTAGGCAGCCTCTTAGGTACGCCCAAAGATCCTGCCTCTGAGGCTCATAAACCTTTGTAATCCTTTCTGTGGAATATAGGTGGGTTTTGTTATTGGCTTCTTACTAATAGAATGTGGCAGAAGTGATGGGATGTGACTTCTGAGAATAGGTTATACAAAGACAGGTTTCTGAGCTTAAATGCTAAGAAAATGGTGGCTTCCATTGGTATTTTCCCTCTCCTCTCTCAAGCTTTTATATTGCTCACTCCTGGGGAGGGCATCTGCTCTGGTGTGAAGAAGCCCTGTAGAGAAGCCCATGTGTAGGGGACTAGCCCTGCCAACAAACCAAGAGAAAGAGCTTAGAAGTGGGTCACCTTCCCGCCAGTCAAGATTTCACATAAAACTACAGCCCCAGTCAGTTTGTCTGCAGTCTCATGAGGGACCTTCCTCCAGAGGTACTTAGCTAAGCTGCACTCAGATTCCTCTACATGAAGCCATGAGATAATGAGTATTGGCTACTTTAAACTGCTAAGTGTTGGGGTAACTTTCAGTTGTCTAGTAATATCAGACAATGGACGACTAATATTCAGTCTATCAAATTAGCATTACATATTATGTACTGCTTCCTGGAAATAATCTTCTGTTTTTAAAACTTTGTCAATAGTTTTTAAATATTATGCACTGACAAAGAACAAATTTTGATTCAGTGAAATAAATAGTGCTGACATTTACACAGATCAAACAAGATGGTATACATATGCACTTCTTTTTTTAGGCTGTTCATGGGAGAGATTTTTGCGAAAGCGTTGTATGTGCAATTCAAATTAGAGATACATCCAAAATTTCTCATACAGATAACGATTTTTAAAAAAAAATTTGTGTTTCTCTTTCCATCTAATATCTTTCTATTGCATGTATATATCTACTTATACACTCATTCATTCCTTTATCAATGTATTCACACTTTATGTGAAAACAGCAGGTTTTTTACTAGTCCCTTATCTCTGTAGCCACAGCAACAATCACAAGTCAGATTCTAAGAACTCAACAACAAGAATGGTCACTTAGTCACTGATTATGGATGTTATTCCTTATGCCTGAGGCAGTGGGTCAAGAGGTTCCAGGCTATCAGCACTGTTTAACAGGAAGATTTGTGATGTACACCTAGTGTCTAGTTTGAGGTCTACCCAATGGCTGGTCATATAGCTTCATGAATAGGCCCAGTTAAGAGACCCTTGAAATTCACTCAGTGCCCTATTATGAAATTTTCTGTGGCTGATAAGACTTCTTAAGCTTGGAATTGGCCATCTAAGTTACAAGATATCTTATCTTCAGTAGCATTGCAATTGCTTTGCTTCTAGGACTGTTTAGATCAAACTTTGCTTAAAAGGCATTCACATACACATTAGTATGGTTATAATTTATTTATTTTTTAATTTAAATTCAATTAGCCAACATGTAGTACATCATTAGTTTCAGATGTAGAGTTCATCAGTTGGCATATGACAGACACCCAGTGCTTATCACATCACGTGCTTTCCTTAATGCCCATCACCTGGTTATCCCATTCCCCCAACCATATCCCCTCCAGAAACCCTCAGTTTGTTTCCTAGAGTTAAAAGTCTCTCATGGTTTGTAGTCAATCACAGAAAGACAATCATATGCAATTATCATATGTGGAATATAATAAACAGTGCAGAAGATCATAGAGGAAGGAGGGAAAACTGAATGGAAAATAATCAGAGAGGGAGACAAATCATGAAGATGGTTATAATTTTTAAAAAGTGAAAATGTTGGCAAGGATATAGAGAAATTGAAATCCTTGTGCACTGCAGGTGGGCCTGTAAAATGGTACGGCAAGTGTGGAAAACAGTATGGCAATTCTTCAAAAACTTAAACATGAAATTATCATATAATCCAGCCATCTTACTTCAAAGTATATACCAAAATAATTGAAGTCAGGAAGTCCAGCAGATGTATGCTCATGTTTATAGATGCATTTATTCAAAATAATAAAGTTAGAGGAAACCAAGTGTACACATACAAAATGTGAGATATATATATATATATATATTCCATTATAGTATTCAGCATAAAAAGGAAGGGAATTCTGACACATACTTCAAAATGGAAGATTTTGAGGACATCATGTTAAGTACAATAAGCCAATCACAAAAAGACTAATGCTGTATGATTCTACTTACATGGGGTTCTTAGAATCTTCAAATTCATAGAGACAGATAGTAGGATTGTGGTTGCCAGAGGATGGGGAGAAGGGATTGGCGAGTTATTATTTAATGGGCACAGAGTTTGTTAGGGAAGATGAAAAATTTTGGATATAGATGGTGATGATGTTGGCATGGCAGTGTAAGTACATTTATTGCCACTGAATTATATGCTTAAAAATGGTTAAAAAGATATATTTTATTTTATGTATATTTTACAACAATAAAATATTTTTGAAAGGTAATTTTATTTTATCCTTAAAATATCTGCCTGTAACTACAATAATATCCCTACCTATCCTATCAAATATATACATTTTTTCAAAAATATATTTTATAAACTCAAAAGTAGTATGCTAATAGGTCAAAAGAATACGAAGATTCATTGTTTAGGTTGTCACCTTCAGTAGCTCTTTGATTTTTTAATTGACTGCACTGCATTCATAATTGATATTCCAGAGACTCACATTCTTGTTGCTATAGGCTCCAAATTGGAGGAGAAGGAGGAGTAGCTCCCAGCTGTCTGGATGCCTAATGTAATCAGAAGCAAACATCAGTATGCAGAGATGTATGATTGAAAAAATGCTCACTTACTGCATTTCTGAGAGAGGCACAAATGTGGAAAATAGGTATTCACTGGTTGAGACTTCTATAATGCTATCAAAAAGATAAATGTCAAGTCCTCCTCTAATTATTCATACTAGTATACAACCTGAAGACAAAACATGATGATCAGGGTAATAAGTTCTCAAAGTTTCTGAGTCTCAGAAACAAGATCTGAATGAATATGTAAGGATTGCATTTTTGAAGACTTGACAAAAACCACTTGACCTTCACTTACCTTGAATGCATATGGTCAGGCATCATGAAGAGCGTAATTGCAATGACTGATTGGATTATCTCACTTCTTTTAAATATTTTTTCTGCTATTCGATTTTTTAATTAAACAATAGAATATCTGGCTATACTTAGCCATCTGTGGCATTTGCTGCTTCCCTCAATCACAACCAAATGCTTTCAAAGTTATGTTAAGGTGTCTCCAAAATTGTTCTTTAATGAATCCTTCTCTCTCTGTTACAAATCCTTTTAGTTAAGACCATTATAATCCTTTACCTAATCTCTAATACAGAGAGGCAATTGTTATTTTTAATTCCTGATAAATATCACCTGATTTCCTCATTGCAACTAAAGTTGTCATTTTAAGAAGGGAGATCTTAATCAGTCTTAGTGAAACCCTTCCATAACTCTCCAAAACCACTAGACAAAACCAAAACACTTTGACTTGTTGAAAATATGCCTACTTATGGTCTCACTTATTGATACTTTGTTAATTTTACCCTAGATTCTGGCTACTTGAACTTCTCTGAAATTATCATTATATCATTATGATTTTGACTTGCTGTTCCTTCAACCTTTATTCCTTATCTGCTTGGAAACTTTCTTTTCAAGTATTTGCTTCTGTAATACTAAAATGAAGTCTTGCCTGACTCCTGTCCTATTCCTTTCCCTTTTAACACAAGCCACAGTGTGTTATACTCAACTGGGGGCACTTCTCTTAATAGCCATCACAATACAGTCCAAGCATGGGAATGTAGCTTGCCTTCATCATTAGACTATGATCCTCTGGAATGTGCCTGTTTGTATTTGTATCCCAGTGTTTCATTCATGATGGGGTAGAATTATCGGGATTGCACAGTTTCATATAATCCATCATCACTCAGTAGATTCAACCTACAGAAATATTTGGAGAAATCCCAAAATGCCAGCATAAGAATGTGCAATCATTGTCTTTAATCACTGCTCTTCCTAGCTTCCTAAAGTAAAATTAAACCTATTCATTGTTTCATTCATTCAGCAAATATTTACTCACATATTACTATGTTTTAAGCATATTTGACAACACTGGGATGACTAGGATGACAATACCTCCAGCGGCACAGAGGTAATCCATGCCCTCACTCAGGTTACATTCCAGGAGGGAAGATACAAATGCTCAAATCAATATATATAACATGATGGCATAATAAAAAGTGCTAGGAAGCACAGGAATTGAATGATAAAGCTTGTAGGAGTGAAGAAAGAGGTATATTTAAATACTCATAAGTGCAACTGTCAATAGGTGACATTTGAGAAAAGACTTGGATGGAGCAAGAGAGAAAGTTGTGAGAATCTGTGGAAAGAGCATCCCTAGCAAGGCAGAAAGAGCAAATGCAGAGACCCCGACATGGTGACTTGAAGTGGGTTCCCTAGAAGTAAAGCCCGAGATGAGAATTCTTATTCCACTGAGACAAAAGGGAAGTGAGGGAAGCAAGTCGAGGATGTAGAAGCAGCTGCGGGAAAATGTGATGATAGCCAGAAAGTAGCTTCAGTCCAATTCCATGAGTAAACTCGGTATAATCACTATGCTATGCATTAGATTTCCTGAACTTAATCATGTTGCATAACTCTACCCTTTGACCAACGTCACATTTTTCCTTACTGTTCAGCGGTTCTAGTTTTCATTTCCTGAGGAACCTGTATATTGGTTTCCATAAAGACTGCATCAGTTACATTCCCACCAACAGGGCACAAGTGTTGCCTTTTCTCCACACCCTAGTCAATACTTGCTATCTCTTGTCTTTTTGAAGCTAGCCACTGTAACAGGTGTGAGGTGAGATCTCATTGTGGTTTTGATTAGCATTTCCCTGATGATGAGTGAGGCTGGGCACTTTTTTATATATCTGTGGGCCATTTGTATGTCCCACCCAGACATTTTTGAGAATTGTCTGAGTCCTTTTCCCATCTTGCTATCAAGTCGTTCTTGCTATCAAGTCGTTTGGGTTCCTTATATATTTTAGATGTTAACCCCTTATCAGATATGCAGTTTGCAAATATTTTCCCTCATTCTATAGGTTGTCTCTTCAGTACAAAAGCTCTTTAGTTTGTTATGGCCCCATTTTGTCTACTTTTGCTTTTGTTGGCTGCAAACCAGTCTGAGAATTGGGTGTTAATTATGAGGGGGAAAAAGGCGTCAAGAATTTAGGCTTGATCATCTGGTGATCATCAGACGAGGAAAATGGGGGTTGGGGGAGCATGTTGATGACAGTGAATTAAGAGTTCAGTTTTGTGCGTCTTAATTTTAAGCTACTTACTAGAATTCTAAGGTGAGAATCTCAGCCGGCAATCAGACACAGGAGTCTGAAACTCAGAGAAGTGGAAGCTAAAGACAGGAATGTGGCAATCACTAGCATTGAAATGATGGATGTGGATGACATCGCCTGGTATGGAGCAAGAAATCATTTTAAAAGAGAAGGACCCAAGAAGTACATTCTGGAGGGTGCCAAATTTTGGAGTTTCTGGAAGGGAATAGAGAGTCAGTCAAAGGACTTAAAATGAGACACCAGTAGTTTCTGTGGAAAATCGGCAGTATGGTATTCTAGAAACCAGCGGGAAGGAAAAACTAATAGTGGCCAATGGGGCTGAGAACCAAAGGTAAAGAGTAAAGATAGAGAAATGGATTTATCACAAATGGTCATCATTTGTGACTTCAGTAAGTTTCAGTAGAATGTGTTTTTATCACACATTGGAAGAAACATCTAGTCTCAGTGAAATGAAAAAATGGGCCACAGTGAGTGAGGCCTCAGTGAGTAGAGAAATTCTCAGGGATTTTACAGTGGAAGGGAGTGGAGAAAAGTGACTGTGGCTGAAGACTTTGGGTCTTTTGTTTATTTTACCCAAATTGTGAGGTATTAGGATACTGTGTTTTGAATAATCAATTTTTTAAAAGGAAATATATTGATGACAGGTGAGAAAGAAGCTGTCTATCATCAGAAGCAAAGTGTAGATTTCTGGTCCAGACAAAATGATGCAGACTGACCTCTCCCTCCTCCTTCCCTTGAAGACAACTGCGCATCCTGAAATAATGCAAGGGGTGAGCAACTGGTGGGAGGAAGATGGTATGAGCTGACAAGATAGCATGATGGCAAGGAAATGGGGTACTCAAAATTAAAACATCAGATATATATGGTCATTGGTAACAATTCAAGTTTTGCCTGAATAAGGAGGCATTGGAGAGCAGAAAAGATAGTTGAAAGGAGTAGGGAAAAGAAATACAGGGGCGGGATAGTCAATCGATGATAATTCATATGGCTATGGAGATGATTATACAAGCAAACAGTACACATAATTAGGGCCCAGATGATTTTGTGGCAAAATCATTATTATGCTCTAGACGAGTCATCTTCATTTCTGTTCTCTCAATAATGAACATCACCATGAGGTCATACCTATTCTGGTAACAGAACTAATATCATAGCTGAGGTTTCTAGTTTTGCTGAATGCAGACCTGATGTGTAATTCTGAAATGGATCCAATTAACAGTTTCCTCTGACGGAAAAAATGTAATGATTTAATTATTCCTTAATACAGGAAAACTAATGTTTAATTCAGAAATTCAGACTTTTGATCATGCTTTTGCAATTCACAAAGTCTGAAAAATGGATGGGCATCATGCTTGTTTTCTCTATTTGCCTATCTGCTGTTGCAAAATATAAATGTTAGCACATTGTCATGTCAAGTGCTTAAACAGAAATTAGAGATGCACATTTGGGACACACAGTTCTAACGTGATAATGAACTCAAACGATTTGAGAATATTTACATTTATTACCCGGGCTGACCATATCTTGGCATTTCTCTAGCCTCTGTTTTGTTCTCTACATCATCTGCTGCTGTGCTATTTCTCTGCTCTTTATAATTTAAACAACTCAAATTACCTGCTTTGCCCTGTACTGCATATTCCTTGTCATGTTCTCTTGCCTTTGCACATGCTTCACATTTTCTGGAATGGGATCATTTTCCTTGTCTCTCTTGATAATTCATCTCTCCAGACACAGCAGCACATGAGGCCTTCTCAAAGAAGTAGAACACTCCCTGCGTTTCATTTCCTGGTCCACACCATAACAGGAGTTATTTTTTGTTAGTGCTTTTTTTTCCTTATTAGAATTTGACATGTTGAAGGCACAGATTATGGTTTATTTATATTTTGTCCATAGAAAACTAATACAGTGCCTTATACATAGTCTGGGAATCAATGAATGAATGAATGAATAAACGTGTGAATGAATAGTACTATTCTTTACTGGAATAATTTCTCATACTAAAGTCATTCCATGCAAACATTTGAACCGAAGTTGGTGGGCATTTGGAATTTATAATGACAAGATTAAGAACAGAATTTTTAAAAGTGAGTAATAAAATATGAGTATATGGAAAGGCTAAAAATAAGACCACAGTACCATGGTTGATGAATAATTCTACTTTTTAAGAGTAGACCCTTTATATTTTAAGTATATTTTAAGAAATGGGGGGTCTATCCTAGACCTTAATATCCTTAAATTGCACCTTTTTTTCTAGTGGCCTTCTTTATGATCACTAATTGGTGAAATAGGAGTAGAATCTGTCAAGGCACAATGCTATAATTAATTGTAGGATATCACAAATTGTAGGATATTTTATTTCAATATCTGATTTCAGAAAACATTACAGTAGGATACTCTGGCATTCACCAGGTACAGTTTTTGATTTTTAATACTGTCCGCTTCACAAATAGTATTTAATCTGCCCCCCCCCAGGCACAATTTATTGAAAAAAAGATGAAATTCCAAACCCCTGATTTAAATTTTGCATGCTTTTTACCTACTAATAATCTTGGCCCTATTGTTTAATTGTTCTCCCTCCAGGTTTCAAATACCTGTAATTGTCTCAGTATGGTACCTTTATTTTTTAAATTTATTTTATTTTTTTTTAGCATGGTACCTTTCTAATGATGCACCTGTAATCAGTTTCCTTCTCTGTCTCACTTCTTCATCCTCTTCTTAGTGCTTCCTGAGATCATACTCTAAGTAAATCACTTGCATGTAGCCTTTTCTCAGAGCCTACTTTTGGGGAAGCCCAACCCAAGAAAAGCTAGCATGGCCGGAGATGGGGACAATTGAAGTGGGTTTTGTAGACATGAGCAAAACCTCTTCAGGTCATTGAACACATGGCTACTTGAAGAAGAATCAGACTGCAAAGCAGACTAAACATGTCACAGTCAGCATTCTGTAATTTATTTGTTCATGAAAAGCAAGTTTCCAGTTGTGTAATATAAAGCTGTAGGTATTTACATGAAATAGAAAACAAAGCACTTTGTGCATATTTATAAAGGGATGAGTTTTAACTCATATGGAATAGAAAATTATGTAAAATAATGTAATGAAGCAGCATGATCATATTCATATTTGTGTGGGTAGATGCATGGAGAGATGCTATGGGACTATTTACATAATTCATCCACAAGAGGATGAAAATTTACTTCAGCAGTCCAAAAGATGGGCAGAGATCGAAGTAAGTTTTGGAATTTATAATAAATAGGACTTTTTAAAAAATTGGATATCGTGGATAGATATTATTTTTTTAAGATTTTATTTATTTTTTAGAGCAGGGAAGAAGGAGGAGGAGAGGGAGATGGAGAGAATCTCAGGTGGACTCCACACTGAGTGGGAAACCCCTCAGGGTCTTGAGATCATGACCTGATCTGAAGTCAAGAGTGAGCTGCTGAACTGCCTTAGCCCCCCGGGTGCCCCATGGTAGATGGATATTCTCACATTTTGCTGCTTGATTGAATAGAAGTAATACTTAGAGACCTTTAATAAAATACTGCTTATAGGAAGAGAAGTCATCTGGAAAATAAAGTTGGGTATGAGGAATAATAGAGATCAGTACAGGGTTGGCCACATTTGAGTTTGAGCTCTTTATCTCTTATCTTGTAGATGTTTAAAAGAAACTCTTTTTGGATCTCAGTGAGTAAATCATTATGGTGGCTTAATGTATTAATGGAAATATTTGGAAAAGTATTATAGTTTTGTCTTTGTTTGTAGATGTAGGAAAAGGTCAAGAGGAGTTAACCTTCTCAGTGCACGGAACTGTGGGACCACTCATTCTACATCTAGGAATAGTAAATGTTAGTTGCAAAACCCCTCAATTTTTCACTGAGAGTGGCTGTAGTACTATATTCTCTGGTGCCTCAATGTTCAATGCTGCTACTTCTAGGCCAACATCCTTGCTTCACAAAACTGCTCTATACTTACCTGCCCTATCTGACTGACTGGGGCAAATCCCATTTAAGTGATTCAAGGGGGGAAGGTGAGCTCTGCTGTGAATGAAAGAAAAAATAAAAAGTAAAACATAATTAAAACCCACTGTCCTTTAGCATGCTGCTATTCAGGAAAGCATGGATTGAACTGTGGGAAGTAGAGTTATTTAAAGGACAATTTTAGGAGAATGGTCTCATAGTGATAATGAAGTTATTTGTGGGAAAATTTATTTTATGATGGAGATATTTGACAATTGATCATTCATCAACACAGATAAAAACATGCATTTATGAAATGTTCCTCTTCTTCCCCCATTTAATTACTGTGTATGTGCCTGTGCATCTATATAATTGTATGCATATATATGTATAAAAATCTGAAGAGAGAAAGGGTATGCTAAGAACATAGAACCAAATAATAAGATATTAATAGGCCAACTGCATTAATCAACAGAACTAAATCTGTCTGTGCCTCAATAATAATTAACAATGTTCATTTAAATGATTAAACTACCAAGGTTGTTTAGGATAGTAACGAAGAGTGGATATTGTTTTAGTTGTTTCTTCTCAAGTAATCTTGTTGTGATTTTTCACAAATATTAAATGATTCTGTAATTCTGGAGATAGATAGGAGGACTTCATTTTTCATAGGAAATAGAACGATCATTCAAATTGGATACTACAGCACTTTATTGCAACCCTTGATTATCTTTCAACTCATTAAAAAGCTGTTGAAAAATAATTTATTATTTAGTTGCTAACAGATAATAAAAAATTCATTTTTGCTAATGGCACAATCAGATTATATTTTATTGTGCAATTTTTATTGGCCTTGATAGGACAGTAGATTAATTACATATATATTTCACTAGCTCAGAAACATGGACATTGTATTTGCTGAAACACCACTTAACTTAGATTAAATAGATTTTGCTGTATTTCAATTAAAGGATTCCTGAGGCTGAAAAGTAGATGAGCAACTCTAGTACTTTATAATTCCTCTTGAGTATTGTATTCACCTATGCAATTCATACAGAAAATATAACTATGCTATTCTTAACATACAATGGAACTGAGATATTCTAATATTTACAGTAGTCGATGAACTAGAGACAACCTGCAAAAGAAGAAGAAGAAGAAGAAGAAGAAGAAGAAGAAGAAGAAGAAGAAGAAGAAGGCAAAAGAACACCACCACCACTACCACAAAAACAGGCTATTGATGGCTTTCATATAATTAAGCAGAACCTTTGAAGGGTTGGCCCTCAGGGGACTGGAGGACAAGCAAAGAAACAGAGGCCCTACTAGTATTTTCTGAGATTAATTTTCCTGGAATCCCCCACTTATTGTCCATGTCATTTCTCCAGTGCACTCAGGAAAAGCACTGCTACTGAAATATTCCAGCAAAGTCTGGACACACTTATGCATCCTTTAATTTCCTTGGCATCAGGGAGACCAAGGTGGAACATGTAAAGACATATTTACTCAAAAAAAAAAAAAAAAGAATATAATTGTGATTAGCAAGTACTTATATATTTTACTAGAATGTCTCTTTTCCTGTATCTCAGATGTCTTCTGGGTAGCTGAAATCACTCATGGTGAGGGAAGATAATCACCCCCAAAGATATCTGCATCCTAATCCCTGGCATTACTCCTACGAATATGTGCTACACAGATTGAGTTGTGTTCTCCCAAAACATGTTGACACTGGATGCCACCAGGAGCTGAAGAGAGACATGAAATGGAGTCCCTCACAGCCCTGTTGACTATTCACCTTGGACTTCTAGCTTCTAAAACTGAAACAAAAACTTGCTATTGACTAACCTACCAAGTTTTGTGGTACCTTGGCATGGTAAACCCAATAAATGAATACATTTCTGTCATATAACAAAGAAAATCAATTGCAGATACTGTTACAGTAAAGTTTATTCATAAGCTCACCTTCGAACAGGGAGATTACCTGGATTATTTGGATAGGCCAACTTAATCAGGTGAATACGGAAGAAGGCATTGGAAGAGCAGGTCAGTAGGGTGCAGCATGAGCAGGACAGGGCCCTCCGTTTCTGGCCACCAAACAAGGAATTTTGCAGCTTCCAAGAGCTAGGAAAGGGGAGGTAACAGATAAAAGTCTGAGGATCCAGAAACAAACGTGGTCCTGCTGACATCTTCATGGAAACTACTGTGGCTAGAGTCAGGCTTCTGACCATTTTTAAGGTAATAAATATGTTCTGTTTTAAATGAGTGATTTCATGGTAATTTGTTACATCAGTCATAGAAACCTAATATCCCTCTGTAACCTACGGCTGCAGGAAAGTCACAGTGAGGTGCAGGGTGAGCAGTAGCATATACAAAGTCCTTTGTTTTAGCTTTTTTTTTCTGTGATGATGCTGCACAAGTCTCTGTGTCTTATAAATAATTTTTCTTTTCCTTAGTTCTGTGAATTGGCTGGGGTAGATCTGCTTCAGGCTGTGGGTCTGCTTCAGACTTACTCACACTTATTTATAGGATTTATCTTCCTTGAATCCAGACTGAAAGAGTATTAGTCACTTAGGGGAAGGTCTTCTCATGGTCAGCTGCAGGAGTGTGGAGAGAGATTGAGGCAGAAACATGTGCCTCTTCCAGTCTTAGTTTGGAACTGGCAATTGTAACCTCATCCCACATCCACTGAGCAAAGTAAGAGCATGGCCAAGCCTAACATCAGCGGGGGAGGAAAGTGAGCCATGGCAAAGGCGGGAAGAAAGGAAAGGATTATGGACAAATAGTAGGATCTACAATACTCAGTTTCCTCTCTGAAACAGGCCTTTTGCTCAGAAATGCACCCTGAAGATTTGTTTTGGAAGAAAAACATCACCAACCCACAATTATGACATGGCATATTGGATGAGGGGGGAACAAGGATGTGGGGGTTAGTCAAGAATGGTGCCACAGACTGAATTGTGTCCTCTTAAAATTCAAATGGTGAAGCCTAATCTCAAATATGGACGTAGTTGGAGATGGAGCTTTTAAGAAGAGAATGAAGATTAAATGGCATCATGAGGATGAGTCTCTCGTTAGAGAGGATCTGTGTTCTCACCAGAAGAGAGGGAGCTACCAGAGGCGCGCACACACACAGAGGAAAGGACACGGCCAGAGGCAAGTGAAGGGGAGAGACTTCAGGAGAATCCAAACCTGATGACATGAGACTTTCCAGGCTCCAGAACTGTGAGAAAATCATCTCCTGTGTTTAAACTCCCCAGCCTGTGGTGTCGCATTATGGCAGCCCAGGAGGGCATACAAATGGACTCTATTGTCTGTAAAGAATATAAAAATAAGGGATACCTGGGAGGCTCAGTGATTGAGCATCTACCTTCAGCTCAGGTTGTGATCCTGGGGTCCTGGGATCAAGTCCCGCATTGGGATCCCTGCAGGGAGCCTGCTTCTCCCTCTGCCTATGTCTCTGCCTCTTTCTGTGTGCCTCATTGATAAATAAATAAAATATTTTTATAAAAATTATATTGAGATCAATAAACATCAGTGTGCTTTTTAAAAAAAAAATCAACACTGTGGGCCAGCAATTAGATAAATAGTGAAAAAGCTGATCCTTCTGACAGCATGGGCTTCTCCCATTCTGTGATACAACACTAGTCATGCAGACTGAAGAATATGACTTCTCCATTTCAATCCTGATGGATATGAAATTTGCCCAATATTGATTCAAGATTTGTACAAAGCATCATCCTACTTTGGTTTTTGGCTCAGAGTATAATTTTCCAAATAAAAATGGAGCTGTTTCACTCAACACTGAATGACACAACATAATTACTCGGAAACAAAAGAGAAATGAATTAGGCAAAATAGCAATACCATTAGCATCTTAAAATAAAAATAGATTTTGCTTAAAAAAGTTATAGCATGTACACATATAATTTAATGTGTTTGTGTAGAAGTTTTTCCAATAACGTACTGTCAAATATTTTTTAAAAATCCATTTTCAAATATTATAGATGAAATAACTTATGGCTGCCATTCTTAACATTTTGATAAGACTCAAACATTACATATGTTCTTATTATTCAGCAATGCCATTTCCTTTCATTAATTCACTTTGTATTTCTTTTTATCTCTCTCAACAGTGATGACCATTTGTTCATTTTTCATCGTGCTAATCTTCCTTCTCAGCCACAGATAAAACTGTTGATGGGTGATTGTTTAAAGAACTACTCATTCATCACCACTCTCTTACTTTCTTTTCCCCCTAGCTTGGAAATAAAAATATTCCATAATTAATTCCTTCAGCATATTATTTTCCACAATTGTTTTGTCACATCACTTGTTTATAACATTCATATGAATTCCATATGGTAAGTATTCCAGATATAATTTTTTCATGTATTTTTTTGCCAGAACATACAATATATCCAAAGCTACAATTAATTATTCTCCCCCTTTTTCCACTTCAACATATTTCATTTCTTAGTTTCCATTATATTTAGAAACCTTTCTGAAGCTGAGATCCCCTTAATGGGCTACATTTTTCCATGGCATTTTATTAAACAATAGATAATATTATGTCTCGGTGGTGTTCTGAGCAGTGAAAGAAGAGAATGCCTCATCACACCGGAAATCGTAAGAAATATTTGAGCCTCCTAAAAACAGATTGAAAAAAAGTTAACGTAATTTTTAGACATTATCTAAAGCCAGATGATGTTATGAGAACAAAATAGCTTAGGAGGCAGAACATTTTTAAAAAATAATTCCATATAGCTGTTGGGACTTCCAGTTTTAGCTCCCACACGGGAAGAGCTTGAAAATATTGCTCCTTTTCTTACAATAGAGGAAGCTGGAGAAGCTGAAAATCAATGAAACTTTTGGATCCATCAGAAAACTGACCTGTGGAGTCTATCATCATCCTGTTATCTGGTGAGACGTGTACATTCAAAGGGACGAAGCTGAGATTTGCTTACACTGCCAGCTGACACACTGAGTTCAGCATTATAAGACCAGAGGGTGAGCCCACCAAAAATGCACTGGATTCCTGATGCATCGAAACTGTGTGATAATGAATCTGTTTTAGCCCACCCAATTTGTGGTAATTGTCACACAGCAGTAGAAAATGAATATGGAAATGTACAGACACTGTATTTCACTCCTTATACCATTTGCTAAACAAACTATACAATCTATATAAAAGAAAAATGTATTAAATGTACTCTAGCATGACAGAGATATTTGTTACTCTAATTGCCACATTTTATGTAACCTTGTTTAATTAAAGTATAAAAATAAATCATTTGTGTTCTGATCTTGTCTTCTTATTTGATAAACATCATTGTACCTAAGAGCCCTTTGAAATCGAGCTAAGATAAAATGCTTCAATGTTACAGCTTTAAAAGAAAACACAAATTATTAAGAGGCATAACATGTCTTGGAAAGAAATGATTAGACCTCCATAATCATTACCTACGCTCTGATTTTGGCATTATTTTGCCCAACAGAAAGAACCCGTATCGCAATAATATTATGTACAAATAAGCACTGTAAATGGAAATTCCCCTCAAGCTTTTCACCATTGTGAAGAATAGTAAGAGAAGAGCAGTGATTCTCTCTAAGACGTAGATGTGGAAATGGGTGGTTTAGCATGAGGAAGGCAAAATGAATTGTGCTGATGTGGTTTGTTCAGCAAACAGTAGAATCCTAGTCACCAGAAAATAGGTATCTAATATGATCCCCAATGAAAAAGGAGAATCCCATTTCTACAGACTTGCTGAGTGGCTTGCCAAGCATTAGTTATGTCCACTGAAAAGTATGTAGTGTACTGGATTCTTCAGAGCACTCTGACCCCTTCACAAATGTTAAACATTGGATATAATGGCAGGTACTCCTCACTTAGCTGTGAAGATACATTTAGAACTCTAATCTTCATTGGAGTCTCATGTCTCCAAGTAGACTCTAGAAACAAAATGCAAACCTTTGGATAAATGCCAGTTACTTTAGGAAACTTTCAATTATTAAAGGATGACAGTGGTAATAAAGCATTCTTTGAGAAAAAGTAGGAACCAAATACTAATAAACATTTGTGGAAAGAGTCTTTAAGTATGGGTGCAAGAGAGGAGAATACATACATGATCAAGTGTAAGATGGGATAATTGTGGTTAGTGCAGTAACATTCATAAATTGTTTCTATTATGTCTATTATATTGGGTCAAGATATAAGAAATAGTGAGAAGACACAGACTAGAGAAAGGTAGAGAAATGAGACAAGACTACTTCCATCACCAACCCAATGACTTGTGCATTGGTTATGCGAGGTCAGATAAGTGAAAAGCATCCCAAGGTCCTACACGATGGACTTGTGAGGCTTTAAAGTAAGAAGATACACTAAGCAGAGGGGAGAGTGAGCAAGGGACACCAGGAGAGCCTGAGCCTTCCACAGGCAACTCCCACTTCCTTTTTCCGCGGCGCAGGATATGCTTTGCCTTAGATCATGA
Organism: Vulpes vulpes; assembly: GCF_048418805.1. Lineage (NCBI taxonomy): Eukaryota > Metazoa > Chordata > Mammalia > Carnivora > Canidae > Vulpes > Vulpes vulpes. The sequence goes on along the minus strand of NC_132784.1, from coordinate 52,621,904 downwards.
ACCATTAAGTCTTGTGTAAGAGATCGTAGTTTCAGGGGGAGTCTGGGCAAAAGTTTTAAGTGATTTTTTTTCAATCCACTAGTCACTTAGCCCAGGCAAGATGTAGAGCTGATTAAGCCAAGCATAATTTCTTACTCTATACACCAGCAAATTCCCCACTTTTTGAAAGTTCATGCAATGTTGCTTCACTTTGATGAAAGACCTACATCAGGACCTGTTTCTGCTAATGGAACGAAATCTGAAGAGGATTTTTAGTTTTAAGGAAAAAAGACCAAAAGCAAAATCAGCATTCAGCATTTCTTTTCCTTTTTCTTAAAAAAAAGTCACTAATAACAAATTTTCTTGACTTTTACTAAAAATAGGAATGTGTTAAACATCTTATTTTCACTATTTCATTTAATCTTCAAATGTCTCTAAGCATAGGTAACACTACTTTCTCCATTGTATGGAAAGTAACTGAGTCTTCGAGATTTTGAATAACTTTCAAAGGTCAGCTAGTTAGTAGGCTGTAAGGTGGGAAAGAAACCCAGGCCCTGGGTTAAGAGAGGTTATTTTGGGGGGGGGGGGTCTTTAAATGCTCAAAAAGTTTTGCATAGAAATAAATGGTGATTACTTCTTTGCTTTATGCCACTTTGGTTTATGAAAATTTTCATAGCAATGCTCTACTTTTTTTAATCTTATTTATTTATTCATGAGAGACAGAGAGAGAGAGAGAGAGAGAGAGAGAGAGAGGCGCAGAGACACAGGCAGAGGAAGAAGCAGGCTCCATGCAGGGAGCCCGATGTGGGACTGGATCCCAGGACTCTAGGATCATGCACTGGGCCGAAGGCAGGCGCCAAACCACTGAGCCACCCAGGGACCCCATCAATGCTCTACCTTTGGATAGCAGGAAAAACCTGTACCCCTGAACGATGTACATAGAATAATTCCAGGGGCTCAGAGGTGTTTTGAACTCTAAACAGCACATTGTAAATAATGAGCAAGCCCTTCATATCCTTTACCTAGGCTCTCGATCAGTACTAGACTTCTAGACCTCCCTGGAAAGAAACAGGCATGAGAAAAGCCAAGTTTAAGGCTCCCCCTTCATGTTGGCTTACCCTGAAGTAGGCACTTATAACCTCAGACAGACCTCTCTCTCTCTAGCCCTTCATTGTCTCCTAAACTCCAGATACATTTTTGGTCAAGTGCTACATGTATACATCATTGTCAATTCTGTATATACTATATTGTAAATATGCATACACATATTGCACCTTGCATAAAAACATTTCGAATCTGCTCTTCTCAAATACGGTATCTTTCACTCCAAACGACTTTTATCATCTTGCATAGCTTGGGTATATGACAAAACAGGTATTGTCTCAGCTCAGGCTGCAATAACAAGAAACAACAGATGTGGTGACTAGCACTGCAAACATTTATTTTCTCCCAGGCCTGGAGGCTGGATTTCTGAGATGAGGGTATCAGCACTGTTGGGTTCTGGTGAGAGCCTTCTTCCTGCCTTGTGGTTGGGCACCTGCTCACTATACACCTACGGGGCCTCCCCTCAGTGGAGAGAGACAGAAAGTGAGCTCTGTCTGGTATCTCTTCTAAGGACATTAATCCTCTTAGATCAAGACCTCAACTCTATGACCCCATTTAAACTTAATTACCCCCTTAAAGGCCCTTTTTCCAAATGCAATCACACTGTGGGTTAGGGCTTCAGTAAACAAATTTTGGGGGAGACACAATTCAGTTTATAGCAAGTATCATGTTTTAAGAGCATTTTAATAGGTAATAATTCCACATACATGAACACAAAAGAGGAAGGGAGAAGGAAAAGGAAGGAGCAGGGGCGATTCCACAAGTTTCATGTATTAGAAATAATTATTCTGTTTTTAATTCCATTTTCTTCTATCATGTTCAATATAAATTTATTCTATCCATTTTCACTGCTTTGCTTTTATGTCAGTTCTTTTTATTCACCATTAGATTCTCTGGTTCGAAGAAGAGCCAACCTCTGGCAGCAATGTTACTTGATTTTCCTGGATAAGTGTCTGTCCTCTGGCTCTTCTCCGCATTTCGTGGCTCAGACATATGGTTTCTCTGTGTACAGTTCTTTGTCATCAACCCCTCAAGTTCTCTCTAATTAAGACTCACCATGATTCAATAACCTGACATCTTAAAAGTCATATGATTTTCCAACAGAGCTGACATAATACTGGTTTCTAAGACAGTTTTTTTTCCCAAAATAGTGTACTAATTTTACATAGTGATGGAATTGTGACATAATCTATTATTTATCAACATATCATCTTGTGTTTTATCATATTTAATAATTTAAGAAAACAGCTTTCAAATAGTTTTATACCATATTTAAATCGTAAAATTATGTTAAAATTTGTATGGGCATCTCAAGGACTCAATGAAGAGATTTTATAGGGAATGTTCATATCCTCCTGGGTAAAAGGTGCTACTGGGGAGAGGTGCCCCCTGGCATTATGTCTGTGACTAAGGAAGCAAAGGTGTGGAGGACTGATGGCTTCTTGGGGTAACAGCAGCATTGGGTTTGACTGGATGAAAAGTGACGTCTGACAAACACTTCTTCAGACTCGGATGAGGCCAAGACAAACAGGTGATCTTGAATAAGAAAGCTCAACTACTGGCTTAGTGGGCAAGTGAATGATTCAGTCCTCTGCAGAAAAGATCTGTCAAGTGGACCAACACAGTCCACATGAATTTGAACTTGTTTCTCAGAATCCAGAGTGATTAAACTATGGATGGCATTGGGTAATCATTGATTCTGAAAATGAGGGGCAGGGTTTAAAGCCAAATGGGAGAATCAAGAAATTTCAAAGTGAATCAGAGAAAAAAATGCCATATTTTAAATCTAAGTGTTCTATTGACTTACTCTTGGACACAACAAAATGTATTCCTATTGTCTTTTAATAGATTATATTTTAGCATTTTAAACTTCAGAGAAACTTACAAACATGCTGTATAAAGTGTGTGTCTAGAACTCTTCAATACCCATCTTAGAAATGGTTAAAAAAATCAGTCTCCCATGTTTTCCCTAAGAGATTCAGGAAATAATTCCCTCTGTATCATTTTAGCTCAATTGTATGATTAACGGTGACGTTCCCTTACTAGTTTGACCTTACTAGAGATGTGCTCCTCTGCCCATTAAATGACCCAGACCCAACTTCCACCAAAGACAATGTAAGCAGAAATGTGCTTTATTAGCAGATCACTGAAAATATGCTAACATCCCCAACCATTTTCCTCTGGATGTTAGACACAAGAAAGTAGAACCTACTTTTGTGGCTAACAGTGAGTATATACTAAGTCTACAATATAGACTTTTTTTTCAACTTTCTTTCCCTTTGGTGTTACAGCCACACCTCTGCAACCTTTTAACAGCACTGAAAGAAGTCACTTAGAACGTCACAACAAATAAAAGCTACAGTGGTAGTAGGATTGTCGCTGTGAGTGATTACATTGATACAGCAGCCCCAAAAAGAGCCCCACTTAAAACAACTTTAAGAACCTGGGTAACCAGTGTGGAACACCCTTACCTTAGTCTATATTTTTCCAAAGTTAAGAAAACAACAGCAGTCTCTCTTTTTTTAAGTTAAACTATTATTTTGATACATTTGTCGATTCACATGCCAGTTATATGAAATATTAGAAATTCCCACTTGTTCTTTACCTCCTTTTGTCCTAAGGAAGCATTTTGTAAAATCATTATACCAATAATACAAAGACGGCAATGTCATTGATAGAGTCAAACACAGACCCTGCCCATCCCCACTTGTGTACCCAACCCACCTGCTCCCCAGGCCCTGGGATGGTACTGATGGCCAGTACCTCCCCCAGAACCCTGCGTCCTCCGTTGCTGCAGTGACACACAGTAGGCTTTGTATTTGGTAGCATTCTTCCCTTATTTTGGTTGTATTTTTCAGGATTGCTTTTAGCTTCCCTCAGTCCCATGTCTTTCCACATATATTTTAGAATCAACTTCACTATGTCTACGAAACCCCTGCTGAGATTTTAATAGAAATTGTTTAAAATCTATAGATCAGCTTGGGGAGAATTAACATTTTTACTGTGTTGAGTCCTCTAATACATGAACATGATATGTCTCCACTTATTTACATCTTCTTGGATTCCTTTCAGCATTTTGCGATATAGGGAACATTTTCTGTTAAACTTATCCCTAAGCTTATGGTTTCTTCTTTTTTTTTTTTTTGTTTTTTTGTTTTTTTGTTTTTTTTATGGTTTCTTCTGAGTGATTATAAACGCTATTGTGCTTTTTATTTTCAATTTCTACATCCTCACCATCCGTATATACAAATATGTTTCCCCTTCGCTTGTTGATATTATAGTCTGCCACATAGTAAACTCACTTATTAATTTTAAGAGTTTTCTTTTCTTTCTTTCCTTCCTTCTTTCCTTCCTTCCTCTCCCCCCATTTCCCCTTCTTCCTCCTTCCCCTCATTCTTCCTCAGGACTGACTATGTAAACAACCACAGCTGCACTTAGGGACACATTATTTCTTCCTTTTCAATATGCATGCTTTGTATTATTTCTCTGTTGCCTTTTTGCAGTTTTTATTACTTACAGTTTAATCAGCTTCTTGGGTTTGTGGGTTTGTGTCATGTCTTTGGCATAATTCGGGGCATTTTCATACATTATTTCTTGGAACACTCTTTCACATCAGTCTCTTTCGCCTTTATCTCTGGGACTCCAATGACTGGATCTTCTGTCCCTGTCTCACAGGTCCCCTGAGGCCTTGTCCTTCCCTTTCCTTTTCCAGTCTAGTTTTTCTCTGTATTCAGGTTGGAGAAATTGTTTTGATGTTGTTATCTTCCTCCTTTTCTTTCCTTCATCTTCTCCGCTCTACCATTAGGCCAATCCATCAAGTTGGTTTTTTTTTTTTTTTATTATTACAACATTTTTTTTCAGTTCTGTAATTTTCATTTGATTCTTCTTTGTAATTTCAATTTTTGGTTTTCTTTCTTTTTCTTTTTTCTTTCTTTCTTTTTTTTCTTTTGAGATTGTTTCTTAATCTCTTTCAAGATAATTTGCAATTGGTTGTTCAAACATTTCTAAATGGTTCCTTTAAAATCCCGTCAGAGAATTCCAACATCTGATTGATCTCCGTGTTGGAATCATTTAACTGTTTTGTTTCTGTTGTGCTTTTATTCAGCCTGTGACATTCCTGGTTCTTGTTACAATGACTGCGGTTTTGTTTATTTTTAATTGTATCCAGGACATTTTAGCTATTCTGTAAGGAGATACTGGGTCTAATTTAAATATTTATTTGAACTTGTGGTCACCCAATTGAGGTACACAGTACTCAGATCATTGCAGTAGGCTGTGGGTCTAGTGAAAATCTAATTGTCAGAAACTTTGAGGAGCAACTTTGGTTTGCTCCAAGGCTGTGTCCTTGGGCCTATCCCGGACCCTGCTTGGGGTCCAGAAGGGGCTTCCTCAGGCCTAGCTGTCTGTCCCTCACTGGAGAAAGAGTCTCTTGCCCAAGAGATTAACAATGCTTCTTGGGAAGGAGGCTTGTTGTCTTTTGGTGAGGAGGCCAGTCTCTGGCCCAGTGGCCTAGCCTGGAAAGAACGTACCCTGGACTCATTGTCCGGGGACCTCTGATCAGTCCTGCCAGGTACTTCCAAGCTTACCTGGTGTTGTTGATGGGATTCACATCTGAACTGCTGGAGGAATGAGCCTACTCAGTCCATCTTCTGTTGCTTGTTGGGGGCATCTGGAAATGCTGGGCCCTGGGCACTTTCCTCTTGTGGCCACAGTTGTAAGATGCTCTGTTCCTATGATGTTGCTCCAGTCTTAATGTCCTTAGCCATTTGCTTTCCTCTTTCTACACTGCACATTTATACTTTGGTAATCTCTTGCATTATTTTCTAGGTTTATATTTGCTCTTATCAGGGAGTAGCGGGGAAAAAGCAGTTTCCACTCTTTTCTCCAGACTGGAAGTCCAATATAATGGTGCAAGGCACTCACATTAGGCCTTGCTAAAACATAATCACACACTGTACAATTGTCAGTCTTAAATATGTTTTCAGAGGAGATTTGTTCCTCCGTGAAATATCACATGCAAATCCTTATGATTCTAAAATATGGTCTTGTACTAGAAACTTGGGAGTAAAGGCTATAGAAGGTTTTAGAGTATATGCAAATGTTCATTTTGCACTTGTGAAAATTATGTTTATTAATACAGGTTCTTATATAACTGTCCTTTAGATTTTTACATGTTTGATGATTCATCATTGTGACATATCACAGCACAGCTGGTTGCCAGGAGTGACATTATAGCAAAGATTTATATAAAATATCTAAAAGTTATGTAGCTATAATGCTTCCACTCCATGGGTAGCACCATCAATACCCACATTTAGGATAATAGCTCTAGCAGAAAAAAAAAAAAAGTTCCACAAAGAAAACTCTAGTAATGAAACTACTTGTATTCAACATCTCTGCAAATGAAACATGGCTATAAAATTTGTATCTAAAAATATCCAGCCTCCACAAGGAGTTAACATTTGAAATTTGAAAGTCAAAAATTAGTTTAAAGTAGGTCTTGGTTGAAAGGGTAGAAGAAAGTCTATACATTTTTTAGTGACTTAGTAAATAAGCTTTTTATTTTAGAATAGTTTTAGATTATGAAAAGAATGCAAAGACAATATTTGTTAATAATTTTAAATTAACTTCCTAAACTCTTAGGTTGTTGCTTTGTATTGTATGATAAAAATTATCGTTTAGTTTATGTTTTCAATTCCACAATTTGGTTGTTGACTAGAAATTATTAAATTCATGCTGCAAATGGACATAATCTTGCATTTATGGTATTGTAGAAGTGAATCAACATGTATTTTGCTTTCCATTACTTCCAAAGTAAAATTTTGATTAGAAGATTTCTTTTTAGTTGATTGTATTATGCATATTGTTAGTCCCTTGTGTTCAAAGCTCACATAATAAACGAGAATCCTTAGTATATTTCTAGCTTTTAAGATTTTTTCTTTAATGCCTCCATAATGAATAATATATAAAATCTTATCAGAGAGAATTTTTAGACCAGAAATTCCACCAGAAGCCTAAAGAAAATTCGGTTATTTTTATTTCTTATATCAATATTATGAGGATTGGAGAACCAAATGGAATGGCAAGAGTAAGGCCCACTATTTAGAGAAGCAAAGACTACAAATTTTATTTCTTACTTCTTTGTGTTGTTAATTACTGTAAATACTCATCATCTTTAGCCTTCATTGTAAGATATTTCAAATTAAACAATTAATCATTCCATTGCTTTGATTTAGAATTCTGTAGTTGGACGTAATAATATTTCTCTTTCTGCATCATTAGTACTCGCAGTCTTCATTTTGCTGGCAATTGTTGGCATGTCTGTGCTTAGACAGGAATAGAGGAAAGTGCAATAGTGATGCTCCTTTGAGAGTCATTTAATTCTTTAAACTGAGACTCACTTTAAAAAATCATATGTATTTGCTAAAGTTTACAGAAAATAGTCACGTCTTCTAATGTAATTTCTAAATCTCTCTCCATTTTTCTTATGAGAAACTTAAAACTAAACGGCATAAAATGTACTTTTCAAAACCACACGGATAAGCAACACAGATGAAGCTAGGGGGTATAGTGCTACGTGAAATAAGTCAGAGAAACAAATACCATGTGATTTCACACATATGTGGAATTAAAAAACCAAACAAGTGAGCAAAGGACGGGAAAGGAGAGAAAGAGACAAACGGACCAAGAAACAGACTCTTAACTATAGAGAACAAACAGGTGATTACAAGAGGGCAGGAGGGTAGGTGACGGGGATTAAGAGCCCTTATCATGATGAGCACTGAGTAATACATAAAAGTGTTAAATCACTATATTGTACACTTGAAACTAATATAACACTGTATGTTAACCATACTAGAATTCAAATTAAAATCTTAATTTAGAAAATGAGAGAATAATAAGTAATAGCAAATAATGAATTTAAGACAACCTTTACAGTGTATAGCTCCAAATTCTAGCAAATTTAATAATGCCATGAAGGAACAATGCTTCCATGCTGCCAGAGCAGTTTAGGGGCTCCTTAGATTAAGGCTACCGCTTGCAGAACTAGCCCAGCAGATATTATTATTGTATTATATTATCATCTGTGGCTCAGCAGATATTATTATATTATAGGTGGTAGTGAGATAGCAAGAAAAATCATGTGGTGAAAAGAGCCCAGGATTTGAGTTCCAACAATGAAAATATTTTATCCTCAGCTTTCATATCAGTAACAATGACATAACAATTTTAAATCTACTTGACTCTAAACTTTGTTGGGTCAGTCACCACAAAAAAGGTATGCAGAAGTATTAAATTACAATGTAGAATAATAAATATGATTTTCAATATGAAGGCCTATACATATATTATGATTGACTCCCACTTAGCCATATTTTATACACCCAAATTACTCTAGTTTTACATTTAAGAGCATAAATTCTGATCAAAACAGAATCAATAAATCTGATAATTAATTTGTAATTCAACCTTCTTATGTCAAAGATGGAAAGCTTTAAAATATCTTTAGTTGGGGATGCCTGGGTGGCTCAGCGGTTGAGCATCTGACTTCAGCTCAGGACGTGATCCTGGAGTTCTGGGATTGAGTCCTGCATCAGGCTCCTGCAGGGAGCCTGCATCTCCCTCTGCCTGTGTCTCTACCTCTCTCTATGTCTCTCATGAATAAATAAATGAATAAATAAATCTTTTTTAAAAAATAAAATGTATTTCATTTAGTTATTAATTTTATTTTAATTTATTTTAATTTAATAATATAATTTAATGTATATGTGTATTATAAAGTTGGAAACTGCAAAATATTTCAATAAAATCAGGAATGTAATGAAAATATATACTATGAATGTGGCATATATATACCATATATATATGAATATATAGTGAATATATACACATATGAATGAATAAATATATACATTCAATATACATATTTATATATATATATGTATTCATTCATATATATGTGTGTGCTCATGCCTATTTGTGTTTGAGTGTCCTCAGAACTGCTTTTTTAAATCCTTTATCAACTGGATTGCAAAATTATTTTCCTTTGAAAATATTGTTATTTTCGTTATGGAGCATATTGTTATTTTTCGTTATGGCATGTTTCCTTGATTCTTCCTGTTCCTTGTAGTTTTGTGTGGCTGCTTTCATATTGGAGGCAGTAGACACCTCCTCAAATCTTTGAAAAATAGACTGACAGCACAAGGAACATATCTGAGTCAATTATTACAAATGGAAGACTATATACATAATCGAGGACAGATCTCCTCCTGTTAATATTCACAACTATTGTAGTCGGAATATCAAATTTATTCAAAATCTTCCATTATTCAGGAATGGAAAATGGACATTCTCTCCTTGTATAGATATAGATATAGATGATAGATAGATAGATAGATGATAGATAGATAGATAGATAGATAAACAGATAGATAGATAGACTTGATTCCAACACCTGATAAGGACATTGCAGACTAAGGGTCAATCCTTTTCATATATGAAATCCAGGAATATATGAAATGAAAAAATAGCAATTGCTTTAAACTGTGATTTATTCCAGGAATATAAGGGTGTATGAAAATACCTACATCAATTATGTACTCACCAAATAAACAGAGAATATAGGAGAAAAATGCAAAACGGATGACCAACCTGTTAGGTTAGGGAAAATGCATGTGATAAAATTCAACATAATTTCATTATTTATAAATATAAATATAAAAGATATATAAAGATATATGCATATATTATATTTATATATAAAGATAAATGCACACAAGCCCTGCTCCCACTCTCACGATGAGAAAAAAATCTGATAACCTACAAAATACTAACTTTTCTTGAACCCATCAGAATCTTGGGGTCACAAAGCAAACAGGTGGACTGAATTTTAAAAATGGGTAAGTCCCTCTAGGGGAACACTGGGAATGGTTCAGCTTTGGCAGAGCACAAGAAAAGAGATAACCACCATATAAATGGGTAAGAAGGCTGTTAGAATTTTAATGAATTGTTACAGGTCATGTGTGGGTTATCCTGACAGCTAGAACCCCTGGGAGCTCAGACACAAAGGAAGTTTGCAGTGAATTGCAAGCTCCTTTCAAAGGATGCTCATGAGAGGTCTGGGATAGTGCAAGAGATTCAAAATATCCACGTTGGTGGCACATACACAGGAACATGAAATTCCATCCTCTTATGGGCCTTTGTCTCATGTCAAGTACAGCCCGAAGTGTCTGGATGATGGGCAGGACACACGTCCTCCTTCAGAGTTGAGGCAGATACCCCCAGCTACAGGGGCGTCATGTGGAAACAATTGCTCTCTGTCCCCGAGGGAGAGTCAGACCCTCCCCAGCCCCACGGCATGTCTATCACCCAGTAAACAGCAGCACATCTTTGTAGACAAATATACTCCGCCAGTATGGAAAAAGTAGAAGCAAAAATCTCTGTAGCTACAGAAGTTGTAGAAAAGTTGCTCAGACTCATAAATCCATCCTGATGAAAAGCAAAATTTTAAAATATAAATATAAATCTCTCTATATATACACATATATATCTCCAATAAGATATGTGTGTGTGTGTGTGTCCAAGAAGAGGTTATCATATTCTAGCTTAGCTAAACATGATCCAAGTACTTATTTGTATAAATTGAGAGGATGAATAAGGTAATGATTAGTCTTAGAAAATTTCTGGGGAAATAAAGAATGATTCTACTTGTATGAAAGAAAGCATGATATTTACTGAAAACATACTGTGATAGGACTTTCACTAACGTATATGTATGCAATACACCTCAGGCATATAATTTTGGCAGATTGAACTCAATAAAATTTCATTCATGAAAGACTAATTTTCAAAGTCATAAATGCACTCTGTGACCCGAAACAGATAGTCAAGCATTTCCCTTGTTTTGGGTTCCTCTATGGCTTTCAGCAGGTACCACTATCAATTTCAAATACGTCAAATGCAAACAGCGGGAACTAGCTATAGTGCTACGTTCTGATGGAACCAGATGCATTTTGCATGTCTAAACAATTAATGCAACCCTAGCATAGAGGTTGCTGTGATCCACCTTTTCCAAGTGTCACATTGCTTGGAGGGAATGGAGAAATGTTTTGCTTTAGGAATACAAGTAATAAGACCAAATAGAATTTAATGGAATTCTGGGAGAGAGGTCAGCAATGGAACACTTTGACAGCCATTAAACAGTGTAGACAACTCTGTAGTAATTCCACAAGTTATGCATTCTTCATGTTTTCCCTAAAATTTAGTTGTAGTTTTTACTCTTAAAGAAAGTAGTCCTTTTCCAGAACTATTTTACTGAGACCTTGTACTTTATGGGGATAATGAACTATATAGACCTTCCACTTATATATAAGGAGTTAAAAACTGCAGCTTTTTTACATACATCATACAGCATGTATTTTCACAATAGTGCTGGGGAGCTATTTCCCATAATAAGGCAAACTGTGAGTTTGCAGACATGTTAGGTGATTTGCAGATGGGTGAAATAGGAAGTCAGTTCCCAGGACTTGCAGATGGGAAAAATAGGAAGAATTTCCACTCCTTTCGCTGTCGACCAGTTTCCCAAAGCAAACATGGCACTCCTCGATATGATGCCTAATACTTCCAAAATTTGAACAAGCCTACAGTTGGAGAAAGTTGAGCAGGTGATTTCTACCAGTCATGTAAGGGAAGTATACCTTCCTACCTTTCTGTGCCAGCCAGTTGTTTACCAACATAATTACCTTGCATTCTGGAGGACTTTGGTTTTTCTTACCTTGGACTAAATATTTGCTTTTGTGTTAACCGAGACATCCAAGTATAATCTTTTACCAGAATTTTAGATCTCCAGACCAATCAGGTTAATCACATAGACCAGAGGACTCTTTATACACTATTATCTACTCATACACTGTCTTCATTCGTTATATAAACAAATGTAAAATAAGTGCACATCAATAAACAGATGTTCACTAAGGGTTGAAAATTGTCTTATTTGTAAAAAAAGTGCAAGGACTCTAATAACTAAAATTTGTGACAATTTCAGCTTTATTTTTTGAAAGATTTTATTTATTTATTCATGACAGACAGAGAGAGAGAGAGAGAGAGAGAGAGAGGCAGAGAAACAGCCAGAGGGAGAAGCAGGCTCCCTGTGGGGAGCCCAATGTGGGACTTGATCTCGAGTCCCTGGGATCATGCCCTAAGCCAAAGGCAGATGCTCAACCACTGAGCCACCCAGGTGCCCCGCAGTTTCAGCTTCAAAAATATACTGCAGTCTTTGCTGTTATGCTCCAAATGAGTTAAGGATCCTAGTTTTCATTCTCTTAAATTTATTTTTTAAATGTTCACTTTCCTTTAGATGGAAATGGAACCACCATGTCATTTCTGTATTTTAACAACATTTTATATCTTTAATACTATTTCTATGAAATAAAAAAAATCTTCATAGAGAGAAAACATCTCAATCAATGTTATTTAGAAATAAAAAAATATGACTAATTGTCAGAAGAACTTATTTTGTGGGGCTAAATAAATTTCAACTATGATCCCCATAACCAAGACCAATCAAAATACTACCATAGAATAGAAGTCCTTCTAAAGTATTGACTGCATTAAAAACATCTATGTTTGTTTATTAAAAGCAGATGTGTAAGTTAATATTTATTTTTAAAAAGATGTAGAAATCCACAATCCATTACAACATAATATCCCATGACATAACGGGTGTTGGTAAAAATAGTTATTCTTTAGCTAAATCACCTCGTGCACTTGTAGATGGGTAACAGTCATCGTAGAAGTAAGACAAAAGAGTCCAAACAAAAAGTAAAATATTAAAAATAAATAAGTACAATAATTATGAGAATAATGATTATATTTGGCAATTAAAATATGCTATTCCCAAACTCCTGAGTATATGTCATGTAGGTATATTACACTGCCTACAGACAGGCCCATGGCACATGGAACTACAGTAACCGAAGGACCTGAGCACTGACTGTTAAATTGCCTAGGGATGAATTAGCACTGCATTAATGTGATAATCATGAAATTAACCCAGTGAGGACTTGAAGACATAATTTAAGAAACAATTATCATTCTTTTTTAATGATTAGTTTTATTAACATTATCATTAGTAGTAGTAGTACGTTAAACTATCAGTGATTACTGATAACTTCTTTTTTTATATATATATGGAATTAGATGGCTGTTTGCAGGTGCTAGCTCTGCTAGGAACAGTCTGGGCCACTCTTTCTTGATTTTGGAGTTTCCTTACTATGGTTGAAGAGAAAATTAAGTCTGTATTTCTAAAAGGATCGTATGGAGCACATTAGCCGTTATCTTCTAGGGCTCTTAATATCTCCCTCTCTGTATTCAAGGGATCTTTTTCCTGAGGTTTCTAATTCATTCAGCTCAGGATGTACCCATGATGCCACTTGACTATTTTTTTTATCTAGCGGTGTTGAAGAATTTCTAGTCTCTAAATAGAAGAAATGTTTCAAAGTGTGCCGTACTGCTCTGGTTGGCTCAGGTCACCAGTGGAGAATGGCTATTCAGTACAGTCTCTGGGTTATAAATAATGAAACATACAATGGAGAAGGGTCAAAGTGTTTTCCCTTCTCTTTCAGGACAAGTCTTGCTGTTTGCATTCCGAGGATAGAGCATCTGGAGTCCGAGAGAGTAACTGTCATGTGAGATTAGAGGAAAGGGCCTTCTCCCCTCATACCTAATAATCAAGAATTTCCAGTAGATGCCAAATTCTGATATTTGTTTAAAAATGACTGCCAATTTTGTCTTTTTTAGTAAACTCTCAGGGCTATTGTAACGGTGCATTGGAGAGTACACATTAGACAGTTTGAAACCATCTGAGAAATGCCTTTTTCTTTTTTCTTAGTTCAAGAAAGCATTCTTTCTTCTCTTTTCTCTTTCCCTTAACACTAATTTGTTGCTCCCTTATGGTGTGTTTTTATTTCAAGAAGAGCAGATTATTTTAAGTCATTGTTACTTGCATTTATTAAGAAGAGCACATCTTGAATAAAGTATAAAATCTGTAGTTACTTTACACTATTATCCAATCCACACACATTTTCTTATATAGAAGGGCATTCTAATAAATTTAAATTTAAGATTTAATTTGATTTAAGATTTCAGATTGAAGGATCTTAAATTACTGTTTCCCAAAGCACAAGATCAATTCTGACTTATATTAACTGTATCTTTGTAACATGGAAAAATAGGTCTGGTGTCAAAAATAATTGTAAGAAATACTGAGTTGGAATTTTCACAACTTTCCCTTTGTTAATCTGCATTTTTCTCCAAGACAGGTATATGTTATATAGTTTTCCCAAGATTTTTTGATCACATAACTCTTTTCCTTCTAGAATATCCTTAAAAATATGCCTTAAAAAACATTTTGGAAATGTTGATTCCCTAATCTTAAATCTATAAATTCAATAGGTCTTTCAAGCAAAAACATTAATATTATGACTTATTATTTATTATAAGAAATAATAAACCAAAGCTAATGTTCAGTGATTCTTTTTTTTTCCTAAGATTTTATTTATTTATTCATGAGAAACACCGAGAGAGAGAGAGAGACAGAGAGAGAGAGAGAGAGACAGAGATACAGGCAGAGGGAGAAGCAGGCTCCAAGCAGGGAGCCTGATGTGGGACTCCATCCCAGGTCTCCAGGATCACTCCCTGGGCCGAAGGCAGGCACTAAACCGCTGAACCACCTAGGGATCCCCTGTTCAGGGATACTTTATTCGCATTTTTACTTATTTGTGATCAGATATTTCAAGACTATTCTAGAATGATCAGGGTGGAAATGGGGCAGATAGTCCTGTGACAACTTCAGGGTTTAAAGTTTAATACTCGATGTATTCCTAGACGATTTCTGGTACATTTCTAAAACCTGTTAAAAATTTGTCCGTTTCCAGTTATTTGGCACCTTTTAAAAAAATTCCTTCTTTTGCTTGTTTTTAAATTGGTGGTTGGTATGAATAATAAAGAAAGGAACAACTTTCCTTCTTAGATCCATAGATCACCTTATGAAAGATGGTGAGCAAGTTTGGAAGATGGAAATTATCAGCCATAATTTCCACATTATAAAGTTGTAACTCTTTATTATATAATATTTTATCCTTCACAACCTGACCAGCCCAGTGGTTATAAACACACATACACATATAAACATATTTATACATAAATGCGTTTTATTTAATCAAGAAATTCCCATAAACAAACATGTTGCATGTACATAAATATTTTTTGGAAAGAAAACACTTTGAATTATCCAAAAATAATTTACCCCCTGCATAGTTCCAGTACAGAAATTAATGATGGCACTGCCTTTTACCATCTGCTCCATAGATACCCTGATGATCCAGTTATAAGGAAAAGTAAATACTCCTTACCATTGCAGAATTATAATTTTTAAATGGCTTTTAAATTATATTTTTCTTCTTATTCTCTTTCTCAACATCAAGTAGCCTTGTTATTAAAACAGAACAAAGAAAAAGAAAAGCACAAATGTCACAGCAATTGCCTCTATGATATAAGCTGTAGACTGGTTGATCTTATGATCTCTCATATACCAAAAATAAAGTTAATTTTTAAAACCATTTCTCTTTAGTGATAATTTTCTTTGAAATTATGAATCATGTGTGGATTGCTTTTAAAATTATGTTGTTTAAATAATGAATTTAAAAATAAGTAAGTAAATAAATACTAAAAATAAAACCCAAAAACAATTATTTAGTAAAATAAACACCTGTGATTTTTTTATTAAGCAGCAAAGATTTATGCCTAAAAGCATAGTCTTAGCAATAGCTAAGAAAGTAAAAACAAAACAAAACAAAACAAAACAAAACAGAAACTAGGAGCAATTCTATTTCCCTTTTTTTTCTCCCCATAAGACTTTAAAATTATTGGTATGCCCAGGTGGCTCAGTCAGTTAAGCATCTGACTCGGTTTCAGTTCAGGTCATGATCTCGGGGTTGTGAGATGGATTCCCACTTTGGGTATGGAGTCTGCCTAGAAGTCTTTCCCTCTCCTTCTGCCTCTTCCTTCCCTCCCCCACCAACCAAGAAAAAAAAAAAGAATAAAAAATTTTAAATTATAAGGTAAACTAAGATGCACATTTCTCTTAACTAGGTCATTAAGAAAATATGAAGAAAAAATTAAAAACAAAAAAGGTGTTTTATAATATGAATCCATCTTCACATTAAAAAAAAATTCTTATGTGTCTGCCTGTGAATAATCTACTATGGTTGGTGAAATGCCCTGGGGGCTCAGATGCCACAAAAATCCGTGACAAGGTTTCCCTTGTTGTAAGGATTAGCTGATGTTACTACATTTGTAGCCAGTGCTCTGATTTCACTCACTATATTGCATTACAGGTTTTCTAGAACAGTGTAATTCCCGAAGGGAAAATAAGACTCCTTATTTGTCATGGACTTTGACATCAGTTATGTTAGCAATAAAATCAAAACTTAATCAGATGGGTCAACATTTGAGAGAACAAACAGTTTAAACATACGAATAGCTCATCATCTAATTTCCCCTTACTGGATAGATTCAGTTGATCTCATTTCCTGCCCATCTTTTCTTGGTGTACAGTGATGTACATGATGACTTTTTAGCACCTGCCATACAATTAATATCATTGGTCTGGAATCAGATTGCCTGCATTCAAATCCTAACACTGTTAAAAGGTTGTGTCAGAAACTTGCCTTTTTGAGTGTATGTGTATGTGTTTTCCTCCATAAAGTGGAACTGTAGCCAATGACTATATGATTGCCTGTGTATGAAGTGCCCAATACAGGCAATCTACAGAGGCAGACAGCATATTAGTAGCTGTTTAAGGCTCAATGTGATGGCAAATTGGGGTAAGAAGGATAAATAATGGGTACTTTGTTTATTTTGGGGGTGGCAAAAATATTCTAAAATGGATGGAGTGATAGTGTACACATATGTGAATGTACCAAAAACACTTTACTGCCCACTTTACAAAGATGAGCTGTCTGATATGTGCATTATATTTCAATAAATCTATTAAAGGAACAAGTTTTATTGTGTCTACTTCTTTTATTGTGTTTTTTTTATATCACTTTTCCCCAGGAAATACATCTGGTCATCTGATAAGTTAGGTGGATATAATAGATAAATTAGAAGAATGATAATGGTGTAGACTGCATGAAATTCAAAGGAACATGGATATTAAGGGTGGTTGGATAA
The DNA here is from genome assembly GCF_048418805.1 of Vulpes vulpes. NCBI lineage: Eukaryota > Metazoa > Chordata > Mammalia > Carnivora > Canidae > Vulpes > Vulpes vulpes. The sequence goes on along the minus strand of NC_132784.1, from coordinate 52,604,588 downwards.
ACATTGATCTGGTTTTGTTCCTGTGAATGTCCCATCCTGGTCCTGAATTGTTTTGTGTGGAAATGGGCTATGGGGTCAGTGGGGTGTCTTGTTCTTCCTTCTCCAGAGATTATGGCTACTCTGAGTCTGCTATGTGTGTAGTTTTCTGGATATTCAATTACAAATTACTTTAATTCAATGAATGAAAGCAACAATTTGAAATACATCAAATGATTCCTGAACTATTTTATTTGGGGCTTATTTCCCAAGATTTCTTTTAAAGAGGAAAATTCAAGAATAAATGCTTTTGACTATTGAGTAATTTCTCTTTGTTGTTTCCTTTTCAGTTGTGTGTGATTGGAAATCAATTTTGGAAGATGCTATTACGAAATACCTGAAACCCTACTCTGTCTCCTATGATGCAACCAGTTTTCTAATCTTCCTCCTGGAGTCCCTGGTAAAATATTACCTTTGGCTCTTCTGATATTCTTCTTTTAATATAGTCATTTGTGTTTCCCTTCCACCTCCATGGCCAATCCATTACACAGACAGGTAACCTGAAATTTGTTAATAGCAGGGACTATATCTGACTGATCTTTGAATCTCTACCTGGAGTAACTCAAATCTTTATATTAAATTTAAAAAACAAAATGGAAGAAAAATAAAAAAGTCACATTTGATATGTGTATACAGTTTTTCTAAACATTCTTAAAATTAAGGGGTACAATATTAAATTATTCTGTTAAACTTAATAACAGTTGATTGAAATGATTGCTTTATAAAATCAGGCACCAATGATTGCTTTATAAAATCAGATGCCAATAAAGGTTTGGGAAGATTAATTTATAGAACTATGAATTATATATAAGCATACACATATATAAACCCATGCTGGCTAGCTCCTACAGACTGTTACTGGAAATAACTTAGAATTTCATAGAGATTTTAACTCTACACATAGGTATTATCTGTTCAAATATTCTTCTGCTTTAAGAACTAGGTCTCTCACTTGCCCATTTTTGTAGGTTTTTCTTTTTTTTAATGAAGCAAAAAGTGTATTTATTTCACAAATGTAGCATATCTGCATGTGAAATAAATATGTAACACAAGTATCCTGTGTTTTAGGCAGAGCCACTATTTCCTTTACTAGTAAGGTATTGATAATGTAGCTCAGAGTCTGCATAATGGGGGGGTGGGGCGTGATCCTCTCCCATGTTCTTTTGGACACCAGGTGGACATCTCCACCCTTTACTACAGCTCTGGAATTTCTCTATCAATGGTACTTTTGTCCTGGGTTGCTTAAGCTTGTGGCACCATTTCTTTCCTACTTGCTTCTACTTAAAGAAGCCAACATTCCCCTATTACCCTTCATATATTTGACGAGAGAGAGTATTTCAGTTTAGCAGACTTTGCTCTATCCTGGGGACAACACAAGCGAGTTAGACCAGGTTAATGGGTAGCAAACAAGGGTAGTATTCCTCTGTGCCCTTTGCAGGAGCTCCCAGTACTGGACCCCACTGAGCCCATCACGTGGCTGAGGACCGTGGTGCTGAAGTTCCGGCTTACTGTTTTATAACCACATAGAGCAGCTGTTTGTGGGGATGTGTTTCTCCAAACAAGGAGCCATCTCCACCTAGAAGTATATTTTGATGTGCACTTTTACCAACACAAACATGTTGGAGAACCCTTGAAATCAGCTTTTGATTTAAGCATGTTAAGTCCAGAATTACATTTTCAAGCAGAAGTGATGAAAGTACCAGAGGTTCTGTTGCTGGGATGTCTTTGCAAATGGAAAGCTTTTCCTAAGCCAGATTATCACTCTAAATGGTGGCAAGTAAGATCCAGGAGAAGTTACCTCTTCTCAACATCCTGGGGACATATTTCTCCTGGTCACAGGTGATTATTGAGGTTCCCTGTTGCTGAGTGAGTCTGCAATGATATAGCTAATTGTTACTACAAAAGTGATCATATTGGCCAGATCATGTTCTTTTTCACTTAAAATAAGCTAACTGACAGTTTTGAAACTTTAATGAATTTTTAAATGGCTCTAATGTTTTATTTCATGGGGATATTAGAACATAAGATATTAGATTAGATATTAGATTAGATATTAGAACATTAGAACATGATATTAGCACATCAGATGTGTTTCAGGAATAAGATTTTATTTTGTCCATTTGTCCTTCAGTCTTTGTATGTAGGTCCCCAGCTCCTGTCATCGTGGTCACTGTATAGCCTTGGAGTGTGTGTAATAACTTAGAGCTTCAAGTCAACTTTCTTCCTCACCAGTTTACTTCTGCCAACTTATGGAAAGTTGGATATTTTAAACGTATGCTTTCTATATAGTCTTCTTTTGAATCCACAGAAGGGAATTTTTAGAAACCCAAGCTGGAATGAGACAGTAATCCTAGCACTTAATAATGCTATACAAATATAAATTTGTCTGAGCCGAATATTGTCTTACTTTTTAAATGGTCAAGGTTTGAAAATTGTACATTCAGTAACTGGTCATTTCCTACACACAGACCATTTCTTAAAATGGAGAGGCATCTGACATTTTATCCAAGATCTCCTCAAAGGAGAGACAGAGAAATGTTCTATTTCTCAAAAGAGAGTCAATAGTTTTCTTTTAAACACCCTGGCTTCTGTTATGGAAGAATTTAATATCAGATGTGTAGACACATCCTCTACATCCTTAGAAAAGAGGGCTCTGGATTGCCCTTTGAGATATCAAGTGTAAATTTAGACAAAATGTAATATCAAAGAGATAGACAACATCATCTTAAAGGCAAGGCAACAGCAACAAAAATAATGACAGCAAGCCTGTTTTATCTTGTCAGAGAGATGTGAGAGTTACCCGATAGATTATAATGAATATACCTAAAATATAAATGTATCAGTCACTGATGGTGCTTAATGATCTATGGAGATATCTAAAAGGCAAATCAGAGAGGTGAACACTGGTGATGCTTGTGCACACAACGATTCAGGTTAAAAGAAATATGCACCAGTCTTTGTGAATTTTAATTATTATAGAAGAAGAATGAAGAAATGTACATCTCTTTTAATCCTGGTGACAATGAAGATTTGCTGTAAATAACAAATCTTCGTTGTTCTTAACCCATGCCCTCTGAAAATTGGCCTCTTTTTGGGGGGAGCTTGTGTATTAGGAGTGAATTTAAGGGCGTACCCTGGTTTACCTCTGCCTGCAAATTAATATACTGATTCTCTGGTTTTCTGAAGCACCCTCGAGAGGTGTTTAACTTATACCTGTAACGTGGATAAGGATCACTTCTGAGTGCAGAATTTTTGGCTGAATAATGTTAAGCCTGAGTGTGGGTGAAGTTAGCCTGGAATAAAACACCACAGGGAGTAGAGTCTTAATTTTCTCTGTTTTTCATTATTCTTAACATTCTTCAGGTTTATACAAACTGAAAACTGAAGAAAGGGACAAGAACATTCATATCAAGTGATTAAAAAGCTGAACATCATGGGGTCCAGGTCTTTGAACTCAGGTATGTAGAAAGCCCTTGTGCAGTCACTCTTTGCTTCCCTAGAGCCAACTCCCGCGAGGCCACCATACTTCTGATTTCTTATTCAGAGCAGTCAGCAACATATATATTTGTTTATTATTAACACCATGTATCCTTTCCCCTGTCATCTGCTTGTGAGAATTATCTAACTAGATAGGAAACAGACAGTTCCCTCAGGAGATAACTCTTCTCTCTACCGTGGTTAATAGAATGTCTACTAGGATATCTTCTCTTCTCTGGGGTTAATAGAATTTGTACTAGGATAAGCTACAAATGATCTATAGGGCCCGTGAGGCTGGGATGTTCCTCTGGTTTTATTTCCATGTGGAAAGTTGTTCTATATATATTTCAAGGCTACTACAGCACAATCGCATGTGGTTTTAGCAAGTAAACTTTCTCATAGCTTCATGACAAGAGGTAGCTTTACAATTTAGAGCTGGGCACCCTTTCTGAAGTTATCCCTCCAAAGAGTCTGAGAGATGGGGATGCTATCTTCCTCAATGATTATCCTTGAACAGAATAGCTCCCAGGTTGTGGAGAGAGTCCTGGGTTGTGAAACTGCCAAGAGGCTTTTAAGAACATTTCAAAGGAGTAGATAAATAATTCACAACAACAAATTTTCTTGAGTAAATGCTCTGAGAAAAGAAGAAGAAGGATTCTGTGATTAGAACATATGGATTCTCTAAGGACAAGTGGAAGTGAGGAATCCAGGGGCAGGAAGAAACTGGCTCAAATCTAGTCAAGCTGGTGGGAAGGTTAAGGCAGTTTGAGTCAAAAGAAATGTGGATTTCCTTCCTTTAAAAGTCTCAGTGCAAATCTTGTGTACCCTACCCCTCTCAGGCCCCATAAGCAGACATCTGCGCAAAGACTTCCTGTAGCCACCAGCCTTCAGAAGTATTTGGGCTGCTATACCCACTCATTGTGGCACACCTTACATATCAAGGCTACTCACGCATTTTTGTTCAGATGAACTGCCATCCTATCTCCATTGGAAAGAGGATCACGTGGAGTTTCTATAGTGATATCTAAAAATGCACCTTAAAAATATTTATTTAGTATCAGTTTTATGCCTTCCATCTGGAATAGGGCTGCAGTATGCACTAATCAGGAAGACCAGCCCTAATGAGAAAAATAAATGTGTAAACAGGCAATTACAATAACAGATTGATGAGTCTGTTACATGATAAATATGAGGGACAATGGGAGCCCACAGGAAGACCACAGAAGCCAAATTTCGGTATTGAGAACAATTAAATGAGGTATTAGTATTGGACAGACAAGTCAATAATGATGACAGCAAGGACAGGGTAAGGTATGCCAAGAAGAAGAACAAGTACCGCTAATGAGATAATTTTCATTAAATAATGAAACTCAAGTATGAAATACAAACAGTGTGATAAGACCCTTAAAAGTATACTAAGACATTTATATTGAATGCAACTGTGACCATTGATGAGCTTTGGGAAAGGAGATGATACAAATGATCCATCCCATTTACACTGTGGAGAGATCACTCTGGTGGAAGAATGGGAAGGTACATCTGATGTGGCCATCCCAGCAGCCTGGGTAACCACTACAAGTCTTCTGCAGCACATTAAGGCAACAGGTAAGAACTGCTCAGTGAGGTTTGGGGTTTCTGATCAGTCATCAACCACAAGTATTTAAAATTCAGGATGACCAAGGGTGAGTGTGACCACAACGTGGAATTTATTGCTCCTCTGTTACATAAATATCCAAGAGACCCTCTCTCTTTTTTCCCCTTTGCTTCTTTAACTCCCCTTCCTTTCTGACAATGTAATCCCAAGGTACTTGGTAGGGCAGAGTAAGGTAGAATGTATTTCTCTGTTGTTGGGTGGAATGTTCCGTATTGTCAAGTAAGTTCAAGTGGTCAGTAGGATTGTATATCTTTAATTGATTTTCTGCCTTTGACTTTTAATAAGCATTGAGAGAATGGTGTTAAAACCATAAATAAGAATTCGGGATTGGTCTATTTTTTCTCAGAAATACTTCTGAGTATTTCATGTATATTAAAGCTTAAAGCTCTTTTATTAGGTACATGGATATTTAGAATTGTCATGTCCTCTTGACGAAATGGCACCTTTTCCATGAGGAAATGAGTTTCTTTATCCCTGGTAAGACTCTTTGCTCTGAAATACACTTGCTCTAATATAGCGATAGCCACTCTAGTCTTCCTTAAATTAGGTATGGCATGGTGCATCATTTCCTGTCCTTTCTTTTGTTACATTTGTACCTTAACATTTAAAGTGAATACTTCTTGTAAGCAGCATGTAGTAGAGTCTAGTCTTTTACTCAATCTGACAATCTTTTCCTTTTTAGTTGGAGTGGCTTTAATCTTGTTAATATTTAATGTGATATTTTATGTCACAGGGTTCAAATATGCCAATGTGGTATTTGTTTTCTGCATGCTTCAACTGTTCTTTGTTCCTTTCATGGGCTTTATTTTGACAAATGGTTACTTTTTAAGTTTTTTAAAAAATAATTTTCCCTCCTTACTTTAACAAGTGACTATTTTTTATAATTCTGTAGTATTTCCATGACTGACTTATTTTGTTTGCTTTTAATTCACTTTCTATTTGTCATGTAGCTAGTTAGCTAGTTATATATTTATATTAGTGATGTTCCCAGATGTAGTTTTCTTCATGAACCTTGTCCTTTGAGCTTGTTGAACTTCCAACAACTGTGTTTTTGTTTTAACAGATTTGGAAACATCTCAAGCAATAGATTATCAAATACTCTTTTTGCCTCTTCATATCACCTCTCTTTCAGGGACTCTAATTCCATGCATAAACATATGTCAGGCTACTCGTGTGATTCTTGTTGGTTTGCTCCTTCTGAGTTCACAAATTTTCTCTTTGATCACTCTAATCATCTGTTAATTAAGTCAAGTGTATTTGTCACCTAAAACATATGTTTTAAGACTAATATTTAGATTTGGGTATTTTTATATCTTCCATATCTCTCCCCGCTCATTTTTCCCTCTGTACTTTCTAAACATAAGGAACAAATTATGATAACTATTCTCATGTCCTCATTTCCTAATTCTATCATTTATATCATCTTTTGGGAATTAATAATTTTTTCTCTATCAAGAGTTTCTATTCTTTGCATACTTATCGATTTTTTTTTTTTTTACTTATCGATTTTTATTAGATCACAATCATTGTTCGGGTGCTGAGCATGGTTATATTTGGGCAAATTTTCTTGAACTTTGTTCTGAGATTCAGTTATTTAGAAACAGTTTGATCTTTTTGAGGCTTTTAAACTTTGTTAGATGAGATTTTATCAACCTTTATTCTAGGACCTATTTTACCCTACTATAAGGCAAAGCTCTTCTGAGAACTCTACCCACTAGCCTTTTTTTTTTTTTTTTAATTTTTATTTATTTATTTATGATAGTCACAGAGAGAGAGAGAGAGGCAGAGACATAGGCAGAGGGAGAAGCAGGCTCCATGCACCGGGAGCCCGACGTGGGATTCGATCCCGGGTCTCCAGGATCGCGCCCTGGGCCAAAGGCAGGCGCCAAACCGCTGCGCCACCCAGGGATCCCCCCACTAGCCTTTTTATTAAAAATACTTTCTGCTCTCTCTAATGAGAAGCATGAATTATTTAGAACTCTGGTGGCTGTTTCCTCTATTTGGGAGGTATTCTTTTCTAGCCATGAGTGATTTCTTCAGAGACATGTACTAAAGGCTACTCAGGTGGAGACTCCAGAGGTTCCTCCACAAATCTCTCTCATTCTCACGGGGATGCTTGCTCCTTTCTGGCACTCTACCTGGCAACCTCTGGTCGCTTTGGCCTCCCTGCATTCCCAACCCTATCTCTCCAGCTCAGGAATGCATCCAGGATCTTTCTGCCTTGCCCTGTCTGTGGACAGGGAACTATCTCTGCAATAATCTGTTCATTATAGCACTCATCTCATTAGCTTCCTTTCTTTCAAGGATCATGGACTTGTATTGGCTGATGTCCAATGTCTGAAACAACCATTCCATATATGTTGACCAGTCCCATGTTTATTTTTTGGATAGGAGAGTAAATCTGGTCCCTTCTACTCCATTTTGATCAGAAGCAAAATTCTATGCACCAACACCTATTTTTCTTTAATTTTTGTGACTTTTATTTATTTTATTTTTTAAATTTTTATTTATTTATGATACTCACAGAGAGAGAGAGAGAGATAGAGAGAGAGAGAGGCAGAGACACAGGCAGAGGGAGAAGCAGGCTCCATGCACCGCAAGCCAGACGTGGGATTCGCTCCCGGGCCTCCAGGATCGCGCCCTGGGCCAAAGGCAGGCGCCAAACCGCTGTGCCACCCAGGGATCCCAACATTTCGTGACTTTTAAAACCTCTCCATGACTTGATTTTATTTTGTCTATGTCCTGTTTCTTTTTTCCTCCTGCAATCAACTTTCATCCACTATTATTCTATTCTATTCTAATATATTAAATTCAAAATTATGCTTTTCTTTAAAAAAGTTGATTTATTTAAGCTTTAAGTAAGAAACATTTTATGTATACCCCATAAGTGTTTATTGCATAAAATTTATATGAATGAAATAACCTTTTTTTTCTTTCTGTCTTATTTGAAAGAGAATAAATATGTGACGGTACCAGGTAGGTTGAGATCTCCTTTATAAAAACTGGGAGAGGGTAATTATTATTACCATATTTCCCTTTGGGAACTTCATTCCAACCAGCTATAAAATAACAATGTTCTACTGAGTCATTACTATATCTAAATAATAACTAATGTTTATTGAGCTCTTACCATTGATCAGATACTATTTAAGAGCTTTGTATGTATTGTCTCAGAACTTATTCTTCAGAACAAACATGTGGTGGATGACTGTATTAATCAGGGCTCCCAAAGAAACAGGACCACTAGGATGAGTGTGTATGTGTGTGTGTGTGTGTGTGTGTGTATAATATAGAGTGTGTGTGTGTGTGTGTGTGTATAATATAGAGATTTATTATAAGGAACTGGCTCATGTGATTATGGAGGCATGCAAATCCCAAGATCTAGAGAGTGAGTCATCAAACTAGAAACTCAGGAGAGCCAGTGGTTTGGTTCTAAGTACGAAGGAAGGAGAACGGGTGGTATAGTTCCCATCTAAAGGCCGGCAGTTTTAAGACCCAGAAACAGACTATGTTTCAGTTCAAGTCTAAAGGCAGGAAACAAGCAAGGACAATAATATCCTGGTTTGAAGGCAGTCAGGCAGGAAGAATTCTCTTACTTAAGGGTAGAACTTTTGTTCTATTCAGAACCTGACTTATTGAATAGGGGCAGCCCACATTACAGAGGGCAGTCTGCTTTACTCAGTCCAATTCAAATGTGAATCTCATCCCAAAATAGCCTCACAGGCACTCACAAGAATGTTTGGCCAAATATCTAGGCACCCATGGCACAGCCAGGTTAACATATAAAACTAACCATCCAAGTCATATTATTTCTATTTTATATCTGAGGAAACTGAGTCTCAGGAAGGTAAATTAGTTGGCATTAACCAGTGAGTCTGATTTTTAACCCTGTTGCTGTATCCCTAGAGTGTATACTTAAATTACTCAGCAGTACTCACCCTTATAGAATTGCCATAGATATTAACTAAAAACAGTAACAGCAACAATAACATTTTAAATTAGGAATTTGAATTTCAGTGATAATCATGAACAGTTTTTTTTTTTTTTATGTAGGGGGACATCTAGATAAATTAAGTTTTTGTCTCAAACCCAATCTAAAATCTTTAGGTGATATTTTCTAGTTAAGAACGAGGGAAACTGTTGCACATACATTGAAACTAAAATACTTACTATCCTACTCAGCCCACATCACTAGCAAGGGCTGGAATGAGCAAACATGTCAGGAAGAAATGCAAAAAGAAAAAAAGGGCTTTAATTAATGAATCAACAACAAAAATAACAAAAACAATAATTCTTTATATTCATCCAGAATACTAGAGTTCTAATCGTCATGGTAAGTTTCATGTAGACAGAAGATGAAGAGGTGATTTCAACTGTTTAAAACCTAAAATAAGTCACTCTATTATTAACATGCATTCAAGTTATTGTTACAACGGACATCTTAGAAGAGGCTATACTATATCGTCTATAATATCCTGTTCTCATGGCAATAAAACAATAATTTGTTTCAATGAACGGTCTATTCTGTGCCGTTTTAATATTGAGAGGGATCAAGATCTATTTCTTAAAATATATTTATAAAAGATCCTGGTTAAAACTAGAATAGCTGTTTTGTCTGGCTTTTAAAAAAAGAGATATTAGCAACAAGGAAAAACAAGGAAGAATAAATAGTCCACTAAATGCCACACTCCCCAGGTGAGACAGTCCTGGCAACAGTATTACATATTCAAATATACCATATGGACATATGGTCTCTATTTTTTGGCATATGCAAGTGGTGATCTCTTACATTTTACCTGCAGCTAAATCCATAAAACCAGAGTATTTTGCTTATGATATTTAGCTTCTTCTCATCATAGGAACTGTGTCATAGGAACTGTCATAAATAGTCTGTTCATATATAAACTTAGGAAAAACTGCACTTAAATGAATAGCAGATAGACTTTTAGTACAGTTCTTTCTATCTTATTTGTCCCACTCTGATTTATATGTATCTTTTCATGTTTTTAAGGAAAATAATCTTTTCATATTTTAATGAAAATATTATAATTTGTTTACTTATGTTTGGACAATTATTAAATTGTTTTCCTTCTACTTCTAACGTCTATCTGCTCTTGTATATGTGCTGGCAGGTTGCCAAACAAAGAATTAAGTAAAATATAAAAATATGATCACCTTTGTCTTTCAGAGGATTGCTTTATACAGACCTTTTGCCTAGAAAGCCTCTGATTTCATGATCACCCTTCACATATTTAAATACATTTGGTCTGAACCCTAAAGTACCAAGGTGCTCTGATTTAAAGTGAGGATTGAACATCTACTAATTTAATGAAGTTCATGAGAATGAGTGACATTCAAAAGAAGTCTGATGTTCAAATATACTTCAAGACAAGAAAACCTAAACAGTAAAGGGGCAAAGTTTGTGATTCCCGGGCATCACTTTAGCTCCTTTAGCTAAACGAGGAAACTTGTTTCTAGACCTCGGTGAACCCACATTTGTGTTACCACCTCTGCTGCAACCACCCCCGCACCCCTGCTGCTGAGGAGAGATCAAGGTTGCCCTCCTGGCAATGCTGCAGGAGACTTGGAGTCAGCACCAGCGCCTTCCTGCTGAAAACACATGCTCTGCTGCGTGTGGGGAAGGTGCTGGAGCACCTGCTTGCTGGAATCATGATGTCACTCCCTTCTCACCTCCACGCTCCTGTGCAGACCCTCAGTGGCAGAGTGTAACTGACACTCCACTGTCAAGAAAATCTGGAAACAGAATTTGGGAGTTTCCAGCCTCAGGAAGATTACAAAAGAGAAGACGTGGGGCTGAATATCAATGGACAATAATGGGCAGCGTGCTCTCTGCATACTTAACACTGAATGACTATCAGGCAACTTAATTATGTTGCTCTTGACACTGTTTTGTTGACACTTTCAGCAAATCTCAAGGTTACAAAACAGTAATCAAATCCATCATTTTTAATGGTACTTCTAAATCTGGTGGCAAACAGAATCCGTGCGTTGTAATGCATTTTTGATTTATCTTTATCATAACATTTGGAAAGGTCACCGAAAAAAAAAAACTGTAATTCTTATTTGGACACTAAGCATATGTAAAACATGAAAGCAAGGATTTGACACTGATTCCCTTCAATAATCTACTTTCTACCAACAAAAATCACATTATATTTTCTCTCTCTTTTAAAAGCCCCACTTGGGATCTCTGGGTGGCTCAGTGGTTTAGCACCTACCTTTTGCCCAGGGCGTGATCCTGGAGACCCGGGATCGAGTCCCACATCAGGCTCCCTGCATGGAGCCTGATTCTCCCTCGGCCTGTGTCTCTGCCTCTCTCCCTCTCTGTCTCTCATGAATAAATAAATAAGTAAAATATGTAAAAAATAAAAATAAAATATAAAAAAAATAATAAAAGCCCCGCTCATCATGGCCACAGCCTGTGGGTAGCCATGATGCTCGGCTTGGTGTAGAGTTTGACTCTCATAGGATACCCTTGTGAGCTCAATCACCTTGTGAGCTCTGACGATATCTTAGGGTCTTTGTCACTGACTCCTCGAGGCCTACGTGCTTCTTTTCAGATTTTTTTTGGCATGATTAAATTCTTCTCATATCTTAAATGCCAGCTCAAATAGCCTCAGAAAGGTATTGCAGCCAAACTCACTACAGTGAATCAATGCCACCAACAAATGCTGTCTTATTCCCTAGCTTTGTGCTTAATATCACTGGTGGTTATTTGACTTACTACTCATGGGTATATATATTTGGCATATGTATTTATTGTCTCCCTCCCCGCCTTCCCCTAATGTAAATAACACAATGGCGACAATTAATTTCTCTTGATCACTGCAATCGTTAAGTACGTCCAGATCGGTTCTTCTTGTGGGCAAACCACAAATAGGTACGAAGAATGATTTAAGAAGCCAGTGCACGTGTGACTCTCAGCATACCCAAATAGGACATGCTGTGATAGGAAGAGCTGATTGAGTACTCAAGAACCCTGTTCTTCTCCTTCATTTTTTAAAATAATCGATTAGAGTGGTAATACTCCTAGCAAAATTGCACTTAATTTTTTAGACACCTTTGCAGTTAGGGAGGGTGGTACTCCCGCATTCTGACCAATGAAATGTGAAGCAGAAATCCACAAGTCTTCTTAATTTCTAATTGTGTCTGGTGATACCTGGAGAAGTATCATTCCATCATTAAGTGCTGCCCATGTTTCACTGATGCCTGCTTAGCTATCCTCCTACCTGATGCATGGATACAAGGTTGAATGATAAGATATGAGTGGTATACATCTAAAGACTTTCATATTTTTTAATGCCTGAAATTTCTATTGCCCTGCTCTACTCTCAGAGCCCAATGCTGGAGCATATATATCAAGATCAACATCACTACTTGGAACTTATTTGCTAATCGTAGTTTAATCACTAGGATCTGCCTAAATATGGGAGTGGGGTATGCTATAAAGTACGAGGACCCATCAAAACCCTTTCCCCTCACTTTCCTTTACCATGGAAGTTCTGAAACTAAAATTATCACCATTTTTGGACTCTTTTTTTCCAAGTAAAACTGGTCATGTGAAATGTACCCAGCTGAGGAGATATGAGTGAAGGTTTCTGAGTAGGCTTCCTTTCTTAATAAAAAATGCAAAGATCCATAACAAAAGTATTAAGCCATTCCAACTAATTTTTCCTGCCTGAAATGTAGATATGACTCCTGGAGTGACAGCATTCATTCTGTGGCCAGAAGCATGAGTGCCACATGCTTAGGATGGTGGGTCAAAAAGATAAAGTCCAGTCCTTGGTAGCATTGGTTTAGTTGAGCTCTGAACAGCAAACCTGCATATGTTTTTTACTGTTTGTTTTATGGTAGAAAACTAATTCTATAATTGTTTGAGCTACTTTTTGTTGAGTCTCTTGCTGAGTCTGAGCTCTACCTTAACTGTAGCAGAACTCTTACTATTATGTAGAACGGGATTCAGAAAAATATGGCTTGAGGACAAAAATCCAGCTGCCCATCTCTGTTGGTAAAGAAGGTTTTACTGGAGAGGCACCTGGGTGGTTCATTCGGTTAGGTGTTTACCTTGGGCTCATGTCATGATCCAGGGTCATGGGATTGAGTCCTGCATCAGGGTCCCTGCTCCACGAAGAGCCTGCTTCTCTCTCTCTCCCTCTGCTGCTCCCTCTGCTTGTGCTCTCTCTCTCTTTCTCAAATAAATAAAATATTTTTTTAAAAAAAGAAAGTTTTACTAGAACATGGAGTACATGTACATAACATCTTGGATATTTTTGAAAATTCTTGAGACCGCCCACATGATTATGAAATTAAACTGTAAAATACTTGAAATTATAAGCATCTCTTTAGTTCTATAGCCTGTAAAAGCCATCATGTCACCAATTAAATGTAGTGACTCCTTTTTTTCTAAGTTTCTTTCTTTTTTAAAAATTTTATTTAAGTGATCTCTACCCCCAATGTGGGACTCAAACTCACAACCCCCATAACCCCCATATCAAGAGTCAGGTGTTCTTCCCACTGAGCCAGCCAGATCCCCCCTTTATAAGTTTCTTAGTCTCTCAGTCTGTGTTAACAAAAAAACAACATGGTAGTTTCCTTCAGTTAGCTAAGGAAAGTCAGATGCCCATGGTGAATCAGAGGTATATGGTAATTTATAAAGTTCACCTGATAATATTTGAAAACCAACTTGAGAGAGCTGGATGTTTCCAAATCCTAATGCTAGGTTTTGGCTTGTCAGACCTTTTTGGTGTATATATCAGGGAGGTAAAAAAAGAAGCAAAAATGTAAAAAGTGGTATATCAATGTTTAGGAAATTGGGAACAAGACTTTGGGTTTGCACAAACACCAAACTAAAGATCCAGAGATAATGTTCCTATTGCTTTGAAGGTGGTGAACAACTACCAAAGTGCTACCTAAACGTAGCCTTTTGTTTTTGTTAACCAGGCTGTGCACAAAGATGTCCACCATCCATTCCTTCTCTCTTCATATGATGAAGCTACATATAGCATGAGGCTGAGACCTTAGCTCCAACCCTTGACTTTGGACTGGCTTGTGACTTGACTCAACCAATGTAGCTCATTGGAAATTGTGATATGCCCCTGTCGGGCCTGTCCTCTAAAAGGCATAGCTGCTTCCCTCTGAAGAGAAGCCAGCTATGATGTAAGAAATCCAAGTACCTAGGGACCAGCATGCTATGAGGAAGCACAAGTTAGCCACAGGAAAGATCATAGATGGAGAACACCTGAGAAACCCAACTGACAGCTCATATCCAGTTATCAAAAACCCTGAGGCCCAGGGCATAGTGAAGCTGAGAAAGCCCTCCTTGCTTTGTCCTGTCCAAATTCCTGGCCCAAAGAATTGTGGGGAAACAAAACAGTTGTTCTTTTAAGTCACTAAGTTTGGGGTAGCTTGTTAGCATAATAGGTAACTCAAACAGTTATGCGATCAGTTATGTTGTACTATATCCACAGCTTCCTTCAGTATAAATGAAATTGAAGTGACCATGTGAGCCTGGAAATTTCACATCCAGGAGTCGAGATTCAGCTTCCCTCGTGTCCATCTATTCAAGCCTTCGTGCATTATTTTTAAAGTATATTTATTCAGATACTTGAACTTCAAGTATAGTCACAAATCACCTTTGCAAAATATGTCTAGCAAATTCTGATGATGTTACCCTGGTGGACATAATCTTCAGGGGCAACATATTGCATTCATTCTAATTCATTTAACTTTTCCTAATAACTTAGTATAAGCTTGCTCCAGGCAAAAAAAAAAAAAAAAAAAAAAAGACAGAGAGAGAGAGAGAGAGAGAATAAGCTATGATCCATACTTTAACATAGCTCACAGCTTGTCGAGGGAAGCTACCTTATTTACATATGATACATTAAGAGCTGTAATAGTAATAGTGAGAAAATGTACTAGAAATTGTCAATGTGTTTTTTTCCAAACATGCTTTTTCAAAAAGTTCAACTCACAAGATCTGGCTACATGTGTGCTGAGATCCACATCAAGTGGTCAAAGCTTTTTTGACCAGCCTAGTTGCCTGACCCAGGCCAAATGATCAGATTCCTCCACTTGTGCAATTTGTTTAAGGACTCAGGGACATGTGTGAGTGTATCGTGAGTTCATAAATGTGAAGATTTTGATGTCTGTGAAGGCTGTTTGGTTAATTGCTCAGAGGCTTAGAGAAAACTGGTGTTCAAGAAGAAGAAACAAGGAAAAAAAAGACCACGGGAAAATGTATAGCCAAAATACTGCATGGACCCTGAGGGAGAGAGAGAAAAAGAACAAGAAAGTTAAAGCTATCTGCCCTTCCAGCTTCCCCTCACTCTTGAGATCCGACAACAAATCCAGCTATGAGTTACCCGCGTCTTTCCAGCTCATTTTCCTTAATTTCCTAAACTTACATGAAGTTATCTTTTTGCATCCCAAATTTTATGTAGAAAGCGGACACTCAGAAAATGAAGAAGTCCATTTCTTTGGAACAGATGGGACTAGAAGAAACTTAATGAAGCCCTTGAAGGTGAATGAGACAGTCTGGGAAAGTGGAGGGAGCAATGGAGGGCAAGGAGAAGCTCGAGGAAGCCTCACCCCCAAGCTGTGCAAGAACGTGGCTTGTCTGGAAAACACAACTATTTCTGCATAATTGGCTGTACCTCTGGTGGTAGAGAGGCCAGGGGTGAGGCTGGAAAGGAGAGCGATACCAAACTTGAAATGGATTACAAAGATCATGCTAATGAATTCAGCAAATCCTCACTGGATTTGAGGATCCATAGAAGACATTACAGGGAATGAAATGACGATGCGTCTTCTATTTGCTTGTGAGTATAAGGCAAAAGCAACTTCTGAATCTTTGTCACTCTAATTGGAAGATATAGGAGCACATGACTTATGATTTGATTATGGGTAAATGTGCTTCTTGTTGGCATTTGCATTCTGGACACAAGATGGCTGGTGTAAGATCTAAATATTATGCAATTTCTCATGCAATATGTATAAACCAGTAATATTGCATTTTCTACACAAAGGCATGGGGGAAGGTCTTATTTATTTTTTAAGTGACTAAAGAGAATAAATACCAGTCATATTTCTAATGAATTAACTTACATGTGTCAATATGCTAGCCTTCTTGAGAAAATCTATGATTCCTAACTGTGCTTATATTTTTAATCTCTATTATTACTTTTCTTTTAGTGGAGAAAGACAAAAGGCATGCAGCCTCAAGGCTACATACACACACACCAGATAATAACTAAGGGTGTGATTTCGCCAAAGCACTTATTTCCTGACATGTTCAAAGTTATTTGTCATGGACTACAACAGTATACTGAGCCATTTGCATATGGTTCAATACCCATGACGGACAACCTCCCTGCAAACAGCAAACTGGGCTAAAAGCACCATTTATCAAAGGCATCATACTTTGCATCATCTCCTTTCTCTCTTCCAGTTACTAACTTTATGAAAGGAACAGCAACATTTTTTTGTGTGTGTTAGTCTCAGCATTAACCTCAATACAAATGTCTTCATTAGGCGTCAAAACAAAAGGCTCTGCAGAGTTCTTAAATCAAATCAAGTAATGTTGCCCATATTTCTGAGATTCCTGGCCAAGGCTCTAGGCTTTTTCAACTTTGTACCAGTGTCAGCAAAAGAACAGCCAAATAGACAGTTTAGAAGGTCAGCTTCAGCTTAGATTAACATTATATGCTTATGAGTAAAATGTAATACACATAGAGATAAATTCTTGCCCCTAATGACACCACAAAGCTGTATTTGGGTCACATCATAACGCTTTATTTTTTAAAAGATTTATTTATTTTTATTTTTTTAAAGATTTTATTTATTTATTTATTCATGAAAAAGAGAGAGAGAGGCAGAGACATAGGCAGAGGGAGAAGTAGGCTCCCCGCTAAGCACGGGACACGATGTAGGACTCCATCCCAGGACCCCGGGACCATGACCTGAGCCAAAGGCAGATGCTCAACCACTGAGCCACCCAGGCATCCCAACATCATAACCCTTTAAAACAGAAATGAAGTCCAATTGAGTTTTCTTTACTCTGTTCTTTTCTATGTTATTCTCTCTCTTGATTTTCCTACTGTTCACACACGCTTAAAATCTATTGTTGCCTTGGTAATTGACTTTTCTTAGAGTTCCCTATATTTTTCTTTTACAACATAGCAATAATCTGGTTGATGAGTAACTTGTTTATCTTCATTTATAAATGGTTATGTCTATTTAAATAAATATGCATTTAAAACTTTATGCAAATAAATATTAGTTTCCATTTTTATGTGAGCATTCTAGTATTTTGTTTCATCTCATTTTGCTATATTAACAAGCCCATATTTCTCAAAGTCAAATTATAGTCTGTCCACATTTATCTAGCACAATATTTATGGGGGCACATTGTTGCAATCCCTTCAATAATATTATAGCATATGTTAAGTGATATTTACTGTAACTACAGAAAAATAATGCTAATACTAAAATTCAAAATAGCATACATTTATAAAGTTGTCTGAACATACTTTTTATGATGTTTTATTGTATGATGACTTTGATCACATTTTTTTCTACTAAATTGATAATTTAAGAAATTATCAACCTTTATAGGATCCCTAGCTGATTAGGACAAATTAGAAACTGTTTACCAAAGAGTTAAATAATATTAATATAAAAACACTGCATATAAAAACAGCAATAATGAATCTAATTCACAATATGCCTCAAACTCTGAAGTACAGTAAATAATCTCTTTTCTTCCCAGACCTCTCATGGGGCACGATAAACACCCGGCAAAAGCAAATCTAATACAATACTTAGGACTTATTAAAATTCTCATTGAAATTCACTGATTATCTGCAAAAGAATATATGCTATAAGTTAGTATATGGTAAGTAGACATTATTTGTAAAGTAATGGAAAAATGAAGCAATGTCTAGTTTTAGCATTGATGGCCAAGGAGCTCTGGGTATTTTCATTTCAATGAAGAGGAAATGTGTTATTATTAAAGATATTTGAAGCTCTAGTTATGTAAGTTTATTGCTTTACCTTATATAACAACAATACTGTGGCTGACATTGAAAAATGTCATAATAACACAAGAGGTTATTATAATATCACATTAATAAATGATAGCAGTGTGTTGGACACTGTACAAAACTTATAGGCATGCTTCCTGCTGAGGAAAGTTTTGCTATACACAAAAATAGCTAAATTTTAGTTTCCTAGATGCTGTTCTGTGCTCAATGTACTTTACCTCATTTGTTCATCACAACAACTCCTTTTACATGTGAAGAATCTAAAGCTCAAATACTTGGTTTGCCTTGAATTGTACATCTAACAAACGGCCAATAGCAGATGCAACCATAGGTCAATGTGGGTTCATCATAATTAGACAAAAAAGGTAGTTCTGCAGACACTCAAAGAAAGAATAAAAGGTGAAACAGGGTAAAACCAATAGGAACTTTATTTGACACTCAGTTTCATTATTGATCACATTTGAAGATTCTAGGCGTCTTAATGGAAAATACTATTTGTGGAATAATAAACACAAGAATTCAGTAAATGAGATATATATATATATATATATATATATAAGAAATTTCCATGGGAACATAAGCTAAATTTTAAATATATATATATATAGAGAGAGAGAGATTCTAATCAGATGGGGTATAGAGTTCTAAGAAAAAATATTTAATAATATTTATTGAATTTTATAGATGTCTAATAGACCAAATCTTGGCATTTTTTTTAGAAAAAGATTTAAATCTTTATTTTTTAAAAGATTCTATTTATTTGAGAGAGAGAGAGAGAGAGAGAGAGAGAGAGAGACAGAGGTAGCAATAGAGAGCACAAGATGGGAGGAGAGGGAGAAGCATACTCCCCACTGAGCAAGGAGCCCGACACAGAGCTCGATTCCAGGACCCTGGGATCATGTTCTTAGCTGAAGGTGCTTACCTGACTGAGCCACCCAGGTGCCCCAGGTGGCATTATTAAAGCACATGAGGAGTTGTCTGTTTCTGTCCTAGGAGAGAGACCCAGTCATGTCTGAATGTGATCAGTAACTATCACCCCATCTCACTACCAAACCTGAGGATAACCAGAGTATCAGAATAGAGGAACACGAAGAACCCAAGTCCTTCAGTTATTGCACCATCATCGTTCTCATTATATCTCTTGTGGCTGCAGTTGTGCACATGTTCAACCCTTAGAGTGATCAATGGGAGTAAGTTGCCATGCTGGGCTCAGTCCAACCATGCTAAGCTAAACACCCTTTCTGGAATCAAAGGATCTCCTTTTGCTACCTGAAGAAATTGAAGCTTGCATACCAAGGAAAGAAGGGCTTGAGGAAGCCTATTTCCCTTTGAGGACCAATGCTGTGTACCTGCTGTGGGCTTCCTGTGACACATATGTGTGTGGGAAGCTCTTAGCACAGTGCTCATTCTAAAGCAGGCATTTGATATATGCTAGCTATAATTACTATTATTGGCATAATCATTATTATTATGGCCAAATCAGTAGCATATCCCTCTCAGTCCTGTGAACATCACAGTGATATTTTCTTTCATTAAAAATGCAATGGGGACCATGCTCCCTCTCCCACTAGGAGAGATTACTTCACATTTCTTTATCTTTCCCTTTCAATAACCTATCTATCCTACTATCTGTATGATTTTTATTATAATTAAATGAAATCTACTTTCTTAAAAAAATTGTACAATACAGTATTGTTAACTACAAGGCACTATGTTTCGCAACAGGTCTCTAGAATAGTTCATCTTGCATAACTGCAACTTTATAGGTATTGAACATCACCCATCACCTTGTCCCCCTGGCCCTGGAAATCACTGTTCTGCTCTCTGCTTCTATGAGATTGACTATTTTGGATTCCTCATATAAGTGACATTGTGTAGCATTGGTCTTTCTCTGTCTGGCTTATTTCACTTAGCATGATATCCTCCAGGTTCATCCGTGTTGTTACAAATGGCAGGATTTCCCAAATAAGAAACAAATCTGAATTAACATTCATTTTTAAGGCATATATACATATATACACTTAAGATATAGATAGACAGATGGACCCTTAAGTTATTTCCATGTCTGCCATTGTAAATAATACTGCAAGGAACATGACAGTGAATATATCTATTTGAGATCCTGATTTCCATTCTTTGGGATATATACCCAGAAGTAGGATTTCTGAATCATTTTGTATATCTATTTTTAATATTTTAGGGTACATCTGTACTGTTTTCCATAGTGACTATATCAATTTATATTATTACAAGGGTTCTCTTTTCTCTACATCCTTGCCAGTAATTATCTTTTATCTTTTAGGTAATAGCTATTCTGATAGGTGTGAGATAGCTCACAACAATAGCTCATTGTTGTTAGGATTTGTGTTTTCCTGATGAGTACTAGATGCTGATTAACTTTTTATGTATCTATTGGCCAGGAATTGAGTGGACATTCCTCCAAAGAAAATGTACAATGGCCAACAGGTATATGAAAAGATGCTCCGTATCTTGACTTCCTGAGTTCCACAGAAACTCACATAGATTTAGTTTCTTCCATTTCCTGCAGCTGCTCCCTATGCAGGGCTAAATCTGGTGCAAACTATCGCACTTCTGACCTTGTCTCTCAAATCTTATTCCATAGGTGCCATACAACAAACCTCCAAGAAAATCTCTCTATATATGCAAATTTCCTTATAGCCCTGCGTGTCTTCAACATGCCATTACACCCTAGATCATCTGATTTTCAGTTTGAAGCCGCTAAACCATGGCTTCCCTGCACGTATCTAAAAAGCTCCACTGTCACTGAATATCAATAAAGGGGACAAATTCTTCCTTGATTAGCCTGACACCTCTTGTTCCATTGAGATGTATGTTTCATGTCAAAGTGCTTTCATGGCTAAAAGTGAATCTACACGTAGGATACATAATAACAATTAACACTTTGGTGCAGCTTAGTTTATTGAATTTTCTTGGCCACCTTGTCTGTATGACAGGTGCATTTTGATGGGAGAGGAAGGCAGCACTGATGTGACATTTTTACCACCACTTACACAATGCAAGCCAGCTCAGGCCACGCTGTGGGAGAGCCCTCCACAGCCAAAGCTCAAATTTATAGGACGTGGTCCCACGCCTAAGAGGAATCATGACATTTGGGTCTTCTCTGAATAATTTCTTTATGCTATCCTAGGTTTGCCTCTGAAAAAGGAACACTTCGTGTTGGTTGATAACTCTCCAATTCATTCCATTTTACTTTGAATAATGGGATTCAAAGATCCTCACAATTCTGAAATGAAACACATCTGAGGCAGCCTAGTATGGGGATGAAACATGAAAAAGCTTCTGAAACTTTTGAAATGGAAAATGGAAAGGAAAAAAATGTGCAGATCAAAATGCATTTCATGTTCAAAATCTTCCAAAGAAGCATACTTCCTGAAACTACTTTTCATAAGTTAGTTCTTGGTTTCCATTGGTCAGTATAGGATAACAGAATCAATCAAACATTACGGTGTTTGTTGCAAATTGCAAAGAAAACAGTAGTGTTTTCCAAGTGTTTTCAAGATGGAAATGATCAGTGGCACTATTACCATATATTTTCTGTAAAATAAAAATGCATTTTATTTTTCAATGACTGAAAGTTCTCATTTATTTGTTTTTTGAACACCTCTGGACACAACAGTGACTGGTAATGCAAGTAGTGAAATGAAATGTTAGAACTTCATATTATATCATTGTTATGATTAATTTTATGTGTCAGTTTGGCTGGGCAGTGGTCCTTGGCTACGTATGTGGTCAAATACTGTTCTGGATGTTTCTGTGAGGGTGTCTGTAGATGAGATTATAATTCAAATGTGTGAATTTCGGATAAAAGACACGGCCTTCCATAATGTGGCTAAACTTCAACCACCAAGTTGAAGGCTTTAATAGAATAAAAGCCTGACTTCCCTGCAGCAAGAGCTATTTCTGCCAGCAGAGAGTCTTTGGACCTCAACTGCAGATTTTGGAGTTGTTAGTTTCCATAATCCCATGATCCAATTACTTACAACAGATCTGTGTGTGTGCGTGTCTGTGTGTGCGCACGCATGCGGGTATGTATCCCTTTGATTCTTCTCTGGAGAACCCTGCCTAATAGATTTATGTAAGTGGCTTTGGTTTGTACAAACAACAAACGGGATAATGTTTAGAAACTGACATTATCTCCTATGTGAAATCAGAATTTAGTTGAACTGATTAGTATTCAAAGGCACTTGAAGTAATATAACATGTTAGATTTGTAATTACTGAATTTCTATATTTCAGAAAGATACAGAACATGCGTTCTCCCAGAGAGAATATAATATAAAACTTTTCTGGTAGGTTACTTGGTAGTACACATCAACATATTATATTAAAAAGTATATAGCACATACTTACTGGAATGGCCCCAAATCAGGAACAGTGACACCCAGTGCTGACAAAGATGTGGAGCAACAGAAACTCTCATTTGTGGGCATGTGGGTGGCTCAGTGGTTAAGCATCTGCCTTCGGCTCAGGTCATGATCCTGGGGTCCTCGGATCTAGCCCCATGTAGGACTCCCTGCTCAGTGGGGAGCCTGCTATTCCCTCTCCCTAGGCCCCTGCCGCTCCCCCTGCTTATCCTCTTTTGCTGTCTCTCTCTATAAAATAAGTAAAATCTTTTAAAAAGGAGAGAGAAAAACCCTCATTCATTGCTGGTAAGAATGCAAAATGGTAGAAACCCTTTGGCAGACAGTTTGGCAGTTTCTCCCACATTAAGCATGCCTTTACCATGATCCAGCAATCATGGTTCTTGGTGTTTACCTAAAGGAGTTGAAAGCTTACATCCATATGAAAACCTACACATGGATCTTATATAGCTTTATTTATAATTGCCAAGGGTTGGAAGCAACCAAGAAATCCTTCAGCAGGTGAATGGATACATAAACTGTGGTCCATCCAGGCAATGGAATAATACTCATTTCTGAAAAGAAAAGGACTATCAAGGGATGAAAAGCTGTGAAGGATGAACCCAAAGGATTAGAAAGCAGATATCTGCAAAGTTAACTGAGACAGCATAAATTCCCAGAAAACAAAAAATGATAGTAATATTGTTGATTGGATTAACATACTTCAAAGGAAGGCTATGAAGATTGGATTAAGAGGTGTGCAACTAAGAAAATGTTGAGGAACTGAGATAACAATTTGTTCAGAATTGAAAATGTTCCTGGGTCCCTGGGTGGCTCAGTCTTTTAAGTGACTGACTCCTGGTTATAGCTCAGGTCATGATCTCGGGTCCTGAGATTCAGCTCCACATCAGGCTCTGCATTCAGCAGGGAGTCTGCTTCTCTCTCTTCCTCTCCCTCTGTTCTCCCCTCACACACATGCACGTGTGCAAGATGCTCTCTCTCTTTTTTTCTCAAATAAATAAAATCTAGAAAAAAAAGAATTGAAAGTGTTCTTGTCAAAATAATTAATTAAAATTGAAAAATATAATAGTCTATCTGTTCCACCTGTAAGATTTTTCTATCTGTAAGACATATTTCAAACTGCTGTACATTTATTTCATTTAGAGCTTCTAAACTTAAAAATGATTAAATGATACAATTATACGTAACTTGTTACTATATACTAAGGCGTGTTCGGTATGTTTCGTGTACTCAACTCAATTTCTGAATATCTTCCTGTGTTTTCTGTAATCAGTGGAAACTTCCATTTAATGTCTCAGGTTGCCACATTTGTGTATTCAACATGAAGTTTCCTGACCAAATAATTTACCTTGAATGTGGGCAGAGAAGAGTTAGCTGCGGGTTTGTAAAATGCCCCCTGACTCTTCAGATTTATCTGTGGCCAGTGATCTCCTTGCCCCTCATCAGATGTCCTGGAAACATGCTGTTGGAATTGACTGGCTGGAATAAGACTCTGAAGATTGTAGGCACTGCTCTGTTCTTAGTTCTCATGTAGGAAGATATTCTTGTCCACTCTAGACTGGTTATTAGAAATAAATTTGAAATTTATGGATTTATGGGATACAGCCGTCAGGAGAATGGACTTAAATCATGTGGAATTTGTACCTAAATAACTACCAAGTTACAAAAATAGAAATATTTTAAAATTAAGTGATTTTCTTATATCGATCTCTACTATCTGCATTATTACCTCATCACTCTAAAACAGGGACTTTACCAAGATACAATTGGAAGAGTCATGATATAATGTTTCACTATTCTTTACCATTGTTAGTAGATTTTTTTTTTATTGAGTGAAACCTGCAATTCCATGTGAATCGGTCTAACACAACAGCCATTCATAATAGTGCAAAAAGTACATATTTTTGAATACTAATCTAAGACTGGCACCTAAGATAAGATATATATTATGTATTAAATATAAAATATATATCAGTATAACTTATATAATTGATAATTATAATATATAATTTATATTAAACATAAATATATTAAATATATAATATACTTTGATATATAATTTGGTTTCTAGAAGCAAGCATGGGGCTTTCATTTTTAATGTGTTAAAATTTTGTGACATGAGTAGTGTTATGTCTTATTTTTCACCTAGAATAATCTTTTTTGGCAATTGGGAAGAGGAAATTGAGCATCATGTTGTTTTTCTCTAGTTTGGTCTAGATAGTCTTGATTCTTTCTTGGTTTGGAGCCTATCCTTAAGCAAACTATTTCTTAGTAATGAGTGGTAGTCTGTATATATTTAGCTTCAGTTACTAAGCTTACACCATCCTATTATATGCTATTAAATGGTCGGTCAGCATTTCAGATGCAACAATAATCACATGTCAGTAGGAAACATGAAAATACTGTTTTGCAAAGGAGAATAATAATGACATTTTCCAGCTGTGCCAGCACTTTCCTGTAAATTATTGAGTTTTATTTTACTTTTTAATATTCCTGAATTAAACATTGTCATATAAACAAATAGCAGCTAATCTTTAGCAATAATAAACACAAAGAAAGAAGAGTTTTTCAAAGTCATCTAGTAAGAAAGTCTAAGTGGTTCTGTTTAAGTAGGTAATTATTTCCTTATATTCAAGGGTATATAATAGATTAAAAAAATATTTACTTATATGTCAAGCTTTTTTTAGCTGTTCCTCTTAGCAAATAAAGATAGTAAAACAGATTTCAGCCAAAGTATGCAAAATTTACTTTTAAAGTTAAAACTGTAGTCTATCTATGAGGAAAAATTGAAAAAAATGTTTTCAATTAGATATGGAGTAAAGTGATATAATATAAATTTGTGCTATTAGTCTGATCGATTATTACCAATGTATCAGGAGAAATGGGCCCATCAAGAAACACTTGTTTTTTGAAGGACAGGGATGTGGTGGTGGTCTTTGAGGAGGGCAGTTTAGTTGAAGGAGTGTATATGTTACCTAAAGTTGGTCCAATATTCTTCAGAATTTATTGTTCAGATGATATTTTGTTAGTATTAGATTTATATGAACTTTTTACCATAACTGAACATATATACCCAGCATAACCAAGTAATAGCAGAAGATGGATTAGTAGCACCATAATTTATCACTCTTTATGTCCAGCTAGAAGACAAAGAGGAATCATGTGAATATCTTATTTTGTGACCAGGAATAGAGCTCTAAAGATATTAATATATGCATCTATTTTGTCCAACTATCTCAATAAAAATGCATCCTGTCTGTTTGAAACATGTAAGTAAATTAGCATTCAGGTAAATTAGTCCCAGATAGCTCAAGTTAACTCAGAAAACATTATACTACAATATGAATATATTTATACATATATTTTGATAATAATTGCTTCAGTAGATCTAAGGTTACCTCTAAAATTGCAATAGACCAGCTGCAATTGATACTCTGTGGTTTTAAGGTTTATTCTGTCTAGAACCTGATGCTATTATGATCAATATCTGGTTTCATGCTCAAATTAAGGTTTTGGAATAGACTCTTGAAGTACTGTTGCTGTGTCAACTTATAAAATGATAGTTTTGGGATCCCTGGGTGGCTCAGCAGTTCAGCACCTGCCTTCAGCCCAGGGCGTGATCCTGGAGTCCTGGGATCAAGTCCCACGTCGGGCTCCCTGCATGGAGCCTGCTTCTCCTTCTGCCTGTGTCTCTAATGAATAAATGAATAAAGTCTTTAAAAAAAAAATAAAACAAAATAAAATGATAGTTTGACAAAGGAAACTATATTCTAATTAACTCAGAGAGCATCAGAATTTAAGAATACTAATTTTACAAAAAATTATTTTGAAATACAGGACTACTAAGCTAAAATGATTTTTTCATAACATAGCAATTATCTATTTACGAATGTAGTTATTCAAAACACTCATGTTTTCTTTTCTCTATACCCAAGCATTTTTATTCATTAAGCATGTACTCCATGATAATACAGATAGCAGTTTTGCTTTCCTTTCATTTCTCCCATTTATGTATGGTATCCATTTTTCTGTTTCCAATCAGAAACATTTGATCAAAAAAATATATATATATATATACATTTGATCATTGTTATCTTCATTAACTTAGAGTGTCAAATCCTTTAGAATTTTTATAGATCTATACTGCTAACATCCACGGGGAGGGGATTAAAAGAACAATAGAATAGAATACATATCCAAATGCTTTTTACTTCAGGCTGATAAAGTCATACATATGTAGTAAATTTTAATTTTAGAGATATAAATGAGCCAGATTTGTGTATATTATGAAAAATAAAAAGCAAAAACAAAAGGTCCCCATATTTTCACTACTGGAGATAGAGACTTTAAACCAAGCAAAATCTCAGTTAAGCAGGTTTTACAGAAGAAAAATCAGAGAGAATTGAGAGTAGCCATACCTATGAGAAGTATCTCTGTGTGATATGCATGACCATTTTCTTAATGTCTTGTTTTCATTTTTGTTATTGTTTTCAATATATCAACATTTTATGAAATGTTACATATGTAGTTATTTTACAGTTTATATCTAAGAAATTCCATTTCTAGAGGCACCTGGGTTGCTCAGTTGATTAAGCCTCCATTTCTTTATTTTGGCTCAGGTCATGATCTCGGGGTCATGAGAAAGAGTTCCGCACAGGGCTCTGCACTCATTGGGGAGGCTGCTTGAGATCCTCTCTCTATCCTTCTCCCTCTGTCCTCCCCCCACTCATGCACACACACTCTCTCAAGTAAATAAATAAAATATTTTTAAAAAGAAAGAAATTCTATTTCTGTTATCCTTGGTATGTTCTACAATCAAAGTATATTGTTTGTTCTTTCTGTTGACTTTCACACATTGCAGGCCTATTTCTTAGATGTTTCCTGATAATAAACTAGGAATTCATATTGATTTCTCTTACTGTGTGGAAACCCTGGGAATAAATAGAGGATGTTTTCATCAAGTGAGGATTTGTGATTGCCCCTAGCCAAAGGCAGAAGTTGATACCAACATGGGTACATTCATACTTTGTGATTATAGGACCCCCTTGCTATTCCATCATTAAACATACACCTCCACCTTCATCATCAAGCATCCCTTTTCTCCTGTGACAACAGACAACTATTCTCAAGTCTTCTATTCAGAGCTGGTTTCATTCAGAACCTTTCATTTTCCTGGTTGTTAACATATTGTTATTCTATATATGTCCTTTAACATCAAACTTTTTCTCTCTTTTGGATCATTTCTCCAGCCACTATCTATCAAACTATAATCTTTCTGTATTCTCACCCATTTGTTTAAAAACATGAAGCAAAATCAATCTCAGCAATAACTTCTTTTCGCCTGATCTTAGCCAAAAGGCTGAGAAACTCAACAATAAATTCTTCTCAAGACCATGTTGTTTACATTCTGTCATTTCATTATTTCTGCTCAACTTAATGCAAATGTATTATAATTGTTTGATACCAATGATTTAGTTTTCTCATTACTCATTCAGTCTTATACTTCTCAGTTTCCTTTACATTAGGGATGACCATGTAAATAACCATAGTCCAATGACATGCAAACAAGAATGATCTGACATCTCCTTAAAGACCAGACTACCAACCATCGACTTTCTACTTTTCTCTTCTTGAAACCTCAGAACCAGCAAAAACTCAAATCCCTCTAGTAGCTACATGTTGAGGTTGTCAGCATGCATGCTACCTGCCCTGGAATATTTATCTCTGCTATTTATAGAGTGGTTGAATTTTCATGAAGTTGATAGAGGGGTTTGTGCACGGCTTATATAAATTCAAATTTCTCATCAAAAGCTCAAATTTTGTGTTCAGTTTGCAGACAAAAATAATAGCTACTTAATCTGGTTTTTAAATACAAATCTACCCATGTATTGATTGATTCACAGTGTGAAATGTAAATGTTCAGTGCAAAGATGTTAAAAAGTTTCCTTTTTTATTGATGGTTATAGAAAATAATACATTATATGTTTTTACACTGACAAGAAGATTTTTTCCCCAATTTTCTAAACACTTTACAAAATATCTCCCTGACAGTTAAGATTTGTTTCTTCAACAAGTCATAAAACTGTATCTCCCCTGAGAAGCTACATAAATGATTTGGCAAATTCAGATTCTGTTTTAGTTTCACTCATATGTATTCCTTGAATAAGTGAAATTGTATTGTCCTTAAACTAGTAGAGTTCCTTAGGAGATACATAAATAGAATAATAGTTTTTTAAACAATACAGGTCTTAATATATTAAAATTATCTCATTTGTGTTCATTGTTATGTCTTTACATGTGTATAATGACCCTTTATTGAACATTTTACTAAATCTTAGTCACTATACTATACTTCAGACATAATTATAGGGATGCCTGTGTGGCTCAGTTGGTTGGTTAAGCATATGAATTTTGATTTTGGCTCAGGTCATGAACTCAGGGTTATGAGATTGAGCCCCATGTCAGCTTTGTGCTGGGCATGGAGCTTGCTTAAGATTCTGTCTCCCTGGGATCCCTGGGTGGCGCAGCGGTTTGGCGTCTGCCTTTGGCCCAGGGCGCGATCCGGAAGACCCGGGATCGAATCCCACATCGGGTTCCCGGTGCATGGAGCCTGCTTCTCCCTCTGCCTCTGTCTCTGCCTCTCTCACTCTCTCTCTCTGTGTGACTATCATAAATAAATAAAAAATTGAAAAAAAATTAAAAAAAAAAAAGATTCTCTCTCCCTCTCCCTTTGTCCCTCCCCCTCATCGCCGTGAATGCACTCTCTGCCTCAAAAAAAAAAAAAAAAATATATATATATATATATATATATATATATATATATATATGAAAAAGATGGCCCCTATTTACATGGGTTCTGAAAATCAGGGGTCACAACTTGTTGCTATTGTTTGCATATTTTGTTTATTTGTATTATCCAGATTGAGTTTCTTCATTCATTTTTACTTCTTTCAGGAATCTTCCTGCAGTGTGGTATAAGACTCTTCATCTCAGCTCAGGTCTTAATCTCGTAGTGGTGAGTTCAAGCCCTACATTAGACTCCATCCTGGGTGTATAGCATATGTTAAAAAAAATGACAGTAATTATTTTAAAGTAACTGAGAAGATACAATGAAGAGCTAACTAATGACAGGGATGATCAGATTTGTACTGAAAGAAAAACCTACACTAGCTTAATGTATAGAAAGGCTTTGGTATGGCAAAAAGTGGATGTGCTATGACACTTATAATATGACTTTTATAACTATTATAGTAATGAAGATAGAAGTGATTAGATAAACTAAAAAATAGGGGATAAAGATGTAGAAAATAATTAATTGGGATACGGTTAGGAGTAAAATTTACAGGACATTAAGGTAACTACATACAAGAGAGAAAAGAGTGAAATGTCACAGAAGATTCTATTTCTTGTTTGTGCAATTGGATATATGTATGCCTCTCCCATGCATTCAAATAGAGAAAACTTTCTAACTCAGGGAACAATCACAAGTTTGGGTTAGGCATGTTGAATGGGAATTGCCTGTGAGATATACCACTTAGAAGGGAAGATTCGAGTCAACAGCTGGAAACATGAATTTGTTCTGAAGATGAAAAGTTATGTTTAAAAAGACAAATGTAGGTGTTGCCAACATCCATGGTGGTGATCAAAAGCATGTGTGTACAAAGCAATACATAGAGAGGATGTGGGGAGCAAAAAAAAGTAAGACATCAGATTGAAGTCAAGTATACAATTTAGGGAATCTAAGGGAGACAGAGAGAAGTTGACATAGTCAAAGGAGACCAAGAGACTATGGCTTCAAAGAAGCCAAAGAGAGAACTCTCAAGGGAGAGGTTGTGTTAAGTAGTATGAAATGTTGTTGAGATAGTAAATCTCATGGACTAGCATATGTACATTAAAAGTAGGTGCACATAGGTCATTAAAGATCTTGTGAATAAAATATTTTTTTGAAATGATGTGTTTACTGGATGGGGAAGGATTAAGGAATGAATGGCAAGTATGGGAGTAAAGACAGCTTAATCAGCTTTCTTTAGAAGTCTGTCTATCAATAGTACAAAGAAAGATAAGAAGATAGAAGAATATAAGGTATCAAGTATGGAGTAAGAATTTCTTTTTCCAAGATGACAGGGATTTAAACATATTTAAATGCCACAGGGTGAAGATAAATGTAAATATTCATTCATTTAATCAGTAATTAAGGATCACCTACTATATTCCAAACACTATTCTAGGCACCTGGGATACAGCAGTAAACAGACACTCCTGCCATCATGAGGCTTATCATCCAGCAGGAGAGAAATAATAAAGAAGTGGATAATCAGTTATATAATGTTGGAGAGGATGCGGAGAAAAGGGAACCCTCTTACACTGTTGGTGGGAATGTGAACTGGTGCAGCCACTCTGGAAAACTGTGTGGAGGTTCCTCAAAGAGTTAAAAATAGACCTGCCCTATGACCCAGCAATTGCACTGTTGGGGATTTACCCCAAAGATTCAGATGCAATGAAACGTCGGGACACCTGCACCCCAATGTTTCTATCAGCAATGGCCACAATAGCCAAACTGTGGAAGGAGCCTCGGTGTCCATCGAAAGATGAATGGATAAAGAAGATGTGGTTTATGTATACAATGGAATATTACTCAGCAATTAGAAACGACAAATACCCACCATTTGCTTCAACGTGGATGGAACTGGAGGGTATTATGCTGAGTGAAATAAGTCAATCGGAGAAGGACAGACAGTGTCTGTTCTCATTCATTTGGGGAATATGAATAATAGTGAAAGGGAATATAAAGGAAGGGAAAAGAAATGTTGGGAAATATCAGGAAGGGAGACAGAACATAAAGACTCCTAACTCGGGGAAACGAACTAGGGGTGGTGGAAGGGGAGGAGGGCGGGTGTTGCAGGGGAATGTGTGACGGGCACTGAGGTGGACACTTGACGGGATGAGCACTGGGTGTTTTTCTGTATGTTGGTAAATGAACACCAATAAAAATTAATTAAAAAAAATAAATAAATAATTTTCTCAAAATGGTGGGGGATGTTTGTTTCCAAAACATAAGTAACAACAACAAAGAAGTCTTTAGAGAGGAAGAGCACACTTACTAACACTGTAATAGGAGTGGAAGAGAAAAGGATACACACAGATACAGGTGGGATTAAGGACTATAACAAGAAGTCATGATCCATTGTTCAATTCATGAATCTGAGCCAGTTTTCAGATGTGGAAACCCTTCACTGAAGAAGTGACTCAGCCTGCGTCCCCCCCCCCCCAAAAAAAAAGAGGATCTTGCCAAATCACAGTAAGTAAAAATTCATAGTACTGTAAGCTTCTCTGTCTAGTAGGATCAAGTGGTATACTTATTTCGGGTAAAAAGTAAAAAAAAAAAAAAAAAGATGTTGGCCATATTTATACTTTAATCAATTTGCTCAGGGTGTAGTGATAAATACTAATTTGTAACTGTGTGTTTAAAAGTGTGATATCGGGATGCCTGGGTGGCTCTGCAGTTAGGCATCTGCCTTCAGCTCCAGGGTAATCTTGGAGATCCAGGATGGAGTCCCGCATTGGGCCCCTTGCATGGAGCCTGTTTCTCCCACTGCCTACGTCTCTTTCTCTCTCTCTCTCTCTGTCTCTCTGTCTCTGTCTCTCTCTGTCTCTCATGAATAAATAAATAAATAAAATCTTTTAAAAAATTTTAAAAATAAAAAGTGTGATATCCTAGAATTCCAAATGTACTTGGAATTAGCCAGGAACCCTTCACAAAGGGTTTGCCATTTGGTATGGGTTTTAAAGAATAGGTATGAGTTCACTAACAGAATATGAGATGAGGTAAAATCTCTATAATGTGTGGGTGACATTTTGAATTTACTTCTGGAGATAGTCTATTTCTGGAAATATTATTTTAGTTTTCAATAGGCCCCAGATAAATTTTGAATAAGAAGAAAAAAACTGTAGTATACTTTACGAACACAGAAACTTTTCAAGATTTCTGAGTCCTAGTCTCAGGTCTATTACTCTATTATATACATGATATCTCTTCAGCACACTTCTTTTTCAAAAGTAGTTGTTTGTTCTCACCCAAGGGTATTGATGAAAAGTGCTATTTATGTGCAAAACAAAGAGCCAGCATTATATAAAATATATTTTTCACAAACTACAAAAGGTAAACCAGATTACGTAGTTTAATCATTAAAAAATAGTGTTCCTTCTTTCCATCATTGAGTTATAGGAGAAAGCACTGGGAAGATTCTGTGCAAAATCTGAGGAAATATCACTGTACAATGTTGTCAATACATCTTCATATCCTCTATTCTGCAAACGTTCAACTACTAACACAGTCTAAGTAAAAGTAGGCCCCATTGTATTTTTCCACTCATCATGAGTCAGTGCATTTCCAAATATATTATTCTAAGTTTATAAATTTGGATTCTAGCTCCAATTAAAGTTTTGAATCTTCACTAACCAAATCACCATAATAAATTATCCTGCCCATATTCTCCTCTTTGGTGGGTGATAGGCACCTTGCATCTACATGTAGGATAGTCTCCAATTCTATTAAAGAATCTCTTGAAACAAAAGTAAAACAACATATAGGAAAAACCAACTATTATATTTAACATAGAGGACAAATTGGTCCTAACTTTTACAAAAGTTTCACCAACACAAAATGTAGTAATATTTTACTGATAGTTTTACTTAAATTTTTACTTTATTCTATTCATATATTATGTTTAATTTATTTCTAATTTTAATTATAATTTATATCATATTTACCACTAATAGCATCTGAATATATATGAATATTTAGAATATAAATATATATACATGTGTGTATATGTGTGTACATATCTGGATATTAAAATAAAAAGCTCATTGAAAACAATACAAAAAATAAATAACTGGAGTGGTTTCTTTTTCTTTTTTTAAGATTTTTTATTTTTATTTATAGAGACACACAGAGAGAGGGGCAGAGACACAGGCAGAGGGAGAAGCAGGCTCCATGCAGGGAGCCCGACGTGGGACTCGATCCCGGGTCTCCGAGACCACGCCCGGTACTGAAGGCGGCGCTAAACGGCTGAGCCACCCAGGCTGCCCCCGGAGTGGTGTCTAAATATGATTTATTTCTTTGTTTTCTTGATGCTAATATTAAAAAGGGAATGGCCCAGACTTAGATGGATTTCACTGAAAAACATTCTGTGTCCTGAAGAGAAGTAAATTTCACTTTTGGCAACAAATTCCAGAAAGGATTTATTACACACATCCTTATAAAAAGGTAGCTATGACACAACCCTATTAAAATCTCAGTAAACTATTTGTAGATATTGACAACCTGAATCTGAAATGTACCTGGAAAGGTGAAAACCTAGAATAGACAGTACAAATATTAAAGGTGAAAAAGGTGAGAACTTGTGCTATCTGATTTCAAGACTTATTATAAAGCTACAGTAATCACACAGCATGGTATTGGCAAAAGAATAGTATATAGATCAATGAGACAGAACAGAAAGCCTAGAAATATATCCACACAAATATAGTCAACTGCTTTTTGACAAAGCGTACTCAATAGAGAAAGTATAGTCTTTTCAACAAATAGTGCTGGAACAATTGGATGACCATATGCAAAAAAAATAAGCCTAGTTACAGACCTCCTATCTTCCATGAATAGTACTCAAAACAGGTCCATATCTAAGTGTGATATGTAAAATAATAACACTTCAAGGAGAAGATGCATGTGAACTTGGGATGGGCAATGAGTTTTTAGATTTAACACAAAAAACATGTGACATAAAAGAAAAAAAATATTTGGAAGGGATTAAAGTTAAAAAATCTCTGCTCTCTGAAAGACCCCCTTAAGAGAATGAAAAGACAAGGCACAGACTGAAAGGCAACACTGTCCAAACACATCTGACAAAGTACTTGTACCAGAAACATACAAATAGCACTTAAAACTCAATAGTAAAAAAACAAACAACCCAACTGAAAAATGGGCCAAACATCCAGATAGGCATTTCGCCAGAGAAGATACATGGATTGCAGACAGTACATGAAAAGATATTCTATTTCATTTGTCATAGGGAATGACACCACCGAGGTACCGCTACACACCCATTAGAAAACCCAAAAACTGAAAGTACCAATTGCTGGTGAGATGGAGAGGAACAGTAATTATCAGGCATTACTGGTGGGAAGGCAGGCTTGTACAGGAACTTGGGAAGAATTTGGTGGTTCCCTACAAAACTAACCTCAGTCTCGGCATATCATGTCCTAAGCAGTTGCCCAACTGGTTGAAAAACATAGGTCTACAAAAAACCATGTGCAAATGTTTATGATAATTTCATAATTGCCAAAAAACTGGAAGTAATCAATATGTCTTTCCATAGGCTAAGGAATGATCAAATGCTAATATAACCATTATGCAACACTCTTCAGCAATAAAAAGTAGTAAGTCGATCTGAAAAGGCTACATGATTATATGATATGGTACCCTGCAAAGGCTAAACCATAGGGACGGTAAACACATCAGTGACTGCAAGAGTTTGAGGCATTAGGGAGGATAGCACAGTCAATAAAACTTGGAAGTTCTGTAAAATGATGAAAGTATTCTGTAGGCTGCTGTAATGATGTGTATACATGACAGTGTACATTTGACAAAACTCCTAGAACTTTAGGGGAAAAAAGAGAGAATGAGCCCTACTGTATGCAAACAATAACATTAAGAAAAAGACATTTAGGAAAGTAGAGAATCCCATGACAGATTGCAGAATGTGTCAAAACGGTCTTACTGGGTTTAAAAGTGTAGGACACAATCTCACGGAAACGGGGAGGGAGAGAAAGCTGCTCACTGAAGGTCTCGAACGAGTGGAATCTGTAAGACTAAATGCAAAAGAAACCTTGCCTAAGCACAGTAGCATGGGTCATAAAGTTATTTCTCCTGATGAGGACAGGCTGACACTCGTGGTGCTGCTGTATATGTATATGTGTGCTGGAGCCTAGCAGCAAAGTCAATGGCCCACAGATAGTGACAACCAGGTCTCCTGACGTTGGAATGACATGTTAACAGGTAAGCAAGGGAGGCCAGGTGTGTGGCAGCAATACATCGTTTTCACAGTTTTAAAAGGTTAAAAAAAAAAAAAAAACAGTAGCAGAAGCATGAAGCTGTGTGGCCCATACCATCTATAAAATTTGTTATCTGGCTTTTAACAGAAAACATTTGTGAACTCCTGCCCTGAAGACTTGGTTTCATTTTTCTTATGTTATGAAATTATGACAGTTCTGCCTGTGAAGACAGAATTGTGATTTCAGAGAAATTAAAAATAAAACTGGATAAATCTGAAAGTGACAAATTTGTGAGGATCGTACCTTAGACTACAGCAACCTTGGAAACATACTAACGACAAAGAAAGCCTTGATTAAATGAGGAGAAATCACACTCAAGAGTTTAGAAATGGTCCATTTGGGTGGACACCAGAAGAATGATCGCAAGAAGTTCTAGACATTTCCCTGAAGATGTTCTATAGATATAAATGGATGTAAAAAAAAAAAGTCATAATTTGATTCAGATAAAAGTTCCATAGTGAGTCTTGAAACATCTTTCTGGGAAAACTCCAGAGGTTAAGATGGTTCTTTCATTTCCTCTTTGTACAGAGTCCCTCACTATCACTATGCGTCCTTTCTGTGGGCAAGTTGTCCAGCGAGGGCAGTAGGGACGGGCAAGAGAGAGGTCGTGCCATGAGCTTCTCTGCATGGGGTCCCCGGTTGTGAGGCTGTCACTGGGCCCTGCTGACCCTTCTCTGTACCTGGTCATTTTCAACTCTGCTTTGGGTTTGGTTGTGTCATGGTTTGCTGTTTTATTTCACATTTTAATTTAATTGGAAAGTCTTTTTACTAATAAAATATTTTAGGCTCTTCTAATTTATAAACATTGTGTTGAGGTAAAATGATCTACTGTCCTTCTTTTTGACCTGTCTTGATTGTTTGACCTTTCCCTCAAATGTTTACTTTGTATTTTGGGGGGACTTTTTATTTTTTTTACTTTTTAAAGATTTTATTTATTTATTGGAGACATGCAGAGAGAGGTAGAGACATAGGCAGAGGGAGAAGCAGGCTCCTCACTAAACAAGGAACCCGATGTAGGACTCGATCCCAGGACCCCAGGATCACGACCTGAGCTGAAGGCAGGTGCTCAGCCACTGAGCCACCCAGGAGTTGGGGGACTTTTTAAACCTGTAAACTAAGAATTACCCTTGATAACTTTTTTCACGTGTTTTCAAGTATTATTGTGATTTTTAAAATACAGGAATAAAAAAATCATCTAAATTTTCAAACATGAAAAGGATGCAGTAAAGCAAGAAATGCACCTCAGATCTTTCTAAGATGTTAATATAGTTAAAAGATTCAAGGAAACATTTGTAATCAATAATTTGCTGCTCATTCAAAAAAATCTATGAGGGAAAAGAAATTCAGGGGCATTACCACATATATTACAGATTGTTAATATATGCCTACCCAAAGCCATGAGCATATTTCTCCCAAAATGTATTTTTACTTGTTTTAATTTTTACATTTACATTGATGATTTCATTATCTTACACATTTAGAAATTAAGTTTCTTAAATTCTTCACATATACCATGTGAAGAAATAAAAAAATCATCTTTCTATGTGGATATCTAATTAACCCATTACCACTTATCACTTAGAATCATTTATTAAAAATTCCATCTTTCTGCCAGCAGACTATGATGTCTTCTTTGAAAAATCAGAGGACTGTGTTTGGTCTCTTTATAATGTTCTTTTGCTCTTTCTGGCATTCTTTGCACTATTTCCATATATTCAAAAATACTATAGCTTTATCATAAGTGGTGAAATATTGTAAGCTTTTCAAGTTTATTCTTCTTTCTCAAGATTGTCTGTTTTTTTTTAGAATAAAGTTGTTTAAAAAAAATAGAATAAGGTTGTTAATTACCAAAAACCCTCTGGATTTTAATTTAAATTGCTTCAGATCTACAAATGTATTTGGAAGACCTCTTGTCTATTTATGTAGCAGTGAGAACAAGCAAATGGTAACAAAAATCAATACCTGGATGAGTCTTGCCAACCCAGTGAGGAATGAAACCAACCAAAGAGGAAAGAGTGAAAGCTCTCCATGTATATGAAGTTCAATAACAGGCAAAAGTTCATCTTTGGTGTTATATATCAGGGCAGTGGTGACTTTTAGAGAGGGCAGGTGGAGATACCATTTCTCGATTTCTGGTGACAGCACTACTAAAATTTACTGTAAGGCCTGCTAGTTTGTGATGATTTAATGAGATATTTTAACGTGTAAATTTCAAAAATAATAGTAATTTAAGACATTGTCAAACAACCCTGATGAAATGGAAAATGCTCTTGTTGACACCTTCTAAAGGATGTAGGTATAAGATTAAGATTAAAATCTGGTTTTCTTTCAGTGAGCTTTTAAAATGGCTTTTACAAAGAAAATCATTAAAAAAAAATACCATGTATTTTAAGGTATTGAAAATTATCTAAGGCTTTGGGACCACATGTGTCTAATACAACTAGAAGAATAACAGAAATAAAATATGAAGATATTTCACTGTTCCTGGCTATCATCTTGTTTGGCTCAGTTTTGGAGTCTCTTGGACATCCCTGAGCTGTAGAGGAAATGATTTTTGCATGTTTCCAACACACTTGAGTAATGTAGATTCCAAACCTAGAAATGAGTTTAAACTCCCAGGGGTTTGAGTTCCATTTACAGTTGGCAAAAATGTGCCTTTCAAAAAAAAAAAAAAAAAAAGGCACTGTGGGGGGAAAAAAGCAAATTCCTACTACCTGAGCTGTTGAAAAATGTGATAACTGCTCTTTTGAAAGATCTTGAGCCTACATAAACCACCTGCTGTGCTGCTCAGCAGCGCCATGAGAAATGGGGGAAAAAGAACATAGAGGATCCGAGGAGTGCTGAAGGCTTCAAACTCTCTGCAAACTGAAATCTGGATAAGAAGGAAGGAAGATAATATCCGAGATAAAACATTTTGCTTTCATAAGGTCTAATTCCCAGTTCCAAATTACCTTCTAATTTATTTAAAAGTTCAAAATTATCCCCTCTGTTCTTGGTTGGTTAATAACTTTAGGTAACAGACACTATGTCTAAGTAGAATGATAGACCTGTGAAAATAGATTTTAAAAACTTGAGAAGTGGAAAATGAATATTCTTCTGTTTTCAGGATTGATCGTTCTGGAACAAGTCTAGGAGATAATATCCAAGTCACCAGAATGACCAAACCCTAGCTACCTGGACCCCAAAGACCTGCTTCTGATGAGGTAGCAGTTGTCACTAGCCAGCATGAAGCCAAAAGTACTGGCTCTGGCTAGGCTAAGTTGTATCAATTAAAACATAAAACACAGGTTATCAACTCTGAGTACCCCTAGGTAAGCATCAAATATATATTCTTTATTTTTTAAAATTTAATATTATATGCCTTTAATCTGGAAAATATGGATATTTTTATTAAATAAAATATTCTTTGAATTTACATGAATAAAATTAAGTAAAGTGTTTTGTAGAACACAAGAAAGTTTTCTCCTCTTTTTTCTATGCTATGTGAAGAACTATTGAAAACAGGATTGAGCATTTTCTAGAGAAAAGCAGCTGGTTTCCAGAACTCTACTTATTTCTGTCATTTGTTCTGTGGACTGTTTCCAAATGGTGCACTGGACTTCAAAATGAATATTGAGAACCAGAAGGAAGAGAATGAAGTTTACATTAGCTTCTCATTTGCTGGTTAGGTAGAAGGAGGCAATGTTGAATGAACTAGTGTTAAGCTGCCTTGTAGTTTGGTGCAATTGTTCTTGAATGTCTAATATTTAATTGTTTGTCTAATAATAGTGATTTGTAAAATCACTATTATTAGATAATAGTAGTAAAAATTTATTTACATAATTTTTACATAAAAATTATGAAAATATTCTTTTGATTATGTCAATGGGAAAACATTACATATAATTGTTATTCATTGAATAAAAAAGTATTGAAATAAAAAGGTATTTATGATAATAAATATATTTAAAGTGTTAAAAAATGAAAAAGGTCCTATTATTTAGGATCCTTATAAACAGGAATGGAGTCCTCAACAGAGCCTTCAGGAGTTTCTATTACATTCCTTTGGACAATTATGCCATAATAACTTGGTTGCAGGGATGTTGTTTTGCCACAACAATAGCAGTGGACTTTCTTTCCAGAGGTAATGAAGGTATCACCCAGCCTTAGGACACAATTTACCTTCGGCCTACAGTTGTATATTGTTAGTATCAGATTTGAAATAAAACGAAGTGCCAATTGGTATAGTTAGACTTAGATTGTTTCAATAACCATGTTTACTGGGAAAACTCATTCAGCCTCTCCAGGCTTGTTTTGCCCCTTACCTATGTGAAATGAAATGATCTGTAAGATCCCTTGTAAATCTAAAAATTCTGATTATATTATTCAGTTCTTCATGAAACTATTCCTAACAATGAATGTTCATTGAGGGCTTCCCAGAAGGCCTTTCCAGAAAATTCTGATTATATTATTCAGTTCTTCATGAAACTATTCCTAACAATGAATGTTCTGAGGCCTTCCCAGAAGCATACACCATGATTAAGAATTGAACTTGCAAGACTTTTTCTGGGGTGTATATTCCCATGAGTTGAAATGGAAAGGGGAGAAGAGACTGGAGAGCTGTCAGACCAAGATACTGGTCTGACCTGCGTGCAGGAGAGAGGGCTTGCAGATGGGAATGCAGTTCTAGAAAAGTCTTGCCAAAGCCAGTGGAGAGTCCTTGTCAATGTTTCCTATCAGAGTGCCGTGTCCTAGAAGTATATGTCTTAGTATCCCTGAGGTGCGCAATGGTTGGCTGGGAGCCTTGACCTGCAAGCAGTGATGGATTCCAGAACACACCAACTGTACCCTTAAGTGTACTCTTCATAGCAAAGAGTATCAGAGGCATGTTTTCATTGCTGCCATAATTGCTTTGAGTGCCCTGTAGTTAAAAAACAATTACAACCTAAATATACTAATAAATGTATAAAGAAATTGAATAAATGCAATATAGATATTGCTCTATATTCATTGTAAATTAGTTTTTAGTGACTTCTAGATGATGTGAAACACAATAGTCCTCCTCTTTACGCCAGTGCTCATTTAGGTGAAAATGGTACATAAGACTACATACTAATTGCAAGTAAGTAAAATTTTAAACCTTTTTGATTAACCTTCAGTAAACACTGAGTGACTAGACAAGAAAATTTTCTGATACGTGTTCCCAGGTTATGAATTCCTAGTTAGATGTTTGTATATTTTATTTTAAAATATGGTGTCCTTGATATATAAAGGTTTCACCTCAATTATGCTATTTGGTTTGATTGGCCGGTTGCTGGCAAATCCTTGGATGCTCTTCATTAAAACGGTTGTCATAGTCTACTTCAATAAATATGTGATGTTATATTGTCCAAACTAATTTACTTGAATGATTTGGGTAAAAATGAGTTTAATTATGAAGATGAGATCTTTTTATTAAGCAATGTCATAACTAGAACTTAATGCAATACTTTTTCTATTAATTTTGACAAGTTTTCTAAATGCCAGCTCATGGACTTGTAACTATTGCTCCAATATCTTTGAGGACATTTTGTATTACTTTGCTCGTTAAGCAGCTACCAAAAAAGTGATTTGACCTAGGTCAAACACTAATTGGGACTGCTGTCTGTATGTGGATAAACCTGCCTTTGGAACAGCCACAGCTATAATAAAATATAGTGGTTTTTTTTTTTTTACCATATTTTTCCAGAAAAATTATTGTCCCTTGGAATAATCTAACAATGATATATACTTATTGAATAACAAACTACTAATTTTATTTTTGATTTTAATGAACTTGTCTGTCTAGGTAGATTGTGGTGTTGCTAAGGACTTTGTCTTATATGTCATTGTATGGATATATATATAGTTAGCCCTGAAGCAACATGGGTCTGAACTATGTGGGTCTACTTATATGTGGGGTTTTTTTTCTATACAGTACTGTAAATATATTCTCTCTTCCTTATAATTTTCTTAAAAATGTTTCCTCTTCTGTAGCTTACTTTAAGAACACAGTGTATAAAATATATTATTATTATAGATATAATAATATATATTATTATTATTATTATATTATTAATCAACAGTTTATGTTATCAGTAAGGCTTCAGCAGTAGGCTATTGGTAGTTAAGGTTTTGGGGAGTGAAAAGGTATGTATGGATTTTTGATCCTGTTGTAGAGAGTTGGTGCCCCTATCCTCGTGTTGCT
The DNA here is from genome assembly GCF_048418805.1 of Vulpes vulpes. Lineage (NCBI taxonomy): Eukaryota > Metazoa > Chordata > Mammalia > Carnivora > Canidae > Vulpes > Vulpes vulpes. The sequence continues at coordinate 52,562,639 of NC_132784.1, read as the reverse complement.
CTAGGGTTGACTATAATATGGATGATACCACTTTTTCTATGGTTTTTTCTTTTTTTTTTAAAGATTTTATTTATTTATTCATGAGAAAGAGAGAGGCAGAGACACAGGCAGAGAAGCAGGCTCCATGTAGGGAGCCTGATGTGGGACTCGATCCCAGGACTCCAGGATCACACCCTGGGATGAAGGTGGTGCTAAACCACTGAGCAACCCGGGCTGCCCTTTTTTCTTCCTTCCTTCCTTCCTTCCTTCCTTCCTTCCTTCCTTCCTTCCTTCCTCCCTCCCTCTCTCTCTCTCTCTCTTTCTTTCTTTCTTTCTTTCTTTCTTTCTTCTTTCTTTTCTTTCTCTTTCTTTCTTCCTTTTTTCTTTCTTTCTTTCTTTCTTTCTTTCTTTCTTTCTTTCTTTCTTTCTTCTTCTTCTTTTCTTCTTATTTCTTCTTCTTCCTTCTTCTTCTTTCTTCTTCTTCTTCTTCTTCTTCTTCTTCTTCTTCTTCTTCCTTTTCTTCTCAGAATTGCTTCCATTGACTACCACCCAAAGAAGAATTTGAAGATTTAAAAAACATTAAACTACAATTTCAAATTATTTTTCTATGGTGTCTAATGAGACTTTTGTACACATTTAATAATTTGAATAACTTAGCTTTTTCAAGGCACTTTTATAAATGCTGTAATCAAATTTTTGTGTTTTTTTTTTGAACCAAGCTTTTCTGAAGAGCTTCTCATAATCACTGTTTTCCCCCATTTTCACATATTCATTGACCTATGCAAATTGGCCATCATCTCTCTAACAAACTGCTTCCACTAAGCTGAAAACTTTCTTAATAAACGTAAAGCCTATAGTCAACATATTAGCAAGGGTTCTCCAGGGACACAGAACACTTATTTATTATGAGGACTTAGCTTCCATGATTATGGAGGCCAAGAAGTCCCATAGTTGGTTGTCTGCAAGCTGAGAACCCAAGAGAGTTGGTAGTATAGTCCAGTCAGAGTCTGAGAACTAGGGGAGCTGATGGTGTACATCTCAGTTCAAGGGCAAGAAACCAAGGTCCCAGCTCCCGCATTCACACAGGATGCAAAATGAGGCCAACTCCTTCCTCTGCCTTTTTGTTTTATTCAGGCCCTTGGATGAGTTGGATGAAGTCCATCCACATCAGGGAAGTCAATCTACTTTACAGAGTCTAGGGATGCAAATGCTAATGTTTTCCAGAGATACCCTTGCACAGACATACAGAAACAATGTTTTACCAGCTATCTGGACACTCTTTGGTCCAGTCTAGTTGACATAGAAAATTAACCACTGTGGTTGTTTTTCAGTCTTCTTCTAAATAAATGGTAGAATAGTGTATGCTCATGTTAACTATATCCTCTTTCTCTTTTTATTAAAAAAATTAAATTTAGAGAAATGTTTAAAAAACTGTATGAAATGTTGAAAATGTTGAAAAGCTGTATGTCTTTCACTCAGATTTATTAATTCTTAATTTTTGACACATTTTCTTCATTTGCCTGATTCAGTTTTATTTAATTGATTGATTTTTTTATTGTTCTTGTCATTGAATGATGTGAAACATTATCAGGCTTTACTCAGAATATGCATGTTGGGCCTCCTTGATTATTGCTTTGGGCTATTTTTCAGTGTGGCTCTAAGTGAACCCACCAGGAACATTGGTGGCTGCATTCAGGCGTATTTGCAGATATATATCTTTGAGTCTCCAGCCAAGACCTATCCACCAGATTTCAAATCCATGGGCCATTCTCAACAAGCTCAACACGTCCAAGATGGTATCTGCACTTTGTTCCTAGGCCTGGTCTATTCCAGTCTTCCTTCTCTCAGTTGTCTCATGTGAGTTCATCCTGTCACATCAGCTTTCTCTCTGTTCTCCTCAAATCCAATCTACCCTTGAGTCATGTTGTTTTTACTATATTTCTCCACTTTCCAGGAAAGCTGATTTACCTCAAGTAGTGGAAATGATGTTTCATTCCAGAGATGAAGCCCCCTGAGTCTGACATCAGCACACTGACCACTGCCTCAAAACAAGCCTACAGAAATCAGGCTGCTTGTTGATAGGTCTGTATCCTCTGGTGGTGGCTGACCTGGCTGTATAAGGAGATGGTGTCTGCTTAGTTCATGAATGACAGGAAACCAAAAGATCATAACTTGAGCTGCCTTCTTTTCCTTACTTTTCCATGGTCAAATTTTCTCCTATTTGGACTGAACTCCCCTGGAATTTTAAAATGCACTGTGAGTCACCTTTGAAAGCTGCTCAGCAAGCCACATCTCATGGAAGCTTTTAGTCCATGTTGGGAAGAGGGAAAGAGTCAGGGTGTGTTGGTCACTATCCAGAACATCAGCTAGTTGGAGGAGGTCCTGCACCATGGACCAGGTGATCAGCAACTGTTATCTGTACTGCTGTTGCAAATGCTTTTCTAAAAATGTACTCTAATTATGACAAAAACTCTGCTGTAATACCCATCGCTCTTCGATCAAAAATTTAAATATCCATGTAGCTTGTACTGGTTGACAAATGCCACACCCTATCCAGTGCTTGCTCATACCACAGACAGCTGCCTTCCTTATGCCCCCTGAACTGTTGTCCAGTTCTTTTTTTTAATTTTTATTTTATTTTATTTTATTTTATTTTATTTTATTTTATTTTATTTTATTTTATTTTATTTTTGTTGTCCAGTTCTTGAATTCCCTTTCATCTGTCGCTTCCTGAAACAGTTCACTTCCTATTTGCCTGGTTACCTCCTGTTCCTCTTCCTACCCATCATCACTTTTTCAGAGAAATTTCCCTCTAAACTTTCTTGCCTTGAGTCCAAAGTATCTCACGATATGGTATTATAACATAGTATAACCATCTGGGATATTATTTTCAGAGTTTAAATTTTATATTTATTTGTCACAGTCTCTGACTGCTTGTTTTCTCCACTGATACATATTCATACCTAAGAAGCCAAATGCATCTATTAACTCCTCTGTTTAATTCAACATGGTCACATCACTGACCAGCATAGTGCTAGAGTTCAGTGTTTTTGAACAATAACTAAAATTCCCAATTTCAAGATTAAAAACAGAGATAAGACATTTGACACTTCCTGGGGAAAAGAAATCGTAAGAGTAAATATCTTCCTTATAACTACATATCTAAACCATCAAATAAATAAAAATATATTTAATATGATTTTGCTATATTTTTCCAATGCCATGAAAGGCAATAATATTGGGATCTAAATATGACAATGATTAAGCCACTGAAGTAATTCCAGTAATCCCTGCTCTCAGTTTAGAGCAGGATAAGCAATATATTTTGATTTCTTCTCTTTCAGAGTGAATGTATCCAGCTAAGGATTTTAATTGAAGCTGGTGGTAGGTCAAAAAACATGAACAAAATAAAAGTGTTCTTTTCCTGTGACTTCAGAAAGAAAATATCAGACTGCAGAGGTGATTTTTAATGAAACTATTATAAAGAGTTGGTTGTTGTCATTGATTTTTCCTAGCAAAATACCAATATATGAGCTGGTATAATTTGAAGCAATTGTGCTGTATTGTATTCCCCATAAGAGCTTTCTCTCTATCTAAATAGAAATTGAGTCTCAACAAGAAAATAATCTTTGAACAAATCATATTTGGAAATATATTCAAAAGAATAAAATTGATAATATTTTGGACTTAATGTAGTTCATCTTGCTTTTCAGTACTACTTTATATGCCTTTCCATATTTATAGCTATATTTTCTCCCCCAAAATTGGCATTTAACTCACTTGAAATAACAATATATTGAAAAGTAAACCTTTTTTTAAAAAAAGTATGCTTCTCTCAGACAACTCTAAACATTTGGAAAAATTCATGACTGTCCTCTGAAACAAATACAATAAAGAATAAATGTGTTAACTGTATTTCATATGGTTAAATATTATGTGTTTGGAATTCACATTTAGCTTTTGCTAGAATCAGAATAGGTTTCCACTACTTAAAAGAGGCATTTCCTGATCTCTTTCACTTGCTTCTTTTTTTTTTTTTTTTAAAGATTTGATTTATCTACTCATGAGAGACACACATACACACACACAGAGAGGCAGAGACACAGGCAGAGGGAGAAGCAGGCCTGATGGGACTCCATCTGGGGACTCCAGGATCACACCCCAGGCTGAAGGCAGGCGCTAAACCACTGAGCCACCCAGGGATCCCAAGAAATATTTTTGTATGCTCCAGTGTTTGTCAAACTTCAAAAATATTTTTGAAATTAGTTATTTTTGCAGAAATACCTTATTTTGTGGAGTACAGCATTAACACTATGACTAGTACAGGAATTGTGGGTAAATGTAACTATCTCTAATATATTTTACTCTTTAAAATCAGGGTGACATGGGCTATCCTTTCTCATTTTGTCTGTCAGAAATTTTATTAAATTAGAAGCAAAGAAGTATACTGCTTTAGTCTCACTTTTTGTTTAAGCATATCACATTTAGAAATGACAAGGAATCAGAATTACAATTTTTTGAGATATGGATACAGAGCATACCCACACATATACAAGTGCCAGTGCATAGAACACTGAGTGGCTCTGTTAACATGCTCTTTCATACTGTGGGACCACAGTGATCACCACTATCACTGATGTGATATGCATATGAAAGCATTTAGGACTTTTAGTACATATTATCAAAAGAGAGTCTTGCATTTATCTAAAGATGTTGTAAATGATGAAAACTTAAACGATGCTTATCCAGCTATCTTTTCTATAATTTTCCAAATACAAATGTTTTTGTACTATGGAAATCTTTTTATAAAAATATAATTTTAGTATATTTTCATTCATTGAAATGTTCTTCAGAATACATTTTCATTAATAATTTTTTTTTCTTCCCTTCCTTTCATGCACTATTGTCTATTCCCTTGCTATTTTGCTAGGGTATTAAGTGCAGAAGTGGCCTCAGAGCAGCATATGTGTGCCGTGATCTTTATCCCAGTAGGGGGACAGAGTTCTGCCCTCTAAGTTGGAGGGTTTGATGGGATGGTCACTTGCAGCTCTTCCGCTGTATTTCATACTGGTAAAAAAAATTAAAAGCATGCATTTTTGTGGAGTCAGACAGACCCAGGTTCAAGTATTTGCTTACTTACTACGTGGAAGCTAGCAAGTAAAAACAGAAGAAAATCAGATTCCTCATATAAACTTAAGATCCCTCATGGAATGTTGCAGTCATATGAGGACAAGAATATACACTTAGCATACGGTCTACCACAGCAACATGACTGAAGGAATGATACTGAATAGACAAGAAGGCTGTGCAAGTGGCAACTAGATTAATCTCTGAGACGTGCCTAACTCTACTAATTGGGCCAAAGAAGAGATTGTTGGAAAATGTGGTTATGGAAGAAACAGATTCCTCAGATCTTCAGGTACAAATGGAAGTTGGGGTGGGAGATCACAAAAGTTTATGAAAAAAAATATATACTATATACACAAACACATATATGGATGTACACATATATATATATATAAATTATGTATGATGTTGACCTTGAACAATATGTCGATTGCCACACATCCCTACACAGCCAAAAATCCACGTATAACTTTTAACCCCTCCAAAAATTCAACTACTAATAGCCTACTGTTGACTAGAAGCCTTACCAATAACATAAGACAGTTTATTACCACATATTTATATGTTACATGCATTATGCCATTATCATACAATAACGGAAGCTACTTAAAAGAAAAAAAAAAGTGATGTTATACTCACTATTTAGATGTAAGAATTACATGTTTCCAAACACATAAATGATATTTCTCTTCTTCATTGAGCTGATAGGTTGGTCGGGCTGCTTCCCATTTACCAGGTTTTAGGGTGAAGTTAATACTTCCAAGGTCGTCAGGCCTCTCACCCATAAACATTGTTTAATTTGACCTCTGATACTAATAATCGTAAGTGGAGCAGAGTCCTGGTAATTTTGCCTTTGAGTTCCCATATTTTGGACAACAGTCTTCAAAGTTTTCATGTTTTTCCAACATGGCAGATGCACATAGATGCCCACTTCCATCACCCGCTCTGAGCTCAGGTCTCACTAACACCTTTGTTGTCATGTCTCTCAGGCCATATGGGCCTCCTCACCTTTCTTGGAACCTCCCAAGCACCCTCAAGTTGCAGGGCACTCACATTTGTTTCTCTATCAGCCCAGAAGACCTATCCATACCCAACCCAACTTTAGAGAGCTCCATCTCCAAGGGTTTCAAGCATCTGCTACAATGCTGAGCAACTTCTATGCCTTCCCTTATTTACATATTTAAAATTGTTGTGGTCATCACAAATCCTTATCCTCCTGTCCTTCTGAATATCCGCACCCCCCATCCTCTTTTTCTCCGTGCACATACTATTGTCATAACTATGGTGCAATGTATTCCATGTATTTACTTTTTAGGACTGTGTGTTTTCTCCCAACCATAACTGGTTAAAAGCAGAGATTTTTGTTTACTCTGTTAGCTGCTGTTTCCCCCAGACCTGAGGCAGTGACTGATAGCTAGAAGATGATAAATAAATACCTGCTGGACAAGTGCAGTCCTTCAGCAGTACTAAAACAAATGATTTTGGCACCTAGTTAACAAGAAAAATCTAGTTAAAATAGAAGGACAGATGGTGAGCGTTATTGATGACACTGACCTGTGTGCCACGTAATGAGCTGGAAAGCTGTGGAGAGGGTGTGAAATCTAGCACTGTTTGTCCTGGAGACCCAAGTTACTGATTTGTTTGGCTAAAATTGCTCTTCAATTGCCATCAAAGGAAGTTCAGTCAGTCCCTCACATGTGAGTACAGGACCGTCTACTTTTTCTTTCTGCCTCCCATCATTCCCAGATTGAAAAATCATCAGATATTGTTTAAATGTTAGAAATGTAAAGGTGTTAGAAAATGCATTCCCCTTCCCCAGTCAGGATTGTGGCGCCTCCTTTTCTATTGCTAAAGCTGCTCTAACTGAGGCTTGTATCATATTTTGCCTGGATGATTGCAATAGTTTACTTACATTTTACTGTCAATCAATAAGAAGACACATTTCAAAAGAGTATACAAATATATATATTTTAAGTAGTTAATATATTTAAATAGTTATACCTATACATTTTCTAATAGTTAGACATGGTTACACAATAGTTCTATTTGGCCTTATTATTTTATTATTTTAATATAGTTCTTCATGCTTAATATATATAAAGTGACTGGCTAGTCCCTCATGAAAAATTATATAAGAATAGATTATTCCTTTCAAAACATTCAGCATAACAAACTCCATACAAATTTTTGAAATAAAGAGGAGTCAAACCAGCATCTATCAGACATGGATGCATATGGATATTTATATAAGTTTTAGTTGGAGTACGTTTAATAACCATGACTCAGGATGACAAAGGCAGGATGACCTAAAGCAGTAATATCAACTCTCTATGATTAAGTCCTTCTATAGGCCTATACACATCATATATATGTTTTTAAGATTTTATTTAATTATTCATGAGAGGCAGAGAGAGAAGAGGGAGAGAGGCAGAGACATAGACAGAGGGAGAAGTAGGCTCCCTGCGGGAAACCTGAGGTGGGACTCAATCCCAGGACTCCGGAATCATGACCTGAGCCAAGGGGAGACACTCAGCCACTAAGCCCTCCAGGTGTCCCTACTTTATATATTTTGAAAGAGAAGTTTTAAAAAAATTAGGCAAGAGGAGTTCCAACATGTAGCAGGGAAGGCGTTCATAGCTTTGGAAAATTGGATAGATAGGTAGATAAATAGAGGCAACTTCATAGGCACCCACAAAAAATTGTGGACTTCAAGAGAAGAGCTGTAGGAATGACAAGAAAAAGGAATGTAGATTCTAATGAGCAGATATAAAAATTGTGGAACATTTTTATCAAACCAATAAATTCAATTTAAAAGATTTTCCTTACTATATCAGAAAGTAAATAAAATTCCAATAAAATGTTGAGGAACAGGCAATGTTGTCGATCTCTTAATTCAGTTTCCTCATTCCTCTGTTTTTGCAGTCTTGTCACTTTGTAGTGATCCTATCCAAACCAGAAAAGTATATAGAAAAACCAGGAATACCCTCCTACTGCACATTGATGGATACTACTCTTCAGTATTTCAGCTAATAGTGACCTGTCTGAAGAATTGGGTGATGATGGGACTAAGGAGGTAGCCTGATGACAGAAAAATATTTTCCGTGTCTCTATGATTTTCTATGATCTGAAGATCTTCTGCACTAAAATCTTTTATTATAAGTAATAAAGACAGATGACCCAAAGAATATTTTAATGTACTGGTTCTGTATCATTGTATTCACACCTCCACAGAGACATCATTTCATCACAAGAAAGCACTCAGTTTTATATGTGTTGATTATAATTTCAAGTACCCTGCTACAGAATAGCTGAATCATGTAAGTTAACAATGGTAGTTTTATTGCTTAAACAATTTTAGCATTTTTCAAAGTATCCAACTTAAAGAATTAAAGTTATTTTAAATAACCCATCCTCTGTTATTATAAATTTTAGCAATGATCTTAATAATATTAGTTGCATCTACCAGTTATTAAATATTTACTAGTTTTTAGCTTAGAGTCTTTGTATCATTCCAAGTGAGATTATTCTCCAGGAAAACTATTATTCCTATATTGAGGACAAAAAAAAAATGTAGTAAGCAAAGTAACATTTAGGAAGATTTAGAATAGGGGCAGGCTCAGTGGTTGAGCATCTGCCTTCAGCTCAAGTTGTGATCCTGGGGTCCTGGGATCAAGTCCTGCTTTGGGCTCCTGGTGGAGAGCCTGCTTCCCCCACTACTTGTGTCTCTGCCTCTCTCTCTCTCTGTATCTCTCAAGAATAAATAAATAAAATCTTAAAAAAAAATGAGAAACATTTAGAATAAGTGGTATAGGGCAGCCCAGGTGGCTCAGCAGTTTAGCACCGCCTTCAGTCCAGGGCCTGATCCTGGAGGCCTGGGATCGAGTCCCATGTCAGGCTCCCTGCATGGAGCCTGCTTCTCCCTCTGCCTCTCTCTCTCTCTCTCTCTCTCTCTCTCTCTCATGAATAAATAAATAAAATCTTTTAAAAAAATAGAATAAGTGGTATAGGAAAGATGAACCTGATAACCTACAGTTCGAATTTGCCTTCAAAGCCTCTGCCCTCACAATGCCCTCCGGACGCCTCGGCCAGCTTTTATACTTCCTGCAATTATCAGTGCAATTTGGAAGTTATAGAACAATTGATCAAAGACAGTGCTTGACATACTCTTACTAGACTCTTCTTTTTTCCTTTGTCTCAAGCTTTTCTTTAGAGCCAGGTCGGATGCCTTATGGCTCTTCGACTTCACTAGTGGGGCAGTTCATAACCCTTTCCTGGGGACTGAGCATTTCTCTCAGAAACAATTCTGGCCACGGAGCAAGTAATGAAATGAGAACAAAAAATATTTCATATCGTGGGTCTTCTCCTTTCCTCTACATCAATAGGTAATTCTCTCCGTTAGTTATGAAAGAGGTTACTTTAACTTAGTTTCAAAATGTTTTTATTTTTCCTTTTGAAAGCAATGACTAAGATTTCCCAGTTCTTGAGGGAATGATAGGAGATGCACACAGTAATCTTTTCTCTCTTGGAGAACAGCATTTTTGGGGAAGGGGAGAGTATTTTTCACTGACACTCTTACAAATTATGATTGTTTCTTTTTATGTCAGTTTTCCAAAGAAACCCTGGAAATGATAGTTTTACAGATTTAGAAAGTAATGAATAAGGCCTGCAAGAGAAGCATCCCATGGGTGATGTTAGCTCACTTTTCTGATGGCATTTGACAGCAGTTTTGTTTAGCATGAGGTTCCCTTGGCAACTGTTTTATAGGAAAACTGAAAATCATGAAAAAGCCCTGAAATATGTATTTTTATTTTAATAGCATGGATGACCTTTTATTTTCTCTTTTTCTTCTTTTGTTTTTCTTTTTTGTTCTTTTTTAATGTATATAATCATGTAAGGGGATTGGTCATTAATCTAACATTCATCTGTGCCAAGCATGGGCATATTTTTAAGGAATGAAGAGATTCAGGAAGTGATTTGGCTTCTGTAAATTTACTCTAATGTGCGTGATTCTCTGTAGGATTTGAGATGCCCTGATACAAATGGTAAAATGTCATACAGTCCTTACTTCCAATTCCACATGTGGTGGTATAGATTTCTTTTTTTCATTGACTGGGTGTGTGCTGTAAATAGCAACTACCAAGTGCACACGTGGTAAGGAGGACCCAATCTCATCTTTGAACACTGCACAATTGTGATGGGTTAGATCTCATGTTAAGGAGAAAATGGTGAAAATGATTAACTGTTGTACCATAAAAGATGAGTCAAAGTTTTAAGGCTAGTATTGACTCTATACTTAACGAGATTGTGAACCATAGTATAATGGAATATTTCCCAATTATAGTCTATTTAAATTACTTTATTTGTTTTATCTTCAGTCTGTAAGTAAAACACGCTTACTGATGTCCAAGGAAAACACTTCTTATGGCAGGTAGAGGATTCCTTAGTACTAGTATATACTCCTCTACCTAATAGTTCAGTTATATGCGTACTAAGATTCTATTGAATTTGTTCAAAACCTGATTATGTCAGCTGACTTTGTTATTGTAATTATTAAATTGAACTAACTATTTTATAAGCTTATTAACTTTGAATGCAAGAAGAGATCATTCTTTTTTCTATGAAAGTTAAGTCTCATGTATTGGAAGAATGAGTTACTGTGAATTTCTCAAAAAGATAGCTTTCAAATTAGATGCTAAAGACACAGCTTTGGTAAAACGTTTGGTAAAAATATAGAATGATATAACAGCTGGCAACTAACCCAGGGACCAGGGCTAGAATAGGAAAACCAGAACTGTAATTGATGAATTGCCAAAGACTTATTTTGGACAATTCTGAGAGTTAAGAACTCCAGGGGAACCAGTCATAGGGAGTTACCACAATATTTTGAGATTTACCTCTAGGACCTTGACTAGATTCCCACAGTAAATATCAGAGAAAAATCTCCCTGTGCTTTTAACAGAGAGGGTGGGGGGAAGGAACCATTTTGAAATGCACAACAGTGCTCTGTTTTTAATAATGCCTTAACAAAGGGGAAACTAGTTATCCAGCATCTAATCTGTAGGGTGTTATCAGAGCCTAATGGACCTGAGGAAGAAAAATACCCAATTCCAACTTACTCTAGCCATCCTGTCCCACGAGGGGGAGGAAAGACTGAGAAACACTTATGATATTCATGGTCCAGACACATCCCCTCAATAAAAAGAGTGAGACCTAATCCCAGGACTGTAGAACACTTCCCCTCGCCTCACCACCACATCACCAAAGGCCTATTTATGTTAGTTTCTTTCATCCAATACATCATATCCAGCAATCAATAAAAATTGCAAGGCATACCAAAAGGCAAAAAACAAAATTTGTAGAGACAGAGCAAATAGCAAAACCAGATGTGGCAGGGATGTTGGAATTATCAGGCTGGGAATTTAAGACAACTACGATTAATATGCAAATGACTCTAATGGATACAATAGGCAGCATGCAAGAACAGATGGGCAATGTGAGCAAAGAACTGGATATTCTAATTAACCAAAAAGAAGGGCTAGAGATCAAAAACTCTATAACAGAAATGAAGAGCATCTTTGAAGGGCTTATTAGTAGACAGGACCTGGCTGAGGAAAGAATCTTTGAACTTGAGGATATCTCAGTAGGAATGTCAAAAACTAGAGTGCAAAGAAAACAAAGACTGAATAAAACAGACCAGAAGATCCAAGGACTGTGGGGACAACAAATGGCATAATGTACACATATGAGAACTCTACGAGGAGAGAAAAGAGAACAAAGAATAAAATAACCATCTGAAGCGATAAAGACTGAGAATTCCCCCCAAATTAATGTCAGACACTAAACCACAGATCCAGAAAGTTCAGAGAATACTATGCAAGATTAAAGCAAAAAAAAAAAAAAAAAAAAAAAAAGAAAAAAGAAAAAAAGAAAAAAAAAGTAAAGAAAAAGAAACTACACCTAAGTATATAAATTTCAAATTACAAAATATCAAAGATAAAGAAAAAGTCCCAAAGGAAATGAGAAAGGGGAAAAAAAAAAAAAAAAACCTTACTCATAAAGGGACAAAGATAAGAATTGTTTCCGAGTTCTCAGAACCCAAGAAGCAAGAATAGTGTAGTGAAATACTTAAAATGTTCATAATGTTCCAAAAATTAGCCTAGGTTCTGTTCCTGAAAAATAATCCTTCAGAATTTTGGGAGAAATGAAGACTTTATCAGACAAACAAAAATTGATGGAATTTGTTGCCAGTAGCCTTGCCTTGCAGTAAATGTTTTTAAAAAGATTCTTTTTTAATTTAGGTGAGAGACTTTGATTCACATAATGAAGAACATTGGAGAAAGAATAAATGAAGGTAAAAAATGTCTTTTATTTTTCTCAATCTTAATTGATCTAACACATTACAATTTGTTCAAAATAATAACAATTGGGCGGCTCAGCGGTTTAGCGCCACCTTCAGCCCAGAGCATGATCCTGGAATCCTGGGACCGAGTCCCACATCGGCCCCCTTCATGGAGCCCGCTTCTCCCTCTGCCTGCGTCTCTGCCTCTCTCTCTCTCTCTCTCTCTCTCTCTCTCTCTCTCTCTCTCTCTCTCGTTTCTCATGAATAAATAAAATCTAAAAAAAATAACAATGCATTTGATTATACATTTATATATGCATCATATATATATATGTATATGTAAACCTTAAATTGCTTTAAAAAATAAAATCTTTGAAAACTACAGAGGATAAGTTATGCAGAACCTGTTGCTCTCGGTTTCTGACTTAGTTTTTATTTTTATTTTTAATTTATTTTTATTTATTCATTTTTTTTATTTATGATAGTCACACAGAGAGAGAGAGAGAGAGAGAGAGAGAGGCAGAGACACGGGCAGAGGGAGAAGCAGGCTCCATGCACCGGGAGCCCGACGTGGGATTCGATCCCGGGTCTCCAGGATCGCGCCCTCGGCCAAAGGCAGGCGCTAAACCGCTGCGCCACCCTGGGTTCCCCTGACTTAGTTTTTAAACAACTTCATTGGGACATAATTAATATACAAAAAAACTCTGTATATTTAAGGTGTATGATCTGATAAGTTTTGACATACACACATGGACATATGTCTGAGAAAGCATGAGCATAAACAGCAAATGGAAATACTCATCCTCCAATCATGTTCCCTCTGGCTTCTATCTCTCTCCTGTCTCTCTTCAGTATCCTTTCAAAAGGAAATCCATGTCAAGAGATTATTTTCCATCTTAGTTTTATTTGAATGGAAACTTAGAGCCCTCTCCTTTCTGTTACTCCTTTCACAGAGCATATATATATATAGACTTTTTTTAGGATGCATCCATGTTGTGTGTGTGACAATAATTCAGTCACTTCAGTTCTAAGTATACTCTGTGATAATGGTACACCACAGTCTTTATATTCACTCACTTATGGGGACTATTTACGTCATGCCAGGGTTGAATATTTTAAATATAGCCACATTGGATCTCAATGATTGGGTCTTTGCCTGGCATGTGCTTTCATTAATCTTGAGTGCATAGGGGAGAATGGTTGGATCGTCGTGCGTGTATGTACAACTTTTTAAGAAATTGTCAAACAGTTTTCCAAAGAAGTCATCATATTTTACATTCACTAGCAGTGTGTGAATTTCAGGTCCTCCATATTTTTACCAATATTTGGTAAGGTCTTTTTAACATCAGCTCATCAAATGCAGATTTATTGGAACCTCACTGTTATTTTAATTTTCATTGTCTTAATTTTTAATGATGTTGAGACATATTTTCATGGTACTTACCGGCCATCCTTATGTATGTGATAAAATCTGTTCAAATTTCTTGCCTGTTTTTTCATTGGATTATTTGCTTTCTTCTTACTGAATTGTATACATTATAGATGCAAGTTTTTCATCATCTATATGGTTTGCAAATATTTCTTTCAATCTCTGTCAGGTCTTTTCATTCTCTTAATAGTATCTTTTGAAGAGCACAGATTTCAGTTTTGATGAAGTCCAATTTATAATATCTTTTCCACTAAGATTCAGGCTATTGGTGCTTCACCTAAAATATATTTTCCTAATCCAAGATCTTAGGAAATATTGTTTAAGATATTGTTTTTCTGAAATATTGTTTAATTTTATTGTTTTTTTAAAATATTGTTTAATTTCTATATTTAGTATTATGATCCTCTTTGAGTTAATATCTAAGTATGATATATGGATCAAGGTTCATTTTTTATGCAGACAAAGATCCAGTTTTTCAGCAACATCTGTAGCTTGAAGAGAATGAAACTGCATTTGTCCTGAAAGAGGCTATGGATGGATATATGGTGGTGGGCACAAAGTGAAATATCTTTGTATCACATAATAAAAGCCCAGTGGAAAGCATCCACCATGAAAGAAGTTGACAGAAATAACTACCTAGCGGATGTCAGATAACCTTTGTCATTGTCCACTCTTGGACTTTCATGATGGCCTCATGGGCACAAAAATCACATTGGCAGTGATGGGGCCTGTGTACAGGCCCAACAATTGTGCTCCCACTTCCAAAGACTGATCTAGCTTCTGCTGCTGGTGATGGTCCATACTGCCATGAATTTAATCCAATGTTAATCCCGGTTGGAACATTATTTCTTAGAGAAACCAAAACTGCCTCCTGGTGACAAGTTGAAAACACCAGGCCCTTTTTACCCAGAAGGAATGATCCTTTATTCTGACTTGGATTTGACACATGTTCTAGATATGATCTTGCATCTCCTGCCTTCAAGGCCTAACCCAGTTTGATTGTCTGAGAACTTACAGAAAATTTGATCAACTGATTTAGAATCCTGTACATTTCCTTTGACCAAGAGATCTCCATTAGGCACTGTAGGGGTACCATTTCTTTCAGATAACACATCACCTAGAGATGGCACTTGTTAGAGGAAAAAAAGGATAGGATTTTAAAGTCACAGCTGGGGAGAAATACCTGCAACAAAGGATGTCCCCAACAGGAGGTGATAAATCCCTCATCAATTGCTCTATAAGAGCAATCAACATGATAAGCTTAGCCAGTTGCTCATTGGAGAGATGGTCATGGGACCCAGTGCCTAAAACCACTCAAAACCTTTTCCTGATCTTCATGGAAGTGTTTACTTCAATCTGTTTCTCAGATTCAGTCACCTGTGGATTGACCCGCAGTGTGACATTTCCCCCAATTATATATTCTTTCATTAAATGGGAGGTCTAGGAAGGGGAGTAGGGATTAATGCTAAATCTTTGTCCATTAACTATGGGACTAAATGCTAAGTCAGTTGTTTTATATTAGGAATAAATGGGTTTCAGTGGGTTCACTGTACCATTGATCATGATTTTATTTTCTACCACTGCTTGAAGACATTTGATAAAAATAACCTAGCATGAATCATTTCGCTTATTGATTTTTAAATGTCCTTAGATTTTGGACATATTCTGACTATGGGCCAAATGATGTCAATATTACTTAGATTCTCAGTTAGTAATGCTTTTGGAAATTAAGCTTTCACTACCATGATGACCCAATGAGAACAGGTCTGATATCAGTAGAGTAAATGTATTCTAAAGTGTCTTACATATGGTTTCAGATTTGTGTGCTGAAGATTTAAAGCACTTTGGATAAGTTGGACCCATTCCCTTCAAACACATAAAAGAAGGAAATATCCTTCAAATGAATGCCATCAATTTATTAACGCAATGCCAGAATTGCAGCAGAAACTGTTGTCTTGTACTTAAGGACATGAAAAAAATTGCAAAGATAAAAACAAAACCATCATATATAATATACATAATTCAGAATTCAATTGCTCTCTAAGAATTAATTGCACCCAGTTAATTAGCTTCTTCTCATGCATCGTGTTATCCTTTCCAGCTATTTCTCTTGGCCGGCAAGCCAGAAGCCACATGACAAGTACAGTCCACAGGATCACTGCCATGCTGGTCTAGACCATGGTGCATTACTTACACCTGTTTCAAAATTTTCCGGATCTAAGACCTGTCTATTCTGCTGTATGAGTGGAACTCTGGGGAGTCAGTCAAGTGTTGGCACAGGAGCTGGTGCAGACACTTCTCTTTGCTGTCCCTGGAACCCCATGGCCACCCCCACAAAGATAGGCAATCTTTCCATTTTTGAAAGGAAAATAATCAGACTCCTTGAAATATCATGTCAATCTTCCTACTTGCTTGTTTCATCCTCCAAATGATAAATTTTTGCATTAATTAGCAACAGAGAATACTAGGGAACTATGTTTCTATCAGAAACACATTTAATTGTTAACTCTAAGGATTCCATTTTATAATAAAATACTCAAATTAGAATAATGCCTTTGATTTTGTCTTGCACAGTCTAAAAGGTCTTAAGTTATGGAGAATTTTGTAATATGAATATTCTACAAATAAACTATGTTTTCTTTCACAGTACCTACTACTCAAAATAAATGAGGATTTCATTATAAGAAATAGTGGGCCAGAAAAAAAAAGCATATATTCTCTTCCAGAGTTAAGTATCTGTCCCATGCTTCAAGATTGTTCCATATTTAGTCAACTTGGATCTTTTAGACAATAACTAATGGAGGATTATTGCCAATTTGTTCACTCACTTTCCCCCAAATGATGAGTAACCCAAACTAGCTTCTACAAAACATTGAAGCTTTTAACCAGAACTTCAAATGACCAGGATTGCTGTGCTCTTATAAACTGCAACTATAATTTTAAAGAATTTAGTATTTAAATGTAAAAACATTACCCAGAAAAAATTTTAAAAATAAAATAATTACCCAGAAAGTAATATAAGAAGCACAACTGATTTCACAATATGCACAAAAAAATATAGTACCCTTTGACTCCAGATGGCAGTTGCTTTATGGGCCTTCTCCTGTTGATACAGAATAAGGATGAA
Source organism: Vulpes vulpes (assembly GCF_048418805.1). NCBI lineage: Eukaryota > Metazoa > Chordata > Mammalia > Carnivora > Canidae > Vulpes > Vulpes vulpes. The sequence goes on along the minus strand of NC_132784.1, from coordinate 52,545,638 downwards.
ATAATGGTTTTAATTTGCATTCTTTCGCTGCTGGCACCTTGAGCTCCAAACATGATATTAGTTAGTCACTGCCCTCAGTACTTCATAATAAATTATTAGTGCCTATGCACATTAGATCAAATGTTAGCATTTTTCCAGGAGAAGAATGTAAAAGTTAGGAGTGTGCCTATCATTAGGAGACCGGAAGGACCATTATGCAAATCATGTGACCCGCAATATTAAGCTGATGCATATACAATATTAGCACTTTTCCTTGCTCTTCTCAAGTGATTATTAATATGAAAAAGCATTAAAATTAGCATTTTATTGCCACCAACCAGCTAGGCAAGCTTTGTCATTGGTAAAATTATGCATCACCAGTCACATTTTTAAATAGCTGGATTATGTTTTAAACTAATTTAAAACAAAAGACTTATGACTATAATTAGACTTTTATATTCAAAAAATATATTTGACTCCTCATCTTTTCCCCTTATTAGCTGTTTGGTTCTGGAAAGCCTGTTAGCCTTTTAAAATCTGTTTCTTTGCCTGTGAAACAATGGGAATAATAACTGATTTTTCCCTTCGTTAAATGTATATTTAACATTTCCTGTGGGCCAGACGTGGTTAGTCACCCAATATCACAGAACAACAAAAGATGTTTCACCTGTACCCACAAGGCATAAAATCTTAGCATTTTGTTAAGTAATATATTACATCAAGCTTGTGACCATGCAGAAAATGCTAGTTAATGTTATATGTACCCAGCCTGAGCCATTCAATGAATAGCTCTCCATAGAGTAGCTACTATGTGTTAGTGATACATCAATAAACAAAACAAAGACTACTGCCCTTGTAGTTTTGACATTCCAGCACAGAGAGGATAATCAATAATCAATAACAATAATATGTACAAAATTGTGTGTTGTGCTGTAATAGGATAAATGCTGTGTGAAAAGTAAAAGTAGATAAGGGATCTAAGAACTGGGACTGCAGAGGTCATGACAATGACAGTGTTAAATAGAACATTCAGGGATGCTCTTATGGAGAAGGCAATATAACAGCAAAATACTAAAAGGAGTTAGGGAGTCACTAGCAGACTGGCTGGGAGGAGGTTGCTGCAGGAGGGCGGTGCCGGAACAAAGCTCTCAGGCAAGATTTTTCCCTGTGCCTCTTGGAACCACCTTAAGGCATTGGAGCAAATTGCACAGTGGAGAATGAGATCCAGGGAGATGCCTTGGGACCACATTATTATGCTATTATACAGGGTCTAGTGGCACAATGCCAAGTGTCCCACTTCTCTCTGTGTGGAAATGGGGATCTACTGCTGGAGTAAGATCTGCCTTTCAGTTCAGATCTCTGCCTTTAGTGTTGAAAATAGACTATAGAGGGCCATGAGGAGGAACAGGCAGATCTGTTAATCATTTTGATAATTCAGATATTATTTATTCATACTCCTCTTACTTCCTAGATGAATTTGAGAAAAGTAGATTATCATTACAACTCAGTCGTCCATACTGTGGTTTCTAAAGAGGGTGTTGAAGTGATTTTTTTCTTAAATAATGATGTTCTAAATATATATTAATAAAAAATACTTAAAGTGATAAATATAAAATTATTCTGGGAAAGAGGGGAAAGTCATAAAAAGAGAAAGTGTTTTAGATGAATGAGAAATTATTTTAAACATGCAATTTACACATAATGCCAATAAATGAAAGCTTACTAGTGTGCTTTAGGCATTGACTTAAGTTTCAAGGATACTTTTCAATAGCTTTAAAAAAAATGATCCAAAATAAAATATGTTGAATAAACTCAAATGCATGCATATAGATTCAGTAAAGTTTAAACAAAGGAAATCAGGTTTTCATTTGGGGAAGTATAAACATTTTGTAAATAAAAGGGAAGATATTAACTTCAGGCTCTTTCCTGAGCACAGTGAGTAACTGTTTTGTTTTCAAGCCTGATGCATTTTTCAGTCTTGGAAGAAACAGAACATCAGGATAGGGAAAATAAGGCATTTTCCTGCATTGTCTCCCAGGTTCCTAACATCCCCACAATAATTCTTCATTATGAAAGTGAATCTATGCAGACTTTTTGGGGGGTAACCTTAAAAGCATGAATAAAGACAACTATGACATTTGAAAAGGGCTCACAACAGTTTTAGTAAAAGAATTGGTAGACAGTGACTTGTGAATTTGTTAGCTCCCAACTGTTTAAAAAGTGTATGACAATCAAAATGTAGAAAGCATTTAGCCACCTGCTTCCAGAGGTGAGGTGCTCTTTTCCTGTGGGATGGGAATTGGTCTCAGAGCTTGTAATATAGCACTTCCCAAGTAGAAAGACTTTTTTGCATTTACTTTATTCACAGTAAATGGCTCTGTTCCTTCATTTCTCTTAAGTCATATGAAATGGTGCCTATTTTTCATACTGATGTCTATTATATTCTTCCCTTTGTTCAAGCATCCTTCTTAATAGTTTCCCCTCCCTTTGAATCTGCTTTTCCTTTTAACTAAGGCAGGAGAAAAGAGGAGAGAGAAAGGGATAACTGGGAGGGGGAAGAGCTGATTGATAAATCCAGTGTAAAACTTAAATGTCATATTTAACATTCTATCATTTCTTGACTCTCACAGTTTTACACCTCTGGAAATCATCATGAGCTGATCTCAATACACTTCAAGTGAGCAGGAGGAGATTTGGTGTCTCTGGTGGGTAAACATGAGGGGTGTGGTATTTGTGCATTGCTGTATTTGAGAGAGGTCAGCAATCATCTGGAGCTTTTTTTTTTTTTAAATACAATATTTTATTTGAATTTCTTTTTTTTAAATAAATTTATTTTTTATTGGTGTTCCATTTACCAACATACAGAATAACATCCAGTGCTCATCCTGTCAAGTGCCCCCCCCAGTGCCCGTCACCCATTCACCCCCACCCCCCGCCCTCCTCCCGTTCCACCACCCCTAGTTCGTTTCCCAGAGTGAGGAGTGTTTATGTTCTGTCTCCCTTTCTGATATTTCCCACACATTTCTTCTCCCTCCCCTTATATTCCCTTTCACTATTATTTATATTCCCCAAATGCACCTGGAGCTTTTGGTGTGAGTCCTCTGATCTGATAATCTTGTTTCCAGACTTACCAGTAACGTCAAGCTTTGTCACTGTGTTGTCTTTATCAAAGATGCGGAATTTCCATCAAGTAGCCTGAAAGTTGCAGCACCTTGATTAGGAAGAGTCAATACACTTCCCAAACTTAGGGACTCTGTAGTGTTGCAGGTTCATACTCAAAGTCCACTTGTTTTCAAGGGCTGCAAAGTCAGCATCTTTAACAGGGCCCAGTTAAGAGAAGCCTAAGGAGACCCTAAGGAAAACAGAACAATGACTTAAGTAGAAGAAAGTTACTCTTAGCAAGTTTCAAAAGTGATTCTCATTAAGTTTGGAAAGAGTTTTTACGAAGGTGATTTCTCATAATTATCAGTAAAGTCTATTTAATAAAAAGTACTGGGGAAGTTAATAAGCATCCATCTAAAGGGAATACTTAATATCTCTAACCATTCTGCAAAACACAATAAAATTATTACTGTTTAACATATTCTGTAGTGACAGAAATACATATTCTGTGTTTGACAAAGAAAAAATTTGACAAGGAATTTACTGTCTTCAAAGCTGTCAAGATAAACTCTGTGACTTTTCAATCATTTTGATTTAGAATGAAAGTAGTAGAAATACCTATTATGGAATGTAATACTCTGATAATGTAGCTCCCTTAGATATTGTCTTCTTGCCTTTCATCATAGTGAAAGAAAAGACATATATATATATATATAATATCCTAGATGTTTCATAAAATACACTTGTTTTTCTTCATATAATTACTAGGAAGTATATAAAGGCTTATGACAGCAAAATATGTGGAATATTATTAAAATAAACTTTATGTCTATTTATTAAAAAGAGAAAAAAATCAACTTTTATTATTTAGCTTTACATTTCAACGGAGATATTGAAGAAATATAGATGTCAAAACATTTGACCAAAATTTATTCAATATGATTTTAAAATATGAAATCTGTTGCATAAGTTTCCTAGGATTTTTTTAAGACTTTATTTATTTATTTGAGAACAAGAGAGAGAGAGAAAGAGCAAGAACAGGGGGAGAAGTGGAGTGAGACAGACAAGCAGACTCCATGCTGAGCACGGAGTGTAACTCAGGGCTTCAGGGCTCAATTCAGGATCTCAAGATCATGACCTGAGCTGAAATCAAGAGTCAGATGCTTAACTGACTAAGCCACCCAGGTGCCCCTAAGTTTTTTAGTTTTTATAGCTGGGTCACAGTTACTTACATTTTTAGGTAATAGGCTGCTAACTAAGGTATATCTTATGTTTACATGAAATGTAGCATTCACTTCTTAAAAACAGCTTTATTGAGATATAATTAGTATGCCATATAATGCTATCTAACCAATTTGCCATTAATTATATAGTATAGTAATTATAAAATTAATCAAAATTCAGTGGTTTTACTACATTCACAAAATTGTGCAACAGTTATTGCTGTATCATTTCACAGTATGTCTATCAATCTCCAAAAGAAACCCCACACCCATTAGCTGCTGGTGCTCACTCCCCTGAACCCTAAACTCCAGCAACCTTAATATGATTTCTGTGTCTATGGATTTACACTCCTGAACATTTCAAATAGAGGTTCAAAAGAACCGTCCTTCTATCAGTTGCCTTTTCATTGTGGTATCTGAGAAAAAAATTAAAAAGACTTCAAATGTCTTGATATTTCCTTAGATCAGTTGGCATCTAGCAGGTATTCAATAAGAATGCAATGGATACTATAAGTGTGAATCACATATAGAAACAAAGTAAAACAATATTAATTTAAAAATTATGTTTGCTATGTCTTTATATGCCTATATCTAGATTCTATATTCATGAATATATTTGAAATATGGCTGGATTTTCTTTTGCATTGATATCAATTAGTTTAAAAAAAAAACAGGAAAACAGAAAGGGTAGGCTAGTTTGCAGAAATTTTAAATTTGCTGTAACTGGCAAAGCCACACGTTTCTTCTTCTTCTTTTTTTTTTTTTTAAAGAAAAAAATTAAAGCCCTGGGAATGAGTCTGTCCATTCTCCTATTGTGTGAACACAAGACCTGTGTACTCTTTGAATAGGTCATTTTCTGAAGTTTCATAAAAGTGTGTGTCATAAGAGTGTGTGTGTGTGTGTGTGTGTGTGTGTGTGTATGTTTTGAAGTGCTTGCATTACTGTAATTTTACAAAAGTTTCAGAGAAGCACCTGACACAGTTCAGAATATTTCTAATGATTTACTTCTCTGGGAAGGCATCATGATTTACTACCAGTGTCAGCCTGAGAGAGCTTCTCGGTGCTCACCAACACAATGCAATTTGATATCATGCCCAGAAATGCCATCACAAGCAAATGTCTCTCTTCAAGCACTAGAACGTTATTGTGTAAGTTCCCTGCAGAGCTATTTTCTAAATTGTCTGAGAAAGTATAGTGGGGATTACTGAAAAGAAGAATAAATGTTTCTCCTACCCTTGTGGTTGGTAAGAAGAAAGGAGCTGATTGTCAGGAAGTGGGTACCAGACAGTAAATGGGAAATCACCTCCATTTATAACTTGCATTTTTCTAGATGCCCTGGCAGGATTTACTTTGCACATTTGCCTTTCTAGATTTTCAAAACACCTCATTTCTATGTTACCAAGATACATGGGGTTTTCCACAAAGCAGGATTTATCATTTCTTTAAAGACTAAGTGCATGCCTGTTATAAGCTTCATATGCGGAAAGCTGGAGATCTTGTAAAGAGAGATCTTAGGTGTGGTAGATCGTCATCAGTTAAAGCACACCTTTAGTACTCAAGTTTCAGACTTTGAAAATGGGTTCTAAAGTATAGACAGATGCAGATTCTATTATGTAAAGAAACACATGAGATGAGGAAGGATTTAATGCAGGTGCTCTGTGCCATTACCAATGGCTCTTCTTTGCATTGGTCAAATTGTGTATTGTGTCCTGTAGCTTCTATTTTGGGAAGAGATGTGAATTATTGGATGGAGAGGCAATCAAATGTCGGGAGCAACTGTGCTCATTGATACAAATGCCTTGCCATGTTCAGATTGCCTCCATCCCTGCTTCATTGCTTCTCTTCATAATGCCAACTCAGGAAAAACATTATATATATATATATATATATATATATATATATATATATATATGGTTTCATGTAATAAATATTCCATCTAATTGAGTCCCATTTAAATTTTAAATTTGACTCTAGTCAGAGTGTCTCCTGTTCTGCACCTCAGGGAGAAAAATTAGTAAAGAGAGAGAAGAGCACTGTTGAATTTGAAGATATCTGCATAATTAATAGACATCTATGGTATTTATTTCTACTACATGGGGCTGATTTGGCTAAAGCTACATTGTCAATGTTAGATTCTCATTGCAAAAGACAATCTTGGCGTCTTCCAGTCCCATTCCTCATGATACAGATGGAAGAAAGAAAACCCAGAGAGATGAAATGTGTGTCGCTGAAGTCCACCACAGAGTTAGAGGTAAAGTGGAGAAAATGGTGTAATTTCAAGGACCGAAGCATCTGAATGGTGTCTTGGCCCTTCTTAATTCTCTGGATCATGTTTCAGATCCGTTCTCTTTCCGGATTTACCCACTTCCTATATTTTCTATTTTTCTAAGCATTTCCTTCTTCTTTCCTTTATTCAGGTCCAGGCTTTAGGCCAGCACAGCTGGAAGTTTAATTAAATTCAGGGAGTTGAATAATGGAAGTAAAAGCATTGAAAAAAAAAAAAAACATACCAGGTTCCTCCCTGTTAGAGAATGGAGATCAAATATGAAAATGAGGGAAAACTGGAAGTCTCTCTAGCATTGGGTCTGAATTGGGGGTATTAATGTAAACTAAGAGATTTTAACTTAGATTTGGATTGATATAAAAATCTATACATATAGAAAACTACATAGAGATATGCTTGAGTTTTTAAGTATAAAAATTTGTATACTTACATTTGTATATTTATATTTCTCAACAAAATCTGCTGAGAGCAGCTAGAAACAATGACAATCCAATAGCAAGGAATATAATCCACACTCAAATCTTGGTTACTAAATACCACTCTGCAAAAAGAACTAGATCTACTTAGAAAGATGGCTTATCACTAGGCTTAGGTTGATAAAGCACAAAATGAATCCTGAATCCTTTGTGCCTGAAAGTAAAACAATTCATGAAGAATAATTAGGCCATATTCAAAAGGCACAGGTTGCCATGAAAAAAGTCTGTGTGATCATGTCTAGGGCAAGTTGTGCAAAAAATAAATAACGATCATAATGGATTACTACTACATTTTGAATAAAAATGTGGGCTAAGTACATACTGATATGAAGATTAAATGAATTAATACATAAATAAGAGAGGAAGAAAAGCTCACTTACGTAGAATATCAACCAATAAATATGGAAGAAATAATGGAACTAAAAATTACTATTTGACAACCATCAGAATAATCATGGATTGAGGCAAGAAGCATTAATGATGCTAAAACTGCTTGGTGAAAGTTGGATGAGGATCAGAGCAATTTCATAATTTTAAAATGTCTCCCCACAAAAATACTTCTTTTTAAATTTTATTTATTTTTTCATGACAGATGTAGAGAGAGAGGCAGAGACATAGAGAGAGAGAGAAGTAGGCTCCATGTGGGAAGCCTGATGCAGGACTTGATCCCAGGACCCCATGATCACACCCTGAGCTGAAGGCAGATGCTCAACCACTAAGCCACCCAGCTGTTCCACAAAATACACATCAAATGACTGGTAAGTTTAACTTTATTATTCTTCATGTATTCTCTACTATGAAGAAATCTGACAGACATTGTCACCAAGTGGTAACCCTAATCTTCTGGGACAAATCAATCCTGTGTCCCTCCTGACGCGGTGTATGGAGTGAAGCACATCATAACTTTTAATGGATTTTTGTGGATAATGGCATAAATCATGAAGAACTGTCCCACAAACCCAAGTGGATGACTATTCCTCAAAACAACTGGCCCATTCTCTTCCAAAAATGGCAACTCCTAAAAACAAGAAAGACTCAGGAATTGTTCTAGGTGGTGACAAAAGATACAAGATATCTATAAATAACACATGATCCTGGATTTTATGCTGAACCTGGTAGTGACATTTGGGCATCAATTAGTGAAATAAAATTGGGTTCTATGGATTAGTTGGTAATCTTAGATTAATGCTAATTTACCTGTTGAACGTTGAGCCCTGGTTGTATGAAAGAATGTCCTTGTTTTTAGAGAATAAATACTGAGGCATTAAATGGTAAGTAAGTGATAGCATGTCTACAAATCATCTGTGAGGTCTCAGAAAGTTTTGTGTACTATTTCTGCAGGTTTTCTGAAAAAAAAAATCATTTGAAAATAAAAAGTCAAAAAAGAGAAATGATATTCTGATCGGGAGGTCGTTGACGTAGGGAAGGAGCAAGATTAGCTGGATTGCTGTGTGCTAATTTTGTAGCTTTTTTTTCATCAATAGTAATTACACAGAGTACGTTTCATTTAGACAGCAAAATCAGATCCCTACAGAGTTCAGTTAGCACCTGTAATTTCCTAATGTTGCTAATTAAGAATATCTGTAACTAAAAGGCCCAGATTTCAGTATTTATTGACTAATACAGACTACAAGATATCCAGAGTAGAATTTTTATTTCACAAGGAATCCCAGAGCTGTGGGGTGAACAACAGGAGCATAAATAAATTTTAATGTCTTCTTCACATTAAACCTGTAAGGGCTTTCCTAGGAATGACTTTCTACAAGGAAGTGTCCTTATTGTAGAAATCTGAATTCAAGGCTGGAGGCTGGGCCATCAAGATTATTTTACTTACAACATCATGAGTGTGAAATTTGTATTATTAGTTTCCCATCTCTGTAGTATTCTCTAACAGAGTGGTTGCTTCCTTAATCTACCTCTCTCTTCTCCTATTTTTTCTTACACAATTATTAGAAATCCCTTGGCACTTCCTATGTTCTCCCCAGCAGATCCATGAATTCGCTTTCTGTTTTCCAAGTCATGCAGGACACAGTTTTGCCATTTGTTCAGTCAAATGCCTGATGAGGTTGCATGTATCTGCAGCCTCAAACAACAGGGCTTGCAAACAGTCTCCTAGGAGCACTGTGGCTTCTGCCTCTTTCCCACTCCAAAAGCAGAGCCTTGTGCCTTACTGCAGCACCCGAAATCCAGAGACCAAATTCTGTTTCAGGTATCTATTGCTGTAATGCAATTATTTTGAATATCTGTGTCTTACAACTAAAATATTCTATCCTATATCACAAATATAAAGGCCAAAAATCAGATGGGACCGAGAGAGCAATTTCCCTGCCCTGTGTATTGTCACTAAAGGGTCATTTGATAGTGTGCAGCTGGTGGATGGATTGCCAGCTCCAAGATGGCATCAGTCACAAGTTGGAAATGCAGGTGCCTGGGCTCAGCTGGGCCACCCTCCCTTTCCACATATGGGGTCACTGAAGTTGCTGGACACTGTACACGGCAGCTTGGGGTTACGAGTGTTTCCAAGGAGAGAAAGGAATCTGCTAGTGTCTTAGTAAAAGAGCCCAGAAAGCAAAGTAGTGGTGCTTTTGCTGCATTCCATTGGTCAAACTAGCATAGTCTATATAGATCCTATGGTCACCTCACCATTGGATGAGTATCAGAGAATCTTTGGCCATCCTTACTCCTCCAGAAGATATTAGAGATTTTATAGTTATGCTTTAATATAAATTATACTATATTTATAGACTATTTTCAATCATAACTAACAACTAATAAGGAATGTACAAATGTAATTTTTTTTATAATTAACCACACTAGCAACATATGTATTGCATCTAGGTAATATAAACAACTTCTGAAATTCTCCAGAAACAACTCTTCAGAAATGACCAAAGGACCAGAACAGCACCATCACAAATAAAGATATGCGAATGACCAATAATCACATTAAAAGAGGGCTCAATATTATCTTCAGAGAAATAGGGATTAAAGTGCCAAGGAGATATCACTTCACAACACCTAGAATTGCTAGTATTAGAAAGTCTGATCACATGTGAAACTCATGGAACATTGTGTCAACCATGCATCAGTTAAAAAAATTAAAAAAAAAAAAGGTTGACATCAAATTTGGTGAGGGGGTAAAGCTACTTAAACTCCTAGACTATTAATGGAAGTATAGAAAACATGCAACCACTTTTGAAAACTGTTTGCCATTTTGTTATAAAATTAACTCCATGTCTACTCTATGACCGAGCAGTCTGACCAGTATGTATATGAATACATTGTCTCCAAAAACGTGTACATATTTATCCAGCTTCATAGCATACTTGCACAAGGATTGGTTTTATAGTTGCTATGTATTGTGTACCCATCAATTTGAGAATATAAAATTTAGAAATATTTGTATATTTAAATACCATTCAACAGACTGACAACAGATTGAACTAACCTTGATGAATCATAATAAAATGATCATGAGTGGAAAATGTAGATACCAAAGAAAATATACTACATTATCCAGTTTCTAGGAAAAAACAAATAGAAATAACCTATAACAATAGAAATCAAAATATTGTTTCCTTCTGGGGAAGGTAGGCAAAAGAGAGATTTTGGTGTTCTTACACTGTTTCTCCTACTTGAAATGCTTCTCTCCCAGAGCTCTGTGTGACTAATTCCTTCCAGTTCCTTCAGCTCTATAATCTCCTTATCTGGTCCTGGCTTATTTCACTTATCATAATGTCTTCCAGGCTCATCTCAGTTGCTACAAATGGTGGGATTTCATTCTTTTTTTTTTTAATGGCTGAATAATATTTCATTATATATAATATATATAAATATATATTTCTTGATCTATTCATCCATCAATGAACACTTAGTTTGTTCTCAAATCTTGGGTATTTTGAATGATGCTGCACTGCACATCAGAGAGCAAATATCTCATGATCTTGATTTCATTTCCTTTAGATATATACCCAGCAGTGGGATAGGATCATTGGATCATACAGTACTTCTATATTTTGAGGAAATGTCACACTTTTTTGCCTAATGGCTGTGCTAGCTTACATCCCCACCAACAGGGCATAAAGTTTCCTTTTATTGCACATCTTCACCAACACTTGTTATCTGTTGTCTTTTTGATAATAGCCATCCTGAGAGGTGTGAGGTAAAATCTTATTGTGGTTCTGATTTGCACTTTCTTGTTTATTATTTACTTTATCTAAGCACTGATGGCTTCATCCTACAACTCTATGGCTTCAGATGTCTCATACCTCAACATTTCCCACATACACCATCTTTGAACTCATGTGCCTTCCCCAAGCAGCCAGGGACTACCTCTACATGTAACTATTTAAATTGGTTCTCAAAATATTTCTGAACTATATACAAGTCATATAGATTGGTATGGTATTATGACATATAAGTATGACATATGGTATTATGTCAATTGTGTGGAAAAATAGAAGCCCAAACACCAAAAATAACAGAATCTTAGAAAGTGCTAATGACTGAAAATGAAACTCTACTTATTCATTAACAATGCAGTGTCCACAGCACTACCAAAAAGGAACTTTTTGCTTTGTTTCAATTAATTTATAGCTAATATATTTTGAAACATATTACCTTAGTTGATTTTAAGTTAAAAATGAGAAATTAGGGGAATCCCTGGATGGCTCAGTGGTTTAGTGCCTGCCTTTGGCTCAGGGGTGGTCCTAGAGTCCCGGGATCAAGTCGCATGTGGGGCTCCCTGCGTGGAGCCTTGCTTCTCCCTCTGTCTGTGTCTCTGCCTCTCTCTCTCTCTCGTGAATAAATAAATAAAATCTTTAAAAAATGAGAAATTAACTTGCTTTTATAACAAGGCCAAATAGTATTTTCCCAAAAATGTATTTCCTTTCACTCTGTACAGACACACAGAGACCATCCACCACACACACACACACACACACACACACACACACACACGCACACATTCCATTTTGTATTTGTTTGGGGAGAAGCTCTGCTAGTTTTATAGAAGTGTCGCCAATAGATTCAAACTGATTTAGAAGAGATTTACTTTAAAACCAATAGGCAGTATCTATATTACAATATCTGTGGTTTTTAAATTTTTTTTATCTTTTTTGTGTTTTGCATTCTTATCCCTCTGAGTTCGTGCTCATCAATCATACTGGGAAGCTGACTTATATTCTCCACACTTCACCACTAACTAAATTAGAGAGCTGAAAAACTTACTCAAAGTTTAAAATGTGATAAACGTAATCAAATTGCTCCAGTCAAATTCTAACAGTGGTGAATAGATGACACTAATTACCTTTTCTTATTATGCTACAAATGTGGTTTACTCCATCTTTATTCATGAAGAAATATCACACATCCCACTAAGGGGACTGCAGCAAGATGTAATATTGGCTTATTTGTTTCCTTAGTCTTACTTCTTTCTCTTACCAGCATCCAAGAGCTGTAATTTTAAGCTGCAATATGTTTATATGCAGTACTTTTTTTTTACCCATTTTGGAAGATAATTGTTACTCACAAAGATTCACAATTCTACATAAACAAATGTTTTTAAAACTCCAGTAAAATGATAGAATTTTATTTGATGAAACTTATTTTTGTTTTGGAGGGAATGAGATTGTTTCAAATCAGTTAGCTTGGAAAACAAATGGGGCATGTGCAAAGCAAATGCATCAATATGAGATGGATTGTACCATTTTTTTTCCCAGAAAAAAATATAAATATACCACTTTTCAAACATGTACATTTTTACATGGGGAACTTTTTCTATAACTCACCTTGAAAATAGTTTACAGGAAACTCGCCTACATGCGGTTTGGCTTAAATAAATTGCATGCATATTTCCAGTGGTCAATACAGAGGCAGTTGCACAGGCTTGTCACTGAACAATTACACACTCATTCTCCACATCAAGTGGTATACAAAGGAAATCTATGCAGACACTTGATTTCGTCAGAAAACCAACCTCTGCTTTGTCTTTTTGCTTGCAAGGTGAAAACAGCTGAGTATTTCCTTGTGAGTCTCTAAAACTCACGTTAGGATATTGAAATCATAAACAGAACAACAGATATACAACAGAGCACCAATTAAATTTAGAATCTTGGAACTTTGGAATTTCGAACATGTCAATAAGAAGTTTATCTGCAGGGGATCCCTGGGTGGCGCAGCGGTTTGGCGCCTGCCTTTGGCCCAGGGCGCGATCCTGGAGACCCGGGATCGAATCCCACGTCGGGCTCCCGGTGCATGGAGCCTGCTTCTCCCTCTGCCTATGTCTCTGCCTCTCTCTCACTCTCTCTGTGACTATCATAAATAAATAAAATTAAAAAAAAAAGAAGTTTATCTGCAGTTCAATGAAGAAGATTTAAACACATAGAGAAAATTGGAAGTTGTTACCTTACCTGTGGAAGTTGAATTGATGAGAGTGGTTTATGATTCTGTCAAAAACAATTCTTATGGGGATACAAGATAAGAACCAAAACTAAAGTTTAGAAAATAACTTGCAGGACAGGGGAAGCTGGTCCACAGGATACTCGGGCAATAAAGTTTTGTGCCTGATGTTTTAGCTCATTAACAATACTTCCTGTCCGTTTTAAAAGGGACAAATAGTGTGATTACAAAATGGGCAGATGACCCGAATAAATGTTTCCCCATAGAAGACATAGAGGTGACTAACAGACACGTGAAAAGACGCTCCACATCACTCATCATCAGAGAAATTCAAATCGAAATCACAGTGAGATATCACCTCACACTTGTCAGTATGGCTAAAATTAAAAAGACAAAAAATAACAAGTGTTGGCAAGGAAGTGGAGAAATAGGAACGCTCATGGATTGTTGGTGGAAATGCTAACTGGTGCAGCCACTAGGGAAAACACTATGGAATTCCTTAAAATACTAAAGTGGAAATATGTGATTCAGTAATTCCACAACTGACTTTTTACCTAAAGAAAAACAAAATTGTTAATTCCAAAAGATATAGGCATCCCTATGTTTATAGCAGCATTATTTACAATATCCAAGATACGGGCAAAGCCCAAGTGTCCACTGATAGGTGAATGAATAAAAAGATGTGGTATATTTACAATGAAACATTACTCCATTGTAAACAAAACAAAACAAAAAAGCGATGCTATCTTGCCATTTGTAACAACATGGATGGGCATAGAAGGTATTACACTAAGTGAAATAAGTTAGGCAGAGAAAGACAAAATACTTCGCATTAATTTATTCTTGCTTGAAAATATTTTGATCTATATCCCTTAGCTACACTCTTCTGCTGTTGAAGCATCTGAAACTTGGTTGGTTGACAGAGTATATTATCTACTGAGTGTTCAGAGTATAGTGCCTACTTCATCTAATTAAAAGGGGATTGGAGCATCATAAAGCTTCATCATCATGTGTACTTTCCTAACTATGCCAAACACATCAAAAACTGTAATTGCCAACTTGTGTGTACATCTTACACATTTAATAAGTACCCTCATGTTTAGATCTTTAATTGAATAGTTTGGTGAAAAATTAGACGAAATCTCATGGATACTGGGCTCTTGGTTTGATGTAGCTGCATGATGTGTCTGCTTTTACCTAAGGTGACACTATAACACTAAATGCTTGAAACCCAGTCTCAGCCCTAATCAGACATGAAGCAGAACTCAGAATCTTCACAGAGTGTGCGTGGCACCTTCAACTGTAACTTGTCTTCTTGCAGGAGAGAGTCCACCATTAAAGTCCTGCATATTTTTTCCTTGTCTTCCTGGACTCTTTGTTTGACTCGAACTCCTAAATTAAGAAGGTGGAATTTTTACCAAATATTACTGCTTAGTTCCCACTAAATTGTACATGGCTCTCAGGAAAAGTTGCTAGTTTCCTCTTTGTAGTACTTTCAGTTTTGGATTTTTATCTACTTTTTTCCTAACCCTTCCCAAATTTTCCTGTGTGAGATTGAGACCCTTTCTTTCCATTGAGATTTGCTCTGCTACACATGTGCTAGTGGGGTTCATTTCGGCCAGTTTTCAAGAGGGTAGAAGATGTAGTTTTGCATTTTTGTGGCCGTTATTTTTTTTATAGTTCCTTAAAGGTTTTATTTATTTGTTTGTTTACTTATTTATTTTTTATTTTTGATAGAAAGTGAGCATGAATTGGGTGGAAAGACAGAGGGAGAGGGAGAGAGATAATCTCTCAAACCTGATTCCATGCTGAGCGGGGAGCCCACGTGGGGCTCTCTCAGGACACTGAGATCATGACCTGGGCCAAAACCAAGAGTTTGCTGCTCAACCAACTGAACCAGTCAGCTGCCCTGCAGCCATGTTTCATAGGTGACTTTTCTTAATGGTTTTAGGTGATCACAGCATAAACAAAATCACAACAACAAAACTTTAATTAAAACTACTTTTTTCCTTTCGTATAGTTTAATACATCAAGAGTATAATTATCACAATATGCAATGGAGGTAAAGAATAATATAGACTTCTTCCATAGTCTTTTTTTTTTTTTAAATTTTTATTTATTTATGATAGTCGCATAGAGAGAGAGAGAGAGAGAGAGAGAGAGAAAGAGAGAGAAGCAGGCTCCATGCACCGGGAGCCTGACGTGGGATTCGATCCCGGGTCTCCAGGATCGCGCCCTGGGCCAAAGGCAGGCGCCAAACCACTGCGCCACCCAGGGATCCCTTCTTCCATAGTCTTATTCTGTAATATAAAATAGACAAAAGGCTGACTCTAAAACACAAATACATGTATGATACAATTATGCAATAATACAAAGACAAATACTAATATCATAATGGATAGTAAACTTATTTATAATAAAAAGTGATAATTAAGTATGTCTGCTTCAAGTAGCTTTCAGTTAAGAATTTTAAAATGCTTATTAACTTTTAATAAGAATATTTCACAATGTAGTATGCATTTGTAATAATGTGGTAAGTGTCCATCTAGTTGCCTAAGTAGGTGTGTGTGTATATATGTACATTTTATGCATATAAAATGTATGCATATATATATATATACACACACACACACATATATATATATATGAGGTCTACGCATGACCCCATATATACAGACAAGACGTTTCAGAAAACTGACCACAAAAATATCAGCCCCTCTGCAGAAGAGAAGAGCAAATGCTTGGAGGATGCATAGATCCAAATGCTTTTCTCTTCTGGCCAACAGTAGGTGAGTCCTGATATTTTCAGAGCAGCAGGAGGAGCCAATCTAAAGAAATCAATAAATTATATCTAATTGCATTGCAAATCCTTGACCGAGATATTTTGTTGTCTTTCTGGCATAAAAAAAAAAAACACCTTAGTATGGCCTGGGTAGCTCAGTGGTTGAGTGTCTGCTTTCCCCTCAGGTTGTGATCCTGGGGTCCAGGATCGGGTCCCACTTTGGGCTCCCTGTAGGGAGCCTGCTTCTCCCTTTGCCTGTCTCTGCCTCTCTCTGTGTGTCTTTCATGAATAAATAAATAAAATCTTTAAAAAAAAGAGAGAGAGAGAGAGAGAAAACTTAATATGTCCCCAGATTAATCCACTCTTCCAAAGTCTTCTCATCTTTTTTACACCATCCTTTGCAATACACATTTCCCCTTGATCTTCTTTAATACCATTTCCATCTACTCTAACCCATGCAAAGAAAGTGATCATCATGGACATCAGTTGGCAATTGGATTGGTCTCAAGTACTTTCTCGAAGCCTATCTTCCCACCATCCCTATAGCCAAAGCCTGGTCTCTTGCTCTAAACACCTCTTGAATAAATTACTTTGATAGACAACTTACATACATCATAACAAAGCCTTCTATTTGTGGCATTTGCAGTATGTAAAATAATTTGTGCTGCCAGTGAAAGGCATTGAGTCACAGAGGAGTATCTCCATCAGCTCTCTGAATGACAATACATGGATGCTCTTCCTATCTCTACCAAATTCAAGGATTCTCTGTCCAAGCATATGTTGAAAACTAGAAAGACTCAAGAGAAATAATATTTGGCAAAAATGTGAAAGAACTTTTCAGTGAGTGATGAAGACCAAACAATATTGAATTGCCTATATTAAATTTCATTTTATAGAAAAACAATATGTTGGAGGGTTATGCATTATTCAACCACATGTTTATTGTGCAAATATACTTTGCTCCACAGACTAGTCTTTATTCATAGAAAACACATGAAAGTAAAAACAGTAAAAATACCCTTTTAATGTACAATGAACTTAATAGAATCACCTGGATAAAGAGAAAACCAGTTTTGCAAATATCATAAATGCAATCATACTGTAAAAACTACCCATTTATCTGATTTTAAACACTTTTCTTAACTTCAGCACAAATACTTAAAGATTCCTCAAAATATAAAGGTATCAATTTATTTTTAATTTTTTTTCATTAGGGAAAAACATTTTTCCTATGCAATGGGTAAAATCGAAACCATTGGTTTTGAGTCTAAAACAGAGCTCTTCACATGAGTGTTTTTTATAATGATGTCTTGCCTTGAGCAGGTAGGGAGGAAAAAAAAACACTCAGGAGCAAAGTGTAATTAGCTGTGCACACTTCTCAAGGCCATCTTTAAACATTTGTACTTCATTGCAAGACAGAGAAACAGTAATTAATAAAAGAGTCTCTCTAGAAAGGAAATTAGTCAGAAATAATTTTTTGTTAAAATTGCTGGCACTGAAGATATCCAGAGTGACAGGAGCTGGCCGCCTCCATCTGCTGCTAATCTGTAATCTGCTCCCAGGACACTGTTCTCAGATTGTCATGCTCCTTCCATTCAAGTAAAAAAGCAATAGTCAACAACTCCATCGAATAAATGGAAGTGTGAATAGCATTCAATATGCATGCATAACAGGAAAATCATTCTGTGTTCCTGGTCTTTTTTTTTTTCTTTTTTTGTATTTGAGAATTGACATCTAAAGCTTACAAAGACAGTGCATTCTCCCAGTGATGGCTACATTGTATTCCAATGCTCTTTTTATTTCATTAGAAGTGGAAAAATGTGTTCATACCTAATGACTATCTATTGTATTAATTTAGTCAACTCTGACAGTAAAATTCTATTGACTTTATTAATGAATCATTGCTTATCACTCATGATAACATTTAAAGTCACACTTTATATAATTTTCCTCAAGTTCCAAAAACAATTTGAAGTATAATGCTTCAGTGTGTTCTGACTTGGTTGAAAATCAATTTTCTATTGAAGAATAGTTGATCCTTCCAAAGTGAGCTGACGTCTCTTCCTTTCTCCTTAATACTACACTCTATTGAGATATTCTTTCAACATATGTCAAATACAAAAGAAAGAATGGAACACTAAATATGGTTACATAGTTAAATTGAGTCCAGAAAAAAATGATGAACTTCAAAAAACTTAAAAACTGACAGAGACCTTACCATAATACGTAGAACATAGTTGTAACATGGGGAAAAAAAAAACATGGTACCCAAAGATTTTTATTTTACTAAAAACCCCCAATGAATAAATGGACTTCTTTTGTAATTCTTATCACTTAATGTACTCAATGTAACTGTTGTTGTAGAAATTAATATGAAAATTAGAGGTTCTAGAAAGAGATGAGTTTCTTTTTAACATTTGTTTTGACCTTCCATTTGACTTTCTGGTGTGGGCGCATCCACTGTGGACATTGGCACCATGTGGTAAAGTCATGAATTATCCACACAGCAATGAATTATTCAACATCTAGTTTTTTGCCACTCAAAATATTTTACCTGACAATGTGCTTTGTTTACTCATAAGAAATTTAAGTTGAATTAGACGAGAAGTGGGGAAAGTAGTGTAATGGTTAGTCTACTGTCACCAACGTGACTCAACACTGGTTTGGCTCAGTGTATTTACAAGTAAGTGAGGAATGAATGTGTCTCGTGTATCCTGGAACTGGAGTAGGAATAGATTATGACTTGTGTGAAAGGTGTTACAGTAAGAATTGGAGTTCAGAAAACCTAGACTGTTCAGTGGGGAGAAGGTGTCAACTAACAGAGGCCCCTAGTGAGATGGGCTGTTCACACTGGTACTCAAGTCATGCAGGTCTTATTTTCTTACTTATTTATTTTCTACTTACTGAAAATTTTAAACTTTTTTCCAGCTTGGGATTTTGTACATTATCAGTCCCTTCTCTGGATGTTTTCCCCATGTACCCTTACTGATTAGTTTGAATATCACATCACTGGAGAAGCTTTCTTGACTACCGTCCTCCATGGACTGCCCTACAAATATTCTCCACTAACATGCTTGGCTTGCTCTGTATTTGCTTGTTTCCATGAGACTTGATGGTCTAGAACGTAAGTTCCATGAAGGCAGAAATGTTGTCCTTCTTAGTCAGTATTCAATTCCCAGTGCTCAGCAGAGTGACTGGCACTCAACTAGTCTCAAATTTTCAAATAATTATTGATTGCAAAAAGCAAACTGAGTAATTTTTAATCAAGAATGGATAGCAGTATATTAGGTTTGAAATAAATGCACAGAAATTTAAAAAAACATGGAGTTAAAGGGAGATGATTTAAGAGAATTACAAAATATAAGCAGATCAAGATCTGTGAAACAAAAATAGAATTCTTTCAAACAGCTTCTCTCCATAGACAGTCCATATCCAGATGGTTTTATGGGTGAATTCTTGTAAATTTAGTGGAATAAATAACTCTCATACTGTTTATACTTTTCTGCAATGCCCCCCCCCAAAAAAAAAGATAGCTTCTCAATATATTTACAAAACAGCGCTATGCTGACAAGGATGTCACATAGAGATTATTTTACTTATAAATATTGATTCAAAGTCATAAATAAAACATTAACATATAGAACCAAATAAAATATCACATGAATAATACACCCAAACAAACAGGATTTATTTTGGCAAGGTAGGAATTATTCAGAACTGGGAAATTAACTAAATAAACTTCACAATATTAACTGGTCAAAATGAGAAAAGTACAAAAACGTGTACTAACACAGAAAACCATGATGAGACAGTCCACCAAAATGTGAAAAGAGGAAGACTTTCTTAGCACAATGAAAAGTGTAGACTAAATGAGCAGTACCCGTAAAGGTACTATGTGATTAGTATACTAATTAATAAACAGGAGAAAGATGAAGCTTTTCCTATTTTTTTAATTTAATGGTGACCTGAAATTTCTCACCGATTGAGACAGACAAATAATATAAAAGTATATATTTAAAAATAATGAAAAATCAATATAATAACATAAACACAAAATAATTCAGTGAGTAGTCTACTTATAAAATAATCTAAATCGGGATCCCTGGGTGGCGCAGTGGTTTGGCGCCTGCCTTTGGCCCGGGCGCGATCCTGGAGACCCGGGATCGAATCCCACGTCGGGCTCCCGGTGCATGGAGCCTGCTTCTCCCTCTGCCTATGTCTCTGCTTCTCTCTCTCTCTCACTGTGTGCCTATCATAAATAAATAAAATTTAAAAAAAAAATTAAAAAAAAAATAATCTAAATCAACAGCTTCTTCATATATAAAACAATTAGGTCAATAAGGAAATTCCATTTGTAATAATAAATACAATATAAAGGAAAGTAAACTTAACAAAATACACTCAATAAACATAATCATGTGAAAATGTGCAGAGGGCTGAAAGAATTGAATAAATGGATGAATATAATTTTGCTTAAATGATGGCACAGCTTAAGTGTCAATTTTCCTCAATTTAATTGGAAAATGCAGTTATCCAATGTTAACTACATAATTAAAAATTATTTAAAACTTAACTTATAAAATTATTTTTTAAATTTCCAATAGTGCATATGAAAAAATAATGAATCATGTAGATTAATGACATATATTAAAAGCAAAATAGTGTATTTAAAATTATCTAAATTTTGTATCTCATGGCAGTTCAAGTTTATATCAGTAGAAAAATTAAAATGGTGCAGGGACTATCAGCCTATGTTCAGTCATCACCACAAAATAAACTCAAGATAGCAACAAGAGTTAAAGTGTGATAAGGCATTATAAACTTGTTAGAAGAATATATCAGTATATGCATATGTAATTTTGAGTTGGGGAAGCATCTTTATAATTACTCAGCAAACATGTATGACATTTCAATATTTCAAACAATATTGATAAATTAAAATTTTAATTATTTGTCTAATTTACAACACAAATTTCAAATACCAGATTTGTTTTGTTTTGTTTTGAGTTCAGACCCCTTATTTGAAATAGTTTGATAATTATTTTTAATATTTTAATAATTATTTTTCCTGGGCACTATTTTTCCCTTTATTGAAAATATATGACTAGTTTTCTTTAACAGAAGAAATACACTCAAAATTGCTAAGTTTTAGTTTTGATTCATCCTGTATGTAGCATTTTAAAATTATTGTATGAAAGTTTAACATAAATGTCTAATGATTAGATGTTGATTATATCTCATATTTTTCTAAAAATACTTTTTTCTGTTGACTATAATTTTTGCACTGGATGGTTTATTCTCTCTTTTTTCTTTTTTGCTTTTTTTTGCCATTGAATTATGTATGGGGTACATTTTAAATGCTCAGCAGTAAAATTCAAGTAAAATAATCATATAAATACATAATTATATGAGCAAGGTAATTTTGAATTTCAGCTTTCATGCTGTTCCTAAACATGAAAGATAATTTTGATTTAATATTAAAATTACCAATTAAGTGCATTATGTGACAGCTACTTTGCATAAGAGATCTCATATAATCTTCACAAAAGTGGTTTGGAGTAAGGATTAGCAGTCGTGTTTTATACATTTCATAGAACAGAGATTTTAAGACACCTGAGCAATGTGGTAAAACATGGAGCTGGGGTTTGAAATGAAGTGCATCTGACCCTATTCACAAGGATTGCTAATGATACATGAGTTCATAATGTGAAGAAATGGCTGTGATTACCTTACCACTTCATGAGAGGACATATATCAGAATAAACATGTGTAAACTTTTACCCACTCAAACAAAAGCTGAATTGATGCTTATTGGATTTATAATAGAGGAATTTCAAGCATTTTTCAAGAGGATGATTTAATCATTTTCTCAGGTCTCTTTCAACATTGAGATGTTAAAGGCGAAATACTAAGAAGTACTAAATACAGACAAGATCATACTCTCAATTTTTTTCATTAGCAGAACAAAAATTAGCAAAAAATGCAAACTAGATATGAGAATCTTTCAAAAGAATACTATAGAGATGTCACAGTAAAATGTCAGAGAGTTCTAAGTGTACTGGAATTCGATGAAAGAATATATGTTTTTAAATGTGGATAGTGATTTACTTAGGTAATATGTACAAGAAGTGAAAGCCTGAATTTTGGGACCAAACAGATATAGATTGGAGTCTAGTTCAACCACTGGTTATCTTCCAAATTTGTGAAAGTTAGTAATTAATGTTTCTTCCTTTTAAAAAGAAAATAAAGAAGGATTTTTAAAAAATTATCTGAACTCATGATATACTTAGTAAAGTAGATTACATTATTGTTCCTGACTCTTTACTTCCCTGCCACGTCACTTGGTTGTGCTTCCAACTTAAGTAGAGGTCGGACATGTGATTTTCTCTGACAAATGTACTCCTAAGGGATAGGACATGAACAAAAGAGTAGTTTAAATATTTGTGTTATTTTGCTTGCCCCATCACACTTCCACTACCTGCTATGAGAAAAATATGACCTGAACACCCAGAGAGTTACTAGCCCTAGTAAAAGGATACAGGTAGAGCATTCATGACCATAACAGACAGTGGTGAGCAAGCCCAGCCAAACTCAGACAAAATCACCCAAACTCCAGTCAAATGCAGATCTGTGAGAAAAAAAAAAAAAAAAAAAGATTGTTGATATAAACCAAGTTTTGAAGTTGTTACACAGCAAGAAGTGACAAGGATGTATTCTTAATGTTTTGCTGTTTCCTCACATATTTCACTAGGTCTGTGCCCATAGAAATACACAAATACAAACAAATTCATATTCATCATTTATAATCTCCTGCAGACATTTTTTGTCATTGTTCACGTTTGTAAATATATACTGGGATAGTAAATGAAATGTTTTTTCTTAATTTTTTGTCCCTTTTGTTAAAAAAATTAGCATAAGAATACAGGTAATGTTCATTTCCATGAGTGCTAGTTCATTGTTTATGTGCTGTTTTCACAAAATGGAAGATTTTGAGATGAAATATCACAACACAATTTTTATACTTCCACATTAAGAAAGAAATTTACATATTACATGAGAGGGTAAATTTGTGGTAAAAATGGAAAAGAAAGAAGCAGAAAACGTAGCTCAGACAGCCTCTCTACAAACAAAGAATTAAGCAGAGTAAGTGAATTTGCTATTAGCTTATTATACTAACTTGTCACTTTCCTCTCAATGTGTCAGCTTTTTCCTTCACAAAAGTGGACAATAAGAGGACTTAAGTAACTCTCAGACTTCATCTAATGGGTGCACTTTCTTTTCTTCAGTTTTCATTTTCCAGTAACCCTTAATTGATTTCTATCTGTCATCAGATTAAAAACAAGCCAGCAAAAGTATACCACCCTAGATAATATTAACTTTTAAAAGTTTCATTTGAATCTCTTAAAATTCTTACTACAATCAGAGAAAATTTTGGCACGATCATTTGGGCTCAGAGGTTCAATAAAATAACCCTTTTCTTTCCATATTGAGTTCACAACAAATTGAAAGACTGCCACATAAATCAGATGGATAAATGAAAAAAAATCAGCTTAATTGGTAAACCTAAAGAGCAGAATTCTCAGTCTCAAGATGATTGAGTTTTTACCCACCTGGGAAAACATCAGATAGATCCCTCCAAGGTAGATCAATGACTGTTTAAGGTGGAGAGCAGAAGAGAAAGTATATTCTGAGTAGGCATCTGGAATATGAATTGACAGAGAAGGTTTTGAGAAAAGACTCCTCTAGCTGGTTTATTATATTATCTTGATTTCACATCTCAGACCAAGTTTTCTTCCCAGTGGTGAGGAATGATAGGAGGGGAGATCTGAGTGGGTTTAGAAGTGGCTTTAAGCCACTTGATACTGTGGAGAGGAGGTTCTCCCTAACACAGAAACCTTCGTTCACATATTCCTACATGCATTCCCTAAGTAAGCATCTGAGTCCTTCCTCTATGATGCCCACTTGGCCTTCATCACAAAGATGAACCATATAGCCCCTGCCCTCGGAGAACTTCAATTCTGAAGTGGGCTATGAACCGTCAACAAGATATATGGTGATAAGTGCTTTGATTAAGGTCCACTCAGGATGTTGTGAAAGATTAATTGCATTCAAAATTTGCATTTCTGTGGAGAGGCATGTTCATAAGCCAGCAGGTGAGAGGAATCTGGGCCTGCTCTAATAAATCCAGGAATTTTTATAGAATTTGATTCTGTGATGTAATATAGGAGAAGTTAAAGATAAATAGAATTGAGTCCATAGCCTGCCTTCTATTTCTGGTAAAAGATTTAACATGTTTTCCTCAAAACATTGGTGGTGCGTTAAATAATTTTAACCGTGTAAGCAACATTATTAGATTTGTGTTTTTAGAAATGGCATGCTGGCACTAGGGTGTTAAATAAATCAGAGAGGAAAGAATGGAAGGCAGTTGGATTATTTAGCAGACTGCCAAAGCAATTCAAGTGAAAAATCATAAAGGATCGAACTATGGTAGTGTCAGGAGGTATTGAAAAGTGCCTAGACATAGTTAATTAGTTGTATTTTTTTTCTGCCCAGCTGTTTTGTTTTGTTTTGTTTGTTTTAGTTTTGTTATTGTTCATTAGGACACCATCCTTTGTTGCTTCCCTCTAATAGTCTCAGGCTGGACTTGCCAATTTAGAAACCTGCTCTCCTCGGTACAGGGGAGGTCGCGAGTTCCCATGTTGTTGAATCTTTGAAATCAGTCCCCTTGGCAGTTATAATTGGTCATATGTGTGAAAATGTATTCCAGCAGGGGTCAGTCAGTGCCTTTATAATTGACACAAAGTCATTGAAATAGAGGATAAGTAGCAGTTAATTTGAGACCCAACGAATAAAGCAAATAAGGGGATTTCTGTTACTAAACACTAATGTATATTGAATATTTTATGAACGGACATATAATCTAGGCATATGAAAATACAGGTCAATGGTGGAATAGGAAGGTTGGTAGCATGTTCTCCAAACAGTTGGACTTTACAAACGTGGCATCAAATGCAAAAGCAATAACATCAGTAGCTCCATGCAATAAGTAATGATTGATCTGCATGAACAGCTTAAATGTACACATTCCTGTTGCTAGATAACACCCAAATTGAAATATTAGAAAGAAAAAAAATCATTGGAAATTATAAAAGGAAGATTAAAGGAAGGCATAAGCTTCATACCCTTGATTTTTTAAAATCTTTTAAATGCTAATCATAAAAGATAAAAATCTCCACAGGAAAATGATCAGAAGACATGATCATTCACAGAGAAATAATGCATGTTCAAATTACAAGACAAAAAAAAAATTCAACATCATTAAAAAGTGAAGTAAATGCAAAAGTCACTAAGTATTTTGCCGATGAAAAAGTAAAAAGTAAAAATGGAAAAACTGCTAACCTCCAATAATAACCAAAAAGCAACTGAATGGGAATACAAATTGGCCTCAATATTTTGAAATAATGAACCATTGTTATCCTAGTGATACATCTCAAAAACTCAAAATTTAGCATATGTATAACCAATAAATCTGCCTTTCCAAAGGAATGAATACTATATATATATGTATGTATATATATAGATTATAGAATGAATTTTATTACAGAGAAGTACACTAGTGCAGTAAGTTATCCACTTACACAGTCAATAATAAAGTTAAATTTTGTTTCTTCTATGGAATGAGATTCATTTAGTTAATTAAAAATGATATAGTGGGAGACTTAATATATATTATTAAGGGTAGACATATTTTTAAAAGGCTTTTTTGAAATATTGGCTTCCTAATATTATTCATTCTCATAAATCCTCATCAGGATATGTTGGGGTGGGGGATACTCCATAATATATAAATACATAGATTCCACCAATAGTTTCACCATTCTTTTTTTTTTTAATTTTTATTTATTTATGATAGTCACACAAAGAGAGAGAGAGAGGGGCAGAGACACAGGCAGAGGGAGAAGCAGGCTCCATGCACCGGGAACCCGACTTGGGACTCGATCCCCGGTCTCCAGGATCACGCCCTGGGCCAAAGGCAGGCGCCAAACCGCTGCACCACCCAGGGATCCCCAGTTTCACCATTCTTAATGACAAAGGAAGGCCTAGTCACCAGAACAGCTAAAATATATCAGCAGTGATCTAGCATACACAAAAGCATCAGTGTTGCCCAATATGCATTATTCAATCTAAAATGTTGCTAAGGGTTGGGGAGTGGGTGAGTCCTTTTTTTAAAAAAAAAAAGATTTTATTTATTGATTTGAAAGAGAGATTGAGCAGGAGGGAGAGGGAGAGAGAATCTGAAGCAGATCCCACACTGAGCACAGACCCAGACATGGGGCTTAGTCTTACAACAATGAGATAATGACTGAGAGATCATGACTTGAGCCCAAACCAAGAGTCCAATATTTAACTCACTGAGCCACCCATGAACCCTGGTAGTAAGTGTTTGTGCCATCATTTTTTTCTTCACTGGCTCCTCTTTGTTTCACGTTGGCTATTTGCAAGGCCACTAGAGATTTCAAGGAAAAGAGATATGCTCAGAGGATTCTGAAGGATGAGGGTTTGTTGCAATGACACTTGGGGGTTGAAATAAGAAATGCAACTCAACTGGGCTGCCACCTGTCCAGGTCTCATGAAACTACATGTTTAGCTGGGCACAACAGTCGTTTAAAATTGCCCTGATGAATCAAATGTCAGTGTGATCGTTTTACTTCCAAAGCCCTCGTTGCATCTTACTATAAAAATGTGCCATCCTCAGACTATTCCTGTGACAAACCTGATTGCCATTCTCAGTCTTTGCTCTGTGCCACACATTTTTCTTAAGACCATCTCTTTGTGGGACTTAGATTTTGTCTATTTACTTTCTTTTCTATTCTCTTTCTTTCTACCTTTTGTGGAAACTCCCTGGAGAGTGACGTTAGGCCAATGACAGTCATCTCTCCATTGGCAGAGCACTTGGTTAAATTAGGTATAACCAGAAAGCAGGATGACTTATGTATAAGGGGCCACAATTCGGTGATTGGTTACATAAGTGTCAACTCATTGGTATGAAGATGAAGAGAGGTGGGGAACAAGCATCTCAGTGGAAAATGGTGTTAACTGATGTAGAAAAGAACTATAAAGGACCAGATAAATAAATGATTGAAACTCTTACTCAACTTTCAACTTTGAAGCTACAAAGTTCATAAATAATTGTTGTATGATTATTTACTTTGAAAAATATGTTTACATTTCCCAGATACATTTCCTAATTTAGAGTTGAGTTCAATTTCAAATGAGAAAATGTAGAGGTGTCCAAATAACCAAACTCCCAATTTTGGCATAGATCTCTGGTTGACGGCCAGATGAAGAGGAAAAACAGTTCTTCCTTTTGGAGACTTCTTATAAAAGTTCCATAACCCATGTAGTAAGAGATTCAAAGTAAAAAAATAAGTGGATACTTACAGAAGTAAATAACAACATAGAGCATATCCATCTCACATCAGGGAAATCACTTACACAGTCCTTGAGTGGTGTGTTAAATAAAATAAACTGCATCTTTTTTTTTTTAATCCTAAACATAGAACATATCATTCAGAAACACTACTGACTAGCATCAGTGAAAGCAAAGAAAAACAATTGTGGCAAAATGTATTCACAATGTCTGCTTAAGGTCTGCACTACTGAGACTTCTGAGACACCCCCCACAATCCCTGCATCCTTGTATCAACACCCTTGTGTCCTCACCCCACTAATGTGGGAATAAATGAAGAATAACCAAATGAGAAGGAATATAGTTTTTTTTTTTTTTTTTTCTGAGCTTCCCATAGCAAGCCACCAACCTTTGCATTTTGGCAGACTCAAAGTCATTTGGGGGAGTAGGAACACTTCACATAGTAGTGATAAAAGAAAGACTTCTGAAAGCTATCAGCCTGGGAAAGCTGGAGGCTAGAGGATCCTATGTGATTGCTTAGGGGAACATATTTGACTTTCTCTGGTTGGTCCTAAGTTGGTCAAGGAGACAAAAAATTAGGGAAGCTTGTCAGTTATCTTGTTCTGGCCATTTTGGGGCTGACTGTTACAGAAGTGAGTGATTTTTTTTTCTTATCAACAGAAGAAAAGTAAAATTCACAGAAGGTCACTTACCTGATTATGTTGCATACGGTCGTGACTTCCATCTTGTTAGCAGACTCTTCCCCTTGCTGGCTTTGAGGAACTAAACTTCTGGGTTGGAAAGGTTTCCATGACAAAGAACTGAAGGTGGACTCTAGCCCATATCCAGTGAGGAAATATGGCCCTCAGTTAACTACCTTTCATGAACAGAATTTGGCCAAAACCCACGCAAGCCATCTTGGAGGCAGAAAGTTCTTTTAGAAGAGCCTTCAGTAGAGACTAACCCTGGAGGATGCCTTGACTGTAGCCCTTGGAGAGACTCAGATATGGATAATGCAGCTAAGCCATGCCTGGACTCCACAAACACTAAGATTAAAAATGTGTATTGTTTCAAGCTGCTAATTTTTGCATAATGTGTTATGTAGCAACTGTTAAAACAATAAACATGAACTTTTAAAAAAACTAACTCCTTTCTCTCATTTCATCTTGAGTGACTTTCCAGTGCAAAGTGAGATCAGTCTAGGAGAAGAAAATGCACAACTTCTTACAGATCATAAGAGTAAGGATCATTTCTAGCTAGAATTTCTTGGAGTAAATCAGTAATGAGTTTTTGGTTTGAGTTTTTCCCATTAATTAGCCAAAAGAAATGAATGAATTAATTGCTCCTTTTAAGAATTTTAGTTCATGCAAGCATTGCATTCTTCTTTGTTAATAATAAGCTGTCATTCCGGTGTCAAGTCCAGTTGGTGTGCTTTTTAATTAACTTTTAATCATCCTTAGGGCTCAGTCATAACTGGGCATCAACAAACTACGTTGCTAGTAACTATGTTACTTCAAAGGCCACATTTTAAAAACATGGCTTAATGAAGCTGTTCTGAGAGCCTGGGAACCCCATTCACTCCTTGTCCCTCCTGTTCTGTGGTAAGCGCCCCTGGTAAGTGCCCAGAATGTTGCTGTGGAAGAGGAGAGACTAAAAGGGAAATCACTAAATATGGTGGATTTTACACATCACTTCTTAAGCAGAGTTTTAGCCTGAGTTTTACTAAACATTTCTATATTATTTTCTTCTATCAAGTAGCAATGAATTTTAGAAGAGAATCATAGCACAAAGAGCAAACAGAAATGCAAATGTACTTCTACTTTGAGGGCATTAAAGGATGTAAAGCAGTTTCCCTCTGTGTAGGGTGAGTGTGAACTGGAGTGAAGCTATGAAGAAGGTTGTTCCTGGGGTTTTAAATAGTCACCTCTGCTTGACAGATGGAGCAGTACGAGGGGACATTTATTAGCCGATATTCCCACCTGAGAGTGGAATTCGCCCTTTGGTGTTCATGTTGGCATGAGTTATCATATGATCCTGTGAAAGGAACTTGGAATTGAAAGAAGTTATCAAGAATCAGTACCGAAGGAGGAAGTATCAGTTAAGGGAGAAAAATGATCTCCAAGAGATGAGCAACAAATGAGTCAAGCCTCATGATGCTGTGATTTTGTCTGGAGAAAGTTCCCAGGCTGTGCATGCTGCAGGGGGGTTGGAACTCAGGCTGGTGCTGGCAGTTTCCTTGATTTTAGGAGATGAAGCCAGGAATTCCAGAGCCAACGTGAGAAGGTAGAGGAAACAGAGCACTCTGTAGATCTGTATGTCTCCTTTAGGGTCCTCAGTTGAGTATTGATCAGTACAACCTATAGGAGGAAACCACATAAGATGGGCAGAGCATCATCCAGAAGGATCCCAAGCTTTCATAGGGTCTGAGAGAGCAAGTGTTCCCTAAACCCACATAGAAATTACCATAATCCAGAAATCTCATAATTCAGGAGCATCAATTGAACCTTTGGGTGTAATCAACATATTTATCTTGATTTTGATAGTTGTTTCATGAATGTACTCATTTGTCAACACTTCTCCACCTGTGCAGTAGGATGCATGTCAATGAATCTCTTTATATATAGGCGACTAGCAAGCTTGTATGGCTATTATAATACTTAAGAAATATTCCTTGACATAACAGTATTAATTAGTTTCGCAGACATAATATTCAGCAAGTTTTCATTGATATGAAGCTAAAACGCAAGCAAAAGTAACTTGTGAAACAAATCCCAACAACGTTTGTTGGTGGTGGGGTGATGGAGGGTCTGTAGACTATAAAAGACCTGGCGTTTCTTCTGGGAAGCTGAACATATCTCATCATTTGAGTATTGGTGCCAGAGTGTACAGTTAAGTATAATTTAAGTTAAAAACGTACAGTTAAGATTTGTCTCTTTACTTATATGTAACATTTCAACAAAAAATTAAAAAATCAGGACCTTCCTTCCTTATGCTTTATCACAAACGAAAGTCATGTCTTCTTAACCAAAGAAACAATGACTATGACAGGAATATATACTAAATATAGTGCTGATGGTGGGTCTTTCAAAATTCAACATTTTACACATTTCACCAAATTTAAAGATGTATTAACATTGTATCAAAAATAGAAACTACAATAAGTAGAGATGGCTAAATAAAGATTATTTGATTTGAGAGGATATGTTTTTCTTTATTTCTTTGCGACATATCTTGAAAGTTCTAATTCATTGTGAATTCATTAGAACTTGTGATTTACTTTATTCTCAAAATGTTTGTTTTAAATGCAGTATGTGGTTTCAATGATGAGAATATTCCTGGATATATCTAATTGACTTTAAAATTCTGTCAGATGTTGATGAAGTTGATAATGTACCTAAAATTGGAGTGAAATAAAAGAAGTTATTGAAAAAATATCCACAGTTAAATTTGGTAGATTAAGCAACCTGCACAGGCAGTGAACCAAAACTTTTTCTTTATTCCAGCGAAGCTTTGTTCAGCACCATACTTTGTACATTTTTTTTTCCTTTTTATTTAAGGTCAGAGAGTTCACATTCATTGTTACTTTTATTTTTTAACATTTGACTTCTATTTTTTCTTACTCTTTCTCTTTCTCCTTTTGCTGCATTTGCCAGATTTTTGTATTGAAAAGTTTGAATAGAGCTGTAAAGGAATAGCAGGAAAAATGGCTGGGATCTCCTCACTTGTCAGATAAATCCCAGGGTGCCTCTGCTGTCTAACCAACATATTGATTGATTTCTTTACTCCTGGAAGTCTGTGACATTATGGCACCGTTTAAGCTCCAAAATGAAAAGTCTTTGCCTTGAAGGCACACTGTGTTACAGGTACATGTCTGTAGTATTCATGATTGAATATCATTTTGCAATTTGAATTATCATCCAACAAATATCCCCCAAAACAGAAATACTGGACTGTGGCTTATTTTGGACATATTTCATATAATGTGGATATATTAATCACCTAATGTACTGGATGACCAATTTGCTTTTTTGTTCCTTCTCCATCTTCTATATATTTTTATATTTTTTGGCTTAATGAATATCCATAAAACAAATGGGAGTAGCATTCTCTCCCATTCAGGGTGGCTGTTACATTTGGAAGTACTTTTTAACTAGGTAGATTTTAACAGAGTAGATGTAGCAAATATACTTTATTTATTGCAATTTTACTTCTATAACATAAGGTTTTGTGCTTTTCATTGCTTTCAAATCAAGTAATCAATATTCTATAGTTCGAAAATAAGCTGAAAGAAATTAATCTAACCACATATTAAGTTGGTGCATAAAACGGAGAAAATAATTTACTCGTGACTACAATATAGCATTAGAATTTTTTCAATTCCTCCAGAGAT
This sequence comes from Vulpes vulpes, assembly GCF_048418805.1. Classification (NCBI taxonomy): domain Eukaryota; kingdom Metazoa; phylum Chordata; class Mammalia; order Carnivora; family Canidae; genus Vulpes; species Vulpes vulpes. The sequence continues at coordinate 52,513,593 of NC_132784.1, read as the reverse complement.
TCTAAGTACAAAAAGAGCAACAAAGAAATTTTAACTTTAAAATGTATTCATATTTTTTGTTACTTTGAAATTATCATACAAATAATATAAAACAAATGCATTATTATATTGCTTTTAACAGCACTGAGGTTTTCTTTTTTTTTTCAGCACTGAGGTTTTCTATATATAAAAAGAGATATTGGTATGAAATCAGGGAGGTTAAAACAAAAAGTATATAATCTTAAACCTCAAGTAGAAATTTCAGATGTGAAATTTCTGAACTTATGAAATATATATTTATCTGTTTTGTTCTATTTTTGAGAACTGCTTTTTATTTCAGTACATGATTAACATAAATAATGAGAAGAAAGAAAAAATAATCATTGAAACTAGTAATGAATAAATGTATTTTCTGAAAAAAAATCAGCAAAGTAATCAAAACATCTCCTAACATCAAAGGAGAAAACGTTGTCAGAGGGACAAAGAAAAACACAATACACAAAATAGGAATTGGCAAGGAGAAAATAACTATCAAAAAATAAAGAAAGAAAGAGAATCGTTAAACACCATACTGAATGCTAGGACACAAATACATATATAAATACCTGGATGAAATGAGACTATGTTATGAATGAATTATATAGTAAAATAAATTTCATTAGAAAGAGAATGTATGAAAAAATAATTTGTATATAGCACTCCCTCCAAGTTAACCAGCTTTTCTTGTTTCATAACTCAATGATTATCAATAACATAATAACATAATCCTATCATAAACAATAATAAAACAAAGAAGGAAGATAGGGGCATTTTAAGTGATAGGAATGATAGTGAAATTAATAAATTACAAAATGAAAAGAAAAGATGGCAAATAGTGAAAGAGATAGAATAAGGCAAAGTGCAGTTAAAATTTATTTTTGAGCTAAGTAATATGCTTTGGGAGAAAGGTGCTTTAGTGAAAAATATTTATTTGCTAGATATTTTCTAGAGCACAAATGAGTTTTACTACAGTGAATGAAAATATTCATAGTATATCTGCTATATAAAATACAGAAGAATATTTACAATTTGTGAGTACAAATTATATTTGGGACCAAAATGAGCCAGTATTTATTAGCAGTGTTTACTACAATTTTTTCTCTCCTTTATTCTTACTGCCAACTGTATGATAATATTTGCATATGTACTCTGCCAGTTCTTTTTAAATGACCTTTTTTACATATAATTATTTAATCTACCTAGGTGTATATAAAACATGAGGGAAGCATCTAAATTATTTTCTTTTTCCAAAGAAACATTGTTCTTAATACCATATATTGAAAACATGAGTTCAATAAATTGACAACATAAAAATGGTGCTAGTTTTTGTGATCTTCACCAACATTCTTAGATCAATTTTAGCCCTTCACAAGGGCTAAATATGTTGCCATAAATATGATGTTTATGAAGTTTTCAGGTTAGGAATGCACAGTATTAGGAATATTATTTATTAATACATGTATTAGGAACACATAAAGATATAGTTACCTAAGCTTAATGTTTTAAGATTATAATATTAATGACCTTTGAAGAATATTATATTGTGAGCATTTTTTCAGGTGTCTGTTAGCCATCTGGATGTAGTCTTTGGAGAAATGTCTATTCATGTCTTCTGCTCATTTCTTAACTAGATGATTTGTTTTTCGGGTGTTGAGTTTGAGAAGTTTCTTATAGATTTTGGATAAACCTTTATCAGTTATGTCCCTTGCAAATATCTTCTCTCATTCTGTAGGCTGGCTTGTAGTTTTGTTGATTGTTTCCTTCACTGTGCAGAAGCTTTTTGTCTTGCTTCTGTCCCAAAAGTTTATTTTTGTTTTTGTTTCCCTTGCCTCTGGAGATGTGTATAGTGAGAAGTTGCTATGGTGGAGGTCAAAGAGGTTACTGACTGTGTTCTCCTCAAGGTTTTTGTTGAGTTTCCCATCTCATATTTAGGCCCTTCATCCATTTGGAATTTATTTTTGTGTATGATGTAAGAAAGTGGCCCAGTTTCATTCTTTTGCATGTAGCTGTCCAGTTTTCCCAACATGATCTTGAAGAGATTTTTTTCTATTAGATACTCTATCCTGCTTTGTCAAAGATTAGTTGACCATACTTTTGGGCCCATTTCTGAGTTTTCTATTCTGTTCCACTGATCTGTATGTCTGTTTTTATTCCAGTACCATACTGTGTCGATGACTATAGCTTCATACTTGAAGTCTGGAATTGTGATGCTTCTAGTTTTGTTTTTCTTTGTATTTCTTTTTCAGGATTACTTTGACTATTAGGGGTGTTTTGTGGTTCTATACTCATCATCAGGGAAATATAAACCAAAACTATGATGAGATATTACCTCACACCTGTCAGAATGGCTACAATTAACAATGCAAGAAACAACAGATGTTAGCGAGGATGTGGAGAAAGGGGACCCCTCTTACACTGTTGGTGGGAATGCAAACTGGTGCAGCTACTCTGGAAAGCATTTTAGAGATTACTCAGAAAGTTGCTAATAGAACCACCCTATGATCCAGCAATTGCACTGCTAGGTCTTTACCCAAATGATACAAAAATACATGTTCAAAGGGGCACATCCACCCCAATGTTTATAGCTATCAACAATAGCTAAGTTATGGAAAGAGCCCAAATATCCATTGACTGATGAATGAATAAAGCAGATGTGACACATATACATGATAGAGTATTACTCAGCCATCAAAAAGAATGGAATCTTGCCATTTGCAATGACATGGATAGAACTAGAGGGCATTATGCTAAGTGAAATAAGTCAGTCACAGAAAGACAAATACCATGTTATCTCACTCACAAGTGGAATTTAAGAAATAAAACTGATGAATGTAGGGGAAGGAAAAAAAAAGAGAGAGTGGGAAGCAAACCATAAGAGACTCTTAACTAAAGAGAACAAATTGAGGGTAGATGGAGGGAGGTGGACGAGGGATGGGCTAGATTGAGGATGGGAATGAAGGAGGGCACTTATTGTGATGAGTACTGCGTAATATATGTAAGTGATGAATCATTAAATTCTACACTTGAAACCAATTTTACCATATATGTTAACTAAGTAGAATTAAAATAAAAACTTGAAAAGAAAAAAATATCTTTTTAAAAATTTTCATCTCTTAAGACTAGGATGCAAAATGTCTCAGAATTTCAGAAAATATAGTAACAAATTTGAAAATGTACATCCTGTTATAGTATTTTCTGCAAATTCACCAACTTATTTTAATTCTATTGATTAATAAGTATTTAGACAATAGTGAGGGTAAAAAGTAATTGAAGCCATCCTGTTACCATATCTTTCTTTAACAATTGTATTATGGTTTCTCTTTACATTCACAACCAATTGAATTAAATCAACTTTTAGTAATTGTAATTTATATATATTGTTCTCCTTTATGCTTTTAGAAATTAAACTACAATTATATAATATGAAATTCATGTCCTATATAATAGTACAATGTTCAAACATGAAGACAACATAACATTAAGTGGTAAAACTATGTAGATGAGGGTAAAGATAGATATAGATAGATTTAGGTCATATTTTATAATGATGATAAAATATATACAACATAAAATTTACCATTTTTATCATTTTTAAGTTTATAATTCTGTGGCATTAAGGACATTCACATTGTAGTGCAACCATCACCACCATCCACCTCCAGAATTTTCTCCTCTTGCAAAACTGAAACTCTGGACCAATTCAATAATAATCTGCCATTTTCTTTCCCTCTAGTCCCTGGTACCCACCCTTCTACCTTCTATCTCTGTGATTTAGAATACTCGGGGTACCTCTTGTAAGTGGAATCATATGGCATTTACTCTTTGTGACTGGCTTTTTCATTTGTCATAATTTCTTCAAGGTTCATTTATGTTGTAGCAGATGTCAGAATTCTCTTTCTTTTTAAGACTGAATAATAATCCAATGTATATCCTTCATACTGTGTGTATATATATCACATTTTATTTATCCATTTTATTTATCCTATTTATGGACAGTTCAGTTACTTGAACTTTCTGACTATTGTGAATAATGCTGCTATGAACACACATATACAAGTATCTGTCCCAGCTTTCAATTTTTTGAGGAAGACACATATTCTCATAATGCATTTCTAGTTACCTCCCATCAAAATTTAATAATTTTTGAAATATAACTAAAGCCCAGAAAATATTTATTGAAAGTGTACACTTTATTCTATGGTCTGATTATTTGGCAATTCCTCCAAATTAATGGCATATTTTTATGGATCCTCAATTCTCATAATTTTTAAATGCAGTAACTTGGACTCATTCCAAGAACACTCTATCAATACAAGCTCCTCCTATAGAAATATAATAACATATGCTTATATTAGTATTTTAACTTTTAAAATAGCTTTAAACTGCAAGTGAGATGCTCATATAACGTAAGTTACTAGCACATTTTACAATTATTTGAAAATTCTGCACTCCCTTTGAAATGTACCTATCTACATAATATATCTAAAGTGCTTCATAAATATCAGTTAATTCTTTCAAGGCTTTAGTCACATATAATCAAAGCATCCTAATTTATATATTGAAATTGTTTTGTTACCTATTTGCAAACGTTATGTTTATCTATTTCCTTTAATGGCAAATTATTGATTTTTCACTTTCTTAGTTGTAATTGAATAAGCTTTAGGTAAAACTTAATAATTTATGGTATTACTGACAATCTATTCCATTTGTTTGTAGGCTTGCTTCTTAAAATGTGTCCATTTTGACTTTGCCAGTTTCTTCAATGGTATTGGTAAGTATGAACTCCTTGTAATTCCTTTTCAGACTTAACATTTTGGAAATAATGCTGCTAACTTGAAATTGTAAAAACTCATGTTGACTATAGAAAAGCCAAAATTTTCTTCACTCAAAGGTATTTTTCCAGATTGTATTCTCTTTCTTTCAGTTTTTCATTTTATTTTAATTATGAAATTAGACATTTAGCCTCTTCTTAACATGTTGGAATTTCTCGATTTATAGATTAGGAGGGAAGAGTTAAATAGTGATGTTCAAACTTACATCTAATGCATTCTAATACATTTTGAATTTGCTTCTTAAATAGGCTGACATGTGGCAAATGAAATTTAATGTTGACAAATGTAGACTAATTCAAATTACCCTCAGATATAATAAGTGACAGATAAAAAATTATAGATAATTGAAGTGATGCATAAAGACCTTGAAAAAGACATTCAATTGTTTACAAACTTTAAGGAATCTTCTCCACTAAAAAGCAACTTTGTGCCCTTCCTTGAGGTGTCAGAAATTAAATGCAAAAATCCCAATCCCTCCAGCTACCTACTAAGTAATGTTTAATTGGACCACATGGCTCCAAATTGAAAAAAGTTATATTCTTTTTCTGGCCAAGTCATATATCTTCTAGAGAGACAATTAACTTTATCTCACTTTAATGCTTTCTAAAGTACTTGAACACAGAATAAAGGCATTTCTCTTATTATCTATTAACATCTGGAGTGCAACTATTGGTATAAAGACCAGAAAAGACTGCAAGTGTGTTCTGGCATGGAACTTCAACTCAGATGTCTCGCAGTAGGGAAGCAACTACCAGATAGCAGTCTTGTCCAGCTCCTGGGTCCCACACAGGTAAGCCATTTAAGACATTTTTCTGTCTTAGGCTATGTCTTTCACTGTAGTGGAGATAAACATTAGATTAGGATCTGCTTTAATTCCTTTTTAACAATACAATTCTTGAGAGAGTAATCAAAACCCACTAACCATTAAAAAAATGAAGCCAGAATTGGAACATCAAACGTTTTTCTGTTTGATTCTTTCTTTAATCCATACAACCACAGGAAGCTAGACAGTATTTTCCTTCACTTGTCTCTAGCCCTTAAACTCAAAACCTTGGTCTGAAGTCCTATCCAGAGAATATATGCACTACAACATAATAAATTAGAATTTCCTAATTGGCGTTTCTAAATACAAAAACTAAAGAAAGTGGTGCACTTATATGTATTTTATGGATAAATACACATGACATACTTGTGTGATCACACTATATTAATGCATGTAGTTGTTTTTAGGAATATATAATTTATGTTACACATATTCTCACATGAGTTTACTTCTTTGCCACACTATTATACATCTTTATAAATGAAGGAGTTCAACAACAGAGATGAATAGTCTGCTGCTTTCCTTAGTTATAAGTGATCTGTAGGAGTAGAAGAAATAAAGCTTAAAATGCACAAAATTTTAAAGGACTTCCAAAACAAATTTAGATAAGAGAGTATTTAATGCCTTCAATTTCAATCTAACTACAAATAGCTCTTGGAAATCAACCTCTTGGTTTTTTTTTTCTACTTTATTAAAATACTGAGTTTACTTCACATGTATATTTTTGTCTCCCCAACACTTCCATTTGTCTGACCACCACTACTACTACTATGTCTTATCATAACATTCCATACACACTTAAAGTCAAGCAAAGGGTGGAGTTCCATCTTTAAAAATTAAACAGGCATTTTGGACAGCACATTCATGGCAATGGAACCTGGACAACATTTATCAGACATGGCAGGGAAAGTTCTCACTCTGCATTATAAAAAGGACAGCCAGATATCAACTGTTACAGAAATGAAATAATACAGAAAATTTTAACAAACTGTTTAAACTATTTTCTTAAAGAGACTTCCTCCACTGCCAGAGATCTTGAATAGCCTCTTGGTCAGTCATCCAGATGCAATTCTTCACATAATTGATGAACTTGGTTGGTAAGAGAACCACCTTTTTCTATACTTGCTTGCATGTTTGCTTTAATGTCTTCTACAGAACTAGGTCCTTTTGGCGCTTGGGGGGTCTTTTCCTGTTTTTTGAGATATTCTTGACCTTTTCATCTTGGTGTTGATGGTTTTGACTCTTTTCCATTCTGGTTTGATTTTTGTGTATTTTTGGCTGGAGTATCTCATATAGATTTCCTTACTGGAGCCTTTTCTTCAGCTTACTCATCATCAAAATCATCATCATCATCTTCATCATCATCATCTTCATCATCATCTTCATCAGCAGCAAGTTTTACTTTTTTCTGTGGAACCTTGCTACCACTTTCAGGGGAAGAACGCTTCCCAGATATACTAAGAAGTTTCACATCCTCTTCTTCTTCATCTTCTGACTCTACATCTTCCTCTACAGCTACTAAGTGCTGTCCACTAATATGCAATGCCGGGAACCACACTTAACTGTAAGACCACAGGTGGTGTTATTTCAAAGCCCCCAAGGGACACCGTTGGCTGTACAGATATTTTCAAAGTTGCCAGTGTGACTTTAATGGGACTGCCTTCATCATTCATTGCCTCTGCTTCAACAGTGTGCAATTCATCCTTTGCACCAGCTCCCAAACTGACCGTTCTTAAAGATAACCGGTGCTCATTTTCATCATTTTCCACTTTAAAGTGGTAATCTTTGTCAGTCTTTAGTTCACAAACAAAAAGATAGTTTTGGGGCCGCAGGGGGCTCATGTCCATGTCCATCAAATCATCCATGGGGTGGTGGCACGCAATTAGGTGGGCGAGAAGGTGACAGAGATACACAACAACTGTTCCACAGAACAGCTGCGTAGGACGGAATCACACCAGGGCGGAATCTAACCTCTTGTGGTAAAGGACTGACTTACCTAAGTCTTCCCCACATCAGTAGTATATAACTACGTACATATGAAGCTTGACAAATGTTTTTGATAATGGTGGCATGTTCTTACATAGGACTGTATGTGGCATTGAGAAAGACAAAAAGAAGGTAATCAAATATCTTTAAAAAAGATAGGCAAAAAAAGATAATCAAATATCTTAAGATTTTTATATCTTACAATGTACACATGCAGGTATCTCATTTAATCTTCATTAAAAATGTAGTGAAATTAGGTATTATTCTGCTCTATAGAACATTGCATATGTGCATGGAGCATCCTTCATTTCAATGTGAATATGGTTACAATATATAATATTAAACATGTAGCTGTATTCAGAGATTTAAGAGAGGAGGAGTTGTCTATAATTCTTCATGAGTCATACATGGGTAAGCATGCATCAGTGTTTACAAACCATGATAACTGAAAAATGAAAAAAAAATCAGGGTACATATAGACACTTTTGTAATCATGATTATAATTAAATTTCATAATTTTAACTAATATATTTATAACAGGAATTTCAACCTTCTTTTATCTAGATTATTACAGATGGATGTACTGATAAATCTAATATACTCATTATACACACCTGGGGAAACCAATCCTACATTGTATTCAGAAAACAGAGTTCAAACTGTTTCTTTTCCTTTTAAAGCATTCATTTACTTGAATTTTTTGTTCATTTACAGTAGAATAATGTTCTTCCCAACAGAGTTGAACAGAGGAGTGCTAATCTTTATTCATAAGGCCAATAAATTTGTTCAAAGAATACATCTGCTAAAGGCTAAAATGACTATGAGCAAGATGAATGGTGACTTTGTTTAGTTTTCTAGTGACAGCTACTACAAAAGGTCTAGGTTATTTATTTTTGGCTCACTGATAAAGATTGTGGTATGGCAGATAAAACACCATATAAAATGCTCTAAGATTTGGTTTATAATTATATCCCTAAGAGGAAAATATTTTATATTTATATATAAATATATATATTTATATATATGTTATATATTATATATATATATATATATATATATATATATATATATATATATATACAATTTCAGTTCACCAAGGGAAACATTTTAAATTTTATGTAAGTCCACATGTGATATTATGATTTCTTTTGGGAAAGTAAGCCAACATTCACAGTTTATATTGCTTTACTTTATTACAAATATTTCTAATAATTTTATTACCTTAGTTTTATGACACATTATTCTGAAAGGCATTATTTCTTCTGTTCAGCAAGAATAGCAAAATTCTCTTTTACTACTAACAAGTCAATGGGGGCTTGAAAAGTTATGTGGCATTAAAAGAGAGGTCTTTGTGAAAGATTATCAGAAAGTGTTGTTGTCCTTAGTGAACATGAGGTTATTTACTGTTTGTGATACTTTAGTTAATTGTTTTGGCTTTTGAGTCTATTGATAATAATTTTTGTGGCTTGCATGATAGAAAGGCATTATATAGCTTCATCCAAATATATAAACAACTAAATCCCTTCTTCAAATAATTCTTGCTTTGTTTTGATTTTGGCCTTAGAAATTGGGAGTCTGCTATTGGCTGTTAATTTGTACATAGCATGCTTAAGGGTAGATATATTAGAGTTAAACATAGGATCTAAATTTTTTTAGTGCTAATTCAGATTTTACAATGAATTTTTGAAAAAGTATTGTTTATGATTAAATACAAACACAAAAGCATTTCCCAAAGTCATGTGTTCGTGCTGGATCATAAATTTCTATATATTCCCTTTATGGCAGTTAACAATGTTAACTTCATTATTTTGGTCAAAACATTTCAAACTGTCAAAGTAAAACATGGCAATTAGGTGCTGAATACCTCTGGTCTTCTCTTATTGGCTCTCTGTGGTTAGGGTTAATCTTGCTGTTGGGCTTTGATGAGAACACACTGTCTCTGTTCACATCTGCTCTCTTAGTTTAAAGAAATACCATCTTGTGAAAGCCTGGGTGGCTCAGTCAATTAAGCGTCTGCCTTTGGCTCAAGTCATGATCCCAGGGTCCTGGTATCAAGCCCCCCCATGTCTGGCTCCTTGCTTATGGAGGAGTCTGTTTCTCCTTCTGTCTCTGCCCCCTCCTCCCTAGTCGTGGTCTCTCTCACTCAAATAAAGAATTAAAATCTTAAACAAACAAACAAGCAAACAACAAAAAAAATAAGAAATTCCATCTTGTTTCACCATATTTCTTGGACCATCGTGGTGAAATATTATTCTAGTTTCTTTTTCTTTCTTTTTTTTTTAAATACAATTCAGGTTGGTTGTAGCTAGAGAACTCAATCAAATCACTGCTAAACAAACTCTCTCCGCTTCAGCTAAAAGTCTACATTAAAAAAAAAAAAATCTTTTTATATCCTTGCTAAGAAAAGGGTGTGGGGTTGAAATCATTAAATTATTTTATTCCTGTTTTTTTTTTTACTTTTCAGAAAATTATTTTGGAAGGAATATTGTTACAAAGAGAAAAGGAAAGAAGGGAGGTAGTATGGTGGGAAGGAGGAGATGGGAGGGAAGGAGACAGACAGAAAGGAAAAGATAGGAAAAAGCAGCACAGAACATTTTACACTGATTTTCTGTTCCAGAGAAAGACTTGGTGATAGAGTGAGCACATACCTCAACTAATGCTCTGGGAGCTGTCTTTTGAGATTTATAAAGCCTATAAAAATATAATCATCTTAAAAGCTGGTGTGTGAGTATGAGATGCCAAAAAAATCCATAGATGATTTGTATATTGGCACTGTAAAGTGATTGATTAAGAAATTCTTCCATTGAAATAAATGATTGTTGCTCCTCTATGTAGACGTCTTAGCAAGTTGGGTGAGACTGTGCTTTAGAATTTGCCATGCTGAGAGAGAGAGAGAAAGAGAGAGAGAGGAACAGAAAGACAGAGAGAGAAGAGAACCGAATTAGACTTGTACATTCTCACACTTGTAGGAAATACTTGTTATGTCTTGGTCATAAATGTCCACCTCACAATCACCTTTCTTTCCTTCCTGGGCTCTCAAAAAGAGATATAAAAAGATTTTTTTTAATGTAGAATTTTGCCCCAACTTTCACATGCATCTGTATTTTCCTGTCTACAAATCCTTGCTGCTTATTCATTTAACAGCTATTAGTCAGCTTCTGCCTTTCTAGGCACAGAGTATATCACAGCTAATAAAATGAACAAAATTCCATTGCCTTTGAATTTATATTATAATAGAGAGATGTGCAATAAACAAATAGTTTTTAACTAATTAGGTGTGGTATAATCATAGGAGAAAAATAAAGCATAGAAGGTGATAGGGACTTCATATGGGAGTCAATTGACAGTTGAAGGTCTCATAGTGTAGGAAATATTTGCACAGAGAGCGACTAATATGAAACATGAAGTCCTAGGGGTACCTGATACAAGATGAGTCAATCAGGCAGATATATTAAATACAAAGCCTTGAAACAAAAACATGTCCATTCCAGGCATAACCAGGCTGCATGGAATGGCTGGTGCAGAGTTAAGTGGGTGGGAGAGCAGAGCTTAGCCAGGTTATCCGTTTGGGGGTATCCGTGTAGGAACTCAGGGAGCATGGCACAGATTATGGCTTTTGTCTCCATGAAAATGGGAGCATCTGCAGGCATGATGTGACTTGAATATAGTTGTGACAAGACTGACAGGAGTCCAGTGTACCCTGGTGGTTTGCAGCTTGGGCAATGGAGTTCAAACTAGAGATAAAATTTGGATGCCAAGTTCAGTTTTCAAGATATGCAATATCCACGGAAACTAGTTACATTTGGTGTCTTATTTACACACATTCGATGCTACCAGATACGTCAGAGAGCTTTCTCATTTCATTCTAATGTTAGGCTGCTTCTAAAAAAAACACTATAATTTTTAAATCTTTCATTTTAATAATGAAGTGGACTTATTTGTTGCTGGAAGGCAACTTCAGCCATTAGTGAAGTTTTCTTATAATATGTGCCTTATGCGGAGTGAGAACATAACAGCACTTAACATATTTAGAATCTCTATCCTTTACCCACTCAAAAAGTACATTTGGACTAATATGACACTAAGGAAGACATAATAGCTATTTAGCATGATGTCTCTGTCAGATTTCCATGATTGTGCTTGTGATACATTCTGTGGCTATGTAAAATGTAAATGTTGTCTAATGAGGGGTTTAAATAAGTTTCTTAAAGTTCTGGAGAATTCACAGGTGTTATGTTTGACACTAGAAAATCCACTTCCTTTACATAATATCATAAAATACTATGTTTCTTTTTAAAAGATGATAGCTGCTAAAGGCTTTTTGAGTTTTGAGTGCTCATCATATTCCAGAAATGAATCTAATTGCCTTATCACTTCATTTTATTGATTCTTTGTTAATCCCTTAACATAAGTATTGTATCAATGGAAAAGCTGGGGTTTAGAAAGATTCAATAATGTACTAATAGTCCAAAGATGAGTAATTGTTGAAGATAAATGCTAAACCAAGAAAGTAAGAATTGAGAGCATGTTCACTAAGCTTGCTACAATCTATTCCATATGAAATTGAATCAATTTAGGACTGATATGAGGGAGAAGCCTCCTGAAATAAAGACCACAAAAGATCAACGAAGAGAAAGACTTTATTCACTGCAAGAAGCAAGAATAGTCTGAAAGTTAGCAGAGGTTTTATGTTATAGGCGCTCAGATTGGTCAGAGAGAAAGATGGAACAAAGAAATGAGATTGTAATGCACAGAGGAGCAAAAAGTATCATTATCAGTTCTTACACGTGGGCGACCAAAGGAAAAGCAACTCCAGAAAGTGCATTCTATATATTTGAATTTCACAAGGGAAAGGAAAGTTTAAGTGAATCTGGGACAATATGGTCCATGGTTTCAGTTTTAGGTTCAGAAAAAAAAAAAAAAGATTCTTTTGACTATAGATGCAACTTTTAGTATGAAAGCCGAAAAAAATAAAAAGTTAATCCTTTACCTGTTTTATTCAGTTTATTGTTATTTAATGCCTAGTGAGAACAGTGAATGCATTAGCCTTCCATTTATATCAATTCCTACTTGTTCAAAACTTATGTAATAGTCATGGAAACTATATTTGAAGCTTTTTAAAATATCTAGCCTCAGATTGTGAAATCTAATTTTAGTTCAGTGATATCCAGCTCTGGAGTAATTTAACAATACTGTCAAATTAATCTCTTAAATACATAAGTGATACCTCAAAGTCCCTAAGACAGAATTTGAGACAATATTGAGCAAAGCAAACACTATTTCATTTCACCTAGTTAACAATTTCAATATCCTTCTGTGTGTCATTTTAATTTACTCTGCCTGAAAAAAAAATTGAAATTTTATATAGAAAATGTAGTCTCTTTAGGAAATGAGATTTTAATTTGTTCCCTAGTAGTAGTAGCATATTTTATTCCAATCCTACAGTAAGCAAGCATTGATTGTCTACTGTCTAAAGAATTGATTTTAGCTGCCGTGTGGCATATATACTATGATGAATTAGAAATGTAACTTCAAATGTAAATTGATAAGTACAGATTTTATGTTTACTACTAGTAAATCCTGTTTTCTGTACTAGACAGCATAGATCCATAAGCTCCATGTAGTCTGTGTAAGTTCTTGAGTGTAAACAAATATCGATAGTAATAGGAAGAGATAAGTGAACGTAAGGGGCACAGTTAAAATTTACATTCATTATTCAGGAGTCCAGTCATTGAATTTAACTTGATGTACTCTCACTTGGCACACATTCAAATGAGCATGAAATCACAACTGTCCCACACTCATGCTGAGCTTTGATATGGGCTACAGGCTAATTTTAGTCAACATACACAAAAATAATTTGCCAATGTGATAAGGACATATTTTCAGAAGAAGGAAGATAAAGCTCTTCTTTAAAAAAGTGCTTTTCTGTAGCTTCTTGTAGTTTCTATTTGTCTAATATATTTTTTTAAACTGCCTAAAAGATCTAATTCTTATTTCTTGGAAGACAGGAGTAAAATTCAAGAGAGAGAACACATGACATGGGCAGTTCTGGGAAAGTCCAGTTAGGCCTTCTAGGAAGGTGGCTTCCTTTGTGCGACCTTGTCTCAAGTTTGGAGGAATAAGACACAGATATTTCCCCAGAGCCTTCTCCACCTGTTTTTAAGCTAAGGAGTGAAACCCAAAGAAGAGACAATGAGAACTAGAAACAGAGTTCAGGGTACAAAAAAGATTTCCATTCTCCCAGGTCACCTTAATTTTATACTGCCCAGAGACTCAGCAGGAGTGATTCAATATTGGGCAAATATTTAGAAACATACCATTCTACTTCTCCCCTCAATATTTGAGATAATACTAATATTCACCATGAAAAATTTAATCTTACACTTTTAAAACATTTTTTTAGTTAGTTGAGTTGATGAAATAGGCTTAAATTATCTCTTATTTCCACAGGATATGTGAAATGAATGGCTTTCAATGATTAAAGTATGACATGGTAAACTATTGTATTTATTAATGTATTAAAAATAAAAGTAAAAAATGAACTAAGGCTATATTTGTAAACTGTTATAAAATATATAGTATTTAAAGGTATTATTTGTGTGTGCATTAAATATGCACTATACATGCAGAAGAATAAAGAATGGTTGCAGTTGCATCTGATAATCTGAAAGCCTGTTGAGAAAAGAAGTAACATTCTTCTGAAAAGGCAACAGAACTCAATACTACTCTACTTCATGTCATCTACAAAGAACTGTTATCTGATGTGAAATATAAAATAAATAAAAACAGTAGGGACAGAGACATCAAAAGAAGATGCTCTATATTGAAAAATAATAACAGTCAATTGAAATTAAATTCAAAGGTCAGATCCTGGACTTGAAAGGGCTTTAAAGAATTAAAGGAATATATGTTCAGATACATAAATAAATGATCTTAATAGGGAAAGAGTCAATAAATCTTTTTTTAGAGTTGATAAATCTTAACACAGAAATTAAACATTAAAAAAATAATCAGAACAAAATGGACTACGTAGCTTACAGTCTGTATGGAATAACTGGGACAGGAGCTGCTTCCCCCAGTCAACAGCTGGGAAACTGAACAAAATATTAGTAGTTGAGGGCTTTAGGACACTGGATAATTGTCAGTGCAACACCATGATCCCTGAGAGACAGGGAACAGGGGAGTGGCCTCTTTGATGACCCTGGATTCTGTCTGGAGTTGCTTTCTGGATCATACTCCAAGAAGGGTTGTCCCAACAGAGCTTTGCCTCTTCTCATAATGAGACAGAGATCATAGCTCAGGGGCTGCTGCTTCTGGGATTTGCAAAGAGCAGATCTGATCTCTACATAGGTCTCTGATTCTGGATGTTAAGCCATGTACATGTAACGTACAAATCCACAACATGGGCAAATCGTAGGAGGCTGATGTAGACTGCACAATTTCTGGAATCACATATGATAGAGTATCTGGGAGTTCCAGCCAGCCAGGGTAGATGTACTTTTAATGGTTTCAGACCTTTTCCTATTATGGCATCCCTGCCTGTCTCACTCTCGGTGATAAAGTATCACTATGTGGCCATTGTGACTCCAGGAATCCTTACAGAATTCAAAAAACCCACTTTGAGTGTCCCATCATTGTCTTGTCTACAGGTAACAGTCACTTTAGAATTCTTCAAGGTTATTGGGACTCTTGTTAAGAATGTATTTCATCTCTCATGAAAAGACTGTCCTCTGGACAGTCTTGAGGGACAAATTTAGGGTTGGTCAGTCTTACATGAAAAATGTGCCCTTACACGCCAATCTCCATAAGTCATTGGATACTTTTCTCTGTAATACACTAAGGCTGATATTTTCACTTGATTGCTGTAGACCATTTTTAGAGTCAAATTTTAGTCAACTGAACTGTCTATTCATGATGGCCACTTTAGCCATTATAGCTCCCCCACCAAGGATGGGACGAGGTCTCTCATTGATAAAAAGAGTCTCGATGGCATTTGGGACCATCAAATTCAGCAGAATCTGCCTATCTCCATACCTCCCCATATTAAGGATCTCACACCTTTCCAATTAATATCATTTTGCCCTAACTTTAACATTACAGATCTTGTGTTAGTGGATTAAGTGTGTGTTTAATTCAGCCACTGATAGGAAGGGATTTTGTATCACATTTACACAAATCCTGGCCAGGAGGATAGAGGAGATAAGATTTTCTTTTCATGAAATCATAGATGTTTCTGGTCCCTTACAGGACATTGATTTGATGATCAGTAGCTCTGATATTGTCATTTTTTTCCCACCAATTTCTCTGGTACATATAGAAATAACTAGTGAAACATATATTCCTTATTTATATTAAAGAGTTCTATCACAGCAATCACTTTGTTACCCAGAGCACTTGCTTTTTACTCATTGGATATCTTTGTAACTACAAGTGGTTATTTAAGTAACTGTTTTGCCACTGTGTGATGTGTGGATAGTGTACCTTTTATCAATAGAAACAAGTTTCAGGGCACTTGGGTCACTCAGTTGGTTAAGCATCTGCATCCTGCTCGGGCTGTGATCTCTAGGTCCTGGCATTGAGCTCCATGTTGTGCTGTCAGCTCAGTTGGGAGTCTGCTTCCCCCTCTGCCTCTCCTTTTGCTTGTGCTTTCTCTATCTCTTTCTCTCTCAAATGAATATATCTTTTTAAATCTTAAAAAAAAAAGAAACAGATTTCTTACTCCCTTTTAATCTAATCAGACCAGAGAATAAACTCCAGAAAACAAAACAAACAAACAAACAAAAAAAAAACTAATTCAGATGTTCACTTTTAACTTCATCAAAAGCATTCTCAGTACCAATCTAGGTTGATCACGGAAACTGCTTAAAAGACAAAGAATAGAAGATTACCAAGGTGCCAAAAAGGTATGGATTTGGGGGAGATAATTTTGCTAAGAATTGAATTCTTTCCAATCTTCTCTTGCTCTAGTAATTGAACTCTGGACCTAATCATCTGTTTTAAGCACTCTTCGGTTTGGAGGAGGTGTTGCACCATTGATATGCTGGAAGGTAGACCTCTGGCTCAAATTATAGCCTTTTAAATGATGAGTAATCCCTTTCAGCTTCAGTGTATTTGTTCAGTGCATGGCTTGCCCCCATCATACCTCTCAAAAGCCTGAGACATCACACCCATGAGGCCTTGAGGAGGAGGAGGCTCCTGAAGGCCAAGGCAGTTCCTGGAGAGAAACTTAGCTGAGAGCTGCCAGCCACCTGCACTTGCAGCCTTTGAGTGCTTGCTTCCAGTCAGTAAAAGACGAGAGTGGTCCGAGTAGAGCACCAACCTGTCCAGAAAATAGAGCAAGAAGCAATACCTTACAACTAGTTTTATAAGATCTGAAAATGTCATCAAGAAATATAAATTACAGACCAATCTCTATCAGGGATTCGTCACAAGTACTACCAAATCAGATCCAACAATACAAAAGAGGAATAGATGCACTAACTGGGGGTCGGGATATCAAGAGTGCATGTTGGCATTAATATCTAAAGGTTAGACAATCACCATATTGACAGAAGGAGACAATCTAGACACACTTCTTAATAGATACCAAGAAAATTTTTGTCAAAATTCAAGCCAATTCATGAATAAACTCATGGAAAACTAAAAATAAAAAGATATATTATCTTTCCATTGAGAGTCATTACTGGAAAACGTACAGCAGACATTATACTCAAACACAGAATATTAAGCAATGTCCCTCTTCTGGTAGAAATAAGTAAAGAGGATCTGCTCTCACTACTTCTGTTCAACATTGGATAGATGGCACGACACAGCACAAAACAAGAAAAATTTACGTGGTCTTAGCATGGGAAAAGAAGTAAAATTGCAGTTAGTTACGGAAGGCATGAATGTTTCCAGAAGAGTCTGAGGCATATAGAAAACACCGTGATAAATGATTTTAGTGGGGTTACATATATGAAGTAATATAGATATATCTCATTTTTATGTGCAATCTATAAGCTATTAAAAATGAAACAATTATTCAAAATAGTATAAAAATGATAAACTGTTTAGGAGTCATTGCACAAAAACTATTAAAGATTCTGTGCTGAATATTAAAAAGTATTGCTGTCACAAATAATGACAGACACAACTAAGTGATGATTTTAAAATAAGTAAGATATATTTTATAAAATTAAATAGCTATCCTTAATATTTAAACATACCTAAAACTATTAATTCTACTAGACTTTATACAAATATGTGTGCAAGTATTATTTACTTTAAAAATAGCATTTTTCAAAATAAATAAATAAATAAATAAATAAATAAAAAATAAATAAATAAATAAAAATAGCATTTTTCCATGGCATGAACATTATAAACATTTTTTAGCCAACACTACAATGAATTTAGAATTTCTTTTTTATCCCTCCTGTCTCCACTTTCCTCCTCATTTTCTATAATTTGTCATCCTTCACCACACTCAACATAAATACTTTCCTCTGTTATATGATGTAGACGTCATTCAACTAAGTGGCTAGTTATGCCATGTATTCCACTTTCATTAACTCAATATCCATAAAAGTCTATAATATGAAATATGATACCAAATTTGTAGATTTGAAAGCAAGAGGAGATTTATCAACCAATGAAAAGATGAATGAATCTATGTCTCAGTTACTTCAAAGCTAGACTAATCTCTGTACCATTTTATTCAAAGGATAAAACTATTTAGGCTATGATGTCCATCCAGAATATTTTACAAAGTAATGAAAGCAAAAGAATAAGGTCACCACACTAAGGGTGCCATAATTTGGTGCAGTCATAGATATATTTTAGGCATGTTAGGAACAGTTTGTTTTAAAATTTATCATGTTGTAATGATAATATTGGGCAGCCCACATTCACTGTTTGCCTAGTAATATAAGTACAAGTACACTGATTTAACCTGCTGGTCTATAAATTTTGAGGTAGATATTTAACTATCTACGGGGTGAAGTTATTTTCCCTTTAGTTTTAAAAAAATTATTGTAATATTCATTTAATACCTAACATGCTGAAAATTTCTTTCCAAAATGGATGTCACATTATTTTTTTCTTAAGATTTTATTTATTTGAGAGAGAGAGACAGCAGGGGGAGGAGCAGAGGGAGAGGGACAAGCAGACTCCATGCTGAGTTTGAGGCCTGATGCAGGGCTTGATCCCATGACTCTGAGATTAGGGCCTGAGCTGAAATCAAGAGTCAGATGCTCAATAAACTAAGTCAACCAGGCATCCCGAATATCACTTTAGATTTTAAAATACTTTCAAAGTGAAACAGTTTTAAATGTCTTAGAATTTATTTTTTTAAATTTATGATCAAATACTCTTTTTATTCTAGCTTCATACAATGACTGTAATGATATTGGTCAATCTTATCTTAGACAGTCATATAATCTCTTGTTTTCTTTATATTGATAATCCTGAAACCTATATTATGAATTTTTGCTCATAAAACTTGAGTCAGAATTTAGGAATGAATATTTTCTTAGAACCAGCTAGAATTTTGAATAGTTTGAAAAGGATCACATTGAAGTTAGAATACCTAGTCATTTGCAGTTGGCATCAGCATTAACAGATTGTAATAATTTTTCATGCAAAATTATTGCACATATTCAAAGTTGCCTTATTTTGAAATTACTTGTGCACACAATTTTTGCTACATGGTACTAAATTGAGATGAAGTTCTGTTTTTTCATCCTGACTTTTTTCTTAGCCCAGCTTTTCTATGTGTTATTCATTCATAAAGTATGACTCTTTTCCGTTATGTTAGGAGCCCTGCAGACAATAGCTAGTGTTTTTCCCACTCTTCAGCGCGAGCATGCTTTCATTTGTTTCCTATCTTAACTCACTCTTTTCTGAGTAAATTGCAGGCTAATAAGTGATGAAAACAGGAATCTATTGGTTCGTAAACTACTCCATTTGCTGGATTGAGTACAATGGGGGGCTAATTAAAGCTTTTACATCCTGAGGAAAGTGTTTACATTGGATCTACATGGGACCACCGGCCATGGAAAGCAGGCAAAACCTGGTTTTGTTAGCAAAACAATTTCAAGAGCTTCCAGAGGGAATCCCTTTCCTCGCCACCAATTTAGAGCATTATGAGATTGCCATGGCTGGGCAGTTAGGAAAAATGTGTGTTCACAGCATAAAAGCATTGTGAAATGGTCTAGTTTGTGACCTGGATGTTCAATAACAGAAAAAATTAAAATAGTAGTGAAGTAAATGCAGACAGTAAAAGAGAAAAGATATGACTCCCCACCCCCATACCCACCATCAAAAATATGACAACCATAGTTATAAGAAAGTAAGTCATGGGTAAGGGACACCTGGGTGGCTCAGGCGGTTAAGCCTTGACTCTTGGTTTCCACTCAGATCACAATCTCAGGGTAGTGGAATTGAGCCCCACATTGGCAGTGGGTCTACCTGAAGATTATCTCTCTCCCTCTCCTTCTGCCCCTCCTCTCCCCTGCTCACACATTCTCTCTCTCTAAAATAAATAAATCTAAAAAATCATGCGTAAACATTTTCCCAGAATGAAGCTAAGCAATTTTTGATTTTGGGAGGAGACGCTAACATTCTTTAAAATCTACCCCATTGCCCCACTGACTCCAGAGTCATAACTATAATTAGATCACAAGTGTGCCAGATGATGAGCTAGAAGGCCTGATATTGTAGAAGGTAGAAATATTCATCCATATATTTGTATTGATGTTTATACTTATTTATACCTGTATATGTAACTACAAACTTACACGTACAATTTTAAAATAAGAGATTCGTGCAGTTATGCATATACCTATATGTTTGTGTGTGCATGTGTCTGTGTGTATGAATTGACCCTATGGTAACATAGTCACTTGTGCGTGTGTTCACTTCTCTTAAAAATCCGTGGTTTACATGGACCAGGGTTAGCCATTCTTGAATACTACAAATAGTACAGTGCATTTAGTGCACTGTTCTTCAGGAGATTCTTCTAGAAAGAAGGTCATCAGTGTGATTTACTACAGTTCTCGACCAGATCCATTTCTAATTGTTATTCTCTGTTTAGGTACTAGTATGAAGCATGATTTTGACAATAATAACCAAAATCAGTTTGGAGAGTATCTCTTAATTTGTTCTAAGAGCATATAATGTAATGAATCAATCAGGTAGTTTATATGAGAATAAGAACTCGTTTAGAGTTCTCATGTGGCTAGAAGTTAGATAACAGGCACTTTGCAAGCATAGTTTTCTGCCAACAATCCCTTCTTTTATTCCTTTTGTGCACTAAGCAATGTATAGCCAAATCATGAGCCTTGCTCATTTCTGGTTTATTTCCTTTGTTTTTACTTTTATGATACCAAGGTGTCTATGAATGGGTCCATGCTATTTGAATTCAGCCATTTAAACATATTATGATATATAAGTAGGCTCAATATGAAGGCAAAAAGCTAACTTTTACATAAAAATTGGGATAGAAATAAAATATACATGCCCCGAATGATAACATGTGTTTTAACTTTCAGTGACTAAAACTCCTAAATCTAGCCTTGTGACCAAAATAAAAATTGTAAGCTGTTAGATTACATTTCTCACCATATAATTGTGCATGTTTGCATCTGTGTGTGTGTGTGTGTGTGTGTCTGAACAAATTGAACTTACTGACCTTATTTAGTAAAGTGTAGAAAAGCTATGCTACACACCAAGTCCAGGCATGTAATGCTATGGGCTATTAGATCTAGGTTCTCGAATTCTTTTTACTTGTACATTAACTTCCTCTTTGCTATGTGCTGCTTCAGGAGATTAAAGTCACTCATGTAAATGTATTATTAAAAAGTGCAGGATAATTAGAGTATAGAACAGATGCATGGGAATAAAATACTATGACAAATCCCTTGCCAAATAATTTTGTTCAGTATATAAGACAGAAACAAAAACAAAACCCACTTTATTAAGATGCCATAAAAAATCAAGAAACTAAATTATTTTAATTGGACTGGTAATCTCTATCAGAGATTTTCATGTTTCTGAGGTTGTAGACTCCAAGTAAAATATATAAAGCATGATATGAATTGGTCCATTTTTCTTTATATTTCATACTTCATACTGAGTAGTTTACAAAGGGACATATGATAATATTTTACACAGAAAATCTTTGTCCAGTGCCTTTACAATTGGAGAGCTACTTCAATCTCCATCGACATTTTGGGACCACACTTTTTCTAGGAACTTTGTGCATTTTATACTATATCTGCACTGAGATCTAAGACAAATAATTTTGAGGCCACTTTCTACAATTCTATCTGAATTCCCGACTAATATTTAAACATCTACTGAGGTTTGTCACTTAAAGTAGTTAATTTTTTTAGACTTACCAATATTAGAAACATATTTTGCCCAGTTTTAACATAAAACAATAGTTAGAAGTGGTTTTTACCTCCTCCTAAGTTTCTGCAATATTCTTTTGTATCACTAATCACCACTGCAAAATATGAATAATTTACATGCTTACTAAAAGATTTTTCACTATACAAGGGAAAATGTTTATTACTTTATTCCTTTAATTATAGCATAACATATATATATTCATTCATCAACTTCCCTTTCCCCACCATTAAATATAAGTTTCACTCAACTGGAGTTTTCATTCAAGCTTTCCCATAGCCTTTCACTGCGTTTGGAAGTTGGTAGCTATTTGTCCAGTTAAGTAGTTTTGGAATAAGTGATTATATGCATCAGATACAATGACATTATTGTGTTATTAGAGCTAGCTTGGAAATATTTAAGTTTCTTGACAACTGAAAATATGCAAAATATAACAAATAGTGAAGAATTTTGATTAAAATGATATGGTGAGAGGCACCTGGGTAGCCCAGTCAGTTGAGTGTCCAAGTCTTGGATTTGGCTCAGGTCATTATCTCAGGATTTTGAGATCAAGCCCTGCTTTGGGCTCCATGTTCAGAGCAGAGCCTCTCTCTCTGCCCTTCCCTCTACTTGTGTTCACTCTAAAATAAATTCATTAATTAAATAAAATTTTAAAAAGAAAACACTCTGTGTGATGATTAAAGTGATCACAACTTACTATACATCAAATTTGCTATCTGTTCAAGAATTGCTTAAAAATGTGGAATTATTTTGTTAAAGATATTATGCCTGAAAATGACAGAGAATATTAATTTGAAATACGCAAAAATTGTATATCTGTATATTGATATTTTATATAAAGAAATTCTTATTAAAACAATTAAATTGAAATATCACTCTGTATCCTAAACAACATGCACAAAGTTTATGTACAAAAATGACATTTTCATAAACCAAGACTCTATGATTAAAAAAATACATTGCTGTCGAAAGGGAGCAAAATATGTGACCCCAGAATATGCCACTTTGGCATGTGAATTATTTTGAGCTAAAGGCAATCAAGACCCAAAAGCCTCAAAAAAACAAACAACAAAAAAACCACTTTTACCTCTCCCTTACCTATCAAAATTACTTAGACTGGCAGCCTGGCCCAGGAAGAGAGTTATTAACAGAGATAACTTTTTAAATGCTCTTATATGTATGGCAGCCAAACAATTACCAAACATCTACCCTTCTTATTGTCCTGTGAATCATCCTCCTCTCCTTTGAAGTCCAGGTCCCTTTCCCATGCTTTAGCTCAGGATGACATATAAGCCTTGACTGACTGGCTTCCCTTGGGTCTCATATTCTTATGGGTTCCCCCATACATGCATAATTAAATTTGTTTTTCTCCTGTTAAACTGTCCAGTTTAATTTTAAATTATTAGACCAACCAAAGAACCAAGAAGGGTAAAATACATTTTTTCCCTCCCAACATATTCATTGTCTTCTATAAATTTTTAAGTTAAACTAAGTGCTAGTATGCCTTGGTGAGTATATCAGAAATTTCAGTCTCCTTTTAAAAATTCTATAGAAAGAACAAGGATGACGTCATCTTAAGTTACATATTAATTTCAAAATAAAATAAATGGCTGACAATAAAATCTTACCAGCTAACTATATTTTTAAAAAATTGTGTTCATTTGACTACTATAATAATAGGTCATCATTTGCCAATACCCAGTGTTGCACTTTCTTCTTTCCCTGGTTATCTTCACCAACACAAACCGAGGAAATCATCTTTGCATCCTTGCTCCTTGCACATCACCTGGCACAAAGCCTGCTAAGCACTGTGGGGTTAGAATGCTAAAGCACATAGTGTGGGTAATGGAGCCAATGCTGCCCATGCCCACTGATGGAAATATTCTATGTCTGAGTTCCCAGGCATCAGACTGACAAGGGGTCCAATCGATCTTTCTCTTAGTTCTTATTCCTGTTATGTGTCCTGGAATCCACAGGTGGTTATTAGATTTACAGTTCTGCTGGCTCTGAACTCAGGCATTATTACTTATGAGTCTGGATAATATCAAAACTGCCAAAACTGACTTCAGCACGTGTCACACTGTCACCATTTTGGATAACAGGACCCTGCGGGACATGCAGAAACTGGTTCAGTTACTCCTCCAGGAATGTCAGGCTGGGACAGTCTCTACTGTCACTAGCTCTTTGACCTTGGAACAAAATACATTATTCTTTGGTAGCATCAATACTTTTCTTTTTCTTTCCATATATGTTATTTCTGTTTTGACATTTTTTAAAAATTTATAAAGAATAAAGTTTTTTCCTAGATTTTGTGTGGCACTAAAGGTATCTCTTCTTATGTGATATCAAAACATGTTCGTTCCTGTGTGTGTTCACATATCTTAGAAGCTGGGATTTTAATAATTGTCTCTACAAAATGTTAAATATTCCTCTGAGCAAAGGCTACCTTCATATTTAATTTTCCCTTAAATTTTGGAAATTTTCCATTTAATCGTCCTTAGGGAAAAACACGTTAGATAACTCACATAGTGAAGATAGCCTATTTGATGTACCTCCCTGTGCTAACTCATATTAACTTATAAATTCACCTGTCATCTAACTAAGACTTTTATCTAAGGCATTTCACTCATTAAATTATTTTATACTATGACTTGAATGTCACATATGTCACCTACTATTTCATAGAGTCTCCTGGTCTAAATATAAATTTTTCTCAGCTTTTAAGAGTTTCTGTTTCCATCTAGACTTTCCTCCACATATTTCTTAAAAGAAGATTACTTTCTACTAATCAGGATTGATATAAACAAATTATTTTTCATGTTTTTATTTAATGAATATTCACAGAACAGTCAACATATGCAAGAGCATGAGGCTGTGAATTCTCCAGGAACAAAATCTAGGGAATTTTTCTTTTTTAATTAAGAAATCTAGCTGATGAAGTACTAGGAAACTGAAGGAGGGCAGAGAGGTAGAAGAAATCCCAGTTAGAAACAGATGATTTCAAGACAGTCCTTTAGAAGGCAATCAGGTGTTTAGCCCTTGATGGCAGATATGCAGGAGCTGTTCTACACCTACTTATGGCTGGAGAAAACATGGAGTGGCCTAAAGTCACAGCCACCCTGCCCTCCTTCAACTGCAGAGATGTTTTGCAAGGTATCTGTGAGCGGAAAGTCTCCCACGTGATTCTCAGGAGCCTGAGAACCCTCCACTGCTGTGTCTGCTCTAGATATTCTATTTTTTTAATACAGTACATGTGGTACTTAGACTTAATATTAAACATCCTACCACATCCCACTTGCATCTCCCCTTGGATCCCCGGAGGTTTACTACTTAAATCTCTCAGTGGTCTTATTACAATGTGTTGCATTAAATAATAGGGGTATGTTGATAACTGTGTATATTTAAATACAACCATCTGTTGTAGCTCTTCATTTTGGGGTCAACAGATTTGTTAAATAAAACATTAACCCTTTTACTTCCCTGCCGAACTTATTTACATTCATTGTGTCATTCCCATGCTGATTTTAATTTCTACAGATTATTTGGGGATCAACAAGAGTAGTGTTCTTTTCCAAATAAGTTGCTAAGAGCAAGCTGACTACAATCTTATGTAACACATTCCTGGAGGACATCACTTTGCTATCATAATTCATATAGGCTTTTCACAGTTATTAAACACTGTTTTAAAATATCTCTAAATAATTTTGAAATGCAATTTATTCCACAAAAATCAACTGGCATCAATTTTAATCAAAATTCAGGAGAATACAAGAAAAGTATTTGTAACCTGGAAGTTTCATCTGATCTATGCCTTCTGTGTCAACCAGACGCCAAATTTATGCCTGTAAAACAGGAAGTGACATTCATGTGAAGCTTCTTAACTCTAGAACCTTTTGTCAGTATCACTACCAGCATTTGCTCTGCCTTTTGCTACTACCCAAGGCTTGAGGGTATGTTTCTCTAGGCTGTCTTAGCTCTAACAAAACTCTTCTTTTCCATGATACCATCATTGCAAACACCATCACCTGGCTTCAATTCCATCTCTTAGGCATTAGTCCCAGACTATTCTTTACCCTAAAATCAAAGCACAAAAAGAATACTTAGTCTTATGATATTTTGTATTCAATGTTGTCATAGTCAGGTTGAGCTGCTATAATGAAATGCCATAGACTAGGTGGCTTAAGCAACAGAAATTTATTTTTCACACTTCTGGAGACTGAGAATTCTTGAGAGTCTTCTCATGGTATCCTCATGCAGAGGAAACAGAGAAGATCCTCTCTCCAAAGTCTCTTCTTACAGAGGCATTAACCCAGTTCACAAGGGCTCCACCCTCATACCTAATCACTTCCTGAAGGCTTCACCTTCTGATATTTTCATATTGGTATTTCAACATGTGAAATTTAAGATGCAAATTTCAGCAGATGAATTTGGTGAATTTCAAGATAAGACTTTTTGGGGAACACAAACGTTTAGTCCACAACAAATGGTGCACATTTCTTTAGTCCTGATTCAAATCATTGTGGCACACCATCCCCAAAATGACTTCAATTTGAATTGATGTGTAAGTTGTGACCTGCCAGACCATGTGCTTGGTTCATGCCCACACATCTCCCAGGATCAAAGTTTGCTTATGTCACAATTATTTAGCTTCATAAACAATAAAGGGTTGGCATTAGAAGAACACTTTTGGAAAAAGTTCTCATTATGTGAAGGCTAATGAGTGGACAGTTATATGTTTGAAAACTCAAATGTTTGTATGTGACATACAGGTGGTATATGCCAACCAAAGAAGATGCACCTGAACCATTTCAATTTCAATTCAAAAATATATACAGGCAAGATAACAAAATATATGTGTAGTATATTGAACTTACCTTTTTACTCTTGTGGGGTTCTTATTTCCAGCCAGAAGGAACTGACCTAGCCATCTACCAGGAAAATCTACTGACCTAGGTACCTAGGAACTGTTTTGACATACTTTTTTAAAGGGGTGCCTACGTGGCTCAGTTGGTTGAGTGTCTGACACTTTTTTTTTAATTTTTATTTATTTATGATAGTCACAGAGACAGAGAGAGAGAGAGAGGCAGAGACACAGGCAGAGGGAGAAGCAGGCTCCATGCACTGGGAGCCCGACGTGGGATTCGATCCCGGGTCTCCAAGACCGCGCCCTGGGCCAAAGGCAGGCGCCAAACTGCTGCACCACCCAGGGATCCCCGAGTGTCTGACTCTTGATTTTATCTCAAATTGTGATCTCAGGATTGTGGGATCAAGCCTCACATCAGGCTGCACACTCAGTGAGGACTATTTCTTCCTCTCCCTCTGTCCCCTTCTACACCCACCCCCATGCTCTGTTTTCTGTCTAAAATAAAAAGACATTTTATTTTATTTATTAACATTTCAGAGTATGTGAAGACTTGACTATGATGGTCAGTGATGATGCCAAGAACATTTTCTAAAGAATAGTGGGAATAAAAGCACAGTGGTTTTGGGATGCCTGGGTGGCTCAGCAGTTGAACATCTGCCTCTGCCTTTAGGCATGATCCCAAATTCTGGGATCAAGTCCCACATCAGGCTTCCTGCATGGAGCCTGCTTCTTCCTCTGCCTATGTCACTGCCTCTCTCTTTCTCTGTGTCTGTCATGAATAAATAAATAAATAAATATCTTTTTTAAAAACCCACAGTGGTTTTAATTTGGGACAAAACTACAGTGGAGGAAATGGGGATTACGGGCATACTTAAATTTTTCTGGAAATTTTGTCACATAAGGAGTGTGTGCACATGATGAAGAAAGGTGGAAGGTCACAGGATCATGGGAGTTTAGTTTAGTTCATAAATTGGGTTTTTTAAAAAATTCATTTGAGATTCCAGGAGAAAAATAAAGGTTGAAAAAATGGCAGAGAATGTGTCCTGGGAAAGCATAAAAGGGTGAAAAGGACAGGGTGAATGATTCCTGTAGAGAAGAAAGGAACAAAGTTACTGGACAAAATATGCTGGAATTGCTGCATGTGACTGAAGGGCCCATTCAAGTCAACACTTATCTGACACATTACAGGATAGTTTCCATTAGCAGCAGTCAATACTGCATTTGGTTATCCTTGAAGAAATGTTAAGGGTTGAGTTCACTTAGAGGCTTTGTCAGGAGAGAAAGATAAAGTTAAGAGGGAAAATGAGAGAAGAGATTAAATTCTAGTCTAAGCAAGTTATTTAATGGATATTATTTTCATATATTTCTTATCTGCCATAATTTGTTGTTAGTAGACACGTTTATTTTCATCCATCTCTATGTTTTATGTCAATTTTTTGTTGTTTATTTAACCATTAAAGGATGTTGAAAATCAAAGAATATAAGCCTTTATACCAGCTTTGACCTTAACAGTGCGGGCACAGAGTTCCAGAACTTTCCTTCAGCATTTATTTATGTTGATAACTTCCTCGTGCCTCAGTTAAGACAATTTCTTAGTTAAGACTCTGACTGATTTTATGCTTAAATTATCTTGGTTTACCTTTTATTCTACTACCACTTACACAATTTGCAATTGTGACTTAAATGAAGAAATTTATGGAGGTGTGTGCTATTCATACATTCGTGATATTACAGTGTATGAGATAAACACAAACCAGAAATAAAGAAATAAATAAAGCATGTTGTATGAATTGAAGAAGATGAGATGAGATATTGGAGGAAGGTTAGAGACCATGAAGACACAGCAAATGAAACTACCCAAAAAAAAAGACAGAGAGGAAAAAAAAATAATTGAAATTAAATAGAGCATCAGTGACTGTGGGACAGCCTCATGAGAAGGAATATATATGCAATTAGCATCTCCACAGGGGTGACAGAAAAATATTTGAAGAACAATGGTCAATATTTTCCCTAATGTGATAATACTATAAACCAATGATTTCAATAAGTTCAAGGAACTCCATGTGTAAGAATCATGGAGGAAACAACAGCAAGTCATAGCATAATTACATTGCTCAAAACCAATGTTAAAAAATAATATTAAAGACAACTAAAAGAAAAAATATATAAGCATCACAATAGATTTTTTTGTTGTTGGAAAATAATATGAAAATGAGAGCAAGAAGATGCTACAGCAGTATCTTTAAAACTCTGGGGAAAAGTGTGCAGGTAGAATTTGATGTCCAGAAATAACGTTTGCCAAAAACGAAGATGAAGTAGAGGCTCTTTCAGACATTCAAAAGCTAAAAAAATTCAGCAGCAGCAGACTCATGCTATGGGAACTTGTTAAAGAATTTGCTCAGGTGGAAAGAAAGGGATACCAGGTGGAAAGAGGAAAGCAAAGGGAAAGAGCACCACAGATGCAGCAACATGGGGAAAGATACAAGATTTATCTTTTAAATATTTTTAAACCAAGATTGAGGAACTAAATGAAACTAGTACCAATGAAGTGCATGGTTTGCCACACATGTGAAACGTCACAGAAGCACAAAAGTCAGAAAGGGATTAATGTAAAGCATACTACTGGAAGATCCTTTTACTACGAAGATGAGATACAACATTGGTTAAAGGCAGACTGTGATAGGCTAACTATGCGTATTTTAAGCCCTAAAGCGACCATTAAAATTACACAAAACATGATAGGAGAAAAAAATCTATATATCACATAGGCAATTTTTTTTTTAAAGTCTGCAGTTTTTAAAGTTGTTTCTCATGAGCACAGGAGTAAACGATTTTGCATCTGCCTTACATGAATTATCTGGTCAAAACTATGTAAATGGACGGTGAGTGGTAGAAGCAATTGAGGTAGGAAGGCAAGGATGAACCCCTAGAGCTCAGTGGAGAGACAGACAGAGATACACATAACTATTTATAGTGAGGTTTGGTGTGCATACACACCCCCAGCTCAGTCTACATGGATGTGTGGGAGCAGTACCCAGCCCTGGCAGCCCAGGCGTCAGGACTCGGATCCTGGCTTGTCTCCAGCTACTTTCCAGGCAAGTATGGCAGAGAATGTGTCTTGGGAAAGCTTGAAGGGGTGGGGATGGCAGGGTGATTTCTTAATTTTGACAAATCTACCAAGGTTACTTAAGATGGTTAACAAAAGGGAAAACCGAATGATGTGTATCTGGAAATTTAAGGAACTTTCTTTGCAATGTTTCTCTAAATCTGAAATATTTCAAAATAATAAGTGTATTTGAAAAAGACAACTGGAGTGGCTCTGTCAATATTAAGCAAATTATTTTTCAGAGTAGCAAATACCACCAGAGAGAGGGGCTTCTGGGTGGCTCAGTGGGTAGTGTGTGCCTTTGGCTTAGGTCAGGAACTCAGGGTCCTGGGATGGAGTCCAGGTTGGGTTCCCTGCTCAGCAGGTGTCTGCATCCCCCTCTCCCTCTGCCCCTCCTCCCAGCCCATGCACTCATTAGGTCTCACTCTCTCTCAAATAAATAGATTAAATACTTAGAAAAAAAAATCACCAGAGATAAACAATGTCATTGCATAATAATAAAGGTGCTATTAATTAAGGGGACTTAATGATCAAAAACAATTACACACCTCATCTAACATCAGACCTTCGGAAGACATGATCTAAAAATGACTAGAACTCAAAGGAGAAATAAGTAAATAGCTATTTCCTGTCAAAGATTGCAACACTCATCTCTCAATGATTGATAGAACAAACAGGAAATCACTAAGGATGTAGAAAATTGGAACAGCACAGCCAAATTATTCTAATTAAAATGTATACCATGTTCCACTCAATAACAACAGTAGATACATTTATTGTAAGAGCACATGGGATATTTATCAAGATAGGCTGTTTTTAGGATCATAAAACGACTCACATATATCTGACAGGATCCAAACCATATCAGCAATGTTTTTTTGACCACAGGGGAATTAAATTAGAAATTAACAGGAAAATATTGGGAAAATTCTCAAATATTCACAAACTTAATATACATCTAAATTATACACAGATCAAAGAAGTATCAAAGAGTCAATAACAACTATTTTGAACAGAATGAAAATAAAGACACTTAGGAAGAAATTTAAAGCAATAAATGGCTACATAAGAAATGTCTAAGAAAAAAAATGTCTTAATTATCTCAGCTTTCACCTAAAGACTTTCGGCAAAGAGGGACAAATTAAGAGAAGAAACAATAAATGCAGGGGCAGAAGTCAAAGAACTAAAAGACAGAAAAAAATGACTTTTAGAAATCAGTGATCTCAAAAATTAGTCCTTTGAAAAGAACAATAAATCAATAAATCCCTTGGTAGAGAGAACAAGAGAAAGATAAAGGAAAAAAAAAATCAGGAATGAGAAAGGTGTATCACTACAGATGTAGTGATTTTATTTTATTTTATTTTATTTTATTTTATTTTATTTTATTATTTTAAGATTTTATTTATTTATTCATGAGAGACACAGAAAGAGAGAGGCAGAGACACAGGCAGAGGGAGAAGCAGGCTCCATGCAGGAAACCAGATGTGGGACTCGATCCCAGGACTCCAGGATCACGCCTTGGGCCGAAGGCAGGCGCTAAACTGTTGAGCCACACAAGGATCCCCCAGATGTCACATTTTAAAAGATAAAAACTGTATATTATGAATAATTCATGGCAATTAATTTGATGGATTAAATTCAGCAAACTACTCGAAACAAAACTAAAACTCTATCAAGAGGAAAAGTAAAATCTGAAAAATACTTTCTCTAAATTTTAAAAGTAAATTTTTAGTTATATACTTGGACACAAAGAATGTTCCAAAACCACACAAGTTTACTGGAGAATTCCAGAAAATACTTCATTTTTGTAGTGTTTGGTAATAATATTAATGTTACTACCTGACAATCTTTAAGAAACCACACTAATTACACATACACACGCACATACGCAGAGCAAAGACATGACAATAAAACCAAAATGACCTTCAATACTGCAAAATAGATTATACATCACCTATGTGGTAAATGTAAGTATTCTAAATGAAATTTTAGTAAATCTAGCCTACCAGTTTTTAAAAAGAATCATACTTCATAACCACATAGGAGTTATTCATTGTTTGTGAATCAATGTAATGCTCCATGTTTCAAAATAAAAATAGAAGTTATATAATCTCTTCTAGTAGACTTAGAAAAAGCATTCGAGAAACTCTGGCATCCACTTCTGATTAAAAATTCTCATCAAGTGGGAATAAAAAGGAATCTCTGGTTTGACAAAGGGAATCTAGGAATAAAACCCTACAAGTAACATGACTAATGATGGAGACTGAATACTTTTCCTTCATGGTAAGTGGGAGACAGGGATGTTCTTTACCCTTGTCATGTTTTTTCTAAAGATTTTTTATTTATTTGTTTGAAAGAGTAAGCCTGAAGGGGGCAGCAGAGGGAGAGCGAGAAGAGACTCTCCGCTGAGCAGGGAGCCTGTTGTGGGGCTGGATCCCAGGACCCTGAGATTATGACGTGAACCAAAGTCAGATGCATAAGGAACTGAGCCACCCAGGTGCCCCTACCCTCATCACTTTTATCCAACATTATAGACAGCTGAAAATGAATCTGGGAGCTGGCAACACAGTTAGGTAAAACTATATCTATATAATGCCTAAACACTCAGAAACATAAAATGAGGGAAAATGACTATGATTACGAAGATGTTGAAAGAACAAAGTATATTATAATAAAAATTGGATTGTTGTTTTTTTTTAGATTGTATTTATTTATTCATGAGAGACACACACAGAGAGAGAGGTAGAGACACAGGCAGAGGGAGAAGCAGGCCCCATGCAGGAAGCCAGATGTGGGACTTGATCCCGGGACTCCAGCATCATGCCCTGGGCCGAAGGCAGATGGTCAGCTGCTGAGCCATCAGGCATCCCTAAAACTGGATGTTTTACCTAAGCAGAGATACTCCTCCAACTGATGAGGATGAATGTTAGATTTCATAGCTGTTTAAAAAAAAAAAAAAAAAGAGCTTTTCTTCCTACATTTTCACATCTGGAATGCATCAAATATTAATAGATTTGATATTATGGCTTATTTTATGTACATTTGAAGGCTTACCATGTATAATGTGATCATTATTAATTTTACTAACAGATGGTAAAATAATATCCTTAATTAAAATAACTTAAAAATGTTGAGCAGTGAAATACCAACAGTTTTGTCTGGCCAGTGAGATTTGGGAACATGTTTGTTTACTTTAATTTTCTGCAATTAGCATATATAATCTCTAGAACCAAAAAATAATTAGATAAATAATTAGATATTAGATATCTAATTAGATAACTAAAATAATGAATAACTATGCATTAAATAATTAGTAGAGTAATACTTTACATATAAGTTATATCCATATAGTTTGTAGCTCTAGAGGGGATACACACATATACCCACGCATCCATACCACGGTAGGGTGTCAGGCACAGTAAAACATATGAAAACATTAGGATTCATCCTGGTGTTTAGCAGCTAAAAATTTAGTCAGAGTTTAGAAAACAAGTACATCCTGGCTTATTCTTAAATTTAAAGGTAAATAAGAGCTGCAGATAAAGGAGTCTCGGGATTCCACTGAACCCCATTGGAAAAGAAATGTTCGGTAGGAAAGATTGTGAAAGGCTTTATGGAGGTGATAGTATTTGATGAGAATCTTAAATACTCTATAAAATTTTGATGTGCAAAATGGGATTAAGAGCATTCTAACCAGTCTAAAGATCAGGCAGGGGAGCACAGCCATGTGCAACATGAACTGCATTAGAGAAAGAGTCGGAGGCTGAGTAATGCTCCCATAGAGAAAGAGTGAAATCATGATGTGTTATACAAAAAATTGGTGGCCATTTTGTGGATGACCTTAATTGCCAGAAAGAGAAAATTGCACTTACTTTGGTAGGCAATGGAGAGAGTTTAAATGCATTAGAACAAGCAGAAAGGAATCTGTCATTTGTGTACCTGATATGCGTCAGTGTGTTCCTTTGGGTTTCCCCGGAGATGGAGCCTGAGACGTGGGCCTGTGGGCAGAGGGTTTACTTGAGACGAGATCCCGGCAGGAGAGGTCCTGGCATGAGAGATGGAGACAGTGAAGGAAGAAAGCCAGTATAATGGTGAACTATCCAGCTTGCTATGGTGAGCAGTAGAAGCTCTCCTCCGCCCTGACTTCTGGAATGCACACAGGATGCAGCTGAGAGCTGCCTGCATGACAGAAATGAGGAGGGGACACTATCCCTTGATGTCCCAACACCACTGTTCCATGGCATTGGAACTGAACTCACGCACAATTCGATGTGCACTTGCTTGTAGGCAGTGAGCAGGGTAGAGGCTGCCCCTGGGGCAGGTGGAGGGTTGCATTTGGGGCTTAAAACTGCTGGAGCCCAGGACCCAGGGACGCCCAGGCTCTGGACTGGGGTGCTAGACAGTTTGTCTCATTTGGTCGCTTCACTGATCTTGTGAAATAAATATTATTTCAACTTGGATTAGATACTTTTGGCTAAGATCTAAGTCATAACAACTGTTTATCCTCACGTTCTCTCACTGAAAATACCTTAATTCTCATCCCTCCTTGAAAATGACATTTTATTTCATGTCTGCATATACAATGTCTTTATTTAAAATATCTTTCTACCCCATGAGCGGGTTCTTTGTCTTACTGATTTTTTTTAAATAGCTATTGTAATGCCTGGCTTATAACACTCAATACATTTTCCTTCTAGGATAAAGCCTGCCAAGTTACAGAACTGGTGATGTTTAAAAAGAAAAATAAATGTGACTTTAACTTTATGCGCTCTGCATTTGGTTGCCATTTCAATTCACAGATCTTTTGATAAATGCATCACCTTTTTTTTTTCTTACCCATTCGCAGTTAGGATAACCACAGTTAAAATACTGTTTAAGAATGAAATAATTCTTCCAATTCAGTCTTGGCTCTAATTGTATGTTACTCTTGCCTATACTGTGTCCTTTATGTTTGCATCCATATCATTGCACTTTTCTCAATACTGAAGTCATTCTTCGTGTTCTTTCCTTTTTGTTCCTTTTGTGTGTATGCCACTGAAATATTTTATTTCCTTCCTAGACATTTTATTTCCTTCCTAGAAAACACTAATGGCAGAATATATAAGATATTTTCCCCTCTCCTGATCTTCCTACATGCACGTCTTTCATGGGATTAGCTGAGATCTGCATTAGCATGGCTTAGTCCTCTCAAGTTTTGTTAATCGCCTAAGTCATTTCCAATGGCCATTTCCCGGTGAGTTTTTATCTCCAGTAAAATGCTACTTGCAAAGTAACATGTCCAATGAAATAGGTGTACTGTGAAGACTACAGGAAGCAATCAATATGAAGCAAAATCAGTAAAGTTCATGTTGCATCTCTGGGATGTTATTTTTATCCATTCCCATTTTGACTGACAGTATTTACAATGTCTTACACATTTACCATTATCAGAGGTATGGAGAATTTATGTGCCTCATCGGATAATTGACCCCTCCTCACAAACATACTTTCTTATGATAGTGTTTATTATAAAATTATCTTTGAGGCTAGCAGGCTCACATTCCTCTACTAGGACCCCATACCATAGTTGTGAATGTTATTTGCTCTGAGTACATCGGTCTGATTGGCGTAGCACATGGCTGGGGTTCTGGTTTTAGAAGAAAAACTATTTCAGATTATTAGCAAATAAACGTATTGTAGCCACCTGAGGCGAAAGTAGGTCTGAAAAAATAGCACAAATATAAAAGTGAATATTAATATGTTTCTCTTTGCTTTCACTGGAAAGAATAGAACATGTGGAACGATTACAGTATTAATGAGAGTTTACAGGTATCGAATATCTATATCAGTTCAAATTTTATGAAACATTTAAATCCATGTGTCCTACATTCATCCAAATGAAAAATATCGTCTCCTCCTCTGCCACTCAGTTCAACACTTTCTACCTCCAGCCTTATCCAGCTACCTTTCATTTCCACGAGATTCCACTGCTTGTCCTTCCTGAAAGCTGGCTCCAAATCCCCTCCTCTTCAACCTAGCTTTCATGCCACTTCCAGAACCATTGTTTTAAAAACAGGAACACATTTTCTTCTTCGAACCTTCAAATGGAGCTTCAACATTTAGCAATTTGCATGCAAATTTCTCCTTCTGGCATATCCAAGCCCCTTCATAGTATGGTCTCAAACTTGCTTTTTAAAAAACCCAGCCAAACTGTGGAAGGAGCCTCGGTGTCCATCGAAAGATGAATGGATAAAGAAGATGTGGTTTATGTATACAATGGAATATTCCTCAGCCATTAGAAATGACAAATACCCACCATTTGCTTCAATGTGGATGGAACTGGAGGGTATTATGCTGAGTGAAGTAAGTCAATCGGAGAAGGACAAACAGTGTATGTTCTCATTCATTTGGGGAATATAAATAATAGTGAAAGGGAATAGAAGGGAAGGGAGAAGAAATGTGTGGGAAATATCAGAAAGGGAGACAGAACATACAGAACATAGAGACTCCTAACTCTGGGAAACAAACTAGGGGTGGTGGAAGGGGAGGACGGTGGGGGGTGGGGGTGAATGGGTGATGGGCACTGAGGGGGGCACTTGACGGGATGAGCACTGGGTGTTATTCTGTATGTTAGCAAATTGATCACCAATAAAAAATAAATTTATTATAAAAAAAACCCCAGCTCTGTCGGAGGCACTATTCATTACAGATTGCACATTACTATTCTTCTGTCGGAAGAACTATTCATTACAGATTGCACATTCAGGTTTTCCAATTCATATGCTGAACCCCTAGTCCCTAGCGTGATGGTATTTGGAGGGGGGTTTTTGAGAGGTAATTAGGTCAGGTTGAGCCCTCATGATTAGTGCTTGATATGTAGTTTGCATGTTTATGTCCCTCAAAATTCATTTGTTGAAGTCTAGATTCCCATAGGGACAGTTTTGGAAGGTGGAGCCTTTGAGGGTCATTGGCTGGTGAGGATGGAGTCCATGTCTTTCTTATCTATAGTATGCATGGTCCTGTGCACTTTCATTTTGGTTAAGAAGGTAGAGCTAATGTTAGGCATTCTTACCAAAACAAACAAACTAACTAAACCCTCCTAACCTTTCTCTTTAAGGTCAATTTCAAACACAAACATTTCATAATGGCTTTTCTCATCCAATTCATGGCAGAAAGATGCTGTTTGTCAGCTATCACTCACATCACCAGAGCTCCTATCATCATACCTATCCTCTTTCTGATTCTGTTGCAAACATTTGGGGTTTTTTGTTTTGTTTTGTTTTGTTTCTCGCTGCTGGCCCGAAAACCTCTAGAAGCTTGAAATGGCTTCTACTTACATGCATGTCTCCTGAGGCATCTATCACAGAACCCAACATCAGTGAGGTGCTATGTGAGCACATTTTTAATTTGATGTTATTAATTCTGAAGAGTTTCACAATAAGCATGTAAGAAGTGAAGCAAATCTTCCCAATCACTCCACACAAGTACAAACAACCCAGTCAATTCTCCCAACACAGCTTTCTTTTCTCTGACCTTCTGCTTACATGTCCAACTGCCACTTTAATTTATACCTAAATCAGTCGCCAAGAGGTACATTCCTGTTCTGAAAATTTAGTAACAGAACAAATGTAAAGGTAATTGAAGAATTAGGGATTCATCTGGCTAGATTTGGCACCAACATTTTTAGGATAATCTTTGAATTAACACCTTAATTTAAAAAAAAATGTCCAGCATTAGCCAAAACATGAGGCAATATAGAACCCATGCTTTTCACACAACTGGAAAATGTGTCGTGGTCTAAAATCAAATGAACTCGGGTGCCTAGGTGGTTCAGTTGGTTGAGCTTCCGACTCTTGATTTCAGTTTAGGTCATGATCTCAGGGTTGTGAGATCAAGCCCCACATCAGGCTTTGCACCCAGCATGGAGTCTACTTGGGATCTCTCCTTCCTCTGCTAGAACTTTCTCTCTCTCCAAAATAAATAAACAAATAAAATCTTTAAAAAATAAAAATAAAATAAAATGAACTCAACCTATGTGTGCCAAGCAAATGTGGACAGCGTAGATCTTTCAACAGTTTGGTAATTATGCATCCTTCTGCTTCATTATTACTGATCAAAAAAAAAAAAAAAAACCAGATGCTCAATACACAAGGCATTCTATGGAGAGTTTACATAGCTTAATGATACTGGCATATCCATTACAAATTGTATTGTCATGGTATTTCTCAAAAAACAAAACAAAAACCTCATTCTTATAATCTATCTCTTAAATACAAATAAAGAGCACAGCTTTTCTGATTGTACTGATAGTATGTAATGTCATATTTATA
Source organism: Vulpes vulpes (assembly GCF_048418805.1). NCBI lineage: Eukaryota > Metazoa > Chordata > Mammalia > Carnivora > Canidae > Vulpes > Vulpes vulpes. The sequence continues at coordinate 52,475,264 of NC_132784.1, read as the reverse complement.
ATAGGAGGAATACACTTTGAACCTCATTATAGAGCAGATATCACTCTGCTAAATATTAGAGGAAAGTAAGTGCATTCTCAACTATATATATGTTTAGAGCAAGACTTGTGTCTTACTGTTACCCTTTCCAAAATGCATATACTTGGTGCATCTGTATCCAAATGTATAAAGCAATACACATATCTACAATGACTTATATCCTATACAAATGTGATAGTGATAGTGAGATCATTTAGACAATCTCATATGATGTTGACTGCTCTTTCAGAAATTTCACAAATATTTATTTTAAGCTATGTGCTGTCCTACGGTACTGAAATACACTCCTGAGCAAAACAAAACAAAACAAAAAGCATATAAACATCTTGAATGTATGTCTTGTATGTCTTCCTTAGTGCCAGGATACAGCTGATAGAGTAGAGAATTAAATAAATTATGAATTGGTTGAGAATGATAAGTGATAGGGAGTACTTTTCCCAGGAAAATATAGAATAGTTAGATCATTGTTATCTTCCCCTCAGCATTGAAAAGAGCATGCAAAAGGGTACATATTAAAATGAAAAATAAATGGCAAAAATGACAATAAGCTAAAATCTAAATATGCATCAAACTACTATCCCTTGTCAGGGAATTATAAACCATATATGTGTTTTTTTAGTATCTTAAATGTTCTGAGAAATGTATTTCTTTTCCCCTATGAAATTACCTGCAAGTTTTGCTTAATACATTCTATACTTTCTCTGAGAAATATAAAATCCTTCTATCTTTATATAGAATAACAAATTAGGATGGCTTAGCCCAGTGGAATTTCTACAATATAACAAAGGAATCTGAACATAAGGTTTTTACTCCCATAAGGACTGAAGTCAGCTAGGAAAGGTATCCCCATATGGTTTGTTATAGGATGTTTCTCTACCAGTCACATTAATTATTTTACAAGCTGAGAAAACACATTGACAACTAACTCTACCAAGCATGCTGTACAAGTCTGAAGGAAATACTTTGTTCCATGGAAAGGAACATAAATGATTACATATCACAAATCCCAATTCTGAACATGGATGTAAGATTTTTGTTACAGTCTTAAAAAAAATGATTCATGTATTTATTCTTCATCATGTGGGGAGGGACTACAATTGTGTCTTCAAGAATTCTAGCATTTGTGCTTATATTAGAAACCCAACTGCTGAATATGTGTAAGTTATTTAATCTCTCAGGTCATTTTAACAACTATTTTTCTAATGTAGGAATTATATTACTTTCCTGTGGCTTCTTCATGAATTTCCTAGAGATGCCATAACAAATCACCAAATACTTGGCCACTTAAAACCACAGAAACTTATCCTCTCATAATATTAAAGGCAAAAAGTCCAAAATCCAGGTGTCACAGAGGCTCCAGGGTAGGATTCATTCCTGGCCTCGTCTAGCTTCTCGTGGCTGCTGGTTTCCTTGGCTTGTGGCCACCTCACTTCAATCTTGGTCTCCATAACCACATGGCTTCTCCTCTGTGTATCAAATTTCCTTCTGTCTCATTCTTTTAGGACACTTGTTCTTAGATTTAGGACCTACCTGGATAATTAAGGATAAGCTCCTCCTCTCAAAGTCCCTACCTGAATCATATATTTTGCCATATAGGGAAATAATAGTCACAGTTTCTCATGATTAGGACATGGACATATATTTGGGACTCCACCATTTTTAAATGTTCTTACTCAACAAACACTATACACCACATGAAAACGTAAGTGGTACTGTGTTTGTGAAAATGTGCTCAGTTCTTCTGATAAAATTGCTTTAAGGAGATGTTCACTTCAAGTTGAAAATAAACAGGCAAGCCAAAACTTTCCTTGAGATTTCGCTGAACAAAGATGACATTCTCAAAATCTTATAAAAGTAAGTGTGTGGCTCCTTTGCCCTTCTCTTTGCAGCACTGCAGTTCCACTTCTATTTATAACATATTGATTTATTTAAAATGAAAAGACTGAAGTGATCTTCTGTTTTACCCCTCTTTTTCTAGATGTCAGATATAGATTCTTCTGCTGATTTTTCTTCCTTTAATGCAGAAATATATCTTAAAGGAAAAATCATAAAAGTTCATATCATCATCGTGGCACCAATATATATTCAAGACTGCCCCCAAGAGTCTACAGAGCCACAGTTAATGTGATCTTATGCCTCAGTGTGGTGTGTGGTCAGTTTTGGAATTCAAATATTACTCTTCCTTTTAGCCTAGACACATGCTAAGGTGTCTAATAAAAACAGACTTGCCCAATCTAATTATAGAATTTGAATCTTGCCAGCTGTACTTGTTTTAATAATCTCCTATAACCAAATATCATAGAATATGTCTGCATAGGGAAAGAAAACCTTTCCCTTCTTCCCTTCTGCATTCTTTGGCTCATCTTATAACTAAATCAACATAAAACAGAATATCAGGAGAAAATATTAATTTTGTATACCCCAAAGACATAGGACTCAAAGAAGTGACCAAGGAGGGCAGCTTTTATACTTGTCAGACAAAGGAACAATTATTTGTGAAGATTTGATAAAACAAAGGAGTTTGTGTTTATGGTAGCAAATCAACAACGATGTAACAAAGTTTATTATTCAACATGGTTGTAATGAATTGGTTCTACTTTGTCATATCTGAGATTTCCCTCAATCCAATTTTTGTTGGAATCTTTGGCTAACTCGTCTTAATCAGTATTAAATCCAGAGCATTAAATTTTCTTAGTCGTATATATGTCAGGTAAATTTCCTCAATCTGTGGCTTATTTCTATTTTTTTAGGTTTTTTAAGGTTTTTTAGGTTTTCCTTTTTGCTATCTTGAAATTTTAGGGTTAAATATAATTGAATGTATCAACTATTTAATTTTGTTTTACACACTTTTGTGTCCTGTTAATGAAAGCCTTTTCCCAGTCCAGGGTCTGGAATGTATTTATCGATACTTTATTCTGATATATTAAATGTTACCTTTTATATTAATGATTTGAATCCACTTGGAATTTTTGCCAATGAAGAGTGAGAGATAGGGAGTCAGTTACAATTAAAAAATATACATATAGATCACCAATTATAGCAGCTTTAGCTATAAAATATTTTCCCAGTGACATGTTATCCTACCATAATCACTCAATAAAGGTGAGGTCTTTTCATCCAGTTTCATGCTGTGTTCATTGCTTGTCTACATTTGGATGAATACTGCACTGTTTTGCTTGGTATAGCTTTAAACAGCTTGATTCTTAGTTGGGTCAGAGTCACTATTTTATCCCCTCTTGCTTTTTCTCTTTTTTTTTTTTTTTTTGGTGCAAAATGGTGGTTTTATTAAAAGCAGGGGGACAGGACCCATGGGCAGAGAGAGCTTCTGCCCTGGGCCTGAAAGAATTTTAAATCAACTTCTCAAGATGTATGAAAATCCTTCTGGGGTTATGGCTGAAATGACTGATTTGCCCACAAATCTGAAGAGAATGTTCCTATGCAGAATCTTTCTATCCATGAACTTTGCACTAATTTGTGGCTTTTTAAGTAATCCTATAAGGTTACATTCTTATGCTTCAATGATTCAATACATATTTTATTAAATTTTTGTTATATGTCTTAATTTTTTCCCAATGAAATTTTTACTTTGATTTCTTTACAAAGACTGTCTTCTGTGCATATGCATATTCTATGCAAAGAAGTTATGAATCTATTAATAGTGTTCAGTTTGTTGATGGTAGAAAATTGAAGGAAAAAAAAGACCAATAAAACAGAATAATTAAAACAATAAATATTAGTGTGGAAAACAATGAAGTAGAAAACATACAAGCAAATAAGGAATTCAGTGACACCACAAATGAGTTATGGGAAAAGAGACATGAGCACTACAAACCTTAGTTATAGTCTCCAAAGAAGTAAAGAGAGGGAAAGGAAAAGCAAGTAATTGAAGCAAAATATGAAGGAGTGGAAAACCCTGCCAAATCTATAGAAATTAAAACAATTAGGAGGGAAAATCATGTACAACATTTTGTCAACAAATAATATAGTGTAGTTCGTACAAATTGTTGAACTGATTCAAGAAGAAGTGAAGTTGAACTGATTCAAGAAATCCAAGAAGGATTTCCTTAAAGTTATACTATACATTCCTAAGAACCTAGCTTAGGGACATTACATTTGCCCACAGAACTATTTGCATATGAAGGTTCATAACAGCTTTACTTGTAATAGTTCAAAGTATGAATAAGCCCACATTCTACTTAGAGGTGAATGGATAAACAAAATGTGGTATAGCAGAATAATGCAATGCTATCCAGCTATAAATAGGAGCAAACTACTGATACATCAATGTGGATGAATTAAAAATTATTATGCTAAATAATAGAAAGCAAATGCAAAAGACTCCATAGTAAATGATTCCATTTAAATGGAATCTTCATAAAAGGCCAAGTTATAAATTGAGAAAGTAAGTCAGCAGCTGCCTAGCGATGAAGCTGGACGCGAAAGACATTTTGGGGGTGATGGGAATGTTTCAAAACAAAATTTTTGCATGGTTATACAACTCTATGTACTGAAAATCGTTGGATTTTACATTTACAATGGTGAATGTTATGGTGTGTAAAATATAACTCAACACAGATGTTTTGAAAAAGCAACACAGCTGATCTCGCTTCTTTATTTTCTCCGACCCATTCCACCCTATCCACTCCGACTAAAATATATTGAGTCTTAAAATTTCAAACTTAAACATAACCTTGAGGGTGCCTGGGTGGCTCAGGGGATGGGGTGACTGACACTTGGTTTTGGCTCAGGTTATGATTTGATGGATTCATGGGATAGAGACCTGTGTGGGGCTCAACACTCAGTGGGGAGTCTGCTTGAGATTCTTTCCCTCTGCCCCCCGACCCCCCCTAAAATAAATAAATAAATCTTTAAATATAACTTTGAACACTAAAGTGTTTCAGAAGGAATAAATATTGTTCAATTATTGGCAAACGTAATAACTACACTTTTGAAGTAGAAAATAGTAACAGCATGTGATTCTTGGCTTAAATGTGATCACTTTGTTTAGTGATATATTTCACATTCTCTGTGATATTATGAGTTTTTCATCTGAAAGGAAAATTCTTAAAGGCCCAAAGGGTCTTCGAGCTGGACAGCTTGCATATGTTATTTCATTCATGTTTGTCTTTTCAGATAAAAATTCCCCCAGAAATTCTTGTGGTTTAATTTAGCTACTAACTTGAAATGTTAGCAACATGCAAAGACATTCTTCAGGAGACATCATGTGCTACTTTGTGCGGTGTTTCCAAACCTGAAAGTTTTAGAAGTACTTCAATTTATTTCAAGTGCAACAATGTACTATCGAGTATTATTTCAATTAAACAATGTATTAATATTTAGCTTATGGGCTCTGCTTAATTAATTCAATATATCTGATTCATCAAACAACCATTTTATCTACTTGTTGACACAATTTGAAAATTATAAATGACTTACTTGATCACTGAGCAAACAAGAGATCTACGTATATCATAGTTGTATGAAGATTTCACTCCATATAGGATCCTGCGTGCTTTCCCATTCATTTGAAGAGGATGCCTGGAAATGATAAATGGTGCTGGAAGCCAGAAGGGCAGAATTAACAGCTCTGTACTCACTAGCTATGTGCTTGGGTAAATCGTGTCACCTTCATTTCTTCAGGATAAAGTGCAGAGCTTGGACAAAGTGACCTTCAGAAAGCTGACAAGCACAACAGGCTTATCTGGTCATCTTAATATGACTTCCCATCAATTCTTCAAGACAGTGACAGAAATGTCCAGTAAAGGGGTTCCATTAAAAAGAAGTTACTGGGTGATTGGGAATGAGCCTAAGTGTTCTCCACGGGCCCAGCACTGCGCCAAAGACCATTCCATAAGATAAATATGCTTTTTAAAAAAACATTTGAAATTTCCATTTTTTTCCTGAGGCAAGGAGACCTGTGGTGTTTTAGAAATTAATCAGAGGAATCTTGGAATCTGGAAATGATTTTTTGTATTAGAAAGGGCATGATTTTCAAAGCAACTTGTATAAAACAACTTTTTTTTTTTTTCCTGGAGAGAAAAAAAAAAGAAAGAATTTCCCTAGACCCTTAAAACTCATAATGAAAGAGAGTCCTCATAATCATTTCAGTATGAGAATCAGCAGGCTGCTGCTCCAGTTCCCGGTGGCAAAAAAAATGCTGAGCAAAGAGACCTAGATTTTTGCTTCCTCTTTCTCGTGATTTTATGTGTTTTCCCAACTCCACATTTTATAATGCTGTCTTTTGAGGTATATCCCTTTTAACTTCAGGCCTGGCGGGGGGGTGGCAAGGGAAGCAGGTAAGTCCTTCAAGTTTAATTACTTCCTTGAACTGTTTCACTGATAAATTATGAATGTCTCCAATGATGCCGGGGCATTCAATTCTCCAAAGCGGATTGCCAGCTTGGTCCCAACCCATTTCTTTCTGCCAGCCTCCCTCCTTTATGGTCCCCTTTGGAGCACTGATTCAGGAGAGGAGTCAAGGAGGACATACAGCAGTGGGATTGTCCCAGGTGTTGACGTGAGGGTATTTTTCAGTTAAGTCAATTATTAATCTTCCGTTGGATGACCTGGTTTTCTTCTACGGCTCTCAGAGCCAAGTATTCACTAGCACAGTAGTTAGCACTTAGAGAAGCCAAATGGTCATGAGGTCCAAACTTGTCAATTGCTGTGTAAGAGGAAAAGCTCAGCTTTTTGTTTTTTAATGTCCATAATTCTACTTCTGATATGCAACATTCTTGATGTTGTATTTAATTTAAATAAATATTATTACAACCCAAATCATGAGCTATATTACACCTATAGATCGTACGGCCTGATGAAACAAAGCCCTGTTTTTATAGTGTAGGATTTAACTTCCATGACTCCTCCATTTAGTACCCAAATTATCAGTCTGGATTCATATTAGCAGGAGGATTAAGGGGTGCCTGGTTGGCTCAGCTGGTTAAGTATTTGCCTTTGGCCCAGGTCATCATCCCAGAGTCCTGGGTTTGTGCCCTACCTGGGACTTCCAGCTCAATGGGGAACCTGTTTCTCTCTGCTTACTTCTCCCCCACTTGTGCATGCTCATTCTCTCTTTCTGTCAAATAAATGAACAACAACAACAACAAAAATCTTAAAAAAATAAAAAGAGGATTAAATGATTTTTTTTAAGATCTTATTTATTTATTCATGAGAGACAGAGACAGAGATAGAGAGAGACAGAGAGAGGGGCAGAGACACAGGCAGAGGGAGAAGCAGGCTCCATGCAGGGAGCCGGATGTGGGACTTGAACCCAGGACCCCAGGATCAGGCCCTGGGCTGAAGGCAGGTGCTAAACCACTGAGCCACCCAGGCTGCCCAAATGATATTTTTTCTTATGATCCATACCTTATTTTACTTATAGCTTCCCCTACTTTTTGCTTCACACTTTAATTTATGTGATCATCTTTATCAGTAGTCACTAGAATGGAGAGTTAGGAAGGAAGTATGGATGCTGAGACCTGCTCTTTCAGAGAGTCACTTTTTGATCTGGAGCAACTAGTTCAAATTTCTGTGCCTTTATTTCCTCTTATGCAAAAGTAGAAGAGGTTATATGAGTACTTACCTCCCAGGGTTGCCATGGGGACTAAACAAGACCATGCAATATAGGCCCACTATAATATAGTATGTGGGATGGACTTATTATCAGATTTGTGAAATGACCAGTGAGGATCTGAGCAGTCAGCTGCCCATAAGACTTAGGGTTTGAGCTGAATTCTTCCAAATCTGTCACTATCTGAGAAAGACTTCCTACATTCTGGTGGCCATGGTCAACTGTGGGTTGATATATCTTTGGGAGAACTCTGGGTCCAGAGGCTGCTTTGGAATTCTGGCCACTGTAGTGGCTACTCAGTACAATCCTTTACTATCTCCTCAGCTCCATGTGTTACCTACACACTTTGATTAAAGGGTACAAACTGCAATCTGTTACTTTTGATGGAGCTGAGGGAGGAGAGGATGGCTTGGAGTTTGCAGTGGTGGTGGTTTTGAGGTGAAAGACAAGAGCAATGATGTATCATGTCATATTCGATTCATCTAGGTCTTTTAGTCTGTATTTATAAAGAGATTCGGGGGCACCTGGGTGGCTCCATCACTTAAGCATTAGACTCTTGATTTCAGCTCAGGTCACTGTCTCAGGGTTGTGAGGTTGAGGTCCCATTACCCCCTGAGGATCCATGAGATTCTCTCTCCTTCTCTCTCTGCCCCTCCCTACATCCTCCTCCCTCCTTTAAAAAAAAAAAAAAAAAGAAAGAAAGAAAGAAAAAAAGAAAAGAAACAAAAAAGAAAGCAAGCCTGGAGTAACTATTATTCAAAGTATTAAGTATTTATTCAAAATACTTAAGTATTATTCAAAAATTAGCTTATCATCACTACCATATTCATTCTTTCCTGCCAGTATTTGCCCACACGTGGTACCCCAAAACAAGGTACTCCATCTTCTAAGCTCAATAATACTTACATATTTTTTGTATTCTAAAATTTTCCTAATTATATATATTTACCAAGTTATCCATTTCATGCATGAAAGGGTTAGATCCTGGAGGTTAGTGCCCAAGTGATTTCTTTAAAAACTTTTGCATCAGGATGCCTAGATGGCTCAGTGGTTGAGCTTCTGCCTTTGGCTCAGGTTGTGATCCTGGGGTCCTGGGATCAAGACCCACATCGAACTCCTCACAAGAAACCTGCTTCTGCCTCTGCCTAGGTCTCTGCCTCTCTTCCCATGTCTGTCATGAATAAATAAAATCTTTAAAAAACAAAAAAAACCTTTGCAACATTATATAGTTTGTGACCCATTGTTAATATTCCAAGAAGTACTTATCTAACAAATAAAATGTATCTGTTTTTAATCACTTGGGGGAAATGCTAGTATGAAATTAGATAATTAATAACATATAAAATGTGTCAAAATGAAAAATAAAGATAAGATCTTGTTGGCTATCATTATTAAATATGTCAACATCAAAGGTGAAGAGTTGATAAGGAAGTGTGGACACACCTCAGTGGCAGAGGTGAGGACAGAAGAGAAAAGAATGAGAAGGAAAATTTAGGGGAAATGATTAAAACATATTTCATACACATGAGATTTAAGCTTAGCCCTTAACCTACTTAATCCAGAAGCTAGAATTCAGTCTTTGCCTCTCTTGCTCTTGGATCTGAGACCAATGCTTGATTCCACAACAAAGATAAATAAAAGTAGCTCAGGATAAGTCGTAAATTATAATAAATAGTAACTGACTTTTTTTCTTGCTCCAAACAGTGATGAGTCTATATATTATAATTTAATCCTCTAATATTTTTTTTGCAGTGGTTGAATCCAAGGGGTATTTAGTAAAAATGTTGAACATCACGACCTTTCATATCCCTTAGCTAAATAAATGCCTACTTGCAAAAATTCACATTTTCAGAGGGCTATCCAGTAAGAATTGGGGCAGGTAGAGACATAATGATTTTGACCAAGTATAGCAAAAGACAGCTTCTGTCTTCCATTTCAAGGCTTCCTAGGTAGTGCAGATCTATAGATACTCCTCTTTTATCTACAGAATACCTGACAGAGAGTCTTTAATAAAAATGGTCTTAATGAAAGTCAAAGGTATTTCTGAAGAGCTCAATTTTTGCTGGTCAAAGACAGAAAAAAAAGAAGTTTGTTGGATTTTTTTAAAGTAATATCCTACTGGGAGCTGAAAGAAAAGAAGAGATCTAAAATTGGAGAAAATATTTGTACAGGTAGATAAAGTAGATAATTATATACAACTATAAAAATTCCAGGAACTTCAAAAATACATAAACATTTTGAAAGAGGATTCCAGAAAGATGACAAAGTAGAATTGCACCAGGAATCTGTCTCTCACTTACACAACTAAACCAGCAGAATCTGTCTCATGCAAGTGTTTTGGAACTTTGGAGCTTGTTGTAAGCTTGCAACTTCCAGCAGAAGGCCCACATGACACATTATGGGTAATATGGCCAATTTCAGCTCTTAGTTGAGCAGTGGCCACCCATGGCTCTTCTCAGGCAAACTTGGCGATAAATTTAAACAGCAGTTTACCCTATTAACAGTTAAGAGCAGTCTTCCTGTCCATTTGTCTAATCCTGTTACATGTGATTAAGTACTTGAGCTGAAAGAGTCTGGCATGTTATCTGACCCTACCTACCTGAGAATTCTATAAAATGTGCACACAAGTTAATTATAAAGTTTCCTACTGATTGAAGAAATCTAATAATAACCATTAAGTAGCTTTCTTTCACTGTATTCTAATGTCAGGAATGCAATTCTAAGAAATCACATTGATTTGACTGTAACAGTTAATACTTGGCCTGTGCATAGAATTCTAGGTCCACACCTTCTAGGTCTATAATACCCTTGAGGTTTATAAAGACATCATTCCATTGTGTTTCAACTTCCATGGTGTTCCAGAGAAATCTGCTGACTCTCTGATTACTGGCTTATGCCGTCTTATACCATTATTTCTTTATATGTCTGGAAAAATTATTAAAAACAGAAACATAAAAACATATTTTCTCTAGCATCACTGCATTATTCATATCATTCTATATGCCAGTGAATGATAGATGGAAGTGATATCAAACACAAACAGCTTATTTATTAAAGAATTAGGAAGATTTTTATATTTTAGCATCCAAAATTCACAGAAAATAATACAATATTTAATTTCTTAATCAACATGAGTTTGAGTAATAATTGTCATGATGTATAAAACAAATATTTCCATTCAAGTAATTTGCTAGTACACTGTAAAATTAACAACAAATTTAATCACTATGGTAGGTAGACCATGGGGAATTTTTCCTGGGATAGTTATTGTTTAAGTTTTTATTTGCTTTAATCTCAGGCTTTATTCTACAGAGTGACTTACCTTTACAAAGAGCTAACATATCTAATAAGTTTGATTATATAAAAAAAGTTTCCCTCTTCCACATATTATTAGGACCTAAGGGAAACTGTTTAGGTTTTCCATCAAGATCTTTTGAAGGCATTATCTGGGTTCCTGCAATTTCCTGAGAACTTGTTCTTAGCAAGAGCTCTGTGGTGGGCTGTGGATTTATGGTTCATAATGTCTACTCAATTTACATGGCCAACGCACTCGTTTTACTCGTGAACTATTTTGACCTGAAAAAGATGGTTCAGTGTGATGTCCATTAGTTTTTTCATATCCATCAAATGTCATTTTAAACTTTAAAAATATTAACATAAGAAAATTCATAAACCAGATTATTATTACTTCTATTCATTTTTTTAAAGATTTTATTTATTTATTCATGAGAGACACAGAGAAAGAGGCAGAGACACAGGCAGAGGGAGAAGCAGGATTCATGCAAGGAGCCCAGTGTGGGACTTGATCCCAGAACTCCAGGATCACATCCTGAGTCGAAGGCAGATACTCAACCACTGAGCCACCCAGGCAACTCAATTACTTCTATTCAAGTAGTAAATTTGGAGAGAGTGAGTGGGAAAGAGTGTTTTGTCTCTTTGTTCTTGCTAAATAAAAATATTCATGGAGAGTTTTAAGTATATTTGCATTTATAAGGCCATACTTCATTCAGATAATATTAATTTTCTGTAGTCTTATGTGTGCTCATTTTCATTTTCTTTCTGGAGCATTATATTTGCTTCAATGACACCAAAAATGACTAACCAGGATATTTTAAAAATCTAGTAAAAGCTTTTTCAGTTGGATTTGACTAAAGGGTCTAGACAAATTTAGTAAGATTATGTATAGCACTTTCTCTTGACAGATGTGATATAACAAGACAGTGCCTAGAAAGGTGACTGTCATGTAAGAGGCATCCCATAAATACAAGCTCATTCCTCAATCTTTTCTTTACTCATAAGGCACATATTGAAGATATTTTTCCTGAAGTAGCAATTGTTACAGGGTTTTGTAAATCTTACCTACCTCAAGACAATGAATGCAGCTAGTGTTCAGATTAATATTTGCCTGCCGAATGGCAGTTGACAGGAAAATAACTATCATTACCATGGAAAGTGTTCAATCCTAAATAGCATGTGCAGCTATCATGATGTTTTGCTTCACTACAAAATATAACTCTATCTAACTATATTTTAATGTAGATTTTCAAAAATAAAATATAACTAGAAAAAAAATATATATATACACAGAATGAACTGCAAGCTTTGCCACAAGGCTTCCTCAGGCTATTTTAAATTGCATAACTCCTCATCATCAACTGGCTCAGTCCTAGACAGCAGGCAGACAGTAGGGCACATTCTTGAAGCTGTAATAAATAACAGGTTCAAAATGCTGATATCAAAATTTGTGTCATGTTTCAAAACAGCAAGGGATAGAAATGTAGCATGTAAGTTTTTCCCCTCTTTCCTTTAGAAGGTTAGAAATTGGATTTGCTTCATAATCTTTCACAAAATACATTTTGTGCAAATGGAATATATTCTAATATTCTGTTTAGCTTACCACAGTGAGTTGTAACATTAAAAGACAGAATTTGATCTCTTCTTAAGAATATTGCTTTTCCTCAAAACATTCTAATCAAATTTACAACTTCTTATGAGATATGGGGACCTGGGTTTATGATAAATTTTACAAGTATCATGCGCTCATTTAGTGTGATACCCTTTCCTTTATTATCCTGAGTATATTTGTCTTGAAAATAATTTGGAAATAAATTGCTGGGATCATTAGAGAGATCATTTAAGCCACTGGAGTATAGGGAAGTGCTTTGTTTCTTTCACCCTGTTATAACACACAATTCTCTCTGATAGTTAAGAGCTGGCTCTTCAGTATAGGCTAGAAATTCATCTTGGGGTGTATGTCAAAGTTCTAAAACTCATTATTAACACTTACTATTATTATTAACACCATTCTAAAGTAGTGGTAATTCTCCTCAAACCAAAAATTCTTAACTTTTTTAGAGAAATGCTGAACGACACGGAAATGCCCATTTTATAATGTGCTAGCCATTGGATTCACAGGTTGAAATCAAGTGGCATCTCTATGTGCAGTCTTGCCCATCTGTGAAATGGGCCAGCTGGCAAAGTCACCACAGAAATACATCAGTCTCCAGAGGCATTTCATTACAAGTGCCACTGATGAGTATACCATATTAATGGAAGGGACAAAGGACTTGCCACTTCAACTTGTTTCTCAAGTCTTTCACATTCAGGGGAATAGGAGACTTATGCTCTGGCATTCATTAAGCCTCTAACACAGCACATTGACATGTGCAGCAGAGAATTCAAATAAGCCTGGAGAATCCGGTGTGTGTGTGTGTGTGTGTGCACGCGTGATTTCTCACGGGCAGTTCCATAGTGACACAGAGGCCACATTTGTCCCTTTGAATCTTTTTTTTTTATAAATTTATTTTTTATTGGTGTTCAATTTGCCAACATATAGAATAACACCCAGTGCTCATCCCATCAAGTGCCCCCTTCAGTGCCTGTCACCCAATCACCCCCACCCCCGCCCACCTCCCTTTCTACCACCCCTAGTTTGTTTCCCAGAGTTAGAAGTCCCTTTGAATCTAAGGTATTGTGTCTGATTGGGCATCCTTTGCTTTCTCCTTTCACAGAGGACCCCCCCCCAGGGCAGTTCATTGAGGTGAAGTGACACCTAGCATCTGAGTTTCCAGGTGGGGCACCAGGCAGGCTACAGGGCAGCGAGGAAGGGGGCTGAAGCTTGGTGCTTCATTTGAATGACAGTAAAGAGAGTCAATTAAGGCAGAGTGGGAATTTAATACTTCTGGCATAGGAGCCAAGGCCCCAAGGTTCTACCTTAGTCAGAACCTGCTGCTGGAACTCATTCAGTGAGGATTTTCCTGAAATAATTTTGAAACAGAGGGTTAGAGTAACCCCATTCAAAACTACATTTTTCAGTGGAAATGGTTATAATTACAACACGTGAAGAAAAGGGAAGGAGAAAAGTTAAGTGAGGCATTCTTAATATTTGCCTTTGTAGAAGAGTAGATTTTAAAACCCACGAATATATGAGGTTCCTAATATCTGGTGGCATGTCATAAATGAGACCAAATTCTGATACCAAGTCACGTATTCCAAATGTGTACAACTTCCTTTTAATCACGTTCTCTCTAAATGCCTCCAACTATTTTTCCAGGGGTGAATTCCTGCCTCTGTGCATTTATTTCTATGATAGTTGCATAATTATAGTTAACATTGTGTCCCCAGATTAATTATTTAAAAAGAGGGTGCTTAGAAGACATGAAGGACTTTATCTTACATGAGGACAGGGCCTGCAGTTAAGTCTCCTGAGACAGCAATTCTGGGCCCTGCTGTCAGTGCAGCAAGATAAGAGTAGGAAGTGTATTTTAGAGACAAAGGAAGGACGACGCAGAGAGGCAACGACCCAAATTGGTGGCTAGCAGCATAAAGTACAAGCTTCATTGGAAAGGTCCATGGAATAGCAGTGGGCAGCCACAACGCCAGGTTGTAGCCTCTTCAAAAAAGTTCCAGATGAAAACTATATCTAGTACAATTTGTGTACTCTATATTTTACTTTGCCCTTGGTCTTTTAACATCCAGCATGAACACTATTTGCCAAAGAGCATGTCAGAAAATCTGCTGGGATTTTAGAGCAGACATACCATGCATGTTTTTGCATGAAAGGCCCAGTGAGGAATTATTTATGGCAAGAAAGATGTGTCATACTTGTCTTAAAACAGCGGGTCAGGATCCAAGAAAACCATTGGTTTTGATCAGGATAGAACACGTGGCTCTCAATTGACTGTTCTGCAAGAGAATTGGGGCTCTGAGGAGAGAAAAATGGGGAGAAATTGAGTTGTCATAACTTACAGATATAAACCACACTCACAACCACACTCACTTGTGCATATACAGCATTGAGAGCACAAAGAGTTATTGATTGTGTTGCCTCAGCCACAGCGTGTATCACAAAAGCACATAAAAGATACTTTTGTCGCCTGTGAAATCTCCTGAAATATGTTGGAATGTGAAATGAGGAGTAAGGACGGTACACAGTGAAGCCACCAGGATTCAAGCAATTAGCCAAACATGTTCTTCATAGGAAGCAGGGAAAATCAACATAAACCAGTAAATGTCAGAATTTCACAGTGAGGCAACATAAAAGAGGTGTGGAGACATGGGGAGGCCATGCTGGAAAGGTGGGAGCTGTGTTCCACGTACATAGTTGAAGGAGACTGATAAGGTGGCATGTGTCTGGAATACATGAGATAAAAAATGGGAATTTATTCAATTCACTCACTGATAGGAGTTCTTTGGGGAAAGAGGGGATGTGGTGAGGATTTCCCAGAACTCTGTTAACAAGGAACCAAACCAAAATAATCTATTTCCCTTTTGTTATGAGATTATTTTATCTGCTGCCTGGTGCATACTGTAAGGCCGCGGATTATGCTTAACCCAGTTTTGCCCGCAGAAAGCTGTTTACTGGCACAGAATTATAGTTTGTGCTTTTCTTTATGATCTCTGTTAGGAAATTACAAAAAGGGAGATTCAGACACAGGACACAGAGCACTCAAGACACCCAGAAGTCGATTGCTAATAACTGAACGGAACGTGGGGTCAGCTGACTGGGAAGAAGGCCAATACTTTTAAATCATGGTTGAGGCACAGAGTTCAAATCAGGTAAGCACAAAGGAAATGATATTCTTAGGATCCAAATTTGGCCCAGGGATCATCCCTCCTGCTTACAGTCAGGAACAGACTCACATGGGTTGTGGGGTTGAGAGCTGAAAAGTGACCTCGTTTTAAGAAAAGGAACACAGTGATGGAATTCTAGCCAGAAGCTAGACCTAAGTGAAGGATTACCCATGCACTTAAGGTTCTATTACTTTTTTTCCATGGTAATAGAAATATAAAATAAAATGGTAAAATAATAAATAAATTCATCTAGGCACCAAGCAGTAGTTTACTTTGATATTTGTTTTTACCTGTTTATTACTGGTAAATTTTTATTATTCAATTATTATAAATATAGAGAGAGTCCCGAGGATATTTCTGAGTATTTCTTAATGAAAAGAACACAGGTATTGAACTACCATGCAAGTCAAGTATAGATAAAAAAGAAAATATTTTATAACCTCCTTCTTGTGCTTCTCTTCCTCATAGCCCGTAAGTTAACTGCTATTCTGATTTCTATCACCATAGGTCAGTTTTACCTTCTCTAAAACCAATACAAATGGAAGCACATCATGTATGTACTTTTGTGCTGTCTTCTTTCCTTCAAAATTTGCTGGTGGAATTCTTCCGCGTTTTGTTCATGTAGCAAAAGAAAGTACCTGTTGTTGACAAAACAATTATCCCCCGTGCAAAGCAGCTTAAATCAACCATAGTCACCATTTTATAGTTTCTGTGAAAGAGGATGGGAAGAGCATCTCCATTCTGTTCTTGTCAGCATCAGCCTGTTTGGCTTGAAGGCTGAGGGCTGGAATCATCTGAAAACTTACTAAATCACACATCTGATGTCTCAGATTGAAATAGTGAAGTAGCTGGGGGCTGGCACAGTTGGTCTTGGACGTCATTCTCTATTTCTATGTCAGAGATTAGCAGAGCAAAATGAATATATATATTCATGTATATGTATATATATGTGTATACATGTATATATATGGTCCAACTATATGCTGTCTGAAAGAAATTGACTTCAAATATAATAACTTACATAAACTGAAAGTAAAAGGATGGGAAAAATATGCCATGAAAACATCGCTTTAAGAAAACAATACCATTGAAGTGGCTCTATGAGTGTCAGATAAAGTAGATTTGGAGCAAGGAATATTAATAGAGACAAAGATGAACACTGAATAACAATAAAAGGATCAATCCAGCGGATACAATGATCTTAAGTCCATACATCTCAAAGAGTAGCGTTTCATAATAGATGAGGTAAACACTGATAGAGCTAAGAGGAGAAATAGACATATCCATGATGATAGATTTGGGGGCTTCTACACCCTTGGTCAAAATCAAAAAGAATATAGAACACCTGAGTGGTCCAATCAACCAATCAGATCCAATGGATGCATCCACAGAATCCTTTACCTACCAATAGCATAATGCACCTGTTTTTTTTCAAGAACACATAGATCATTCCATATTATAAACTATAACTTGGTTCAGTAAACAAACTGAGAATTTAAAAGAATTGAAATCATACAAAATATTTTCTTCTCACACGGAATCAAATTATAGGTCAGTAACAAGAAAACAACAGAACTAAGGGCACCTGGGTGGTTCACCGGTTGAGTGTCAGACCTTGGGCTCAGATTGTGATCCTGGAGTTCTGGGATCGAGTCCCGCAGCAGACTCCCCACTGGGAGCTTGCTTTTCCCTTTGCCTATGTCTCTGCCTTTCTGTGTCTTTCATGAATAAATAAATAAAATCTTTAAAAAAAAAGAAAACAACAGAACTATCTCTAAACACTTGAGCATGAAATAACAATCCACAGGCCAAGAAAATCAAAGATGTGTCAAAGTTTTATTTGTAATAGCACAAATGGGAGCCAGCTCAGATGTCTTTCAACTGAAGCATGCCTGAATAAACTGAGGCATGTAATACCATGCACTACTATCCAGCCAAATAAGGAAGGGGCTTTTGATGCACTCAACAACCTACTGATCTCAAAGACTTTATACCAAGTGAAAAAAGCCGACTGCAAAAAGTTAAATTCCGTTAAATTCTATTTATATAACTTTCTTGATATGATAAAGTCAGAGAGACGGAGATCATATTCATGCTTTCCAGGGAGGGAAGAGGAGGCAGGGAACCATGGCTCTATAATGAGCTCATGGAGCCAGTGAAATCTGAATGAGCAAAACTGAATCAGTGCTTGATTCTCTTGTGGCACTGTGCTGGGGTTAGCAGGATGCCACCGCTGGGAGAATCTGGGTAAACATTACGGAGAATCACCCTGGACACTCTCTTGCCACTGCAGAGAAATCTACAAATATGCCGAAATTAATAGATTTTTTAAAAAATACAGTGATGTCAACCTGCCAGGCAATACATCTGAAAGTGATGCTATCAAGTGGAGAAAAAAGTAGAACAAATGTCTTTAACAGAAACATTAGTCTATAAATAAGGAAATATTAAGTTTCTCAACTGAATCATGATGACGACTTTGATGATATTTAAAACCCTTCATAAATTGTAAATCAAGGCTTAGATTTGACAAAGGAAAGTAACATGTTTGAGTTCAGAGAAAATTTTCTATGACCTTAATTATATATTTATTTTCCTTTGAGGCATCCCTAACGTCCTTGATATATCAGCATATTTTTTCCTACATTCTAGAAAACAATTCTAATAGTAAGAGATATTCATTCTGGAGGAAAGAGAATATTAAAATCTATCAGCAATCTGATAGATTTTTTTTTATTTTGTGTTTGACTTTTGGAAATTTCTCATAGGTGATCATTCTACCATAGTTAAGGAAAAAATCTTGTTTTGTTACTATTGGAAACCATCTACAACCTATATTATTATTACAATAATTGTCCTTAATAGCTATTCTATGTTTCCCTTGCAATTTAAAATATTGTGAATGAGGTTTATGCTTTTGGAAAGGGGCAAGTAAAAACTGGTGTTGATGATGTTTTTATTTTAACAAGCATATTATAATTGTCCTATATATAATTTCAAATCTGCTAAGCTAGCATATTTAAAGATTCATTTAGATGATAGGACTAGCTGAAGTAATTCCTGCACAGTCCACACTATTTCAGTTTGTTCTTTTTGAAATGCGTGATCTTGCTTAATCCCACGGCATTAGTACTTGTCCCTCTTCCAGTGCCCATATGGCATTTGCTCAGATGTCCTATTATTATCTCTTTTTGTGTCTGTTCTACCAACTGCAGAGCAATTCATAGCATTACCAATAGAAGCTTCTTCATATATATATATATGCACAACTCTATAATATTTACCCCACATTGGCATTTGATATTCTTTACATTGCCATTGTGATGTATTAATGCATAAAATGAAGTTGGAACTATGAAACCATTGGAAGCTTTCTGAATCTGGCCGATATATAGAATTCTATTGTTCTTTTAAAGATCTATTGCTTTATATAGAAGTATAGGAACTGAGAACATAGGTTCTTACTTTGTAAAAAGGAGCAACCACAAATCCATAGCAGACATGATAGAGATGCCAGACCACAATAAAAATTCTGTAATTTGATGAGAGGGTGTTACTAAGTTGTTTCATCTGGTTTTGTTTTCCTATTTCTGTGTTTCTTGTGCTGCTTAGGGCTCTATATACAGGAAATAAATCCTTAAGATTTTTCTAGGCATAAAATACAAATGGTATAAGCTCTTATGGGATATTTTAAATTATTCCTGATCTTCCAGAGGGCAATAATGTTATTGAATTTCTGTTACTACTTCACTGCTTAAGGGAATGATATAGCCATTTCTATGAACTACTAGCAACTTATTTTTTAAGACTTGACTGCTTGATATTTCAAGAAACTCATCTTATTTCAAAATATCTCATATTGAATGTTAAAAATTTGGAAGGGGAGGTGGGGGGGCGATAGGAGAAATATATGATGGGGATGAAGGAGTGCACTTGTGATGAGCACCAGGTGATATATGGAAGTGTTGAATCACTATATTGCACATCTGAAACTAACATAACACTGTATATTGACTATACTGGAATTAAAACTAAAAGTCAATAAAAAAAATAAAAAATGGAAAACATTTTTATTCAGCAAATGACTATGGATTACTTGGTTTATTTTTTTATTTTATAATATACTATAATAAAATATCTATATTTAATAAGTAATTTAACACAATGAAGCTCATAATCATGATATTTTTGGAGGTATTAAACCATGCATATTAAAATAACTTGGAAATAAGGTTTTGGCATTTTACAAAAATGCTATTTATAAACCTTAGCGAGAGTATCAGTGAGCTCATCAGTATCAATCTTATAGTCAAAGTAAATGAATCTAATTTTTTTTAAAAATGCATAATAACAGCATTAACTACAAATACATTCCACTTTAGGGTATTGATATAGTGGTTCATGACCTTTGAATACTTTTTGATATTGTTTTTCCACAAATTGAAAATATATGCTGAAAATGTGTTATAACAAAAACCCAATAAAATAATTGGATGTTAGTGTTGACCAAATGTCAAGCACTTCTACACAAGAAGTGAATACAATCTCATCTTCATGTCAAGTAATGCATTATTTGTCGGCAGGTTGTCAAAAAAAATTGCAGCCAAACTTTCATATCACTTTTTGCATCCAATTTTTATAGCAATAACAATTCTCATAGCAAAGTGAACCATAATATTCTAAGGATGACAAAGCTGCAATTTCTGCTTCACATGCAAAACTGACCTTTGATGCAACTTGGAATAAACTCTCCACCCCACTATTCACCCTTCCTGAAGCAAATCCCAAGCATTCTGATGGATACTTTCCAGATGAGAATCCGTTAAAGCAGTTATACAGTCAAATTGAGTTACCTTGTCCTTATACTAGGAAGATGAATCTTTAACAAAAAGGAAAATAAACATCAAAATATGGTCTAGAAAGTCAAAATACTGAATCCATCACACTATGTCCATATTCTTACAACAGATTAAATCCATCTTTTTAAAAAATACTCTCTTTGAGAAAAAAAGTATACTCTCCATTTAAGTGAAATCAAAAGTATAATCACAAAATGTAGGATGTGCTATGCCATAGACACTCTAGTTACTAATTCAAGTGTTGGTTAATGAGGGATTTTTAGGCCAACTCTGCCTCATGTGACATTGTGCATTATACTTGCTGAACACATGCTAGCAAATTATGAGAAAACACAAAAAGTAGAGGTTGCAGGTGCCTGGCTCTGCGATGAGTCCCAGCTGGTTTCAGCCTTTGTAGAACATCTAGATGACATAATACCACCATTTATTTAGGCTGAGGGTTGCAGCTACAGGATTTTTGATCATGTAAACCGAGCGTACCCACCTGCTAAACGTGGATATAGCCTCACAGTTATTTTACTTGAAATGTTTTAGGATAAGGAAAAGGAAAAGATTTGTTATGCTCTGCCTTTAGGGAACAGAATCTACGATAATTACCAAGGGACTAAGTTTACTATCCCAAATATGACACCTGAAATGCCCTAAGAAGGTCTATTTCCAAAGTATGTGGCAAGAATTACAAACCCTGTCAGACAATGTCAATGAGGATGCTGAGCGACAATCACAAGCAGATTTACCTAAATCCAAAAACAATGTAAGGTTCAAATATATATGTGTGTGTGTATATATATATATATATATATATACACATACATACATACATACATACACATATATGCACATGTATACATTATATTTATTATATAACTACTGTACATATAGATGGGAGAGCATTACTACCTCAAAAAAATCATCTGAGTTCCTAATGACAAATGCAATGGATGATTTTAATTTATAATTTGCCAAGATGTTCAACTTAGTTTTCAGAAAAGTAAAATTCAATTGGTGTACAGATAGTATGCTCTTTCTTTCTTTCTTTCTTTCTCTCTCTTTCTTTCTTTCTCTCTTTCTTTCTTTCTCTTTCTTTCTTTCTTTCTTTCTTTCTTTCTTTCTTTCTTTCTTTCTTTCTTTCTTATATCCAGAACTCACCCCCCTCAGCTTCCTTCAAGTGTTTC
Source organism: Vulpes vulpes (assembly GCF_048418805.1). NCBI lineage: Eukaryota > Metazoa > Chordata > Mammalia > Carnivora > Canidae > Vulpes > Vulpes vulpes. The sequence continues at coordinate 52,453,548 of NC_132784.1, read as the reverse complement.
ATGTTGCTGGCACTAACCCTGCCTGATAATACAAAAATAAGACTGGCTGGAAGAACATTTATCTTTCCCTGGTAAACTCATTATTTGTCACAATATGTCTAGGGATAACTGGGAGGAAGACATAGGCTGGTATGAATCCCATGCATTTCCTCATCATTCCTGCCTCAGCTCTCTTGCTTCCTGAATATCACAAACTCTCTTACGTGTAAGGCTCCCGAACAATGCTGAATAATACTTCCGATAGCTTCATGGCTCGAAGAACCACCTAAACCATTAGGTGCACGAAGCTCATTGTTACTGATGGAGCTCGGGGAGGACTGCCCCAAAAGATGCCACTTGGGCATATTGATTATTTTAAATTTGAGTTACTTAAGAACAGCCAGTGCAAAAAGAACTCTTATTTGCCCCCCTCATAAGCAGGGAATGAATCTCCCATGTGAAAGGTACCCTCTCCCGTACCAGGAGGTACACATGCTTATCACCAGGGGCAGGGAGCTGAGAGCTGAGAAGGCTGTGTAAACACACATTGCTCCTTCTTCACTAATTTACTACCCCAAGCCATAAACTTCTCTATCTTATCTATGCTTCACAAATGTATTGTTTCCTTATCTACAAGGTATAAAAGCTTCCTGATTTGGTCACTTCTCTTCACTTCATGAGGAAACAAATATAGAAGTGAAAATATGTTTCACATACTATTTATCTATAAATGTATTTGTAGATTTATAAAGTATGTGTATATTATTTCTATATTATTTATGTATGCTTATATTGTCTATAAACATATATTGTTTGTATATTATATTTTATATGTTTATCTGCTCATGTGGGTTTTATATGTTTATATTGTGTTTATATGCATACACATACAGATGTATGATTTTTTTTTTTAACGAAGCATAGAGTGAGCAGTGGTGCCTCTGGAGAATGTCATGGCATTTAGATAAATTTCATTTTAGTAGTAGAGCCATTTTTTTCTATTTTTAAGCTAAACTATTTTAAACATGAAATGTGATCTATCAAATAGACTATCATCTTATTTTTGTCTTTCTAAAAGCGAAAAGAATTATGCATATTCCAAACATGTGTTAAGAAAGTAGGCCTCTAAATAGACATGTATAAATAACAGTATTTTAAGATTTTTAATTCAAAATAAAATTATCCAAAAGTGAGATACCAAGTATTGCTTTAGAGTTAACCCTAAGCTATTTCTCCAGATAGCATGAGGGCTACTCTTAGCACAGGTGCATTTAAGCAATGAAATAAAGCTTGTCTAGTTGGGTTGCATCCTGTGAAACAAGAGCATCTTAACTTGAATAGAGAGAGAGGGTAGAGCTCATCCAACCTATAGCATCTATCAGTACTGCTTTTGGGGAGCTTGCTGGATGACTATTAAAAAAAGAAGGATTGGAACCCTAACTTCCCTTCTCAGGTACAACTGTTACTGTCTATTTGGTGAGATTCTCACATGAAAAGTTTGCATTTTTCTTTGATTTTTTTTCTACCTGTCTTTATCCTCCATAATTTGCTTTTCATCTTACTGTTTATTTTTCTTTGTCCTATGATTTTCTGCTTCCTACAAGTAATGCCCTTGCTTTCACCATTATTTCTATTTTCTGGAATATTCTTACCATTTGTCCAATCCCCCACCTTCACTATTGCTCCTTCTGTCCTGAATGTGATTTTCATGTCATATAGCTCTTCTTCACTTTTTACACAGCAATGTATAATTGAAAAAAAAATTTAATTTCTATCAAAGTAAGATAATTGTTCTCTTCCTTAAAATAATGTTATCCTTTTATTTTTCCTCAGTCTTATTTACAACCCCTCCGAGCTTTACTGTCTATGTTTAATGAGCTCCCAACTGCTTTACTCTGCATGTAATCTTCTTGTTAATTTTTTCTTCTGTGTTATGGCTTATTCTGTAGTGCTCTGCCCCCATCTGACTAGGATTCTGGTCAGCCATCACCTTCTCAACACTGATCTCTGTTCACCCCAGACTCAGGACTCACAGAGAACCCCATTTATACATCTGTCGTTGCATTTATATTATATTCTAATTATAATATAATATATGCTAATTATATCATTCTTCTACAAGGAGAGTATGTGTATATATGTATACACCCATATACACATGGACATATACAATATATAATATATATATATACACATATATATAATATATAATATATACTACCTAATGCTGCCTGTATATACACATATCTAATATATAATACATATGTAACATACACTACATAATGTTACCATTTAGTAATTGTTAAAAAACTGAAAGTGAATCTTAATTTAAAACAATCTAGTTCAAATTAATATTAACTTCAATACTCTCCAGAAATGTTCTCCCATATACATCCTACCTCCTCCTTTGTATTATTGCCGTCATATAAATTACACTTGTATATGTTAGAAGCCTCTTAGCATAGATTTAGAATTAATCATAAATAGATAATAGATATAGATAAATAGATAATAGAGCATAGATAAACATAGATAATAGATATAGATAAATAGATAATAGATAAATAGATAATAGAACATAAAATTACAAACAAAAACGTATTTATATTGTCTTCATGATACCTCTGCAGCCACTACACTGGCGTTATTTATTCTCTATGTGGATTTCAGTTACCCTCCAGAGCCCTTCCGAATCAGGCTGAAGGATTGCCTTTAGCATGTCTTGGGAGACAAGGTGGACATTCCAGTTAGGGACGCGATAAAGGTGCAGTGCAGCACCATTTTACATCACGAGAGCATATACCTGTCTGTGCATTTACTGCTGTTCTCCCTTTTGAGTAAAAAATGTTATATGCCTTTTGTATGATTAGATTACTTTGGATTTGAAATATAAAATGAACAATCACCCCACTCTACACCTGCTTCCAATAATCGTAAAGTGCTGCCCAGAGTTTGAATAGTGGAGCAGCATACCGGAGTCCTCACTCTTCAAATCAGTTATGCAGTGATGCATTTGTTCACTCACGTTCTCACACAATTTTTGTCATCCACTTGAGTCATTCACTACATTTGACCTCTATAGGTTTTCCTTGGAATTTTCTCGATACATGGCTGATACTATAATAATAATTTCTTTCATACCAAAAAATTATTAAAAGAACCAGATAGAATTCTGGAGCTCTACGATATAATAAATGAAATAAAATTCCATTCAAGACACTCAATAAAAATGGAGCCTGCATAAGAAAAAAATTAGTTAACTTAAAGATAGTGCAATCAGAATTATCCAGTGAGAAGCAGAGAATGGGAATAAAAAGTTAACTACAAAATATTATTAAAATAAACTATATAAAATATTTATTTATTTATTTATTCTTTTACTTTTCCCATTTAAATTTATAATCCACCCACAATTAGTTTGTAAGGCATGCAGTAGGAATTAAGATTTATTTATTTATCTCTGTGGGGCCAATTGAATTAGCACCATTTCTAAAAATGACTATAGGTTCTCCACTGTACTGTAGTGTCACAATATTATAACAGACAATCCTATACTCACTATTCTGTATCATTGGGCTATTTCTCTAAACTGTGTCATCATCACACTATATTAAATTCTATAGCTTTATAATAAATTATTTTCTGATAGAAGAAGTGCTATGTCATTGTCTTTTTCAAGATTGCCTGGTTTTACAAGTTTTAGTTCTTGGTATGTCTACATATGTTTTACAAACAGTTTAATGTAGATATGTATTTTCATATTAACTGATATTCAGAACTATGGGTAAATATAGATAATAATTTTAATTATATACATAATTTTATATTTTACTTACAATATTATCTTAGCCGCTAAAAAAAGTCAGTTCTACATCTGCTTTAAACTCCTTATATGGCTATTTACATATTTTTTTCTTAATGTACTAATTAGGACATCTTCTATAATATGGCAAGAATCAGCAATCATCAGAATCTTTTCTTCTTCCCTATTGACATAAAGTGGCTACATTTCTGTTATTTTTTAAACATCTCTAGCATCTGAATTGATGTTTCTCATTTTCTCCCTGAAATTTTTTTTTGAGTATTATTTTATTTTCAGATTTGATTTAGACTATTCATTCTATTAAAATATTCTATGTATATACTGATTTCTTGAGGGTTCTTTAAAATTTACTTTGTTAGTTAGTTGGTTAGTTAGCTGCACCTTTCATTTACCAAGAATGTGGGTTTGTCTATTGTAGAAAGGCAGGATATCACTGTGGTTGGGCATAAAGTCTTGAAACAGACAACCTGATTTTGAAACTCAGCTCTAGCTTGTAGTTAATGTTCCATCCTGAGCAAGCTTCTCATGTTTTCTGTGTCTCAATATTATCATTTGTAAAAGGAGAGAAATAATAAAACACCTAATAGAGCTGTAGTTACAGAAAAGTTATTTTATGCAAAGTTTTTATAGCAGTGTCTACTATGTAATAAATACTATAGAAGCAGGAGCTACTAGTACCTGTCCCTTTAAAATGATCTCTCCAGAGCATGTGAAATTCTTTTAGTAAAATAATACCTCTCCCACTTAATCTGAAATATTAATCTACTCATAGGCAGTGTGGATTGGATATGATGCACCCAACAGAAGTTTCAGAGGTTATTCTTGAATAATCTAAATTATTTCCTAGATTCCATATTCTTGGCCACTGCAAATAATTTGTGCATCTAGGGCTAAATACAACTTTCAGATTAGATCTCATCCTGAGGTTCAAAGAATGATTGAGTTTGATTTGGAATGAGGCCTCATTTTCTGAAAGTATTCTCTAACTGGCTCAGGATGTTGGTGCACAGTGGACAGGGTGAATTATTACTGAGATGTTATTCCATGCTTGAAGATGAGTTTGGGGCCTTCCATAAATTTGAATTATTCCCATTTTGACTGCCTAATCGGAGTTTTGTTGCAGCTGCTGTTTCTATTTGTTATTACACCCAGCAGTTAATTATAAATGATGTTAAAACATTCAGGCATTCTGATTGCTAATTTGGCTAAATATTACCTGTCTTATAAATCTAAGTAATAGGTGTCATGTGGACTCAAATGGGTTCTAAAACAGATGGTTACACTAAAACATACACAGTCCTAGTGTAAGAGAAAGATAGGAAAGAAAATGAACATTAGCTTAAAATGCTTACTTTTCTTTTTAGGAGTGGCAAATGAATGGAATAATTTGTTGTTGTTGTTTTTGTTCTGTTGGGTTTTTTTTTTTTTTTTTTAGACCTGCTCTTTTACTAGGCCATCAATTGCATTGATCTAAATTAATATCATTTGCTTCTTGTAAAATCTGCACAAGTTAAAATTAAAAATAGCTTACTCTTCTCTCGAAACCACAGGGAGACAGTAATTAAACTATAAAAAATTCCACATTTGATTAAAATAGAATATAGATCCCCACCACATATCATGAAGATCATTTACCACATACATTGCAGTGAAATTTGGATTAATTTGAGGGAGGATTCTGGCTACCAGTACACCCCCCCCCGCCGGGTGTCTGGCACCATGCACGGTTTGAAGAGGAGACCAAAATGCTTTTGAAGAACCTAAATGATGATGTATCTTTCTTTATCGCAGAAGACAACTGCATATACAGGAAGTCCAAGGAAAGCAGCAAATATATCTGAAGTCCGTTTGCACAACACATGACATCCAGTTAATAAACGACTGAAGGAGGGACAACACAGATCATCATGATCATTAGTTGTCTGTTCTAGATGTCTCACTAATTAACATAAAGAAACAACCTTCAGGTTGAAACTTCTGGGGAGGAGATAGAAAGAAAGAAGCAAAGAAACAACCAGACAAACAACTGTGTGATTGATTTTGTAGCCAGTGAGCTAAATTTAGTAAAAATAATAACCAAAGCAAAGATGTGGCAATAAACCAGAAACTACAGATATCCCTAGATGTCACGCTGACTGTAGCATGGGGGGCATGTCGACCAGAAAAGGAATGCCAAAATGAAGGTAGAGGTTTCAAGAGAAAGGGATAACTCAAATTCAGACCGACTTTTCTACTGAAGTTGCTAATTGTGCCTGTATGTCCCACAGGCTCATTCCTTGTAATTCCAAAAACACACATGAATTTTAATCAGCGGAGATCCAGATAGAAATTTCCTTCTATAAAGACAAATAGTGATAGCAAAAATTATGGCTAACTACCAGAAATGAGGGGGAAAAATACCAGATATATATGATATATACAGTTCAGAAGATTTACTCAAGGAAACAAATCATTTTCATATACTTTTTATACTTTGAGGGTATCTGGAGCAAAAATAAACTTGCAAAACTAGAGTGCTGTTATTTAATTATCCCTCTACTTCTTAAAACAATTAGATATGGGAGCATTTAAAATAAAAAATTAAAAATAGCCAAACAGAATTAAGTTCAATTATTGAACCTAGACTCTTGGGAATTGAATAGCCATGAGATTTGATGCCTATATGACCATTGAACATCAAGAAATATCTTTTCTAAAATAGGATTATGAGGGGAAATAAAAGAGACAATATATGTTGAAAGCTTTACCCAGTGTGCCTAGTAGGCACAATCTCATAAATATTGCCTGCCATTACTATCATTGCATTTATTAAGTATGCCTCTGCATTATTACATCATATTATAATATCAATTTAATTATTAATTAACTATATGTTTACCACACATAAACATGTTTTATACATTTTTCCTTTTTATTAATTTATTTATTCGATTATTGTACATATTAATATGCAACATTATGTATTTAATTTATGTAAAATTTATTTTTATGAAATATATTCTATGTACACATATATGAGGAGTTATAAATGGTGACCTTCTTTATATGAACCTGCTTGGTATGATGTGTTCTTGTTGAGCAAATCCTGCCTTTCCTTACTTTATGCAACTTCTTAGTCCCTATCAATTCAAATACTACTACCCTCTATCTGCTTTCTTCCTTCTTCTTAGCTTCTGATTGGACAAATCTTAAAACCTCTCCTCCTCTAAGGGTTTTATTTGTTGGTTTTTGTGTGTACCATTTTACTTTGTAAGTTTCTCTGAGTAAATAATTTAGCTCTATTTTCTATCCATTCATTTCACATTCAGCTTTTCCTGACCTGCTCTTTAGCCTCTCCATTTAATACTAAATTTGGAATTCTTTCTTTGTTCCCCAAATCTGGCTGTTCATTTTTCTTTTCTATCTTAGACTGTATCTATTGTTTTTAGCAGCTTTAAGTTTATAACAAAAGAGAGAGGAAGGAGCAGACATTTTGCATGTGGCTCCTGGCCCCACACTGTCACTGTTAACATTAGATCTCCTTCCAGACTGGTACAGTTGTGACAACTGACGAACTTACACTGCCACACCACCATCCCCCAAAGACAAGTTTACGTTACAGGTCACCTTCGAGGTGTATTCTGTGGGTTTAGGCAAAGATCATGACACTGATCTTTTCCATGTCTCCATAATTTTGTCTTCGCCAGACTGTCATATAGTTGAAAACATGCTATACTGCTTTTCCAAACTCGTTTCTTTCAACTAGTAATATGCATTTAAGGTTCCTCCATGTCTTTTCATGGCTTGATATTTTCTTTCTTTCTAGTCCTGAATAATATTCTGTTTGTCTGATTATTCTGCAGTTTATCCATTTAGCTACTGAAGGACGTTTTGATTGCTTCCCGATTTTGGCAACTGTAAATAAAGCTGCTGTAAAGAAGCCTGTACAGGCTTTTGTATGGCCATGTTTTCAATTCCTTTGGGTAATTACCAAGAAACACAAGTGCAGGACCGTATGGTAAGAATATGTTTGGTTTTGTTAAGAAACTGCCAAACTGTCCTTCAAAGTGGCTCTTCCATTCAACATTTCTACCAGCAATGAATGAAAGTTATTTGCTCCACATTCTTGCCAGCATTTGATGTTGACAGTATTCCAGATTTGTAGCATTCTAATAGGTATGTAGTAGTGTTCTCATCATTTTAATTTGCATTTCCCTGATGCTATATGATGTGGGGCATCTTTTCACATACTTATTTTCCACCTGTATATCTTCTTTGCTGAAGCATTTGTTAAAGCCTTTGGCCCATGTTTTAATTGGGTTGCTGTTTTATTACAGCTGAATTTTAAGGATTCTTGTATATTTTGGATAACAGTTGTTGTTTTTTTAAGATTTTATTTATTTTTATTTATTCATGAGATACACAGAGAGACAGAGACAGAGACAGAGACAGAGGCAGAGACACAGGCAGAAGGAGAAGCAAGCTCCATGCAGGGAGCCCAATGTAGGACTCCATCCCAGGACTGCAAGATCACACCCTAGGCCGAAGGCAGGCACTAAACCACTAAGCCACTCAGGCGTCTCAACAGTTTTTATTGGATATATCTTTTGCAAATATTTTCTCTCAGTCTGTGTCCTTTTATTCTCTTAGCAGTGCCTTTTGCTGAATAAATATATATAGATATAGGCATAGACAGATTTCAACAAGATCCATTAGATTTTCTATGGAATTTATGCTTAGGAAACAAATACTTGCAAACATGCAGCCATTGTATATCTGGGGACAGAGACACATGAAATGCAAGGCAGAGTAAAAGTGAAAAATGAAGGGATCATAAAGATCCAGAAAGGGAATCGTACAGTTACACAGCTGGTCTCTTGTTTTATCCTGCACAGGTTTTTATAGGAGGTAATAGATTTTCCACATGCAATAGTCCAGTTTCAGAAAGATGCTCTTTTTGATGATAGCCTTCCAACTGATACAATTTGATTATGTTTTTTTACTAATAAAAAATACTATATTCCTTTTATGGAAAACATGATAAAAATATTATCTTCGCCTGCTTCTTTTTTTGATGAAAAAAATTTAATGTTAAAAAAAATAACAAAGTGGTAGATGGTCCAGTTCACACACAGAAAACCTGAGGCACATGTAGGTATTTTCCAACCATCTTCATCTAGCAAGATGACCCTGGTAAACTGACTCTCTGGTCTGTACTTAATTCATTGCCAAGCAGTAATTATCACCACTGCATTAACGATATTTTGAATTTATATTTATACAAAGACTGTCTTTATCTTGTAGAATTCCAGTATTTTCACCTCAAAATTTTAATTGTGTTTTTATGTTAGTCTGCTCCTTCTAAGAGTGAAATTTAACAAAATATTTTAAGTATTCTTGATTTCTCTGAGATATTCCCATCTCTATGTCAGTCTAACTTTACAGTTAATGAAAGCAAAATAAGAATAAAGGTAAGTATTTTCCTTCATGGCAAAAACTCACTGGAAAGTACTCTAAGACGTTTACCTTGTGGTGGTGGTGGTGATGGTGGTGGTGGTCTTTCACTTATAACATGGCTGCTGCAAAGCAATTGCAAGAATATTCTGGCTTTGTCTTCTTCCTGGGTACAGTGTTAGGTACTAAGGGTTATTTGCTGGTCAAAGGAAAAGTTATTTTAGATATAGTCTTCAAAAGTTGTAACTATCACTGAAAGCTTTTCTGGTAGAGTTTAAATGCCACCCTCTGCAATTTGCCAGTGATTCCACAGTACAAAAGAGAAAAGGTGCTTCAACTATTATGTGCATTGTGATGTATTTGTTGAGAAATATTTCAGACCCTAAACTAGTTTTTATTTTTCTGGTAATATAAGATTTCTGTTTCTTAAGGCAATGAGGTATTTAAACATTTGTTAAAATGTTGTATATTGGGGTTCCAAAAGTCATTTATTCTTTACACCAAATATGTATACTACCACCCGGGCATCCAGTACCTGTCATGTCTTGCTATTTAAATACAATGAAAAGTCAATAATGTAGAAAAACAAAACCCAGTGAGAAAAAAGTTTTACAGAGCACTCTCCTCATTAAGAAATGAAAAGCAAAAAAAAAAAAAAAAAAAAATGAAAAGCAGTTTCAACTATAGCTCGTAGAATATGACTTCTATCATGAATTCAGGGAAGTCTGCAATGCTCCATTAACTTTACTGAAGATCTTCTTTAAGAACACCAAAAGCTTCTCTGAAAAATCCTCCTCTGGTTCAATTTAAACAGATCTTTCTCAGATACTTATTTTGCCATAATTTTTCACTGATGGAATTAATTTCTCTCTTTATTTGATAAGTAAAGAGATTCCACCAAGGATCATTTTGCCATATAAATGTGCTAATAGGGTCAGGGCATGGCTCAGTGACACGTGAACAAAAACCTGAAGGAGGGAAGAATTTTATTTAGGAATATTTGGGAGAACATTCATAGTATGAGGAATGGCCTGAATGACAACTCATGGGTAGCCCCTTAGCAGGAATTGCCTGCATAGATGTGTCAGAAAGGGGGCCAATATTGCTAGAAGAGACGACAGGGGGGAGAATTTTCTGTCTTGTTCTCATTATTTGGATTTCAATAATGTGCTGAAATTTGTGCTGAAAGAGAAACACAAATCTGCATTCATAATTTTTGTAAATATTCTAAATTCTCCTTCCAGCGGGATTATTTACACTGAATCAGTAATGCAAATAAATCCCTGCTTAAGTCAGGTCTTACCAAAATCAACTGTATTCAAACTTTTGGATAGGATCTTCATGGAATTTTAACCTTTTTAAAAATATATATTTATTTATTCATGAGAAACACACACACACAGAGGCTGAGACAGAGACAGAGACAGAGACAGAGACAGAGACAGAGGGAGAAGCAGGCTCCATGCTGAGAGCCTGACATGGGACTCAATCCTGGGTCTCCAGGATCAGGCCCTGGGCTGAAGGCAGGTGCTAAACCGCAGAGGCACCCCCGAATTTTAATCATTTTATTTAAATTCTTTTATTATACCTTACTTAAAGGAGTTTGCACATTTTTCATATGTTTAAGTAAAACGTCTGTGGGTATTTTGGGGTTTGGTGGGGTTTGCCTGTAAAGAATTAGTTAATCTTTCCATTTCATTTTAGGTCTTTTTTTCGTATTCATTTCACAGAGCTTCTTACAAGAAAAATATAATGTTACTAGTTGTAAATATCTTCCCAGATTTTAATTTTTATTTATACTTCCTTCATAATTGCATGTGTGCATGCACATGTGTAGTGGAAGCAATTGTTTCCCTAATTTCTGACAAACTAACAACACTTCAGTATTCTCCCACAATTAAAAAAGTGTTTGCACATTAAAAAAAAAACCTACTGTATTTTCTTCTTATTCTTTCACTTTCTCATTTTCCATTGAAACATTTGGTTCATCTATAATTGTTCTTGTATAGTGTAAAGTGCGGATCTAATTTTTTTTACCAAGATGCTTACCCAGTTGTGCCAACATCTTATATCACAGGCATAGCTTTCCTACATTGATTTGACATGCCACATTCATCATAAATTGAAGGTTTGTTTCTGTTTATAGACTCTATTCTGTTCCATATGTCCGTTAGACTGCTACAATCAATGTTTTCATTATGGAGCCTTTATAACCCTTTGTGATAGCTGATAAAATGCCAACCAATTTAGCGTCTCACTATTTCTTATTTTAAATTTATTTCTGGGTGCCTGGGTGGCTTAGTCAGTTAAGCGTCTGCCTTGGACTCAGGTCATGATCTCAGGGTCCTGGGATCCAGCCCCACATGGGGCTCCCTGCTCAGGGGGAGCCTACTTCTCCCTCTCCCTTTACTCCTCCCCCCGCTTGTGTTGTCTTTCTCTCTCTCTCAAATAAATAAATAAATAAAATCTTAAAAAATAAAAATAAATTTATTTCCTTATCAGATGGAAACTATTCTTAAATACTTCCTGTCTTACAGCCAGTGTATTTTCACTGTTCTCCTCTGCCTCCACATTTTTATATGCAGGATTCCCATCCTGTGTCTTTACTACCCTTGGAACCCGTCATGGGGAAGTTATCAATGATGGCAGACACATTTCAAATCCTCCATGTATTCAAAGGCATTACCCCCATCAATGGCTTCTGTCTTCTGTCTTAGGAGGTTTCTGTGACATTTTGTTTAATATTGTTCCTCAAGTACATGGCCCATATTTTATCTATGACATTTGCTGAGCTTTTCTTTCTTATATCTTAAATATTTACATTTTTCCAGTTTCTAGTCTTTTTCTTTCATCACTTAACACATTCTATTGGATATTATTCTAATTCATGATGTAAATCATTCAAATATAAATTTGGAACCACTTTTATATTAAAAACATTCATATATATTTGCATATCTATGTTCTATAGTATTTCTAGTTGATCATTGGACATCTCCACTCATGTATTTCAGGAAACCTCACCCCTATGGATTTAAAAAGAAGTTTATCATATGTTCTCCACATCCATACTTCTGCTGTTCAGTTTTTCTTGATAATCCAGGTACTCAAATTTGATGAGAAAAGCTTATATCTGATAACATTCACAGATTTTGTAATTATCTCTTCCTTATAAAAAGTTTTCTTAAAGCACATGATTTATGTGCCCTTTCAAACATATGCCTCATTAGTCTTCTCACTTGACTTTTTGTGGCTACTCATATAGTGGAAACTTTGTTGACCTAATTGTTGGAGGCCTTCTAAGATGCATAATTGGTTTGGTTACTTTTGCTATGAAATATAGATATTTGTATTATAGATTATATATTATGTATATACTTATATTAAATGCTTTTCATCACATTTTCATGATGTAGCAATTTAAATCAAACTTCTAAATGAAATATTTATTTCAAACTTTCTAATGCTGGTTCAGTATGAATCTATACATTTTCTCTAGCAATTAGCTGGTATACTTTTTAATTCTTTCAGTCAGTTATAATATATCCTTTTTCTTTATACTAATAAATCTCTCTTGCAAGGGGTATTTTATTTTCAGACTATTACAGTGAAAAACTACTGCTGGAAAAATGCTTTTCTTTCTTTCTGCAAAACAACTGATGCCTAATCTTATATTGGAAGCAATTACTTCTATATCTCCTAAGTCCCATGTCATGATTAATAAACAGATATATATATTCCTATTATCACTTATTATCATTTAATTATGAAGCCAGAGCTGAGATTCTCAGAGCTAAGCTTCTAAATTTAGACTTTAAAATTACCCAACTTCTCCATACTTCAGGAGACAACATCAGCCTTTGAGTTTTAAGGCTTATCATAGACTCTTAGGATCTTCTCTTCTTAGTGGTTAATTGGCAGCTTCAGCTAGGGAAATCATTTTAACTCCTTTCACTTTTTAGTGAAAGTAAATGACAAAAATGGTAGGTGTATTGTGCTTCTTAGCTTACTTAGATTGCCTTGAAGTTACCGTTAGGACATAGATGAAGTATAATGTGATGGCTATGAGCACAAATTCCAATTCTGAGTCCTGGCTTTCTATTGTGGTATAAATGAAAGCTAACTCAAGGCATTATGTTACAGATTAAATGACAGAGTAGGCAAAAATATATACCATTACTTCTCAAATACTAAACGTTTCTTGACCTCTGGATTGTATCTTCCACTGCTAATTAGACAATATTTTTTTTTTGGCTTATATGAAGAATATTTACAAAGCCACAATGGATTTATGGCAAAGTTTAATCCAGTGGCAAGAAGTATTTAGAATGGAGTCCAAGAATAATTCTGTGGAGAACAGCTGATAATAACCTCAGAAGTCTACATTTTCTTTCTTTCTTTTTAACTGTGGTAAGAACACTTAACATGAGATCTACCCTCTTAAAAAATTTGGAGTGCACAATCCAATGTTATTAACTATAGGCACTATGTTGTACAGCAGATTTCTAGACCTTACTCAGTTTGCATAATGGAAACATTTTGTCTGTCAAACAGCAGCTTCCCATCTCAGCCTCCTCCCAGCTGCTGGAGACCACCACTCTATTCCCTGGACATGTCTTTGCTGATGTTTCAAAGGTATTTTGGTAAAATCCCTTTCCTAGGATATTAAGAGCTGGCTAATACCTTGCTCTTACCTTGAGCACAAAAAAGCAAATAAATTACAAAATAATAACTTTTCTAGAACCATTTGTGGTCTCAATGGAACCAATTAGTGAGTATGTAAAAACAGGCCAATTCCAAAAGAGATGAGGCATGATCCCTGGTCATCTGTGGCAGAGCAACAGAGAAGCAGCTGTCAATTGTATTTTCAAAACCCCACCAAAACCGTCTCCCAAACAGAACAAAGGCTTATGCCACTGAGAGAGAGGTTAGTAATCCTGCCATCCCCAGGGCACAGGTGAAGAACCACTGTGACTAGAAGAAAAAGAAAGAAAAATACTTACCACGGGAGAAGAAGACAAGAGAATGTGGAGTCCATACTAATCCTAATCTGATGATATAATAGGGCTCCTACCTCTAGGGAAAGGACAATCTGTGGTCTCTCACACAAGATTCATCAAATTTATAAGACAAGGCATGGTTGCAATGGGGAGAAAGGACAGAAAAATCAGGAAAACCAGAAACTTATGAGCATGGAGAACAAGAAACATATGAGTCCAGAAAACATTGACACCATTAGACTACAACAACAGAGAGTAAACTGGGCTTTCCCACCTAGTATGCAACCACTAGGCAGTGAACAATTGCAATTTGTCACATGAGGGCGACAAAAGAGTAGAAAGAAACCACATCTGATCTATAAGTACAAGGGAAGTCAGTAGCTGAATTACAAAGAAAAAGATCTTTTGCACATCAGTTTCTAAGGTAGGTATAACATAAAATTAGAGGCATTTGAAACCAAGGTTTGCTGAAGGTAACCGTGATAATAACAGAGCCACACCCAGCCTAACCACTGCTTAGATTGATTCACTCTTCCATTTCACCAACCAAACAGAAGAAAATGCATTCTCATTCCATTTTTTCACCTAAGTCATCACTGTTCTGTAAACAATGTCTAGCACTCAATCAGAAATGATGCACCCCATAGAAAGCAAGCTATAAAAAAAATGTTATCAAGAAACAAAACAATCAGTGGAAGCAGACTATTTTATTGCTGCATAATAAATTGCCTCAAAAGTGTCAGATTAAAACAGCACACAGAGATAACCTAAATGTTAGAACTATCAGAACATTTAAAAATGCTTCAATATGTTAAAACATCTTAAAGGTAAGAGACAAATGGGGCGAGATCCCAGAAAAAAAAAGAGAGAGACAAATGTGCATGAAGAGATGAGAAAATCTGGTAGATCGATGCAAATTGTTAAGCCAAACTACAAGAAGCCTAGCATAAAAACAAGCAGATGAAGAACGCCTTGGACAGGCACATCATCATCACCCAATAGCACCAAGAGTAGTCTGTTAAGAAAAATAGTAAGTGTGAAAAACAGAAAGAAAAAGGAGTGAAGCAAACAAACAAATAATGAAACTATGGATAATGCGAAACAATATGTGTAACTGGACAAAAAATGAAAGGAGAAAGAAAAGGGGTATAGAAAAAATATATGAAGAGTAAATAATTTTTCATAAACAATGAATAATATCAAACCACAGATTCAAGAAACTCAGAGAACTGCAAGAAAAAGAAACATAAATTTTTAAAAATATACACCAGGATAAATCATAGTTAAATGACAGAAACCAAAGGGGAAAAGGAAGAAATCTTGTAGACAGCTACTTGGAAACTTCAGCCTTCCTCCTTCAGTAAATCATAGACCAAGTAGAAGGAAAACAGCAACCAACCTGAACTACCAACCAGCTTGAACTGTGGGTATTTCAAACTCATGGAGCACAAAACAAAACTTTTGCTTCTCCTATCATCTTCCCTATTTACGTAATGACAGTGCTGTTCTTCTACTTCATCAGGGCCAAAACCCTGGGAGTTACAAGAGAAGACAAGAGAATGTTTCACTTCTTCTTCTCACATATGTTCTATGATCAACCAGTCAGCAAATATTGCCTGTTCTACTTTTAAAACACACCCCAAATCTGGCAGCATAGCAGCTCTTCTATTACCAGGAACCTGGCCTCTTGCATTGACTAATACAATAACCTCTTAGCTGGCAACACTGCTTCCCTACCATAGACGATTCACAAAGCAGCAGACGTTTTTTTGCATAGTACACAAATCAGATGATTTTATGTTTCTGCTGTAACTCTTCAAATGCCTCCTAAAGTCCATGTGATCTGGACTCTGATTGCCTTCGATCTTCATATCCTACCACTCCGCCTTTACTTTCACTGTTCAAGCTCTCCAAACCTTGCCGTTCTCTTAAACAAAATACCTTTTTTAAATTTATCATGGCATTCACAGCTAAGATTTCCTCTGATTTGAATATTCCACCCACCAGTTTTTGCCAGTTTCTGCCTCCTTCACATCACCCCAGAGATGCTTTATCATCTATCCTGGTATGTGTGCTTCCTGCACCAACATCATTATCTAAACTTGTAGTATTTTTCCACTGTTCGTGTGTTGATTTCAGTCTATTTCATCGTGATGTAAGATACATGACCCCACCTAAACAATGTTGGTTTTCGAAAGCAATATCCCCAAACCCACAACAAATATAGAAAGCATTTCCTAAATGTTCCTGAAAGACTAGATTGCAAATTATATGAAAATGAGTATTTTCCAATGATTCCCTATTGTGGCTGTACAGTTTTAGGAATAAAATAGGATATGACTAATCATAAATCTGGAAAAATCATTTTACTATTAAAAGTTCTTAAATTTATTTATTTATTTATTTATTTACTTATTTACTTATTTACTTATTTATTTATAGATTTTATTTATTTATTCATGAAAGACACACACAGAGAGAGAGAGAGAGAGAGAGGCAGAGGGAGAAGCAGGCTCTATGCAGAGAACCCAACGTGGGACTTGATCCCTGGTTCCCTGATCACGCCCTGAGCTGAAGGCGACACTAAACTTCTGAGCTACCCAGACTGCCTAAAAGTTCTTAAACTTAATAGCATTTTTTATTTAAAAAAATATGAGCTTTACACCTGCTGAACTACATGATATGTCTCTTTTTTATTAAAAATGGATGCTATGCAACTCATTATTTCCATTTTATTGCCTTGACTGTCATGGAGTTCAAGTTACATATTCTAATTTGCAATAATTATCTTTAGTCTGGGTTTTGAAAGTGATTGTAGAGTTCTTATCTTATTTCAGTGTTTTAATAACACTATGGAATTGACATTTTTAATTAAAAATCTCCCATGAAAAAAAAAAAAAAGTCTCCCATGGTGTCTTTTTAAGTATGGCATATACCTAGCAGTATTCCTGACATATGTACACTATTATATGCTTAATAGCTAATAGGTCAGAAGATGTAGGTTTGGGTTTACCAAGGGTTTCTCAGGAAATATTACAACAAATCTAAAGATCATACAATGGCACAATGTTACTGCAGCCTAGCACAAAGTCACCATTGCTATAGTGCATAGGTGCCTATAAATATTGTGGTTGCATGGTTGTCATTGACTGTTGGCAAGATTAAATAAAAAAGAATAGCAGAACAAAATACAAAGCCTTCTCTCAAATATTCTTCAAATTCCAGAATTTATACTGTCACTGCCTAAAGCAGAAGAGAAATTTAGATGTCTAAAATTGCAGTATAACTGTTGAAAAATTCAGTCAGCTCTTATTTTCATTGCTGCAAAAAATTTAAAGATGAGGTATTTTTGACAAACAAACGCCTTACATGTCCTGTGACCTAATCTGATCCCAAAGAAACATCCATTTAACCATAGAGAAATATACATTGTCATGAATTTGCACAAATGCCTCTGGCTATGCTATGATCTAATTTTTAATCCAACAGAGAAGAAAGAAATCTTATTTATTTTCCAGGTGCTTCCAGTCATTCCACGCAGACTTTGACATTTCTGAACAATAATTTTACAATCAAGATTTTATTGTGTGAAAGTTTTTGTTCTTGTTTTCCTGGGTTTAATATCTTTAAAAGTGTATACATTATAAAATAGTTATCAGCATTGCTATACTAGCTTCATTTTGCTGCATAAGAATCACAAACATTGTAGTTTGAAACCACACACACATCTATTATGTTAGAGACTCTGTAGTTAAGAAGTCTGGCCATGACTTAGGTGTGTCTTCTGTTCAGGATTTATCAGGGCTGTAAGCAAGCTATAGACCTGTCAGAAAACCTTTCTGCAACTTCAGGTTCTTTCCAAGCTGTCAAGGATGTTAGCATCCATCCTTGCATTGTTGAATCGAGGTCCTCTTTTTCTTGCATGCAGTTAGCTGAGTATTTTCTCCAGCTCCTACAGAGCACCCCCAGTCCCTGGCCATGTGGCTCTCTCAAGTTTGATAATTGTGGTAGTAGCGTAGTATTACCTATGCCATATAATGTAATCTAATAGAGCAAATATTATCCCATCCTTCTTGTGATAAACTCAGTCAAATGGAGGGACTGGCTATACCATTATCTTTGCCATATTCTAGCGATTAAAACCACAAAGGTGAGGGCTTACTGAGGGTCAGCATTGTGTGCACATTATAGTTGGGTTGATATTGATGTGCTGAAATTATAAGGCATCATCCACAGTTTACTTATTCACTGTTTCCCTGAAACAGGGAATAAAGGTAAATAATAAGTGAGGTCATAGTATCAAAATTTTGTCTTTGGGTAATTCATGCTCCAAACCCATTTTCTCCTGATATTTTCTGTCTTATTTTTACATTAATTTATTTATAAAACTTAACTTTATAAATAAGATGACATTTTTGCATACCTGCATTTATTCATTCAGAACATTTTATCATTCTGTGTCTATTATGTACAAGAAAATATTCTAGAAGCCTGAGAGAGAATGGTGAGCAGGATATATGGAACCCCATCACTTACATGGTTCATATTCTAGTGGGGGATATGGATACTAAATATATTTAAATAAATACATTTTTATATTAGGTTATAGGAAATCTGTTTATAAAATATGACAAAGGGATATTGAGTGAGAAGGTACAACAATTTGGATAAGATAACGAAGAGAAGGCTCTGTGGACAGGTGTGATGGGAGTAGAAATTTGAATGATACCCCTGAACTATAATATAACCTATTGGAAATGAGTCCTCAGATTAGAAAATATCAATTTCAAAGATTCTGAGGCAGAAAATATTTTGTCATATTTCAAAAAGTTTCAAAATGGCTTGGATGGAGCTGACTGAGGGAGGTGGCCATGATCCATGGTGACAGATGCAAAACAGGTATCATTGAACTTTACTGCTTATGGTTAAGAAATTAAATACTTCGATTGTGAATAGAAGCCTTCAGAAATTTTTGAGAAAAAGAGTAAAATGGCATAGGTTGTGTTATTGTAATCATTGTTTGTATACGACAATTTTAATCTTCTAGATTAAGAATGGTAATATGGACCAAATAGGAAGTTGTCTAAGGAAACAAGGTAAGCTAAGAATCTCTCTGAGGATTTTTGGACAGAGCCACCCCATAAATGGTAATGGCATTTGCAGACATGGAGAAGACCAAGGGACAGGCAGGCTTGGGAATTTTTTTTTCAATCTGTTTGAGTATATTAAGCTGAAGATGTCCATCAACATTTAAACTGAGATATGAAATATGCACAGGATCATAAGAACTGAAAGTGCTGAGAAGAGAAAGAAGCTGGAGATACCTATATGTAAAACAGAATATACATAGATATAAATAAAGAGAATAGTGCCATGCCTGAGACTTGGAACATTTCAACATGGAAAGTTCTAGAAAGAGAACTAGCAAAGAAGATGGAAATTGCAGCCAAAAAGATAGGGTGAAAATTTTTAAAGTTTGGTGCTTAAAGGCCAAGAAATGAAAAAGTTTTAAGGAAGAGGAAATCATCTACTAAAGCCATTTTTCATATGCCATGGATTGAATCCTAGGAGAATTTTAGGAATTTGTGGGATCATTTTTTATTTGTATATTTGAGAATTGCTACTAGTGTTAGTAGTTAATGGCAAAGATACCAGATCTGTCTGACACCACAGAAAAATGTAATTACACATCACTCATTGTGCCTCTAGGAATTAAGTTTGGTTAAAAACATATTAATAATTACATGGATTTAATACTTGACTCCATTTAATGATAAACTTAGTTTTTCACTGTTGTTACATAAACAACTTTCCAAGAATTCAATGAGCTTGACAAATGAAGAAAAAAATATACAAAAATCTACTGTTTTTATCTATGGGTCTTCATAAAGACTCCACAGCTATAGAAAAAATACCCCCGAACACTATTTTCCAGAAATAAAGACATGAAACCTAGATTTTACTTAGAGATCCTCATTGATTTAGGGTATGAGAAATGTATTTTCATTGATAAAAATGAGACAGCAGACTTTTTCATTGAAGTTTTATTTTTTAGAAGCTTATTTTGAACATACTTTAAAAAGCAGAGATCTTTCACCTAATTCTATGTCAAGGAAGCAAAGTAGAATGTTTTCTCCTTACCTTTGTTAGTCATCAGAAGTTGAATTATTGACTTACTTGCATGGATAATCAGTTCAAATATTTATGTTACTCAATTTGTCCTCCAATAAACTTTACTCTTCCACTATCAGGGATTTGGACCCGTACTGTTGGATGAAATTATTCAATTAGATTATCATATGCAAATGTCCACTTACCAGTTGAGAAAGTGATCAAAATTATTATGTTGGTATTATGATGTCACAGTCAAAACAATTTATTATCATTGTGTTGCTGGTTTTAAAACAAGCTAATGTAAATCAAATTTAAAATATATGGAAGTATAAATTTTAGCCATAAAACTGAATTCAACATTAACACTTGAGAATTTGTCAATCTAACCTTTGACAATTAAGTTACAGAGCTTACAGGACACTATAATTAGTGAAGAGGCAATTAGAAACAAAACAAGAACAGCACTGTGTGTAAACATGAATAAAATGCAAATTAGCAGGACCAGCGCCCTGTTGACTTCATTGCATCTGCTGGCATCAGAAGACTGTGGCTCCCACTGTTATTGCAACACCATATTGTGGGTCAGAGTTTAAGCTAGCTTCAGTATGAGCAGCTTCTAGGGCTTACTTCAAATAAAAACTACAGATGGAAGAGGAAGGGCAAGGAGAAAAAGGTGTAAACTAAAAAAAAAATTAAATGGAAAGGGAACCCCAGAAAAGTTAATGGAAGGGGGCTTAGTGAGAGCATATGAGATACATTTCCAGATGGGAGAAAGCAAGAAAAATTGAAGAATAAATACAGTCAACCAAGGACTTGAGTAAATCTGGCAGGTGCTTTTCATAAATCTACATTACTTAAATGTATGATACATTTTTTTAAAAAACCATTGACAAATATTGCATTCACACTGAAAAAGAAATTTGGTTAATGGAATGGGCTAAATTCAAATAGTCTCCTAGAACCTAGGGGCAAAAGACACAACAGAAAGTGAATGTTAAATTAGTTTATAAAGAAATTGAAAGTAGGCAATCCAGGATAACATTAGTTTATCAGTAGTTGTCTCTGTTGGGTGGACTAAATTATGAATGGTCTTTTGCAGATGCTATACAAACTGCCCAAGTAGATTTCCAGTAAGAGTTACAGAACTGTGTGTGTATGTGTGTGGTGTGTGTACACAAGTACGTGACTGTCTGAGTGTATTGTGAGTGTGAGTGGTGTGAGTGTAAGTGAATGAGTGTATGTGTGTTTATGTATGTAAATGTGTGAGTGTGTATGCATATGTTTGTGAGTGTGCATATGTTTGTGAGTGTGTATGTGTGGGTACACATGAATATGTGTATGTGTATGTGTGTTTGTGAGTGTGTATGAATGTGTATGTTTGAGTATGTGTGTGAGTACATGAGGAGTATGTGTGAATGTGGGTATGTGTACATTTGTGAGTGTGTGGTGTGGTGTGTGTGTGAGTGTGCATGGGTATGTGTGAATGTGTGGGTGTGTTTTGAACTGCACATATTCCTATACCAACCACCTCTACAGCATATTGTGAGTGAAAGCAGTTCCTGGAGGGTGTGTATCTAGAAGTGGGAGGGAAGGCAAAGGAGGAGAAGGAAGGAGGAGAAAATCAGAGACACCAAGTAAGAAAAAGGTGAAAGAAGTGATTGGAAGGAGTGTCAGGGGAAGGACAGAGAAGAGCTGAGAGGAAAGCCGGAGAGGAAACAGAAGGGCGGAGGAGTAGGAGAAGGTGGGAGACGATGGTGGGAGACAGTTGGGGGAAAGAACAAAATAGAAGACTTGAAGAGGAAGGGAGAGTGGAAAGAAGGGTCTTGAGTAGACACGCTTCTCCCTGTCCCTGCACCCCCAGCTGGAGGAGGAGAACCGGAAGGAGCAGGGTCAGTTCTCTCTGTAGTATGAAAAGGAAACTGTAACATCTGGGCAACAGCATCCCGAAGGGCCCACAGGGCCACAGAAGAAATGGTAGGGGACCTGGACTCAGAGCCAAGAGTGATGTCCAATAAACTGGGGTTGAAAATAGAGTGTTGCTTCTTAGGAGTTTGACTATTTTGCTACAGAAGGAGTAGTTCAAGGGCCAGCAAGATGGAAATCACATAGGGGTTTGTTTCCATATTTGGAATTTCATGTCCCACTCCACACCCACTGCATCAGTATCTGCATTTTAGCAAGAGATCCAGTGGATCTGTGTGCACACTGAAGTGTGATAAATATTGCGCTATTCTCTATGGATCCCTGGGGCAACGTTAACATTGCTTTACATTCAAACAAATGAAGAGCCAGCCACAGGGGTGCTATAAAAGCAACCTGATATCTAAGTCAAGTGACATTCCAAGGAAGGTGGTAATTTCGAGACTCCCTGAAGAAATGGCGGCCTCTCATACAATGCACACTGATTGGGCTCCATTACCTGGAAAAATAAATGCTTGTTTTTGTAAGTGGTAGTGGAATCGACCACCAAGAGTACTGATCTTATTTTGGGGGTATAGACTGTATATACCCCCTGTATATACAGTCTCTATATGGTTTTATAAACAACCTACTTCTTCAATGGATATTCCTTTGAGTACCAAGAGAGTATTTTGAAGAAAGTCGAGTGTTAGAACGCCAATCTGTTACTAAAAAGAATTGCCCTATTGGCTTTATAAGTGGGAAGGCATATTACCTTATTTTCACTCTCATCACACAATGACCATCATTGTATCTGGAATATCAAATAAAATTAATAAGTCCACATCTTCATTTTACTAAGGGATACATATAACAATGAATTCACGAATTCTGGAATACATGGAGGGTATCTAACAAAGATCAGAATAACTGAACTATGGCAATTTTCCTTAATTCTCCAAATTAAATGGGACAGAATATTTCACCCCAAAATATGCCTTTTGGGCATAAGGATTATTTTGAACTGATTACTATTAAGAAACAATAGACAACACTAGAGAAGCTCTGAAAAAGGAGAAGTCATCCTTTTGTAGCATTTACATTTATATTTATAAGGGAACTCTCCATTTGTGAGGATGCCTTCATCTCTGTATCCAGAAAAGGAAGATGACCTGATCTCTAGAAACTCTTCTCCCTGGAGAAGGCATTATTAAAACTGAATAACAATCCACCTTTGTTTACTGTGCTTACCTTGGTAACCTCCCATAACTCGCTTCTCCTTCCCCTCCCCACCCTACACTGTCCCCCTCAACATCTTCTATTGTCTTTAGCTGGCAGTGGTATTTAAGGTGATGGTTTGGGACATTTTGGGGAGCTATTCAGTTTTCCTGGGTAAATCCCATGTGTACAAGAGGTATGCATGTTATTAAACTTCAGCTTGTTTTGCTCCTGAGAATCTGTCTTTTAGTACATGGGAGTCTCATCCAAGAACCAAGAAAAGTAGAGAGAAAATTATTTTCATTCCCTACAAAATACTGACACTCATTTAAATTCCACTTAATACCAGTTCCTACCTCACTTATGTATTTTTTAACTAGACAAGTAAGTGAGTGGGTTATATGTGAGGGATTATGGAAAGTGTTTCTGTTTTATTTAAAGTACTTCACAAGAATTAGTAATAAATACCTGTGGGTTTTCTCTTTCACAATAAAGATTTATATCCCCATGCTTTGAGAAAAGGTATCAAAGATCATATTTTTAGGTATCCATCTGGATTTAAAGGACTAATTATCACTTAACAATAGGATGGGAAAAGAAAATTTTACTCTCAGATAACAATTCTCACCTGCTGACTGGAGACTGAACATTTCATGTCATGTACTAGGAAATGAAATTAGAAATGGCAAATTATTAGCTGACAGACATTTTTACACTATTATTAATCTATTTCCTTAATTCTTCATATTTCTTTTGTGATTTAGAGAGTAGCAGTTCTTAATAAACATGGACTAATTTCCAGTGATCCTTCCATATCTGGTTCTTTTCTAAAACTAAATCATTCCTTTTGCTATACCCATTTCACTTTTAGATGCCAGTGCAATTCTATGTTTGTTGATCAGGGTTAAGATAAATAAAATTGTCTATAAAAGACGCAAGCTGTCTCCAAATTATATATATTTGGGGGAAAATATTTTTTAAATACCTACCAACATGCAGTAAACTAAAGGTACCTATACATTTAGACTCTTAGAAAATATATTTAGTAGAAATACATTGTACATACACAAATATATGTATATACACATATATGAATGTTAGAATATATGAATAAATGAATACTAAGTGACTTCACAATATAGGTTATATCTGTACAATATACACATACAACTTTCTTTCAGAGAAAATTCCCCTGCAATTAAATGTCTATAATTCAATGATAGAAGTTTTGTTTGATCACACTGGTGTACTGGAATCTGGTTGAACTGTTAATTTAGATCCTGGTCACTAAAACTATATTTCAACAATCTTCTCAGAAAAACAAATCAAGCTATATTCTAAATTATCAAGGATAATATTGGATAGCTGAATGTAACCAAGAATATGCATTTAAGGTGCCCTTCTGACTTTGACAATCCTATCTCATTTGGCCTCTGAACCACACCTCTCCTGTTTTCTCAAATTCAGCTTTTGACTGGGCATTGTTTCTTGACTTGAATCTTCTCTCTTGATTCCTGTGTAGTGCAGTTTTCTTGTTTTGCTTGAAATGTATTTCAAAAAATTACATTACAAAGTTTTTTGCACTTACCCTAGCTGCGAGGGCACGATGAACTCAATCCTGTTTTGTTCTCATTGAAATACAACTCCCCCTCAAATTGTATGTTGTATATGTATATTCTTCATTTAAAAGAATTCTGATATTTTATTAATAAGTACATATATTTTATATTCAAAATTTTAAAATACAGAAAAATAAAATGGAACAGTTGTCATTAAATTTATTAGGTGACATTGAACATTTAGTTTTGTGGAAATAAACAGAGATCACCCAAATGAGAATAGAGACCATTTATTTGGAGGTTGGTATAGCCACTTGTTGTGGACTGAATGTCTGTTGCTGCCCACTGCCTGCCCCATTCATATACTGAAGCCTAATCCCAAGGTGATGGATTTGGAGATGGGTCCTTTGGGAGGTACATGTTTAGATCATGAACTTAGTTCACATGAATTATATCAGTGCCCTCTTTAAAAAGGTTCAGGGAGCGCTAGCTCTCTACTTCCACCATGTGAGGGCACAACCAGCAGTCAGCAGCCTGTAGCCAGTAAGACAGCCCTCACCACAATCTGACTGTTGACACCCTGATCTTGGACTTCTACCTTCCAGAACTGTGAAAAATAAATGTCTGTTATGAGCCATCCAGTATATGATACTTTCTGATAGTAACCCAAAATGACTAAGACATCAGCCTTCGTTTGCATTTGCAAAGACCTAAAGACAGGCAGGAAACTGGAAAGATTCAAAGTGGAAAAAAAAAGTAGGGGAAGGCTTAAACTATGCTCTGAGTAAATGTCCTTGTGGCGAGGGAGATACTAGAAGTTTGGCTTCTTGTGTGATTGATTTAGGGAGAAGATTTGCCTTGCTCTGACTAGTCTTATGTTAAAAGTGGGGATATAACCTAGGGAAGCTGGTGTTCACTGCTCAAGACTAGACATTTTTTTGACTTATTGATGCAGAGGGTGTGGTTTGGCTTCCCAGGCTGCCTGCTGCCGGGATCAAGATTCAGAATTCTGTAGTCATATAGGGTCTCACCATTGTCCATTTGTAATTTTTCTCTTGGTCTTCCCATTAGTAAACCTCTTCCTTTCAAAATATTGACCAATTCAGGAAAAGCTAGAGATCTAGATCTTCACTTCCTAGGATTTGTCCTGTTATCTCCATATTTAAACATATTATATAATCTTATTTACCTTTTTTGGTGTTACATATTGTATCAAATGAGAAGAAAGTGGCTGCACAGAGGCATTTAAGGCCCTTGATAAAATACAATGGACCTACATGATGACCACTCCAACAAAAACAACAGTAACTCATAATCCATGTAAGATGCTTCAGCATCAGAGCCCCAACAGCCCAAATCAGATGAGAAGACAAATTCCATAAACCACAAATATTAACTCTAGAGAGCCAAGTAGTTTCCCCCCACAAGGCAATGCATAATCACTTCTACATTATCTGTTTTATTGATCCAGGTAATATTAATATTACATGATAAGAAACACCAGCCATGGCACAGATGTTACCAAGGTTAGCCAATAAGAAATCTCGAGCAATGTATCATCCATCACCAATCATGCCATGTTGAGACTGATCTATATTCCTTCTAGAGCACAGTTCTTTAGTGGTATCATTAATAGATCTGTCACTAATAATGGTAGGGCATGGTATTATTAACAATGTGGTGTTTCCATTTTGATTTTTGTATTTGTATGATTTTACCTCAAGAAGTGGTCTATAGTCTAAGGAAGAGCATAAGTTAATGATACCATATCCTGCTTAAAACCTTTAGTTTTAGGGGTGCCTGGGTGGCTCAGTCAATTACACATCTGCCTTGGGCTCAGGTCATGGTCCCAAGGTCCTGAGATTGAGCCCTGTGGTAGGCTCCCGACTCAGTAAGGAGCCGGCTTCTCCCTCTCCTCCCTGCTTATCCTCTCCTGCAATCTCTGTCACTATCAGATAAATAAAATCTTAAAAAAAAAAAAAACCCTTCAGTTTTAGTTTTGAGATATGATCCCTCAACCAGTAGTATTTGGTGGGTTTCTCAATGGTAGTCACCCATAAGAATGAGTCACCCATAAAAAATTTCCATAACAAAGGTAAGACAATTTTTAGTTTCTCCTTCTAGGAGAGACAGAAGAGCAGCAAGATTCAGAGTTTTATAGGGACAAAAGTTATGTTGGGAGGGAGAGATTAATGGAATCTCAAGAGAGGTGAATTGTCCCATTGGTAAGTGTCATATGTTCTTAATCAGTAGTTGTGGCCGTAATGGATAAGGAACGATTAATTAAGCAGTGAGGTTTGAATTAGTTCAGCAGAAGTACCAACAGGTTTTATTTTGTTTTGTTTTGTTTTTAAGATTTTATTTATTTATTGTAGAACTAGAGAGAGAGACAGACAGCAGGGGGAGGAGCAAGTAGACTTTGTGCTGAGCTCACAGCCAGATGCAGGGCTAGATCCATAACCCTGAAGTCATGACCTTAGCCAAAATCAAGAGTCAGACACTCAACTGACTGAGCCACTCAGGTGCCCTTTACCAACAGCTTTTGAGTTAACAACCATTGCCCTCAGGGGTTTAAGCCTTTGTAACCAATTAAGAAGGAAGCTATAGCAAATAACTTCTTTGAAAAAAATCCCATAAAGATGAGTCAAAACCCCAAAGCTTTTCCAGGTTGCTTATGAACAGACAAAATGGCTTTTTTTAGTTTGGGATATCTAGAGGAGAAGGCTATTGAGGATCCCTCTGTAGCTTACAGAAGCTACTTTTTTTTTTTTTTCATACACAGGGACACATGTATTTTAAGACCATTCAAAATTTGAAAAAGGGAACCAAAGCAGTCAACAGCTCCATTGCCCTCACTTTACAGATAAGGAAATTGAGGCCAGAAAGGCCATGGCAGCTGACCAGCTCAATACCAGCAGCAGAAGTGCCTTCAGACCAAGCATGTTGACTATTTATCTTGTCACTATTACAGGACCTCAAGAAAGGGCTTCATATTGTCTTACTAAGTCCCATAACAGGGTTGTCTTACTAAGCATATAGTTACTAAAGAGGTACAGTAACCTCAGAGTAGTTTGGCACTCACTGTCTATAATATCCAGTTAAACTAAGAAATCATCTCACTTATCATTTTGTAAGGTGTCTAGGATACATTCAGAAAATCTTTAGTCTGTAAGGAGAAACTCTTTCCCTGTTGTTCAATAGGGCATGCCCTAAATAATGGACTGTGTTTTGGCAAAATTGTAAATTCTTTTTGAAATTTTATGTTTCTTTTTGGCTAAGGTTGACCCCAAGTAAATGGAATGTTTTGTAATAGCTTTCCTTGTTCTATGAACAAAATAGGAATTCACTCATGTATTGTATATTTAGTCTCAGAGATTACATTTTATAATGATATTATCTACAAAATATTTTAACAAAAATGAAAAAAAGTGTATATACTTTTATAAACATTTTCTCAATAGTAGGATAAATTTTTTTTCAAAACCCTTTAAGTTAGTATGGCCTATCTTTCATAAAATCTGCCTAAGACTCTTGGATGTATATGCTAAAATGTAAATAATCAATTTCCTGTTTAGACATTTTGGATCCCTCTAACTTTTGCTATATAAATAAGTTTTCCATATGCCCTCTCATAAGCTATATATTAAATTACTATCTATTTTCCCATACTTTTTCAGACAGGATATTATCATTTCAAGGAAGTATGGCTTTAAAACGTTGCAGCACAGTCATCTCAAAATATCCAAAAGCTTAACCACTAACAACTATATTTCAGGACTGTGAGACACATCTTTGATTTCAACTCCATTTCAGAAAAACTGATTAAAGAAAGAGAATACAAGAAAATCTTTTGAAATTAAAAATTACGGCCCAATTTTTTACTTCCTTAAATTGTTCAAACATGATTCTAATGACTATATTTATAAAAGCAGGGAAATGATTTTCAAAAAAAATTTGTAGTTCAAATGTACTTCATTTGGAAGAAAAGCAATTTTTTAAAAAAACTTGAAGATAATAAAAAAAAACCTTGAAGAAATATTTTATATGTTACAGTATTGATAGTAATGACCATATAAATTTGATTTTCTCTTTCTTCTCTCACTATCTTCTGTATAAACCTTTAATCACTAATTAATTCTAGGTGACCATTAACTGGCTTGTCACCTTCCTTGGATAATCTCCCAACCTATTCATTTCCATATGTTCAGCAGTTAGCTCAAAGTAGGCCATAGAGTTGTGGCCAACAAATGTTTATTGAATAACTGAAAAGATTTATAATTGAGAAAATGAGGAAATTCTTTTCTTTAGGATCCAATCTTTATTTTTCCTCTCATACAATCTCAACAATGAATCACTATTCCTGATTTTATGTATAACTTTATTCTTTTTTTTCAAACTTTTAATCATTGATCCTTTCCAACAAAAGATGGATCCATTTTTTAAAATTATTTTTAAGGATTTTATTTATTTATTTATTTATTTATTTATTTATTTATTTTTATTTGAGAGAGAGAGAGAGCATGAGCCAGAGGGAGGGGATGAAGGAGAGAGAATCTGAAGCAGACTCCACACTGAGCACAAACCTGAAGCAGGGCTCAAGCTCTTGACTGTGAAATCATGACATGAGCTGAAATCAAGAGCTCAACCGAGCCACCCAGGCACCCTCTTTTTTTTCTTTTTTATCTTTTAAACATGTCCACTGTTCTCTCAACCAAGACAATAACCAAAACTGGGACCAAAGGGGAAAAAATTAAAGAGGAAAAGGAAAGGATAAAGGAAGGAGTCTATCATTTACTAGATCAAAACTTTGTTTAACAGGTAATTTATCTTACACTTCTGAAAATGTTATGAAAACTCTTCAACTGCTTCACCTTCCTCAAACTTATTTTTAAATTGTGGACTCAATTGGACATTATATGCTTTGTATCTGTGAATTTATTTTAATAAAATCCTGAATTTTAAATAGGAAAATGACTTTTTCTCCCCAAGTTATTTATAGAACTTTGGATCAATATTAAAGCATTCTTATCAGAGAAAGTGGGCTACTTTCTGATTTTGTAGCACATTCATTCATAAATATGATACAGATGAATGAGGAAAGTTTAACAGAACAGCTCCTCTTCACACCTTCTTCTGCCCTGGCTCTGCTCCTATATGTAGTAGATGGGAAGGAATGCTATTAAATGTTACAGATCTCTCACTCTATCCCCCACAAGGTTAAACTTCAGCTAGTGAACAGCTACTAAGTAGTCTCAGAATGTAATTTGACCATAAACTCCTCCGGAGTTAACAGTGAACAGCAGCTCTGCAGTTTAGTTTTATCATTACATAAAAGCTCTAAACCTATATGACTGAATGTAAAAGTTCCTTTACAGGTACAAATACACCTGCCTTTGATTCAAATAAACAGGAAATGTTTTTGTTGTTTAATTTTTAATATCCTACTTCTCTTTTGAGAGTATTAATTATAAAATGCAAATTAAATAAATTGACTATGTACTTGTAACAATAATTATCTTCATAATTCTAGCGGATTTTATAATATCCCACCCTATCTATTCAGCTACCTATCTTTGTTAAAAGAAGTTTAATATTAGATACTTCATTGGTTTTACAAGACCAATTAGCAACATCTTGCTAATATTCCATTCAAAGACACTATCAATATTTAAATTAATCCCATTAAAAATAGTTTCAGGCAACATCCAATATGGTACTGAAGACTAAGTAATACTTCATTTCTATTTTTTTTTTATTTTTTTTTATTTATCTATGATAGTCATACAGAGAGAGAGAGAGAGAGAGAGAGAAAGAGGCAGAGACACAGGCAGAGGGAGAAGCAGGCTCCATGCACCGGGAGCCTGACGTGGGATTCGATCCCGGGTCTCCAGGATCGCGCCCTGAGCCAAAGGCAGGCGCCAAACTGCTGCGCCACCCAGGGATCCCAAATACTTCATTTCTAAAATACTATTGTTTCATCAAGACCCTCTGATTCAAGAAAGAAAATGGGATGAACTTCTTATGGAGACACCGTGTGCTAGTTATACTCAAACTTTCCAATCAAGGACCTATTTTCACAATCTACAAACTCTGATGTGAAAGACACACAAAGAAGGGGTGAATGTAATCTTACCAGTTCTGATACTTTGGAATTTGAAATGACAGGTAAAGATTGGACAGTTAGTGCACTGAGCAGGTGCAGGATGGCCAAAGCCCAGTGGTCTCCAACAGTGCACTGTTGGAACTACGTTTCTATGTGACATGATCAATACACACAATTTTGTTAGGTAATACTGAGCCTCACTGACCAGGCAGCGACTGGGAGGCCAGGTCAGAGCCCTGATAGTCACACCCAAGCCAAACCAATCAGACAGGTAAACACTGCATGTGATGGAGAACGGGCTCTAGAAAGTCTGCTTTAATCGATAAGCATTCTTACTCAATACCTTTTAGTGCTGCTCCTTTGTTTCCCAGTGCACTCAGAGCAGAGTAAGAGTTTATGAGACAGGAAAGCTGTCTCCATATAAATAATACACCAAAACTTTTATGATCCATTTTATGCCACAACTTAAATATTCACTGAAAGAGGGCAATGCTTCATCTTGATGGCAGGAGAGTTTGACTTTTTATCTATCTTTTTATTGATTTCCTTCTACAAAATCCAAAAAGAATGAGGTTAAGATGTTCGTATGCATTTGATAACAAGAGAAAAATATTCTTACTTTTGTGTATTCAATGAGAAATAATGGAAATGTGCCTTTACAGTAGAAAATCCACTTTAGAAAATAATTTCAAATCTTTATAGTCCCCAAATCACTCCATTTTATTACACTAAACAGTCAATTTCCTAAAGCAGAAGATTTTATTTAACATGAAAAAATATGAAAGTAAAATAAAGTACGATCAACTGAGTTCAAAAAGATGACTTTTTCTAGGCTTCAGGATAGTCAGTCATTAGCACCTATCATTCAACTTTTCCCAAAGCTCAGCTGGTATTATTGTGAGCATCTGGTGTGTTATGTAACTGGACCCAGGCCTCCAACAATTCATCATTACTTTAGAGTCCTTCCCTGAGTCTTCACTAAGCTTTTTGCTAACAAAATAAATAGGTCCTCCAATATTTATATATACTTTTCTCTCTTATTGTTTTCATTTGTTTATCCCTTCTTTAATTATACCTTTTTATGACATTATCACATCAAACTTAAGGATGCTGCACTAATTCTGACCAAATGAATTTGAGAAAAACGTGTAGGGAATCACTTCACTTTCCTCACCATGGGAAGCACACAGATTCACTCGGGACTATATGTCTGAGGGATCTAGGGTGCCAATATAGGGAAACAAAGCTGGCTTGTGTAGGATGTAGCAAACTTAAGCTTATATATCTTTAAAAATATATCTGTGAAGCCAATGGAATAGCTAAATTTTTTGATGACTACTGTTTTAGAATACGACGAAAATACAAATACTCCAAAGTGGGTGTGTTAGTGTAGAGACTTAATTCTCCTAGTGTCTGCAAACCACCTACATGGAGATCACCTGGGCTGCCTCCTAAAAGTGCAGGTGCCTGTGTCCATGGACCTTTTACATCAGTGCCTCTTGGGGAAGGGTCCTGAGTCTCTACATTAAAAGTCAACCTGGAGAAATATTTATTTAAAATAATAATGACAAATGTCTTGTTCACTATTCATGGACAAGTGAAAGGAAGTCTGTTCTGAAAGACAGAATATTAGAAACATTCGCTTAGATACTCAAAGCCCACACCTGATTCAGAGTCCTTAAACACCCTGTGATAAGCAATTTGGAATGGACAAATAACTTCAATTGTTTTCTATTTTTACCTAAGTTTAATTTGAATACTGGCTATTGGCACTTAACTAAAAGCTACTTCTCCAAAGATGTTTGTGCTGTGGGAAGCTGTAGTTAGGAGAATATTTGGCTAGCCTCAGAATATCAGAAACAATAGATTTGAAAAACATCAAACCATTTTTTTTTCCTGACTACTTGGCTACTCAGCTACTATTTGAAAATGAAATGGTTATTTCCATATAAAACTTAATAAAAGAATTGGAAAATTACAGAGGGATCCATTTTAAGAGTACTGAAATTAAGCAGTAACTGGAATGCAAAAAAAAAGGGATTATACACCAATTTAAATAATAAAAGATATATCTAAAAAGTCAATTTTTATTTTTTTTAATGCAGAGAAATCCTGAAAAGTAGAGACTTACTCCACATATTTCTGTATCAGATATTATAACTTAAAATTTGGAAGGAATTTTTTCCTGGACACAGTGTTGTGCATGTAACAGAGCTTAAATGTGGTATAAACACATAGCAAATAATAGTAACCCCATTTAAAGAATCAATCATGACACAATCATTCTGTAGACACATCCTACTGGAGAATCTCTATATTATCACACATAATATCCTCAAGTACAAAGATAAATGTTATTAGTGGATGTATATTTGACCAGTTTTTTAACCTGCCAGAGCTCTAGGGGCATTTGTTGTGAATGATACATCACAGTCATGAATTAATTAGTGTTCTTAATGCCAAGAAAAAAAAAGAGATGGTGTCAACAAATACAGTGTATAAAATGGTAAGTATATGATAAATGGGTCATTCAAAGTTTTTTATTAAATTAAATATATTCATGACAAAAGCCAACACTGCAATATTGACTGAATAACTTAATCTTGTCATCTTATAGAGTGGGTTGCAAAATAATAAATTGTTCAAGCTGAGTAAGTTATTGAATACTTTTAGACTCGAGAGAGTTGTGGATTTAAAACAGACTCCTGCTACCTCATTCCTCAGCGTTGACAGATATTAGAGAATTCATAATAAGCCTGCCATTAGATGCACTCATCTTTTCTTTTTTTATTTCACTGACAGAAAAATATCCATTTTTGGCTGAAATATTATCTTTCAAGAGGCCTAATTTATGAGGACCAAAATAACTCATTCCAAAAGGTCTGCTGAGACTTTATTTATTGGAAAATAGTAAGACTTTCATGACATTTCTTAAATCCTGTTAACTAACATCATGATGATGAACAAATGACAAACAACTCAAGATAGATTATCAAAAGGGTGAGAAAAGTGAGTGTAGTTAGATGATTCTAAATATCAAGATAAGAATAGGGTTTAAAATGTAGTTTGTTTAGTTAAACTAGTGATTCATTGTCATCTATTAGCAATCCTATGGGGGGAAGGGTGGCTTAAGCTTTTCTCTTCTTTGCTTGAAATAAAGAAAACAAATCTTAAATCATTTGGGCCAGAAATGAGGCATAAGACAGGAGTATGAATGAGAAGAGACATTACCTCAACAATTACTACTGTTTAGCATATACTCCCTTAGACCACCCAGAGTATCACAAACGTGTAAGTCAAGGTGAAACATGTGGGTCAAAGTGAGGGAGCCAAAATCCAGATTTACCTCTAGGTATTCATTCTATATCTTCAGGAGGAAGATTTTTCTCTCCTAGTAGTTAAATAGGAGGGGAAAATAAACTGATGAAGGAACCTTCCAGTGATGTGTTCTTTGCAGAAGTAGAAAACTATAACCCACGTTTATGCTTTTGAAATTACTTCAAAAACAATGCTTAGAGCCTATTTATTATCAAACATTCATGTGCCAACAAAAAAGGAACTAAAATGATAAAATACAAAACATACAAAAATCCTGGAGAAACCAGCCCCTCCTCCTTCTTTCCATCTCTCCCTTCCTTCTTTTTCTCTTTTCCCCAAGTATTTGTTGAATACCTGCTACATGCCACATGATATCCTGGATCCTGGAAATGGATTGTTTACCAAGACTTAAAATGTTCCAATATATATTTCAATAAAGGCAAAAAGATAATAAGTAAACATATGGGCAAAAGAGAAATGTTTGAGTTGTGATATTTCTTATGATGATATTTTTATAATCCAAAGGGTAGTTTATTTTTGTCTTTAATTTAGCAGCTCAAACTTCTTTTTTTAGCAGAAAATGAAAGTAAGATTTAGTAAAACTTAATTTTCTGACAGAGGAAAATTGTATCTGATCTTTACTTTCTCACAAAGAATCTCTAAATAGAGAATTAACATGGTAAATTTTAAAAAAGTGTCCTTAAAAATTAAAGCCCTTTGGTTTTATTTTAAAACTTTTCATACAATCAACTTTGCTCTTTATAGTGTTGAATTTAACAAAATCATGGAATCATGTATCTACCACCACTGTACCCTGCAGAGGTGTTCTGGTAGCCTACAAATGTCCCTTTTGTGGCCAATCCCTTCCTCTACTCTCAGTGACTGACATTACTGTTCTGTTTTATGTGCTTATAATTTTGTCTTTCCCAGAAGGTTATATACATGGAACTACACAATTCGTCACATTTTGGGCCTGGCTTCTTTCACTTAGCTATAGGTACAGGATCCTTCCACAATGTTATGTGAATCAGTAGCTTACTCTTTTCAATACTGACCAGTGTTTCATGGTTTGGATGCATCATGGTTTGTCCATACATTCCCCTGTTGATGGACATCAGGATTATGTCTAGTTTTTTGATGATTACTGGTAGAGTTATCACACACATTTGTGTATAAGCTTTGTGGGAAAATAGGTTTTAGTGCACTGGGTAAACATGAAAAATAACTAGAAATAGGATTGTTGGGTCATTAAGTCTATTTTTAACTTGGTTTTGAGAAACCACCAAACTGTATTTAACATTTATGTAGCATTTGTCTTTCTACCAGTAATATGTAAGAGTTCCACTTGTTCTGTACTATTGTCTGCACTTTTTATTGTTTGATTTTTTTTTTAGCCACTCAAATAGGTGTCTATTGATTTCTCTTTTGGGTTTAACTGGTATTTATCTAACATTTAAGGATGCCGTGTAGCATTTCATATGCTTCTATAATTTCTCTGTATTTTTTCAGTGAAATGTCTATTCAGAATTTGTGTCACATTTAAGGCGAGCTTTTTTTTCATCTTACCCAGTATTAGGGTACTTTATATATTCTGAATATGAGTACTTTATTAGATAAGTCATTTGCAGACATTTATCTTTATGTGTTCCTTGTCTTTTTGTTTTGTGACCAGCATTGTTTCTGCATTGTGTTTTGTTAACAGAGTAATTTTTATGATTCAAATTTATCTTTTTTATTGCCTATCATTTATATTTAGTCACTCTCTATGCTCCACAGTATATACTGTTAACTATTTTGAGTCCACATTTACACGATATCATATAACTTTAAGTGTATGGTCTGGACCTCAGAAGAGCACGATCTCTTTTAATCCTTGTGCTATTATTGTCATGTAATTTACTAGTACATATGCTATACTCATAATGCATTATGCTGTTTGTTTTTCTTTAGAAAGTTGGTAATATGTTAAAGCAATTAAAGTAAGAAAAATGACTTTTCTTTCACCTTCATGTCTTATTTCTACCACTCTTTATGGTTTTCAGCCTATACACTTTCTGATTGATATGACATCCCTTCCTTCTGAAGAAAGTTTTCAACATTTAAAAAAATATTTTATTTTATTTTTTTCATTTATTGAGAGAGGGAGAGAGCATGCACAAGCAGGGTGAGGGGCAGAGGGAGAGGGAGAGAGAATCTCAAGCCAACTCCATGCTAAGCTTTAGAGCCCAGAGTGGAGCTCAATCCCAGGACCCTGAGATCATGACCTGAGCTGAAATAAAAGAATCCAATGCTTAACCAACTGAGCCACCCAGACACCCCTCAACTTCTCTTGTAAAAAAGATCTCCTAAGAATAACCTTCCTCTTTTATGTATGAGTCTGAGAAAGTCACTGTTTCTCCTTCAGTTTAAACAGTATAATCCCTTTATAGAGAGTTCTGCATTGATAATTTAATTCTGTTTGTTTCCCCCAGCTAATGTGGTTTTCTGTCAGCCTCCTTAGATGACAGACTCTGTGCCTCTTCCCCTCGAAGATAAATATTTTGTTCTTTGGGGAAATAGAGCAGCCAGTTTGAGGGGAGTTTATTTTCTGGTTGAGGCAAAAGTTATTTTCTTCTCTCTCCACAGCATCATGAAAAACAAACCACAATCAACCTTTTCAGAATTCTCATCCACCTGTCTTATGAGAACCTGTTTTGGTTCGTATAGAAGAAAACCCTGCAAGAACACAAGGCCTCCTGTATCTGCAACCCCAGGGGCTCTACTGTCTTATGCTATCCCACACCCAGCCAATCACAATTCATTCAAAATATTTAACTTCATCTTTTTATTGGCTTATATGGTATTTGGCAGCTGGATGAGTTTCATGAGCTTCTGACCTGTGCAGCCACGACAGCCTCTTGTTCAGATAGGCCCAGGAATGACTTAATTCTCTCTTGTTGCTGTCTTGAAGTTACTAGTACTTTACAAACAAAGATTTCTGCATTTTTGTTTTGCTGTATCTGGTAACTTATGGTGCTCCATCTGTCTGGCATCAAATGTTTGGGTCCGTTTAGTCCAAATAGATGCTGTCAGTGTCTTCCCACATTTCAGGTTACTTGGTTGACTTGTGTTCCCAATTATCTGATTAGTTAAGAAAAAAATCATTACTTTGTCATTTGTCTAGATTTTCTCTTTGTGTGTGTGTGGGAGCAAAACTTTCTCTAGCTTTCTACATTTCTGAGATGGAACTGAAAGCCCAAGTATTCTATAATCTCCTACTTTGACTTCTAATACATGTTTAAACTGCTTAAGTGATTTTTATTCATCAACTACCTTTTAAATATATAATTGAAGAAGTAATTTTAATAAATAAGACATATTTTATTTTATTACAGGAATAGAGTTTTCCCTCATAAAAATAGTTTTCAATGAAATTAAAATAATCCTTATCAGTCATCTTGGTCTTTCATTTAAAAATACATCTTGCAGATCAAGGTATTTCTTTTTGACTTTTGAAAGATATAGATGCTGTATTAGTCAGCTCAGGCTGCTACAGAAAATGCCATAGATTGTATGGACATTTATTTCTCACAGTTCTGAGGCTGGGAATTCCAAGATGAAGGTGCCAGAGATTCAGTTTTGGGCCATGGGCTCTCTTCCTGGCTTGTGGATCACCACTACCTCACTGTGTCCTTGAAGGACTCTTGTTTGCATGCATAAGAGGTAGAAAGAAAGAGAGAGAATGCTCTCATCTCTTTCTCTTCTTGTAAGGACACTAACTCCATCAGAGATCCCCCTCCTCATGAGCTCATCTAAACATATCTTCCGCCCAAAGCTCCATCTTCTAATATCACAGAACTGGGGGCTTCAGACTTCAATATTTGAACTCTGGGGTAAGAAATATTCAGTCCATAACAGATGAATTCCTGTATATGTTTATACACATTTAAGTTGACTATTTAAAGAACCTAGTGTATTGACTCTAACTGAAAGAGTAAATTGGCTCCTGTGAGTGGCCTCAGGACACAGGAAGAGCAAACTCTAATGAGCAAAATTATATAACGTTATACTCCTCAAGAGAATCAAGGACTAAAATATGTAACCAACTAATAAAATTTTATCTATAAATTATTTATATTGATGCACAATGAATGCATATAAATTTCTATCTCTAAATGCTATTGCAAATAGTGTTCTAACCAATGGTTTTATTAGCAACATGATAAATGTTTTAACTGTCTTTAGTTCTATAATTCTCTGTGTTACTCTCAGTAGTTCAGAAGCTGTTTACTAGTCAGAAGTTGCTTATCTACTCATGCATCATGAACAAGAGATAACCTGATTTTGATAACTTTTATTTTTATTGTTTCTCTTAATAGGAGAAACATAATGGGTTGTAAATATTAAGGTTCTTGCTACAGCAAACAAACAGCATTAGTTAAATCAACAAATCAAATTATATGGGAATGAGTTGGAGAATTTCTATATATGTGTTCACAGCTATTGAGTGTATATATGTGTATAAAACATTGAGTTGATATGGTATTATTATTATTATTGTTGTTGTTGTTGTTGTTATTTTGAACTGCCCTTCTGAACTATTTTCCAGTGAAGAAGAAAAAGATCATTTTCATGCATCCATTAAGAGCATCTACTGTATGCAAAACAAAGTAAATGGTAGCTGCCCTATGATTTACGCATGTGGGTTACAATCTGACCCGCTCAATAAAATCAATTTTAAACCTTATGTTAAATATGATGTACACTCAGAACAAAATTGAAGTCATAATGAATTTTTATGAACTATATAGTTCTCTGTTATCAAAACTTCTATCAATACATAGAGAATTATTAACATTCCAAGTTTTCTTCTATTCCCTATACTTAAAAGTAAACACTATCCTACTGCTATGCAGTAAAAATTAGTTTTGTTAATTCTGAACCTTATACAAATGGAATACTGCACTATGTGCTCTACTAAGAAATATAATGGGATTTAAAATTGTAAATTTTCTTGTTTTATGATATTAGAGTATAAAGTATTTTACTCATTCACTTCTTGAAAGTCATCCTGAAATGACCAGATCAAGAAACACCACTGCAAATTTATCTTTGAAAAAAATTTAAGGATACATATCACAAAAAGTAGAAACATCTTATATTGCCATGTACAGTGGAATGGAAAATAGATGGTGACTTTTTTCTTAAAGAGAGGGAAGTGGGGGAGGGGCAGAGGGCAAGGGAGAAAGAATCTTAAGCAGGCTCCATGCCCAATGTGGAACCGAGGCAGGGCTCAGTCTCACAACTTTGACACCTGACCTGAAATCAAGAGTCAGACCCTAATCCACTGAGATACCCAGGTGCCCCAAATAGTGACTTTTTTATACAAAGAAATGCAGTATCGCTTTAAAAATGAAAAAAAAAATTAACTGCTGCTACATGCTTCAACATGATAGAATCAAACATAATGTTGAGCCAAAGAAAATAGACACATGATGAAACTCTACTTATCCACAGCTCACAAATGCAAAAAAAAAATATTCAATATCAGTAGAAGTCAAATCATGGTAATTATGGTGGTAAACTCTGAGATGCATGTAGGAGATTTCTGGGATGTTGCTAAGTATCTATTTCTTGATCCTCCTGATGATTTTATGGGTGTGCTTACTATATACATTCAGAATTTATGCAACTTTCTGCATAAATTCACGTTCACTTTGTGAATTCACGTTGTGCTGTATTTCAATATTTCAATACAAGAGATTTTTTTTAAAAAAATGAAGGACACAAGAGTAAAATTTTAAAAATAGACATGCTATAGACCATATGGGATTGAGATGATACTATGAAAATGAACTAATTAAAATTAAAATGGGCAAATGTTTAATATTACAATGAGTTTATATATTATTGAAGTACAGGACCAACCATACAGAATTTTAAAAAATGACATGAAAATATCCAGATGTATGCAACTTTAAATAAAATCTAAAACCACTCAATGAAGTTATATCACATCCCATAAAAACAAACCACAAAGAAGTGCTGATTCAGACTCTAGTTCAGTTTCTAAATATTAAATGTAAAAGAAAAAATAAACTTTAGAAAAAGACAAAAGTCTTAAATAAATAAGCACTGTACATTCCGGTTTGCCTGGGCCAGTACCAGGGGTGTCCTTTTTATACTAACTCCTTTCACTCTTAGGAATGTTCCAATTTACATGATGAATTATATAGTCACCCTTAGGTATGAGAGGTCCCACTTAAATCTACTTGCAGGTATTTCCCAAGTTACTTTTACTTCTCTAAGGAATTAAGGGCATACACGCATTGGTGTTTTACCTTCAAGCATTTTCAGAAAAATATAGTGTGTGCATGAATTCACATATGAAAACAATGGTTTGATTTGGGCTAACCCACTCTGAATCTTGTCTGTACTCTTCCATGTGGCTATAACTCTGAGTTAGCTCATGATATAATCTCATCACTGCCGTCTCCCAAAAAGCCAAGGGACCCTGGTTGTGTCTGCCAGCATGATGCCCTCTCCCCAGGTAGGGTCTCTCCATGGAAAGTACGAGCATTGCCCAAGGAGAAAGCAGAACTGAATGCCCATGACTGGCACTTGCTACCTTTTCTTTCTTCTTGAAATTTTATGCCAGGTGGCCTTTAACCCAGAGGTTGGATATGTGAACGTGAAGAAATAAAGTGAATTTTTCTGTCCTGTTTTGGATCTAAGATCCTTTGTCATTGGAACTTACATCTTTAGAGAACAGAGAAGGGGAAAAGATTGAAGGTACTTATACAAGAAAAGAACAATTGTATCTGTAGCAAGATACAATGATAAATAAAATAGATCTGGTTCAAAAGAAAAATGTTAGAACTGAAGCCCTTGGATCCACAGTCGGAGGGTAGTTAATAAAATACTTAACCCTTCGCCATAGAGTGCCTGGCTTCTATCTCCAGCTTTATTTCTTATGGACAGTGTGATCCTGGGAGAACTACAGATTGTCTCTACTCTTCCAACCTATCATTTGTAAAATGAGGTGGAGATAATAGAAAGAACCTCATAGATTTTTTGTAAATGAATGTATGTTATGCACTTAAAACAAACACTGGCATAGCATATGTGCTAAATTAATGCCAAATATACACAGTCCTGCAGCAGTTCCTGTGACTGACAAGAAAAATGAGAATAATTATTCATAAGTCCAAAAATAGAAAATAGTTTTGAAGCTAGATATTTTTCAGGTAATCCAGATTTTAATCCAATAAAGACTGTGTCACTTCCTCTGGTAAATTCTGAACCAATGAAACATATATTAAAGGGTGGGCAAATGGATAGCATAACATCACCTTTATTAAGTGAGAAAATGGACATTGGAAGTTGAGGCAGGAACATTACTGTTAAGTTGATGGCAAGGGCAAGGGCTTCCAAGAGAACAAGGTCTCTGTGCAACGTCGTTCCTAAATGAGAAACACTGAAAGAGAAAGGCCAAGCAGTACATCCTCATTGTGGATGCCCCAATTTCCCCATCAGAATTATGCACTGTGCTTCTGTGGGCACCTGAGTGGCTCAGTTGGTCAAGTGTCTGACTCTTGATCTAGGCTCAGGCCTCATTCTCAGGGTCCTGAGTTCAAATCCTGCATTGGGCTCCACCCTGGGCAAGGAGCCTACTGACAAAAAGAAAAAGAAAGAAAAAGAAAGAAAGAAAGAAAGAAAGAAAGAAAGAAAGAAAGAAAAAGAAAGAAAGAAAGAGAAAGAAAGAAAGAAAGAAAGAAAGAAAGAAAGAAAGAAAGAAAGAAAGAAAGAAAGAAAGAAATTATACACTGTACTTCTCATGGGAAGACTAAGTTGATATGTTGTGTAATGGTGGGGTAGGGAGCAGAGAAAGGAGACACCAAGAAATCATAAGCAAGTTTAATGCTAGCAGAGACCATGCCACAAGGAATAAAACATCTCTTTACTCTAAAACAGTGGTAAGTATTGATGTCATTGACTACTGGAAAGATCATGAGTAGGGGAAGCA
Organism: Vulpes vulpes; assembly: GCF_048418805.1. Lineage (NCBI taxonomy): Eukaryota > Metazoa > Chordata > Mammalia > Carnivora > Canidae > Vulpes > Vulpes vulpes. Next base: position 52,411,097 of record NC_132784.1, on the reverse strand, counting down.
ACATACTCAAAACCAGGGAGATGGAGCAACCAAAAAAGACCCTTATCAGCTAAACTCTTATTCACATGTATACTTTCTTGAAATCTATCATATTCTCCTTTTCTCTCACCTTTCACCACTTCTATGTTTTTGTCAATGACTGATTGAGATAACACTCTAATTTTATCCTACAGTTAATATGGCATCAATCTCAATCAAGGGCTGTCTCTTCCACCTAGCCTTTATTTTTTCTTTGCTGGATGTATACTGCCGACATGCTACCACCTAAGATTTACTCCAAGACAATCCATGTTTACATTTCATAGCATTTAGGACAAGGAAAGTTGGTGGATAACATGTGGAGAGATGATTACATGCTTTTATAATTTAAGATTATAATGATTGACACCAGGCCATATTAGAAGAGAAGAAGGCAGCACCTGGCTTGCTCAGTGAATGGAATGTTTGACTCTTGATCTTGGATTTTAAGTTCAAGCCCCATGTTAGGTGTAGAGATTACTTTAAAAAAAATCTTAAAGGAGAGAAGATATCCCACTAAAAAAAGGAATGTAGAACTCTATGAGCTAAGAATATGCATGTTCCAGGGATAAAATGGTGACAAATATGGATCTGGTTTCTAGAAGTCTGTATTTGTTTCAAAATGGCTTTGAGACTAACTCACTCTCCTATTTAAGCTAGTTTGTGTTTTGACTAAACACACATCATTTTTTATTATAAATTTGCTTTAATAAAAAGGGTTGGGTCTGGCTAGTATTAAGCATTTTGAATCAAGAAGAAACTTGTACAAACTTGTTCCATTAATGTCCATCATAACCCAGGATGTGTGTTTTCCCAATTGCTGTAGTTGTGGCTGAAATGGTTCCTTTGCTTTTTCCACCAAATTTGTCTTCTACTCAGCCAGGAAAAATCCCAAACCATTATTTTATTAATAGAACATGACTTTTAATTCAAGAGATTTCTAAAAGTCTGCATGATATTAGTGGGATGCCAATTTTTTAAAAGACAACATGCTAATAAAACTATTAGGGAAAGAGGTAAATATACAAGGATATTTACTAAAAGTAGAATAAAAGTGCATGATGGAAGATGAATATGTAAAGTGATATCAATAATAAGTGATATCTAAAAAGTAGATAATTTAGAGAGAATATGGGGGTTTTGTAACTCAGGATGCACTTTTGGATACGAGATGTAAAGAAGTCAAGGAGAAGAAATTGAGAAGTTGGTCAAAAGGAAAAGGAAGCTATGGTGAGAAGAGACTGGATATGGGTCATCCCAGCTCTCTGTAAACATTGGAAACATTGTGAGTGGTACTTGCTCAACTTCTCACACATGGACGTACTGGTTATTGACAATGTGGTATATACGAGCTCAGCATTCTGCAGGTAAGAAATAGTATGATCAAGTAATCACACAATATGACAATACCAATCAAAGCTAATTATAATATCAGGCCTGTATTACTTAATTATGTATAGAATTAGTTGTTGCAAAAAAATGAGCTCAAAATACAGTGGCTCAAAGAATACAGAATTTTTCTCACTTATGCTTGATTCCCTTTGGAGGGTTCAGGGGTCAGCTCAGCTGTGCACATTCCAAACAGCAGAAAGTGGAAAATACTGAGTCTACAGCAACATTTCTGCTCATACCCCAATGGACAAAGTTAGTGATATGGCCACATCCAACCTTAAAGGAAACCAGAAAGTTTCTAACTGGGCATCAGGTAACCCCATAAAATATGGGACATTGCAGGGGAGAATGAATACTGAGGCATCAAGTAACAGGAAGTGTGACCACATGTTATATGTAAAAATAATTACTGCGGAAGTGGGGCCAATTAAAATCTCAAGTTCATCGGATTGCTTGAGTGTTAAATAAGAAGGAATATATTTAAAACTCAGTAGAGTGGAAAATTTTGATTCACTAATATCTACTATTACTAATAAAATGTATTAGTAATTATATAAAGCTATTTAATATTTATATTCATAAAGTATTAATAACTTAATAACATCTATCATTTAAATAATTGTTTGACTATATTATTTAATAGAGACCTATGCATTCCTTTATTCTGTTTAAAAATATTTTAAGTCATTATTTTAATATGACTTAAAACATTGGTGATGAAATAAAATTATTAAACTACTTTGTTAATAAATGAGTATTTTGGTTAATAACATATTTTTTTTTCAATTATACTGAGTCCATTTATAGTCTCTGATGATGCAGGCCAATGATGTGTTTGGGAAGGTTCTTTATCAGTAGCACCCATAACAGTATCACCCCAGGAGTTGCTGGTAAGTGCTGTGCAGGCTGTCAGTTGGCTCTCAGTATTACAATGGGTCCCAGAAGCTTTATAAGTCTGCTTTAAACCAGGTCCTAAATCTTCATTTTCATCTATTGCTAGACAAATATGGAAAATATGCTTTAAATAAATAGTTTTATAAAGGATCTGCAATGTCTTATTTTTATGGAAAAATACTGCTCTCTAGCTTATAGGTACAGAATATAAAGATTCAACATTTATGAAATGCTGAAGGAAAATGAGAACATATTGTTAAACTTTTCAATATAAAATCAGCAACAAAAAATTCTCATGCCTGGGGCACTTGGGGGGCTCAGTGGTTGAGCATCTGCCTTTGGCTAAGGTCATGATCCCAGGGTTCTGGGATGGTGTCCTGTATCAAGCTTCCCGCAGGGAGTCTGCCTCTCCCTCTGCCTATGTCTCTGCCTCTCTCCCTCTCTCAATCTCTCATGAATAAATAAATAAAATCTTAACAAAAAAAATTCTCATGACTGCCTGTGATCTCAAGGCAGTTACATATCTGCTGGTCACCCCTTTTTAGAAGGCATCCCAATGCTTGTGTACCACATAAAGGCTGATGGTCAATGGAATCTGGAGAGGATCTCTCCATTTGGGCTGGTGCCAGAATGTCATGGAAGCTAGTATCAGGGATGCCCCTTCATGGGTGCCTTGCACTCCTCCACATTTTCTGGGTGTGTCAAGAATGCAAGGATGTGACCTCTCTGTGTTTAGACCATTTTCTAGTAAGCAACCTTGAGGGATGAGGTGACCTCTCCCCCATGACCTAGAGCAGGTTTGGTTATATTACAGGCTGCTGATAAGGCTTACATGTTACTCTCCTGAAATGCAAGCCACTGCAGGACTGCGTCCGGGACCACCTGTATTGCCCACGTGTTCACTGGAATGCAGGGAACTGATGTGGCCATTCTGGTACTTCCATAGATGTTTTTCTTTTGCTATGTATAAACAAGTCTTCGATCTCTAAACTAGGAGTCATGTGTCTCTCCCAGCATCCATAAAATTATTGCATTCTTCTCCGCTAGCACACAGTTAGGTGAAATCTTGGACCCTTTATAGTTCCTGACAACTAGAAATGGATGTAAAACAATATCTATCATTTGGGCAAATTTTGCAGGAATGATCAGTTACTGTGATGGTGAGTAAGAGGGGATCCGCCAATGTTTAAGGCTGGAAAATCATGCATCATGGAAGCTCTTATGCCAGGAAGGAGAATGAAAAATTAACATTTTCACATGTATACGTAGCTATTACCTCAGAATTTAAAGATTCATGATTTCATTCATTCCCGTTATGAAAACTCTATCTTGCTGAATACAAATAAATAAGAAAAGGCTCAAAATTGTAAAACCATAACATATAAAATTCTGGGATGAGAAGCATGTAATGTGAATCCCTGAAAACCCCTATCATTGATGATACATCTGTTGTTTTACTTACCACATACTGAGAGATAGTGAAATGTAAGATGGACTAGTATTTTTTTTTCCCCGCTGTGACTTGATCAGTGATTTTTTTTGGTCTGTATTTACCCCTTCTGGCCATAGTTTAATTTCTCAATATATAAAAATGAATTGTCTGCATTAAATTTAATTGACTTAATTTAATTGATACAGAAATCCCTTGGTAATTGCTAGGTACTGAAGTGCAATTCTTGATATCAGAACACCTCTCCATTTGTTCTCTTGGGTGTAGCACAAAAATGGACTGTTAAGTGGCTTTCACAGTCTTTACCTGAAGAGGGAAATTTTGAAGTAATTTATGTGCCTTGGAGAGTAGTTAGTGTTCCACGGGCTGCAAGTTTGAATCTTGATTAAAGCCGGCAGGGGATTGATGTCACTAATGACCAGTTAATTTGGGGCATCAAACAGTCCTTAAAAGAGATTTGGAGGATGTGATATCATTAGGCTGAAATGTAATCCCCTAACTTTATCCTTATTAAATTGGTCTAGTCTTTTCTTCCATCCTTTGGTATGTGTGGTTTTAATTAACACCCAGCCTATATTTCAGGACATTGAGCAAGGCTGGAAAATGCAATCTAACCAGGTTGATTGTGGCAAATTGGAGCTCCTGAAAATTGTGCTTATATATTTTTGTCAACTACATTGGATTTACCTTAAAACTAGAATGATGGGCTAAAATTCTAAAATTGGTAATTATAATTAGTGATGTTATAGAATAGATGAGGATGAACATTTGCACATTGACTCAGTACACACATGATAGGATGTGGCAAGAAGAAAAACAATCTCAATAGATTTGGTTTAGGGGGGATGCCTGGGTGGCTCAGTGGTTGAGCATCTGCCTTAGGCCCAGGGCTTGATCCTGAGGTCTGGGGATCGAGTCTCACATCAGGATCCCTGCGAGGAGCCTGCTTCTCCCTCTGTCTAAGTCTCTGCCTCTCTCTGTGTGTCTCTCATGAATAAATAAATAAAATATTTTTTAAAAAATTGGTTTAGGGATTTTTTTTTATGTTATATTTATATGACTTGAGGTTTAAAGAGAAAAAAAAAGAGTAAGTATGTTCATGATTTGAACATAATATTCCAGAGGGTCTAGACATTTCCTATATAAATGATGTAGTTAAAGAAAAATGTTTGCTTTTAGTATCCATAATACCACAGAATCCTGTTTTTTGAAGGATAATTAATGTGTGTTATTGACTATATTAAGTATATTCTTTCAAAATCTCTGTCAAAAATATAGTAATAGCACATAATTAAAGAAGCCCAAAGGAAGACATGAGATATGGATTTGTTTATGTTATTCTTTAAATTTTTATTTCAAAGGAAGTCTCCCAGATAGTGTCCTAACTCGTTGAGAGTTTTGTGAACTTCAAGAAATGTTAAATATTCTTATATAAACTTTGAAGTTTTTTTTTGGAGAGAATGTTGATCCGCTCATCTCCAAACTTCACTGGGGTCTGAGTAGGAAAAGGCTTATATTAAATTGGGGAAATGAATTAAAATGCACCCTTAACAGATATTTGCTCCACCTGGAAATGCTTTTGTTCCTTCCTCTAAATTAAACTTTGTAGCCTTCGTTCCCCTTGCCATTGTTGATGGGACAGTTGGAGATTTTCATATGCAATAGGGACTGACAATATGTCTCTGTAGGAATAACACGATGATAATTCATACATAACCCCATAAAATAAGGAATACACATTTGATGCTCAAAATGATTGCACTGTTTTAGGTCCTTCAAGATGCAGACATCAAGATGTGAGAAGATGTACGAGAGATATTTTTTGTGATGGACCTATGGGAGGGACAGAGAAGAGGATGGGAGATACTGGGGTCTCTTCAGAGCACTGTGGTGTTCTGAAACCCGAGGAGATTTGCTCCTTTAGAACCCCAGGGGCTCAGCACCAAGAGTCTACCAATCTGATGCAGTGTGTCCCAGCCTCACATGCCCTCCAAAGGAGTCCTCTATACTGCAGGAGAGAGCTGGCTGTCGACTCTCGGCAGCCCTGAGTCATTGGCTCAGAGCAGCCTGGAGGAAGCAAAGCTTTGTTGTTAACACGGTGGTGGGCTCAGAGCAAAGTATCTGGGGCATCTCTCAGTTATGCCTCATAAAGCAGGAGATCTGCGCCATGTGTTCTCAGTCACCACTTCCCTCCTGCATCACATGTATCTGCTTCTCTACATAGGATCGGGGAGCAACTCCTGCAGGGTAGGGAACTGAGAGGAGGCAGGGTAGAAGGCAAGCACAACAGTCATTATTTTGAAGTTGCCCTTGGGGCCACACCTGGAACTCGTTCCCTCCCTTCTTCACTATTTATTCATGATTTTCCCTTGACCTCAGCTATTCAAGGATCTTCTTGTCTGAACTTTGAACAATTCATCTCTGCCCAGGGTTGCCACTTTCACAGTTATGACAGGGAAAGGGAGGGCCAGGAACACCTAGGTAGACCATCTCAGTTCTAGATGGCCACCTCCCTATGTGGATGGTGTAAAATCAGCCCCACCTGCTCCTTTTGATCAGGGTCAAGTACTACTGCCAATATGGTGACTTCTAACTCATGTCATGGTCCCTGTACATTAGGAGCCCAAAGTCTCCCGGCAGCAACTATAACTTGTGCTTCAGTGGGGTCCTTAATATGAGTCAGGGCATAGAAACTTCTGTTCTGCAGAGCCTAGAAATGTGGGGATGGGAAACACAAAATCCCTCAGTGAGACATTGGGGGTGATGGTCAATAGAGCCACTCATGTGTCCATACCTTGGTTCTTAAACTCATATTTCCTTCTACTGAGCACAAAATACCATGTAGAAATCTGATACATTACAGATATGACACCCTGAAAGACAGAACCACACCTATTCAGGGTACTGTCTCTGGGCAGGCCATTTGAGTGTGCCTTTAGAATCCTACCCCAGCATTCAGGGAACCCAACTATTCTGGATTATACAGAGTTCTAGAGTCATTCTTTGGTTTTTTGCAGAGATCAGACTGGAGAATTAAACAGAGAGTTGATGGTGACTACCAACTCTGCGTCCCATAAATTTTAAGGTGACACTGATTCCTACACTCCCCCCTAGGATGCAGTAACTGGTTTTCATTTACCCTCTTGACCTGAGTGCAATTTCAGGGCTTTCTTACACTGATGGGTTTTCCACACAGAACAGGAAACCAACATGGGGTTATGCAATAGCTAAATATATCAGTCCCAAGTGCACAGTTGGGTACTAGACAAATAAGCACTGAGTAGCTCTGTGGACATGTGGAACTACAGTGTGCCACGTTCCAGTCAGGACCTCTCCTGGTCCCCTTAGTTCACCCCTTAATGGGGTGATGATATTGACACTTTGGGTCTCCGTAAGTCAATGTCAATGCTTTATTATCAGGGTCACATTTTTTCATTTTATCCTCAGGTAAATGAAAGACAATTTTAAAAAATTAGAATGGATTTAAATGTATTTATTCTATGCATATAAAATTCATGTTACAGAGAAAATGTCATCTTCTCTTATGTCAAGACTGCTTATAATCCCTGTTCCAATCGAATAAGATCAACCCTATTTAAAAATTCTTTGACTGTTTTAAAGCAGCAGTGTACTCAAATTTGGTCGTGCCGGTAACCATGGCAACCACAAACCTCAAAGGCTACCTCTGTGGAAAGTCCAGCTGTTAGAAGTTGGCAGCACTCCACTGTCAGCCTCTCCAGCTCATACCGGCTGTGGGGAGGAAGGGGCATCAAACGTGGCCTCCGGTGGTGAGAAGATTGGAGACACTGGCTGTATTCTTGCAGATATGGAAACCCAGTAACTTCCTTTCAGACACAAGCCCAGCATTGAACAGACTATTTTTATTTTATGGCAAATGAAAGACCCAAACCTAAGTTACATATAAGGAAAGCATAATGGAAATAGGACATTTCTAGCACCGAAGAGAAAATTAATAAAACAATTTGAAACACTTTTCCAAGCTCAGAAAAATGCATTTAATATTTTTCTTTTTAAAAAAGATTTTTGTTTATTTATTTGAGAGAGAGAGCATGAGTGGGTGAAGGGGCAGAGGGAGAAACAGACTCCTCACAGAGCAGGGAGCCTGACATAGGGCTTCATCCCAGGACCCTGGGATCATGACCTGAGCTGAAGGCAGACACTTAACCAACTGAGCCACCCAGGCGCCTCACATTTAGTAATTTTCTGGATGTCTCTACAAAGTAGGGTTATACATTCTTCTATAAATAAATTTTTAGTCAGTTTGAATGAGATTAAACATGCAAACAGTAAAATTCACCCATTTTGAGTGTGAAGCTTGATGACTGGTGACAAATATGAAGGATGATTGCCACCACAGCTAAGACAATGACATTCCTGCAGCTCCAAAATCTTCCCTCATGCCTCTGACAGTAGATCCCACCTTCCCAACCAGCCTTTGGCAACAGCTGATTCCACTTCTATAGCTACAGTTTTGCTTTTAGAACGTCATATACCAACATACTTCTGAGATTCATCCATGTGGTTTCATATGGCAGGTTTCATTCCATTGCACTACTGATACATATTCCCTTAGTCTAATATGTCCCAGGTTTTTTATCCCTTCATAATTATAAACATTCATCTACAGATCTCTGTATGGACATATTTTACATTTCTCTTGCATAAATATCTAAGAATATTCAATGTGACTGCTACATTTCAATTCCATCAACAACGTATGTTTCCAGTTGCTCTATTTTTAAGCATTTGCCATTGTCAATTTTTGATTGTTTGTTTGATGTTAGCTATCTTAGTAGCTATGTAATGATTTCTTATGGTGATTTTAACATGAATTTTCCTAATGAAAATTGACACAAAGCATCTTTCTATGTGGTCTAGCTTGTTGGCTATCCAAATAATATATTTGATAATGCACCTGTTCAAATATTTTAATGGTGTCTTTGGTTTTATATATTATTGATACAAATCTTTTATTTATTTTTTTAAAGATTTATTTATTTATTTGAACAAAAGAGTGCATGCACAGGTGGGAGGAGGGGCTGAGGGAGAGAATCTTCAAGCAGAATTCCCACTGAGTGGGGAATCTGAGGCAGGGCTTGATCTCAACACCCATGAGATCTTGACCTGGGTAGAAACCAAGAGTCAGACACTTAACTGACTGAGCCACCCAGGTATTTCCAAAGAAATCTTTTATAAGATATGTATTTACAAGCATTTGCTCCCAATCTGTGCATTGTGATTTTGTTTTCCTTTTTTGTGTGTGTGTGTGTCTTCTGATGAGTACAATTACCCCATTTTTAGGGGCTCTGCTTTTTATACACTCTGGATACAACCTTTGCATATTCTAGGGTTACAAAGACATTGTCCTATGTTTTCTTACAGAATATTTATCATTTTAGGTTTTGATTTTGGTGTATGATCCATTTCAAGTTGATATTTTTTTATAATATGAGGTATAGATGGAGCTCTACTTACTTGCATATTAAACTCTATTTTGTTGAAAATGTTATCTTCAACATTGAAATATCTTTCTGTAGAACTAATTAATCTCGTTTATGTAGGTTTCTTTCTGGGTTCTGTTCATTTTTTTTTCATCTATGTGACTTTTCTTACCCAAATACCACACTATACGACTACAGTGATCACTACAACTTTGTATCAATCTTGAAACTAGCAAGTTCAAAACCTCCATAGTTGATTTTTGTTTTTTTATCCAAAATTACTTTTGTTATAGAGATCTTTTGCATTTCCACCAAAATTGTAAAACCTCTTAAAAACTTCTCAACATCTTCTACTTGGATCACACTGACACTATAGACCATTTTAGGATAACTGATGTCTTTAGAATGTTGAGTCTTAAATCCTTGGACATAGTATACTTCTCCATTAATTTAGGTCTTCTTGAATGTATTTTACTATTTAAAAAATATTTAAAGAGGGCACCTGGGTGGCATAGTTGGTTAAGAGTTTCTGCCTTTAGCTCAAGTCATGATCCCAGGGTCCTGAGATCAAGCCCCACATTGGGCTCCCTGCTCAGTGGGGAGCCTGCTTCTCCCTCTCCCCTTGTAGCTCCCCCTGCTGTGCTCTCTCATGCTGTCTGTCAAATAAATAAATAAATAAATAAATAAATAAATAAATAAATAATCTTTTAAAAAAAGTTATTTTAAGGACATGCATTTGATATATTTTGTAGATTTATCCCTTAGTATTTCATGGCTTCAATTTGATTTTAAATGGCATTTTGTATATTTCAATTGTCGATTGTTCATTACTAATGTAGAGAAACACAAATTTTTATGTGAATGTTTTATCCTGAAATGTTCCTAAACTCATGTATCAGCTGCATTAGCTTTATTGCAGATTATTGGCTATTTTCTACCTAACTGACTTTTTTTTTTTTTGCACATAAAGTCAGTCATTACTTTTTTTGATGTTCTGTTTCAATATGTGTGCCTATTTATTTTTTAAATTTTCCTCCTTCATCCATGTGTCTCTTTCCTCTAGTATAGTGTTGGTAGAAGTAAGGAGAACTGATAACCTTGGTTTGTTATTCACTTTAAGAGGAAAATATTCAAACTTTCACCATTAAAGATAGTATTAGCTGCAGGTCCTTTTCTGTAGATATTTTTTTATCAGACAAAGGAACTCTCTAGTTTGCTGACATGTATTTTTTTAATTATAATTGGAATGCTATCTCAAATAATTTTTATCTGGATTTTGTATAACTTCTTTCAGATTGCTTTCCCTTCCTTTTCTTGCTGATCTGTATTTTCTGTGGCTAATTTAAGCTTTTTCTCTCTTCTTAAATCTTTCTGTATTTTTACATTATTAATGAAATAAGGTCATTTTTGAACTTGCTTCATTTCTTTAGATTTGTAACCTCCTTCTTGATGTCATCATGTATTCTTAATACTATACTTTTTTATCTCTCAATTGGTTGAGTTCATGTTGTTCTAGAGCTTAAAAATCTTATGGAAAATTTCCTCTTTCATTTGTTTCAGGGTGGTGAATTAAGAGGCATAATTATCTCTATAATTCTGCTGGTAAGATTACAGCTATCTATTCAGTGGTGCATTAAAAGCCTGTATATGAACAATGACAAGTGGATATTTAGAAATATTTGGATATTTGCAGGAAGAGACTCAATACATGTCAGACAAGATTGGAAATGAAATTACCATATTAAAAAAAGAAATTAGCATGTTAACAATGTTTCTTTACAGTCACCTTGATCTCCCATTTTTATGGAGTTTCTTTTCATTTTTTTTAATATAAGTTGTATTTTTCTTTTCCATATGTTTTTTTTTCTATCCTGTTTTTATACATTCTAATGTATACCAAATTTTTAAAAATCCTTTTTATTGTTAGTTTAGCAAAGGATCTTATTTTCCTCTTTATCTCTACAAATTGCCTCTTCCCGAAAACTGTATTTACATTAAAAAAAATCTCTTAATGAATAAAAGGTATTCTTAAAACAATTAATATACTACTCTGTTTTAAAGAGAAAATTTAATACATCCTTCTAGCCCTAACCAATCTTTAAACACGACTAAATTTCCACCACAGTCAAGTTTACCAGATTTAATTTGTATAAAGTACAATGAAAACAATTTGGAAGACGATGGGGGCCACTTACTTTTATTTTCTAAATTAATTTTCTCCTAACCAGAGCAAAGAGAAAAATGAAATGTACAATAAAAATAAAACTGATTTTTAAAAATATCTTCATAAAACCTTAAAATTGTTCTCTGGAGTCCTCTTTAGGATTGTAAAGTATGGTTTTAAGGCAGGAACTTTCTTTTCATCAAAATTTTAATTTAAAAAGTTCAGGCAACCACCAACAGACAAATAAACAAGTAAGCCCACAGGGAAAGACTGCATAATTACAAGTTCTCAGTGTCTGAGATATTTCTACACACTGGCACTCAGTTCCCTGGGGTATTTTTCACACCTGCTTACCCAAATAAATGTCCATTATATATGATTTTCCTTGTGTTTTTTCACACTTAATCACCAGCCTTGTTGTTTAGAAACACTGTCCTTGTAAGTTGGTGTTCCTTTTAAACCCAAAATTACATCAACACAGGCAAGAGTGATTTCAAGGTACTAAAACCTTTCCCAAGATTCTCATTGCTTAAACAGAAGTTATTTTTGTTTTAAATACAATCAATTCGAATTCTTTCATTTCCTGTATTCTCTCCCTCTGTTCTCTCTTTCCTTTTTCCCTTCTAAAATTGCAAATTCCACATATCACACAAATGTAGGTCAAGATTATGGTTATGCAAACTAAGAAGCATTAAAATAAAACTGTTACCATCTTCCAGTACTTCATTCTGAAGAAACACAGCAAGTTTTGAAGTTTTGGATACAAGTCACTTACACTCTCTAACCCAGTTAAAACTTCAGTTTCTTGGTTCTTCCAACTGACCAGTTGGAGTTCTCATATTTAATATAAAGTTTTAGCAATCTTAAACTAAAACAAGGCTGTCAGTGGTTAAAACAAATACGTTCATCTTTATGTTTGTAATTCCATTTTAATTCTACAAGATATGTTCGTTCCATCATGGATTACTGACCTACTGATAATCAATTATTATGGTGCTACATACAAGGGAAGAAGAGAGTAAAAATGAGGTCCAACTTATAAATATCAAGATAGTCCTTGATGGACATAACAAACAGCAACCAGGCTATTAACAACATGACACAAATTTTACCTAGTGTACTTTTATTTTTTTTAAAGATTTTTAAAATTTATTCATGAGAGATACAGATAGAGAGGCAGAGACATAGGCAGAGGGAAAAGCAGGCTACCTGTGAGGAACCTGATGCAGGACTCCATCCCAGCACCTTGGGATCATGACCCAAGCCAAAGGCAGATATTCAACCACTGAGCCACCCAGGTCCCCTTTAGTGTGTCTTTTAAAATCCTATTTTAAAACTTTTATTTTCTACTGAATAAAGCTATATTTTGAAAGCCAACGCCCTAGAAATAAACAAATTGTTCAGACTGAGTTTCTCATCCTAAATAAAACAGCCACGATGAAGAAAAGCAGAAATCTATGTCATTCATTTTCCAGATGGAAAGTTTATAGAGAAGATACATAGAAGTATTAAGATAAACTAACAAGAAACTAAAACATGAAAGTAATTGTATCTATAGTCTTATTTGTTTTCTCTCTTAGACTTTGGACTTTGGAAGGATGGTTTCTCATTGCTTATGTTTTTAAATCTATTTAGTAAAGCCTGATATTAAGTTCTCTGATTGGAATCACATTGGACAATCCGATCCTACGAATTCATTCAGAAACATTTTTATCTGCTTGCCTTTCCAAATCAGAATATTGATATCAACTCATGCATAATCTTTCTATACCTTGCTCCAAATATGCAAATTAATACATTAAAATATCGCTAGCTTGGGCAGCCCTGGTGGCCCAGCAGTTTAGCGCTGCCTTCAGCCCGGGGTGTGATCCTGGAGACCTGGGATCAAGTCCCACATCTGGCTTCCTGCATGGAGTCTGCTTCTCCCTCTGCCTGTGTCTCTGCCTCTCTCTCTCTCTCTCTGTCATGAATAAACAAATAAAATCTTTAAGAAAAGACATTTAAAATATTGCTAGCTTTATTAAACATCTTAAAGATTTCAGTTTAATGAGTATTTGACAGAATGGTGCTCATCATTTTTTTTAGAAATAGATGTGTCTCACTCACCCACTTACCCCTGCAGGCCCCCTGACAGCTCACAGGGCTGCTCTTAACAGCCAAGTGCTGTGGTTCACCAATCTGCCTCCCCAGGGTTCTGCCCCTAGAGACATTCAGCTGAAATATGGCCTGAGTCCAAGATCTCAAGGCCCTGCCTCAGGGTCAGAAGTCCAGGAAGGTCCCACCTTTCTGCAGGAAAGAGACCTCATCTGATGGCTGAATGTGGGTGTCTCTCCTTCTGCCCAGACTGACCTCTCCAAGTCCTCCCAGATTTCCTACACACATGCTTCTCTATCTCAGATTCTCCTTCCAGGAACCCAATGCAGGAAGGCTATCATCTCTGACAGGGTCCTCAGTGACATGAGGAGGTCCCTTAGTACCTACAAACCTGAGGTTTCTTCCTCTGGTGACTAATGTGCCCATTCAGTCCCTAGACAGTACCTTGTATTTTTATACAATGAAAAAAGATCCAGACACACTGGGTGCTCTGGGTTTTGAAAGGCAATGAGAGAGTCGCATCCATTGGATGGCGAATGGGGGACATTGGAGTAGTTGCTGCTGCCTATAAAGTGACCAGAAGAAGCACAACCACAGGAGCAAGATGCAACAGGGGTGCTGAATCACTTCTGTCCCCAAAACTTGTTCAAGAATCTCCCTTTACACCCGCCCTACCTAGATACATGGACAGAAAACACTTCTGTGAAAGACAGGTCAGCTGGTCAACAATGACACTTAATATGACACCACAGTCGACCCTCAACCCTATGAAATTCACCCAGATCGGCACAAACTAGTCTCTGAATAAAGAGAGTGCCACCTAACATGATAAAACTATCCCATGAACAATTACAGACATGCTCACCCTTTCCTCATGAGAGAATGAGAATACATTTTTCTTTGCTAGTGATTTTTACTTTTCTGCCAGCAGATTGATATCCTATAACATCAATATTGAGATAGAAAGTTAACTGTTGGGATCCCTGGGTGGCGCAGCGGTTTGGCGCCTGCCTTTGGCCCAGGGCGCGATCCTGGAGACCCGGGATCGAGTCCCACGTCGGGCTCCCGGTGCATGGAGCCTGCTTCTCCCTCTGCCTGTGTCTCTGCCTCTCTCTATCTCTCTGTGACTATCATAAATTAAAAAAAAAAAAAAAAAAAAAAAATTAAAAAAAAAAAAAAAGAAAGTTAACTGTTGTTAACACGTCTGATGTTAGATGATAATGAGCTAAGAGGGGAAAAGGAAAGGAAACATAGGATTAAAATGCACCCCAAAATATTCATGTCAACATAAGGAAAAAACACTTGTTACTTTTACTGTTTCCTTTCTGCCCCAACCATGTGGTCAGCGTGGTCTCTATAATTACCTTCTTCAAGAGCCCTGGACCCCTTACCACAGCAAATTCCCAAGCTAGTCATGATCCTCCCCATTTGGGTTGACCATGCTTTTATTCTGGAAGGTATGTCCATCATCAGACCTGCTGAAATAGATTGTGGTGAATTTATGACTGTAATCACAGTCCCAGGTATATTAGGGGACCTTCTGAATCCATATAGTCCTGCTTACCCTAATTGTGTTGTAGATCCCCAATTGCCTCATGAAACACCCATCAGTGCCCCCCTACTATGAATCCCTTCCAGGAGGAATCAGAAAGTTCCATGGCACACTCCCCACAACCAGAGCAGGAGAATATACACCCTCCTCCCACCTTGGTCATGCTCAGCCGCCAACGAACCCAGAGTCTGAATCCAGCACACTCGGCCCCCATCATGGACTCCCCACACTGTCTCCTGTTTCTCTGGGAAGCAGGGTCTCTGGCAGTCACTTTATCTGCCATGAAATGAGGAAACTTAGACTGATGTGAGAAATACTTGTTTTCAATTAAATGATACACAATATTAAAAAAAAAAGAAATAGACGTCTCCATCACTTTCATTAAGTGCATCTTCTTTCAAACAAAATGCTGTATAGTGAAAATAGGAATAGTGGTTAATGATGTTGAGTATCTTTTTATGTGTTTGCCGTCTCTACCTCCCTTTTAGTGAAATGTCTTGCTTTTTACTCATTTTGTTTGCTTTTTCACTGTTCAATTTTGAGATTTCTTTGTATTTTCTAGTTACTAGTCCTTTGTTGACTATGAATTTGAATATTTTCTCCTTTTATGTAGCTTGTATTTTCATTTTCTTAAGGAGGTCTTTGCTGAACAATTAAAAAAACATTTAATAATGTCTGATATATTAACTGCTTTATGAATTGTGCTTTGGTGTCAAATCTAATAACTCTTCATTTAGCCTTAGATTCTAAGATTTTTCTTTTGGATTTTTTTCCTAAAGACTTTATAGCTTATTACTTTATATTTAAATCCATGACCCATTTGTGTTAATTTTTATATGAAGTGTACAACAAGTTGAAATTTATTATTTTGTTTATGGATACCTAATTGCACCAGCACCATTTGTTATAAAGGCTATATTTCCTTCATTAATTTTGCAACTTTGTCCAAAATCAATTGGGCATATTTTTGTGGTTCTATTTCTGAGTTCTCTTTTCTGTTGCATTGATCTATATGACTATCCTCCATGGAAATTCTTTTGATTACTCTAGTTGTATAATAAGGCTTGAAATCAGGTAAAATGATTCCTCCCACTTAATTTTTTTCCTTCAAAATTGTTTTAGCTGTTCTAGATATTTTGCCACTACATAGAAATTCTAGAAAAATATTGTGTATTGCTATAAAAATCATATTAGGATGACTAGGTTTTTCAACAAATTTTTAAGGAAATATTCTTAGGTTTATAGAAAAATTGGAGTTCCTATTCCTATTGCACATCCAAATTCCCTCATTAATACCTTCTAGTAGTGTGGTATATTTGTCACAAAGAACCAATATTGATATATTACTATCTTCTAAGGTCCATGTCCTAATCAGATTTCCTTGATTTTTACCCTTGTCCTTTTTTTTGTTACAGAATCTCATCTAGGACACTACATTACATTTAGTCGTCATGTCACCTCTGGCCCTCTTGCTTTGACAACTTTACAGATTTTGTGTGTTCTTGATGAACTTGACAGTTTTGAGAACTATATGGATGCCCCCAACTGGGAGTTGCCTGATGATTTTCTCATGATTAGACAGTAGACATGGGTTTTGGGCAGAAAGACCACAGAGGCAAGTGCACATTCATCACTACAAATTAGAAGTGCATAGTATCAACATGAATTATCACAATTGATATTGCTTTTGCTTACCTGGCTGAGGTAGCATTTGTCAGCTTTCTCTACTGTAAAAGTGGTCTTTGTCTCCCCTTTGCACATTGTGTTTTTTCAAGGAAATCAGTATGTGCTGCTCATAGTTTAGAAGTGGGATATTTTGAGTTATGCTCCATCTTTTTAAGGAGTATCTCTGTTACTAACTTGAAATCCTTCTGCACAGATTTCTCTCTCTCTCCCATTTATGTATTCCATCATTCACTAGGTCAGTTGAACTCCTGGATATTTATGTCAGACATTAGGTTATAATGCAAAACAACTTTATTTATTTTGTTTCTCAAATTATTCCAGCTTTGGTCATTAAGAGATCTTCCATTTGGGTCCTCTATCCTTTGACATATCCTCCTCATTGTTTTAATTTGTTCAATTAGATATTTTTCTATTTTGAATACTTCCTTACATTTGCCACTTACAAGATGGTCCAGGTTCATCTTGCAAATTTGCAGCTCTGCTCCTATAATTGGCCTATTCTCCAAGGATTCTGGAGCCTGGTTCCTTTCATTAAACAGTGGTATTAAAAAATGAATGAGTGTTTTTTTTTACTAACTAAAAACCACTAATCATTTCTTTTCAAAATGCTACACAATAGCTATTGCTTAGTGGGCCTAAGCATTAGGAAGGGGGCAAGGATAGCATAGTAGAAAAAGTGCATCAGGAAAATACATTATAGGTATGGAAATTAAGTATTCTGGTTTTTTTTTTCTTTTAGATCTTAGATTTAAAACTATTGATGTTTAGGTACTTCCAGGGAAATGACTCACACTTTATATACTTTATAAAAAATGTGAGTCTTTTCATCTTACCTGGATACATTTGATTTCTGTATTTTATGCAGTGTAAGAAAACTATGAAACCCACCCTGCAATGACTGTGAGGTAGAGTTGAACTTCATTATTAACTTTCTTTTATTTATTGCAGAACTCCTTGTAAAAATAACTGTGCTGACAATATAAAAACACCAAATTAATTAGGCCATTTGCCATACCTTCATATGAGTACAGATTTTGAAAGATGAGTTACTGTTTAATATCACTTCAGAACATCTTTGTCCCCCAAAAAAGTTTTTCTCATGATAGTGATCAAGTTTTATTTAAAAGCCCCTATTTCAGGCAGCCTGGGTGGCTCAGTGGTTTAGCACTGCCCGCCTTCAGCCCAGGGCCTGATCCTGGAGACCTGGGATCAAGTCCCATGTCCGGCTCCCTGCATGGAGCTGCTTCTCCCTCTGTCTCTGTCTCTCTCTCTGTCTCCCCCTGCCCCATCTGTCTCTCATGAATAAAAAAAAAAAAAGCTTTAAAATAAATAAAATAAATGCCCCGATTTCATATGATTTACTTTAGTTGAATCATGGAAGTCAGGTTTTGGTCCTAGAAAGTACTTTTCTAGGCTTCCCTTATTAACAGAATTTAGTCTGAATCCTAGAATTCAATTTTAGTACAATATTCATATATAATTTCCTAGCATTGTCGTATTTCCCTTTATGCATACCTTATTACTTATTAAAATACTAGCTCCAGTATAATAAAATGTATTTGATAGGACAACTCAAAATAAAAATGATATTCATTATCAAACATTGACTGTATAGTGTCAAAGTGATAGATTTTATCTAGAGCATATTTATGCATGATTATATCTCAATTACTTTTATCTTAAAGAGTAAATATTTAAAAAAAATTTATAGCCAAACAAATGGTAAGCCAAAATATGATTAATTTACATCTTTATGTATGGGAACATTCTTCAAGTATGTATCAATTTGGTTTAACATTTGTTGAGCAATTAATATACTGCAGATTATGGGTCTAAGGAGATAAATGTGATACGGAAGCCTCTCCATAGAACTTATAATGTTAGAAGGCAACACCATACTGTTCTATCAAGTGCTATGTTCAAAAGTGGCAAATTGAGACAGGAGCTATATTTTATTAAATTAGGTTTGGGGATCCCTGGGTGGCTCAGCAGTTTGGCGCCTGCCTTCAGCCCAGGGCGTGATCCTGGAGACCAGGGATTGAGTCCCACGTCAGGCTCCCTGCATGGGGCCTGCTTCTCCCTCTGCCTGTGTCTATGCCTCTCTCTCTCTCTCTCTGTGTCTCTCATGAATAAATAAATAAAATCTTTAAAATAAATAAATAAATAAATTAGGTTTAATTAGGTGATTTAATTTCCTCAACAAGATTAACGAAACTTTTTTTAAAGATTGTATTTATTTATTATTTTAGAGAGAGGGACAGAGAGACAGAGCAGCAAGCTGGAGGAAGGGAAGAGGGAAAGGGAGAGAGAGAGAATCCCAAAAAGACTCCTCACTGAGCACAGAGCCTGACACCAGACTTTGGGATCATGAACTGAGCCAAGAGTCAAATGGCTTAACCAACTGAGTCACCCAGGTGTCCCTTAACTACATATTCTTAATATCAAATCAGAGACTGTGTTATTTTTATTTATTTATTTATTTATTTATTATTTTTTTTTAATTAACTTTTATTGGTGTTCAATTTACCAACATACAGAAAAACACCCAGTGCTCATCCCGTCAAGTGTCCACCTCAGTGCCCGTCACCCATTCCCCTCCAACACCCGCCCTCCTCCCCTTCCACCACCCCTAGTTCGTTTCCCCGAGTTAGGAGTCTTTATGTTCTGTCTCCCTTCCTGATATTTCCCAACATTTCTTTTCCCTTCCTTTATATTCCCTTTCACTATTATTCATATTCCCCAAATGAATGAGAACATACACTCTTTGTCCTTCTCCGATTGACTTATTTCACTCAGCATAATACCCTCCAGTTCCATCCACGTTGAAGCAAATGGTGGGTATTTGTCGTTTCTAATTGCTGAGTAATATTCCATTGTATACATAGACCACATCTTCTTTATCCATTCATCTTTCGATGGACACCGAGGCTCCTTCCACAGTTTGGCTATTGTGGCCATTGCTGATAGAAACATCGGGGTGCAGGTGTCCCGACGTTTCATTGCATCTGAATCTTTGGGGTAAATCCCCAACAGTGCAATTGCTGGGTCGTAGGGCAGGTCTATTTTTAACTCTTTGAGGAACCTCCACACAGTTTTCCAGAGTGGCTGCACCAGTTCACATTCCCACCAACAGTGCAGGAGGGTTCCCTTTTCTCCGCATCCTCTCCAACATTTGTTGTTTCCTGCCTTGTTAATTTTCCCCATTCTCGCTGGTGTGAGGTGGTATCTCATTGTGGTTTTGATTTGTATTTCCCTGATGGCAAGTGATGCAGAGCATTTTCTCATGTGCTTGTTGGCCATGTCCATGTCTTCCTCTGTGAGATTTCTCTTCATGTCTTTTGCCCATTTCATGATTGGATTGTTTGTTTCTTTGGTGTTGAGTTTAATAAGTTCTTTATAGATTTTGGAAACTAGCCCTTTATCTGATATGTCATTTGCAAATATCTTCTCCCATTCTGTAGGTTGTCTTTTAGTTTTGTTGACTGTATCCTTTGCTGTGCAAAAGCTTCTTATCTTGATGAAGTCCCAATAGTTCATTTTTGCTTTTGTTTCTTTTGCCTTTGTGGATGTATCTTGCAAGAAGTTACTGTGGCCAAGTTCAAAAAGGGTGTTGCCTGTGTTCTCCTCTAGGATTTTGATGGAATCTTGTCTCACATTTAGATCTCTCATCCATTTTGAGTTTATCTTTGTGTATGGTGAAAGAGAGTGGTCCAGTTTCATTCTTCTGCATGTGGATGTCCAATTTTCCCAGCACCATTTATTGAAGAGACTGTCTTTCTTCCAATGGATAGTCTTTCCTCCTTTATCGAATATTAGATGACCGTACATTTCAGGGTCCACTTCTGGGTTCTCTATTCTGTTCCATTGATCTATGTGTCTGTTTTTGTGCCAGTACCACACTGTCTTGATGACCACAGCTTTGTAGTACAACCTGAAATCTGGCATTGTGATGCCCCCAGATAGGGTTTTCTTTTTTAAAATTCCCCTGGCAATTCGGGGTCTTTTCTGATTCCACACAAATCTTAAAATAATTTGTTCTAACTCTCTGAAGAAAGTCCATGGTATTTTGATAGGGATTGCATTAAACGTATAAATTGCCCTGGGTAACATTGACATTTTTACAATATTAATTCTGCCAATCCATGAGCATGGAATATTTTTCCATCTCTTTGTGTCTTCCTCAATTTCTTTCAGAAGTGTTCTATAGTTTTTAGGGTATAGATCTTTTATCTCTTTGGTTAGGTTTATTCCTAGGTATCTTATGCTTTTGGGTGCAATTGTAAATGGGACTGACTCCTTAATTTCTCTTTCTTCAGTCTCATTGTTAGTGTATAGAAATGCCATTGATTTCTGGGCATTGATTTTGTATCCTGCCACGCTACCAAATTGCTGTATGAGTTCTAGCAATCTTGGGGTGGAGGCTTTTGGGTTTTCTATGTAGAGTATCATGTCATCGGCGAAGAGGGAGAGTTTGACTTCTTCTTTGCCAATTTGAATGCCTTTAATGTCTTTTTGTTGTCTGATTGCTGAGGCGAGGACTTCCAGAACTATGTTGAACAGCAGTGGTGAGAGTGGACATCCCTGTCTTGTTCCTGATCTTAGGGGAAAGGCTCCCAGTGCTTCCCCATTGAGAATGATATTTGCTGTGGGCTTTTCATAGATGGCTTTTAAGATGTCGAGGAAAGTTCCCTCTATCCCAACACTCTGAAGGGTTTTGATCAGGAATGGATGCTGTATTTTGTCAAATGCTTTCTCTGCATCTAATGAGAGTATCATATGGTTCTTGGTTTTTCTCTTGCTGATATGATGAATCACATTGATGGTTTTACGAGTGTTGAACCAGCCTTGTGTCCCAGGGATAAATCCTACTTGGTCATGGTGAATAATTTTCTTAATGTATTGTTGGATCCTATTGGCTAGTATCTTGTTGAGAATTTTTGCATCCATGTTCATCAGGGATATTGGTCTGTAATTCTCCTTTTTGGTGGGGTCTTTGTCTGGTTTCGGAATTAAGGTGATGCTGGCCTCATAGAACGAATTTGGAAGTACTCCATCTCTTTCTATCTTTCCAAACAGCTTTAGTAGAATAGGTATGATTTCTTCTTTAAACGTTTGATAGAATTCCCCTGGGAAGCCATCTGGCCCTGGACTCTTGTGTCTTGGGAGGTTTTTGATGACTGCTTCAATTTCCTCCCTGGTTATTGGCCTGTTCAGGTTTTCTATTTCTTCCTGCTCCAGTTTTGGTAGTTTGTGGCTTTCCAGGAATGCGTCCATTTCTTCTAGATTTCCTAATTTATTGGCGTACAGCTGTTCATAATATGTTTTTAAAATCGTTTGTATTTCCTTGGTGTTGGTAGTGATGTCCCCTTTCTCATTCATGATTTTATTAATTTGAGTCTTCTCTCTCTTCTTTTTAATAAGGTTGGCTAATGGTTTATCTATCTTATTAATTCTTTCAAAGAACCAACTCCTGGTTCTGTTGATCTGTTCCACAGTTCTTTTGGTCTTGATTTCATTTAGTTCTGCTCGAATTTTAATTAACTGTCTTCTTCTGCTGGGGGTGGGGTCTATTTGTTGCTTTTTCTCTAGTTCCTTTATGTGTAAGGTGAGCTTTTGAATTTGAGTTCTTTCCAGTTTTTTGTTTGTTTGTTTGTTTTAATTTTTATTTATTTATGATAGTCAAACAGAGAGAGAGAGAGAGAGGCAGAGACACAGGCAGAGGGAGAAGCAGGCTCCATGCACCGAGAGCCCGACGTGGGATTCGATCCCGGGTCTTCAGGATCACGCCCTGGGCCAAAGGCAGGCGCCAAACCGCTGCACCACCCAGGGTTCCCTTCTTTCCAGTTTTTGAATGGATGCTTGTATTGCGATGTATTTCCCCCTCAGGACTGCTTTTGCTGCATCCCAAAGATTTTGAATGGTTGTATCTTCATTCTCATTAGTTTCCATGAATCTTTTTAATTCTTCCTTAATTTCCTGGTTGACCTTTTCATCTTTTAGCAGGATGGTCCTTAACCTCCACGTGTTTGTGGTCTTTCCAAACTTCTTGTTGTGATTAAGTTCTAATTTCAAGGCATTATGGTCTGAGAATATACAGGGGACTATCCCGATCTTTTGGTATCGGTTCAGACCCGATTTGTGACCCAGTATGTGGTCTATTTTGGAGAAAGTTCCATGTGCACTTGAGAAGAATGTGTATTCAGTTGAGTTTGGATGTAAAGTTCTGTAGATATCTGTGAAATCCATCTGGTCCAGTGTATCATTTAAAGCTCTCGTTTCTTTGGATATGTTGTGCTTAGAAGACCTATCTAGTATAGAGAGAGCTAGATTGAAGTCACCAAGTATAAGTGTATTATTATCAAAGTATTTCTTCAGTTTGGTTATTAATTGGTTTAAATATTTGGCAGCTCCCACATTCGGGGCATATATATTGAGGATTGTTAAGTCCTCTTGTTGGATAGATCCTTTGAGTATGAGATAGTGTCCCTCTTCATCTCCCACTATAGTCTTCGGGGTAAATTTTAATTTATCTGATATAAGGATGGCAACCCCTGCTTTCTTTTGAGGACCATTTGAATGGTAAATCGTTCTCCAACCTTTTATTTTCAGGTTGTAGGTGTCCTTCTGTCTAAAATGAGTCTCTTGTAGACAGCAAATAGATGGGTCCTGCTTTTTTATCCAGTCTGAAACCCTGCGCCTTTTGATGGGGTCATTAAGCCCGTTCACATTCAGAGTTACTATTGATAGATAGGAGTTTAGTGTCATCATATCTATTCAGTCCTTGTTTTTGTGGATTGTTCCACTGAACTTCTTCTTAAAGGGGAATTTTAAGAGTCCCCCTTAAAATTTCTTGCAGAGCTGGTTTGGAGGTTACATATTCTTTCAGTTCCTGCCTGTCTTGGAAGCTCTTTATCTCTCCTTCCATTTTGAATGAAAGCCTTGCTGGGTAAAGTATTCTTGGTTGCATGTTCTTTTCATTTAGGACCCTGAATATATCCTGCCAGCCCTTTCTGGCCTGCCAGGTCTCTGTGGAGAGGTCTGCTGTTACCCTAATATTCCTCCCCATAAAAGTCAGGGACTTTTTTTCTCTTGCTGCTTTAAGGATCTTCTCCTTATCTTTGGAATTTGCAAGCTTCACTATTAAATGTCGAGGTGTTGAACGGTTTTTGTTGATTTTAGGGGGGGATTTCTCTATTTCCTGGATCTGAATGCCTGTTTCCCTTCCCAGATTCGGAAAGTTTTCAGCTAGGATTTGTTCAAATACATATTCTGGCCCTCTGGCCCTTTCGGCGCCCTCAGGAACCCCAATTAAACGTAGGTTTTTCTTCCTCAGGCTGTCATTTATTTCCCTTAATCTATCCTCATGGTCTTTTAATTGCCTGTCTCTTTTTTCCTCAGTTTCCCTCTTTGCCATCAACTTGTCTTCTATGTCACTCACTCGTTCTTCCACCTCGTCAAGCCTCGTCGTTAGGACTTCTAGCTTGGATTGCATCTCATTTAATTGATTTTTAATTTCTGCCTGATTGGATCTAAATTCTGCAGTCATGAAGTCTCTTGAGTCCTTTATGGTTTTTTCTAGAGCCACCAGTAGCTGTAAAATAGTGCTTCTGAATTGGCTTTCTGACATTGAATTGTAATCCATATTTTGTAACTCTGTGGGAGAGTGGGCTGTTTCTGATTCTTTTTTTTGAGGTGAGGTTTTCCTTCTAGTCATTTTGCTCAGTGCAGAGTGGCCAAAAACAAGTTGTATTGGGAAAAGGAGAAAAAGAGAGAGAAGGAAATAAAAGAGAAAAAGAAAAAAGAGAAAGAAGAAAAAATAGGGGAAAAAGAGAAGAAAAAGAAAGAAAAAGAAAGAAAGGAGAAAAAAGAAAAAAAAGGGGGGGTGGGGGAAGCAATCAGAAATCAAGAAGAAAGAGAGAAAAAAAAGCACAAAACAAAACAAAACAAAACAAAAAAAAACAACAACAAAAAAAAAACAAAAAACAAAAAACAAACAAAAAAAAAACCACGGGGGAGTATCTTCCGCTTCTGTGTACTTTAAGTCCCTTGACTTCCCTTGGAACTGGTCCGTGTCGCTGGTCTTCTGGGGGAGGGGCCTGCTGTGCTGATTCTCAGGTGTTAGCACTTGGGGGAGCTGCTCTGCCCCTGCCTGGTGCAGGGCTCAGTGGGGGTTGTTCACCCCGTGAGACCCCGGGAGGAAGCCCCAGTGGCGGGGGCAGCTCTGGGACCCTGGAGTCAGCCCCCGCAGTAGCTCCGGGGCTCTCTGTCTGCAGGGCCTGGGGGCTCCGGGGCGGGGCCGCTGATCTGCTCAGCTCCAGGCAGGAGCGTCCTCGCTGTCCTGGGCCCTCCCGGCCTCTGCCTGTCCCGGGGGAGGCCGGATCCTGGGCTGTGTCCCGGCGCCCTGTGCTCCGGGGCCTGCGCTGTTGGATTCGCGCTCCCGCCCCGCAGCCCCCTCCGCGGAGCCGCCGCCCGAGCCCCTCCGAGCTGTTCCTGGAGCCGCGCCGCCCCCTCCGCGGAGCTTCTTCCTCCGCCCGAGCCGCCGCCGCTGAGCTGTTCCCGGAGCCGCGCAGCCCCCTCCGCGGAGCCGCCGCCCGAGCCCCTCCGAGCTGCTCCGGGTCCCGCCGAGCGCTGCAGCCCTTAGGGAGCTCGGCGCATCTCCCGGGGCGCAGTTCCTCTGTTACTGTCCCAGGGAGCCCGAGGGCATCCCCGCCTTTCTGGGGATCCTGCTCCAATTCCCCGGGAGGCCTTTCCGCAGGGAAGGTCGGTGCAGCTCCTGCTCCTCCGGGACGGGGCTCTCCTGTCCTGGGGACACTCGCCCGGGCCTCAGCCCGGCTCCTCGCGGGCCCCTCCCCCTTGGAGGCCTTTTGTTCCTTTATTTCTTTTTCCCCGTCTTCCTACCTGGATAGAAGCGCGAACTCTTCTCACTGTAGCGTTCCAGCTGGTCTCTCTTTAAATCTCAGGCCGAATTCGTCGATTTTCAGGATGATTGGATGGTTTTCTAGGTAATTTGTTGAGGACAGGTGACTTGGGGACCCTGCTCTGCCGCCATCGTGCCCCTCCTCCGAGACTGTGTTATTTTTAAAATATTCCTCCAAAGTTCTTGGTTAATGCTGTCCTTTAAAATACCCTCAATACATTTTAATGATCTACCTGTACAGGAAGAAAAGGTTTTCTTTCTTCTAATCCAGTCAAGATTTTTATCATCTTAAAATTATAACTTAAGAACAACTACATATCATGTGATTTCAGTGCATGTTTTTGGATATCAAACAGATCCATGTTTTATTTCTAATGCCAAGATGCCAGGAATGTAAGCTAATATAACCCTGATGAATGTATTTAACCCTAGACTTGTTTTTCACATCTGAAAAATAGAGAGAACCTACCTCATGGAATCATTACAGAGATTAATAATTATATCTTAGGGTTGTAAATGATCAACTAAAACAGTGAAGAGTAATTAGGCCAAATAATTATTCTAAATCTCCTAATTATTTTAGGATTAAACACCAGGCTCTGCCAATGGGACCATTTATTGCATGTAGTAGATAAAGAAACCAATTTTTCTTTTTTCTTCCTCATACATTTGTTGAATGAATTACAAAATAACCCTATGGAATAGTCAAAGAAATTGAAATAATTTTCTATTTTTAGATGCTTATACTTGAGTCATACAGGTTTTTTTTTAAAGACTTATTTATTAGAGAGAGAGAGGGAGAGAAAGTGTGAGTCAGGGAGAGACAGAGCTCAAAGGAGAGAATCCTAAGCAGAATCCCAGCTGAGTGCAGAGCTTGAAGCGAGACTCAATCCCATGGCCTTGAGATGATGACCCGAGCCGAAATTAAGAGTCAGGCATTCAATCTGCTAAGCTACCCAGGTGCCCCTAAGATTATGGAAGTGGTGGGATGAGCTGTAGAATTTAAATGGCATGTATGGTGCAGTGTTATTGCAAAGTCTGAATGATATTTCAGGGTGTCTAGCTCTACTTCACTAGTCTTTGTTTCAGCTAAACCTGCATGAATATGTTTCAATTATATTGGGAATATCTGTATTAATCATCTCTTTGAAAATCATATACTGATTTTTCCAGTTATCACTATATAATTGTTTGAATTCTACAAAACCATTCTTAACCAGATTTAGAACTCACATCATTTTTTAAGTGTGATAAAGATATAACAGTGGGTCCTTTGTTCCAGTTTTTGACACTGTGTCAACCAATATTTCACAATTTACTAATACCTAAATTTGACAGGCAAGGCATCTTTGTGGTTTGCTTGAACTTAAAGTAAACCTGCAGCTTCCTAAAAGCACCAAGACATGGTTCAATATGTATATATTTGTATATTGATATACAAGAAAGGAGCTGCACTATAGGTTCTTTTGCTTTTATTGTTTGAAGTCATATTCACAATTCAAGCCAAACAGTTTCTTTTCAAAGTTAATGCACTCAAGTGGATGCCTGAAAAGAGAATGCTGTGAAAGCTGTCATAAATCTTATAATAGTCTATAAGATTTTGGCAATGTGTGCATCCAAATAAAGGGTTTTTGTTTTATGTTAAAGGCTTTGTTTATAGATTGATAAATGGCATGTGTATGTGTATCAAAACCCATTTTTGTGTTGCTCTTATGCAAAATTAGCTTTTAGCAAAGATGTACATAGATGGCTGTACTGTCAGTGTTTTAAATAAGGAACATAATTTATGCTTGTGGGCTTCTGTTTTCCTCAGGAATAGGTAGGAATCTTTCTTGTCATTGATATTCAAAAAGGTAGCAGAGCACCACACATGTGGTAGAGACTCAATAATTATATGGGCAATAGATGAATGAATGAGGGAGGGAATGAATGAATGAGTGAGTGAATGAATGAATGAATGAATAATGATCGATTTCTTATCTGCAGTTTAGGACTGAAACATGATCTTGCTGCCAATGTTTGGATATTCGAATAATTTCTTGGGTTAATAATAAACTTCTCAAGAAAGCAACGAATGTCAGTGTATGGGAAATTTCTTTTCCAGTAGAAAAGGAGTCCAGGGTTCAAGCTTTCCAGTAAATTCTGAAGAATTGTTAGTTAGCAAGCTCCTCTGGAACTTCCAGTGAGTTATCTTAAACAGGTGTCATGTATGAAGGGGAAGAAGGGGCAGAAGAAAGAAGGAGGTGACTCCAGATTGGTCATCCATGCAGATTGGTAGGTGGGAGTTCTAATGAGCAATGTAACTGAGTATGACACTGGTCTTGGGCGGACACAAAACCAGTAGATCCCTAAATCCCGGGGCAGAATCTTAAAAGATTATATAGAGAGGACTTAGCAGAAGCAGTCACATGTACTATCCAGATGGTCTCAACAACACATTTCTATCTCAAGACTGCATCTTTGGGGTAACTTCTGAGAGCAGGGAAGGGAAGTCAAAGCACTTTACAAGGACAGGGAAGGGGTGGACAGCCTCAGTTGCTGGGATCCAGCCTGAGGATCATCAGATGACCTCCTCACAGCTTACAATGACCTTCCTTAAAAGAATTTAACTCTTGATCATCTGTGAATTTAGTTCCTGTTTCCCCTTATAAGCCCTATCCTTGTTTGTTTAGTTTTTTGTTTGTTTGTTTGATTGATTTCTGACTTGATCTGATCCATTATTGAATAATACTCTCAGGATGTCCATGTCCCTAACTACCTTGCCTTGTCCATGCAACCACCTCCTAAGGAACTAGCCTACTTTCCAATTTCACTCACATCATCTCCTAAAGCTCCATTCAAGAGTGAGTATTGCACCCACTTTAAATATTTGTCATTCTCCCACTCATACCTTTCACTGGTTACAGACACAAACTGTACCACTTTGTTTTTTGCTAGATTGTCTTAGATGTGGTCATTAGAGTTGGTCCTCAGGAGGTCCACTTTACTTTCAAGGCATATTTTAGACAATATTTTGTGTTGCTAAAATGACAATTAATTTAAAGTGAGATTGATATAGTTGTCATATTTTTTCCCAGCAAAGTTCAATTGCCCAATGACATAGAAAGTTCAGATTAATCCCATTTATAGTTAACCAGGCAAAGATTAGAAGTTCTCATTGTGGGAGTGAATAAAATAAAGGCATATGGAATTTGTATTGGGAAGTGAAGATACCAAATGCATGAAGTCAGGAAAAATGAGACAGCATCAGTGGCCATGTGTCTTGGTATAGTTCAAGTGTTGTAATGGATGGAAATACAGCAAAGGGAGAGAGAGCAGGAAATTTGAAGCTGAAAGTATGGAGGCATTAAAGTTATAGGTACCAAAGAGTTCTGGTACATGACAATGAGAATTAGTGGGTGAGGTATACTATACAGTAGGAAATTAGAAGAGAAATTTCAAGGATCTGAGAAACTAGATTACTGCAAAGATCATCAATAAGGACACTAATATCATAAAAAATTGTGACATTAGGAGTGCTATTCATTAAATGAATATAATCATAAATAATTAAGAGTGAACTATGGTATACTAGGAGAGAGAACTGAAGAGTTTATTGGCAAATTAATCTGACAATAAGATGTTTGGGTGATATTAAGAGAAAAAGGACTAGTGCTATCATACTGTGACTCAAGTCTGACCTCAAATGCTGGAAAGAGGGAGGAATTTTGTATGGGAATATAGATCACAGTATAGCCTAAGGAAAATTCAGCAGACACAGGGAAGTATTTTAGAGCCAATGTCACCCATTAGAGGAACAGACTCATCTTTTAAGGATAGGTCTCCTTTAGTCCGTTGACTAATGACACTCAGTTATTGGCTGGAAGCCCTGTGGGAAGGATAGCTTCAGTGAAAATACAACAGTGGACTTCTGAGAGCAGTAGCTGAAGCCTCTGGTGAGATATGGTCCAAAGATTTAAAGGTCTTTGAGGCATATCTGTGGCCACTACAGATGACTCATTATGGCACACAGATTGTCTTCCACACACAGGTTCAGGAAACACTTCCTCCACGTCCCCCTGACTCTTTCTTGCTGAGGGGACACTTAATAGGGGAAATTTAGTCTCAACTACAGAACTTTTGCTGCCAGTGGTCATGGAGCTGGTTTCCATCCTCTCCTTCTCCTCTCTCCCTTCTAAACTCCCCTTGCCCTTCTCTATCAGCTCAGCAGGCCTGGTGGCTTGACTGGTGGTATGATCAAACCCTATATTCATGAGGCATCTGAGCTCTTGCTAACCTTGCTGCTTTTAGCCTGGTGTTGCTATGTGGGCCCTTTCACTAGGACAGCAGGGCATGGGAGTACAAGCTATCACCCAAATTGCAGACCCAGATTCTGTTTATCTCTCATCACTCCTACCTCCTGCGGCTGGCCATGGTTGATTATCCCAGCCAATGTGCTACTCTCTGGACATTGAAAGCCAAAAAGTGTCCTGGAACAAGCTACAATCTTTACTTTGAGAACCTTCTTTTTTTTTTAATTTTTTTTTATTTATTTATGATAGGCACACAGAGAGAGAGAGAGGGGCAGAGACACAGGCAGAGGGAGAAGCAGGCTCCATGCACCGGGAGCCCGACGTGGGATTTGATCCCGGGTCTCCAGGATCGCGCCCTGGGCCAAAGGCAGGCGCCAAACCGCTGCGCCACCCAGGGATCCCCCTTACGGCAACCACTACCAAGAATGTGCCACTCTTGGGAGCAGGATCTCAAACCCTACAAAGCCTGCTGTGCAGGATCTCATGTTTCCATTTCCAGGGGCCAAATTTGAGTATTGCCATTCTCCTTATGGTTGAAAAATACCTGTGAGGAAAATGAATGCTGACAACCAAACCATTAGCCACTGGCCCAACCTGTATCTGTCTCTATATTGAATCATTTTTCATAATATTCTCTAAAACACGATTATTTAAAATAATTATGATTAGTAACTCTAATAACTATCTTTTGAGGAATGATTTTCTTGCCTTAGTATTTTACCTTAAGGAGAACTCAAGCAAATCTTTTTTCTTTAATTTTCTGGTGTCTCTTCTTATAAGAATATTAATCTCATCATAGGGTCTCCATCCTAATTACCTTCCAAAAGCCCCATTTCCAAATATTATCACTTGGAGGTTAGAGTTTCAACATATGGATTTTGGAGAGACACAAACATTCAATCCATAATGCATGTCTTTCAGCCCCCAATTTCCACAGTGTAATATGTCAAGTGTCATTTAACATGTGCTCACATGGTGGGCTATGGTAAGGAGAAGAACCCCCAAACTATTAGAAGACGGCTGCCATCAAAACTGTCCAAACTGTGTGGGAAGGAGATGATATTAATTGATTGTTAAGATAATAAAATTCATCTTGAGTAAGGATCCCACAGAAAGAGATCGATCTATCTATCCATTTTCCAGACCATTTCTTCTACAGATATGTTTGAAAGGGTGGCATGGAATGAAAGTTGTCAAAGGTTTTGTTCAGAAAATATACAAAAGTGTGAGATACAGAGAAAATTTTCTCTTAACAGCAAAATGCTCTATTAACCAAGAGAAACCAGAAAAAGAAGAAAATAGAAACAAAGCACAAATGGTAAAATATACAACAAGCAAAGTGATAGATTTTAATATGGTATGTATAAGAAACATGCTTCAAATATAGAGCAAGATTAAAAGTCCATGGAGGATAAAGATCAAATATACAAGCATTGTCTTAAAGAAAGATGGAAATGTTGCATTAATATTTGACAAAATGGACTTCAGAACAAGCAGTGTGATTAGTGATAAAGGCAGATATTTTATAATGAGAAAGCTAGTGACTCTCAAGGAAGACATAACAATCTCATCTATACATCTAACGATAGAGACTTGAAGCAAATAAAACAAACACCAGTAGGGCAGAAAGGATAAATAGACAAATCCAGTTCTAGCACACAATTTGCTAGTCTCAAACAACTGATAGAGCAATTAGGCCAAAAATGTGTAAGGATATAATGACGTGAAAACCTTATCAGGAAACTTGCCATAACAGCCATTTAATGAGCCAACCAACAACAGAAAACACACATTCTTTCAAGTATGGTTGGAATATTCACCAAGATAAAACATATTTTGACCATTAAAAAAAGATATTTAAAAGAATAAAAATAATGACAGTTTTGTTCTCAAAGCATAATGGCATTTAATTTAAAAAAATGAATAATGGTAAGATAGCCAGAACGGCTCAAAATATATGGAAATTAAATGATACACCACTTTTAAGTAAACTATAGATCAAAGAAGAAGTTTAAAGCAAAGTTATTAAAATATTTGGCTTGAATGAAAATGAAGTACAACATTTACAGATTACATTCCTAGGTATTTTTCCAAGATGATAAAAGTAACTCATGCACTAGTCAAACCTGGATGCCATTCAAAAAATCCATCAATGTACATGATTTACACACATACATTCCATACTACATAGCAATAAAAAGAATTAGCATTTATACAAGATACAACGTGAATGAAAGTAAATATTAGAGAAAGAAGCTAGGCAAATAGATTCCATACTGCATGATGCCATTTTTGTAAAATTCTAGGAAATAAGGGGTGCCTGGGGGACTCAGTTGATTAAGCATCTGCCTTTGGCTCAGGTCATGATCCCAGGGTCCTGGGATTGAATCCCACATCGGGCTTCCTGCTGAGCAGCCTCTCCCTCTACTTGTGCTCTCTCACTGTCTCTCTGTCAAATAAAATCTTTAAAAAATAAAATAAAATAAATTCTAGGAAATATACTGTACTACACAGGAAGTAGATCAATGGTGACCTGGGGACTTGGGGCCGAGGGAGCGTAAAATACTTTTAATGGTGGTGGATACATTCATTGTTCTGATTTCATGATGATGTCACAGGTGTATAAATAAAATCAGCCTTGAAATAATGTGCTTTCAATATATGGAATTTATTGTATGCTACACTTCAGAAAAGTGTTAAAATAAGTAATTCAATAAACAAGCAGGCAAATAAATAAGTAAATACCTACCTTTATTTTATTTTATTTCATATTAACATATCTGAAATCAGGGTGGGCTTATGACAGATGACACGGTAAATGTGGCCAGTCATAAGTCAGTGTCTGTCAGCTCCAAATCCATCTTCTTTTCCTGTTTTATGGCATTCAATCTGGGACTCTCCAAGCTACACCATGGCTACGTAGCTCCTGTCTTGTTAGAATTTGCCAGTAAGGTGCATAGAGGAACCCCACACAGGACTCTAGAGTTTTGGAGCAAATCTACGCTCTCTTCAAAAGATTAATATCTTTTGCTGAAAAACACTGGTGGATACCACAGGACATTAAGTAACTTGAGTTCATATCATGAATTACCAGACCCACAAAATGATAACATTGCGTATGTGTAACATGAATTCTATTATCGTGGCAATAATATATAATAAATTGGCCTCAAGAGCAACTAGACATATAAGTTATGTGACCAGGTATCTCAGACTCCTACAGTGACTCTTGATGCATTGTCTCCTCTAAATACTCATCTGCAGCCTCATGGGCCACTCTTCACAGACAGTTGATGTAGAAGGTAAACAAACAAACAAAAACTTAGGGCCTAATTAAGAGATGGCTTAGCAAAATATATACACATTAACTGAAAAAAAAGTGTCTGGATCTTTGCAGCATGATTCAGCAGTGGCATTAAAAGTCTATGGTTAACATGCATTCTCCAGGTAGGAGATATTTTGGGTGGTATATTTGGGTGTTCAGTTATTCTGGACTTAGAAGTAAGCTGAAGAAATAATGTACATTGATTCCTCTTAGGTTGTTAATTTTTAGGTTCAATGTTCTCTGATTTGAAAAAAATCAGGGTTGGGCAGCCTGGGTGGCTCAGCAGCTTAGCGCTGCCTTCAGTCCAGGGCCTGATCCTGGAGACCTGGGATTGAGTCCCACATCAGGCTCCCTGCATGCAGCCTGCTTCTCCCTCTGCCTGTGTCTCTGCCTCTCTCTCTGTGTGTGTCTCTCATGAATAAATAAATAAAATAAAATAAAAAAAGAAAAAAATCAGGATGGATGGATTGGCAACCAAGAATTCTGGGGTGGCGTCAGTATAGATAGCTACATCAGCATGACAGCAGAGATCATGGTTACATTGGCACAAAATGTGAGTCTCATCAAAGGTATCCATTACAGAAGAGACTCTTAACAACCAGGTTGGCAGGATGCGTGTTCTGTATATGCCAGCCTCCATTATCAGCCACTTCACCGTTTGCTCAGAGAGTCCATGTACAAAGAGGCCATGGTGTGAAATGAGGACTATGCATGGAGTCAACAGCTATAACTTTCCCCACTGAGGATTATCTGGGTTTTGCTAGTGCTGAGTGCCTAATCTATCAACATCTGATGCCCATACTGAGCCCCCAATGCGACATCACATCCTAGAGGACAGCAAGCAATAGATGGCAGTTAATTACATTTAGTCACTTCCATCTTGGTGGACGTAGGAATTTGTCTTCACCGAAAAAAAGACAGGTATTCTGTATATAGACGTGCTTCTCTTCCACGATGCTTTCTGCCAGCATCCAGAATCAACAGGCATATGGGATGTCTTATGTACAGTCATGGTATGACACACAACATCTCTTCTGATCAAAGACCTTACTTCAGAGAAAGCAAACTGTGTCTTCTCAAAGGTATGAGTCTCATTCCTGTGAGTACTTTCTTCTAGATTTCTAAGTTTTAATAATTTCAACTTCTCCTCATTTTTTTCTCAGCTATTTTTGCATTCATCTATCTTTCTATCTGTATCTATCTTCAATGATAATTCAAATTGTACTTATTTATTAATTCTATGACATATTAAACTATCTCTGTTCAAATAACTGCTGTGGTTTCTGTCTTCCCCCAAGACCTTATGAACACATCATGCTTTAATTAGTAGCATTTTTTTCTTTATATACAATATTATGCATCTTCAATTAATGGCAACCTCACTTTTATGAAACTGAGTACTTAGCATCATTATATTAATTCTATCTTGCACAATTGCTGACACAAAAACTATTTTTTAAGTGATGCTGGGACAAATATATGCATAGTAATTTTGGCAGAAAGGTGATTATATAGCTATTCAAATAGTAGAACTGAAAGGGGTAAGAGGTTACATTGAATTTTAAATGGAGAAATTATTGCTTTTTTTCCAATGTATGACTTTTTAATATTTTTTTCTAGATAAATGCCAGAAATAATTCATATCAGAAGTTATTTCTAATTGAAATTAACCAAAAAGAGGAGGGAGAGGAAGAAAAACCATAAACATATATTAAATATTGATGAATTATTTTATTTTTTTTTAAGGATCCAGTTTTCAACTTTTTATTGGCAATCACACTTCTGTTTAGTATAATTGCATTAATAATAAATAAAATGTACTATCAAAAAGAAAATGTACTATCAAATTATTAAAGGAAGTTATTTATGTGCATTATATCCCCTGAGGAATTTTATT
This sequence comes from Vulpes vulpes, assembly GCF_048418805.1. Taxonomy (NCBI): domain Eukaryota; kingdom Metazoa; phylum Chordata; class Mammalia; order Carnivora; family Canidae; genus Vulpes; species Vulpes vulpes. The sequence goes on along the minus strand of NC_132784.1, from coordinate 52,375,954 downwards.
TTATACATAATAAATTTAGCAGTAAACAACTATCCTCTGTGATCTAACAAATCCTCAATATTAAATTGTTTTAATTTCAGTATTAAATTAATTTTCAGAAAGTGCACATTTTTAAAAGCAAGAATATAGGCCATCTGTATGTATAACATTGAAAATGACCATATCTTAAAAGGATAAATCTCTGTTAATATTTATTATGTATTTTTGAAATTATGAATTTACCCTGAATTACCTCTTAATAAACATTCACTCAAAAATTAAAAAAAAAAAAGAGTCATGAATTCCACAGAGTAAATGAAAGCACTTCCTTCTTAGAGTGGCAGACTCTGATACAAGTAATTTAAAATTGCATTTAGGTTATCCTTTTTTTCAATATCATGCCTTGCTTTGTCTAGCCTAACAATTCAAACACGATAAGACAGGTATGGCATTACACCAATTATGTCCAAAGAGTAATTAATGAAACTGACACAAAATAGTTGATTTGTAGGTAGCTGTGTTTCTGTAATGGAGCTTGTTAATGGAACTGAGTTCTGTACAGGAATGTTGCTTCATGTCACATCACTTTATATTATGTTAAATTATTGTCAAACATAAAACAAGAAACAGCTTCTACTGAATCTTAAATTAATCCAAACTACATTGCAAACCTTTTGATTTGTGATGCAATACAAAATTTCAGAAAATAAAATTTAAAGTAACACAATGTAATGTAAGGGCATCTGTATATTTTGGCAAGTAAGTTGATGAATTGCAATACATAGGAAATTAAAATATGTAAATCTGCGAACATCTTCATCTTACAAAGCACTTTAAATATTTGAAAATTAAATAGCTTGTTAGTTTCTTTCTGAAAGTGCCCTCAATTCTAACGTACTTAACAGAGCATAGCTGACTTATCCCTTTGTACATTCTCTTTTAAATGAATGTTTATTTTATTATACTTAATAAAAACAATACATATGTCTTAAAACAATGTGAAAAATAAAGAAAATGCCTAAATCTGCATAAGGACATATCCAATTTTTTTAAAGATTTTATTTATTTATCTGAGAAGGAGAGTGAGCAGGAGAGCATGAGCAAAGGAAGAAGCAGAGAAAGAGGGAGAAGCAGACTTTCTGTTGAGCAAGGAGCCCAATTTTGGGCTTGATCCCAAGACCCCGGGATCATTACCTGAAACCAAGGCAGCCACTTAACCAAATGAACCACCCAGGCATCCCTATCTAAACATTTATAATTGAGATTAAATCACAATCTGAAGTGTGCTTTATTCCTAACAATATATCATGCATATTATTATCTGGATATTATCATAATTCAAAATTGATACAAGTTACGCTTTCTTACTAATGTGCTATAATTTATGTATCCAAATTTATTTCATTAGATACTTAGATTCCATTGCTCAAAATGAGTATTAAGTCCTGGAAATTTCCAAGTATTGTATTAATTTATATTGATTTTTTTTATAGGTTAAGAATAAATATTTGACGGGTCTTCGCATTTTCCCCGCAATATGGATAAATAGATGGTATACGCTACCAGTTTTTGTAGATTTGAAAATGAACATCATTACACATGTGCTACAAGATGAACATGAATTAGTATTAATATTTTGTATTTCAAAGTTCCTTAATCTCAGCTATGTTCTCTCATGGTTAATATTAATTGTCAGAAGGGGGATATCTGAAGCCATTTTTATTTTTCTTCCACTAGAAATAGAATCTATTTTGCATCAATATTTATTAGAAATATGTCTTGGGCATTATTTATTAACAAGTATGTGAATATTTACTGGAAATGTTAAAAAACCCTGAATACAAAAATTCACTATGGGCTTTTTTTCATCATTGTCCAGGTTGATTTTTTTTTCATCATACCTTAGATTCTTGTTTATATTCTCTTTTGTTCAGTTTCTTTACATAGAAAACCTTTTTTTCCTCCAGTGGATTTCAAGTTTTTGTCTTCCATGGATTCCTCTTCCACTTAAAAACATGTGATTTTAATACTTGTGATTATCTTAAAGCTGTCTGCCACAGCATTAATTCGATTATTTGAAAATTGCCCAAATCATAAGCATATAGCTTCAGGGTTCATCATAAATTGACAAACCCATGTAACCTTAACCTCATAAATAAAAATAAAATGACAATGATAGTAAAATTTACAATTCTGCTCTCCCCAATCATCCTTCATTCATTCACCCCAAGGTAATAGGAATCCAAATCACTGACAGCATAGATTTGCTTGGTCTCACGTATTAGTGTTCTTTTGCTGCCATGATAAATTAACACAAATTTAGTGGCTTAAAGCAGTACATATGTATTATCTCACAGTTCCATAGATGATCAATCCAAAGCAAGTTACATGGGGCTGAAAGGGCTGAAAGTATTGTTGGTGGGGCTGTGCTCCCTGCTGGAAGCCCTAGACCACTTGTTCCCTTGACTTTATCACGCTCTAAATCTGTGCTCGGTCCTTGGCTCATGGCTTTTGTGTCAGTGGAGTTCTCCGAGAAAAAGAAACAATCGGAGAACACTAGCTGAACAATAAACTGCTCTGAGCCAAATTCAGTGCCTGGGAAACTGGGTGTGAATAAATCACACTCGTTCCTGAGAGTTTAGATGACTGTACATGCCCGTGGCTGCATCCTTGGAGAAGCGACCAGAGATAGAAACTCTGAGCTACCAGTCCCTGGCTGAATGTGAAAGCAGTCCCCAAACCACACATCCAGGTGTAAAAATCAAGCTGTCAGAGTAGGAAGTTGGGGGCATGGGGTATCTGGGTGATAGGTACTAAGGAGGGTACATGATGAGATAAACACTAGGTGTTATACTATATGTTGGCAAATCAAATTTAAATAAATATATATATATATTTAAATCAAGCTGGTTAAGGAAGCTTAAGCATAATAATCCTTGACCTAGAAGTGGTTTATGTTGACCCAGGGATGATGTTTAAGAAGCCAGGATAAAAGACAAAAATAAAAGAAAACATCTGAGTTGAGACATCAGAAATTACAAACTGTGAGGCAGATAGATTTCAAGCCAAGCGACTAAACAAATATTTAGAAGACCAAACAAAGGATAAAAACAAGCCCCAGACCTGGGGAAAAGGGAATCTGAGGATTTTACAAAGGAATCAGAGAATTAGAACAAGTGGCAGAGCTTAAGTGGCTGACCTCTGTTTGGGACAATTTATGTCCCCAGGGGTGTTTTTGAAACAATAGGTCAGTTGAATGAGTCAGTGGAGGCCAGTCACTGTGCGTGCTGTGTTGCCAATAGACCCAGACCTCTCTGGAAGCTCATGGGGGAGCTCAGAGAAAATATTCAGGGAGTGCAGCGAAAGCCCCTGCCACTGTGGAGACCATGCACATTCCCAGTGCCATGTCCTCAGGGGGGAAAGAGCCTCTGGTTCTCCATCCTGCCTGAATAAGGCAGATGCCTCAACTCCCTGAACTGAGATGGAGCACACACAAATGTGGTGCTAAAGGTGGAAGTCTCTGTGGTCCAGGGGCCTACAGCACAGCCAAGGGCGGACTCCTCTGTGGTCCTTCCCCAGGGGAGTGCTGAGAGCAAGCACATCAGAGCCCAGGCTGCCCCAGTCCAGCCACATCACTGAAGCAACAGCATCTTTACCTTCAAAGACAAAAACAGTTTGAAGGTTAAATGACAGGGAAAAGAAAATACACTACAGAAACAGCATCCATGAGAGAGCAAGTGGTGCTGGCCCTGCTATCCCCACACTAAGGTTTTCAGACGACAGGGTGACTAGAAATCAAGTCACGTTTTCCTACTCTGCCCAAGAAACACTGTGTCTGAGCTCTGTCCCATGCATCTCCTCCTGCTTCCCGAGCTTCACTTCAGTTTCTGCTATGGGTTTGCTCTCCTTTGTCCCCCACCTTCCATCATGCCATAGAAATAATTTCCAAGTCCATTTACATGGAAATTGTTTAGAGTAAATTTAAACTCTTTCATAAGCTGGACTCTTGGAAAGAGCTTTGATCAAAAGTTATGCTATCAGAAAGCTTAAAATTCCTCTCTGAGTTACAGGTTTAATGCTTGCGAAACTAGTGCTGAAATATTAGCAAATATTTAGCCTAGCTTCTAAAACAATGGGGTATCTTTCATAGCTTCAAAATAAAGTTTAGTGCATCTATGTGAGGATCACTCTGTGCCAGGCAATACTTTGAAGTCTGACAAAACAGCACCGGAAATCAGATGATACTGATGGAAATGCTGTAAGTCAAAAAAAAAAAAAAAAAAAAAAAAAAAAGCCAGGGGCTGCAAAGGTCCCCAAGCATTTGTGTAAGCAGGAGGATTTGGAGGTATAGTCTAGCACCCCCTTCTCTGGGTGAGAAGGCTCTGATGCTGTGCCAGGATTGCACAAAGAAAGATAGATACCATGAGGGAGAGTATGGTAAGTGCTAGAAACTGATATTGGTAAGTTTCCTCAAAATCCAGTGTTTTATTTTTCCTAATCAAGTTGCAGACAAGTGTCTTTTATGTTTCTCTACTCCATATGCACTAGAAAAGGCGGAGGCGTCATTTCAGATTGTGCACAATGATCAAATCAACTCAACAGCATCTGTTCTTCTGTGAAGGTCTTTTATTGTATTCAGACCTCAATATTCCTTAAGTGATTAAAGAAACACTGACTTCAGCTCCCACATGGTTTTGTGGTGCCCCCCCCCTTCAGGTTATGATGGAAAGAAATAAATGGCATCATGCAGGGAAAAAGGAAAGGCAAGTTTCAGCCAAAAAGGAAGAAGAGGGCCAACATTCTTTTCTGTACTTTTCTGTACAAAGTCTTGCGATGTTGTCTGAAAGTATATTGCTCAGTCAGTCAGGATCCTTCACCCTGAACTAACTGATTATCTATAATATGGCAATTTCCAAATAACTGGGGTTAAATCTGTATAAAGGAACAACTGATACTCAGTTAATGACATTTTTTGAAAATTATTTCATTCCAAGAAAGATGTGAATGTTTAAATACATACTACATCTATAAATAAATTATTTTTACTTATTCATGAAGATATTTTTCGAGTTAATGAAAATATTTAACCTTGATCAAATGTCCTCTCCTTTCTGAAATCTTCAATTTATACCCCCCCTTGAAACACATTTTATTTTTAAATAGCAGTCACTTGTATTTTTTTTTTCACATTATCTGCACTGAAAGTAGGGCCAATGCACAGATGGCAACAAGTTGAGATAGCTAAAATCTATCCAAGTGAGTGGCGTTTATTTTGTTTTTCTGTTTTTGCTGTTGTTGGATCAAACAGTTATTAAATATTTTATATCACCTTTATATAAACTGCAATATTTGTTTCCATCTCAGAGATATATACATATTTGAGAAGAGAGAAATTATATATTGTCTATCTTGAATCTTCTCTATAATTATATAATATCTCTAAAATAACTTGTTTATGCAAAACATATAGATATATGTTGGAAATACATACAATATATAATTACATACATATAAATCTACCTATCTAATTCATTTATATTCTATTTGGGTATATTTCTGTAACTTTCTGAGTCTTCCCCTGCCCCCAAAAAGTGGTGGTCTAAGCATGGTTATTTTTCCCTCCTCCTCCTTCTTCTTTCCTTCCTTCCTTCCTTTCTTTCTTTCTTTCTTTCTTTCTTTCTTTCTTTCTTTCTTTCTTTCTTTTCTTTCTTTCCTTCCTTCTTTCTTCTTTCCTTCTTTCTTCTTTCTTCTTTCCTTCTTTCTTTCTTTCTTTCTTTCTTTCTTTCTTTCTTTCTTTCTTTAATTTAAGGAAGTTTAGTGCTAAGTTCATAAAGAACAGAACAAAATGATAGATAAATAGACTTCACAGTTCGGTCAGAGTGTAGTATTTGTATTTTAAAAACCTACTATTTTACAAAACTTCATAATAAAATAAAATACAGTAAAAATAGGATTGGGATGAATCATTCGCACACATGTAATTTGACTAATAGAATACAAAATCAATCACAGTTCTGGTTAAACTAGCAACAGATTTTTAAAAGACATTTTAAATACCTAATAATACATATACCTAAGTTAAAATAGGGCATTACCTTCAATCAGAGTCACTATCATAATAAAAATGGTATTATGAAGATTTGAGGTTATTGAATCCTATAAATTAAGGAAGAATTTCCAGACAGAAAGACAATGTTGAATTTACATGAATTCAAAGATAGATGGCATGACCTTGACATCTTTATTTTTTTTGTCTTTTTTGTCTTTTTTTGGTAAAATATTGGGATACCTCTGGATTAACGCCCCTAAGTTGCAGCATCTGGCCAGACTAAGGAATGAGTATCATATGCATTATTGAATCCTGTACAACTTTCTACATTGGGCCATAACTGTGTGCTCTGCACTTCGCTGCTATTATCTGGTGGTACTAACCATTAACACATGTGGAAATTTGCATACATGTATATGTTTTAAAATATGTATATAGAAAACGGGTGTACTTATCATAACACTTAAAGTGGCTTGTTTTAAAATGACAAAGGTGATATATACCTTCAAGTGACTAATAGAAGTTATGCTTTTCCCAGTTTTTAGTTTACTTCACATCAAGATCCATTTTTCAATTGTTAGGAATCAAGAGTCTAATATAAGAAGGAACCTGACACAAATTTATTCAGAGTGTACATCAATCAATATGTGAGTTTAAAAGGTACTTTACTTGAGATCATGAACTGAAAGAAGGGAAAGATACTTTTGTCTTTATAGTATGGAGATAAATTTTTCAAAAAACTTGAATGAGCTTGAAAGTAGATTTATCCCCCGAACTCCCAGGAAGCAATGCGGTCCTGTAACCTCCTTGATTTTGCTCTTGTTAAACCCAAAGCAGAGAACCAGCCTCATTATGCCTAGACTTCTAGCTTAGAGCACAGTAAGGTAATAAATAGGTATGGTTGTCATTTCTGATAATTTGTTACAGCAGCTATAGAAAACTTACACACCTTCCTATCTAAAGTCAAAGCTATGATCAGAAATATCTCAGCAGCAACTGTAGCAATCATTTGACTAAACAATATTTGTATCAGAATTACTTACTAGCATGTCCTGGAACTTAGGATATAGAAAGACCTCATTAATCTGTCCCTGGTGTCTGCATGTCAGTGTTTAATATTTAGACGATGGGGTTTTGCTTTTTTGAACCAAATGTGATTGGATCAGGAGTGAGAGTCTGAATCGTTACAACACAGTTATATGTTCTGTCTTGAATGTTGACCTACAACACCTAGAAGATTGAATTAGAGTGTATTTTCCAACTATAAAGTCAGATCTAGGAACAATCCATCATCACAAAGACATGAGATTGTCAGTCCTGGTGAGGACAACTAAGAGCCTTTTTTTCAGAAGGGAGTTTTCAGGGAAAAAACAGTCATGAAGGAGATAAGTAGCAAACAGGAAATGCTGTGGGGGTGGGAAGAGAGAGGGAAACCATGCTCATATTCATAATTACATAATTATTTTGTGCCTTGAACACCCTAATGCATTTTGTACCATTAGATTCCTTTAGATTTCATTTCTTAAATATTATGTATATCTTCCCTTAACTGTTTATTTAGACTACAATAAAGTCTAAATCATTTTTCTTGGTTTCACTCTTGGTCTCCTAAAGACTTCCCTCTAAACATGTACTAATCTTGTGCTATAAAAAATGTAAACCAGGGAGCACCTGGGTGGCTCAGTTGGTTAAGTGTCAGAGTCTTGATTTCAGCTCAGGTCATGATCTCAGGGTGAGGAGCCTAATGTGGGGCTCTGTGCTGGGCTAGGTGTAGAGCCTACTTGGGATTCTCTCTCTCCCTCTCCCATAGCCCCTTCTCTCCCTCCTCCCCCGCTGCTCATGCTTGCTTTCTCTCTCTCTCTCTCTAAAATAAATAAAATAAATATTTAAAAAATAAAAATGAAAAACTGATCATACAGTTTCACTGTTTCAAACACACCAGTGGATTATCAACAAACTTTGGATAAAATGCAAAGCATTACAATGACCTACAAAATCCTCAATGACCTGACTCTTCCCACTTTCTCATCACTTACTATTCTCTAGCCATAGTGACCTTCTTTCTGTCTTTTTAAGTGACAATGGTCATTTGCTTCTCCTGGCTGTTCTTGCTCTTCTCACTACTCAAAATACTCTTTCTTCATATTACCACATCAATACTTTAAAAAAAAAAAACATTATTTTGTAGAGAAGTTTAAGTTAACAATAAAAACAGATTTTTTCATATAACCCCTCCCCACACATGCTCAGCCTCTACCATGATCAACATGTGGGCATTCAGGAGTCTCAACATCATTTGTTGAAGACACTATCTTTGCTCCATGACATTGTCTTTGCTCCTTTGTCAAAGATCAGTTAACTATATTTATGAGGGTCTATTTCTGGACTCTGTTCCATTGATCGCTTTGTCTAGTCTTTCACCAATATCATCCTGCCTCAATTACTGTCGCTCTCTAGTATGTCTTAAGTCAGATAATGTCAGTCCTCCAACTTAATTCTTCCCCTTCCAATAGTCGGCTATTCTAGGTCTTTTGCCTCTGCACATAAACATTAGGATCCATTTGTTGATATCCATAAAACAATCTGCTGTGATTTTGATAGGAATTGCATAGAGTCTACATTACCACCTTCTCATGTTCATTTTTTCAATTCAAATATCTTCCCAGAAAGGATATTTTCCTTCCATTCTCCCTAAAGTTACTCCTGTTAGCCTATGTGTTTTTTACCATGGCACTTACCTCTCTAAATTTGCCTGGCACAGTTAAATCCTTAATTTTCTGTCTCCTTTCTATGTAGGCCATATGCTCTCTAAGGATGGTGACATTTTTTCTTCTTAAATGCTGATATTCCAAGTTTTGACACATTGTAGGTGCATCAAGAAACATGAAAGATCAGGTGTGAAAAATCTGTTGGCCAACAGAAACATGAAAAGATGTTCAATCATACTTTCAGCATCAGGGAAACATGTTTCAAAACTGCAATATCACCTTACATCTGTCAGAATGGCTATAATTAAAAAGAAAGAATAAAGAAAGAAAAAAAGAAGAAAGAGAAAGAAAGAAAGAAAGAAAGAAAGAAAGAAAGAAAGAAAGAAAGAAAGAAGAAAGAAAGAAAGAAGGAAGGAAGGAAGGAAGGAAGGAAGGAAGAAAGAAAGAAAGAAAGAAAGAAAGAAAGAAAGAAAGAAAGAAAGATGTAGAAAAAAACCTGTGCATTGTTGTTGGCAAAGTAACTTGGTGTAGCCACTATGGAAAATAGAATGAAATTTTCTCAAAAAATTAAAAATAAAAATCCTATATAATCCAATAATTTCACTACTATTTACCCAAAGAAAATGAAAACACTAATTTGAAAAGATATATGCACCAGTATGATTATTGAAATATTATTTATAATAGCCAAGCTAGGGAAGCCACCCAAATACTCATCAATAGAAGAACAAGTAAAGAAGATATGAGATTTTTTTTATGTACTTGTGTGTGTGTGTACTGGAATATTATGCAGCCATAAAGATCCATGAGATCTTGCCATTTGTGACAACACATATGGACCTACAGGATATTATGTTAAGTAAAATAAGTCAGATTGGGAAAGACAAATACCATACCATTTCACTTAGATGTGAAATTGAAAATCAAAACAAAACAAATGAATAAACAAGCAAAAAAAGGAATCAGACCTATAAATACAGAGAACAATCTGATGATTCCAGAGGGAAATGAGGATAGAGGATCAACAAAATGAGTGAAGGAGAGTGGGAGATACAGGCTTCTAATAATGGAATGAATAAATCATGAGAAACAGCACAGGGAATATAGTCGATAATATAATAGTGTTGTATGGTGACAGTAGCTACACTGGTGGTGAGGTATAATATCAGGGATAGCGATGTTGAATCACTAGGCTGTACACCTGAAACTAATGTAACATTGTGTATCAATTACACTCAAATTAAAAAATAATAATAAAAATAAAGATCTCTGATTTAATCACATTCATGCAAATTCTAATTGTATATCAATGTTTATTTGCATTACATAACTATTAAAATTTCTTAAAAGAGCCCATATGGGACTATTAACCTATACTTTCAAGATGGAAAAAGAAAATTAATAAATTATTAATTGCTATTAACTGGTATTAACCTGTAGCAACTGGTTTGTTATACAATTTCACAATATCTCAGGACTCAATTTATATAGAAGGGTCTAGGAATTCCAGGAATACATATAAGAGATGCAGATAAAACCATCACTCAAACATTGTACTTCCTTTTATTGTGTTACATAAACATCAAGATGAATTGTAAGCAAATCTCCACAACGAACTATCTTAGGCAAAATATCAAGACTAAAAAAAGCTGAAACAACAAGTTAAAAAGACTAGAGGATAAGAATTATTTTAATGCTCTGTGCATATTTACCTAAAAATAAATAACAAATTATTTATGAGTCAGGCTGATCTCTTAGCCTATGCTTAATTCCTCAGGTCAGTTGAACTATTAACAAAAGAATAGATCTGCTATTTTATTAATAAAATATTGATATCAAAGTGGCATCGACTATTGGTTAGCATACAATAGATATATGCACAGTTATTAGTGATGTTCTATTTTATATACATGTAAAATACATATTTTATACATATGTAATATGTATAGCTAGAAATAGCTAGAAATGCACAGATGAATAATTAGATACATAAAATGACTTTCATTATCTCTAACTGTATTAACTGTATAGTTAATCCAACTGCAAAATAAATACTTTAAAGTGTTTGCATAATCTTGGATTTTGAAAAGTAGTAAAAAAAAAGAAAAAAGAAAAGAAAAGTAGTATATTTGTCATAGTTATTTTCTACCCCACAAATCTTGGAGACAATTTTGAGATTTTCTCTACTTACTAGAAAAATGTCACCTGGATAGTCACCCTGAAAGACAGTATAAGGAAGATGTTAGTTAAAGTTATGCAGATGGCGTCACTACTAAGATGGAAAAAAGGCAAAGGACATAGTTGCAAGAGTGGCTAGCCATTTTTCTTAGACTATTCAGAAATAAGCATCATTCCAAAGTGCATCATTTGATTGGATGCTATAATGTTATCCTCTGCTTGTGTTCTATTATTTTCCCTAATATCACATGAAGTTTTTTTCCATAATATCATAAGGAAGTAAAGAATCTATGTAACATTTTTGCTCTGTAATTTACCTCTTTTTTTCACTATTTACCAGTATACTTAGATACTAAGAATTTTTTAAATGGCACCTTTGCTCATAGAGTCGTCCAGGCCAAAATCCTCACAATGACTGTTACCCTCCCACTGACATCTTAATCCTGCAAGATTGTATTCATCACTCACAAAACAAATTCCAAGCCCTCCCATTTCTAGCTCTTTAACACATCCAATGGAAACCACTATCTTCCCTCCTCTTTTCTATTCAAGACTCAGCTCAAATGTCAATCCCTCCAAAAAGACTTTTATGTCCATGATAACTACATGCTGGCCATAGCCAATTTTTATCTATCTATCTTAATTCACTTCATAGCTTATTTACCATTATTTATGTATATCTTGTTGTATAACACTCATCACTATTTGAAATTATCATTCTATTACTGTCTTAATGGTTTATAACCTCTCTTCACAGCTAAATGGTAAACTACTAATGTCCAGCAACAATATTTAGAAATATGTTTAACACATTTTTAATGCTAAATAATTATTCGTTTGATGTACTGCCTAAGCATAGGACTTAAATAGTTCTATCCTCTTCTTTGACAAATTTTCTAGGCTTCTGGCTAATTTGGAATAAAACATTCACATTTAAAGGCTGGAAAAATTACCTAGGGTGAATTAACTGATTTATCAGCAAAATTATAATATTTATAACTGTTTGGGTCATATTAGTTTTATATGCCTACTCTTGTAGTTATACATTTTATTCAAATTTTGAAATTGTTTTAGAAATTTGTCAAAATATAACAGCTGTAAGTGGAGTCCTATGCTAATAATCAGTCAATATTATCCATTGATAAATGCTAACTTTGTTCTAAGCATTGGCTAAGTGTATTTTTTATAAGTTAAATGAATATTTATCCTTTTTTTTTAAAGATTTTATTAATTTATTCATGATAGTCACAGAGAGAGAGAGACAGAGAGGCAGAGACACAGGCAGGGGGAGAGGCAGGCTCCATGCAGAGAGCCCGACGTGGGATTCGATCCCAGGTCTCCAGGATCACGCCCCGGGCCAAAGGCAGGCGCCAAACGGCTGCGCTACTCAGGGATCCCTGAATATTTATCCTTAAAACAACCCAACAACGTGGAAAAAATTATAATCACTCACATTTTATTAAGAAGAAATCTCATACAAAAGGGTTAAATAATTAATTTAAGATCATAGAAGTTTAAGAACTGGGATATAAATCCAAAAACTCTAACTCAAAACCCAAGTTTTTGACAATATGTTTTCTGTGTTTCTAGATAAACTAAACATGTATAGTATTTTTTAGGCCATGTGGCCGCAAAAAAAACATGTCAAAACTAAAGATGGAAATTATCAAGTAAGAATAAGCAGAACAATTTTTAGGAGTAATTACATCAGAAAAACAAGTATTATAATAAAGTTGCTGAATATTAAAAAAAAGTCTATAATAATTTATCTGCAATCATTGGTAAGATAAAATTTTCAGCAATCACCTTTCATTTTTTTATAGTGAAAGAATTCTACGCAGGCAACTACACAGACCAATGTCGCCTAAGGAAATTTGAATTCCTATACTTGATGAACCAATATTGTCTAAATAATAATAATTTACTTTTATATTCAATTAATATATAAGTAATTATTTTAGGAGTGACATTCAGTACACAAAACTTCCCTCTTTGGCATAGGATAAAAGTAGTAATAGTAAAAATCTTGCGAGAGGAGGGTATAAAAACACAGGGAAGAACACAAGAAACAATAAAATATTATTAAAATTATTATATAAGTTATTTTAAACCAAAGATGTTGTTGGATAGTCTTTTTTTCATAATGTTATTCTTGAACTGGAATATTGGCCCTCTTGGAAAATACAGGGGATGTAATCACACTCACCACCTATTTTTTTTTTAACAAAAAGTAAAGATAGTTTAAGACTTTGAAATTCTACAGACACTTAAAATTTCACAGCAGACATTGATTGACTTCAGAAAAAGTGGTCTTATAAGAAAAAAGTCAATGATAATTGAATTTGATTCTCCATGCTCAGATAAATGGCAGCCTTTTGGTTTCTCCTGTTGTTTGTTTCCCTTTATCTCTAAGAGTTCATACAGAAATGAAAGCAAAGTTAGTAAGGAGCAGGTTGTTTCTCTTGATATTACCAAAGAGATTACCAGATGTCTAAGAGTGACAATGAATAAGGCAAAATGAAACCTCTGACTTTGAAAACATCATCTGTATAAAATCTATAAAAGAAGAAAGAGTGAACATACCAGGCAAAAGATGGTGGGTGACAGTAAACTTAGTTCATAGAGTTCTACTAGAAAGAAATGTCTAGACCTGAAACAGGAAAGCTATTGAGCTTCCCCTATTTTTCCATACACTCAGAGGATCTGAAGTGTACTAATTTATTTTTTGGTCATTATAACTCTTTCTAAAACTTTATGCAGTGAGCAACTGCATATACCAGGACTTTCTTCTTTGATTTCTCCCTCTTTCCATCCCCAGGAATTGCATATATGAGTAAACATTCAGTAATACATGATATGGGATATTCCCTTAATTTGTGACATGAAAGTATGTCATACAGACATGAAATAGAACTGTAATTTGTTTACTACTGATAATGGATGAAAATAGTCATTATTCTCTCCTTCATCCATTATTCACCTAATAGCTACTTGTTGAGAGATAACTTTCTTGCCATGTTCTAGGCTTTAGGGCCACAGAGATGAACCTCATCATCAGAGTCTTCCTTTTGAAGCTAATATAGAGATAGGAAGAGACAGATATTCAGCAGACACACGATGTTAAATTTTACCCAGAGGCAGAAAATGGAAATAAAATGAGTATTTTAGATTTGAATTAAGAGGAAAATTTTATCTAAATGTATTATATTTTTGAAATCTGGAGTGGAATAGAAAAAAATGTCATTTTATAATTAAGGCAGATGTGCAATTCAGGAAGAAAGATTCATTTTCATGTTAGGATCAGTCTCAATTGAACATTCATATGAAGAGTAAAAGGCAAATTGGAATAGACTAAAAGTAAAGTATAATTAAGAGAATGGAATCTATATTGGTGATAAATATATATTTTCAAGAACTTTTGCTATAAACATGAGCCTAAAAATGGGGCTATAGCTGAAGTAAAATGTGTAATATAGAGAATAGTTTTCAAAGAAAAGACATCCATGTATAAGATTTTCTTTTTTAAAAATAGCTGCAAATATAAGGACTCAAGAAAAGTTAACAATGCAGAGGAGATAATGGAAAAAAGCTATATCCCTTGAGAAGGAGAGGAAAGCGAAGCCTGATGCCAGATATGAGCAATGTTGTGGAAAAAGAATTTACAGAATGTGGTCACTGGGTGCATTGAGGGAAGAAGGAAGAGGGGCATGCATGTATTATAATGAGCATGAACAATTTTATTTGTACTAATGTAATGATGGTGATGATATTAATCAAAATAGTAAACAATGTAGTAACCACAGTAGCAAAACAAGGGTAGTAAAAAACAAGCTTAATTCTGGCTATATTGACTGCAAAGTACTACAGAACAATCAACCAGGTGTGTCCAAAAGATACTTTGAAACTTAGATAATTTTGGAAATTAGCAGAGAAGTGGTGGTGCAAATCACACACACCAACTTCCAAAAAAAACCTTTCCATTTTGGCAGCAAATAATACTTTGTTAAAAATACTCAGTGAGCTATGATATCATTCTATTTATGAATAATACTCCTGCCTTTCTTGTGATAAAATAAACATTTCCAGTCATAACTAATGTACACAGATACTGAGCAAGATGGCCTTAGTGTTCCTCTCAGCTTAACTAAAGTTTAGACAGATGTCCTCCTATCTTTATGCAGCCTACTTCCCTTTTCCTACTTCATTTAACATTAGAAAACTTGCGATTATAAATTCTTTCTTTGCTTTTTGATGTAAACTTCCCAGCCTCTTACCAGGTTTACAATCCAAGAACTGGGGACGCCAAGGTGGCTCAGCCTTTGAGCGTCTGCCTTCAGCTCAGAGTGTGATCTCAGGGTCCTGGGATGGAGTCTCACGTCAGGCTCCCCGCAGGGGGCCTGCTTCTGCCTCTGTCTATGTCACTGCCTCTTTCTCTGTGTCTCTCATGAATAAATAAATAAAATCTTGAAACAAAACAAAACTAAAAGCAATCCAAGAATGGCTTTCTCAGGACCTCAGAGCTATCATTCCTTTGCAAAATCATTATTGAGAAAGATGAGGCCAGAGGTACCTGGGTAGCTCAGTTAAGTAGCTGCCTTAGGCTCAGGTCATGATCCCATGGTCCTGGAATGGAGGCCCACATGGAGCTCCCTACTCAGTGAGGAGCCTGCTTCTTCCTCTACCCCTTGCCCCCTGCTTGTGCTCTCTCTCTCTCTCTCTCTCGAATAAAGAAATAAAATCTTAAAAAAGAAAAGAAAAGAACGATAGGGTCCATACCTCCAAGTCTATGCTTTGATAAGGGTCAATTAGCAAACACAGATGGCTTAATCACATTGACCAACTACCTCCTCCCTCCCCCCTCCAGTATTTTGGCAGGAGCTTACCCCATTGCATAAAGTACCTCCTGTCTTTTGTTTCAGTGAAGGTAAATTCTATGTGTCTTTATTTTGATGGTCCTGAATAAAGTCTACCTTTTCTTCCTTAACTCCATCCAGTGCAATTAGTCTTTGAAAAAATTCTTCTATAACAATATATATGTGTGTAGGTAGGCATGTGTGTATTATGTATGTATATGTGTCTATAAATATAACATTTAGTTACATATATCACTTAGATAATGATAGGAAGCATGGACAGATACTTGTAATGATTGTCAAAATGGCTGGTCTATATGGCTGTCATTCTTCAATGTGTGGTTTGAAAAAGTTTTACAATTTTCTTAAACTTCTGGTTCTTAACACAAAAGTCAAACTTGTCACCTAACTTTTTCTTACATGGCCTCCAGCGTATAAGCACAAGATGGGATATCTGTTCAATATTTTGAATATGATTCATTTGCAAATAGGGAATTCACTTTTCCAGGCTTAACTGTATAGTTGACTTCATTTTTTATTGTTATAAAATATGGTCATTCTTCCAAGTATATCATACTTCATAGCTCACTGCAGGCTGTTAAAAGCACATAATTCAAAGACTTATGGAGTCCTTCAATTAGAAAGTTAATTTTTAATTCAGTTTTCATATAAGCAGAGACTTGTATTCTAAACATTTAATTTTATACTAAATGTTGCTTGTAGCCCTGCAATTTATAAATGTTAATAAAATACAGCAATTAATTATATAGCTGTCTAGTATAAAGAAAAGAAACCAAGTTTTATTGGTAAGTTTGTACAAATTTAGAGAATACTGAGTCATTAAAATCCCAAAAGAGGGCAGCCCAGGTGGATCAGCAGTTTAGCGTCGCCTTCAGCCCAGGGCCTGATCCTGGAGACCCAGGATCGGGCTCCCTGCATGGGGCCTAAAAAGATCTCCATATTGAGAAAAAAATCTGTAGAAAATTGTCATAGAGACGTCCACAGACCCACATGTGCACAGAAGTGCACAAGTGCATGCTCACACACACACACACACACACACACACACACACACACACAAACACGCTGATCTGCCAACATCATTTGGGGATAAAAAATAATTTAAATTCTCCCATTAATTATGACATATTTCCAACACAAAGGTTATGTTTTAGTTGAGGAAAATAACTTTTGAGATAAATAATTTTTCAAAGGTCACTTATCTGTTTTTTTTTTCCTGCATTAAGATCCTAGGTATTCGAATGAATAATTGATGTAAATAGGCTCAATTATTATAATGGTGGCATTCTAATAGGCTAGTAAATACCTAGTATACGAATATCACAGGACTTAATTCTATGACTGTTAACATGTTAATTATTTGCTAGAAGAGTTAATTGAATAAATTTGTGCATCAAGAAATGGTTTACATCCTCCAATTTTAAAAGACTTTTAAAAATAGAATAAAAGAATTTCTTTTGGCAACTTTTATAAGATTTACAGATGTAGTGCCTTGTTTATCAATAAGCATATTATCAAACTAATATAACATTTTTCAATTTTTCTATTGGAAGAAATATCCAGTTATTTTGTTAAGAAAGATAAAAGTACAATATTTTCAGCCTTGATATTTTAAGCTAGATACTTATTACTCAATAGAGTAATAGCAACCTCATCAGCTTTTAGTCCCTAAGTGAGAGCTGGCATTTAGCAAATCTAATCAGTACAGAGCATTTAGATCTGTGGAGTCAGAACCATTATATCTTTTGGAAAACAAGACATAGAACTGGATTAAGGATACATATGTTCATCACTCAAAACTGTAGAGGCTGAAATATTAACAAATGAGTTAGACAGACTTGCCTGATAATACTTAAGGTTAAATTAAAAGAAAATTTTCTTAAGATTTTGTTTACTTATTTGAGAGAAAGAGAGACAGAGAGAGCAAGAGCAGGGTGGGGGGGAGGGATGAGCAAAGGGAGAGGGAGAAGCAAACTCCATGCTGTGCAGGAAGCCCAGTGCGGGGCTCAATCCCAGGACCCTGAGATCATAACCTGTGCTGAAGGCAGATACTTAACCTACTGAGCCACCCAGGTGCCCCTTAAGAAAAAAAAGAATTGAACTATAGTGAATTTTGTTCATCAAATATACCTGACAGTCACAGAACATTTCTATTCAAACAATGTGAAATATTAATTATTACAATTCCTCTGTGACACAAATGAAATATCAAAAGAGATAAAAATGAAGGGGCATAATTTCTAAATACACAAGACTTAGGTTTTAACAATTTTTTTGCACTGTGAGTTTAAGGAAACACTGAAGGCAATATTTGCTAAAATGATCAAAGCTTTTGAGATTTTTAAAATAACTAAACATAGATACGTCAATAACACTTTTTTATTTGAAGTTCAGTCTGTGCCATGGAAGGAAGTTCCGTGGAAGCAACATTCAAATATTTGAACTTACTTGAAATCATTTTATTATAAAAAATAAAATATTATAAATAATAAAGTCATTACAAATAAGTTCAAAAGTTTCTGGAAATGTTGGGCTTTCTTAAATTAACACTCTGATTTTTTCCCATGGCTTTTAGAAAAAAAATAGACTTACCATTTTAGAAATATTGTTAGCAAAGAAAACTATGCAATTGTAAGTATTATTTGGATACTTTTTATGAATGTATTCTTACATGCTTCATTTAGTTAGTAGTGAGCTTAATCCTAATTGAAAAATATCAAGCCACTTTAATCTACCTGGTATACCATCATACGGTAGAGCGGAGTAACGTAAAGTGGCATAGCACCTGGCATTGGACCACTTACTGCAATTTGCATGCAGTCTCCCCTCCCTGCTCCTTACTGCACATGTGTGTGTTTCTAAACACGTGGACACTATCCTCTTGTTCTGTTCCTGGCCCACCTCGTAGAAGTAAATACTGGTTTCAGCTGTTCATTATTCCCCCATGGATTTTACTTCATCATATTGCAAACCTTTCAAGACAAATCCATTTTAATATTTAAGGTGATACTGAAGTTTTCTGCTTACATAGATGTTTCTGAGGAAAAATACCATCTTAATTATGAGACTCTCCTCTTAGATTCAGAGCAATAGAAATAGAAATCATTTCCAGAATAGCATCTATGTATCATATACAGGTCACCTATAGAACAATGTAAATCCAGGTATTAGTTATTCATACATTACCATGATTTCATTGCAGGTAATACAAAGTGGTAGACAGCATAGCCTCTAGTATTTATTAGTTTCATGTACTTAGAGATTCTAAAATGATTTACATTTTATTCATTTATTTATTTTTATTATGTAACATTTTTCTATTTTGAGTACAAGTTCTAATGAAAAACCTACTAATTTTTCAAAATACTTAAAGACTAGGACAGATTTTCTATGGACTACTTGCAAGCCACAAATTTACACAAAATGGTTACGTTCTTAAATGAGAACAAAAATGTGATAAAAAAGTAATTGTGAGTGTTACGTTTTTGCTTTCCACTGTAATCTTACTTATTATTTCCTATTCCCTTTGTTCTTCGTGTCTGTCTTTCCTTTCTTCATTTTTCTCTCATGTACTTTTATTCCTCTTCAACAATCGCATCCACCTGGCATTTGCCACGAGTCCATTTTGGACTACTACTTGATTTTTTTTTTTTTTTAAGTTAAAGCACTGTCTGCCTGTTGAAAAGTACCCTGACCTCTTCTTTTTCTGGGCCTGGAATCCACACCATCATCTGGCTCTATGGGGGTATATTCTGGATTCTATTCCTCTTCTACTCTTCAGTCTTTTTTGATAAGTAGTATTTCACGTGTTTGGATTAGTATTGTTAAAAGGTTCTTTTCTAAGCATATTTTAAAAAGTAAACAGAAAGGTATAAGGATGCTGCTGCTGCTGCTGTTAGGGTTATCTTCAAGATGATTACAGAGGAACGTCTGGTTGGGACTAGAAGAAAAGACACTGGACTAGAAGCAGGCTTTGCCACTATTGCTGACCTTTGGTCTTAGGTTTCCAACTCATGAAAAGATAGGACTGGAAGAACTCGCATGTGACTTAGAGGTTTAAAAAAATCTAATTATTGAATCGCTGAAAATATACACATAAATAAGAGTTTTAATAAGGAAAAACAAACAAAGCAAGAAATAGTATGTTATCTTTGAGTGTGCTTGGTACACAGGGCTTTATTCTGATCGTGTGACATTGCAACTTAGTATATGTGATTTGACTGTTTATTTCTGCCCAGAGAGCTTTTGATTTTGGTATTCTGAAGTAATGTCTCTTCTGAAGGTAGAGTTCAATTGCATCTTATTATATCAGTGATTTTCTAACTCACCTCCAGACTGGTAATTACCAGTGTTTCCTGCACTTACATCCAATGTAAAGAAAATATCTCCTATCACTATTGCTGAGTATACTGATCTTTCACTGTCCCTTTGGGAAGGGAGAGATTGATAAGTTTGTTTGTTTTTTTTTTTTTCTTTCCTTAAAAGAGTAAATCTAAATTACAAGCTAAAAGAGCTTTCACTGAAAGTTTTTTAACATTAAGGGACTCTAGGCATTTACCTCAATTAGTCCCAGGGCAAACAGTTGAATTTTATTTACTCATCACTACTTATTTTATAATTAAAATATTCAACTGAAAAGCATATAAAATATAAACATGAATATACAAAAAATATTGTGGATACCAATTCTTTTACTTTAATTAATCTTTTAACTGAATAAATGTTGTTTTAATATTTCATGTTAAATCTTTTTTGCATTAAAAGTTCAAAAGATATTTATTAATAACAATTTTGTATTCAAGATTATACTTTAGATAAGAAAACAAACAACTGTATTCCCTGAACCAAAAGCTTAAAGCAGACAGGCAGTAGTGGTTTTATTATAAGGTGATTAGTACAGTTAATAGAGAAATCAGAGTGCAATAAGAACACTGAGTATCAGAAATTAATTAGACCGATTTCAAAATACATAACAGCTACTGTGAATCTTGAAAGGAGGTGTGGGAATTAATCAGATGGAAAAGAGTTGATAATTAAGGTGGAGTCATCTCTCTCCAGCAGCTGCTCCAAAGCTGGGAATGATAGCAAACATGTGTAATTATGCGTGGTCTATGTTGAATAAACGGGAAGTCTCTGGTACGCCAAAGCTAGAAGGAATTGCTGAAAGATGGAAGAGAGGGTTAGCTTGAAGAAGAAAACCATGACTCACGAATACCCACAGAGGAACTGCTATCAGCGGCAAAAGACCCAGGACTGTTCGGGGCCAGACATGGTGGATTCAAGGAAAGAAAATGATCCAGAGCTAAGGTGTGCAAAAAGATCAGGAAACTGATCCCTGAAAGCCTACTTCTAGTCTATCACATCGAGTTAGGCATCATCCAGAAACAGTATTTGCCTCCAGGTAGGAGCAGAAAGTATAGATTTGGCCTGGAGAAAGAGTTACACCCTGGTTGTTGACAATAAGTAGAAGAGGAAAAAGTACCTCACCTGGAAGACATTAGCTACTCATGCACAAAACATATGCTTCCACTGCCCATCTTTAAACTAAATATGTGACCACCCCACAAGCTATCCTCACTTGAGGTTAAGATGTTTCAAAACATCAAGAAATTTAAAAAATATATTGAAATTTCCAAGAAAAATCCTAGGATAATTCTTCTATTATCATATGTCATTTTTTCTTTTCTTAAATTAAACATATGAAATTAACATAATTCTTAGTATGTATTGTTTCTAAACAAAGTGTGTATTTATGCCTATAGCTTGAATTTTTATTACAAATTTTTTTAGGAATTTTATTACAAAATTTCTGCTTACCTATAGCAAAAAAATATATTATCTGGCATATAAAATTTCTTTGATATAGGCTTCTTGGTTTAAAACTCTTATTTGCATTCTCTTGTAAAACCTTAGGAAAAAACCTGACTTCAGGGATCTGCAATAAGCTAGAAGATATGTGAATACAAGTCATCACAAGCCCAAAACATTTGCATGAAGAAAGCAGCAAAAGGGAACAGAAAAAAAAATGTGTTCCTTCAGTACTTACACAATTAATATCAAGTTTAACCAAGTGTGAGAAAGTAAAAGAAAAACTATCTGGCAACAGAGAAGGAATATAGACAGCATCCCAGAACTGATTTGTCTTCCCTTCCTTCCATTGTATTATTTCAATTAAACAAACTCCAAGTTTTTCCTTCCACTCCATCCAAAGGGCAGTGTAACATTTTGGGTAACAACATGAATCTGAAATTTGATAAATTTAGATGTTACGTTTCACATCTTGTATTCCTTAGCTAACTGACTTCAGATGACTCTCCTGTTCTCAATGATACCAATTCTGAAATGAGAATACTAAATTTGTGAATCTATCATAATGTCTACATAAGATACTGAATTTAAAGCAAAGCATCTTCCATGTTTTCAATACATAATAAATGACAGAAATTGCTATCATTAATGACTGTTCTTTTTAAATGGCTTTTGAAGACCTAAAGAGTGTCTGCCTTCAAACTTTTAAATTGTATTTTTAACTAGATAGTAGTGATAGAATATAAATGGATTTAACTGACTATTTCTAAAAGGGATCACTAACAAAAAAGTTAGAAGATGCCATTATCATTGGATAAAATACTGCATAATTACCATTAGAAAACCCATGGGATCATGATTTCATACCAAACACTTGATAAACTCTCAAAAATAAAAATAAAAGCTAAACAATTAATACTTAAATAATCCCCAAAGTATCCACTTTTTTTATTTCTTCAGAAACTTTTGTACACGTCTATATTTTCCATAAGGAAGTTACTCTTAAATTCTTTAAATAAAGTAACTTACGAATGATTCACATAAAGATTATTATTAATCTTGCATATGTGTGTGTGCATTGGCTATTTCTCCGAATATATTTAACATTCCTTAAGGATACAGATTTTGTCTATCTAGTGTAAGCCATACCCATATTCCTCACATTGATTTTGTCAAGCATAAATGCTTGAAAGGTGACATTAATAAAGTCAACATTAATAAAGAGTTGCTGCAAAGCATTTTTGAACTCCATAAGAGTAGGAAATATGCTTTGTATTTGTGGGGTTTTTTAGCAATTTATAGCTGGAAGCGTGGGACATGTGTTTTGTTGTTTTTTTTTTTTTTAATATGCTGGCTGTTTGATTAGTCTTTATTCAAAAAACTCTGAGTGCAAATTCTACCAAGCAACTTTGCTAGAGGTTGTATTTTGAAAAGATGTGTTCTCATCCTCTTCTACCAAAATGTGTTATTTGATCAAAAACATTTTCTGCCTATGAAGTAATTTTGTGTACCTAAGACTTAAAATGATCTTAGGTCTTAACTGATACTGGTTAAATATTAGAGGATATGTGTTTCCACTCTCACTCTATCTCATTAAAATTTTTATTTTAATTATAAATTCTTGAAATGTAATGATAAAATCTTGAAAGCCTTAAAATTCTTCAATCTTTCCTGACTACCTCAAACTGAGTTCTGGAACCCCTCTATGACCACAACCATAAGTAGCAAATGGTATTGCATAAGTTTTTTTTTTTCTTACATACCTCCTCTCAATCAGGTTAGTTCCTGAGAATAGTGACATTGAACAGTAGAATTATATCATTCTATTATCTGATCTGTTTTTTACAATCTGTAGTTATCTGCCTATTGTTCAATTTGCATATACTTTTCTCCATTAAAAACAGACCTTAACATTGAAGATCATTGCTTCTGAGAAAAGATAAAACAAAAAATAAAAACTGCCTCCAAGAAAATAGAGATGACAATATTCAAGCTGAAAAGTAACTTTAAAAGTTAGAGTCCCTGAGCTCCCACATGTAAAAAGCTTCAGTCATCATTCCTGTAATTACAAGGGGAAAAAAAAAAAGAAAGAAACATCAGGTTAACTGAAAATCAATGACTTTTCTGGACCCATCAAAGAATTGAGTTTGTAGGGCAAACTGCCAAAATCTGTAAAGAGAGGCATATTCGGAGTTACAGCCAAGACCTGCTTACCTGGAACAGAAATTGTGGGAGTCAGAATTAAAGGAGGATTTTCACAGTGAGTCAGATGAGTAGCTAGAGTCTGTGTGGACTGGCATATAAGGGGAAACTCCTAGGCCAAGTCTTTAAAAGCTACACACATGCCAGGGGTCCACCTCCAAGACTCCAACTGTCCTTACTGTGAAGACCCAAGACAAATTCCTTCATGGCTATGACTGGTGGAATAGAGGCATAATCATTGTGAAATATGCAAGAGGCTTCCTCATAAAAAAGAGCCTATTTCAAAGGGAAAATGCATCATCAAAATGAGATTCCATTTGATGAGAGGTATTTCTCTCACTGCAGGCCTCCCTAATTTTCCTATTTCACCAAAGTGTAGGGGACATAGTCAAATTAAAAAAAAAAAAAGATGTAAGTAATAGGTTGGGAATACTACAGACAGAGAAGGAAATAGGAACAGAGAACATGAAGTTTCACCAATAGAGAAACACATGTAAAGGTCACATTCCTAAATTACAGGCTCACTAAAAGGCTGGGATCTTTAGGAAATTATAGGATGACCCCACTTTCCCACACCTTAGGTTGATACTGAAAATTCTCCAGTGGATTAAAGCTGAAATGGGGGAACCCTGGGTGGCGCAGCGGTTTGGCGCCTGCCTTTGGCCCAGGGCGTGATCCTGGAGACCCGGGATCGAATCCCACGTCAGGCTCCCGGTGCATGGAGCCTGCTTCTCCCTCTGCCTGTGTCTCTGCCCCCCTCTCTCTCTCTCTCTCTCTCTCTCTCTGTGTGACTATCATAAATAAATAAAAATTAAAAAAAATAAAGCTGAAATGGTTGCAATACTTTTTTTAAGGTAAATTATTCAGGGAAGCCCAAAGTCGAGAAAGAAGATAAAGGACTCTGAACAAATGTGAAGCTTCTGGATCTTATAGCTACATTAAACACTGAAAACAATGCAACCCAACTTTGTTGGGGGCTAAAGAGATATTGGAGGTGATCAATGAAAAAGATATGACCACAAAAGACAGTGTTATAGCACACAAACAGGTTTCATTGGGCAGCACCTGGACACAGTTGCATGGGAGGAGGCGCCTTTCACAGTATGAAAGGATTATGGCAAGGAAGCCATCCTTCAGAAGGGGAGGAGACCAAGGTAAGTCCTAGAAAAGAAGGGCATAGAGGAGGAGGCTTACATGCCAAGGTGATGTTGCTCATTAGCATTGTGGAGAGTCGCTGTGCCCAAGAGATCTAGCAGTTTGTCAATGTACATATTATTTTTACAATGGCCAGCAGATGCTGGGTAAGATTTCATGGGGTATGCAAAGCAGAGTCTAAATGGCTAAAAAAATCCAGATTTTGGGGCCATTTTAAAAATATTTGGATATTGTGGTTTTTTCTATGTTTCTATGTTTATTCTATGTTTATTCTATGAGCTAATGGATACCCAGAGAGCTGGTAAAATGTCATTTCTACTTGTATTTATGAGGATGTTTCTAAAAAAAAAAAAAAAAAAGATTAGTATTTGAATTGGTGACCCAAGTAAATCCCATGGCCCTCCTCAGTGTGGGTGGGTACTGTCCAATCCGTTGAGTACTCTAATAGAATAAAAAGGTGGAAGAAGGATGAATTCACTCTCTCTGCTTGAGCTGAGGCATCCACCTTCTCCTGTACTCAGACACAAATGCTCCTGGCTACAGGACTTTCAGACTCAGACCAGGTCTGACACCATCAGCAACCACATCCTCAAGACTTTAGATACAGACTGAATTATACCAGTTTTCCTGGTTTTCCAGTTTATAGATGGCAGATTGGAAGACTTTTCAGCCTCCATAACTATGTGATCCAATCCTGATTAAATCTCTTTTTCTTCCCCATTCTCTGTCTCTTCCTCTCTCTCGATTTCCATGTATCTTATTGATTCTATCACCTCTTTGTTCTGTTACTCTGGAAAACCTTAAAAGAGACTGTAAAAAAACAAAATTGGCACTTGTGAGCTTCTGACTGAATGGGTGTCAGCTTACTGGGAAGAAAAAAATAAGCAGTTTAGTACACAACTAATGCACAGAAGCCATCTTTGGCTCATCTAGCCAGATTAATATAAATCCTCATATGAAAGGCCTATTTAACCCAACCCTGTTACTCAAAATAAGATGCCAAACATTCAACAAGAACATACCAAAAGGGAGGAAAAAAGTCAAAAATCAAAAGCCAAACAAACAAAAAACCCCACAAAGAACAACAACAAACAAAACCCAAAAACAATAGTCTGAAGCAATAAAACAATCACTAGAACCAAGTCAGATATGATACAGATTTTGAGATTATTATACAGGAAATTTAAAATAACTGTGAATAATATGTTAAGGGGTCTACTGGGAAAATGATGAGAATAGATGTAAGAATAGATGGACAATGACAGCAGATAGATGGAATCTCTCAGAAAACAGAAATTGAAAGGAAATAACAGAATCTGAAAAAAAAAAAACAGCAGCAGAAGTTAATTCCTTTATTAGGTTTCTCAGTAGACTTGACAGAGGTAAGGAAAGAATCATTGAACTTGAATGTGGTTTCATGGAAACTTCTCAAACCAAAATCGAAGAGATAATCCAAATAAATAAAAAGATGAAAAACAAATGGAAGAGAATATCCAGAAATTGTGGGACAATATACAAAAAATGTAACATATACAAAACTGAACTATAGAAGAAGGAAAAAAAGAATGAAACAGAAGAAATATTTGAAAAACTAATAGCCAAAGATTTTCCAAAATTAATGACAAAGATCAAATCACACATCCAAAGCATTCAAAGATTAGCAAACAAGATAAATACTAAAAAACAAATAAGGCAAAGCAAGCAAAGATGTACCAAGGCAAACATATTCAAACTACAGAAAACCAAAAAGAGAAAATCTTGAAAGAAGCAAGCCTAGAGGGCAAGTGAAATGCTTTACTTGTTATATGTAGAAGACAAGGTTAAGAATTCTATCAGACTTAACCCTTGGAAATTACAGAAGCAAGAAGAAGCATGTGGAATGACATATTTAATAGTTGAGGGACACTAGGTTGGCTCAGTTGGTTGAGGGTCTACTCATGATTTTGGCTCAGGTCATGATCTCATGCATCATGAGACTGAGCTGTGTTTTGGGCTCTGTGATCAGCATGGAGCCTGCTTGAGATTCTCTATCTCCCTCTCCCTCTGACCCTTCCTCCCCACTCTCTCTCTCTCTCTCTCTCTCTCTGTCTCTCTGTCTCTCTCTCTCATAGATGGATAAATCTTAAATTAAAAAAAATAGAAAGAAAAAAATCTGGAATTATATACCCTACAAAACTATTCCTCAAAAGCAAAAAACAAACAAACAAAAACTAATGACTCTTGTTGACAAATGCAAACTGAGAGAATTAGTTACGAGCAGAATTCCTCTGCAAAAATGTTTAAAGAAGTGCCTCAGGCAAAAGGAAAATAATATAGTCCATTATCTTGGATCTACATAAAGAAACAAAAACATCAATATGGAGTAAAATCTATTTTTCCTACTTTTAAATGATCTAAAGGATAATTGCTCCTTTCCAGCAACAGTGGCCATAAAATATTGGTTGACGTACAAATAGGTGAGACACTGACAGTAATGTTATAGGAACAAGGAGTGATTGGAGTACTCTATTATTCAAGATCTGAACTACTAAAAAAGTAAACTCATCATTTGAAGGTAGCCTTCAATTGCTTAAAAAGGTCTGTTACAAAATCTAGGGCACCCGATCATTGTTTTTAAATAAAGCATAAATTAAAACTAGGAAAATAAAATAGGATCATATAGGATGCTCAACTAACCCACAGAGGAGAAAAAAGGAGATGGGGAAAGGTAGAAAGTAACAGAAAGAAAGAAAGTACCACAAACAGCAAAGGGTTGAAGATGCCATAGGTACCAATTTGTATCCATAATTGAATTACAAATAGTATTTTACTGGCTGGTAAAGGTATTGTATTATTTCAGTATTAAAAATATAGTTTATTAATCATTCATTTATATGCACTAAATATTTTACAGCCAGAAATGCCTTTCCTATGCCAAGGCTGTTAAAATGTTCCCCTGCGTTTTACTCCTTGTTTTGCGGTGTAATTTAATCCATTCCCTTCATGTGAAATCTTATCATGTATAATTCTAAATTGACCTTTTCACCACCTTTTAAAGTCCCCATTTGTCCACGAAAACATTTCTTTTAAAATATGCGATGCTTCGGAAAGAGTATATAAACGAGAAAAGAAGAAAAAAAAGAACAAGGAAAGTTTGCCATACGTCCTTATCATGAGGTGAATTTTCTTACAGCAATGCTTACATATGAATTAATATTACACGTATTCAGAAAAACAGTATTGGTCAAGATCATAGGTTTTCTTTTTTCCATGATTTTACTCAGGAAATGCATGGAGGTTATAAGGTCCATGTGGTAAAAACTGAAAGCAACACTGTAGGAGGTATGGTTAATATAAAAACTCAAATTTTGAGAAGTTCTGCCAATGCTTTTTTTTTTAGTGGGAAGAAAAACAACAGTTGCAATGTCAGTCATTATATATCATAAGGGATCAAAAACAGGTGGTAGCTGCTGAGAGAGTGGCGTTGCCATTGTGGTGGTTTCTTTTTACAACAGCCATTGTACGGCATTGAACGACAGTCCCATTACTATCGTTGTCATTTTATAACATTTAATATGTGCCAGACACCACTCTAAGCATTTTTTTTCAATTTACAATTAAGATGTATATAATCTCCAATTACAGAGAAGAAAATCTAGTTGCAAAAAGGTGAAGTAATTTGCCCCAAGTCATATAGCAGATAAGTGGCGGAGCGAGTGCACACACCTAGGTGTTCCAGGTGTGGATCCACACCCAAATCGAGATGGAACAATCTTTTTATTTAAAAGACCAGATAATAAATGTTTTCTTTTTCTTTGTTTTGTTTGGAGCTACTTGAATATTTTTTGTGTCCCTTTTTTGCTTTATTTATTATTCTAAGCACGTTTTTGGATAATTTTTTAGTAGTTTGATGATTTATAGTATACACATATACATTGTAAATATCAGTCTACTCATATTAATATCTTACCATTTCAGTGGGGACTACTAGTTTTCATAATCTCCCATCCAGCTAATACAGTGACACGTAAATGTCTCTACCTACAATATAAATGCTATCAGTGAACTACAATTTTGGCCTTCAACCATCAAAAATAATTTAAAATCACAAAAGAAGAATTCTAAATACTTGATATTTATTTCATCCTTGATATTCCAATTATGTTATAATTTATGTATGAATAATTACTTTTTCTGATTCTTTTGGAGTGGGTCTGCTAGTGACAAAATATTTTAGTTATCCTTCAATTGGAAATGTCTTTGAGATATGCTTTTAGTCTCATTTTATATGGAATCTAGGATTGACAGTCCATTTCTCTTCATATTTTAAAAATGTTGTGCCACTTTCTTCCAGCCTCTAGAAATGGTTGTACCACCTACTTGTATGAATATTGGAATCTTTGTTCTCCTACCAAATCACTATTCCCCTAAAAGTGATTCACGCTGCCCTAGAGTTTTCTTCCAGAAATCTGAATGTATGATATATCTGGATATGGACATTTTTAGGTTTATCACCTTTGAGGATCACTGGGCTTCTTGAATCTCCACGTTTATGCCTTTTGATAAATATGGGATGTGTACAATCATTATTTTTTAAATCCACAGTAACTTTCTAGGCCTTCTGGGACTCTGATGACTAAATATATTCCCACTGATTCCTGAAGATTTATTTTTCTTAACTTCTTTCTCTGTTGTTCAGAGTTAACAAAATCTATGGATCCATTCTAAATTCACTGCTTCTTTCCTATGTCTTCACTTCCAGTGAAGTTTGTATTGGTGAGATCTGAAGTTTCTATGTGGTTATTCTTTACGTTTTCTTGCTTTACAAAGATTTTTTTAATTTTTTTTAACTTATTTTAAGAGTATGGATGATTGCTTACCATAGCATTTTTTATGACAACTGCTTTAAAGATCTTGTCAAGTACTTATGATGTCTTTGTCTTGTTGGTGTTAATTTTTGTTGGTTGTCTTATCTTTGGACTTTAGGTTTCCCTGGTTCTTTGTATGCCAATATTTCTTATTTGAATCCTAGACATTTCCAAAATTTTATTAGGAGACAATAGTTCTTATTTAAATTTTCTACTTTAGCAGGCAACAACTCAGTTATGTCCCACTTTGGACTATGATTTAAATGTTGATATAGCTTTCAAAGTCTTTGCCATGGTATTCCAGAGAATACAGTTTAGATGATAAATAGAGGCCAATCTGAAGCCTTGGCAGCATTGCGTAATATAGTTCCATTCTCAGGAAGCCTAGGTGGCTCAGCGGCTGAGTATCTGCCTTTGGCTCAGGGCATAATCTTGGAGTACCAGGATCGAGTCCCACATTGGGCTTCCTGAATGGAGCCTGCTTCTCTCTCTGCCTCTCTCTCTCTCTCTCTAATAAATAAATAAAATATCTGCCTCTCTCTCTCTCTCTCTCTCTCTCTATATATATATATATATATATATATATATATATATAATTTCTCAAAGCTTTAGCTCTGTTGATTCTGGTTAGTTTCACCTATAGGCTAGATCGGTGTGAGCCCAGTATTTCAATTTATCCAGCTCCCTCCTCTCTGTGATCCTTCGCCAACTGTCTAGTTGAGAGAGGGAGGGGTGAAGATCATTTTCTCTTAGTCTGGACTGGGGATACTCAACAGAGACCTACTGTGCATTCTCAGTGACTGCAGGACTGATGGTGAGGTCACAACTTCTACCTGCTATTATTTAGCAGGTTGTAGGAAACTCTATTACTCAGGAGGGTACCTATAAGAGGTGAAAAACAAAACAAAACAGTTCACCAGTGATTCATACCTCAAATACTGGGTTTTGGGCCAGATTGTTTTTTTTCAGAATGTTCTGGCAGTTGTTTTATGTGTTTTGTCTTGTTTTCTTTTAGATGTAACTTACAGAATAGAGTAAAATGGAGTCTTAGCTTTTTTCCCATAATGGAAGTCATTTTTGACATATTAAAAATTGTTACAACTTGGTATTTTTTACTTTATTGAAAATGCATGGATCTTAAGGAATGTCAACTCCATTTATCACCTTCCAAATTTCCCTTCTATTATTTTCATGTATTTTTATTCTGTTGGTATGCAAAATTTAGCAATGAATCTTTATTATTATTTACATTTATTTTGATTTCCTCACATTTTTATAGTCTTGATGTGCCTCTTTTCTTCGTGTATTTCTTTAGTGCCATATGGATGATGTTCATTGTGTCGTAGGAATTCCCTTTTACATTCTTCTTACTATGACTTTGCTGGAGAGAAATAACCCATGTGTCTTATTTTCTGGAAATTAATCTATTATGCTTTCATTTTTTTTTGCCTTTTTATTTTTGAAAGATAGTTCTGACTCATTTTAAATTGGCACTGATTTACTTTCAGCTCTGTGAAGATGATGTTTCATTGTTTTATAGCTTCTTACAGTTCTTGGTGGAATTTTAAGCTTTCATTCTATTGTCACACATTTGAAGACAATGCATTCCTTTTCCCTCTAGTTCTTTACAGTTTTTTTCTTGTCACTAGTTTTGAGAATATTTATCAGAAAGTGCCTACATATAATTTTTCTTCAGTTTTCTTAATGTAGCCTGTGACACTTTGTACCTGAAGATTAAAGTCTTTCATCAGTTTTCATAAAATTTTAGCAACTTTCCAAATACTGTTTCTTCCCATTCTCTTTCTCTTTTCTTTCTAAGACCATAAATGCATTTTGTTATACCTTGATTCTTTCAACATTGTTCTAGTTTTTTCCTCTCATTCTCTATTCTTCAACCTGGATAAGTTCTATGGATCTGCTTTTGAGTTTGCTAGCTTCCTCTTCAGCTAGATCTAATATTTTTTCTAATCCCATTTATTAAGGTTTTTTTTATATTTATTGGACTGTCTAGTTTGAATATTTCCATGTGACTTTTATTCCAAAATAAACCTGAAATCTTAGACTCTGTTCTCTATTTCCCTAAATGTATTTACCTCAATTTATGTACAATCTATTTCTAATAAACTAGCTGAAATGTCCAATGACTCTGGCTGATTTTTTAAAATTATTCTTTATTTAATCTCATTTTGTCATCTGATGCTGTGGGTAATTATTTTATTTGATTATATGTTAGACTATGTATATGAAAGAATGTACACACAATTTAGGCTCTAGGGAAGGTTATCATCTTACAGAACAGATTTTGTGTGTGTGTGTGTGTGTGTGTGTGTGTGTCAAGGTTTTGACGCTATCATGGATTGAGCTAATTTAAGGCTGGTTTATAAACTTTGTGAAGGCTGGGCTATTTCTAACTTTCTATTTCAAAATCACTGCTTATATATAACTGTGAGTAGCTTCTATTTAATAAGGCCATATCTGTTCTCTTGGAAGAGTAATGTTTATGCATAAAATTATATAGTATTCTGTGCAACATTGTAGTTAGGTTGTAGGCTCTAGAGAATGTTTCAAACAGGTTTTATTGATTTAAATTTTGATTGATATCCTTAAATTTCTCTTCTATAGATAAAATTAATGTAGTAAATTTTAAACTGACTAAATCTTGTGGATAACCTGAGGAAACAGGATGGGCTACCACTCAAAATTTGGTTAAGATGATAAAAGTGATGAAGCCACACATGGACCAAGACTATAAAAGGCTGTGTTACTCACAGAATGAGGCTTCTGAGGAAAATAGGACAGGCCTCTCAAGCTTGTCTGAAAAAGGCATAGAGAAGAAGATCTGGTTTGGAAATTTTCTTGCTGCTACGGGATGATTCTGGAGGCTGAGAGGTCTCTCCCATCAGAAAAGAATCTCCCAAATGTTTGAATCTCCCAATGAATCCAAAGGAGAGAGCACTCAGACTATATGTCTTCTACTGCCTACAGAAGGTGAAGGGTGGGGTGAGGCTTAGAATTCCTTAGCAATCAGACATCCAACAATGAAGTGAGACTTTTATTCCACTAAGATATAATCAATAATTTACCCCTAGGAAATTATTAAAGAGGGACGGAAGGGAGTTCCTATCTCATATAATCTGCTTCTCCCTCTTTCTCCTTTTTCTCTTAGCTGTAGTTTCAGCCATGGCTCTCCACTCTCTTGCAAATAAAGAATGATGTTCTAAGCAATGAATCATCTTTTAGTTGCTTTGAGTTTCTTGCCAGCTTAGGGTGGATTTTCAGGTTTACTTAGTGCAGCTTTTCATCATAAGCCTTGAGGTGAGTGTGTAGAGGCACGGGTTGCAGAAAGATTCTATGGGTGAGTGACAGTTACGATCACTGGTGCACTAAAGCTCATAAGCTAGGAAGGCATTATTTGCCACCACCTGGCAAGAGACTCAAAATTTGTTTTTTATTTTACTAAAGCTAGTGCCCTTTGGGTAATGTCTTAGTTGTATAAAAGGAAATGCTTTGAGCTATGCAACTGCAAAACAATTCATCAATCATCTTTTAATAGATCTCCTATGATATTTTAAAATGCATGCATTTTGATAAATGCATTTTGAGGAAATGCAAAACATTTGTAACAGAAGGAAACTGCTTTCTTTTAACCTTTGCATGAAGGCATCTTGTTAGATGATATTAAAATGTTCATTTCTTGCTTGCCTACTGAGACTCAAGCTCATTGAATATTTGTGGGTATGTAGGCAGGGGTGGCAGTAAAAGGAGACAAGATTTTAAGAATTACATACAGAAGGGAGTATTTAAATGGACTTTATGATCAGATCCCTATCCCAAGGGGAAAGCTCAGAATGGATCGATCTATAGGGCTTACAGTGGTAATGCTTTCAAGGCGACTAATAGGCATATTATTTCCTTACCCATTCTTAGAGGGCAGAGGTGAGTGTTTTATTTATTTATTTACCTGTGGTTATTTAGGAGATGGAAAGCAGAGGCATAATTGAATTGAATTTGCTTGGTTGTTCCTATTGCTTCAATCCAGAATCTCATTTTGTCTGGTATTTCAGCATGGTGAAACACAGAAACAGGGCATTTCTGTTAGATGTGAGATGAGTAATTAATTGTTTTATATGCTGATCAGAAAGAAAATATAGATTTGGAAGAAGTAGGACACATTCTATGCTTTGGAGACATTTTCTATTCTTAGGGAATTTATTAAAATCATTTCTTACACCTGGAGGAGCTTGTGAACTTTGAACCTCATTTTTTTCTAATTGTAACATGAGTGTTATAAATAATTTCCAACTTTTTTTTTATTTCCATTGATGTTTTTGCAAAGTATCCGAAACATAAGGGAAATGAGAAAAAATAAAGTTCCATAAGTAGATATTTATAAAATGTATTCATTTCTGATGCTTTTTGTTACCTTTACCTCATGGAAACAAGTATTGTGAACTCAAACCTTTGTGAGGACATAGAAAAATAGAAGCCCTTTCGTTTAGACCATTTCAATAAGCAACAGAAATGATCAACCCCCTCGTGTCCTGTTCTCTTATCCTACTTGTGATGCAGTCATTATAAACCTGAAAGGGAAAATACAGCAAAGAAATCTGACTTTTTCACTACCCTGTGTTCCAACCTTAGATATTAGTAGGTGTTTGGGGCAGTTATTCCTTTAAATCCAACTCAATTACTAGAGTCTTAAAGTCAAAGAGCTTGCGACAATGGGTCAGAAAATGGCTGGACAAAATTTATATTAAAAAGACAAAAATTTCGGACAGCCCCAATGGCGCACCGATTTAGCGCCGCCTGCAGCCCGGGGCATAACCCTGGAGACCCGGGATGGAGTCCCACGTCGGGCTCCCTGCGGGGAGCCTGCTTCTCCCTCTGCCTGTGTCTCTGCCTCTCTCTCTCTGAATAAATAAATAAATAAATCTTAAAAAAAAAAAAGACAAAAATTTCTTGATTTTGGAATTTATTTCGGTACACATTATTTCCTTTTTAAGACAGATCCTGCACATATACTACTAACCAAAACAGAAAGTAATTTAATCGTTTATAATTGAGATAGATATTTTATTTTTAACATTTATTAAGATAAGATGGATTTTAGAGTTGTGTACATTAAATGTGTTCATATTTTTGGAAGATCAAAAAAAGTTATTCTAATTCAGTATTAAAAATACAAAGTAATTTGTGGTGATATTTTAAATTTTTCTTGTCCTCCTAAACATTCTGTCTTGTTATTGCATGCTTATTATAGATTTTGTTCAGTGATTTTTATATAGATCATTTAGACATTTGATAATTATTTTACTTTAAGCTCAGAGGCAATTCTGAAAAAAAAGGAAAGTAAAAACATATAATTTACTTTTCTTATTGAATTTCTAAAAATATTGAAAAATAGAGATGTAAGATAAAATTTCTTATTGCTGCCCAAAGCCCAGTAGAAAATGAGTATTTCTTTTAAACTTGGAAAAAGAAGTCAGAATTATTACTTCCTAATCCAATTAAAATATCTTAAATTTTTACATGGTTTCTAGCTCTGTAATGATCTGTTATTGTGGCTTCAGGGACAAATGCATGATTGAGTCCACCAGCTTTCACTCTGAGACAGAGGACTGTTCACATAAGCCCTTAAAAACTAACTTCTATATGTAGCATGTGAGTCTGTGTGTGTGTGCACGCACGTGTGCATCTGCATGCATGTCCATATTTTCCAGGGAGAGACAAGACAAAGGAACATAAAGGGACTTATGAAATAAGATTAGCATTCATTCTAATTATAGAAGAAAAGTACTCAAAAAGTCCTTTACTTATTCAATAATTTATTAAATTGTCAAAAATATAAAGAGTAGATATATCTATACTAGCTTTTAATAGGTAGAAAGCCATCCAGCCATCAAGCCAAAACTTCCATGTGGACTTCTTGCAACAACTCACCTTCAAAATGAGTTACAAAATGGAAAGCATTAATTTATACATGTGTGCTCAAAGTTACACTGAAATAAAAGCATTGAGTATATTGGATATTGTTCTCATTGTGGGTACCATAATGAAAAACACTACCAATCTCATAAAATACAGGGCTATTTCCATTTTCTGTCACATTCTCTGGCAATATCAAATTTTGTCACATTTTCTCTGGTTTCTCTTCCCTTTTAAAATTTTCTTCATTGAAGACATTGAAATATAAATCTCATTAAAGTAGCATCTACTTTCCATTTGATGTAAGCATATTCTAACAATTTATGTCAAAAACGTGTGCCTTTTCGCATTTATTCTCTTGACTTAATTTGGTATTTAGGTTTTACTGATTATTTTAAGACTAAGCCTCATATTATTAACATAATATTTGCATATAAAGGAGTGAACTCAGACCAAGAAAATGCCCTTTCTTTGATTAGAACACACACAGTGTGTAAAAGAATGTATTTTTGTATTTATGGTAGTTTTGAGCTACTAATATAAACATCCCTTCATGAGTTACAAAGTGATATTCATAAACTATTCAGTAAATAGTTATCATTCCCTAAGAAAAAGTGGAAACTTGTTACTTTATGTTTCATTTTCTTTGCTAATAATTTGACAAATATGATTAAAAGAAACAGCTTGTGATATGTTCCAAATATCTGCTGACTAAAATAAGTTCAAGTGAAAATGTAAAGATATCTGATAGAAATATTTCCTAAAAGACAGATCTTTGCATTTAAATGACAACTCTGATCTTTCTAGAATCAGTTCCATTTTGCTCTCATGAACATTCGATACTGGCTTTTAAAATATTAAAATGTTTGCGTTATGTCCTCAATACATTTGTGGCACACCCACCAAACTTTTATAAATTTGGTGCATTCCAGGACGCCCGGGTGGCTCAGCGGTTGAGCACCTATCTGCTTTCGGCTTAGGGTGTGATCCGGGGATCCAGGATTAAGTCCCACATCCAGCTCCTTGCAGGGAGTCTGCTTCTCCCTCTGCCTTTGTCTCTGTCTCTCTCTCTGTCTCTCTCTCTCTCTCTCTCTGTGTCTCTCATGAGTAAATAAAGAAAATCTTTAAAAAAAAATTGGCACATTCCACATACTACACATAATAATACAACACAACTATTTTACAGTATTTTTCTAGACTATTACTAATCTTATTTAAAGCTTAAATAGATATGGGATTATGCTTACTTACTAAAATAGAACAGCAATTAAATATTTTAAAAATACATTAACATAATCCTAATAGTCACATAAATCTCATTGAACAGAGAGATTTAAAGACTTCCAGTCAACCTATAAACCTCCTTCACCATATTGTGTTTATGATTTTATCTGTCTATAAAATACTGGATTTAAACATATTCAATGCACATAAGTTAAGATATATTATTTCCTTTT
The DNA here is from genome assembly GCF_048418805.1 of Vulpes vulpes. Lineage (NCBI taxonomy): Eukaryota > Metazoa > Chordata > Mammalia > Carnivora > Canidae > Vulpes > Vulpes vulpes. Next base: position 52,338,772 of record NC_132784.1, on the reverse strand, counting down.
TATTAACACTAGCTTTTAAAAACTGTTTCTAAACATTTCTAAACTTAATTCATAATTTCCTTAACACATGGAGTTAAGCATTTGATCGGTGAGGGATAAGGAAAGGGGAAGGCATATCACACCGCCTATAATTTCAAAGACTTTGAAGCAAGCTTTTTTTTTTTTTTTTTTTGCTTCTTCAAACATTTAAAATGCTTCAAGAGCAAATTTCGTCTCTTCAATTCTTCCTCATCATTCACTTATTCACCCAACACCGTTTTAGAACCCATTGTAGTCAAAGTGCTCTGTAAAGACTAAGGGAATAAAATGATGAAAAATTCAGAGACTGCCCTCCTAGAGATAGCAATCTAAGCAAGATGATAGAAAAATGTACAAAGCAACTCTAAGACAGATGTGATATGTGACACAAGAGAGGTAGAAGTGATAAGAGAATTTAGAGACATGAACAGTCATCCCTTTCCTGCGCGTCCCTGGAGGACGCTGTGTTAGAGCCGGTGTGAAAGTTCACGGGTAGTATTGATCAGCTCTGTGGGGCAGGCACGAGCCTCAGAGGGGAGGTGGTGTGAGCAGAGGCGGAAAGGTGGTGTTAACTTCCACGCGTAGCTTGTTTTCTTCTCTGCCAATGTTAGTGTGCCTATAATCTCCTGGCTTATTTTCATCCCACTCGACTGACATTTTTTCTCTTTATTTGCATAATTTATATTAATATTGTGTTTGTTTGGGATCCCTGGGTGGCGCAGCGGTTTGGCGCCTGCCTTTGGCCCAGGGCGCGATCCTGGAGACCCGGGATCGAATCCCACGTCGGGCTCCCGGTGCATGGAGCCTGCTTCTCCCTCTGCCTGTGTCTCTGCCTCTCTCTCTCTCTCTGTGTGACTGTCATAAATAAATAAAAAAATTAAAAAAAAAATATTGTGTTTGTTTTATCGTGAATGTAACAGGGGGTTTCTTACCGTGGTGATTTTGCTACTATTGATAACAAAGCTGCCTAAGTGCCAATTTAAAAACACCATTTTGTGAAATATCTGTGTCTAATTTAAACTACTCGTTTCAAAGGAAACTTAGCTGTGAGTTGAATGTCCAATCACTATGTGGTAGCTTATTTTAAGTAAAACTGGCCCCAAGAATATACATTCAGAATTTCCTATCTCTGCATGTGTAAGGTTTTAGTATTAATATTTCTGTACTGTGTCTTAGAAAATATAATAATATTTTCATAAAAACTAGAAATGTCAAACCATTGATATACCCCTCTGGTTTTATTTTCTCTGGGAAACATTCTCTGTTTAGGTAGTCCACACTATCACAATGCAGGCACACTAAGACATAGCTTCCTTAGCCCTTAACCACAGTAGATTTCATGGGACACTCACTTTTCCCAGATGTTGGAGGAATAAGATAGAGAATCAAAAAAAAAAAATTATTATCTGGCCTTTTAACATATTAACGTGCAAAACTATACAACAGCAAATTATAAATAATAATAGAAATATAATCAATGACTTTTCACTAACTAATCAGCTTATCAACTATCCTGAAATGTTGTTAATATAAATGTAGTTGTAAACTTATGAATAAGGATGAAAATTACTATCGATATTTGAAGCCATTTGAGTGGTTTTATATTAACAATTTAAATGTCCTATTTTTTCCTCAGTTCAATTACTCAGAATTTATTCTTTAAAAATGTGTGCATATGCACATAAAATATATATGTAGCTAGAATTAGGAACCATGCAAATGAAGAGAGAATCCAACCCAAAAATATGAGATACTTCAAAGGTAGCTTTGACTGTCAAACTTGCCAAGGCTGAGCATTTTTTTCAGCATTTCCCTGTAGCTTGTTATGTAATCTAAATCGCAGCCACATGTATGTAGTAAAGACCTCATCTGCATTGTGTATCCACTGAGTTGCTCTTTTAGTCTTTATTTAAAATAAAATGTTATTTGACTTTGCTGTATTAAAAATGCTGTTTGTTCAATTCTTTAGTTCTCTTCTACTTTCTACCTCCATAAATAATAAAATATACACAAATCTAACATACATAATGTATGTTTGGTTACATTCTTTCACACACATGCACACAGAAAGTTTTCTATATTCATACTAATGTGAAGAAATAAAAATAGTACAATAAAATTTTTCGAAGATGGCATTATAATTAGTGCTTTTGCAATGAGTTGCAGATTAACATTCATGTTTAATATGTACTCAGCTTTTTTAAAGCATAAGATACTTCCTCTTGTCCACAGAGCCCAATTCTCATCATCAAATCAGCATTGTTATAACTCTTCATTCGCTCCCAATAACCACTCTTTTTTTTTTTACTTATCTGATTCCATTCTGCTGCTTAGCAATACCAATTTGCTAGATTTATCATGACTGAGACCATCGACTTTAATGCATCTGCTAGTTCACCTACCTGTCATATATCCATGGTCAGAAGCTACAGTTATATTCCATTGCTAGGGGTGGAGGGTTGAGATGGATAGGCTAGAGCACAGCTAGACAGACAATGTATATCTATCTTGTTGAGATATCTTATTTTAACAGGATAAGGAATTGGTAAGCAGGGAGTCCCACTTAAATACTTGCTCCCTTAAAGAATCTAAAGCCAGTTGTCTCCACCCCCAACACATTGGATATATTGAGCCTGAAAATTCTCGCTTGTAAGGGAGTGTCCTCTGCATTGTAATATGTTTATACCATCCCTGGTCACCACCCACCGCATGTCAGTAGTAATGACCTGGTTGTGACAACTGAATATGTCTCCAAGTGTTTCTAAATGTTCCCCGAGGGTAAGATCGTGCCAAATAGAGAAGCTCTGGCCTAGAGAGATCACTTAATTATGTATCAGATTGCTTGCCATTTGATGTAGTGAGTTAAAAATGTATTTATTTTATTTTCTTAAACTATTAAAAATCTTAATGCTGAATTTGCTAGCATCCCTAGGAATGTAGTTAATATCAATGCCATTTTAATCAAGGTTGCTCTATTGAATTCTCCAAAAAACAGTAGAAATGATATCAATCAGAAACAATGGCCTTGCTTTTCTATTGTTACACTTATTTTTACTTTCTAGCTCCATTATTATCTGAAAACTACAGAATCAAATAATTCTAGTTAGTAGAAAACAATAAATAAATTATTTTAAATTTGTAGAAAAGTATATTATTAAATTTTTCTAATTGATTTACAAATAATTGATGTATTGCGATTTCGTATGCTTTCCTGAATCTCCTTTGAAACTGCATATTTAAAAGCTGCACCACCTTATTTTTTCAAATGTCTTTTTTTTTAATTTGGCTAGACAATTTAATTGGAAATAGAGACATTAAGACATAAAATATGAAAATTTTATTAAAGGGAAAAACTAGTTAGTTATTTAAATGAATATATAGCTCATTTGGCATCAGTTATACTGCTTTATTTGTGACATCAGACAAGCCCGTTTAGAATTTCATACTCCTAAACAGAGAAGAATACAAGAGTTCTAATTCAAGACATCAATCACTGAAAATGAACATAACCTAATGTCAGTACTGAATCAGGCCATCAATTTATTGCTTTGTAGAAGCAATCAGCAAGCTATCAAGCAATAAAGTGTATGAGATAAGTGCTCCTTTTGAGACAGCACTACCATTGACAATGATATACTGATGGGGAATAGCAACTAGTTTCCAGCATGTTATGCCTATTACTTGTTAAAAGCCCTGTACCACGCAACAGATGTGAAATATGTTTCTTATTATTATGGACCAATCTAGTTTGTTTAATAGCTTTGGAAGCCACTTAGACTTGCTGTCTTATTTAATGAGGTTATATGTGAACTCTTTTGCTTTCTCTGAGTCTTTATGCAGAGAAGTGCAGCTGTGAACTGCTTTTCACTCAATTTCCCAAAGACAGAGAGTTAACTCGCTACCGTCTTTTACAATGTCTTATTACAGAAAGACCAAAGTGTTTGGAGCAAATCGTGATGCTATTAAAATAGTGTCACTTCTGACTAAAAGGCCAAATATTTTACATTATGTTAACAAGATGTGATTGGTTGTTCTTAGACATCTAATAGGTGGTGGGTGTTTTCACCAGGCCTTTTGCTCCTGATAAAAGGGGAGTGGTGGGGAGCCTAGTCGAATCACCCGACCTGCACATATATAAGATGGGTCTGATTGTACAGTACACTGCAGTCTTTGACCCTTATCTGCAATTTTCAGAACGTCTCAAACTAACAATTTTTTCATATCATTTTTTTTCCTAGAAAGGCAAGAGCCTCAGGGAATGATAAGTTGGTACCAATACAGCATCACACAAAAAGCTGCTGTTTCTTTTCAATAGGACCAAGAATTTCCTTTATAAAGTCAGTGTTTATTTCTTTTGAAGGGATAATGAACCATAATCCTGAGAACAACATCAATACAATTCATTTTTACTACTTTACATTATCAATAGATTTGGTGACTCGTATGAATTTAAATTCAACTTTTATACTTTTACTTAAAGTTTATAGAATAATATTTTACTGAATTATCCCTCTTACTTGCAAGGAAAAACTTAACTATATGTTTATGCATGTCCTTTAGGAATTATTTATTAGCAGAGTCAGCCAAAGTAGACAGACAATACATTTTGAGTTTGTTACATTTTAGGTTTGTTATAATTGCTATTATTAGAATTATTTTTAACATTATTATTATTTTGATATTTTCTAAAGATTCTTCAAACCTGAAAACTACAAGTTTAAGGAAATAAAGGAAAACAAATTGCATCTATTATAGCATGAATTAACAGGCATACTAGAAGAACCATACTTTAAAAAACAATTTGGTTTAAGAGATATAGCACTCTAAATTAATGGCATACACAGACCAGTACTAATTGAATTTTAGTCCAGAGGGCAAGAAATGAGATATACACTGAATCTTTATAGAAAATATTTATGAGGAATATTTTTGAAACAATAAATACATAAAACACCTGATGCCTTCATCAAAATAGGCTTGGTTTTTCTGATATAATAGACAATCCCAAACTCTCAGTGTTTTGCACACATGCCATTCTAATGTCAACATAGATACAAAAAAATGTAATAAATTCGATATTAATTCTTACTAAAAAAACTTTAAGAAAATTAGATGTAGAAGGAGTCTTCCTCAAATTGATAAAGAGTATCTATAAAAATCCTACAGGTAAGTCACACCTAATGGTTAAGGATGGAGTGTTACTCACTTGAAATCAGGAACAAGGTACAGACATGCACAATCATCACAGTTATTCCACATTGTGTTGCCGAACACTAAGACATATGAATAAATGAAGACATCTAGATCAAGAAGAAAAAAGCTTTAGTTCACTCACAACCTGCTCATATATAACAAAAATATGATGGAATTTATAATGAAACTATGATAAGTAACAAGTGAATTTGACAAGATTGCTGTAAATATAGGACACTAATTATATTTCTGTATATCAGCAACATTCAACCAAAAATTAAAATAAAAATTAACATCAGCATAGCATCAAAAATAGGAAAATGGAGGTAAATCTTCCCCTTCCTCAAAATACATATTACTGCATAGAGAAATTAAAGAAGAATTAATATGGTTTATAAGATTCACTATAATAAAGATACCAATGCTTTCCACACTGATCTATACTTCAGTGCAATGAAAATCAGCAGGGACATTTTTTTGGTTTGTTCTTTGTCTTTGTAGATATTGATTAATTGATTCTAAAGATACATATGAAAACGCAAAGGACCAAGATTAGCCAAAATGAACATTTTTAAGGAGTTTAAAAATAAGAAAAAAAAAAAGAGAAGAATGTCACTATCTGATTTCAAGACTTATAATTCTATAGTAATTAAGGCAGTAAGACACTGGTATCAAAATACATGTTTAGTTCAATGGAACAGAACATTCAGAAACAGGCTAACACTTATATGAATAATTGATTTTGGCAAGAGTGTCATGGAGAACTGTATGTTTTTAATGATGCTGTGAAAACAATGGAGTGTCTGGGTATTTTAAGAAGGATCTTCATCTGATACCTTGGCCCATGTCTTAGCATAATTGAGCTACTATAACAAAATTTTATAGACAAGGTGGTTTATAAGCAGCAGAAATTTGTTTCTCACACTTCTGTTCCAAGGGCCTCTTCTGAGTTGCATGCAGACTGCCATCTTCAACATGTATCTTCAAATGGCCAGGGGGACAGGGAATTCTGTGAGGTCTCTTTCCTCAAGCACCAATCCCATTCCTGAGAAGTCCACCCTTCTCGCCTAATCACCTCCCAAAGGCCTCAGCTCTTAATGCTATCACATCGGACATTAGGATTTCAACATAAACACTCAAACTATGTCAGACCACATGCAAAAATGAACTCTAAGTGGATCACAGACTTAAATGAAACACCTACAACTACAGAACATTTAGAAAAAAAACCACAGGTAAAGTTCTTTGAAATTGGGATTAGCCAGGGAAACCCTGTCAGGACCCCTATCCCTTCTGAAAGCTTTTTCTGTATTTTGTCTTAATAAACATCTGTCCCTTTACTCAAAAACAAAACAAAACAAAAAAAAATGGGATTAGCCAAATATTTATTTGATATGGCAATAATTGAAACATTAATACATTAGATTTTGCCAGAATTGGAAACTTCTGCCTGGCTAAAGAGACTGTGAGTATAAAAAGACATGAAGAACTTATGCCTTGAAAAAATATAGGTGTATACCCCTGGAAAATCACCAAGAAAACAAAACCAATTAAATACAGATAAAATATTTGGACAGATTTTTTTTTTGGACAGATGTTTTAATAAAGAAGATAAATGGGTGGCAGATAAGCACATGATTTGCTGTTCAACATTATTCATCATAAGAGAACTCAAATTGATACAATATAATATACAAATACGAACTTATACTGAAGTGCTTAAAAGTAAAAATTTTGGTCTTGGGAAGTATCGGTAAAGCAGTACCAAAATTTACAGTATTTAAAATTGTACATCTACTTTGGTGTTTTGCTTTTCTTTCTTTTACGCACATTGTTGAACTTTTCATTTTTTAAATTTTGATCTTAACTTTTATTTGATTTAATTTTTTATTTTATTTAAATTCAATAATCAACATATAATGTTTTATTGGTTTCAGAGGTAAAGGTCATTGATTTATCAGCATATATAATACCCAGTGCTCATCACATCATGTGCCCTCCTTAATGTCCATCACCTACTCCCTCCCCTCCAGTGACCCTCGGTTTATTTCATATGATTAAGAGTCTCTTATGGTTTGTCTCCTCTGATTTTGTCTCATTTTATTTTTTCCTCTCTTCCCTTATGATTCTATGATCTTCTGATCTGTTTCTTAAATTCTACATACAAGTAAGATCATATGATGATTGTCATTCTCTGATTGACTTATTTCACTCAGCGTAATACTCTCCCCACGTAATACTCCCCTCCACGTCATTGCAAATAAAAGATTTCATTTCTTTTTGCACACCTATTTCAGAAAAGAGCTTACCAATTGCTTAAAAAGTTAATCAAACTAACACATTTCGACTCACTTAACTTCTGAATATTTACCAAAGGGAAAAGACAACATATGTCTATATAAATGTTCATTGAAGATTTAGGGGTAGCTTGGTGGCTCAGTTGGTTATGCACCCAACTATTGGTTTTTAATCCAGTCATGATCTCAGGGTCCTGAGATTGAGCCCTGCAATGAGCTCCACACTTAGCAGAGAATCTTCTTGAAGATTCTCTCCCTCTGCCTCTCCCCCTATTCATGTGCATGTGTGCACACATGCTCTCTCAAATATATGTCTTTTTAAAAAATGTTTATTCCAGATTTATTTGTAATAGCCAAAAACTTTGAAACAATCCATGTCTGTCCAGATGAATGGCTAATCAATCTGTGCCATATCTATAGGATGGAATACTATTTAGCCATAAGAATAAATAATTTATAAATAAAAACCATGAGCAAACTCCAAGATAATTATACCATGAAATGAAGATGCTGATGGGCCGCCCAGTGGCTCAGCGGTTTAGCGCCGCCTTCAGCCCAGGGTGTGATCCTGGAGACCCGAGATCGAGTCCCACATTGGGCTTCCAGCGTGGAGCCTGCTTCTCTGTCTGCCAGTCTCTCTGCCTCTCTCTGTGTGTCTCTCATGAATAAATAAATAAAATCTTAAAAAAAAGATTTTTTTTAACTGTAATAAGACACATTTTAATAGAAAAGCAAATGATCAATACTTTCTACATTGCATCTCTTCAGAAAACCTAGAGCAAGGGATCACTTTCTATTTCCACAACAGTTCAGCACTCCAGACCGGAAGCCACTGCCCGTCCGCATGGAGCCAGCTTTCACTGGAGGGCAGGATTCAGGGTTTCTCAGATGTTAATACAGAGTCAAAAGCAGTGGATAAAACTTTGCAGATGGCTTGTGCTTGTTCCAGGCTGTTGCACTGATAAACCCAGAGGCTGTATTCCTCGTTGCTTGCGACTGTGGTCTTCAGCGCCAACAAGCTCTTTCCTGCCCCCAGACCATCGTCGTAACACACCATCCGGATGATTAAGTACAGAGCATGCCGATGTAAGACATCATACTGATCCGATGTTGATACTTTTATACCATACTTGGAAACTCCCATAATAAATTCTTCCTCCAGGAAGAAGAGGCTGACCCCACCCCCAAATAAAGACTGTATACTGTAGGATTCTATTTATACAAAACTCTGGGAAATACAAAAATAAATTAATTAATTAAATAAAAGTAGAACAGTGGTTCCTGGGCTGTAGTGGAAGAGGTGGTGGGTGTTAGCGTGGATTATTTTATAAGGTAACCAGGGAAAATTTGTGGAGATGATGGATGTCTTCATCCTTGATGTAGTGATAGCTTTACAGATTTATACAGATTTCAAAACTTATCAAACTGTACACTTTAAATATGTACAGTTTGTTGTATAAAAATCACATCTCAATAAAGATGTTTGAAGAGCATATAATGTTTGTAAAGTCTATTAGACATTATAGCCTTTTCACCACTTAATGTGGTGTTTTTAATTATGTATTCCTTTTTATTCAGGGAAATTGTATTTCTCTGCTTCTCAGTGTTAGCTAAGGTCATATAATTTGCTTAGGCCTGAGACCTTTGAAGAAAAATCAGTGTCTGTTCTTCCTTTCCCCTTCATTTTAAGAAAAACATGTTGACTGCACCATACCTGACACATCCTAGAACCTGGATCTTTCCCACATGTTCCCTTTGCCTGGAAAACACTTCCTTCAATCTCTGGCTGGATAATTTCCATACCCCTTTGGCTGAGGATTTTCTTTTTATTGTCTCCTTTTAGTGAGGCCATTACTGATCATTATTTTTAAAATGTGTACTATAGGGACGCCTGAGTAGCTCAACGGTTGAGCATCTGCCTTCAGCTCAGGGCCTGATCCCAGGTCCAGGGATAGAGTCCTGCCTCAAACTCCCTATGAGGAGCCTGCTTCTCCCACTGTCTATGTCTCTGCCTCTCTCTCTATGTGTCTCTCATGAATAAATAAATAAAATCTTAAAAATAAAATAAAATAGGATAAGATGTGGACCAACCCACCCTATGGGTGTCCTCTCAACATAATATCTTATTTCCATTCTATGTTTTTTCTTTCTCCATAGCACTTACAATAGGTGGGCACGCTCTATTTTAACAATTTGTTGATTGTCTGCTTCTCCTATTTTGTACATAGGGATTGTTTATGGGTTTTCTTTATTCACCATCTCTTCTTGGGGCCCAACAACTTCCAGCTCCTGATCTTTAGTAAACCTCTCTTGCCTGGACCCTGGAAAGACACTGCATGCTTGTGCGATCCACCACTTGCTTTGCCTTGATGGATAAGTTCAAGTCTCTGGCCTTAATTCCTTCAAAGACAGAAGTCTTTAAATCACTCCCATTTCACTAAATATGACTTAATTTTTCTTGTTGTCATAATTATAGTTCCTTTTGGCTTGTAAATAGCCTATCTGCTGAGTGATATTTCTGGATATTTTTCCTTTGAAATTTATGCACATCATGAAACTTTTAGATGGAAAATATGAAATCTGTTATTTCCATTCAGCGTATATGAAAATCCTGAGCTGTGTGAAGTCAAAGTCTATAAAGCACTACAGAGGGGGATGTCCTAATACTTTTAGGGCAGTGCCCTTAATTTCTTCATGATTTATTGCAAGCAGCACAATTCCCTTCCACCACCACCACCTATCAATATCAATTGTGTTTCCAATTCTGGCCTGTATGTCTGTGATGAGCAACTGCCAGAAGCAGATGCTGCCAATCCAGCTTCTATAGATATAAATGTCTTCAGATTTCTTTCCTTTTTTCCTCCTGTTATATATATATATATATATATATATATATATATATATATATATATATATCAGAGTATCCTGCCACTAAATTACCTGCTATCATTTCTTTTCTTATTTTTTTGGACCAAATCTCAATTGCAGTTGAGGCTATATATTGAAGATGGTGTTGAACAACTTCCAAAGACAGTGTTCATTACTTGTCTCCAATCTTCCTCTCAGGTCATAATATCAGTGAAATTAACTCCAGACTCCTTTTAAAAGTCTGAATTTAGAACTGGATTATACAGTCTGAGCTATAAAATTATCTGACAGAAAGTCTTCTGAATGAATACAAAGTTTAACCACCAAATAGTCCATGTGTATGTACAACACCTAGTCTGACTCCTAGATTGTTAAACCTCTGTGTGTCATGCCTGAACTGACGGGTCTGGATAGCTTAAAATGGTATTTTGCATTACTTCAGGTAAAAACGAAAACAAAAACAGAACACCCAACTATCTCTGAATACATACAATCAGTCCTTTTAAAAATCACCCATTTTTATCATATGCTGAAGATTGAATTCTGAATCTAATGTCTTACACACTGTTCAAGGATAGAGTTGACAAGTGGGACAATCACATTTACTACATTTCTCAGAACCACAGGGTTTGCCCATCACAGTCCCAATTTTATGTCTCTTTACATGGTGAAATTTTAAAATAATGCCTCCATTTCATCTTCTACAGGGTCTTTGTTTCGGAGTTGAATTATAAGGTCATCTAGGCTAACATTTATTTATTTATTTATTTATTTATTTATTTATTTATTTATTCATTCATTCATTCATTCATTCATTCATTCATACTTGTATCCTTTCATTTTTCCATTCTCTGAGTAAATTTTTGCACATCCAGTGAACACACATGCTCTCTGTTCTAGGGTCACACTATGTGGCTCTGGAAGGAGCAGACATGGCTCTTCTCTCTCTCCAGGAGTCTGCTTTAGTGTAGGATTCTAGACACTAAATGCATGACTAGAAAGCAACAACGAAATAACGTGTTAGAATGGAGGGATGTGTTGGAACAAGATCTGTAAGTATGGGAAGATGAGGAAAATCCTCCTCTGAAAAGTTTATAAGATCCACATAAGAGGACTTCTGATAGAAAAAAAAGTAAAGGGGGATCCCCTGGTGGCTCAGTGGTTTGGCGCCTGCCTTTGGCCTAGGGGCGATCCTGGAGTCCCGGGATTGAATCCCCCATCCGGCTCCCTGCATGGAGCCTGCTTTTCCCTCTATCTGTGTCTCTGCCTCTCTCTCTTTTTCTGTGTCTGTCATAAATAAATAAAATAAATCTTTAAGAAAAAAAAAAGAAAAGAAAAAAGTCAAGGGCAAGTGCCCTAAAGTCAAAGCAAATTTGTTGTGGTTCTGGGAATAAGTTCCGAGTAAACGGGGCATGTGCTTCTGGAAAAAGGATACAAAATTACTTTAGGAATTTTCAGATGAGCCAGATCATATGGTGTTTTGTGTAAGATTTTATATATATTGTTGGTTTCCAAAAAACATATGTGCGTGTGTGTAAACAACAAATAATACAAAAATGGAACTCTTTAGGTTCAAAAATTAATAACAATACCTGGGGGGCAGGGCAAGATGGTGGAAGAGTAGGGTCCCCAAGTCACCTCTCCCTACCAACTTACCTAGATAACTTTCAAATCATCCTGCAAACCAACAAATTCGGCCTGAGATTTAAAGAGACAACAGCTGGAACGCTACAGAGAGAAGAGTTGGTGCTTCTAACAAGATAGGAAAATGGAAAGATAAATAAATAAAGAATCCAGTGCGGGAGGAGTCCCCGCGAGGATCTGGGCTAAGGCCCGGTGGCAAGAGCCTCCAGGACAGGAAAGCCCAGTCCCAGAGAAACAGGAGCATTAGCAATCTTCCCCGACGGAAAGGTGCTCGCAGGGAACTTGGGCAGGATCCCAGGAGAGTCAGTGGAGCCTCCAGGTTCCCCGAGTCACTAACAGAGGAAGAACGCCCGGGGGGAGAGCGCATCAAACACCGCGGGCCGAGCGCGGTAAAGGGCTGGGGCGCACCCGGCGGGGCCTCGGGAGCAGCTCAGGCAGCGGCTCTGGGCGGAGGGGGCTGCGGGGCCCCAGGAGCACAAATCTAGCAGCACAGGCCCTGGAGCCCAGGGCACCGAGGGACACAGCCCAGGATCAGGCACTCCCCTTGGGACAGGCAGAGGCAGGGACGGCACAGGACGATGAGGATGCTCCTGCCCCCATTTGCCCCCAAGCTGTGCAGGTCAGCGCTCCCCCGCCCCCGCCCCTGAAGCATCCAGGCCTGAGTGGACTGGGAGCTGCTGTAGTTACTGAGGGAGTGGACTCTAGGGCTGGAGAGCTGGCCGCCGCTGGTGTGGTTGTTCCTCCTGGTGTCACCTGTGCTGGGAGAGTCGGGGCTGCCAGGGACTGTCAACCAGTCCTCACAGGATAAACAGCCCCCACTGACCCATGCACCTGTCAGGGGGCAGGGCGGCTCCCCCAGGTGCACAAACCTGAGAACCAGCACAGCAGCCCCTCCCCCAGAAGACTGGCTGGAAGGACAGGGGAAGAGCAAGTTCTTAACTGAGCAACACTGGAAAGCTCCAGGGGAAGTCGAGGGATTTACAGTGTATAGAACCAGAGGATACCATCCTTGGGTTTTTGTTTTTGTTTTTGTTTTTTGTTCTGTTTGTTTTTTTCCCTTTTTTTCTCTGTTTTTCTGCCTTTTTCTAGTACAACTTGTTTTTAACCACTCTGCAATGAGCAAAATGACTAGAAAGAAAAACTCACCACACACACACACACACACACACACACACACACAAAGAATTAGAAACAGTCCTCTCTCCCACAGAGTTACAGAATTTGGATTACAATTCGATGTCAGAAAGCCAATTCAGAAGCACAATTATAAAGCTACTGGTGGCTCTGGAAAAAGGCATAAAAGATTCAACAGACTTCATGACTGCAGAATTTAGATCTAATCAGGCTGAAATTAAAAGTCAATTAAATTAGATGCAATCCAAACTGGAGGTCCTAATGATGAGGGTTAACAAGGTAGAAGAAAGAGTGAGTGACATAGAAGATAAGTTGATGGCAAGGAAGGAAACTGAGGAAAAAACAGAAAAACAATTAAAAGAACATTAGGAAAAGTTAAGAGAAATAAATGACAGCCTCAGAAGGAAAAAAAATCTACATTTAATTGGGGTTCCAGAGGGCACCAAAAGAGACAGAGGACCAGAAAGTGTATTTGAACAAATCAAAGCTGAGAACTTCCCTACCTTGGGAAGGGAAACAGGCATTCAGATCCAGGAGATAGAGAGATCCCCCCCCCCCCAAAATCAATAAAAACTGTTCAACGCCCCAACATTTAATAGTGAAACTTGGAAATTCCAAAGGTAAAGCAGCAAGAGACAAGAGATCCCTAACTTATATGGGGAGAAACATTAGATTAACAGCAGACCTCTCCACAGAGACCTGGCAGGCCAGAAAGGGCTGGCAGGATATATTCAGGGTCCTAAATGAGAAGAACATGCAGCCAAGAATACTTTATCCAGCAAGGCTCTCATTCAGAATAGAAGGAGAGCTTCCAAGATACACAGAAATTGAAAGAATATATGACCAACAAACCAGCTCTGCAAGAAATATAAAGGGAGACCCTGTAAAAGAAAGAGGAAGTAGAAAGAAATAATCCAAAAAACAGGGACTGAATAGGTATTATGATGAAACTAAATTCATATCTTTCAATAGTAACTCTGAATGTGAATGGGCTTAATGATCCCACCAAAAGACGCAGGGTTTCAGACTGGATAAAATTGCAAGACCCATTTATTTGCTGTCTACAGGAGACTCATTTTAGACCTAAATATACCTACAGCCTGAAAATAAAGGTTGGAGAATCATTTACCATTCAAGTGGTCCTCAAAAGAAAGCAGGGGTAGCAATCCTCATATCAGACAAATCAAAGTTTATCCCAAAGAGTGTAGTAAGAGATGAAGAGGGACACTCTATCATACTTAAAGGGTCTATCCAACAAGAGGACCTAGCAATCATGAATATTTATGCCCCTAATGAGGGAGCTGCCAAGTATATCAATCAATTAACCAAAGTAAAGATGCTTAGATAATAATACACTTATGTTGGGAGACTTCAACACGGTGCTTTCTGAAAATGACAGATCTTCTAAGCACAATATCACCAAAGAAACAAGCACTTTAAATGATAAACTGGACCAGATGGATTTCACAGATATTTACAGAACTTTACATCCGAACACAACTGAATACACATTCTTCAAGTGCATGTGGAACTTTCTCCAGAATAGACCACATACTGGGTCACAAATCAGGTCTTAACTGATACCAAAATATTGTAATTGTACCCTGCATATTGTCAGACCATAATGCTTTGAAACTAGAACTGAATCACATGAAGAAATTTGGAAGAAATTTAAACACGTGGAGGTTAAAGACCATCCTGGTATAAGATGAAAGGGTCAACCAGGAAATTAGAGAAGAATAAAAAAGATTCATGGAAACTAATGAGAATGAAGATGCAACCATTCAAAATCTTTGGAATACAGCAAAAGCAGTCATGAGAGGGAAATATTGCAATACAAGCATCCCTCAAAAAACTGGAAAAAAACTCAAATACGCAAGCTAACCTTGCACCTAAAGGAACTAGATAAAGAACAGCAAATAAAACCTACACCTAGCAGAAGAGAGTTAATAAAGATTCAGCAGAACCCAATGAAATAGAGACCAGAAGAACTGTAGAACAGATCAACAAAACCAGGAGTTGGTTCTTTGAAGAATTTATAAGATAGATAAACCATGAGCCAGCCTTATTAAAAACAAAAGAGAAAAGACTCAAATTAATAAAATCATGAATGAAAAGGAGAGATAACCACCAATACCAAGGAAGTACAAACGATTTTAAAAACACATTATGAGCAGCTATATGCCAATAAATTAGGCAATCTAGAAGAAATGGACACATTTTTGGAAAACCACAAATTACCAAAACTGAACAGGCCAATAACCAGGGAGGAAATTGAAGCAGTCATCAAAAACCTGCCAAGACATAAAATTCCAGGGCCAGCTGGCTTCCCAGGGGAATTCTATCAAACGGTTATAGAAGAAACAATACTTATTCTACTAAAGCTGTTCCGAAAGATAGAAAGAGGTGGAGTACTTCCAAACTTGTTCTATGAGGCCAGCATCACCTTAATTCCAAAACCAAAGACCCCACCAAAAAGGAGAATTATAGACCAATATCCCTGGTGAACATGGATGCAAAAATTCTCAACAAGATACTAGCCAATAGAATCCAATAGTACATTAAGAAGTATTCACCACGACCAAGTGGGATTTATTCCCAAGATACAAGGCTGGTTCAACACTCCTAAAGCAATCAACGTGATAGATCATATCAACAAGAGAAAAAACAAGAACCATTTGATCCCCTCAATAGATGCAGAGAAAGCATTTGACAAAATACAGCATCCATTCCTGATCAAAACTCTCCAGAGTGTAGGGATAGAGGGAACTTTCCTTGACATCTTAAAAGCCATCTACGAAAAGCCCACAGCAAATATCATTCTCAATGGGGAAGCACTGGGAGCCTTTCCCCTAAGATCAGGAACAAGACAGGGATGTCTACTCTCACCACTGCTATTCAACATAGTACTAGAAGTCCCAGCCTCAGCAATCAGGCAACAAAACAAAATAAAGGCATTCAAATTTGCAAAGAAGTCAAACTCTCCTTCTTTGAAGATGACATGATACTGTACTTAGAAAACCCAAAAGACTCCACCCCAAGATTGCTAGAACTCATACAGCAATTTGGCAGTGGCAGGATACAAAATCAATGCCCAGAAATCAGTGGCATTTCTATACACTTACAATGAGACTGAAGAAAGAGAAATTAAGGAGTCAATCCCATTTATAATTGCACCAAGAAGTATAAGAGACCTAGGAATAAACCTAACCAAAGAGGTAAAGGATCTATACCCTAAAAACTGCAGAACACTTCTGAAAGAAATTGAGGAAGATCCAAAGAGGTAGAAAAATATTCCATGCTCATGGATTGGAAGAGTTAATATTGTGAAAATGTCAATGCTACCCAGGGCAATTTACACATTTAATGCAACCCCTATCAAAATACCATAGACTTTCTTCAGAGAGTTGGAACAAATCCTCTTAAGATTTGTGTGGAATCAGAAAAGACTCCGAATAGCCATGGGAATATTAAAAAAGAAAACCCTATCTGGGGGCATCACAATGCCAGATTTCAGGTTGTCTTACAAAGCTGTGATCATCAAGATAGTGTGTGATATTGGCACAAAAACAGACACATAGATCATTGGAACAGAATAGAGAATCCAGAAATGGGCCCTCAACTCTATGGTCAACTCATATTTGAAAAAGCAGGAAAGACTATCCACTGGAAAAAAGACAGTCTCTTGAAAAAATGGTGCTGGGAAAACTGGACAGCCACATGCAAAAGAATGAAACTAGATCATTCTCTTACACTAGACACAAAGATAAACTCAAAATGGATGAAAGATTAAATGTGAGACAAGAATCCATCAGAATTCTAGAGGAGAACACAGGCAACACCCTTTTTGAACTTGGCCACAGCAACTTCTTGCAAGATACATCTATCAAGGCAAGGGAAACAAAGGCAAAAATGAATTATTGGGACTTCATCAAGATAAAAAGCTTCTGCACAGCAAAAGAAACAGTCAACAAGACTAAAAGTCAACCGACAGAATGGGAGAAGATATTTGCAAATGATGTATCAGATAAAGGGCTAGTTTCCAAGATCTATAAAGAACTTATTAAACTCAACAGCAAAGAAACAAACAATCCAATCATGAAATGGGCAAAAGACATGAACAGAAATTTCACAGAGGAAGAATAGACATAGCCAACAAGCACATGAGAAAATGCTCCGCATCACTTGCCATCAGGGAAATACAAATCAAAACCACAATGAGATACCACCTCACACCAGTGAGAATGGGGAAAATTAACAAGGCAGGAAACAACAAATGTTGGAGAGGATGTGGAGAACGGGGAACCCTCTTACACTGTTGGTGGGAATGTGAACTGGTGTAGCCACTCTGGAAAACTGTGTGGAGGTTCCTCAAAGAGTTAAAAATAGACCTGCCCTATGACCCAGCAATTGCACTGCTGGGGATTTACCCCCAAAGATACAGATGCAATGAAACGCTGGGACACCTGCACCCCAATGTTTCTAGCAGCAATGTCCACAATAGCCAAACTGTGGAAGGAGCCTCGGTGTCCATCGAAAGATGATGGATAAAGAAGATGTGGTCTATGTATACAATGGAATATTACTCAGCCATTAGAAACGACAAATACCCACCATTTGCTTCAACGTGGATAGAACTGGAGGGTATTATGCTGCATGAAGTAAATCAACTGGAGAAGGACAAACATGGTCTCATTCATTTGGGAAATATAAAAAAAATAGTGAAAGGGAATAAAAGGGAAAGGAGAGAAAACGAGTGGGAAATACCAGAGAGGGTGATGGAACATGAGAGACACCTAACTCTGGGAAACGAACAAGGAGTAGTGGAAGGGGAAATGGGCTGGGGGTTGGGGCGACTGGGTGATGGGCACTGAGGGGGGCACTTGGTGGGATGTGCACTGGGTGTTATGCTATATGTTGGCAAATTGAACTCCAATAAAAAATATTTAAAAATAATAAATAATAACAAAAGATCTGGGACAAATGTTCTCCTTTAAAGGTAATTACACAGGGGTGCCTGGGTGGCTCATTCAGTTAAACTCCAACTCCTGATTTCAGCTCACATCGTAATCTTGGGGTCCTGGGATAGAGCCCCACGTTGGGCTCCCTGATGTGTGTGTAGTCTGCTTGAGGATTCTATCTCCCTCTCCCTCCCACCACTCTCTCTCTCTCTCTCTCAAATAAATATATAAACCTTTTTATAAAAAAATAAAGGTGGACGTCTAGGTAGCTCAGTGGTTGACCATCTGCCTTTGGCTCAAGGTGTTATCCTAGAGTCCTGGGATCGAGTCCCACATTGGGCTTACTGCATGGAGCCTACTTCTCTCTCTGACTATGTCTCTGCCTCTGTCTGTGTGTCTCTTATGAATAAATAAATAAAATCCTAAAAAAAATAAATAAAGGTAATGATACAGTCCTAGAAGGAAGATGCTGTCTATGACAGGACAGGAATAAAGAGAATGTACATCTTTGTAGATGAGAAAGCACTCTTTATTTTCACCACAACAGCTTCAAAGATTATTAAATATATTTGTTAATTCATTTAAAAAATATTTGTGGGATGTAGATTAGAGACTACCTTCCACCCTATGTCAGGTACTAAAGGCAAACAAGACAGGGATGGTGTCTGCCCTCCTGGAGTATACAGTCTGTGCAGAGGGAAAACCTCCAAATAACTAATGCCAAAGACATAGACATTTGAAATTAGTAAATTATTTTCTGGATGTAAAAACTTAATCTATTTTTACATGTGGGAAATGTGAGAGAAGGTGTCCCTCAGGAACTCTGGGTACTTGTATACACAGTTGCTAAATTCTATAAATCATTATTCATTTATTGAATGGGGATTAGAGTCGGAGTTTCAGGCAGAGGTAATATCATTAATATCCACCATAAATTAATATAACACAATGCATAAAGTTTTCATTTTAGTTAATCAGGAAATATAAAAAGACAATGAGGATTTGATTTTTAAATGGTCTCAAATGAGAAAACCTAGCTAATCTCTCCAAAACAGAAAGTAATAGAAAATACACATGTAAAAATAATCTGTGAGATGTAGTCAAGAAGGTATAAAAAAGAGGCAATCAAAGCTGGGAGCTCATGTGAATCATCCAGAGAAGGAGAGGAAGGGAGGGAAGAAAAGAGAAAGAGAGACACACACATTGAAGTTCTGATTTAATTTGTCCTAGCAGGATCCACGTCAAGGCTTTCCTGGTGGTACTAATGTAGCAATCACTCACAGGAGAAAAACCAAGGGCTTCATTCCCAGAAAGCTTCTACTTATTAGCAACAATAACTAAACAAAGTTTCCAAATTCTATTAGGTTCCTATTTCACCTATTTACAAAATAAGCAGAAGATTTTTAAAAAATACCTGGGGAATGGGGGAGGTGGGGCACCTGGGTGGTTCAGTCAGTTAAGCATCCACTCTTGATTTTGACTCAGGTCATTTTGATCTCAGGGTTGTGGGATCAAGCTCCATTCCCACTCCGGGCTTGGTTGGGAGTCTGCTTGTGGATTCTCTCTCTCTCTCTCTCTCTCTCTCTCTCTCTCCCTCTCCCTCTCCCTCTGCAGCTCCTCCTGCTCGATCGCTCTCTCTCTCTCTCTCTCTCAAATAAATCAATACATATTTTTTAAAAAATACCTAGGATAATCTTGACAACTAAATCCAGTGTTGATATCTCTTAAAAAGGTATCTTTTACTATTTTTAAACATACTTTTTTAAAAAGTAATAAAAAATAGTTGAAATAAATTCATTTGATAATATACTTTAAAAGTCTTAGCAAATTCTGATCAATGTCATGGATTTTGAGAGTCTCATTTTAATACATGAAATCATTACATTCTGATAGCATCTATTGTAATAACTGTTCACACCCATGTATAAACATTGTTTGAGAAGACCAAGTTTTGCTTTCTCTTTTTGAGTTGCATTCAGTACTCATATATTGGCAATTTATATTTAATTTACTTCTTTTTTACTAAGGTTATGTGTTATTGTTTTGTCTTGTCTTTGGTTCTATCATTTTCTTATTAAAATTTAATAACGTTATTCTGTAGTCTGAAAAAGCGATTATCACTATTTAAACATAATGGAATTTACTCTTAAATACATTAATTAATTGGATTACTGGCATCTTTCTTAGGTATTGCTGTGTGGTCTACCATTTGCTAACCTGGACTATAAAGTCTCTTTCTGTTATTGAATTATCATGAAAGACTTGCCAGCTTTCTTGCAGTTGATATTTATATGCTAAGGCTGGATTATTTATATGATAAAGTTAAATTAGAGTAAGGCATAGAAGTTGGTTTATGCTTATTGCATTTGATAAAATTCTATTTTTCTTCAAACAATTCTGCCTTAAATTTATGCTTGACTGCATGCTTATTAACATAAATTTTGTTTCATTTCTATTGGATATTGCAAAATAAGTTATCATCTATCTATTTAATTTAAACCTGAAGCACTTTTTTCCAGAGATGTTTCTTATAAATAGCATATAGCAAATTATATTTTATTTATTGTAAATTACTTGTGATCTATTTTGAACTTCTAATCTGAGTTTATCTCACTTACATTTATTGTTATAATATAGAAGTTTGGTCTTGGTCATGCCTTACGTAAGATATGTTTCCTGATTTCCTCATTCATTCATTCATTCATTATATTTAATTTATAATTTATCATGCTTTTGTTTAATTTTCTGGTAGTTTGGGAAATTTTGAAAATATTTTAGTTGTGTAGCATTACCATTGGTTGAATTTTAGTATATATTTAATATATATTATCTATTTTGCCCATTTTAAAGACTGTTTCTACTCTTCCTGGTATAGAAGATGAGACTGATTATTGATTTTTTTTCTCCCACTGACTTTACTTCACAATTTCTTTATATCTTTAGATCTTTTGCTTTATTGATTTTTGGGTTTTGCTGGCTTGTCTTTATTAAGAAGGTGGTATTACATGTTTAGATTTTTAAACTAATACTTTAAGACTTTAAATAATATACTAATATGTTTGCTTATTATTCCAAATTATCAGAAATAATATCATTGCTTACTAAAATAGTTAAGGAATTTAATGCATATATATATATTCCTCAACTTTATCTTGAAGCTGAAAGTTTAGTCTGAATCTCAAGTGTAGATTTTACATATAAACATACATGTACAGGTTTTCATACAGACATGTTTTCAATTCATTTGGATAAATAGGAAGGAGCACAATTGCTGAATCATACCGTAGGAGTATGTTCAGTTTTCTAAGAAACTGCCCAACCATATTCCAGAGTGGCAGTACATTTCCACTAGCAATGAAAATTCTTGTTGCTCCACATCTTCCTCACTTCCTCAGCATCTGGTGTTGTCAGTGTTCAAGATTTTCTACATTCTAATAGGCGTGTAGTAGTATCTTGGTTTTTTTTTTCCATTTTCCCAAGATTAAATGATTATTTAAAAAAAGTGCACCACACTGTATAGAAATCAACATTCTCTCCCATAATTCTGTGCATCTGGGACTATAGAAATGTCACTGTCCCTGCCCCACATCTTCAAATTAACATTCTCAGGTCACAACAATAAGTCTTCCCAAAGGGGACCTTCCGGAAAAACAAGCTATTTCCTCAGCTCATATTTCCCTCTTTTTGTAGCATGCACCAGGAATCTATCCAAGAAGTGTATATTGGGGAGTAAGGAGGGGATCCACCAGCAAGCCCACAGTTGTTGACAGCCATAAGATTAGTGACAAGCACAAAGGGATAGGTCAACATACTGGCAAAAAAACTCCTGTGACAGTTTGGGAATAACTCTTCATTTCACTCATGGTAGAAACCCCACTGTCCAGTGCATAGGTATTGACAAGGTAGGCCAGTGAGTTACAGAGCCACAAAGAAATGATGTCACCTAGGAGGCGAGGAATAAGACCCAAAAAAATTCTAAGATGTCCTCTTCACGATAGATGGTTACTATGGAGTCATAAAATCTACAGTACTTGTATTCTCTGCCAATGAATTGTACCATAGATCTGTGTGATCACGTGTGAAGGGATATGTGATGAGGGTAGCAGCAGAACAGGCCATCATTTCTCGAGTTGTCTCCTTGATAACTTGGTCGAAGGAAGGTATGACTTCTTTCTGTACATTTCCAGAGCCTAAATCCTAGACCTTGTCACATTCCTGGTAATGCTGTAACACTTTACCATGGACCACAGTTCCAAGGACACCTGAACACAGTCTTAGAGTCAAGCCTGTGAACAACCCATGCTTCCCATCGATGCTCGCAATGTGCTGAGTATAACAAAACAGACCAGGAAGCTGACATACTTGCTGCCAAAAATATTTTGTCCTATTATTGGAGGAAGAGGCTCATATCCCACATGAGTGGCTGGGACAGGATGGTGAGGCCAGAGTCCAGGAGCACCTGACTGGCTGCATCCACCCTGATGGCACTCATGGGCGGACCAATATCTTCTTGTTTGAATATACAATTGCCTAAAGACACGTGATTTTCAACATATTTTGATATGTTTTTTTGCCAGCATATATTCTTTGGTGAGGTATCTCCTTGGGTATTTTGCCTGTTTTTAAATTGATGTTGCTTGTTTTCTTGTTGAGTTTTCAGAGTTCTTTATGTATTTGGGATAACTGTCCATTATTAGATGTGCTTTTGCAAACATGTTCTCCCAGTCTCCTTCTCCAGAGAGTGCCTTTCTCATCCCAGAAGTTGTAGTCTACTCCCTGATCCTTGATGCTTATCTTACTGACAGTATGTTGTCATTAATTTATTCTATGGAGCAAGTCGATCTTTACAAGGAATTTACTTTTGTGATAAAAGACATCTCCCGCACATTTTACTTCTCTTGTTTATTGTATTTGTGGCTGAACCTTTATGGGTGTGCTATCTTCTTCTATTCCTTGGTCATATATTGAACATGAACAGGTTTTCCAAACCATTTTTGTTTTACCATTATTTCCTTTCTGGCTCCACTTACCAGAAAACTGTTTTTAACCTCTCTTTCAGTGCTATAGTTTGGTGGCCCTTTGTCTATCTGATATTCTATTGATATTAAGCAGGGAGTGGAAAGTTGTTGTTTCTTGGCATCGTTTGTTTATTGAACACCCTCTTACACACACACAAAAAAAATCTTCATCAAATGTAAGTCCATTGTTTCAAGGAAAAATTAGTTTGCTTGCTTGCTTGTGTGTTTTGTGGGCATTCTATTCAGGCTTCATTTTTGTCTCCCCAAATCACTTTTACAGAAACACTAATCCCCATTATTTTGGCTACATAGTGGGTGCAGTTACATCCTCTACACCATCTGTCAAAGGAAGAAAAGAGGTAAATTATGTAAATATTTGGCCAAGCTGTCATTAGTTTTAAATGTAGATGTGCAGAAATACAACTGGAATATGCTGAAAAATCTCCCCCATGGAGAGCCACCTCCTGCAGAGTATTTTATCTTATTTATTATCTCTTTATCTGTGTTCTAGTTAATCTCTATTTAAGTCCAAAGATAATTAATTCTTGATGATTATGTTTATCTGATTTTCCCTTTCATGGCTTTCTTTCCAGCTGGGAAAAATAAAACAAAAGCAAAATATTGAATTCTGTGGAACTTCCCTGTCTTGGTTGTGACTTAATTATGGAATCACTACCCTGGTTTAAGCGAGTTTCTGAGTCTTTATCTGCCAAACTGGTGTGGGATGAAAATCAGTTATTAGTTTGAATATTTCTCTTTTGGTATATCTCACTTCTTTCATCAATAATAATTTGGTAATTTTAAAAATTAAAATATATTATTTTTTTCTCTAATTCCACATTAGTTCTCAAAATTTTGGGTGTGACATTGTACCCTCCTTGATGGATTTCTGTAATACATTTTGATACTTTTTTTTTTTCTAGTTATGTCATTAAGTGTAAGGGGAGAAAAATCTGGGATAGCTTAACATTGCCACAGAATATTGCCACAGAAGAGTCCTAACGTTGATTTTAGAAATCAAATTCTTGGCAAATATTTGCACATAGTAATCTGAGATTGATTTGTACAAAAAAAAAGTGTTAAAAATCCTAGAGTTAGACTTTTGGAAAGTGCATTAATTATACTAAGCCATTAGAGTATAATGATTACATAAATAATGAAAAGCCTGAGGAATTATGAAGGTTTAAATTAAATTCTAAATTTTCTTAACTTAAGCTAAATGTTTTCATAAGCAATTTAAAATAGTTTTATTATATTTAATAATTTTGTAATAGATTGCTGCATTATACAATATTTAAGTCAGCCAATCTCTTATTAACACACGATTTTATAAAACCTTGGTTTTTGACTAGCTACTTCTTGTTTTCCTTTTCACAAACACAACATTGTGTGTGTGAAATTGTATTTACATTAGGGGAGAAGGAGAAAAAAAATCACTGTTTCTTGAGAGTTTCAACAATTGACTAATAGACATTGTTTGGCATCAGTGAACAACATACATTTTTTTTTTTAAGATTTTATTTAGCCATTCATGAGAGACAGATAGAGGCAGAGACACAGGCAGAGGGAGAAGCAGGTTCCATGCAGAGAGCCCAACGTGGGACTCGATCCCGGGTCTCCAGGATCAGGCCCTGGGCTGAAGGCAGCGCTAAACCGCTGAGCTACCCGGGCTGCCCACAATATACTTTCAACAAGAAGATTTAGTTTTAATTAATTAATGTATTTGTTTTTAGTTTTCTAGAAATGGGTTCTCCTAAAGTGTTTTAGAATAATTGTATTGCATGAGATATAAATGACAAATAAGGGTAGTAAAATGTCTTTTATGTTAAGCAATAAGCTTATAATTAATGAAATTTATGCAAGATAGATGTGTCTTTCCTTGAACTTCAGGAACCAGGGTACGTTAATTAAGGGCTGAGGTCTGCACATTCATCCACTTTTCTACAACTCCCCACCCCTCCTGTCTTCTCTCTCTCAAATAGCATTTAAAATACTTAGACTAAGTCATGTTTTTAATGGAGGCACCTGAGAAAAAATGAATAAGACATTCTACTTGCATAAATGAATCTTATCACTTAATACAGAGAGCAGGTGGATTGAGATAAATTAAAATATAACTTGGCCTTTCCCATCTTAGCGATATGGCCACAGTTGCCTTCACCTTCTCCAGTGAATGTAAATTACTGTCTGTTTTCCAGCTTCCAGCCTCAAGACCGTACTTTATTATTTCTTATAAGGCAGGGCTGCTAGCAATGATTTCTCTGTTTTGTTTCTCTTAGAACTTTTATTGCATCTTCATTTTTGAAAATAGTTTTTCTGCCTATCATTGTCATCTGACCACCCTTATTTCTGATGAGAAGTCAGCTATTCATCTTACTGGGATTCCCTTTCACATAGGAAGTAATTTTTTTTTCTTTTGTTGCTTTCAGTATTTTCACTTTGTCTCTGGCTTTGATATATTTGGATGTGAATCTTTAACCTACTTAGATATGTAAGTTAATGTATTTCATCAAATGAGGGGATCTCTGAGTCCTGAGAGAAGAGGTGGAGTTGCTGATAGACTCAACAGACAGACAAACCCTATGGTCTGTAAGAAGAACACCAGGTAGCAAGTAATCTGTAGCTGGAGGCAATGACTGCATCCACAGCTTCAAGAAGTATGTACTACCACAGTGGCTGAAGATGGCAATGGGAACAGAGGCATGGAAGTGAGAGTCCAGAAACTCAATCACAATGCGATCAGAGTCCAGAAGACCCAAGCAGTTCTGTGGCTCTCTCCCTGGCTACATCATTGTTCCCTTGCTGTCATACCAGACCCCACACTCTGATCAAAAGAGGAATGGAGAGGGAGAGACTACAAGAGACTAAATATTTTATACTGCAGACATGGAGTTAGCCAAAAGCATATAGGTAGGTAGGTGGGTAGGTAGGTAGGTAGGTTGGTAGGTAGGTAAATGGATATAGCTATTTCCAGTTAAATGAAACATATAGAACAATATGATGTATTCGTCATTAAAAGTGACTATTTTCAAGAGAACATATAAAGAACAATTTAAGACTTCTTTCAGTTTAGGGTGTGCGAGCTTATGAGCAAGTACAAATCAGTCAATAAAAAATTAGCATGCTATGCTTTATTTGCATATATGAACAGAAGTGTGAAACTATTTACATCTTTGTCACAAATATACAAGTACTAGTGAAGTAATCTACATGGATTTACTAAGAAATAAAAAAAAAGAAAAAAAGCAACATGGAAATTTTGGGGGGCTCAATTTCTTTTTTTTATATAAATTTATTTTTTATTGGTGTTCAATTTGCCAACATATAGAATAACACCCAGTGCTCATGCCATCAAGTGGCCCCCTCAGTGCCAGTCACCCAGTCACCCCCACCCCCCACCCCCCACCCACCTCCCCTTCCACCACCTCTAGTTCGTTTCCCAGAGTTAGGAGTCTCTCATGTTCTGTCTCCCTTTCTGATATTTCCCGCTCATTTTTCTCCTTTCCCCTTTATTCCCTTTCACTATTATTTATATTCCCCAAATGAATGAGATCATGTTTGTCCTTCTCCGATTGACTTATTTCACTCAGCATAATATCCTCCAGTTCCATCCACGTTGAAGCAAATGGTGGGTATTTGTCATTTCTAATGGCTGAGGAATATTCCATTGTGTACATAGACCACATCTTCTTTATCCATTCATCTTTCGATGGACACCGAGGCTCCTTCCACAGTTTGGCTATTGTGGACATTGCTGCTAGAAACATCGGGGTGCAGGTGTCCTGGCATTTCATTGCATCTGTATCTTTGGGGGTAAATCCCCAGCAGTGCAATTGCTGGGTTGTAGGGCAGATCTATTTTTAACTCTTTGAGGAACCTCCACACAGTTTTCCAGAGTGGCTGCACCAGTTCACATTCCCACCAACAGTGTAAGAGGGTTCCCCGTTCTCCACATCCTCTCCAACATTTGTTGTTTCCTGCCTTGTTAATTTTCCCCATTCTCACTGGTGTGAGGTGGTATCTCATTGTGGTTTTGATTTGTATTTCCCTGATGGCAAGTGATGCGGAGCATTTTCTCATGTGCTTGTTGGCCATGTCTATGTCTTCCTCTGTGAGATTTCTGTTCGTGTCTTTTGCCCATTTCATGATTGGATTGTTTGTTTCTTTGCTGTTGAGTATAATAAGTTCTTTATAGATCTTGGAAACTAGCCCTTTATCTGATACGTCATTTGCAAATATCTTCTCCCATTCTGTAGGTTGTCTTTTAGTTTTGTTGACTGTATCTTTTGCTGTGCAAAAGCTTCTTATCTTGATGAAGTCCCAATAGTTAATTTTTGCTTTTGTTTCTTTTACCTTCATGGATGTATCTTGCAAGAAGTTACTGTGGCCAAGTTCAAAAAGGGTGTTGCCTGTGTTCTCCTCTAGGATTTTGATGGATTCTTGTCTCACATTTAGATCTTTCATCCATTTTGAGTTTATCTTTGTGTATGGTGAAAGAGAGTGGTCCAGTTTCATTCTTTTGCATGTGGCTGTCCAATTTTCCCAGCACCATTTATTGAAGAGACTGTCTTTCTTCCAGTGGATAGTCTTTCCTCCTTTGTCGAATATTAGTTGACCATAAAGTTAAGGGTCCACTTCTGGATTCTCTATTCTGTTCCATTGATCTATGTGTCTGTTTTTGGCAACACAGAAATTTAATGAAGTTTATGCACTAAAAGACTCAATATTTAAAGAAATGAATTCTTCCCAAAGCAATTTATAAAGATCTTTCAAACCTGACTTAAATTTCAATACAATGACTTTAAACTTAACCTAAAAAATAAACAATTGATAAGAACATATTGAAAAAATATGCAGGGATCCCTGGGTGGCGCAGCGGTTTGGCGCCTGCCTTTGGCCCAGGGCGCGATCCTGGAGACCCGGGATCGAATCCCACGTCGGGCTCCCGGTGCATGGAGCCTGCTTCTCCCTCTGCCTATGTCTCTGCCTCTCTCTCTCTCTCTCACTGTGTGCCTATCATAAATAAATAAAAATTTTTTAAAAAAAGAAAAAATATGCAGAGAACCAAGAAAAAATATTTGAAAATATATTTTAACATTTGGACATAATTAGTAAATAAATTATAATATGATTTGGAACATGATGTGAAGATTTGAAAATAAATTATAGCATGTGGTTAATTGAGCAGCATGTAGTTACTTAAAAAGAACACAGCAAACCTGAGACACTTCAAAATAAGAATAAAATAGAACATTACAGTATAAAAGTTATTTTACAATATGAGAGATGTTTATTGTTTATTTTTTTTGTTGTTCTACTGTAGAACTATCTTAGGTGAAGGACAGATCCAAGAAACCTTCCTATCTCTGTAGTTGGCATCTCTAGAAGTATAAAATACAGTGCTTTCATACAGAAAGCATTAGGGTTTCTATAATATGTATTTTGACCTCTGTTTGCTGTGAAATGTATTAAAGTATTACCCATTTTTAAAACTTTCACATGATCACTCCTAAACAGCCTAAGTCACTATGTCAATTAGAATTTCCTCTATTATGTGGACGATATTGCTTCAACAATATCATGGACTACTTTCCCTTTTTAAAAATTGTATATATTTTTACATTTCCATAAAAATGCCTTTTATAAAATTTTGCATTATAGACATGGTTTCTCATATTTAAAAAAAGAAACAAATTAATGCTTGTGCCTGTGTTTATGAGTTATCTAAAATAAAAATATATGATAAACTTATCTAAGTTTGGAGAAATATATATTTCTTACATGTATAACACATGTATATACACATGGGGAACTCCACATATATTTCTCTATATAGATATTTGTAAGTGCATATATATACATATACTGAGAGAGAAATGTAGTTGTAGGTGAAGATAGGGAATTTCATATAAGTGAAATATAATAGCATATTTTTTAGTGAGATTAGAAAGAAATAGATTTTCTTTACTCAGGTGGATAAATTTGCTTTCCATATGGAAACAAACATTTTTCATATTGACTCAACAAATTTTTTCATACGAAGTGATTTCAACATTGCTTTAATATTATTGGTATTGAGATACATTTTAAAGCTCCTTGCTAATATTAGAATAGTATAGGGATGACTAATTGAAATAATATTTCTGATTTAAGACTTTCAGGAGAAATATAATTTAACCATCCGAGAATCTGCTCAACAAAAGTACTTGAAAGATTTTATTTACTGTCATAACCCTTTGAATATTAAAATGATTTTTGTTGCCTTCAGCAAATTCTAGAAAATAAGAGTGTCAGAGACTATACAGAGTGTTAGTACAAAATTAAAATAAATTCAAAATGAAAAAAAGAAGAAAATTACTTCCATTATCTCAGAATAGTTAAAACTATACAGCCCCATGATAATTTACTTCATTCTATAAAAGTGAATTTACTTAAGCAAAGCAACAGGCTGAAATCATTCTGTAAAGGCTTATGAGAAAAAAAAAACTGTACTAAAATTACATTCAAAAATAGTCTAAAGATGAAAATATAGAATAGCTTATCTGTAAAAAAGTGAGATATTAACCTCATTAATCTGCATCCCTATGAAATAGGTCGGCTTTTGAATGCCACTGTAAATCTCTGCACATTAAATTTTAATCCTGGTTTTACATAATCAACACTAGTTCATTTTTTCCTGAGCCTTTTGACTTTTATATATTTAGAGGTATATTTTGTGTATGCATGTGGTGGTGGAGGATCAGAAATAGGAGAAACACAGAAAAAGAGCTAAAGTATTCAAGTATCTCTTTGACATTTAAGTTACTTTTGTTATCTGGGGAAACCTACTCAATTCTCTTCACCTTTAATAATGAATGAATAGTTTTCAGGACCTAACTTATCAAGTATGGAGCTCTTATTGACCTAACTTATCACGCACCCCACCCCACCCCTGCACACCAATGTGCCTTCTCCACATTTCTCCTCTCACAATTTCTTCCACTCTTCTTAATGTTCTGGGATCATCTACAATAATTCTTTTTCTTCTTCTTCTTCTCCTCCTCCACCTCATCTTCCTCCTTTTTCCCTAATACCTCTGTACTTCCCAAATATCTTTTTTTTCCCAACTGCAAAATTTTTTTTCTCCAGAGAAAACAGTGATATATATATATATATATATCACTGTTTTATATATATATGTGTGTGTATATATATATATATATATATATATATATAAAGTATATATATTTAAATTTTTTATTGGAGTTCAATTTGCCAAGTTAGGTGTCTCTCATGTTTTGTCACCCTCACCAATATTTTCATTCATTTTCTCTCCTTTCCCCTTTATTCCCTTTCACTAATTTTTATATTCCCCAAATGAATGAGACCATATAATGTTTGTCCTTTTCCAATTGACTTATTTCACTCAGCATAATACCCTCCAGGTCCATCCACATTGAAGCAAATGGTGAGTATTTGTCGTTTCTAATGGCTGAGTACCAAATATCTGATTCTTTTTAATTCTCCATGGTCTTTACCATGTGGCTATTCATCTACACAAATCCATTAGACAGTACTTACTTTTTGACTATAGCCTGTGTATTAGTGATTTTACTACTTTCTCCTCTGCATTCTGTCTATCTTTAGATATACTTTAATATTTTATGTTCTCCTTAGAATATTTCCTAATATTTACCTGGTAAGCCCCTATGTTCCTTAAAATAAATTCCTAAGTTTTCACATCAAGACACTACTTAACAACAATTATCCTATGACCATCACTGACATGTCCTTCCTCCTTTCATAACTGAAATTTCTAAATCCTTTATCACAGTTTTTCTCTCCTCTCAATGGATCTGTCAATAATTACTTAGAATCTATTATTTCTAATAGATCTTTTCTCTGTCTTCCCAGCTAAAACTTTACCAACTTCTGCATAAATTATTACACAGCTGATTCCTATCATCCATGGGTTACTGCACAGATGATTCCTTCCTGGCTTTGTTTCCAAACAGGACATAGAAAAAAATAGCACTCTTCATCTTTTGTATGTGTTTTTATAGGGAGTGGTCTGAGGATTTTAAGGTCAAAAGCCATGTAGTCTTTTAGTCTTACCCTCAAGAGAAGTAACCATCTTCTGATGATAAGTTCATCAGTGAGAACCAAAAAGACTTCAACTATAATGGCAGAGGATCCTCACTACTACATCTGGAATTTATTGACTAGTACCTGTTCCCATAAATCATACAGCTTACATGCAATTTGGGCAATTTATTGGTAAAATATAGTCTTTGCTTTAAAAAAAAAAATAAAGTAGACTCCACGTTCAGCTTGGAGCCCAACATAGGGCTTGAACTCATGATCCGGGGATCAAAACTTGAGCTCAAGAGCAGATGCTTAATTGACTGAGTCACTCAGGCTCCCCTATAGTCTTTGCTTTTAAAATGGCAAAACATTGAGTAACATTCTGCATCTCTGTTGTTCTCTCACTTAAATTGTACATAACCCTGAAACCCTAGGTGAGGTTTAAACTCCTTATGATGTGTTTGCTAACAGTGCCAGCCCTGAGTGATACTCAATTACTCTTTTATAGTTCTTATAGTCCTCTCTACATTGTCATACTGGTAATCTCAGGTACTCTTATGTTTTCCATATATTTTTAGATATCCTGTCCTTAAGTAACATTTTTTTTCATTTAAAAAAATATATTTATTTATTCATGAGAGAGACAGAGACACAGGCAGAGGGAGAAGCAGGCTCACCACATGGAGCCCGATGTGGGACTCGACCCTGGATCCCAGGATCATGCCCTGAGCTGAAGGCAGACACTCAACCGCTGAGCCACCCAGGTGTCCCTTTTTTTCATTTTTTTATTTCCCTTTGCCCTCAACCTAATGCTAGGCACCCCTAACATATTTATTTAGTACTCCATTATATGATTTATGGATTACTATCATACTAATGAGTAATGATTTACATCTATGACAGAGAAATTTTAATATTGTAAAGTGCATTTGATGTTTTTAAAGGAATAAAGAAGTAAATGAGAACTGTTCCTATAATGCCACAGTTCTTTCACCTTTAAAATATTTATCAATAATTTAGAGGATAACATTTCTCCTTTCCTCCTGCACTAATGCATTACGCTGTACCTGGTTCCCTGAAATGTCAATGTGCCTTCCCAAGATACTGAATTAGCAATACGGACTGATTTAGACAGCTTAAAACTTGAGAATCCCAAGTAGAAGTAAACAGAAATGTGAAAGTTAAAGCCATCACTTTAGAGAAAAGTTTATTTTGGCTTTCAATAGTAGACATGGTAGTACTTAACTTATCAAAACTATATCCCTGGCTAAAAAAGGAAGAGAAACAAGAAATCCCAGCTGAATTTTCTCCCTTAATTGCTCAGTAGCCAACTCTACAAATTGATTCCATCGTAAAAATGCAATTTAACTTTTTTTTGAAGGGGGAGATTTTAATTGATTTTAATATTGCAAGCGTCTTATCTGGTTCATTGCTCCCGATGGCATTAGGGAGGTATATCTCAATAAGGGCTGCTACTATATTAAATCAGTATATCAATACACCCTGCATTAAGAAGCAAGGGCCTTAGAGAATCTATGAATCAAGGAGTAAAGAAGAATGGTTGCTGAATTCCAGCCTTCTTAAAACAAATGCATTAATGGAAAAACATCATAAAAGTTCTCCTTTGTGCTGAGGGATATATAAAGCAAAAATGCAGAGCATGGTAAATAGTTCCCTTCCAAATATTGATATAAAGCATTAAAATGTTTACTCTGGGGCAGAAAATTCAAATAGTTACATCAAAATAATGCATAAGCTCTATGGATTAAAAAAAAAAGTGATGACCTTGTTTATGACAATCATTTCTTCTAAAATGAAGAAAGTAACTGTCGTACCTTTCTCACAAGAAAGCAGACACCTCCAATTTATGACCCGCTTAGGCTCCACACTGAACAAGAGGAAATCTATAGACCTTTGACTGAATTTTCACAGGCAAGTTAGAAATACTGGTGGGCAGAATCTTTGAAAACAGCCATTTAATCTCTGATAAAATATAATAATTATATTACACTATAATTAATATCAGTTTACTGGGGAAAAATGCTTACCAAACAAAAAGAAAGGAAGAAAAAAGGAAAGAAAATAAAAGACAATTTTCCACACAAAACAGCATGAGTGATTGCTCTTAGATCTGCTGTGACTATAATCATGGTAGTAATAATGATGACAGTTAACATCTATTTTCCAACACTGGACTTGCTGTGCATTTTTCCTCACAGTGCCCATTTATACTGTAATCCTCTCTACTCAAGGCTGAGAATATTATAGCAAAAATTAATTTATTAACATGCTAATATACAAAGGGATAGAACTGTATCTCTGCTTTTAGAGTCACACTTTATTAACTGGCCCTCCTGTCATGAGTGGATGACCAGCCTCTCTCTAGCATTAGCTTTGTTGACAGGAAATAAGGTCCACATGGAATTGAGAAAGTCTTTCCCCGAAAAAGATGGATTCCTCAGGTTATGCGTCTATCGTGGTTTACATGATCACATCAGGAAGAAAAGATTGGTGGTGTGAGTGTCATCTTGCCAAGTCATTAATGGCAGGGGTGAGAAACTGAGCCTCTGAGTGCTACAGGAAACTGGATTTCTGCTATTGAATATAAGCAAAACCGCAGAGCAATCACTGAAGGAGAATGTGTTGGTGGATAGTTCCAGGTGGAATGTAGAACAGCAGTGACAGACACAGGACATTGGAGGTGATAGCACTTCCAAAAGTTGGATGGGATGGAGAGGACATGATTATAAATCAAGGAATCATGCACCAGAGCATTGGTGGTATGGTGGTTAGTGTAGCTGCCTTCCAAGGAATCATAGACAAATTGAAAGAGGGGAATTGTTTACAATTCAACATGCACTCAGCATGGTGGCTTACTAAATATTTCATTGTTTCTTTATTAATGGAATTTATGTTAATTTCAGAATTGTAGTTTAGGGACATGTTTTACAATGAGAATAAGAGAGACGGTGAAATCAGAAAAGGGAGGAGCAGGTGATGTGGATGCAGTGAAGCCAGAGGATTTTTGATACAAACAGCAAGGTTTTAATTGAATTGTGTTTGTACATTTATGCTATAAACTTCTGGAATCTGTACACTATATTCTGTTATTATCACAAAACCTTAATAGATGGCCAATATTATCACTCTATAAGTGAATAAATTTCTAGCTTGTTAATGGCAGAACCATAATTCAGATCCAGTTTTTAGATTCTGTAGCTTATAATCTCATCTGCCCACAGCAGCATGTAGCCACAGAAAATTTTTCTTCATTAATAGCTGAAATGTCATTATAAGAATTGTTGCCATAGCAATTATTTTTAAAAATACCAAAATAAATCCATGTATTGGTCACAATACCCAAAAAAAGAGACTCAATCTTCAAAGCTAAAGGTATTTTGCTTGTCAGGAGGAAAGATCACAGAATTCAGGAAAGGTAATGCTCAGTCAAGAAAAAAGTGTGGATAAGACTCAAGGTCATTGTTGACAAGAGAAAATAAGGAAAAAGAAAAAATGGCATAAGGAAATACAGAAAATCCAACTCATATTAGGTTGAAGGTAACTTGGTGATGTTGGATTCTATTCAATTGCTTTTTATTAACTTATTTAGTGGGTGCAATTTTTTTAAATACATAGGTGTGTGCACTTTCATATGCATTAAAGATTCTACTTTATGCTTAAAAGTTATATGTTTGTATTTCTGAAAAATCTTGCAAGCAACTCTGCTTTGTTCTCATATCTCTAGAGTCTGGTTTTGGGTGGAAAAAAAGCTAATTATAAAACTCCTTTCTTTCTCTTCCCTCTCATGTCCTGTGTAATGATTACCATACCATATATGTAATTCGACATCAACTGCTTACGGTTCTAAAAACATGCTTTATATTTTAGTCTCTAAGACATTGTTCAAACTATTCTATTAATCCAGAGTAGCTTTGCTCCAATTTACCTCTTACCTAAACTTTATGAATTTCCTATCATTCAGATAAATGACACCCTCTTATGTGAAAACAACTTCTAGTTAAATTTATTTCTTGTTCACTCTTCATAACACACTTTGTTAGATATGAAAGTATCTGTATATTTGTCTGTATCCACCTAGATTTTAAGCCCTTAAAAGGTAGGTTCCACAAGTTATTTGGCTCTGCAGAACAAATGAATTCATAAATGAATTAGCCCTGCAACATTTTTGTAAAATCAGGATTACATAAAAAGTTGAAAAATGAGGAAAAACTGATTTTGCAAAAAATTGTGATAGAGCTTCTATAAGAAGTGGGTCATATATAAATTTATATTACACAACGTAGAAATCAAAGTTCAGCTCAAATAACTGAAAATCTAATAGAAATATTTGTAAATGAAGAGTTTCCTCAACTTTGACAAATTATATTAATTGTTCTCATAAAACAGTGTCAACTTGCATGTCTAACACAAGTAAGCTAACAGAATGGTTTCAGCTTGTTAATTTCAGGAAGAAGCAAATAAGACTGTAATATTTAAATCAATACTTGTAAATGGTATAATGAGATCAATGGGTCTGACAAAACCAGGTATCCCTTAAAAAATCTTATTGCCACATATGCTACAATTTTCACCTCTGGCTTTCCTTGACCTCTAAGCTGAGCTACTCGCCTTCTACTTGGACTGCTTTTATAGAGGATCAGGTCATGAAATCTCTCTTTCTTTCTTTTCCATTTTCATTCTTCAAGAGTAAATTAGATGCCAAGCATTTGTACATGAAGGCGATGCGCCTATTCCCTTAAAAGTTAGTTTGTTATTTTTAGCCAGATGTTAAACTCTGCATTACTTCTGATTTCCAGGAATCATGAATTTAATTTAAAAAAATATATATCATCACATCATCTCTTTAAACTCCACATTCAATTTGCAAAAAATAATTACAGTCCCATTGAAGAGTTAATGGGATTATTCATCTTAAAACACCATAGAACAATTGTACCTAACCATTTCAAACACAGACTCTGATTAAAGCACAACCTTATGTTTGCTACAGGTTGCTTTTCATTATTTGGATAGTTATTTTAAGAACTAATTCTTGCCATTTTAAGTGGAAAAAATATTAATTAGATATGATCTATGGTGTATCCGTAATATATTGAAAACTAGACACCAAATCACACACTATAGAAGTTGTGTTTATTAGCACAAATACATATTCAGGATCATTTTGCCAGTGATTTCCACATGGTATAAAGGTAGAGAGAACTTTATCCATTTCACATCCTCTAAGGCAGAACAACATCTTCATTTGGAAGGAATGTTTTCCTAAGCAGGTGTGGAGAGGTGTGGAAAGGGGGCCCACACTCAAATTGGACCAGTCCATAGCAAAACTGCCTTCTGGAGATAACGATAATCCTGTTTTTTTTTCTGCATCCCAAGCTGGTGTGGTCAGGCCAGGAGTAAGCAAACCTGTGTTTGTTACTTGATGTTCCTATTGTCAAGTCTGTTTTACAGTCTGCTATTTTAATTTTTTTAATATCTTATTTATTTATTCATGAGAGACATAGAGAGAGGCACAGACACAGGCAGAGAGCCTGATGCGGGACTCAATCTCAGGACCTCGGCATCATGACCTGAGCCAAAGGCAGACACTCAATCACTGAGCCACCCAGGTTTTTAAAAGCCACCCACCATTTTTTTTAAATGATAAACTATACAGAGGCAGACTCGAAGATGCGAGCATGGAACAGCAGACCTAAATCTGTTTCATTCTTTCTTCCAGATTGATGAAGGAGCATCTAAAGGCAAAAGGAGTAATACTGTCCATTATATATCCTCCAAGCTGTCCTGGAAATTTTTTCATAGTTAAAAATAATAATAAAATACAAAACACAAAGTATTCTTTTACTTTTTCATACCTAGGTGGTATTATAACTGCCAACGAGCTACCCTGCCTGTACAATTCTATTCTATTTCAGCAGCAATTTTTTTTAAGGACACACATGTTTTTCCTGATTCACAGCTGAAAACAGCCTTTTCCTCTCCATGAATCTTTCCAGGGACACCAGGGTTGTCCCTCTGTGGGTTTGTGAAACCCTTCCCTCCATCTCTTCATAACAAGCGTAAATAGGCTTACTTTTTGTGCCCTCAATTAAATCAATCAACCAAACAAAACAGTCACTCACTGAAAATAGAATGGTACATTAGTGTTGGGTAAGGCTGTCTTTATTTTTAGGTGGCCAAGAGGGAAATGCTTCTGGCAGAATCGAAACATATGAGATCAATAGTTTTTAAAGAAAGGAAAATACCTTAATGCCTTCATGTGGAGTTACTGGCTGCCACCAAGAAGAATTCTCATTAAATGCTCCCTTTAAACATTAAAATTGAGGACAAGTGTTGAAGAGTATGGATCACTGGGAAATTAAAAGCATGACATGTTTGAAACCTATGATTAATATCATATGGCATTGCAAAACTCAGTTAACAAGGCTCTTTGGAAGAAGTTTTCTATCATCTATCAAGCGATTGATAAATTGCAAATTGAAATCTACAATGCACTCAGATTATATTTACAGTTAAGGTAAAAAATTTGTTATTGATTGATTATTCAGCCTCTCCAACGTTAAATCAAGAACATTGTTTCTACAAAAGGAGAGATTTTATATACTTACAGTTATTACTGTAAGCCTGGGATATATATTTCACCAACTTTGGTGTGGAAGAGGTCTCTGTTTTTCCAAGTCTGTGCTATAAAACTGTAATCTATTTTAGGGGGCAATCTCTGTATAAATCAATTGTGAACCGAAGTAAAAAATATAAAATATAGGATTAAAAAAAGTAGTTTTAGGGGCACTTAGGTGGCTCAGTGGTTGAGTGTCTGCCTTTGGCTCAGGTCATGATCCTGGGGTTGTGGGACTGAGCCCCGCATGGGGATCTTCGTGGGAAGCCTGTTTCTCCTTCTGCCTATGTCACTGTGTCTCTCATGAGTAAATAAATAAAATATTTTTTTAAAATATGGAGGTTTCAAAGTTCACATCTAAAGTGCTCTAGGGCAGAGCATTTTTTCTTTCTGAGTCTCTGCTGCATGACCTGTAATGTGGAAATAATAATGATAAAAACATTACAGTATAAATGCAAAATCAACAGGGTAAAGCATGCACAAAACTTTTTATCAGTAAAGCTCCACATAAGCCTTACTAACCTCCTCAATTTGTTGTACTGGCTGTAAACAGTAGTACATGCTAAACAGCAGTAGTAATGCTATTGGGGCTTAATTGCAGAATCGTACATGCTTATAGACATCAGATTCTAAGATCTCGATGGCAGATGGTTGTGCCCAAATGTTATCCAACATTTTTTCAACTTGTCGCATTTCCTCATGACACTGAAATACAGTCTAACCAGAATGTCTGTACTATGACTAGATCAGAAGGACCTTAGAGGACAGGCCACTCCCTTCTAATGTTGACATATGAGGGACATAGTACACTTCCGTTTTCTGGCAAAGAAGAGGAGCTGGTTGCAATAGATTTTGTTAAGAGGAGAGCCACCCATGAGGAAACAAGAGAGGGACACTGCTCATTTCTGGTTCCCCATGTAAGGAGCTTGGAAGTTGCCAGTCCATCCTAACAGCAAGTGAAATGCTGAAGAAACTGAAAAATGAACAACTCTTCCTGAATCCATAATGAGGAGGAGAAGACAGGGCAGACTGCTGCCCACACCGTTCCCCCAAACCCACCCAGATCAGAGAGACAGCTGCCCCTGTGCAGACTCAGGAGGTGGACACGCTGGGAATTGGAACCACATGGAGAAACCTGACTGTAATAAATTGCTAATTTGCTGGAGGCTCAGCGTGGACAAGTGTGAGAATCACGCATTCCAGGAAGACCTAATATTAAGGGGTGCCCATGATATTGTGAGATTTACCTCCAGCAGCTCAACTGTGTTGTGACAATAAACAATCGAGAAAAATCCCGTTGTGCTTGCACAGGGGACCAGGAAAAGGAATTGCTTTGAAATCCCCAGAGCACTTGGTTTTTCTTAACAAGGCTGCCCCCCAGGAGAAACCAGTTAACCAGAACCTAACCTGCTGGGGCATCGTCTGAGCCTACCTGATCTGGAAAAAGGGAAATAATGCAGCCCCAGCCAGCTCTTGCTATCCTGTCCCTCCTGAGCTGGAGAGAAAAGGAAAGGTGAGAAAAACCTCCATCGAGTGTCCAATCCAGAGACATAGGCTCACCAGCGACTGGGACGCAATCCTAGGATCACAGAACACTTCCCCTGCCCCATACCTATCGCCATGACCCAAAGGCCTATTTCCAGCAGTTCCTTTATCCAGGATGTCGTATCTGGCTATTGCAAAAACAGTTACAAGGCAAAAAACAAAAACAAAAACAAAAACAAAAAAACGTAGTTCAAGGAGAGAGAGCAAGCATCAGAATCAGACATGGCAGGGGTGTCGGAATTACCAGACTGGGAATTTAAAACAACTATGAAATCACGGGCAATCTAATGGATAAAGTGGACAGCATGCAAGAACAGATGGACAATGAAAGCAGGAAGATGGAAATCCTAAGAACGAACCCAAAAGAAATGCTGAAGGTAAAAAGCACTGTAAGAGAAATGAAGGCCTTCAGAGGGTTTATTCGTAGCCTGGACCCAGCAGAGGAAAGACTCTCAGCGGGAGGATGTATCAATAGAGACTCTGAAAAGCAAAAATTGAAAAAAAAAAAAAGAGAGAATAAGGATAGCCACGGTCTGTAAGACAACCTTGAAGGATGTGGCACACACATGAGAATTACAAACGATAATTTAAATTTCTTTTTCTAAGATACCTTTGCCTGTGATAGAAGTCCAGTTCTTGTGATGTGATGTTCAGTGTTTTAATTAAGTCACTGCAATGTCTTGCTTGCTTGCTTAGTTTTGTTTCTTTTTTCCAATGTTGAAGAAACTGAGTTTGGCTTACTTAGTTTTGAGACATCTCCTCTAACTGCTATCTTTGTTTCTCCACACGTGTCGTTTCTCTTCTCCCTCCACTCGTCTTTAAAAATCTTTTGAGTTTCTGAGACCTGTGGTTTGGTGGCTTTTGTTCACATAATTCTTGGCCACTATTTCTTCATACATATCACCTGCCCAATTTTCTCTTTTGTACTTCCAGGCTTTCACTTACAAGTAAGCTGGGTCATTTGCTGCTCTCTAGCTCTTGGATGCTCTGTTCTATGCGAACGTGTGTTTTGTTTATTGGGCTTCTGCCTTCTTTTGTGTGTGTGTTTGTCACAGATTGCACAGTTGGAACTAGCCCTTCTTCAAGGGAACTGAATGTTTTCTAAGCTATTTGAGATATACTGATGCACCCATGGTAGGTGTTTATCATCTCCTTTACTATGAGTTTCATTCCTTGCCTTTCCATTTGCTTTTTGTTGGGGAGTTTTCATTTCTCTGCTGAATTTACTCCCCCTCTCTTGTGACGTCCATTATTTCCACTAGAGCTTTCAGAACACAATTCACAGATATTTTCAATTCTCTCTCTGGTTATCCCAATAACCTGGTCCTATCTCAGTCTGTTTCTGTTGGCTGGTTGTTTTCTTCTTTGAGATTTTCTTTTCTTGGTC
The DNA here is from genome assembly GCF_048418805.1 of Vulpes vulpes. NCBI lineage: Eukaryota > Metazoa > Chordata > Mammalia > Carnivora > Canidae > Vulpes > Vulpes vulpes. The sequence goes on along the minus strand of NC_132784.1, from coordinate 52,298,006 downwards.
ATCATTGTTTTTATTTGATGTAAACCTCATCATCATGCATTGAACATCAAATATTTTATGGAGGGCAGGAGGTGCAAAACTACAGTTTTCTGCCTGAAAATCATCGTGCCTTTTCTTCTGCTAGGCCTTTAGGTTGGGCGATCAGGTCAATGTGGTCAGGAGTGGTGTGGTTTGAGATTTGTTGTCACAGAGGTCAGCATTAGCAACACAGGCTTCCAGGCCTCCCCTTGGCATTCCAGGTGTGGGCTTGTCTGTCTGTCCCTCTTTTCCAGCTCTGCCTCAGCTTCAGAGCTGGTCTGTCCTGTGTACTGCCCATCAAAGACTGTGTCCCTTCCCACCTATGACCTTCCCTTACTGCAGACTGCTGCTTATCCTTGCTGGTTGCTGGTTGAGGTGGGTCATGTTAGATTTCTCTTCCCAGTCATTCTAGTAAGCCCATTTTGTTCTAGGTGTGTGGCCCCACACTTTGTTCTAGGTGTGGCTTTGGAAATGGTGTGTCCCATTCTCAGCCAAGAAACAGCTCAGAATGCATTCCTGCCCCTGGCCCACAGATAAAATTTCTTTCCTCCTTCCTTCCTTCTTTCCCTTCTTTTTACCTTCCTTCCTTCCTTCCTTCCTTCCTTCCTTCCTTCCTTCCTTCCTTCCTTCCTTCTTTCCTTCCTTCCTTCCCCCCACCCTCCCTCCTGTTCTGTTCTGTTCTGTTCTTTTTTCTTTCTTTTCTTTTCTTTTCTTTTTTCTGTTCTTTCTTTTCTTTTCTTTTCTTCTTTTCTTTTCTTTCTTTTCTTTTCTCTTTTCTTCTTTTCTTTTCTTTTTTCTTTCTTTTCTTTTCTTTTCTTTTCTTTTTTTTCTTTCTTTCCTTTTCCTTTCTCTTCTTTCTGTCTTTCATCTTTCCATCTTTCTTTTTATGATGGTTTCCTTTGTTTTTTGTTTTTTTGTTTTTGTTGTTGTTCCCCTCCTCTAGTTCCATGGGGTTTTCACCAGCACCTTCATCACTTATAAACACATTTATTGCACTTCTCCAGTAAAACACATTTATTGCACTTCTCCAGTAATATAAGACCTTTGCTATTAGGAATATGAGAGAAGAATCCAGGTCGAGTCTTGTGCAGTGGTGCTCTTCCTACTCCCAAGGCCCTGACCATGAGACCCTGCTCCCAGTGCTTTCCCACACATGGCTGCACTCACTACAGTGCCTGAAAATTACCTGGGAGTGAGAACTGAGCATCCCCTTAGCTCCAAGCCCTGAGACTTCTGGGTTCCCTCACTCTGCCATAGTCCATTCCTGGTGATCTGTTAGAGTAAATGGTTGAACTCTCTCCCAATGTTTCCCAGCATCTGCTCATGCAAAGTAGGTGCTCCTGCCTATCGGGCCCTGCAGGCACCCTCTTCCCTCAGATTTCTCCACCATATCAGTTCTCAGATGGGTTTAAGGAACTTGCTCACTGTGCGATTTTTCAGGTTTTTGGTTTTGCTCTGCATGGAAATGCTGCTAACTCCAGCTTTCTATAGTCTAAAGGAAGCCAGGAGTCCTATTGATCAGTGTTGAGAGATGCGTATATATTGTGATTGTAGATCCTTTATTAGATATGAGTTCTGAAAATATTTTCTTGGAGTTGATGGTTTGTTTTTTCATTCTCTTACAAGTATCTTTGACATTGGAAAAACTTTTTATCTCCATTGAATACCCACATAGATTTTTAAGAAATGTGACTGTGGTTCTGTATCTAAGCAATGTCAACCACACCAGTGTCACACATCTTTTTCTGCTGTATTTTCTTCAAGAATTGTTTAAAAGTTATGTTTTAAAATAAAATTTATGGTCAATTTGGAGTTAATTATTAAAGATTGGGTGAGAAATTATTCAGCTTTCATTTTTATGTACATGCTTAATTGTCTCAGCACCTCTCGTTAAAATACTAAAGGATGCCAACTGAATTGCCTTTGCAACTTTGTTGAAAATCGACCTTCTATATATGGGTCTAATTCCAGATTTTATTCTGTTCTTTTATCTTCTTCTGTTCCATTGACAATATATGCTTAGTTATTTAGGATTATAGATGTCTTGGTAATAAGTAGTATTTTTCCTATAACTTTGATATTTTTAAAAATTATCTCTAGAAACTATTCTAGTTTCTTTACATTTGGTTATAAATTTTAGAACCAGTTTGTTAATTTCCACAAAATCCTAATGGAACTTTGATAAAGAATGTATTCAATCTATAGGACAATTTGGAAAGAATTGATTTCTTAGCCATACTGATGCTACTATTCCATAAACACTCTACACTTTCTCATACATGAGATCTTCCTTGATTCCTTCCATTAGTATTCCATGTTTACTTGTGTAATTTTAACTGGTACTGTATTTAAATTTATTTTTATCTTTATATTTAAATTAAATTAATTTTATTTATATTTCATTTAAATTAAAACCATTCTTTGCTAAAATAGATAGCAAGATATATAGCAAGATTTTTATTGAACTAGAATATTACAACAATTCTAGTCTACAACAATTCCCAAATCAATTATTTCTAGTTGCTTGTTTGTGAATTATTTGTGTTACCTAGGTCAATATTCACATTGTCTGCAAATAAAGAAAATTGTATTTCTTTTTTCTCAATTTCTTTGCTTTTCATTTATTTTGCTTGCATTATTGCATCACTTAAGCCTCCACTGTAATATTAAACATGAGTGGTAAAAGAGCACATCTTCTTTTTAAATCTGTTCTTAGAGGGGAAATTGCCTTTCATCATTATGTATAAATAGGATATTGTCAGTAGGCTTTTATATGGAATTTTTTTGGGAGGGGAGAGGATGTCAAAAAAGCTATATTTCATTTCTAAAATCCCAAAAAATTTCATCAATAGATTTTGGATTTTGTCAATGCTTTTATGTTCATTTATTGTGATGACTGTATTATTTCATCTTTATTTTGTGATATGGTGAATTACATTGATTTTTAATCTATATTTTAGTGAATTAATGTCGAAACATTTTTTTAAAGATTTATTTATTTATTTTGGGCAGTGAGGGAAGAGGCAAAGGGAGAAACTTAAGCAGACTCTGTGCTCAGCCTGGAGAGGGCTCCATCTTATGGCCCTGAGATCACAATCTGAGCAAAAACCAAAAGTCCTACATTTAACCTACCGTACCACCCAGGTGCCCTAATGTTGAAACATTTTTAAAGAGATAAATAATTTACCTTACCACACAACTGGAAACTGTGAGCTATTATTTAAACAACTTTTGGGCTTCACCTTTTGAACCATTTCCAGAAAATTGCACTTTTTAGTATTCTGAAATATTTTAGTTGATTTGACAGAAAAGTCTCTGACTGTGATAAAATGGTGATACATCATCTCTGTTTTAGGCATGATTGAAGTTAACTTAGGTTAAAATATTGAAAATGATTATATATATATATATATATATATATATATATATGCCTCTATGTATGAGTTTAAGTAAAAATTTGCCTATTATTTGGAAATTGTAATTTCTTCTGATTTTAATTTTTTTACTAGTTACTCATCAAATTAAAGCAAAGCAATTTAATAAAAATATTCACATGCCATCCAAGAACAATAAAATTCTGATAATAAAGGTTAATAGTAGCACTCATTTAAATAATTTACTTCAGCTGCAACGTGGACAATACATTTACTATAAATCTAAAATTTGATATTTTATATAATATTTAACCTATGCCTTAATTGGCAACATCAATTCTTCTATTTAATGCATTTTAACTACTCACATCAGGAAACTATTAGCTTTATATACTTTTGTAGTCAAAAATTGTTAACAATGAGAGCAATTACAAATGGGAGCTATGTTAGTTCATCTATTCAATTCATTCTTAGTAAAGGACTATTCCCTTTAGGGTACTCTTACATGTTCAATGCATTCAGTTGTTCCATGATGCAGAGTACAAAATCTACATATGTTCCCTCAGGAGCTCAGTCTACTGCCTAATAAATTTCATACTTATAAAAATTATCTTCAGTTTTTAATCTATTTTTATAATTGAGTTAATTGCATCTTTAGTTTTCTGCTTGTATTCCTTTGTATCAATATAGCATTTCTTTTAACCTTCAGTGGGTTAGCTACATTTTAGCTCCTTTTCAATTATCAAGTAATTTGCTTTCAATCCTTAATCACTTATATTATTTTTAGGAGGTTGCCCCAATTTATGCCACCAAACAGAACCATTTTATATTAATATTCAATTCTCTTTTAAAGTCAAAAATAAAAAGAATTTGTCTTTACAAAACAGTTAAGAATTGTTTAGAAAGAAATTTAGTCAAAGTCCTGGAATTTTACATTACATTTTCAATGAATTTTAAGAGTTCAATATATATTTCTCAGACCTTTCATATCTAGGTTTATTCATTAAATTAACCTTCCATGAGGCTCTTCTCGTCGACTCATCAATTCATGCATGTCCTCAATAAGAATTTATTGAATAACTACTATATTATAAATATTGTCTTGAAAATGGAGAATACAGTACTCAAAAAGATGTTGGAGGATCACAATTAGCTTAAATCAAGTGAGAGGAGCAGAAAACAAATCACTAAATTAATTTGTCAATGATTTTTCTTTTAAATATTTTACTTATTTATTCATGAGAAAGAGAGAGAGGCAGAGACATAAGCAAAGGGAGAAGCAAGCTCCATGCAGGAAGTCGGATGTGGGACTTCCTAGGACTCCGGGATCACGCCCTGAGCCAAAGGCAGACGCTCAACCGCTGAGCCACCCAGGTGTCCCGACTTTTTTTTTCCAGAAAGTGAGAAGTCATATCACTTCTCCATCCTTTCTGATGAGTATCATCCCCCTTGACCTGTGTCCAGCCTGTGCTGTGGAAACAACTTAGATTGTGCTGGGATGGTTTTTTTGTGAAAGCTTCTAGGCAGCATTGAAATCCATTTCCCTTTTTGACCCTATGTGATAACCTCAGAGGTATCAAGTTTTCTAATCTAGCTGCCAATTCTAGACACAATATTTGTGCATTTTAATATTGCCCATCTTTATTTAAAACATATTTGTGTGAGAAATCCAGGTTCTAATCTTTTGAATCATAAACAACACAGAAGTTCAAAATTGTGTACATTCACAGGAAGGAACCTACTCAGGTTTAGTGTGATTACCATGTTCTAGAGTATATAAAGAGGTCTTTCCCCCCTCCATATTTCTAAAATATGTATTAAAATATCTCACCCCTTTAAGCAATATTCATGACAGCATTCAAGACATTGTTTTCCTCATCTCCTACACCACTGAAATAACTTTACAAGATGAAGAGTTCCATGGATATATTTCTTGAACATTCTATTTCTGAAAAGAATATTTGAGTACTACTTTCATACAATTTTAGGCAGATGATTATTCCCCTAGGACAGCAAGATTCCTGAAAGGGTCCTTATTCACTCGAGCAATTTAAAAATTATAACCAGATTTCTACAGTATTCCTTGGTAACAAAATGTGACAGTTCCGATACAACAAAGTATTACAGAATCATAGAAGGTTACCGTCCACAGGAATCTTAGTAATCACCTATTCCAGGTTGTCAGGTATCTAGAGTTACAGTAAAGGGCAGGCTCCTCTGAAAAGAATTGGAGACTAACAATTGGGAAAGACTGTATCTCTCTCCCCTCATTCTGCATACTTGTTCTACTAATAATTTATTTGGGATAGTGTTCTGTTTCTAAACAGATAACACATACAATTTTAACTCGATTGTTTAGTAAATGGGCTAGGATTAATTTTAAGTTCATTTTCCTACTGTAAATTCCTTTCCAATATAAATGGGGAGATATTGCACCCTAAATCACATTCTTTAGACAAGTATGTATTGAAATACAGTCCACATTAGAACAACAACTCTCTAGGCACAAGGGATATATTAGAGTACAAGATGTACAAAATTACTGCTAACGAGACAGAGAAACCAAAGGGACTCCATGAAAGAAAAAGCATGTTTTGGTTGTTTTTTTGTTTTTCCCTTTGTTTCTTTTCTTGCTTCTGTTCTTGTTAGTGAGTAAGGGACAGGTGTGGCTTACGTAGGGAAGAGATAGGTAGGGGGCTGGGTGACTAAACTCACCCAGGGGCTACAGGTTCAGGCTCACAGAAATCCCAGATGTGGAGAAATGCTGAGACATATGAAACCAGAAATAAGGGAACATAACTAGACTAATGAGACTACCTCATTCATCCTAAATGCCAGAGACAAGCATTCTCTATCACAGTTACAGCTGGACCACTGGAAATTGCCAAACTTTAAAGAAAAAATAAACATAGTGCTATTAGTGGTAGACACATCAAGAAGATTTAAATTCTCTGGTCAGTTCTCAATGAAAGACTGCCACTAAAAAGCCCTCAGTGGTAACCCATTTGGGAGCCTCCTTACTCTACAGAGATTTTCTCTTTCCTTTCTGTTCTCACCTTCACTTAATGAACTTTCTTTCATGTCACCCTTTTGTGTCCATGAGATTCATTCTTTGACTCCATGAGACAAGAAACCTGTTACACTAGGACTTGCTCCCCTGCCCTACACACACCTTCATGTATATTCTCCCTGTAAAAGACAAGAAGATAATGATATCTTTGGAGTCTACCAGCACAATAGATAATATCTAAGCAGTGACTGGGTGAGGTCATCATGCACATATTCCAGCCATAGGAGCTAGACATCTGGACACCAAGCACCCCCCTCCCCCATGCCCCTGGCTCCCGGAAATAAGTGACTTATGATAGACACCTGGCCCCTGTCCTTGTTCTGACCAGTTCCTGGATACCTGAGGGGACATGTGTGTCACACCACAGTCATCAATAAAAACCCCAGGCCACAAGCAAAGATGAGACTCACGCTCCTTTTCTGCCAGATTCTCAGTCTGTATGTCTCTCTACATGTCTTCAGTAAACTTTACTCTCACTTCCTACTGACTCACATGTGATTTCCATCCTGCATGAAGCCAAAGACCCTCTTGGCTTGTCCTGTAGGACCCACTCTGTGTCCTTGGACCTGGCCTGCCTGCATCACTATCAAGAAAAGTACATTCTAGTGCAGAGAAATGGACAATTTAAAAAGTAATTAAAATAAAGGTTGTTTAAAACATTAGCCTGCTTTGGCAGATTATATTTCTGGAACAACAATAACAAACAAACACACAAAAACAAATAGAAGAAGAAGAAAGAAGAAGAAAAGGAGAAGAAGAAGAAGAAGAAGAAGAAGAAGAAGAAGAAGAAGAAGAAGAAAGAAGAAGAAGAAGAAGAAGAAGAAGAAGAAGAAGAAGAAGAAGAAGAAGGAGGAAGTGGAGGAGGAAGAGGAGGAGGAGGAGGAGAAATAATCTCAGTGGCTGAGAAATTATATTCCCTTCCTTACATGTAGTTATAAGAAACAGAAAATGGGGCAGAGCCTTGCCAGGAGCCTTGCCAGGAGTTGGAGGTTGTGACACTGAACATTAAGTAGAGGAATCAGAGGGGGCCTCACTGAGCAACATTAGAGCAAAGGCCTAATGAGATGAGGTTGTGAAGTAGAGGAACAGCCTCAAGCAGAGGCCCAGCCTGGAGGCCAGTGAGAAGGAGGAAAGGATAAGAAGAGATGAAGTCAGAGGTCAGAGCTGAACAGTGTGAGACAGATCGATGTGGTTTTGTAAGTCAATTTAAGGCATTTAACTTTTTTTTTTTTCCTTAACCACTGGCTTCTTTGTGAAAAAACACACACACTCACACGCAATTGTCAAGCATAGAGGAAGAGAACAGTCAGATGTTATTTTGCCAGCTAGTAAAGAAATAATAGTGGATTGGGCCAGAGAAATATCAGGGACAAGGGTCAGATTCTGCTTCTGTTTTCAGGGTAATGTTGGCAAGTTACACTGATAGAAGTAGGATGTTAGGAATGAGTAGATTCAAACATCCAACAGAATGGACTGTGCATTAAATGCAATTGGGCATGAAAGCACATATTCCTTCCAATAGGCAATTAGTCGCACAGGCCTGGAGTTCAAAGGAAAGATCTAGGCAGGTAATGTAAATTTAAGATATATATATATAGTTATATGTATATATATATATATATATATATATATATATATATATAACTATATAGTTATATATTTATATAGAGAATTCATAAATAGAATTTTATTTTATTTTTGTTCCCTATTAATATCTTAGTTAAGAAAGATGGGGCCACAGTAAACACACCTTTACATAAAAAATATTTACTTCAAAGATGATATATAACTCAAGATGATATCTATTAAAACTTCCAAATAAAACATATTTTTACAGAGAATGCTAATGACCACCAATACCTCTGTTCTTCATCTCCTTCTTAAGAAAAAAATGGGTATTATCCAGTTAATACCCATGATAATTATGTGGAACTACAGATTTGATATCTAGATAGGAAAATATGAGGAGTAAGGACACAGCAACAATCAGGCCTGGCCTCTAAAACCAGGGAACTTTCTCTCTCTCCAAAAATAGGCCATTCCCATGAAACCTTCAGTAAACCAAAGTGGCGTGAAGCAAAGAGGCAATTAACATTCATTTAAATGGAAAAAAAAAGTTTTGAGCATTTTTGGCCCTGAAAATAATCACTCTTAGGTTTTTCTGAGACCCCAGAATACATCTAGCTAAAGCATGCGCAGAACAATTCAAGGTAAAGCAGATATGCTTTGGTGGCTGGATGCTGAGGGGCCGGGTGCAGTTCCCAGGGAAGCCGCTGGGGCCGCACTGTTCCCATGCTGCCTTTATAATGGTTCTGTTCATTGCAAAACACCAAGGCTCCTTTTCACTTTCCACCTTATTTGGTAAAAGAGAAAATCCTCTTCATATTACTTTTGGTTATTGACAACCCATACTGCAATAATACAGGTCTTTTGTAAAAGCAAAGTGACATAACTCCAACTTTCCAACAGTGGGCCTATCTGTATTCACTATACCTTCATGTCATCCTCTCCCCCTCCTGCCATGCAGAGGTTCTAATAGAAAAATCAGGGATCCATCAGGGATCCAAGGAAGGGACAAAGAAGCCACAGGATGGAAAACAAGCCTACTTGCCATGGTTCACTGACATTGACATGAGAGGAAAAACTGACTTTCACTGTGTAAGGTGCTAAGATGCGGGAGTTTGCTTATTAAAGCAGCTAGTGGTACATACCCCATATAATAAACCTCTTATACTACATTGTACTCTGAGTATTTTTTCCTCAAATATATACAAATATTTCTCAAGCAATCAACACAATTGTTTAGTTTAATTTGCTTTGAGTAAAAAAAAAAAAAGTCAATATTATCTTGTTTTTCAGCTTTGAAAAAGAAAATCCTCAGCAAAATAAGGCAATGTGGAAATAGAAAATAGAAAAAGCAAGATGGACACAAACCAAAATAGCATATTTGCTGGGAACAAACTTATTTGTATATGTACAGAAGGATACATGTAGGACTCTAGCTCTAAATTTTGTGTAATAGGGCATAATTGTAACCCATCTATTTGTGATGTGGATTTTAGTTTTCTTTTGGATATGTAATCCTCCTTAAGCACAACTTTATGGATTCTTGTGTATTAACATTGGAGGAGTGCTTTGCCGGTCCAGATAAGTTGGTCTCTCTCCTGTCATTTCTAGTAGTAAAGTGAAATGATTTTCAGTTTCCAGTGAATTCGCTACTCTTCTAATTGCCCCCTGAGGAGCAAAGTGTCAGCAAGGATTCCTACCAAATCTTGCATAATGATTAAAAATGGAGAAACCAAGGCAGCTAAAGAAAAGGTCACTGTATAATCTCCTCTTATTGAAACAAATAGAATTAATGGAAGTACTCTGTCTTTTGTGGATATCTCAATGACTTTCTTCAGTTCTGAGGAATTGATCTTTTCAGTTTCATTATACTGAATTAAATGTTATGTTTATGAGCTTTCTCTTTCAACAGTAATGAGGTAAGCATCTTTATTTTCCCTTTTTTCTCTCATGAAAACTACCTTTTATTTTTTTTTTTACTTTAAAAAAAAAGATTTTATTTATTTATTTATTTATTTATTTATTTATTTATTTATTTATTTAGAGTGAGTATGCATGAGTGGGGAGAAGTGCAGAGGGAGAGGGAGAGAGAGAGTGTATCTCAAGCAGACTCCTCACTGAGTATAGAGCCCAACATGGGGCACAATCTCTGGACCCTGAGATCATGACCTGATCCAAAATCAAGAGTCAGTCATTTAACCGACTGAGACACTCAGACACCCCAAAATTAACTTTTAAATAAAGTTTAGTTGTACTTTTCTTTGTCAAGTACTAGAGAAATAAACATTTCTAAAGTAAAGGGTGTTTACATAATGCACACACTTTGGATATAATATAAATATTATTCTGTAATGTTTATTTTAAATAGTTTAAACTAGCATATGCTCATGTAACTAGTTTGAAAACATATATCAATGATAATATTTCAGTTTTTATTTTATTTTTTTAAGATATTATTTACTTATTCATGAGAGACACAGAGAGAAGGCAGAGACATGAGCAGAGGGAGAAGCAGGCTCCCTGCAGGGAGCCTCATGTGGGACTCCATCTCCCACCCCAGGATCACACCCTGAGCCAAAGGCAGATGCTCAACTGCTTAGCCACCCAGGCATCCCTATTTCAGTTTTTAAATGTCCCATAAACTATTTAGCAAATTTCTTCTTTTTGGATACTAGATGTTGTTGGGGGGAAAAATCTATGACATGTCTCTCCATTTAAGTAAAATAAATTTTAAGTAAAGCTTAATGGCAAAGGAAACATGTTGTTGAGTCACTATCTGATAGCTAGCATTAGCTGAATAGCTAAAATCATATCATCCCTTTTTATCTCCATTTATAAAACAGGGTCCAGAAGAAAATTTCTAATATCTAAAATGTCATCCCTTTTGCCACTTGTGTTCTCTGATCACACTCTCTCACTAGTGGAAAAGCGAATAATTTTAGGCAAAGTCTGAGGTTTGACATCTGTGGTCCCTTAAATGTCAGATGGAGTTTATTCTTCAAAATATATGGTTTCTCATTTCAATTAAATAAATATACTTGCATTAGTCACATAAAATTATGACTATAATGTTTAGTTGTGTCTTTGTTTTGACAGAACACATTAAGTAATTCAGGTTGATTACCAATCATTCCATGGAATTTCATCTCTAAAACTTTTCTTTGCCTCATGAATTTTTATTTTTTCCTCTTTTTGAAAAAAAAATTAAGAATATCATGCTTCCATCTGCTAAAGCATTTTGTGAATAAACACAGAATAATACCCCAAATGGATTTTCTTACATTATCAATATATGAGAGTCATCAAAAATGGTTGTGAACAAAACTGTAATAAGAATTCTAATTTAGCAGTTCATTTTATTTTGAAATGAAAAGATAAAAAACTTCTCCACTCAATTAGTTTCATTATTTACTCAATATAGTAGATATTTGCCTTTACTATGTGTTGTTTAGCATGCATTCACATCTCACAATGACACCAAGTTTCATTTAGGAGGAGGGAGTTATTTCTCTCTGATTTTGTTTGGCCTTTAGGGAACATGTTTCCCACTTGATCTCCTTCCTCTGTGGAATCATAGGAACACCAGACTCTCCCTCCCCTCGATTTCTGATAAAGTGAGTGGTGGACATGAGTCCATAGTTCTGCCCAGCACATGTTGTTTCCCCAGACTCTGCATTTTGAGGAAGTGGCTTATGGGTAGGATAATTCTTCCCTTAATCTTAGCAGTAGCTGTGGCAGCTGCACCCAAAGCAGATGTCAGACAACTGCTGTTTGCAATATGTATCAAGAATCTTAAAAAGTTCCTATTTCTAGGGGCACCTGGCTGGCCCAGTCAGAAGAGTGTGGGACTCTTGATCTCAGGATTGTGAGTTTGAGCCTCACATTAGGTATAGAGATTACTAAAAAAATAGACATCTTTTTAAAGCTCATATTCCTAGATCTAAGTTTCAATTTTGGCAATCTAATCTATGGGAGTATTGCCGATTACTAAAACTATTAATTCCTGAAATGTTATATGATATAGAATGTCACTTGATGCTTACTATATACTGTTTTTCCCTGCAACAATTTTGCATGCATTATTCTATTACTTCCATTGCACATATTTGAGATGTGTAACTTTCCAGAGGCACACATGCTTGAACACATATCTCTGAACTCAGAGTCCCAGCTCCCCCCAGTCACAGTTCTATTGTCAATGTGTTTACTGCTTTATCTACTATTCTCAACTCATGCAATGGCTCCTGAGGACCTCATTTCTCTCCAACACAGTACCATAGAGTGGACTCATATAGCTGGACTTGATATTATATCTGCCTTGGTTGCAAGTTATGAAAGGGAAACACTTAATTTAGGCAATTAACTGAATTGAATATGGTTGGCATCAAGATGGATGTCAGAGGTGGAGAAAGCATTATTTAGAGGCCACAGTCAGTCTTCATGGCTCAGAGTCAAGAAAGGATTTACAGCTAACACTTTAAAGAATATGAGGTACTCTGCAGGCAACAGAGTAAGAGAGAGAGGAGGAAAGTGAAACAACACCTTGACTGAATTTTGAAGGCAATGAAACAAACTGTTATACGTTGGATATGGAATTCATGATTATGGATGTAGAGTAGAATAACAGTTAAGTGCAAGCATCATGTGAACAAGCATAAAGGGATGGGCAAAAGCCAGAGTGTGGAAAGCATCAGATGTCATAATAAGAATTTAGATTGGTTGCTATATTTAATAAGAATATATTGATGGTTTTTGAAGTAGATAATAGCAGGCTCGATGATTTTTAATGTTCTTTATAGATTTCAAGGTTTTACATTATACTACAAAGAATATAAAATTATGAATAATCTTAGCAATGGTGGAGCCAAAACTGTATCTATGCAGTGGCATACAAATTCTAAGAGATCAAATGTAGAGCCAGTCCATGCAGTTAGGGGCTTTTAAATTATGTATAATGTTGCTTGTTATTCAGACTGTTGGGTCTTTCTGAGGTTTAGATTTAGCTCTTGGCAAAATTATTGTGCAGATGAACTTTGTCTTAACACTGTTTTTCATCCTCTGGGTTCTTTCGAGTGCCCTCTCCACCTTGACCCCTTGTCTTCCTGGAATCAAATTCTTGGTTAAAGGATATCTAACAGCTTTATTCACACCCATTTACACCCATGGTGCCGTCATTCTCTCGAGACCTTGTTTATTCCTCAGTGACAGTAAATACAATTTAAAATAAAACATTAATTAATAATAGTAAATGTAATGCTAATATATCTCCATCTGGATTTTATATATTTTAATAGTTGTTTATATGTTATTAATTTGAAAGGAAACACTAATTGTTGAAATTACAGGTGTAGCAGGTGATTTTGCAAACCATGATCCTATTTATAGGATTTTGAAGCAGTACTTAAGGAAGTAGATATACCTCAAATTTTGTTTATTTATGACTCATGTTTTCTGAGATTTATGATTCTTTATTCTTCATTGTGGCCAAGGATATTTTTTCAAATATGTTAGTTAGTATTAGTTATGGTTATTTTCCTGACACAAGGAACAGCAGCTAGCATGACAAGGACTGAAAGGAAAATGCAATAAAATAGAATTTTGGAAAAAAGTGTATCAGTGTGATGGAAGCAGCATGAAAATTTCCCTCAACTAGTCTGCTTGTTCTTTAGAATCTATTTTTTATTCTCTTTGCATTTGTCATAGGATGAGAACTGATTATGCAAAAAAAAAAAAAAGATACAGAAAATAAAATGAAAAACATGGATTTCATGACAGAAAAGATAATTGCAGTGGAAATCCATCTTTCTTCAAGTTTTCCTATGGCTTTCTCATTAACACTAAAATAAGTGGTTTTACTACAGAGAACCTTTTCAACATTCATTCCCTGTAGATGTGGTGTGTATCTTGAAAAAGGTAAAACGAAAATAATGTCCATGTTGGGAAAATTAATCTGCTATAATTTTATAGAATATCAGCATTTTTAGCTAACATTAAGACATCAGCTTACATTTTGGTATGTCTTTCTATAGGAATTTTTTAATACTATGTATTGCTACAAATACTATGACATTGTCTGATATGTTCAAGGTAAAACTGCCTATTATATTTATTTTATCAGTTTATACAAATGATCCATTTAGATATGTGACTGATGATTTAGTTACAATAGGAGAAAAATCATTAAAGAACTTTGTAGCAGGGATCCCTGGGTGGCGCAGTGGTTTAGCGCCTGCCTTTGGCCCAGGGCGCGATCCTGGAGACCCGGGATCGAATCCCACGTCGGGCTCCCGGTGCATGGAGCCTGCTTCTCCCTCTGCCTGTGTCTCTGTCTCTCTCTCTCTCACTGTGTGCCTATCATAAATAAATAAAAATTAAAAAAAATTATTTAAAAAATATTAAAAAAAAAAAAAAGAACTTTGTAGCACAAAATAGCAATTTTACATTGTTAGGTCTTTCATGACTTTGTTGCCTCTTGTTTATTATATTCACTTATGTTCAGATAGAATTAAATAGAACATTTGCTGCCCAGTTACTAAGTAAGAAGAGATATTTTAAACATTGTTGAGTGTAGAGTTGCATTAAGAGACCTCAGGAATCCTTATAATTAAAGACATAGAAGATTTAAAAAAATAAAAAGAAAGTAAATTGACCTGCTTTGATAAAGCAAACTAAAATTAAAAAGAGGAGACTTTTTTAACCAAGTGGTTTGTTACAGATTTTATTTAATTTAAATGTGTTGTCATAGCTGCTGACACTTTGAAGTGTTTATATATAAGCCTCAATTACAAATCTTGACAGAATCAATCCTATAACAAAATTTTCTAGACTCAAGCCTTGAACTAACAGCTCTGTTTCAAATATGCTAAAAAATAAGACCCAATTATACTCCTTTACATTTGAAGTTTTATTTTCAGAAATATTTCATTTAGAAAATAACCCACATTTGTAATTCCATTAGATTGAAAATGAGATTTTACTCTTACACGTTTCCATGCTACTGAGATCATACCAGGAATGCTTCAAATCCTAGGAAGCATCTATCTCAAAGGTTAGGATAGCTTTTTGCATTAGAGTTTTATTTTGTGTTAATATGGTTCTTCCCATAAAATGGAATTAATTGTCTAGTGTTCTGCTAAGGAACAGTAAGTTCCTTCAAAAAGCAAGGCTGTGTCTAATTGGTCGTTTTATCACTGACATTAACAATGCATGGTGCATAACAGGTGCCTTATTACTAGTTTGTGGTTGAATAATACAACCTTCACTTTCTTGATTTACGTATGTATTTCAGAAATTCATAAAGCTTCAGAAGCTATTTTTAATGAGTGCATAAATATGTTACTATAATTATTTGTATAAGTAACTAGTTCACCTTTTAAAATCATTTCCATTATGTATCCATTGAAAATGTGACATATTTTAAATGACTGCTTATAATTTACACATTATTAAGTTAGTATATAGAAATATCATCTTTGTACTGCCTCATTCATACTCATTTATTATCAGAAATATAATAAATATTTATAAGTGCAGTTCTTACTGATAGGAAATATTGATAATATTTTAAGACATTCCTTTATTTAGTCTGTCATATGTAAGATGCAAATTCTTTAGTACCAAGTATTAGCTCTAAAACCTATCTGACAAATAAATAGTTTTTATCTAATCTTTCTTTAGCTGCATTTATTAGGAATTGGAATATTCTGGGATTTCCTGTATCTGACAGCTATTCTCTACCCTGGTAGAGCTACTCTGATAGACAGTTATTCACCTGGTCAGAGCCTCAATTCATCTTTTCCTATTCCTATCATATCATTGCTATCGTAGATTGACAGATTCATTTTGTCTAGATATATGCAAATTTGGTGAAAGGCACTGACTGGAAGGATCTGGGCTGATACACTCAGCCACCAGGCAACATCTATGCACCACTGAAGAACCCATCCCAAGTAGTGTTCAATGTCATGAGTCTGAGACCTTCATCTGGTCATGAAAGGAGTAAAGCATAAGATGACAATATGTTTAACTGTATTTCAAGAACAGATGCTATAGACAATATCGAAATTGTTGTTTCTGAATCCACCCCCAGTGGATTGAGAGTGATGGACAGGATGCTCTATTCTATTTAGGAGACAGAATCAACAGGATTCAATAATCAATCATTTATGTAGGTAGAGAGAGAAAACAGGTATCAATGATGACTTTTAGACTTTTGATATATTTTCCTGTGTAATTACCTAAAATTAAGTGACAAAACAAATCTAACTTACCATTAGATAATAAAATATAGCCGGTGAATTTTTATAATGTGCTTTTGACTATCATGCAACTAAACACAATTTAAAACGTTGGGGACATGAGTACTACTAGGTTATCAAGGCATCAGTCTTCTGGAAGAATGAAGATAGTTGCCTAATGAAGAAATAGTAAGGGAGCAACAACATAAAGTCTATTCAAGAGCAAGGGAGTTCAAGTAATAAAGGTGGAGTTCAAATAATCGCCACA
This sequence comes from Vulpes vulpes, assembly GCF_048418805.1. Classification (NCBI taxonomy): domain Eukaryota; kingdom Metazoa; phylum Chordata; class Mammalia; order Carnivora; family Canidae; genus Vulpes; species Vulpes vulpes. The sequence goes on along the minus strand of NC_132784.1, from coordinate 52,281,473 downwards.
GTACCATTTCTGTCATGATACCATCTCTGCTCATCTGCATAATGTTCATTACCGAGAACTGCATCACTGACTCTACAGTGCAGTTCCAACTGTAGCAAAAATGTTCTCAAAGTTTTAGTCTCACACTCTTTTGCAATATTAAAAATTCTTGAGTTTGCTACTACAGAGCTTTTGTTTGTATAGATTATATCTCTTCATGTTTCCTCTATTTAAAAATCTAAAAAAATAAAATTAAAAAACTGCAAAGATAGATTGCATCATATTTCTCAAATTTGAGGTTAAAAATAAATAAAATAAAATAAAATTAAATAAATAAAATAAAATAAATAAAATAAAATAAAATAAAATAAAATAAAATAAAATAAAATACAAAACATATTACATTTACCAGTCAGAGCAGTGGGGTCTCCTTACAGAAGAAACACACAATAGGGATGAACTTAGTTTTACCCTACACAGGAAGAAAAAAAATATAGTTTTTCTCTTAATTGAATAAATGGAGCTGCCAGACAGAAGAGATACACAGAACGAGGGGTGGGGAAAGAGTGTGGAACTTTCATGCCCTCTCTAAGTGTGCTTCTCTCCCAGCAACACCATGTGTTCATCAACCTAGAAGCTTCCCAAATCCATACTTATGGGGGTTTTGGAGGGTTCATCACATGGGCTTGATCATTTACTAACTCTGTTTTCATCCCTTTTCTTCTGAAGAGAATGAGGGGTTGGAGCTGAAAGTTCCAAACTGATCAGGGTTTCATCTCCTTCTTCCAGGAACCATGCGGGAGACCCACCCCAGACTTTCCTCCTTAGCTCTAAAGACGGTTCTACCACCAAGGAAATTACAAGGGCTTCAGGAGCCCTGTATTAGGTACCAGGGTCAAAGGCCAAATATTTAAACAAAAGATACTCTTAACGCACTCATCACTTAGGGAGTTACAAGGGTTTTAGAAGTCCTGTGCCAGGAACCAGGGGCAGAGACCAATATATATTCTCTATTATTTCATACTGCTTTTATAATAAACCAGTAATCTAGTAAGTAAAATATTTCTTTGAATCTATGGGCTACTGTAGCAAATTAATTGAACCCTATGAGGAGGCCTTAGGAACCTCTGATTTATAGCTAATAGGTCAGAAGAAGCACAGGTGACAACTTGGACTTGTGACAGGCATCTGAAGGACAAGCAGTCTTATAGGCCTCACTCCTTAACCTGTGGGATCTGATATTATCTTCAAGTAGATAGTACCAAAATGGAGTTGAATTGTAGGAAAACCAGCTGGTGTCCTGAGAATTACTTATTGGTGTGGGAAGTCACCCCTGCCAATTAGAATTGCTACCAGAATCTAGATATCTGGTTTTGCTTAATTTTAGTACTAGAAACTTAATTGTGGATATAAATTCAGGAAAAAAAAATAGCCAACAATTATTATTGTTTCATCAGAAAATTATAAAACTATAAAAGATTTACTTATGAGGGCAATACCCATCCCTTCTGTAAACATATTAGCTGGGTGTCTATTAAACGATATAGACGATAGATAGGGAGATAGGGAGATAGATAGATAGATGATAGATAGATAGATAGATAGATAGATAGAAATTCTGAAGATTTACTAGTAAGCAAAAGCAACAAACCCTTGACTTCACCAAACATACTGTAGTTGAAGAGACAAACATTAAACTAACAATCACGAAAATAACTATATAATTATTATAGTGATAGGCTCTGAAACCTACTCTAGGATGAGTAGAATTTTCACTTTATAGAGAATTTAAACATTATTATACACACCAGATTGTAAATAAAATTTGAGGAGGCCCACTCTCAATTTTGAATTCTTATTTATGAGAAAGATGATAGGAAGCCTTAGCTAGATATTTGCTCTTCATCTGTCTCTAATCCACATTTTGTTGTCCACTTTTGTGATCTGTGATTTCCTTGGGACAGGGTTCATATTTTCACTTTTATTACTAGTTTTTTATCTTGGATTGAAATCTTATTTTACATAAAGGCTCATGTTGGGCTTAATTGCACAGATGAAAATGCAAAGATTTGGAGAAGAGAAAGCTCCATCACATTCTACTTTTGTATCCATTAATATATTTAATGGTCTGGCTCTTAGTTTCCTATAAAATTATCTGCTTTATATACATTAGTCTATATTCAGAAAGAACAAATGGGATTTGGAGTCATAAATTATATTTCCATCATGTAATAGTGATGTGATCTTAAAATTTTTGAAATAATTGAAAAGTTATTACAGTGCATAATAATGACTGTCATTAAGTAGAACTTTTTAATATGTATTCATTTCGTTATTGAAGATTCTATCAAGTTCAGATTTCTCATCTACAGAGAATTACCATTTTTCCTAAAACATATTAATAATGTTAACCAATGATTATTTAATCCTTAATGAACTGTATGTAAAGGTAGTTTTTCCTCTTTTTAAAAGAATTTTAATCCCAGTATAGTTAAATATACAGTGTTATATATTAGTTTCAGCTGTACAATATAGTAATTCAACAGTTCCAGAATCAACCTGCATTGATCAGGACGAGTGTATTCTAATCCCCAACACCTACCTATTTCACCCATCTCTCCACTCACCTCCCCTCTGGTTATGATCAGATTGTTCTCTAGAGTTAAGAGTCTATTTGTATGGACATGTGTTGAAAGTGTTTGCTGGGTGCTTATTTTGAGAGATGATGTCAGGGAAGAAGTTTGTCAGCCAGGGGTAATGTCATGGAAGGAAAGAAAGAAATCTAAGGAGCCATTATCAAAATAGTCATCACTGGGGGCAACTGGGTTTGATCCTCACTGGCATCTTATGAGGAGCAAGAGCTGGTACTTAACTCGCAAGTTCCCAGATCACATTTAATTACCTCACCTTGGGCAGCCGGAGTGGCTGAGCGGTTTAGCGCCGCCTTCAGCCCAGGGCCTGATCCTGGGGACCTGGGATGGAGTCCCACATCGGGTTCCCTGCATGGAGCCTGCTTCTCCCTCTGCCTATGTTTCTGCCTCTCTCTCTCTGTGTGTATTTCTCATGAATAAATAAATACATAAAATCTTTAAAAATAATAATAATAATTACCTCACCTTCTCAAATTTGCTCAAAATGGAAAGATAAGGAAATCTCTGAAGGCAAAGCTCCAGCTGGTGGCCAAGAAGAGAGCTGAATATGCTGCTGTGGCTAACACAGGTGCTGTCACTTCACCCCATCCACAGGTGGTTGCCATAGAAACAGTGAAATCACCTGTTTTAACAAGAGGATGTGAAGTGGATGCAAGAGATTTTGGATTTAGTAGAGATGGGGTCAGGTTACCATCTTGGCCAAGTTAAAACTGAATCCAGATTGTTAGATCCCTGCTCTTAAATCTTTGCTTCAATCGCAGGGGAATATCTTCTGTTTGGTCAGCAATAAACTAGTCCTCCACTATCTTCACCAGTCTTCCAAATTCTCCTTCATTTCATCCTTTCTGCTCAGTTGGGAACATGAAGATGATAGTCATCCTAGTCATCCATTGTGGTGGAAGCTCTGTTCTTGATTGGGTCCAGAGTTGAGAATAGAAGATGAAATGCTGGTGATCTTTTTTGATATTCAAGGACTTGGCATCAAATAATTCACACTAAGTGTATGGAGAGAAGAGCAAACATTCTCCTGCTAGAGAAATAGGATTTTATTTTTCACTAAACTGATAAAGGAAACATTTTTAACAGTCTTAAAAATTATGTTTCCCCTAATTGTCTGATTAATAATGAAGATTTCATCTCATACATTCACTACATGTTGAAAATTTAAACACTTCTGCTAAATTTACAATTGGTGATGGGTTTTGTATTTGTTTAAAATAACAATTATTACTAAACCATGGAGATTTTGGTGTCAAGAAATTTAACTTTGTGCATATTAAACTTGATGCATTTTAAAATCTATATGTTTATTTCCATTTCTTAATGTTACTTTGGCTCAGGACCTTCATACATGAAATTTTCTCAGCTCTGAACTCTCTCCAACCAAACTCCCACTACATGTGGTAATTACTACAACCAAACTCCCACTACATGTGGTAATTACTACTCCTCATTTGTGTTTCAACTCAGAAAAGATTTCTGACAAAACCTGCTCATGCCATTGATAGAAACTAATGCTTCCCTGTATTCCTCTCTGTTGTAAATAAGAACTGTCATTTCATTTTTGTTGAATGTCTATTTCCCCACTAGAGTAAATTCCACAACAGCATTGTGTATTCAGTTCTGAACATAGTACCTGGAGTTTCTTATTAAGTGTATGTTGAATTTAATAATTAAAATGCAATATAAAAAATAATAAAATGCAATATATTAAAATACAAAAGTATGAATTCTCTTTAAGCACTTAATTTTAATTATTTTATGAAATAAAAATGATACATTTCTGTAGTATATAGGGAGACTCACAAAGTGGACCACTCAAAACACTTTCTATATATTCATATTTTTATTTATTATTTAGTATATTTATTAATGTTAATTGTCATAATGTTACATGTTTGCCATATGGTGCTATTCATTGCTGCAATTCATTTGGTTTCAAACTTGGGTTGAAATAGGATAGCATCTGATGAGGTGACAAAGTGATTATGTTTTTAATATTTGCATTTTTTTACAAAGATTTAGAAGAAACTGTGATCCTCAAATTAACACTCAGCTCTCTAAAAATACAGAGAGTGACAGTAATCTGTCTACAGTTTGTAGAGACCCAGAATTAAACCTGCATGTATCTCTGGTGATCATTAATTATAAACATGACATTCTGGAGGTCAATATAGATGGTTCACAAGTGAACCATACTTGACAATCTGTTTAGGTTGATACGACAACATTTAAATTAAAATCTATACTTGAAATATCATATGACAAAGCATCATTCATAAGTGGTGTAACAGGTCTTTTAGGGTGACTCTAGTGATTCATGGGTGGAACTGCATAAAAGAGCACTTGCTATCAGTTCTGGAGACACTATTGATGATGTGTGGACCCTGAGCAAAGTCATTAACATTTCTGGATTCTAATCTCTTATGCATGAAAAGGAAACAAGTAAATAGTTCTTAACATCTAGACTGATTGTGACACTTAAATTAGTTAATATTTATAAAGTCCTTAGAATTAAGCTGACTGCTTAGTAAGTACCATATATTACACTAACAATGTAAAATATGTATCTTTGTCAGGAGCAATATATTATGGAAATATTTGTAAACCAGAATGAACTTATCACAAGTGAGAATGGTATATTTGCCAGAGGTTAACACAGCCTCTGAACAAGGGCATTTAGCTTACCACAAGGGAACTTGGCCTGGGAAGTAAATGAGCAAACACTTTGGGGTTTGCACATGTATCAGATGAGGTGCAGGAAGTACACTTCCAAATGGGACTCTTTTCTATTACCTTTATCCTACATCCTAAGAATACTTTTACTTTGTAGCCATTAAGTTGATTTTCACAAAAAAAAATTAAACTATAGTTTGAAAAATCTTGAAATGGATGTAGAAGACTATTAATAGATGTAAATTAATGGGTTATACAGAAATAGAATAAGAGAGAAGAGGGAATTAAATATTTTTAAAAATAGCATCCTTATCAGTTGAACCATATATCTTATAAATTAATGGTCTAGCTCTATAAAGGGTACCATGGCAAGAGGTACCTTCCTTCATTGGAATAGCAATCCAAAATGAATTTCCTGTCAAAATATTTCCATCATGACAAGGTAACTGAGATAAGCTCCAAAGTTAGTAGAAAGTAAATTCCCTATACAGTCTCAGCTGACATAATGAAAGTGATTTTACCAGTTGCCTTTTGCAACTAATTTTCTGGAAGAGGATTTAGTTCATTTATATTTTATTTGAATGAATAGTTTTTGAAACCGTCCTAAATGGGAAACAGTTTGTAAGCTATGTTAAAGTCTTAGAGAAAATGCTCATCAGTGCTCAAGGGAGAGCATGATTTACGACAGTCTCAACAAAACCACACAAGTCCTTGTAGCCAAAAGTACAAATCAATAGTCCAGAAATTAGCACTAAGGGTGTATGGGAAAGAGATCAACTTCTTTTAATCTGAAAAGCAGTCATGGCAGTCAAATGGTGTGGGAAAGACAAGGAGAATTAGGAAAGAAAAGGATATCTGAAATGTGTTTGTTTTTATCAGGAGTCCTCAGGACTTTAAGGAATAGTGACCATGGCAATAACAATGGTATTCATCACTCATCTTCAATTAAAGATGAGAAATCGAGGTAGTTACTACTAATTAAAATCAGACAACCTTAACTAGCAGAGCCAAGATTGAAATCCATGCTAACTCCACATCTTTTAGGCAATATTGCATTCAAAAAGCAGGTGGAGAGACTGGCCATAGACACACATCGTCCACAGGGACAGGACTGCAGAAAAAACCAGATATGTCAATAAGCTCCATTTGGGTAATAGCAAGTTCCCAAATTGGCAAGTTCCTACCAATGCTTTTATCTATTAGTGATATCATTGTTTAATTCATCTGCTGAGAATGAGGATGAGCCAGAAACCATAAATTAATAGTTGATATATTCAGCTCAGTTACATTATTTTTCTTTTTTTTAAATTATTTTTCTTTAGCAGCAGTTTTTGAACCTGTAGACACAAGAAGAACAAGCACTGAGGCTTAATGTAGATATAAAGTTATGACTGAAGCAGCATAATAAAAGGAAAATTTAGAGGCAATTTGATAGAATCTGATTCAATGTTGGATTAAAAAAATGAAAAGTGTACAGCCAAGTATATTAAAGAAAAAAGTGGCTAATATGGAAAGAAATTAAAATGTTCATTGTAGGGACACCTGGATGGCTCCGTGGTTGAGCGTCTGCCTTTGGCTCAGATCCTGATCCCATGATCTGGGATCAAGTCCCACATCGGGCTCCCTGCAGAGAGTCTGCCTCTCCCTCTGCCTGCTTCTCCCTCTGCCTGTGTCTCTGCCTCTGTGTGTGTGTGTGTGTCTCTCATGAATAAATAAATAAAATCTTAAAAACAAATGTTCATTGTCCTGGAAGTGCCAGCTTGTTTATAGAACAGATGTCATGGTTCTAATAACTGTAGACAGTGAAAATAAACCCATCAGAAAATTAATAAAAATAAAAATAATTAAAAATAAAGAAAAGAAAAAAAACCTATCAGCAGAGAATAAATGTTTAAGAACATTTCCAGATGTTAGCAGACCTGCAAGCTCCAAAATGTGGCCATGATGCTGTGTGGGTAGTGTCAGTTCAGAAAGAGTTACAGGAGACAAGGATGCCAAGAAATCGAGAGGCTAAGCCTTTTTAAGTGTCATGGGTATGAATGTTAAATTTCCCAGAATGAGAAAATAACTGAGTAGAAAGAAAAATAGAGACGTTGTTACTAACAGGATTTGTCAGTGAGTGATGAGAAGAGACCTCAGGTTTGAGATATGACATTAAATTGGATAAGTAGACATTATGTGACAAGGAAGGTGAGACAGTGGAGTTTTAGAGTTCATTCACTTTCCTGGATCCACAGAGAAGTAAACCACAAAGTATTAGCAATGTTTAGAATAGAATCTATAAGACGTGGTAATTTTATGTGAGATATGAGAAAAGAGTCAAAGTTGACTCAGAGATTAAAAAGAATGGTGATTTTTTCAGAATAATTGAGCTTCTTGTATTTTTTTTCATTTGGGAAAGGATTTACCTATATATTTATATTAATAGCCAATGCACTGTAATCAAAATTAGATTGAACACTTATTTTCAGAATCAGGAATTATCTGACTGAGGTGCTATGACTAGTAGTCACTGAAATCACAGAGCTGAACAGTTTTTGGGTCTTCCCCAATGGACCACAAGTTCATAAATAACGAGGTATGATATTCTTTACCTTTTATTTTTTAATATTAAAACCTGGCACCTTTCTTGACAAGGGAAGGGTAAAGTAAATATTTTGAATAAATAAATGAGTGAATGAAAAGTATGTTCACTGCGTTCTTTTCTTCAGTTTAGCAATAATGAGGACAGGGCAATGCATGTGCCAGGACTAATTGAATAATGTAGGATGTAGTGTTACTGCGGGGAAAGTTTCATTCAATATAATTTATAAGTTACATAAAAAATTAAAATATTTTATCTTTTAGGTCTTGCTGCCAAAGTATTTACTTAAAATGAACTTCCAGGACCATTAGTTATGAGAGAGAGAAAGAACAGTTGTATAGACACTACAGAAAACAATTTGGAGGATCCTCAAAAAAGTTAAAATGGAAATACCATAAGATCCAGCAATTCTACTTGTAGGGCTATACTAGAAGAAAATGAAAATACCGTCATGTTAATAGCAGTGCTATTTACAATAACCATAACAGAAACCACCTAAGTGTCCATCTAATGAATGAGTAGATAAAGATGTTATGGTATATAAATACATAGAGGGCAAGATGGAGTCACTCATGTCAAGCAGTGATGTAAGCAGGCAATGGTGTTGCTGATAAGACCAGATATCATGAAAACCAGCACATGCCAATGACACCCAACTGACAAGCAGCAGAACCAGAGAAGATCTGCAAAAGTCCAAGACTGATTAAATTCCTTTAAAAAGACAGCATTTTTGCAGCAAACTGTCAGGCTCTCCACCGGATGCTGACCCTTTCACATCTAACCACAGCAAAAAGGCAACTGCCTCCAAAGGCTCTGCCCAGTTGATCCCTGAACATAATAAAGATCCTCCACTGGTTGAACATAGTAGGCAGCATGTGCCAAAAGCTGACGCAGAGGGGACCAAGTCTTCATCTTCACAGTACACCCATGGGCTAGCTTGGTAACTCCCTACCCCTTGTTGTATCCTGTTTGTTGCATGACTTTGTTTTGTGCCTCACTTTGTGTGAGATGAATGAAACCAAGCTAAATTCAGAAGGAAATGTCATTGAGTTTGAAATCCTGAACCTACTTCACAATGACATTAATCTTGTTTTATGATCAAATAAAGCTGACATTGTAGAAAGAGACAATTCATGTATGTGCCTTCATCGCATGACCACAATACAATGGAAAATCATTCACAAAAATTGAGGAAGCCACAAAAAATGAGGAAATCTTACCTTTTGCAACAACATGGATGGAACCTGAAGACATCAACTAAGTGAAATAACTCAGAGAAAGGCAAATACTATATTACTTCACTTACTAGTAAGATCTAAAAGAAAAACAAAAAACTTCATAGAAAAAGAGATCAGATTCATGGTTACCAGATGTGGGGTGGTAGAACAGGAAATGGAGGAAGGCAGTCAATGGTACAAACTCCCAGTTATAAAATAAATAAGTAGTAGGGACATAATGTACAACAAGGTGACTATAGCTAGCACTGCTTTATGATATACAGGAAAGCCGTTATGAGGATAAACCCTAAGATTTCTCATCACAAAGACAATGACAATTTATTTTCTTTGCTTCTTTCTTTTCTTTGTATATCTCTAGATATGCTGGATGGTAGCTGAACTTATTGTGATAATCATGTCACAATAGATATAAAACAAGCCATCATGCTATACACCTTAAACTTATACAGTAATGTATGTCAGTTATTTCTCAAAAAAACTGGAAAAAAAAACAACCCTTTTTATCTGAGTTTTTCAGAATGTGACTCTGCCTCTCTGCTTATGATTAAAAAAAAAATGAAAGGAAGAATCATTTCTCTCCTTGAAGTCCCAAATAGCTGAGACTTTGGTGTTTATTGTGTCCTCAGGCTTCTCAAAGTCTATATCCACTAGAAACTTGCATAAAAAGAAAAAAGAACTCTAATTTGTATCACTGTTAAATACTTTGATATATTACCTTCAAATCGGATTTCTTTTTTAAGAGAGAAAAGTCAGACAACAATCAAATGGGCACCTTAAATAATGGGTAATTAAGAAAAAAAAAAATAAAAGAGTGAGTTGCAGTTGACCAAAACTGCTGCAGGGTATCCCATTTGTATTCCAGAGGATTCCTTAAAGGAGCCTTTGTTAACAGATGACTGACATAGATTTGCATTTAATTTCCTTGGAGGCACAGAAAATCCTAAACCATGGGTTATTTTAGAGTGTAGTGATTGATCAATTAATAATTGAATGCACAAAGACAAGACATAATCTGAGTTCATTGGAATACTCCATGAACAGTCAAAACATTTTTTTTTCCAATAGATCTTTAAATGTTATTGCCAATTATTCACACTGCTAGAGGGCTAAGGGCTTTGGCAAGAATATTTTAGTGAGCAATTGGCTAACAGGATATGATAGGTGATGCAACAATAATCATCTTTTGAAAAAACATAGCAAAATAGAATAAAATAACCAACCCCCCATACATTTTGACATAAAGAGATAGTCTATATTAACCAGAGATTCGATACGTTAGTAATGTAATGACATTCATAAATAGTCACTGGGGATTTTAGAACAGTTGTATGTATCGATTTGCAGGAACTTTACCATACATACAATATTATTTTTCATCCTTGAGCAGTGCACTCTGTAAATGAATCTTCCATACTGGCAATCTCTCATGGAGGTATCTGAATGGGAATCATTCTTAGATGTTTCATTGAATGTCCCACCTCACAACGCATTCATTTTACTTTGGTCATTTCTTTCATTATTTATATTCACTTTGTATCCCACGTTTTATTCCTATCTTAATTTTTTTCTTTTCATTTTCTCATTCCTGTATTTCTTTAAGATTTAAAAATCTCAAAGTTAAGTAATAGCCTTTATTCTCCTTATGTATTCAAAGATTTCAAAATTTAAAACTTTCTTAATAACAATGCTAAACTAAAATCTCCAGTTTAGGTAAGGAGCTGTATTAAAATGAATCAATCTGCCTTAGCACAGTAATGCATCGACATTTTATAAAAGTTCTTTTACTTTCAATAAAATTCTACAACTTGCATGAACATATTTTTAAACTCTATTCTACTTCCTACTACTATGATGAGTTTTTTTTTTTTTTAAGATTTATTTATTTATTTATGATAGACATAGAGAGAGAGAGAGGCAGAGACACAGGCAGAGGGAAAAGCAGGCTCCATGCCGGGAGCCCCATGCGGGACTCGATCCCAGGACTCCAGGATCATGCCCTCGCCAAAGGAGGTGCCAAACTGCGGAGCCACCCACGGATCCCCTATGATAAGTTTAAACTAATGCTTTAACTTAGTGATCATCTGAAGTTCACTGCATATATTTACTAACTCGTTTTTTTTTTTAAGTGTGCAGATTCTGTGCAAAGAAATAAATCATAAATCTTCACTGTTTACTTTCTAATGTGAGAGAATGGCAAAAATCACATGAACAAAAGCATAACAATAAATGCAGATATGATTTTCTGTGAATAGAAGAAAAGAGAGAATAGGAGAGGAGAAAAAAGAGGAGAAGAGAGAGAAGAGAAGAGAAAAGAAAGGCCTAATAAAGACATACACAGAGTAGAAGAAGAACTCTGAGACTCAGAGTTCTATGGCCCCAAAGCCAATCCCTGTCCTCTTGATATTACCAATGTTTGCACGTGGAGTAGGATTGTTTGAAAACCATCCCAGTTCTAAATTGCATAATTTATAAGACACTTTAGTCATCATTTATGTCTCTGAAAAGGCAGTACTTTTTATATGCTACTTTAACTTAATTATTTGAGCACAACAAACTTGCAGTTGGGATCATCTAATTGAGATGTATATTATTTATAACCATTCTCCTTGGATGAGTTTACAGAATAATATGTAATGACTAGAGAATTTATAATACAACTCATAAAACAGCTTATTTAAAAATAAATGATAATATAAGTCACAGCATAGTATGGTTTCAAGTGCTTTTTCTATAATAATATAATAAAATCCCTGCCATAAATGAGACCAGCTATTTTTATAAATTCTGATTTTTAAATGATTTCCTCAGCCTAAAAGAAAAAAAATATAGAAGAATAGCACGAAAAATACTTATTTTTGAAGAAGGAGGCACAAATGCAAGCCTCTAAACTGTATTATGAAAAGAATACATATAAAATAACGGCATAGAATGATTACCTCAGAGACAGTTATTTCAATTCTAAAATAAAATGACATGGAGGAAAAAGAAGAAAATTTGTCACAAGTTACTTGAAGGAAAACTTAGAGTACAAGGGAAAATCGAGTCATTTGTATTTTTCTTCTACTTTTATGCAAGCTGGGTTTGAGAATATTAGGACAGTGCCAAAACAACTGCAGAGAACAGAAGGTGAGTTAGAGGTCCAATTGTATCAGAATCCATTGCATTCACTGAAATCTTCATCACAAATGTTTATGAAGTACAACTTTGGCTATGTTCATCTGTACACAAATGTGAATGCCTTCAAGCACTAAGTTATTACCTTCACTGAGATCCTTTGGCCAATAAAAGTGGTTAAGTTAAAGAAGGTCCTTGCTGCCTTCAACAAGGGGTGAGAATGAGACCAATGTCTTATTTTTTACTATTTTTCAAATTAATGTTTACTTAAAAGTCGTGTATGCAAAGAACTCTGATTTATTGAGCTATTCTTTGCAAAGCACAGTGCTAAAGGCTTGTCATATATTGACTCATTTAATCTCCAAAAGGACCCTAAGAGATATTACTACTTCCTTTTTTTTCATTAGTGTGGAAGGCTTAATGTTTTAAATGAAGTCATTTGTTAGTTCCTTGACAAAGCCTAAAAGACATAGTGTAGTTGATAGAAGAAAACCATGCCCAGGCATTTCATATCTGTTATGGATCAGATTGTATATATTTAATCCTCAAATGCAAAGAGTCAGCAGTGACCAACTCCATATTTAAATGTGAAGATTGAAATATTCTTCTCCCAGTTAAATCTCACTCAAAAGTTCATATTTTGGTTTCCTTGTTATGAAGTCCATGATGTCTCAGTATGGAAATACAAGAAATGGGTTTTTGTTGGCTATATATCAGATTGATAAATACACTAGGGAAAAATGGAAAGTATCAAAGTAAAAAATTGAACGATCTCATAATTTTAATTTCTGTCAGGTATACATGTAATTTAGCCAACACTATTCCCTTAATATCTATGTATACAGCCAAAATATTTTTAAAATGCTAACGTATTCTTAGAAAGCTAATAGAAAATATCCAAGTCCAACTTACTTTCTCCTCTCCTTTTTAAAATAACCTTGTTTTAATTCTGAAGTTTGGAGGACTTTATCGCTTTTCCTCTATAAAAAGAAACTCACTGGTTTTACAAGCATATTGCCCTACATTACAAAAATGATCAGACATGTAAGCATACTAGAAAAATACTTTGTGGTTAGTGACACATTTACTCTGCACATTAGGAAATCAAATACTTTATCATTATCCTGGTCACTGGAGGAACATGTTTCTGTAATCTCCCGAAAGAAAGAAAGAAAGAAAGAAAGAAAGAAAGAGAAAGAGGAGGGAAAGAAAGGATAAATGAAGAAAGAGAAGGAAAAGAGAAAATTTTTCAGTCATTATACAAAAAAGAGTTTACTGTCTTCTCAGGTTTTGTTTTGTTTTGTTTTTCAAGAAACAATTCAAGATTAATTCTTGTCACATATTAACTGCATAATGCTAGGCTTGTTCAAGAAAGCAAATGCCAGAGCTACGAAAAGCAACTTAGAAATCAGTTATCATTGAAAAGTTTGTCTGATATAGGGAGAATGTATTGGCTGGCCATCTATAGAATATGTCCAGAGTGCTGATGATTAAAACTAGCCCATACTCAAGAAGTTGTGTCATTTAGAGAGAGTATATCTCTGTTAGCAACCAACGCTTATCCAGAAGAAAATCAGAGACTTTTCTTTTATTACCATGTAAAGATTTATATCATCTCAGGTTAGTTTTGAAGTTCTGGAGGCTTTTTTTTTTTTAAGATTTTATTTATTTATTCATGACGGAGAGAGAGAGAGGCAGAAGCATAGGCAGAGGGAGAAGCAGGCTCTATGCAAGGAACCAGAAGTGGGATTTGGTCCCGAGACTCCAGGATCACACCCTGTCCCTGAGCCAAAGGCAGATGCTCAACCACTGAGCCACCTAGGCATCTCGGAAGTTCTTTATTTTTTATTCAATATTTAATCCAACAAAATAAAATGCTCCGTCTATTAAAAACATAAAATTGAAGGATTAAGCCTAATAATTAAATGTACCAGATACATAATCTGACACTGAAGTTAGAGGTTAACCTTGAGCTAACATTTGTGGAAAGTTGTTGCAAAATGCAAATTAGTTACTCAGATAAACAATTCTCCATTGAATAATCCCATATGTAAATAAGTAATATGTCCATGTAAATCCAATCCTGGTGTAAATTTATTTAGGATTACTTAAATCAAGTAAGTCATCAGTTGGTCAGACTGCAAGTCAAGTTCCCCTTACTTATTTTTTTTGTCAAATATACAGAAAGTAATCTGAGAAAAAAAAACTGAAAAATAAACAAATTTGGCTCTTTAACAAAAGAAATTACTTATTTGTTTGTTTGTTTTAAATATTTTATTTATTTATTTATTTATTTATTTATTTATTTATTTATTCATGAGAGACAGAGAGAGGCAGAGACAGAGGCAGAGGGAGAAGCAGGCTCCTCACAGGGAGCCTGATGTGGGACTGGATCCCCAGACTCCGGAATCACGCCCTGAGCCGAAGGCAGACACTCAACCACTGAGCCACCCTGACATCCCAATTTTTTTTTTTTTAAGAAAATAACTAGAGAATTGAATTAAAATTTTATCTTGATCTTAATGTTTTATTTAAGATTTAAATAATACATATAGCTGAAATTCCTAATTGTTCTATCCGAAGGAGCTGGTTTTTTTTATTTTTTTGTTTGCTGTGATTGTTTAAAAATATATAATGAATACAGTCCAAAACCTTACCTACCTAATCACAAGAAATTTGTGTTCCTTACTGAGACATTCCCCACCCTGAAAATTTCTGAAAGTGCCAGGGAGTGTTTCTGCAGATCCACCCTGGTTGTCACCTGTCACGTTTAATTTAAAATACTTTTTCTGCCTCTTTGGTTAGGTTTATTCCTAGGTATCTTATGGTTTTTGGTGAAATTTCAGACAAAAATAAATTTAAAATGGATAAAAGACTTAAATGTGAGAAAAGAAACCATGAAAATCCTAGAGGAGAAAACAAGCAGAGAGAGACAAAGAGACAGAGACAGAGCTCTACAGAGGGGTGCCTTTATTGTTTGAACAAATATTTATGTGTATATGAATGAAAGAAAGATACTGAGGCTGTGGAAATAACAACTGGAATTCGACAGTCTGAATTATTTTTGGAGTTCACACATAGCTAGAAATAGCTCCTGTTCCGGACCACTTAGAATGTGAAAAACCATGCAATTCATGGAGTATCAGCCAAAGTTCTCAAAGTATATCATTTTAGCCACAGAACTAACTTGGCCTTTGTATAAAGTCTGCTCTGAATCTTACCTAGTAAAGCATAAAGTGAAATTTGAAAGGGTAAAACTGATTTAATGTAACAAGTGTGAGCCAAAACAAAGTCCCAAATACTCAAAGGAATACAAGAAAATCTAGCACCAACCCACACATGATGTCTGACATTCAATTAAAAAAAAAAATTGTCAGGCATGCAAAGAAGCAGGAAAATATGACACATAACAGAAGAAAATTGAACTATTAGAAATTACATGGATGAATGAATCACCAACCAATCAGCCAACAAAGCATGAACCCAAAATACTTATTATAAATATGGTTTGTATGTCCAAAATTCTTTAAGAAACATCAACATGAAAAGAGAAAAAAAAAGGAATCTATAAAAAAATCCAATGAGACTTCTAGAAATTATAACAATATCTGAAATAAATAATATGTTTATTGAGAGATTGATGATTATCAGTTGTCAGATACTACTGAAGTAATAAGAAAACAACAGAAACTATCAAAAATGAAGCACAGAGAACAAAAGCTTGAAAAATAAAATGGTCAAGGATGATTGATTTGTGGAAAACATAGACCCATCTTACCTATGTATGAGTAGACTCCTAATATATATTAGTCTAATGTGTATATATATATATATATATATATATATATATATATAATGGAGAAAGAATAGCCATTTTTTTCAGATTTTGTGAAAATTATAAGACCACAGATTCAAACTCAATGAAATCTACCAATGCCAAGCAAAAACTTAAAGAAAGCTACATAAACAGATATTATATGCAGATTGCCGTAAACCAATAACAAAAACAAACAAAAATGTCAAAATTAGGTAGAGTGACAGAGGTAAGAACACCCACAACTTAATTTTGCCAGAAACTGAGCAGGACTAAAGACAATAGAGGAACACCCTTAAATCACTGATATAGAAAACAAAAACACAAATAAACAAAACCTTTCAACCCAAATTTTCATACACAATGAAAAAGACCTTTTAAAAATATAGGTGATAAAAAGACTTTCTCCGACCAAAACTGTTGAAAGGATTCACTGCTAGGAGACTTGCTTGCTTAATTAAAAAAAAAAAAAAAAAAAAAAAGGAGCAAATTCTTGAGAAAGAAGGAAAATGCACATTTCAATCTACACAAAAGATTAGAGAGGACTAAAAGTAGATAATGGATTGACAAATACAGAAAATTCTCTCATTTGATAATTTCTTGAAAATATAATTAGCATCTTATGACCAAAGTAACAATGTTGGGGTGAGGGGAGTAATAGCATAAAAATAAGTGAAATACAGGGAAACAATATTCCAAAGAATGGAAGGGAGGTGGGAAAGGAATACTTCTTGTTGGAGGTTCTTAAATTCTTGATTAAATAGTCTTATATGATTTTTACATACACTGTGCTAAATTACAGATGCATTTTGCAGTCCTTCGAGCAACCACTAAAATTTAAATGGAATGGTTAAAGATGATAATCCAAAAGAAAAATATGAAATTAAATACAAAAGTAATATTCTGCTCATTGAAAAAAAAAGGCAGAAAAGGAAGGAAAAGGACAAAAAATAGAGCTAGGACAAACAGAAAATAGAAATGATGGTGGCAGATTTGAATCGACCATGTTGTTACTTTTGGAGAAAATGGTTGAAGCATTATAATTAAAAGGCAGATTGTCAGGTTGGAAAAATTAAAGCAAAATATCCAACTATGTGTTGTCTACAAGATCCCATCTTAAATATAGAAGCACAGATTCACTACAATTAAATGAATGATAAAAAATACACTATGTCATAAATGAGAAAAAGACAGCTGGAATGATTCTATTAATATCTGGCAAATAAATATGAGAAAAAAAACATAAGAGAAAATCAGATACATGTTAAATAATAAAATAGTGAATTTATCAAGAGGATGTGAGACTTCTAAAAGTGTAAGACCTTAAAAACAGAATTTCAAAATACATATGGTAAAAATTGGCAAAATTTAAAAGGAGAAATGGGCACATACACACCTTCCCTGACTGAGAGAATAAGTAGTTAGAAAATGAGTGGAAACATAGAAGGACTGTAACACTACCCACCACCTCATGCTATTGATATTTATAGAACACTCCATCAATGCTAAGCACATGCATCTTCTTTATAGGTGCACACAGATCATTCAGCAATTACACCATATTTAAGACAATAAAAGAATAAAAGAAGCCTCTCTGCATTTGTTTAAGTGACAAAAATAATGTAACACTCAGACACCAGATAAAGCCCTACCTATGTGGATGCTAACCAACCAATTCTAAATAATGTGTAAGACAAAAAAAGTTATCCCAGAATATATATTTTAATTGAATACATTCAAAAATATATATGTGTCTCAAAAATAAATTTGTGAGACAAAACCAAAGCAATGGTCAGAAGGCAATTTATAGCATTAAATATTTGTATGAGGAAAAAAAATGTCTGAAATTTATGATCAAAGCATTCACTTGAGGGACTAGAAATTATTGAAATAAACACAAAGCAACTGAAAAAAAGAGAAGAAAATCAATGAAATAATAATATTAAAGTAAAGAAAATCCACAAATTTAAAACTTGGATCTTGAAAAGGCTAACAAATAAAATTAATACTCATTAAATCAAAAAGAGAGAGAAATGCAAATTACCACCATCGGGACAGAATATGGAAATATCATTTTATGTGCTATAGATCTGAAAAATATGTTAATATTATTAGCAACTTTAAGCTAATACCTTCAACAGTTTATGTAACTGGACAATTTTCTTTAATGACTGAAACTAACAGCATATTTTAAAAAATTGATGACAAAATAGCAATATATCTATTTAAGATTGAATTTGTAGTTGCTGTTTCTCACAGCAGTTGTTAAATTCACTTTTAGAACTAATTCTGTAAAATCTATATTCACTGTCATGTATGACCACTGAAGTCCCTGATCAGTTAACTTCATGGTCAGCCAATAATTAAAAGTCCCCTTAAATGCTTAGAAACCGTAAATCTGTGTGCACTGAGGGCCTCTGTGTGTGCAGGGCAAGGGGAGGCTGCACCGATGGCTAGCCCAGAGCCTCCAAACCAGCAAAGAGATCAGCTTCAGCATGTACCCAGCCAGGAAAATATCTACGTGTGCATGTTTCAAGTCTTGATCTCATTCTTCTTAAACTTTGGGAAAACATGTGTTTAGCCTGCTCCCCCATCCCCACCCCCAAAGAGAGAAACTCTGGAGATTTCTGAATCAGGTGGGATAAAGATCTGTCTTTCAAGTTGGGTCTTCCAGGGAACCACGAGGCACATGAGGCTTTCTAACAGCGCTGACTCCATTTTGCTCCCTAGATCCTAGGAAAGTGTATGCTGCTTTTTCAAGAACCCTGCTGAGCTGAACAGGAAGACTTAGGCTAGTGAAAATGGCCCCAAACTGGCTGTTTTAATGAGATTTCCCCCCATTTCTTGAATCAACATGCTCAGAATGTTGCATACATTTCATTGATTTCTAGAGTTCTGAAAAAGTTGATGCTGAAAATCTATGCCATTTGTTGTTGCTGTTTATGGGGGGAGGTGACTTCTCAGAGGTTCTTAGTCTGCCACTTTTTCTGGCATCATCCAATTTGCTTTTTTGAAGTTATTAAAGTGATATTTTGGATATACATTCTGTTGCTGAATCTTCACTGTAAATCCCCATCGTGCCAGAATGTATTTCTAAACCTCTACACCATTGATATTTTCCCACAACAGAGCTAAGGCAAGTTTCCATCTGATGTTGCCTGTGAGCAAGCTATTTGGAGAGGACAAAAGGAAAAGTCCCAATAGCACTGCCCATTGGCTAGAGCCCTCTTAGTGACATTAGAAGGACATGTAAATATTATTAACTTTCAAACATGGGCCATATGTAAACAAGCCCAATCACAGTGTATGCCAGATGAAATCTGATGGAATCTAGCAACGTTTTTCTTTCAAGAAAAAATTTTTGGATTTTGTGAAAAGGAACTGAAATTAATGTGGTGTGTTGGGTTAAAAGAAAGCACTCTAGTGCTTTCCTCATTATAGTTACTTGTAATAATTGATTTATTTCCCAGTATTTGAACAAAAGGGTAAATAATTCTATCTGGAACCTCTTGTCTCAAAGAATTCTAAGTATAAAATATTTTGCACTCATGCAAAGGAAGATATCACATAATATCAGAGCATAGTGTATTTATCACATGATAGAAGAGTAGCTGTTCTATGCAAATTTTTGCTTATTTCTACAGCATTTATAATCATAGCACTATTTTAAAAATTTTTTAAAAAGATTTTATTTATTTATTTATTCATGAGAGACGCACAGAAAGAGGCAGAGATATAGGCGGAGGGAGAAGCAGGCTCTCTGCAGGGAGCCCGATGAGGGACTTGATCCCAGGATCCCAGGGTCACACACTAAACTGAAGGCAGACACTCAACCACTGAACCACCCAGGCATCATCATAGCACTATTTTAAAAATAATTTTAAATATAATTCAGGTAGTTCCTAAGAATGAATAACTTTCTCAATTATGATCATATATACTTATACGTATAGCCTCAGAATAATTAGAAAACACACACACATACAGTTGAATAGTCTGTATATATTACTTTGCTCTGGTCAGATTTCCTCATGGAAATAGTATTTTAAAAGTTCTACTAATGAATTATTAATGTATGTGAAGAAATAGATAAAGTCTCTTTGCAAAGATCAACTATGCAGAGCGGTTATGAGCTCACAATCAATAAAGAAAGGAGGCCTGAGTAAATGTCCTTCAAGCCTGCAGAACGTGAGATATTGATGAACATACAGGGCAGATCATGGTGCAGGATCAACAGCGGAGTCACAGTGGTCTTTCATGGTGGAGGAAAATGTTGTGGAAATGGCATTCAAACAGAAACTTCTCAGACTGAATTAGGGACAAACAGGGCTAGGCAGGATTCAGTAGGGGGCAATGGAAGCAGGCCCACAAAATTCCCCAAAATGCTGAGGTGTAAGGAAACCAGAGAAAAGGAAACAAGCCACACCACCCTGCCCTAGGTGTGGGTGGGGAGGATGTCTTTTTTATGACAGTCATCTGTGACCAACAAAGGACAACCAGACCCCAAAGAAGAGGTAAGCCATTAAAGATGTTATCACTAGTCCTTATTCAATGGTGATATCAATAGGTAATGTTAAAAGGATTTAACCAGAGTTCCTTGGTTGGCTTTCAATAAAAGGCCAGCCCTGCAAGCCCTCAGGGACAGCCCTGTTGGGACCCCTCTCACTTTTCAGAGCTTTCTCTGTATCCTTGCTTAATAAATTTCATTGGTTTTACTCACTCTCCTTTGTCCACAAGATTCATTCTCTGACTCCATAAGGCCAAGCTCTCCCTCATTGAGACTACCTAATGAATCATTTTGCAGGTAGTTTACTTACTGGTGTGACTTGATTCCAAACTATAATAAAAGCACAACTTTTTAATAACTCTTCTAGAGAGATCGAGAACACATTTTTTTTTTTTATAGCAAAACCTACAGTACTTAATCGGAGTTCCGAACAACATTCAAATATGTAAATTTATTAATGTGAAAAGCAGGGATCTTTCTTTTCAGTTATTCCTTTTAATAAAGTATGAAATTAAAATTGGCTTCAATACAAGATTTATTTTAGTGTTAACTTTATTTTTCAGTGCTAGGTATCTTATAATAAAAAATAACAATCTTTAAAAAAACTTCCCTAATACTTTTTTTCTTTCTGCCTGTCTATACATCTTTCTCAATGGTGCTTTTTTTTTTTTTTTTTTTTTAACTCTCTCTGTTTTATAAGCATGGGACTACCTTGCCCCTGCTCTGCATGTCTTTTCTTCCTCCCTCCTAATCTTATCTGTCCTTTTGTGGAGGCGGAGAAAAATTAAGACCATTGCCTTTGTCAACAGGGGCCCAGGACCCATGATTGGGTCCTGCAAAGGATCCTCTGAAAAAGGGGAGAATGTGGGACCCAGGAAATCTAACAAAAATCCCCTACCCCTGGACAAGCAGAGCAGGACTAACTCCATTTTGTGCTACACCCACCATCTCATGTAACCCCCCCCCACACACACACAACCTGCCTATTGTTTAAGGCACTCCCTCACCCTAGTTTAGCTATTAAGCACACCCTTATCAGAAACCGACACACTTAGGAATGCGGGACCTCTGATCTTTAACCAGCCAAGGAATGAAAACCTCTCTTTTGCCCACCAAACCTGCACACCAATTCTAACCAGAATAATAGGCTAGTTCAAATGGTCACTATAAGGTGAATCGTGATTCAATTGCCCACCTGCGTGTGGACCGACATGACTGTGCAACTTTCTGCATATGTTACAATCTCATTGGCCACTGGCCCCTATAACACTGCTGTGCTTCCTAGTCTCAGGGTCCAAGTCTCTGCTCTGTTGTATGGAGTATACTTGGACCCAAGCTCGAGCTTGTAAATAAACCCTCATGTACTTGCATTGGTGTCAGCTCTTTGGTGGTTTCTCGGAATCGCAATCTTGGGCACAACACTTTTAGCATTTTATTCTTGTCTATTCCATAAAACTGCTTCATTTCTTCCATTGCTATTGCCCTTCACTCATCTGAACATCATGCATGATCGTTTATTTTGGAAAGGTCAACAAATGGTGCCAGGCTGATTAACACAAGAATGTATCCTCCTGAAACTCAGCCCCTCCCCTGCACCCCTGTCATTGGTCATCAGGGTATTAGCAAATTCTCCATGTTATTTAAAGCAGTGGAGGCATGTTAGCCACCTCTATTTCTATCATAACTGCATATCACACACCCAGAACTTCTTCTGCTGGGCTCCGAAAAGATTATTCTATGCATCTCCAAATAAAAACACAATCTGGAATTTTAAACAAAGCCACTTACACAAGGGCTAACTCAGCCTGCCAATATATTACAGTTTGCATGACTTCAAACAAGCTCTCCTTGACCCAGTCTCCCATTGGAGATAATCTATTTCTCTTCTCTCCTTCATGTCCATATCTCTTGGAAGTTTTATCTGTTCTTATCAACTTCTGTGTGAAGAGTTTTTTTTTTTTTCTAAATCAATATAATTTTTTTCTCCTTTTCACACCCAAACCATTATTATTATAAATGCCACACTGACATTCCAAGATCCAAATCCAATTGATGCCATGAATCAAACATTATTTATTGAGTAATTACTCTGCTCTATGTTCAAAAGAACAAATATGACATGGTCTCTTAGTTCAAACTTAGTCTTGATTGTGGGCGTGTCAGGTGCAGAGCCTGTATTCTCTTCCACCCCTGGCCCAGGATAATCCCAAGACTCATTATAATGAAATTGCAATGTGGTCATAATCCCCTCCCCACCCCTACCACACTAGGGGGAAGGCTGCCAAGAGGTTCAGGTACAAATCCCGCAGAGTCAAAAAAAAAAACCCTCCCAACCTGTTGGAGGAGTCCCTCAAATGACTGGAAGAGCTTCCATTAGAGAGCACCCTGGCCATGATGCAAGACCGCACTGACATACAAGAAAAGAACCCCTGTACCCTCAGGCAGGTGCTACCCCTGGGCCTGCCCTCTCTCCCATCTTGAGAGTATACTGTTGTTTTAGTAAACTGCTTTCTGCTTTCACTTCAGGGAGCAATCTCTAACCGTTTACTGTGTCAGTGCCAAAAGCCAGAGATACAGGTTTTTCAAGCTGACAGAGGCAAATGTTTAGAAAAAACACAATCATATGTATACTTAAATTAAAATAACTGTTAGAAAAAAAAATGTGTAGAGTACTTTAAAATGAATTAAGTAAGGATAATTGCATGGAGGAGATCCTAATTACTTCTCTATCATAGCAGATTAAATTATCCTTTCTCTGGGTTTTTAATGAATTAAATAAATTCACCGCATTTCAGGAACAGTTATTATTTATTAATAATAGTTTAAAAACTATTTACCTCCTCAAGGAATGGAAAAATATCCTGCTCATGTCTAGATGATCCTCAGCTCCACAATATAACATCCACATAGTATAGGAAACAATCCAAATTTACACAATGTATGAAAAAAAAAGAAAAAAAACTCACAGGAAAGACAGAAAAAAAAAAAAACAGACAAATGAGAAGCAGATAGAGAAGCCAAGAATTCTCATATATTTCCTACATTCTGCATATGGACATTTCAGCCCACAGATTGGTTTGACAGCACTGCCTCAAGTCCTAGTATGCAATTTTAGAAACATCTGTGATTTAGTCAAATTCTTTTGGAATATTATTTACATTCAGGATGCAATATTCAATGATTTGGTGGCATAAGGAATGATTTTTAAAAGTATTCTTTTTCTTCCTCATTTATTTATTACTTATAATTTGCTACTTTGCAAACATATATACAACCAAGTTTACTAGAAAAATGCCTTTATTTTTCTTTACGTTATTGATTTATGCACCACTGATATCTAGTCTCCTTACAATAACTTTGTCATTTATGCTGTAAAAGCAAGATTTTAAGAACTTTTGAAATTTCTATTCACCCATCCCATCCCTTTCCTGTTTTTTTTTTTTTTTTAAGTATTTTATTTATTTATTCATGAGAGACAGAGAGAGAGAGAGAGAAGCAGAGACACGGCAGAGGGAGAAGCAGGCTCCATGCAAGGAGCCTGATGTGGGACTCCATCCCGGGTCTCCAGGATCACGCCCTGGGCTGAAGGTGGCGCTAAACCACTCGGCCACCAGGCTGCCCCCTTTCCTGTTATAAAAATGATTAGATGTTAAACACTAGAAAAATACATACCCATTTCATAGATTGTCTGTATTGTTTGCCTAGTTTTACATGTCCAAAGATGTTTGGTTGTTTATAGTTTTAAAAGTTCTCCCAAAAATTTTATGGGGGGGGGAGGAGGGTCAGAGAAAGTGGGAGAGAGAGAATCTTAAGCAAGTTCTGCAGTCAAGCTGGATCTCACAACCCTGAGATCATGACCTGAGCCAAAATCAAGAGGCTGATGCTTAACTAACTGAGCCAGCCAGATGTCCCTCCCAAAAATCTTCTTGATGATTTATGGAGAAATATTTTGATGCTATTATCTTCCAAAGTAATTTCCACAAATATCTTGTTTTCTTTGAATAGTGGCTGCAATTTCCTGAAATTTTGGACTTTTATGTTTATATTTATTAATAACCAAAATAATATGCATACCAGCTATGAAACATATCTTCAGTATCATCAGAAGTAACACATTTCTTTAATTCATCTAAAAATGATCTAAGCCTGTATGAAAATGTACTTTTCAAATGCATCATCACCATCGTTGTTCATATTTATGGAATCCTTTTTTTTTTTTTTTTTAATTTATGATAGTCACAGAGAGAGTGAGAGAGGCAGAGACACAGGCAGAGGGAGAAGCAGGCTCCATGCACCGGGAGCCCAACGTGGGACTCGATCCCGGGTCTCTAGGATCGCGCCCTGGGCCAAAGGCAGGCACTAAACCACTGTGCCACCCAGGGATCCCCTTTATGGAATCCTTTTTATGGTTCCTATTTTCCCAAGTGAATTATATTAACTAACTTATTTAATCATTCCAGTAAATTTATTAAGTAGACACCATAGTACTATTTCAATGCTATTGATGTGGAATGTGGACATATACTTAGAGAAGTTAATTTCCCAAAGTCACATACTAGAGCCTGTCCCTTCCTCAGACAGTGTGTAAATTGTACACATTGTTCTTGAAACCACTGGCAGTCTGTTCTTCCAGCATCAAATAAAACAGGAGAGGGGAGTGTACTTTTTTTCATCTCTGGGCCTGATTTAATACTTGACTGACTCTGGCTTGGGATTTCCAACATGCATTTGTGCAGGCTGAGAGGTGGTGTCCCTGTCCCCAGAGGGCCAGGGCCTGGAGAGAAGGCCTGGGGGCAGATAGCACACATATCTACAGTGTACATTTTGGCTTGTTGTGGGCTGCATTGTGCTACACACACACACACACACACACACACACACACATACACACACACTCAAACACTCACAAAGATACGGTGTTCTAACCCCTAAAATCTTGGAATGTGACCAAATTTGGAAATGGTGTTGCTGCAGACATAATTAGTTATGATGAGGTCATATTAGAGTAGAATAATCCAATAAGACTGCTGTCCTGCCAAGTAGAGGAAAGGGACAGAGATGGACACAGGGGGAACACCACGTGGTGAAGGAGGTAGTGACTGAAGTGATGCAGTTACTAGCCAAGGAATGCTAGGAATTGACCGCAACACAAGAAGCAGGAGAAAGGCATGGATCAGATTCTCTGCTAGAGGCTTCAGAGAAGCATGGCCCAGATGACAAACTGATTTCAAACCTAGACTCCAGAAATGTAAGAGAATAAATTTCTGTTGTTGTAAATCAACCAATTTGTGGTACTTTCTTTTTTAATATTTTATTTATTTATTCATGAGAGACAGAGAAAGAGGCAGAAACACAGGGAGAGGGAGAAGCAGGCTCCCTGCAAGGAGCTCCATGCGAGACTCGATCTGGGATCCCAGGATCATACCTGGGCCAAAGGCAGCCTCTCACCCGCTGAGCCACCCAGGGATCCTGTGGTACTTTGTTATAGCAACCCTAGGAAATTAAGACAATGCTCTCAACCAATTATTAGAATGAAAAACTCATCATAAATAATAATGTTAGTTTTTTTTTTTTTTTTCCAAATGAACAGCAGAGAATTAAAAAAACGGCAGAGCCAGGCCGGAGGTTGGAGAGAGCTTTCCTGGGCAGCGCTGGGGAGGCTCCGGGACCCGGAGGGGTGGCCCGAGCCAGGGAAGTCCGCGGGGTTGGGGGTGCAGGGCTTTCGGTCCGGATCCGGGCTGGTCTCTTGCCAAATTAGGCAAGGGAACCCCGAGTCCCTAGGTGATTGGCGGGGGCGGGGATAGTACAGACGATGGGGGAGGTCCCTGGCTGGAAAGTTTCGGTTTCGTCCAGGCTTTGGTTCGCTGGAGGTGGAGGTGATGTGCTGGTCTTGGCCGCCTGGGCGGGAGGATCAGCCCTTCTGACCCATTTTGCGAGCCCGCCGTTTTGGGTGCCCCTGTCTCAGCCAACCCAACAGATAACACAACCGTTTTTACAAAGCAAGGCTTGAATAAAATACATCCTCAAATACCACCCTTTAACAATTATACTAATACATATAATTTGAATATATCTACAAGGCTCGCTCCAACATTTACAGATGGTTTAAACTTGGCACCAAGAAATCACCACATACGTTCTAAAATTACATAATTAAATGACAGATACCCAAATGCTACACATCGTCCTAACAGTAAATCGATGTCAGATGTTATAGACCAAAGTTGTATGTAGTTACACTAGAGCAATAAAGGAATCCTAATAAAATTGTTATATAAATATGTCTCCTATTTACTAATTTTATAGTGTATCATTTAAATTACAAAGACAATTTTATTGCCCAAAGGCCTCACTGCCAAATTATTGTAAAAAGTTTTATTTTCTCAGATTACAAGTGCAATAAAAGTTTATGTGCAAAGTAAGCAAACTAATTGACATTGTATTGGAGTTGTTAGAGTGAGTTAAAAACTAACAAATTGTTAAACAATAGAAATACTTTAAACCAAATATTTCTATGTATAGTAAATAGAAGAGAATAAATGCACAGCTGTATGCAAATGCTATGAAAATAATTAAATTATTGTCATTTGAAAGTCAATCAGAAATAAAAACACTTTTTATACCAAGCCGAAGTGGCATACATATCTACTCCTATACTTATTGATAAAACCTAACACTGATACAATGAAAGACCTAATGCTAATATAAAATGCATTATATTCTTGTATGTTAGGCATTATTACTTATCATATTTCTCCAAAGTCAACCTTGCATCACTTGGCTTTCATTTATTTCATATCTTTCAGAAACACTGTAAGATACCAGTTAGGTTAGCCTTGTCTCTGTTAAGACAATTTTATTTTTTTACATGAATGCTCTAGTAACTTTATATAAAATAGCTGACTCCTGCAAACAACCAAAATGCCCACTAACAGGTGAATGGATGAACACATGCAGTATATCCATACACTGGATTACTACTCAGCAATAAAATGCAGCGAACTATTAATACACGTAAAAACACGGGTGAAATTCAAAATAAGTTTGTCGACTAAAAGAAGACAGACATGAATGAGGACACACTATAATATCCCAACTATATAAAACTCTTTTTTTTTTTTTTTTAAGAGAAGGAGTGGGGAGGGGCAAAAGGAGAGGCAGGAAGAAAATCTTAAGCAGGCTGCAGGTCCAGTATGCAGCCCAACATGGGGCTTGATGTGGGGCTCAATCTCACAACCCTGAGATCATGACCAGAGCCAAAATCAGGAGTCAGAGGTTGAACCAAATGAGCCACCCAGATGCCCCAGATCCAATGTGCCTTAAAAGGTCTCTTTAGCTTTGTACTTAGAGGAGAACAATAATTCATATGCATCATACTTTAAAAATAAAAATTGCTTATCTAACAAGAAATCAAATTATTCTTACTTTGTTAATTTAGCAAACTGTGAATGAGTCTCTGATTGAAAATAAATATTCCTCCTTTTTAAAAAAAGGTATGTCTTTATTGCTGGTAATTCAATGTAATTCAACTCTAGTCACTCCAATCAAGTAAGTATTTTTTTAAGCAATCAATTCATGTCTAACTATTTATTGTTAGAATAGAAATTATTCAGTTTATTCTCAAATATCATGTGTTTAATGTTGAGGATATATTGTACAGATTAAATACATCGGTATGAAGATGAAGCAATCTATATGACAGATCCTTTAGACCAGTCTATAATGTTTTCAAAACTAAATCAGAGGGAAAATAACTTTATTATCACTCAGAAAAATCTTAAAAGAAATTTGAATTTTTAACTATCAATTTAAGAGACTTTATGGCTTGAATTGGAAGAAATAACATATAATCTTGAGACAGTTTACTGTACATCCTTCTTTTAAGGTAGCTAACTTTAGTGACACCTAGTTGGCTCAGTCAGTGAAGCGGCCAACTCTCCATTTTGGCTTAGGTCATGAACTTTGGGGGATTGTGAGATAGAGTCCTGCATCAGACTCCACAGTCAGTTGGGAGTCTGCTTCAGAGTCTCTCTCTCCCTCTGCCTCCCCCCACCGTGCTCTCTCTCTCTTTTTTAAATTTTATTTTTATTTATTTATTTATTTATTTTAAATATTTTTTTAAATTTTTATTTATTTATGATAGTCACACAGAGAGAGAGAAAGATAGAGAGGCAAAGACATAGGCAGAGAGAGAAGCAGGCTCCATGCACTGGGAGCCCGACGTGGGATTCGATCCCAGGTCTCCAGGATCGCGCCCTGGGCCAAAGGCAGGCGCTAAACCGCTGCGCCACCCAGGGATCCCTAAATTTTATTTTTAAAGATTTTATTTATTCATGAGAGACACAGAGAGAGAGAGAGGGACAGAGACACAGGCAGAGGGAGAAACAGGCTCCATGCAGGGAGCCCGACATGGGACTCGATTCCGGGTCTCCAGGATCACACCCTGTACTGAAGGTGGTGCTAAACCACTGAGCCACCCAGGCTGCCCTCTCTCTCTCTTTCAATTAAATAAATCTTAAAAAAAGAAAAAAAAGAAGAAAAAAGCTAGCTTTCTATCAATAGTCTATTTGTAATAAATGTCCACACAAAATGCCTTTTAAATGGACAGGTATGGAGGCATTGCAAACTAAAATAAGATTTTAATTGTCTGATTAAAACTAGATAGAGATAGATGGAACCAATTGTATTACTCCCAATCTAAAACTAATGCACAGTATAAAAGTGTGGCTAATATAAGTATACAGCTAAGTTGTCTGTAAACTAGGAATTATTCTAAATAGTCATTGAAAAATAATATACAGAAAGTGAAATGATTAGACTAAATGAGTCTGAATCTGATTTATACAAACATTTGGCACAGGGAAAGAGGTTTTCCATTCCTTGTAGTTTGGCTATTTGCAGACCTGGTCTAACCTTCCCCTGAAAACAGTAAACCATGTTTGCTAAAACATTATAAGCTTTCTTGACCGTGTTCATGATCTGGCAAGAAAATAAAGAATACTTTGCCAAAGACAAAGTGAGACAGATATAGAGAGGTAATTTGATCATCGGTGCATGCATTCTCCAGAGAGTGATTATAATACAGTGGGGTTTTGAGCTTTGGTTTGTAAGTCCTGAGGCTTCTGAACTGAGGAGAAAAGCCTTGGCTCATCCTAGGCTCATTAAAACTTCAGTGTAAGAGTGAACTAGAAATACACACACACACACACACACACACACACACACACACCCGCAAGAGTGCTAATAAATTAGCCTTCATCAAAGCCGGGTGATGTGGAAGGGTACTTCTACTACTAAAAACCACATTAGAAAAAAAAAAAGAAAGAAAGAAGAAGAAAAAAAGAGAAGAAGTGAAGAAAAAGAAAAGGAAGTAGAGAAGAAGGAGAGGAATAAAAACAAAGAGAGAGAAGAAGTTTAAAGAATGTGAAGGAAGAGGAAGAGGAGAAGGAGAAAAAAAATTTTTAATAAATTTATTTTTTATTGGTGTTCAATTTACCAACATACAGAATAACACCCAGTGCTCATCCTGTCAAGTGCCCCCCTCAGTGCCCATCACCCATTCACCCCCACCCCCCATCCTCCTCCCCTTCCATCACCCCTAGTTTGTTTCCCAGAGTTAGGAGTCTTTATGTTCTATCTCCAAGAAGGAGAAAATTATGTGCATTTGAGAAATTGTCAACAAAGCCCACCATCTCTCTCAGGTGTTTGACAAATGCATGAAATCCTCTTAAGTGGATTTTTAAAACTCAGATCAGTAATTTAATTTAAAATAATTCCAAGTCATAGTGAGCCTAGGCTGCTGAGAAAAACCAATTACAGATTCTCTCTAGAGAAATCCATTTTAATACAAAGAATTCTCACACCTCAAAGAAAAGTGAGAAACGCACAGTTGAAAAAACTGACAAAATATACAAGAAACCACCATATGCAAATACCAGTAGAAACAACAGAAAATAATCATTTTCACAACACCTTTGTTGATCAGAATTATTGGACACAAGAGAGAAACTAAATATAAGTGATGTGTTTCCATAAGTAAACTGAACTGTTTAAATACACTCAAATAATAAGTTCTTTAAAAATAAAATTTATAGAGCTAAAAATAAAGTATTTTGAAATAAAAAAAATATCAGGAGGCAGGTTTAGATGATCAGACACACCTGAGAGGAAAATTGTTAGTTGGAAGATAAATATCACTATCATCACCATCATCATCATCATCATCATCATCATCATTATCAGAATGTAGTTCTGAGAGGCAAAGTTGTAAACATGAGCACTTATAGGAAATGCAGAGGTTTAAAGAAATAAATAAAAGCAGTGGATTCCTACACTTGTGTGCTCTCAAAAAAAAAAAAGGCAAAAAAAGAAACAAAACAAAAAAGCATAACTCAGATTGGGTTCCCCAGATGTAAACCGTAAGTAAATCAATTGGCTTCCTTTTTGTTTTATTTTAATTTTGAGTTTATTGCAAGAAATTCCTTTTTTTTTTTAAGATTTTATTTATTTATTCATGACAGATACAGAGAGAGGCAGAGACACAGGCAAAGAGAAGCAGGGTCCGTGCAGGGAGCCCAATGTGGGACTTGATCCTGGGACCCCAGGATCATGCCCTGGGCCGAAGGCAGGCACTCAACTGCTGAGCCACCCAGCCATCCCTATCCCAAAAAATTCTTAAAGAGGAATGGAAAAGCAAGGTAGGAAAGCAAAGAGAACTAGCATAGTGTGCCTTAGTGAGCAAATTCCCACTGTGGATACAAGAACTCTCGCTGGCTGGAGGCCTTTCAGGATGGCATGGATCAGAGGAAGCAAACTTTGTTGTTGAGTCAGATAGTAAATAGGTTAAACCCTGTGAATCACACAGTCTGTTGTGTACTCAGTTCAGTTGTAGTGTGAAAGCAGCCACAGACCATATGTAAAAATGAGTATGGCTCTGCCTTAATATAATTGTACTTACAGAACAAGTGGCTGTATTTGGGGGCTCCCAACACTGAGAGGGTAAGATAATGTTGTCTCCTACCAGTGAGTACAAGGCTGAAGTATTTACCCCCTATCACCTGTTCACTGGCTGCTGATGAATAGCTCCCAAGGTTGTTAATTCTCCAGCTTACTCCCTGCTGTGTGAACACCCTGGAAAAAACAAGGAAACAAGGAAAGCTTTCGGGTAGTGAGTTGGCAGCGGCTTCCTTAGAAAACTGAGTTGGACACTTGACGGGATGAGCACTGGGTGTTATTCTATATGTTGGCAAATTGAACACCAATAAAAAATAAATTTATAATAAAAAAAGAGAGAGAGAAAGAACGCTGTTTCCTTTGCAGGGATTGGAGTGCTAAGGGATATGGTCAAGGGTCTGAGATAGCATTTAACCAACAAATCAATATGCTGATAAATGCCGAGCTTCACTATTAAAAAAGGAATAATCACAAACATGTGAATCAGCAACACTCAAGTACAAAGAGTCTATTCAAATGTTAGAGGCATGAATGTGCAAAAATGTTGAGGACTGAATATCCAATAGTGACTTCAGTGTCAGTGAGATTAAAAAAAAAAAAAGAAGAAAGAGAAAGAGAAAGAAAAAGAAAAGCGAACCTGCATATATAAACCTGCTATGACAACCATGAATCTAGGTAGGCACTCTCATGGGACATTCTGTGAATTCAGTACACCTTAAGAAGATGCAACATCTGACAAAAGTGTCTACTGGACTCATGACCTCCAATCAGTAAAGTCTCCACTTCACCGTTGATACTCCACATTTTCTGCAAGTTCCTCTCACTGGTAAACTCTGAAGCCATAGGAAGAACTGGATTCTGGAAGTGCAATCTTCAGCTTTGGAGTTTAGTTGTGATGGTAAAACACGATGACAAGACAATCCCATATGCCAAGTAAGTCAATCATGGAATTTAGCTTTGTTTCTGTGGTTCTTGAGCTCACCTCTTCTCCTCTCCTTAAGATACCCAGACAATATGTTATGGTCATTATCCAACATCAATTCCTCAGTATATTTCACCAGCTAGAGTAGTAGGGAGACATGACCTCACAGATGATGTTTAGACCTCGTGTCTGAGTTCAACAGATAAGAGTGAGGCTCCTTCAAGATCAGAACCACTTGTCCTCCTCCAAATTGACCCACTAAATAAGTCTTCCTTTTTGTCATGAACATTGATCCACTTGAATGTTCTGATACAACAAAACATATGTGGCATCAGCTCTGAGGCCAGGCAAAGCAGAGGCTGGTAAAGGGGTGAAAAAACCATTAGCAAAGGCTGGAAAATAGTCAGAAATTTACTTTTGCAGGGAATAAAATGTAATCTTATTATCTACCAGCCACATGTTTGACCCAATTTTTCTCCCCAGCAATTTGCGAGGAGTAACTAATGAACTTACTGATTTGCCTATAGATAGCTCCTGGTGAATATTGGAAGTGTTGTTCATTTAGTGTAGGTCTCTATCGTAAGGTAAAGGCAGAGAGAGATCAAAAATAAACGGTTCTGTTTGCAAGCCAAATAGAAAGGAAATACGAAAGTAATGGGGTTTGTTCAGCTGAGGAGAGAAAAAAAAAATTTTTTTCACATCTTCAATCTCTCTACCAGCAAAAGACCCTCAAAGTCAAGTATAACCTGGACATACAGATCAAATAAGATGTGTGGTACTTGGCTCAAAGATTTTTTCTAAGATCCTTGAAAGATTTAAGCAGAACCTGGTTGACCTGTTCAGCTAGGCAGAGAGACTGCTCAAATTTTTCAGGGTCTTATCTGCAGAGACCAGGCATGATAAAAGTAGTTAGTTACAGGCCTGCCGATCTTGAAAAGAATTATGGATGTGCATTTGGGGGCATGAGGTGTGGAGTGAATCCAATTCAGATTCATATAAAGCTGAAAAAGGTTTTTTGGTTGGCTATACTGGCAAATCAACCACCAAACTGGACTACCAGAAACTGAGACCTTCAAGTAAAATCCCCTGGAACCTCAATATTTTTATGGAAAGTAAGCAAGCTGAATTATTTACTCAGGTGCTAGCATTGATGGGAATTTTATCATGTAAAAAGAAGAGTGAGCCAGAGGTCTTTGCCCTCTGGGATCTCTGCTGTAAGATCACAGCAGATTAAAGATCTGAGGAAGTAAGTGGTCACTTTTTTGCTCAAGAAAAAACTGTGGGCCTCAGGGTTCTATTGCATATTCCTTTTTTAGAAAATTTTAAAATCTTAAAAAAAATACAAAATTATTTTTTTTTCTGATTAAAAAGGGTTTAAGCCTAAAATGTTTACTATATGAATCTTTACAGAAAATATTTCTTAAACTTGACTCTGGAAGCCACACCTAACCAGCAACAAAGAACCTCAGCCTGGATTTACTCCTCAGGAGAAAAATCAAGCCCTTCAGAAGGAACACTATCTTTCCCAGAATACTGAATTCCAGAAGCAGGTGCCTAATTACATTTCAAAATTGCTATGGGTTAGTGACTGGTGTGTTCCTCTAATAAATCCTTTGAAAGAAAGCATTTGTAGCCATTTTTTTCTATCCCTGTCTGTTGTCTGAAGCAACAGTATTTTGTTCAGATTTCTTTGAAAAAGCTTCTTCCACACCTTGGGCATTTCTAAGATAAATAGCATGCAGTAGGTTCCTACTTTTATTTTTTTAATTTACAAATTAAATATGTACAACACGAAAAGTTTAGGTAATTTTTTTCTTGAATTCTAAGTATCATATGCCATTTTTTATTTCATATACTTGTCACATTGTGTTTTTAACTTAGTTCTCAGGGTCATAAAGATTCAAGGACTGCTTGTCCTATATTTTAGCTAATCTTGGCAGGAATGGGAAAACTGAATATACTATATTCAAATTTGCAAAAATTTGCAAGAATATGCAAATGAGTGGGGGGGCAGATACAGAGACAGAGACAGAGACCAAGAGTCAAAGTCACATGAACACAGGTAACCAGAACACAGTAATGATAAGGTAAGTCTTTTCTCCTTGCCTTTATTCACTACAGAGCATCAAATCTAAGTTTTAGGTCGCTCCATTTTATTTTCATCAAAGGAGGCAATATAAACACTTTTTGTCAATGTGACATATATGATTGCTATGAAGGTTTCTATGAAATTTCTTTAAAGATTTTATTTATTTGAGAGACAGCAAGTGAGAGAGAGCACAAGCAGGTGGAGAAGAAGAGGGAGAAGCAGACTCACACTCTCCACTGAGCAGGGAGCCAGATGCCAGGTTCAATCTCAGAACCCCAAGATTCTGAGCCGAAGGCAGATGCTTAACCAGCTGAACCACCCAGGTCCCCATCTATGATTTTTTTTTCTTTTCT
This sequence comes from Vulpes vulpes, assembly GCF_048418805.1. NCBI lineage: Eukaryota > Metazoa > Chordata > Mammalia > Carnivora > Canidae > Vulpes > Vulpes vulpes. The sequence goes on along the minus strand of NC_132784.1, from coordinate 52,246,593 downwards.
GATGTAAAGAAAAGAATGCTTGTCTTTACATTTACTTTTCTTTTTTTTTAAATTGAAATTTAGCTGACACAGAATGTCATATTAGTTTCATACATACAACATAGCAATTCAACAATTCTTTACGTTATGTAATGCTCACCAGTAAAAGTGAGGTTACCATTTGACACCATACAACATCATCCCAATACATTGACTATATTCTCTGTGCCAGACTCTTCATCTCTATGACTTACTTGTTTTATGACTGGAAGCTTGCACCTCTTACTTCCCTCCATCTATTTTATGCATTCTCCATCCTCTCTTCTCTGGCAACCACTTCTGTTTTCTGTATTTAGGAGTCTGTTTCTGTTTGTTTTGTTTTGTTTTGTTTACATTCCACATATGTATTTCTTCTTTTTTGTGCCCAGAATGTGCACATAAGCCCAGAGATGCAGCAACCTACTTGGAACCATAATGCAATAAACATGAAAAAAGCCATGCTATCAGTTGGATAAAGTAGATGAAAGAGCCTCGTCTTCTGATGATCATATTGAGTGGCTGAACCAGTACTAAAACTGCCTAGCCCTTGGGTATTGGTAAGTGGGGGAAAAAGAAACACCTATGTGTTTATTCTACTTCTAGTCAGGTTTTCTATTACTTGCAGTTAAACACATTTCTTACTCATACATATATTTAGAGAGAAAATCATTGAGTATTGATTCTTGTTTTTATTCTTCAACCCAATGAAAGCCAAGGATTGCCTTAGGGAAAATAATAAAGCAGAAACAACCTACCTTTTACTCTTCCTTTCCTCCTTTTTCTATTTGCTAGTTTATACTCCACAAATATAAGTTTCCATTAGATTAGCTTATTAATTTAGGTCATCCATCCTTGGTCTGCTCTGTTAATTTAAGTCTTATCTCTGCTATGACCCAGTGTTGCCCAAATCAATAAATACCACTACTATTTTCTCAGGCCTTCAATCTTTAAAAGAACCTTAATTCATGTCTTTTTCTTACCCCTCACACTTGATCTGTCAGAAAATCTTCTCCCACATCTACCTCCCTTTTAAGACTTCTGCTTGTGCAGCATTCTTGTCATCCTGTCCCACTGACTATTAGAATTTTTTAAACTACTCTCTACCTTCACTCCTATGGTACTATTTTAAGAGTATGACCCATTTACAACATAAATCAGATCGTCCAAAGGCCCTGACACAAGCCTTTGGATGATCACCCCTTCACTCTAGAATTAAGTCAGGTAAGCTCACCATGGGCTCTAACATCTTATACCCTCTGGCTCTGAAATCCACTTCCTCCCTTGAACACTTGGCTCTACTATGTCTGCTCACTACTCTGTTCTTTAAACATATCAAGCAGACTTTGTTGAGGAGAAATAAGTGAAGGAATGAAGGGTGTTACTCCAATGGAGTACCCTTTTAACATAGACATGAAACCAAGGAAAAGGATATTTCATGTTAAACCAGTAGTTTTAAAGGGCATTAATGTAGTGAAATAATACATTTAATTCCATGACACAATGTCCATTTGTCCAACAAAACTTACAGAATTTTACAGCTGACAGTGAAACTATAGATATGATTAATATAATTATCTTACTTCAGGGAATCTAGCCATATATATAATATTTGTTAGAGCAGTTTTATGTTTGCAGACAATTGAGCAGATAGAGCAGAATGTTCCCATAGACCCGCACTTTCTCTGGTCACTTTTTTCCTTGTTATTAAAATTTTGCATTACTGTGGTACATTTGTGATAATTAATAAAACAGTAATGATTCATCATTATGAACTAAAGTCTATAGTTTACATCAAGATTGGCTCTTTGCAGTATACAGTTCTATAGATTTTAAGAAACACATAACATCATTGTAAGCCCTAAAAATTTCCTGTGCCCGACCTGTTCATCTTTTCCCTCTGTCTCCATGCCCTTGGCATGCATTAATCATTTTTTGTGTCTGTACAGTTTTGTTTTTTCAAGATTGTCATAGGTTTGAAATCATATACTATGTGGCTTTTTTATACAATCTTCTTTCATTAAGCAATATGCCTTTTGTTTTTTTCTATGTATTTTTATGACTTTATAGCTCAATAATTTTTATTGCTGATTATATTGCATCATATAGATATATCACAGTTCTTATATCCATTCACTTTTTGAAGGATATTTTGGTTGCATCCAGTCTGGAGCAACTATAAATAAAGCTGCTATAAGCATTCATGTATGGGTTCCTTTGTGGATCTAAGTTTTCAAACTCAGGTAAATACACAGGAGCACAATTTCTAGATCGCAGGGTAAGACTATGTTTAGCTTGTAAAAAAAAAAAAAAAATCCAACCTATCTTCTATCGTGACTGTACATTTTGTATTCCCACCATGTGAATGAAAATTCCTGGTGCTCTAAATTATCACCAGCATTTGATATCACCCATTTTTCTTTTCTTTCTTTATTTTAGTCATTCTAACCAATGCTAAGTGGTGTCACATGTGGTTTAGCCTGCAACTATCCAACGATTTATAATGCTGGCCATCTTACATTTATTTCTCTTCTGTATATCTTCTTTTTTTCTGGTTCTGTTTGGATCTTTTACACATTTTGAATTGGATTGGTTTATTTCTGTTGTTGAGTTTTAGGAGTTTTTTTTTAATATTTTGAATACAATTTCTTTTTTTTCCTTAAAGATCTTATTTATTTATGAGAGACACAGAGAGAAAGTAAGAGAGAGAGCACAAACTGGGGAGAGGGGCAGAAGAAGAGGCAGAAGTGGACTCCATTGAGCAGGGAGCCCAATTTGGGGCTCCAAGTAATCCCAGAATCCTCAGGTCATGACCTGAGCCAAACTCAGATACTTAACCAACTAAGCCACCCAGGTGCCCCCGAATACAAGTTTTTTACCACATACTGTATTTTACAAATGTTTTCTGCCAGTCAGGAGCTTGTCTTTTAATTTTCTTGTGTCTCTTACAGGGCAGAGGTTATGAATTTTAATGAAGCCAACTAATCAGATTATTTTTTCTTTCATGCATCATGCTTTTGGTTTTGTATCAAAAACTCATTACTGACCTTAAATTTGTGAACAAAGTCTATAAATTAAAAAGACAAAAGACCAACCATCCTAACCAGAAGAAATTGCATAATGTAAGAGAAACTTAAAGCATAAGTATGCACTTCAAAACAAAGTATAATTCCCATTCCTTAAAAATGGGGGCGGGGGGAGTGGAAATGGTATGAAAAGAGAGTTGGGTCATGTATTTGATTCTAAGAACTGCCTTAAGGAATTACCACAAATTGGGTGGCTCAAAACAACAGAAACTTAATCTTTCACAGTTCTTGAGGTTAGAAGTCTGAAATCAAGGTGTCAGCAGGGCTCTCAGCAAGTCCCCCTTCCTTGTAATATTCTAGCTTCTGACTGTTGCTGGCAATGCTTAGCATCCTTGGCATGTGGCAGCATTAACTACTTCCTGTCTCCATCTTCACATGGTATTTCCCCTCTGTGTCTGTTTTCTGTGTGTCTTATAAAGGACACAAGTAACTAGGTTAGTGTCTATCTGTGTGGGTGGCCGTGACAAAATATCATAGACCGGGTGGCTTAAACACAACAATTGTTAGAACACAGTTCTGGAGACTCTAAGTCTAAGATCAGGATGCTGGCACCTTCTCTTTCTGGTGAGGACCCCCTTCCTAGTTCACAGATGGCAGCTTTCCCTCTATGTCCCCACATGGCAGAAGGGACGAGGGAGATCCTTGGGGTCTGTGTTATAATCTCACTCATAAGGGCTCTGTCCTCATGACCTAATCACCTCCATAGACCCCCACCTCCTAATACAATCACATTGGAGATTAGGATTTCAACATACGACATCTGGGTGTGCACAAACATTCAGCAGTACAATATACCCTTATCGAAAGTGACCTCATCTTAACTTATTACATATGCATAGGCTAATTATATTTCCAAATACTGTTACATCTGAGGCTCCAGGTGGACATCAATTTTTTTTTAAATTTATTTATTCATGAGAGAGAGAGAGGCAGAGGGAGAAGCAGGTTCCATAGAGGGAGCCCGACGTCGGACCCGATCCCAGGACTCCAGGATCATGCCCTGGGCCGAAGGCAGGTGCTAAACCGCTGAGCCACCCAGGAATCCCCTGGACATCAATTTTGAGGGAAAATTATTCAACCTAGTATAGGTCATAGATAGGAATACATTGTGTGCACTTTCATTTGAACATGAAAAAACTGCAACTGCTTAAAAACAATGAGAATGATTATAAAGCACTGTAAATAAACTTACTAAAAAAAAAAAAAGGAAACCTCCATAAATAAAGACCATCTATATTTTTATTTAAAAAAAAGTAAGTTTTGGGATGCCTGGGTGGCTCAGTGGTTGAGCATCTGCCTTTGGCTCAGGGCGTGATCCAAGAGTCTCAGGATCAAGTCCCACATTGGGCTCCCTGCATGCAGCCTGCATCTCCCTCTGCCTATGTCTCTGCCTCTCTCTCTCTCTGTATCTCTTATCAATACAGGAATAAAATCTTAAATAAATAAATAAATAAATAAATAAATAAATAAATAATAAGTTTTACCAAATGGAAAATGTTGTTAAATGAACTTAGGAGATATCTGAATTCTCTACAGGAAGGTGGTAGTGTTTGCAATGGGAACTGAATCCTCCATGGCCACCTGTGAAATAATTAATGATCCACAGAGACTTTGAGCATGTTCTCCATCACGTAAGCAGTGGGGGATATGACAAAGGATATGTTCCCAATATCATGCTGTATGTTTGTCTGCGCTGAGAAATTAAAAAAGAACCTACTTGTAAAGCATCCTCATCCATTCTTATATTTAAAATACAATTTTGAAGCAAAAGTAGCTTCAACAGCCTATTTTGTTACTGGACTGTTGATGTTTATTGTCATGACAGACTATTCTCCTTAAAACAAGTTAACAATAGGCAGGATGGTTCTGTTGTTTGAGTGAAAATTTGGGGTGTGTATATATTTGACAATTATCTATGTTTATCATAGGCACAATCTCCTACCACAAGCATGTTCAAAAACAGTAAATGAGTGGAAACAAATTTACAAACATAATTATAGAAAATATTTTACATTTAAAACAGTAATTCTGGGCAGCCCAAGTGGCTCAGCACTTTAGCGCTGCCTTCAGCCCAGGGCGTGATCCTGGGGACCTGGGATTAAGTCCCAAGTCAGGCTCCCTGCTTGGAGCATGCTTCTCCCTCTGCCTGTGTCTCTGTCTCTCTCTCTCTGTCCCTCATGAATAAATAAATAAATAAAATCTTTTTTAAAAATAATAAAAAATAGTAATTCTTAATTCCTAGGCTGATTAGAGGAAAACTGAAAAATTAATAGCATTGATAAAATTAGTTAAAATGTTTCTTACATTTAATACCTTATTTTAAAATGGAAAATTTCAGTTCAATTGCTAACAATTACAAAATTGTTTCTCTGAAGTTATGAAGAAATTATATGTAGGTCAATTATACTCAAATAAAACAAAATAAAAAGAAGTGATAAATATGGGATTTGTGTAAATGCTAGAATGGAAATGTGAGAGAAAATTTCCAGCAATTCAATATTAAGAGATGATGCACCAAGTGTATGTAGTTACCCACGTCTGAACATAGAAGAAGGAGCTTGTGGCAAATAGATTGTATTTCAAAGTTAGACTGAGCCAAGTGTCCTTAGTTAAGTCTCTCAGTTTCATATTCAAACTTAAAATAATAACTACTCTGCAGAATTGGGAGGACTCAAGAAATAGTAAGTGAAGCCACTGAGAATATGTCACAATATACGCTCCTGTCAATGGTTTTGGCGGTTGTTGAGTATGTGTCCCTAGATGGAGGGTGTCCACATGAGCATCTGACAATTCCTATATGCCTTATATTTCTTTTCCTCATATAATAAGGAGTAAGGCCTGGAAAATGACGTTTCTGACACTCCGTCATCATCACAGCGTCAGTTAAAATTTCAGGTATAGAAAATAAAATACACTTTTCTGGGTAACTACAGATGAATGTGCAAAGCCTCAGCTGTTTCCCCAAAGCAATTCCTCATAAGATGCCTTTGTCACTAAACTAATACCACAAGTGTACAATCATGTTTTAAAAATAAAATATTTAATAGTTTCTCATATCTCTCTCCCTGATTCAAACTGCAAAAGAAGGAATATCTTTGTGCCTTGAATAGCAAGGGATTAGAGGAATATCAATCACATTTTAGGTGCTTAGTAAATATTAATTGACCAACGATCAAAACGACGTTATAAAAATGAAGTGCGTTCATATCATGGTCTCTTTCAGGGAGATATAAATGCTCTCTATCCATAAATCCTGAGTTTAAAACCTTTAGGCCTATGCAATTCTCTACATTCTGAATTCTCATAAAATCTGCCTAGAAATCCTAGTAAGAACTGCTTCCACAACAACAATGGCGTTGAGGGGGTGAATGTTCATTCTTGTGTATGGGTGATTCAAACAGAATATTGATTTGGAATAAAGAAATAAACTCATGATGAATGTATGAAAGAGGATTATGAATAATCTTATTTTAATTATATATCACTAGTAAAAGCCCTCAAGAAAATATTTCCCAAAATAGAAATTGAGGTATTATTCCTTAATCAACTTAATTTACAACTTTTATAGTAAGGCGATAAGTTCATTTTATCTTTACATGTTTATCATCTGGTTTATATTAAATTTATATTATTCAATAAGGGATATTCTGAATTCCAGGCATATTTACCACCAAACACTGATTGTGGTATTTTAATTTAAAAATACCACAGAGGTTATCAAATAAACTTAATGGTTAAGTATTATGGTTACAATTTGGAATGTAGGTAAATAATATTTTTGCTTCATTCACTTATATTGGCATCTTGTTTTTTGTCAGAAGAAAAATTAAATGTAAATTAATATGCATAGAGATATTCTTGTCATGTTTACATTAACAAACATTTAGAAGGAGATACATTGTTTTTAGCTAACATATTTTGAAATTAAGAACTCTATGCTTTATTGATAAAAATTTTGGAAATAGTACTTATGCTGTCATTTGTACATTCTTGAAATTGTTTTTAACCTATCGTTACGAAGTTAAAACTTATTTTGGCTAATTTATAAAATTGTTATCCATTAGTTCTTCACATAGTGAAGTAAGAGTTTGGCCTGGTATTTAGCCTGAGGTATAGTTAGATACCCAGGGATCACTAAAGCTATACTTTGCAATGCCAAATAGAAAGCTGGATCTTTGTCCTATTTACTAGTGTGAAAACAGATGTCTATTAATCTAGTTGTCAATAGTCATATTTAAAATATATTAAATTTACCTTCAGGACTTGACATTTAAAAAAAAAAACTATGAACAAAGGAAAGTTTACTTTTATAAGTAGAGATAGGGTGTGATTTTCTTTATAATTTTTTTAGTGAAGACACTAAAAATTATATTCTACTAAAATATGATTCATAAACATCAGTCAAAAGTATACCTCAAGTACTGTGGTCTAAATATTTCTAGTTAATGCTGAAAAGCACATTTGGTGAGCCCAGCCTCTCAGATCTGAGCATAATCCAGCATGTGTTGGAACTGCCTTGAGCAAATAGTCACATTTCTCACATTTCCCTCTTTTTTTTCCCTTCACTTTTCATTCTGATTTATTTATGCACTTACCAGATCCCAAGCAACCTATATATTAAATATAACATCCTATCTAGGACAAATATGTAATGTGTAGTAAAACAGACATCAGAATATTCCAAATTGTGCTCAAAATATTTTTTTTCTAGCTACATGTTTGATCAGGAGGAGGGATTCATAACTTACCACTGCATTTTCAGTTGTAGATAATTTGATATTTTAGTCAAAATAAATAATAAAATTAAAGACTCTTTATCAAATTTCCTCATATCAAATTATGCAGTTGTTGGTTAAAAATAGATTTTGGTAAATAAATGTAATCCATGTGCTCTAAAAATTGAAGTAAACTAATATTATATAAAATGAATAAACATGAGAATTGTTTCCCTAGATCTTTCCCCCTATCCACACAGTTTGCCCTATAAAAGAAGATTTAGATATGCTCCAATGGGAAGTTTAATTTTCATTAATCTTAAATCTCTGAGATATAAGGATCATAGAGGAGTTTTGAGAGTCCTTATTCTTGTTAAATGACTATAAAATTGTGATTATACAAACCACTTAGATACACAATTTTTGAAAATACTGCTGACATTCTTTTTATCATCGAGCCCATGGGTCTTCTTTATTACTGCTGCAGTCAAAATGTAGACTTTGATTGACATTCTCCAGGAAAAAAATTCTAAGAATAATAATTGGATATTCTTTAACATTGTTAGCTCTGCTGCATTTTCTTAGTTTGACATTTTACAAAACCCTACTCTTTTTATTTCCAGGATAGAATTGAAAGTTTGTGGAGACTTAGGCAACTTTTCTGGAAATCTGCCAATTAGGTAAACAATTGAGATTGGAATTAGTATGGTTTATGATACGTTTAATATAGAAAATGCAAAAAATAAAAGCAACAGCGTGAACAGTTTGCTATCACCTCCTAGAAACCAACTTATTCTGGGTCTTTAGAATTTCTTCTTTTTTTTTTTTTCTTTGATCTCTGTATGAAAACTTTGTATTGAGTCATACATTTTATATAATAAAACTCCCTTCTATAATGATATGGTTGTATGTTAGTAAATGTCACATATAAATATGGCTATTATATTACAATGTGTTCAACAACCAACACTTTCAATTTCATATAAATCTGACTGCCACAGTACATTTCCTTTTAGATTCAATTTAAAACCCAAACCCAAGGAACATGTATTGTGTGTATAATTTATGCCACACTTCATGCTCTATACTTGAAATAAAAACATCACTATGACAGAATTCCTGCTCTCAAAGTATCGCACAACTAGTTGGGAAGAAATTCGCCAGTAAATACACAATACGATAAATACTGGATTAAGTAAAAAACAGGTGTACGGAGAGCCTAAAACAGGGAGGACCATTGTGTTATATTCAGAAAGTTTAAATTGTTTGATTATGTTATGGCAGTGATAACAGTACACACATAGTTGCTGTATTCTTCTTCTGTCAAAGCCTATCATTTAAAAATTCTATTCTTTTTGTTCAATTGGTACTATTCATGCAAGAGTCATCTCTTCCTTTTTACCTTAGTTATTTTTACTTTCACACAAAATCTATTGGACCAAGAGAACAAATCTTCACTTTTATTATATTTAGCATATTCATTTCCTTACATTTATCTCTCCAGGTGACAGAGAGAATATAGTCAAAGGATTTCTAATATAATGAAATCTAGAAAAAACAAATGTATTGGTATTTAGCAAAATATCCTCTCCTAAATTATTTATTCCTTTCCAAAGCAAAAAAACGTTTGCCCTTTTTTTTTTTTTTTTTTTTTTACGTTTGCCCTTTTTAGGCTTAGTTCATTGACCACAGGTAAAAATTATAGAATGATCTGCATCATTTATAGCCTATACTAAACCAGGATCAGGGATCCCTGGGTGGCGCAGCGGTTTGGCGCCTGCCTTTGGCCCGGGGCGTGATCCTGGAGACCAGGGATCGAATCCCACGTCGGGCTCCCTGCGTGGAGCCTGCTTCTCCCTCTGCCTGTGTCTCTGCCTCTCTGTCTCTCTCTGTGTGACTATCATGAATAAATAAATACAATCTTTAAAAAATAAATAAATAAATAAACCAGGATCAAATTGACACCACACATCTTTGAAAATTTGAGAAGTAATAAAGAGACCAAAGGTCTACTTAGCACCCATATTAGGAACAGATCAAGTAAAATATATTCCACTTCTTATCCCATGGAATAAAATGACTGGATCTATCATTTACAGAAATCATCCTGCATTAATTTGTAGTCATTTAATGAAAAATACTTTTAAATACTGAGTAAAGGGGCAGGCAGGTCTAGGTAGAGGGAGATAGTTAGGGGGCCAGGAATCAGCCTCATAAAAATCCCAAAAATGGGTCAGCCTGGGTGGTTCAGTGGTTTAGCTCCAACTTCGGCCCAGGGCATGATCCTGGAGACCCAGGATTGAGTCCCACGTCGGGCTCCCTGTATGGAGCCTGCTTCTACTTCAGCCTGTGTCTCTGCCTCTCTCACTCTCTCTCTCTCTCTCTCTGTTTCTCATGAATAAATAAAATCTTTTAAAACAAAATCCCAAAAATGTGGACATGAAAGGAAACCAGACATAAACAAACCAGGGCATCCAGTCCGAGGCATCAGAGGTGGGGTCTTCCTACAAGTATAACAGCTACTTTCACCAACAAAGAATTACTAAACTCTAAAAGGAAGTAAGCCACTAAAGGTGTTATCATTAGTCCTTACTCAATGGTGATATCAATAGGTATGTTAAAAGTCATTTAGGTTCCCTGGTGGGCTTTCAGTAAAAGACCAACCTTACAAGCCCCCAGTGGCAACCTGTTGGGACCCATTTCACTGCTGAAAACTTTCTCTGTATCTTTCTTTGCTTAATAAACTTCTATTGCTTTACTTACTCTCCTTTGTCCAGAAGATTCATCCTTTGACTCCTTGAGACCAGAACGTCGCCCTCCCGCTTCAAATACCTTGAATTCACCTGTCCTTGTTTACAGAAGATACCATGAAGCAAACAGTGAGTTGTATAGATGATTATAAGAGTATGGGATGATCAGATACTTGAGATTAAAAATATGCTTACTGTATTATTATTATTATCATTACTTTCTTTGTGCTTTGAATCAGTCTGCAGCAAAAACTGTTACCTCAGGAAACAGATCTTGAAACTACATCATGGAATGTACCTAGAAACACTGCTCAGCTTTCATTTTCTTTCTCTTTAATTTTGAAGACTTTGGCCGGAGTGCAGTATCTGGCATATGTTATGAACAGACACACACACCTCTCACAGACGAAAAACTAAATTCTTTACCCTTCCTATATGTCATTTTTTCTTGGCTATTGATACAAATGGGTTGATTTCCAAAGAATTTATTTTCCTAAATTCAAATAAAAAAGAGAATGAAATGTTACTGCCAGGAAGGAAGATCTTCCTCTCCCCCATGACCCTTCTAGAGTCAAATTGACACGAGACGGATTAGCAGGAGAAAATCAAATTTAATAGCATAGGTACAGGGAATTCATACAGACAGGAAATTTTGAAGACAATGAGGCAACATGAAGCTTATATGAGCTAAGGAGAGGTAAAGGGTCTGTCGATACAAAAGGGAGAAAGCTCATTAGTAAGAAGATGGAAAGAGATGTTTGGGAAAAGCAGGTTGCCCTATTTTGCAGATAGGTTCCTTAGGTGAAGGGAGGTCTCTGTTAATAGCTCTCTTCCAGATACAGGCTCTCCTTTCCAATGTAAATTTAGGCACTCCTAGGGGAAGCAGAGAGCTTTTCCTGTATCTGCTGGGTTTTGATTACTTTTCACTCCAAATAATCTTTGTGCCAACGTGCCCCATATTGGAGCAGTCTGCCCTGGGCTCCTACACTATCTTAATAATGTTAATCAAAAATCGGGATCCCTGGGTGGCGCAGCGGTTTGGCGCCTGCCTTTGGCCCAGGGCGCGATCCTGGAGACCCGGAATCGAATCCCACGTCGGGCTCCCGGTGCATGGAGCCTGCTTCTCCCTCTGCCTGTGTCTCTGCCTCTCTCTCTCTCTCTCTGTGTGGCTATCATAAATAAATAAAAATTAAAAAAAAATAATAATGATAAGATACTGCCACACACCTATTGGAATGGCCAAAATCCAAGAAACTGATAATATAAATTGCTAGCAAGTATACAGAGAAACACAAAATCTCATTCATTACTGATGAAAATGCAAAATGATACATGAACTTTGGAAGGCAGTTTGACCATTTCTTACAAAACTCGACATAGTCTTATCCTAAGATCCAGCAAACATGCTCCTAGGTATTTAAGGCAAATAATTTAATAACTCCTGTCTGCAAAATATCCACACAGATATGCTATAGTACCTTATTCATAATGACAAAAAAAAAATGGAAGCAACCAAGATGCTTATTCTAGGTGCATGGACAAACATTAAAACAAAATGGCTAGAGGATTGCTTAGATAAATTTCTGATTCTAGGCCTGAGGTACAAAATTTAAGAGATTAACCTAAAGCATCTCATATTGAGAGAAAGAAAGCACCAACACACAGAAGGCTAGCTAAGGACAAAGCACAAGCTCATACCCTGCAACCTGCCAGCGCCCCCCCCACCCCCCAGGTGGGAGAAGTGTGACATTCCTCAGGCACTCCAGGCTTCCCTAGGCATTTTTATCAATGACCTAACTTCTAGAAGGAAATGTAGATACAATTAAATGTCTTTATAACTGCAGCCCATTGACAGATACTTGAAGTGGGCAGAGTGTAATGTTCCTCCAGGAAGCTCCCAACTGTCTTAATGCTATTGCTCTGCTAGAGGAAAAAATTACCTTAGCTTGACAATGGCAAGGTGTCCACTGTTTTCTAGGTTCTCGTTAGCATATGAAACTCCTTTTGAAACCCCGCTCTTCCTACCTCCCCTAGCTCCCAAGTATAAAATCAGCCTCCTCTCAAAGCCCTGGGCCTTCCTCCCCACAGGTCCTGTCTCTGGATTTTAATAAAGCCACCCTTTTGCACCAAAGACCTCTCAAGAATTCTTTCTTGGTCATTGGCTCCAGACCTCACCTGTATTCCAAAACTACATCACATACATCTGCACTAATGAGTACCTATCAAAGGTCACCAGAGCCAACTGCAAAAGCTCCCAATGGCCAAAACAGGAATAATTTTAACTAAAAAGTAAATAAAATGGTTTGGGTTTACAAGTATACAAAAATTTTCAATGAGACTAAAATGACATAGATTAGTGATTGACTAGATTTATGAGGAACCGATTTCCTATCCAAACAAAATTCCAAATAATCCCTATACATTCTGTCCTCATGAAAGTGGACCATAACTTTCCACCACTAGGGATAGGCTTTCAAAGAGTATGGTGTAGAAAGATGCAAGGTGGAGGGGAATCATATAAAGTGGAGACACTTGGCAAATATGACTCATCCAGGGGTAATCAAAGACAGCATGCATGGCAACAACTCCTGTCATCAGCATGATGTAATGTGATGAAATTGGCACCTGCTGTGACCTTCCTCTCCAAGCCCATCACCCCAATCTTATCATGAAAAAACATCAAATTATCAGATTTCCAGAGAAGGACATCCTATAAGATTACCAGACCAGTACTCCTCAAAACTGTCAATGTCAGACAAATCAAGAAAAATACTTAGAAACTGTCATAACCAAGAGAAGTCTTAAGGAGATAAGATGAATAAATGTAATGTGGTATCTTGGGTGGGATCCTGGGTGGGAAAGAGAAAAAAAGGACATTAGGTAAAAACTATATATAGAATATCTACACTATACTGTGTGCATGTGTGTATATGAGTGTATATCAATCATATAAGAACACTCCTGATCTACAAACCAAGATAGATGGTGACTTATCCCTCTGGCCATCCCCATACTGGAGCTTCATGCAGTAAGGATGAAAAGCAAGGTGGAGTGAAAAGATTTTAAGCAGGGGAAAGGAGATTCAGTTCAGTCCATCAACTACAGTGTTTAGGGATTTCCTGACAGGCCAAGAAATGATGATGGCTAGGAACTTAGCCTATCACATGTGGATATTGATGAAGTTTTGGAATATAGGTGAGGTCTGGAGCCAACAATCAAGAAAGAATTCTTGAGACGTCTTTGGTGCAAAATGGTGGTCTTATTAAAGCACGGGGACTGGACCCACAGGCAGGAAGAGTTGCTGCCCCTGGCTTTTGAGGGGTGGCTGATTATATACCCAAGGGTTGAGGGAAGTAAGCATAAAGGGAGATATCAAAGAATTTTCCTATGTTAAGGAAGACCAACAAGATACTGGAGGCCTTGCCATTGTCAAGTTAAAGACTGCTTTTCCCTCTAGCAAGGTATTAACATTAGAACAACTAGAAGCTTCCTGAGGAATGTCACACATGCCTCACCCCAGGCAGAGGTCCTTTGCCAGATACCAGCTGTGCTTTGTCCCCTGGTAGCCCTGCTCCTTCAGCAGATATTACTACTCAATCATAAACACAAAAAGTTGAAAATACTGTTATTCAAATAACACATATACATTGTTTTAGAGTATACATTTAACATGCCACTGATACCAAATGTCCTTCAAAATCTTTAAAGAAGGGGGGCTCCTGGGTAGCTTAGTCAGTTAAGTGTCTGCCTTCTACCCGCCGTGATCTTGGGGTCCTGGAATCAAGTCCCACGTCTGGCGAATCCTTGAGTCTAATCCTCCCTCTCCCTCTGCTCCTCACCCCACATGTGCTTGCTTTCTTTCTCTCTCTCTCAAATAAATAAAATCTTAAAAAAAAAACTTCAAATAAGAGATTATTATACACTAAATTTTCCTTCATACTCACTCAAGACGTTAGTATGTTATTTTATTTTTTCCTTTCCCTACCTCCTCTAGTGGAAGCAAGCAGAGCACTGAGTCACCAGGCTTGGGGTCATTTTCCCCAGCAAGTAGCTAATTCTCCTGCCATTATTTCAATTTCAGATGGCAAAGTTTGCAAAGGCAAAAGGTTTTTATTGTTTTGCTTTGGAGAGGAACAGACAATACTTTTTGAAGTCCAGGAGCATTTTCATATAGCTAGGTCAAAGTTCAATGCAAAAATAGCTTCTAAGAACATACTGTAATGTTCTTAGTAATCAGCTAGCTTGTGATGTCTGCCATTAAGTGCTCAAAGCAGGGATAATTTTTAGTTGGAAGATGTAATATTAAAGCCAGGACTAAAATTTTTATGTTAAAACTCACCTCCAAGTCTTGATTCTTTTAGCATGAAGCCCAGTGAGTCTTATCAGTGTCCTTAGTGTGTAATAAATTATAGAAACTCCTCTTCTTAAGAAACTCATTACCAGAAGCGAAATTATACAACAGAACAAAGTCTCAACTGTGCCCACAAAAAAAAAAAAAAGTTTTTTTCTGTCATTTATATTATGTTACTATGTGATTAAATACAAATGGAATCAAAACTGCTTTTCTATTACCTAACCTATCTGTAACAAAGGACATTCCTTTATCAAAACTGGTCATTTTGACCCTAAGCTGATAAACTTATTTCACTATAGTTTGATTTTATACGAACACTTGTGTTTACTGACTGTCAAGGTTATACCATACAGGCAGCCTACTGATCACAATGTCATTTTTTTTTTCCTGGAATATTTTTAGGTTTTTTCAGTAAGACCTGGTCTATTCATTATCCAACTCTCATATATAGAACTCTCCTGGTGACTCAATAAAATAACACAGGAGGCTTCAGACACATTTTTATTTAGTCAATGTGGCCAGTTAGCTCTTGCTCTGTGGTTCCCAGCTTTATCCTTTCGTTTTGGATCAAGGAGCAGACAGCCATCAATAAGTGAAATGATGTTCAACTGGGCAATCCAGCCTTTGTAGGTGCACACATAATTTATTAAAACAGAACATCCAGCCATACATAAATCCCAGTGTTCCTTTCTTTTGCTGCCATTTCCTTTACTCTTACTCATGGAAAAGTGGCCCTGCCTATTGATGACATACCTGAGCAAGTATGTAAAGTTCATAACTTTGAGTTTATTTAGTTGTGTTTGCCAAATAACTAAGATGTCATTTATTCTGGTAGATAAATTTGTATTTAGCTTTAAAATGAACACTCCTATTCATTAAGTGGAATTATGTTATCTGTTACTACCTAATTGCATTCATTCAGTTCAGTCAGCAAATATTTGCTGAATGCTTGCTATGCTATTCTAGGGCCTAGTAATGTAACAAACAATAAATAATCCATATAAAGTCCACAGGGAACTTAGATTCTAATGGGGATTAGAAAGGAGGAACAAAAATATTATGAGTATTAACATTTATTGGGTAATCACAATGTGCCAGTCATTGTTCTGATTCTGTTTATATAGTAACTCATTTATCTTTATAATAATCCTATCAAGTTGAAAACGTTATAACCATTCTACAGGTCGAGACTGAGGCATATAAATATTAATCAAAATCATCCTACTTTCATACAACTGTGGAGTGGCATAGCATCTGACTCATACAATCTCAACAAAAGTGATCTAAGAAATGAAATTATAATAAATGCTATGAATAAAGATGGAGAGTTCTATTCAACTACAGAATCATGTGTCTTGGTAGTTTAGTGGGAGTACATTGGGAGAAGACCCTACAACCATGGCATTTGAATAAGGACCTAAGAAAATGAAGGAACATCCATGTGTCTACATAAAGGAAATATGTTCCAAACAAGGAGAACAGGTGTCAAGTTTTAAGGCAGATGAGCTTCGCTTAGCTAATGGACCCCAAGGACATACAGTGATGAGATGTGAAAATGACAGAGTGGCAGAAGAGGGACCAAATCATGAGGTATCTAAAGGTGAAGGATTTCACTGTGAGTTAGGGAAGAAGGCCACTGGAAATTTTGTAGGAGAAGATGAACGTGACATTACTGAATTTAATAACAGCTGAAAGTAGCCACTGTGTAACCACTGGGAGGGAATGGATACAGTAAGAGTGCTAAGAGGCTGAGTAATCAATAAATGATGGGTTTTTTTTTTTGTCACAAGATAACAATCTGCATTTCCCTTCTCTTATTATTGTACTCCTGTGAGTCATTTTCTCCTTTTGATTTCATGTTTAACTTAAATGAATTTTCAAAGAAACCGTCTTTATAATTATAATGTGAAAGGTAATCTCTTGGAGGTAAATTTGCAGGTATTTGGACTTTGGAAACGTGCCAAGGCTGGCATGATAGAAAGGAGATGCCCTGACATGCGAACAAGATATGACGGTAACTTGGATCAGGAAAACGATGGTGGAGGTAGTGAACAGATGGCTGTTGGGGGAATAATTTGAAAATAGATCTTGTAGAATTTTCTGAATGGCTGACTGTGGATGTGAGAGCCGATTGAGGGGCTGAGATTTGATCAAGGGTTGAGTTGGGCCATGTGAACCTAGGGGTGATTATCAGACATCCCAGTGAAGATGCTGTGAGGGAAGCTGGGATCTATTGGACTTGGCATCTAGAAAGAGGAATAGTGTGGAGGTTAAATTTGGAAAGGACTGCCCTTAAAGTCAGGAGGCAGGATGTTCATTTAAGGAGTGTGTGGAGTTACAGAAGAGAAGCTGTTACAGAAGGTAACACTGTACCTTTCAGCATAGACAGCAAATACTGAATATTTGAAGAAGGAAACTGGGAAAGACCTTAAAATAGGAGGACAAACTTGAAAGTGTGAGGTTACGGAAGTCAAGTTACTAAAGAAGAAAAGTTTGTTTCCCAGTTTTAATCCAAAAGAATACAAAGCTATTTTGTGAAATCCACTGCAGTGAAAATGAAGGACTATGCACTTGGTCATCGTTAAAGATAGTGGCCACACCAATGTAAAAGTAGTTCTTGGTGAAAGCCTGATTCAGTTTGATTATTCAAAATAATTTACTAAATTAAATTGAGATAAAATGTATAAGCTCCATGAATTGTTTTTTTAAAGATTATTTATTTATTTGAGAGACAGAGAGAGAAAAAGTGCATGAGCTGGGGGAGGGGGGCAGAGAGTGAAGGAGAAGCAGACTCCTCACTGAGCAGGGATTTCAATGAGAGCTTGATCCCAGGACCTGAGCTGAAGGAAGACCCTTAACCAACTGAGCCACCCAGGCGCCCCTTCATGAATATTTTTGTGAAAAAAACGAAAACCAAAAATAAATTTGCAATAAACTTCTTATCGATGCCCTCAAATTGCATTTTTTTGGGGGGGGGTGGGGGAGGGAGTCTGTCTGTCTTCCATAGCACTGGAATTACAGCTGGATATATGACAGATTCCTTTTCTATGGTTTCTAGATGAATAACTGGCCCTGGCTTCTAGATGATTTTGTGTGGGTTTTCTGCCAGCAGGAGTTAGGCAGGGGTGATCTTTCTGCAATAGTAGCTGTTGCGACTGTCTTGCATCCTTATGATTTTCTGCAGCAACTAGAAAAATTGGACCAGTGTTGCTACAGTCATTCACCTAAAGGGCTTTTTTTTTGTTTGTTTGTTTTCAGCAGTCCCAATGATTTTGTAAGCTCTTAAGTCCCTGTATTAAATCTCTTACTGATTAAAATAGTGGTTTCTATTTCCTGTGTTATCCCCGGACAGATGGAGACAGGTAGTGCCTCCCCCATTTCAGAAAGGTGCAGGATACACGATTATTCTTTGTGCCCTTCAGGTGAAAAGAATCCTAAGTAGGTTCATACAAATAACAGACTCTGAAAAATGAAAACTAATTCTCCTGACATCAATTCCATGTGTCTTGCTTTTTATCTATCATCTATCTATCATCTATCTATCTATCTATCATCTATCTATCTATCTATCTATCTATCTATCTATCTATCTATCATCTATCTTTATTTATCTTTTAATTAATTGTTTTAGTTTTTAAAAATAATATGCATATATGAGAGATAGGAATTATAATAATTATACTTGAAAAACAATACAGTCTGTGTTTCTTAATTTTAAAATTTTGATGAAAAGTGATGACTAAGGAAAACATGTATAGGTCTAAGTATCACCCCTGTTCCAAAAATAAACCACCTGTTAGGAACTTATGTAATATTTTGCAACTGACATTTTGCCCAAGAGATGTTGCACAAAAAGTCTGGGGGAAGAATGAAGAAACCATCAAGAAAGGGGAGCAGGAGAAAGAGTACTTTGGCGCCTGTCAGTATGGCCTGTGGGAATGTATCCACAAGGTGGAGGGCAGGTCTCCTGCCTGGGCCTGGTGCCATTACCCAAGGAGATGACAGGGAGGTACAAAGCAATGTTGAGCACCAGCACCCGGGACTGAGGCCCCAGACCACACCAGGGAAGCTCCAGGTTCTGGCCCTGGAGGGACTCTGGAAATCTTTTTGCCATAAGAGGGTCTCTTTCACATACTGATATGAAAGGACATGGGAGGGTAGGGGGAGTATCTGCAATTAAGCTCCTGGACAAATATCCCCACTCCCTAAGGGCAATATAATGCTTCCTAACGTCAAAAAAAAAAAAAATTACAAAACATAATTGAGCAACTTTCCTAATAAATACCAGATGGCAAAATTCAAAAGAATTTTAACAAATAAATTAATCTGCAGAATAAAAGTGACATAAGACAGAGATATAAATCTAGACTGCCTACAAAGAAAATTGCCACATTACTAACATTTTGAGCTTAATTTAGGGACTTTTTTTTTTCTTAAACATATAAGCAATGTGGATCTAATGTACTTTTTAGGTTAAACTTCCAAACAATTGAGATGGACTATAACCATGCCCAAAGGCAAAGCGAAATAGTTGATGGCAAAGATGAAGTTAAAACACAGATTTTTTTTTAAAAGGTAAAGGATTCTAATTAGCTAATGGATTTTAAAATACATATAAATATTATAAATCCTGAAACATAAATATGACAGCACTGAAATTTAATCATACAAATATCTTTCTTCTAATTTAACAACCATACCCTGATTATCCAATGCATCATCAAAATAGTTAAGAAATGGGGGGAGAGATTTAATTCAGAACCTTAATAATTTTGGAAGCTGGAGAAAGTTCAACTTATATTGAGAGACTATAATTTTTCACTTCATTGTTGTCATAAGAAAATACAATGAAACGGAAACTCCAGAAAGGCTACGACAGTCATATCACACCCAAGCAATCACAATTACTAGTGGCTATAACCAAAGAAGGGGCTGACTGAAAATGCCCATGTTGTTCATTACCCTGTCCAGGCTGTAGTCACACTGTTCATGTTCACATATTCTGCACGAGGCACCTTGAAAAGTCCAAGCGATAAAACAATATATTCAGAAGAGCGCTAGGCCTCAAAGAAGCCATAACATAACCAGGAAGTTCAGTCATAATGTGGTTAAACACAACAGAATGTGTCAAGGGACTGATTATGACTCTTGGAGGGGGGTTGACTCTGTTAGGTCAACCAAGAGAACTTCGCAGAGGACAAATGACCAAACTGGAAAGGGTTACAACAAAGAAAGCCACGAGCATCCCTCCTGTGAGTCCCTGCTCTTAGTATCATGGCACTTTCACACTTACACAAGACTGCCTTTGGAGAGGATGAATAGCATAGTTGTTGAAAATGTATAATAACAATGGAATTTGACTATTTAGATGCAAATCCCAGACTTTCTGCCTACTTGCTTGGGCCAGCTGCTTAACCTCTTTGCATTTAGTAGAACAACATCTATTTTAGGAAGATTAATCAGTTTTAACTAAGTAAACTAAATTGGAGTGTGAGAGGAATTGTCATTTGTGAGAAGCTTCTTCATTCTGGAGCCAAGACCCCAATGTCCATGTTCTACAACAATTACACATCGAGGATATTTTATCAAACACAACCATCTCTTGTTAAATATTGGAATATATACCTAAACTTGAATCTTTGCTAAAATCAATAGACTTTTTTTTTCTATTCCTGTGCATATAATCTGTGCATTCAGCATATATGTTGCCATAGTTGTTCCCATTATTAGCCACATTATTACATTCAGTTTTATTGAAAGGTCATCTGACTGTAGGGAGATATACAGGTATACTCGTTCAGCAACTATTCATTTACTCAACATTGATTGAATTCAACCTTTGCCAAGCCCTGGATTGGTGTATCTTGGAAAAGTGGTAAAATGGTAATCCAATTCAAAGTAAAAAATAGGAGAAAATGAGTATTTAGCTCTTTTGGGAGAAGTGTTCTGCAGATGTTAATTAGTTCATGTTGACTGCTGTTCAAGTCAACTTTCTTCTAATAATTATTCTGACCATAATTGTGTATTTGTCTATTTCTCCTTATAGTTCTGTTGGTTTTTGCTTCACTTATTTTGAAGCTCTGTTATTGGATGCATAAATATTTGGGATTATTATATCCTTTTGATGAATTAACCCTTAATCATTCTGAAATGCCCTCTTTATCCCTGGGAATAGTCTTTGATATGAAAACTTCTTGGCATGAATTTGGTTCTTGCCTTTTTATCCAATCTGACACTATTTAGGTGGTGTCTTCATACCCTGTATATTTAATGTGATTATCATTATTATTGATTTTGATTGAAACAAATAAATTAATCTAAAGATAATAAAAAGAGAAAAAAGTGACATTTACCCACACATTTACAACTTAAGATGTGTTTGATTCCTGGCTTTGTTTTCCTTTTTCCAGGAGGAAGAGGTCCTTTTATAGTGACTGTAGCACAGAACTTCTTGTGAGTAATTGCTTTAGCTTTTGTATAGCAGACAAAAGATTTCGCCTTTAAAAAAAAAAAAAGATGGAGCTTTCTAATTTGATAGTTTTGTTTTTATTGTTACTGTGGCTATTGCTGTTTGCCTGTGCTCTGCAGAGGCTAGCCCACTGTCCTCTGGGCTGTGTTACAGAACAGACACCTGCTCTACTTCTCATCTTTGTTCATCGTGTAAAACATTTTGTTTCTGGCCACTTTTAATTTGTTTTTAATCATAGTTTTTATGCAATTTGATTATGAAATATGCTTTAGCACAACTCTCTTCATGCCTTATGTCGAATTTGATGGAACTTTGTTCTGAGAGTTCAAATTATTCCTGAAAGTCATGAAATTTTATCTATTATTTTCTCAAATATTTCCATTCACTGTGTTCTCTCCTTCCTCACCTTTTGTAGACTCCAGTTTCACATGTATCTAGCCACTTAAAGTTGTCCCATGGTTTTTTCACGTTCTGTTTAACCCTTTCTTGTTTTGAAGTTTTTCATCCATAGTTTTTTTTTTAATGTCACTTTCTTTCTATATTTATTGATATTTTTGTCTCCTCAAGGTCACTAATGTTATCTTCTGTGGTATTTAATTTGCTGATAATACTGTGTGGTGCATTTTTCATCCAAGTTATTGTAAAGGTCATCCTTATATGTTATTTGTCTTTCTTCACATTGTAAAAATTTTTCTCTACCTTTTCGAACACAAGCAATGTACTTAGAAATTTTTAAGCCCTGTCTGCTAATTCTATCACCTTTGTCATTTACAATTCTGTCTCTAGTGATTGTTTTTGTTCTTACTGTGGCTTGGGTTTTCCTACCTTTAGAATGCCTGGTCATCAGTATCCTCTGTAGTCCTCTACCTATATCCTGTGTATTGTGAAGTTTTCCACTCTGGTCCTTTGGAAGTTTTGGGAATTATTAGCACTAACTACTCTCAGCCGTTATATTTCTGATCCAGGTAATTCCTTCACATCCATTGCTGATGGACTCTTGACTGACAACCCAAGAAAGACCTCAGCAGATGTCCAGTGTTCCTGTTCTCTGTCTCTGTAGTTACCTCCTCTCTGGTACTCTGTCTTGCAAACTGTGGCCATTTTAGTCCCTCCCATACTAATAGTTTCCACTATTCAACCTTGAGAGACTGTAGGGTCTCTTAGGGTTCTTTATGCGTGTCCGGGAGCCTGGAAGCTTGTATGGAAGGTGGGCAATGGTAGGAATCACCTCTTTTTTAGTAATTTCTCAGAAATTGCCCTCCTATATGGCACCATTTTAGTTTTTTTCTTATACTTTATTAGGTTTTTCTTTTTCCTTTCCTTTATCCTCCCCTCCCCCCATAGCTTCAGTAGAAGGGTACAGTTGGTTTGTGTTACTGTGTCCTGCTAGGAATCAGAATTTAATTATTTAATAAGTTAATCAGGCATAGGCCTTTGTCCCAGATTCTCTTTCTGGTGTACACAGATTAAGATATTTAGTGACACATTTTATGCTAATATTATTCATGACGGCCTCATCAGCAAAATGAAATTATGCTTTAATAACTCAAGTTGAGTTAGGAGTTAGTACAAATAAAATTTAAAAAAAGAAATCAGTATCTAAAAATTTGTGCTGAGATTATAAGATTCTTATGCAAATATTTGAGTCTGAAAAATACTAAAGTGTATTTCAGCAAACTGCTATATATTTTTTCTTATTCAATTTTATAGTTGGAGGATATGTTGAAATAAACAATGCCAAAGTAAATGTTTCTTGACCTCAGCAAAACCATAATAGAAACAAAGAGGCTAATCAGCATAGATTTGGAATCATTCTTATTAAATGAACATAAACTATGTTAAATAATATCAATCTGTTTCAAAAATGCTATATAATTATTCACCACCTTACCGTTTTAAAAATGGCATTCATAAATGTTTTGAATCTTAAATAAAGATCACACTAAGGATAAACCTAATGTAAATATTAGTTACTTTTACCTATGGAAACATAGCCAAATATTGGCTTTGCATTTATGTTGTCATATTTTGTATATTGTTTTGGCAGTTTTCTAAACAAATAGAGAAATTACATAATGGGACAGATAAAGAGGGAGTAAAACAACTTTATCTAGTATTTGATACCTTTGCTTTTTTGTTTAAAAAACCACAGAAAAATGAAATATAATGACCATATTGCTAACAATTTCTCATCTGTTCAACTGATTAATACATTAAAGTAGCAAGAGTATTCTGTGTCATTAGTGAATCATTCGTCATCTTTTATTATGGCATTGTCATTTTCTGAATCTGAATGATTTACTACTGTTTATCTAACTTCTTTGGATATTTAACAGAATATTACTTGAAAGGTAGGATATTTTTGGCATCTTCTTTTCTTCTACATACTATAGCACATGTCTTTTAGCCAATTTTAACCTATGTTTATAGTAAAATTTATTCTTTATGCATTATTATTAATTATTTGATATTTACTGACCACTAACAATATTATGAATTTAACATTATTTTGCATTTCCTATGTGCCTGATATATCATGCTTAGGTGAAACCATCTTTTATTTAAACCCAAACACAGCCCATCAAAGCTCAAGGGAATCAAAGCTCAAAGAAGTTAAGTAATCTGACTGATTTCTTGAAATTATGATATGGCAGAGAGGATATAACTCCTTTCATAGTTTTCCAAAAAGAACATGTGGATACAGTTTATTCTGGATATATTTTACAAGGATCAGTATTATAATATATTCCTGATAATTTAAAGAGTTGGAAAATCTATAGATTGTATAAAAACACAAATATCAATTTGTCAAAATAACAAAGAGAATAGAATAGAATTTATTGGGTGTTTATTGGGTGTTTATAATGAGTACACTGAACAGCTGTAGTTAGATCTTAATTGTAAAAAGTTTGCTACAGTGTTAATAATTAACAATAATAATACAATTAAAACTCTAAGATACTATGTTGAGAGTTTTGCAAATTTTATCAGATGCAATTTTTTCTAATAACAATCTTTTGTAGGTATTATTATGCTTATGTTATCATTGAGAAAATTGAAGCTTAGTTAAATAAATGACCCAACATCAGTCAAAAGTGGTGAAATTCTAATTTAAAATCAGTTTATTTTGATTTTTTCTCCGTCTCAATTGTCCCTTGGAGATTTTTTGTCAAAATATATAATCTAGTAACATACCTTGTGAATTTGCTCTTAATTTGATTTTATAAGCATGCCATGGTTTGTAAAGTAGTACATTATTTTGTTGATGCATAAAATGGTAATGAATTATAATACTTCAATAATGAGGTCAATAACTTTTCTTTTTTATAGGAGAGATTGACAACTGAGCAGTGTCTAATTTAGTTGTTACCACTAAAGCTTTATTTGTTAATAAAACTGAATATGTTATAAAACATGAGTAAAATTATTAATACCTTTATAATTATAATATATCTTACATATTCCATAAGTTCTGCTAAAAGTTATTTACTTTATATTTTGAAAACCTTATTCCCCTCCTGTATCAATTTAAAATGTCTCAAAAGCCCAATCTAGAGATTTGGCAAAATGCTAGATTGTAAATTGAATTCAGATCAAAATATATTATAAAAATACTAACATTAAATGAGATATTATATTAATTTATTGTTAAATACCAGAATTATGCCTGTCCCCCTCACACATTTTAATTATTTGCAGAATTGTGAATTTTATTCTCAACTCTGGTTACTTTATGGTCAGTATGTATCTTATTCTCAGTATTTTTGACATCTGAAAACTTGCAATCAGTTCTAGAGTTTAGAAGAAAATCTCTAGATTTGAAAGTTGACTGTCAATAGTATACAACTGACAGAAAAAATACTCAGATATAATAAGTTGACATCTATAAGAAAGTTACAAGGAAAGAAGTCATTGTTAGGATTCTGAAAGAATATTTCTAATCAAGTAGATAAAAAATTAGGTGAGCTTTGGAAAACATAAATTTTAAATAGATAATAACAAGTTGTAAGAATCCAGGAGAATTGGAATGAGAAAGAGATACTCAGGACTGCATAATATCAGATCAAACAATTTTGGTAAAACAAATTTTATCAGTTGGACTTTCCCCACTTCTGAGCCTTAGAACACCAACATGAAATAATTACGTGAGAAGCTAAGTCGAAGAAACCATGTGTAGTTTTTCAGGTATTCATAATTAAAATTACCAGCAACATAAATTTTTAGACATTCTGCAAGAAAGACAACTATATATGCTTGTTTAAACCAGTGTTGTTCCAACAATGACAACACATTATTGCTAAAGAACGTGTGCAAAATGTTACTGAATCCTGTAACATGAACGGTGACTTAATCTCCTTTTGGTCTGGATCCAATACATAATCATAGTATATACTTTCTTCTGGAATGTAAAGCTCCATAGGTTGGGTTCCAATTGTTTGCTTTTGATTCACCATCCCCTAGCAAAGCACCTAATTCAAAATAGATGATCATTAAATATGTTTATATCTTTAAGAAGTTTCAATATACACTGGATTCCTCTTTTCCTATGTTTTCCATATAATTATTTAAGAATAAATAACCAAAAAACAAGGGCAAAAGCACCAACTTCCTTTTCGATTGACTTTAAAAAAAATACACTTGAAAGTTTCAAAGTCACTGGACTTAACATGTAATATGAAAGAATTATCACACATTGTTTCATTATTATTTCTATATACATCCAAATAATAAAATATACAACTGGTACTAAAAAGGAAGTTTATTTCAGTAAATATACCACTAGACTAAAATTATGGCTTTCAAATGTAGTTGCATAAGTTGAGGGAGTCCTTGGGTAAGCTATTCAAATAATGAGTTCCAATTCGCCATCCTTGAAATGGGTACATAGTTTTGTGCCAACATTTTAGAGAGAGTTTTTGTAAAGAAGCTTCAATTTTAAATGCTTTACAAATATTAAATATCATATAAAAATATGCTAAGAACAGAGTGACGTCAGCATTATGGCAGCATGAGTCATTTCTGTTTTTCTCTTTTGATTTAAATTAATTGATAACCATAAATGAAGAAGAAAAGAAAGGTGCCTCTGCACAGTGTAACAGGATAGACAAGAGATGAATCCATCTGTGCCTCCAAAAGTGAGCACACCAGACTCTGAAGGGGGGTGTACAGGAAGACAGTGATGGCAGGACTGGTGGCAGTGAACCAGTACATTTATGGCAGAGGTTGTAGCAGGTGACAGGCTGAGTAGGGGTCTGCCCGGCCATGCCCACTGCAGCTGGAAAGACCACCTATATTCACTGAAGAAAGAGATTGGAATGAAGAAAAGGAAATGGGAAGTAGCAAAGAGACCTGAAGGGAAGTGTCTCCTGCTGTCTGCTCTAGAAACAAGAAGAAACACCACAAATCTCTGGGACAGGCCTCCATCCAACTTGTGAATCCCCCTACGGGGCTGTGGGTGTATCCAAAGTGCTAAGTATATTCCTCCTTCCTACCTGTGGCCATCCTTTGCCTTTTTTTTTTTTTTTTTTTAATGCCCACTCTCAACCCTAGCGGTGAATCAGGTCCCGTAAGTGAAACCAGAGACACTTCTCATCAAACACCATGAAAAATCATGGTAATAGACTATTACAAAAAGAAAATGACAATTTTCCAGCAATTGAACCCCAAGACATGAAAGATTGCAATCTAACCGAAAAAGAATTTAAAATAACTGTTATGAAGAAATTCAAGGAGTCTCAAGAACGAATACTAAAAAATGCAATACAACAATCTCAGAAATAAAGAACAGAAGGAGTACTTTACGAAAGAGGTTGAAATTCTAAAAAAGAACCAAACAGAGACTAAAATCGAACCAATCTGAAAAACTCAATAATAAGATAAGGAAAGCATTGGAAATAGCAGATCATATGGAAGAGAGAATTAGCAAACTCAAGTATAGAAATATAGAAATGATTCTGGTGGAAGAGGAAAGAACACAAATTTAAGAATAAGTGAGGAAGTCCTACAAGAAATATCAGATTCCCTTACAAATGCCAACATAAGCATAATGGTATCCTAGAAAGAAAGGGAGGGCATATTTAAAGAAATAATAGCTGAAAAGTTCCCAAACCTGGGGAAGAAATCAGATTTATAAGTCCACAAAGCTAAAAGAATACATTATTATCTCAATGCAAAAAGCCCTTCTCTAAGACATACTGAAACTATCAAAAATCAGTGGTAAGCGAAGAATTTTAAAGGAGGCAGGAAAAAAAAAAAGTGACCTATACAGTAATCCGATTAGGCAGTCACTAGATACCCACAAGATATATGCACTATCATGTTTATTGCAGTATTGTTCACCATACCCAAGAGATGGAAATAACCTAAGTGCCCATCAGTAGGATGAATGGATAAAGAGGATGTGATAGATATACACAATGGAATATTATTCAGCCACGAGGAAGGAAGATATCCTCCCATTTGTGACAGCACAGATGGACTCTGAGCATATACTGCATGAGGTAAGACAGAAAAAGACAAATACAGTATATCATTTATATGTGGAATCTAAAAAAGTTAAATCTGTAAAAAACAGAGAGTAAAATGATTACCAAGAGATGGATGGGGTCAACCGTGATTGTGTTAAGAGCACAAACTGGTTGTGAATAGTAAAAAAGGCATAGAGATTGAATGAATACTATAATGAACATAGAAAATGATATTGTATTATAATTGTGTCATATAACTATTGCTACATTGGCAATCCATCCTATCACAGTATATGAATGTATCACAGTAACATTCTGCACATTTTAAACTTACACAATGCTAAGGGTCAAATTATTCAATTTTAAAAAAAGTGCTAAACACCTTGAAAGTACTAATTGGTAGCCTTAAGTAAATTTAGGTATTAAACAAAAGCATCAGGAAAACAATTACGATTATCTAATTCCAAAATCAAGATACCAGCCTAAATCACCTGGGTAATTATCAAAATTTTTTCTTGAGTCCTTGACTATATTTTACCTACATGGAAGTGACAAGAATAACTTGATAAATAAATAGCAATTATATCTATAGAACAATGATTTATTAACAGCCTGAACTGTGAAAATCAGGTTCTTTTGGATGGCTTATCTGGAATAGAGTTGATTTTAATTTGAGTTTCCATTAAGACCCACTAGGACAACTGGATTTATTTTTGCTTACAGCTATCCCAAATTCACATACTTCCAACTCTGCCTAAAGCACTAATGAATACTACAGCTGCTGTTTCTCACCTTCAGAACTCAGGAAAAAAATATGAAGAGAGAGTTCAGAGAAATAAATTTAAGTTGACTCTAATTTTTTGGTACCTGATAAACTAAAGACTACTATATAATTATCGAAAACAATATAACCATCCTATATTTAGAAAGCATGGACTATCTATCAGGTTTCCTAATCCCTTTAAAAATAAGAATGGTACACTGCACTATTTAAATTCAACTCTTGTAATATGCTTTTTTTTTTTTTTGAATTCAAAAAGAATGAACTCAGAGAGGTCTAAACTGTGGGGGAAGAGGTGCTTTTGGGAAGGACATGAGAACATGGGCTTCTCTTAATACAACAGCATTCTCAATTTTCTTTTTATAATACCAGATTGTTTTCATTAAAATTCCAGAAAGAAAATTATGAAAGTAAAAGCAACATTTATAGACTGTCTACTATGTTTCAGACATGGTGTTTGTTCTTTCCATGTAAAATCTGGTTAAGTGTTCTACCTCACTTTCTGTGTTAGCAAGCACGGCTTTAGTTTTCATATGTGAAACAGATTCAGAAAGGTTATATAATTTGTTGAAGGCCACAGAGAGTACATTTGCTTATGAGAGTAAGTTTTGTCAACCGGGAATTCAATCTAATTTTTTTAAATTGTAAAACTCATGTTCTTTTTAAACAAAGTATGCATCCTGCCTCTGATCACTCCTAATGAGAGTAAAATTTAAATTATTTTATACATTTTAAATTTCTATGAAACTAAAAAAATAACAGACTAAGGAATCAATTCATCTCAACCATTCCATAACTAAAGTTAGAATCTTGAACACTTTTTTTTCAGATATTTGCCCCTTATTAGGCACAGGAGAATTTCAAATTATAAATCATTACCACATCAAAAGTTGAAATATTTAAGATTTTTTTTGTATTTATTTGTTGAATAAAGTAGTCAGCTGCCATAAATAGAAAAGTTCTATGAGAAAGATATGTCATAAAACAAATCAAGAAAATTTCAAGTGTGGACAAAAGACTTAAAAAAAGTAATCATACAAAGATTCTTTGCCTTTAGAGGATGAAATAGCTGAATAGTTGCATGTGAAGAGAATGAATATATATTAAGAAACTCTGTTATGTTATTGGGGAAAGCAGAGCTGAAATGGTTCTCCTGTGGGTGGGACAGTGTAGAGATGAAGCCTTTGCATTTTTCAGAGAAGGTGGGGGTAACTCCATATGCCTGCTTGTTCATACAGGGATGCCAGAGCTTGGACAGAACTTTGTCTTGTTGACAACCATGCAGTTGTGTGTACACTCACAAGTCTGTTAAGTATAAAATCTCTATCCTGAATCTCTGAAGCTGTTGGTTAGTGGCACTCAGGAATGATGGTATGTCTTTATAGTGATAACACTGTATTCTTTCTACTTGTCTCCTTCATTAGGAAAGTCATGACAATTGAGAAAATAACCAGGATGTGTTCACTACTTTCTTTTCACTTACCCAAATATAGTACCCACTGAGCTGTTCATAGCTTCCTCCTTTCAGAGACATGCTGGGATTGGATTTCCCATCAGATTGTTGAAGTTCCGGGAGGCCATAGCTACCGTGGCCAATGAAATATGAACAGAAGTGGCAGATATCACATTTAGATGGAGGAAATTAAGAGCCAACATGGATTCATAGTGTATGCTCCCCTCACCTTCATAAACATAAAAGCATATGTCAAGATAGAACTTCTATAGCTTAGTTCTCTGAAAAGAGAAAAAAAAACTGCATTTTTGTGTTAAGCTAATGAGATTTTGGCACTATTTGGTTTTGTAGCACACCTAGCTTATCCTGATTAATACAGTAATACAATAAACATAGGACACCAAAGCAACAGTAAAAGAAATGTTAACATTTTGCTTTACATCTTCTCTTTGATTGTAACACACTGCCATCATTTTGAAACTGCTATTTTTCATTATATTTATTTGTATTTACATGCATATAAATATATATACTTTCATATGTTTAAAATTTATATATATATATATATATATATATATATATATATATATATATATATACTGCAAATTAAAAGGGCATTCAACTGGTTGCCCTAAAAACTTGTAAATTCTAACTGGTGGTATAAGATGAGTCACAAGCACATTTTCCACCTGGTGATATGTGTTTTTCACATCTGAAGGCCTTCTCAGAGTAGTATAGTATGTGAGTTTGGCACCTTGATTGGATATATTACGCCCTACGCATCTGATATTTTTTTGTAATATATTTGTGTGATGCTTCCTAGACAATTAAGACTGTATATCTATAGAATAAGGGAATATTTTTTGAAATGTTTCATTCTAAAAACCATCTAGGATTTAATCACACATGTGATTTTATATTATATAAAAATATAGGGAATCCCTGGGTGGCTCAGCGGTTTAACTCCTGCGTTTCGGCCAGGGTGCGATCCTGGAGACCTGGGATCGAGTCCCACGTCGGGCTCCCTGCATGGAGCCTGCTTCTCCCTCTGCCTGTGTCTCTGCCTCTCTCTCTCTCTATGTCTATTATGAATAAATAAATAAAATCTTAAAATATATATATATAATATATTATTTATAATTCACAATTCTGCTGTTATCTTTAATTACTTTACAGCCTCTGAAGATTGCTGAAAATTGTGCTTTCAGCTTTAAAATGGGAATGAATAGGGCAGCCTGGACGGCCCAGTGGTTTAGCGTTGCCTTGGGCCCAGGGCATGATCCTGGAGACCTGGGGTTGAGTCCCACCTCTGGCTCCCTGCATGGCGCCTGCTTCTCCCTCTGCTTGTGTCTCTGCCTCTCTGTGTGTGTGTCTCTCATGAATAAATAAACAAAATCTTAAAAAAAAGGTATGAATATTTGCTTTTAACCTACCTACTTCCCAAGAAAAGTGAGCAGATAGAAGTTCCATTACCATTCTTTCAGCAAGGCATCTCTCATGATACATTGTTGTATAGTACAAACTCAGAAACCATGGGAGGATTTTTAAGCAGCACAAATCTATCAACAAGTACATTACCTACTAAATGAAGCATAAAATGAACAGATAGTCTTGAGTCTGTTATCCATATCATTGTTGCTAATACAGTCAGCATGATAATGAAGAGTACATGGCTGAGCTACATATACACTAGATAATATGAAAAAAAGAAAGAAAGAAAAAAAAAAACAAATCTAAGGAAGTGTTACTGCCAATGATTTACTCATTTAGACAAAAGCAAAAATCTTGAGAGGATAAATAGGAGTCTCACATATTCTCCAAGAGCACATAATGGCACAAAACAGAGCCACTACTGATCTTTTTTAACTTGAAAAGGAGAAAGAAAAAGAGCATGAAATAAAGTCTACTCATCAACCAGCAGGTGGAACTTGGGCAGGGAATATACAGGATGAGCCAGAGCATCTTGTAGTGCCAGAAAGTGAGGAATTTCGAACATACACAGACACACACACACACAAGTAGAAGTATGTTAGGAGCATAAGAACTCACCTAAAGACCTGCCAGTAGCCATATCTGAAATAATTAGAGAACAGATTAAATAAAGTGGTATTGGTTTATAAAGCCCAAAGTATAAAATTAATATTCATTGATCCATATTGATATAAATTAATAATTGAACCAATAAATAGAAAAGAGAAAAATATCTCAGGAAAATTCCAAATAACATTAATAATAATAAATATTATACAGCATGTATTCTGAATTCATAAAAATATATTTAAAAAGAAAAGGATAGCAAGGCAACTCTTATACATGTATATACAGGAATACAATGGGAAGAATGAGGGTAAGATCATTTAATTCATTCCTCAGCTACTAATGGCCCACATTTTTGTGGTGATGATAATATTTGCCATTAAAACTCAAAATGAGGGGGATCTGGGTGGCTCAGTGGTTGAGAGTTTGCCTTTGACTTAGGTTGTGATCCTGGAGTCCTGGGATTGAGTCCAGCATCAGGTTCCCCACAGAGAGCCTGCTTATCCCTCTGTCTGTGCCTCTGCTTCTCTCTCTGTATCTTTCATGAATAAATAAATAAAATCTTTTAAAAATAAAAATAAATAAAATAAAATAAAATTCAAAAGGAAATTTCTTTGGGCATACTATCCTAGGAATATGACTTGGAAGTCATATGTCTACCTGTAAAAAGTTAAAAAAATATACACTTGAACTATTAGAGAAGCAGTGGAGACTAGAACTATGGACTGGAGACTTGCTAAAGGCAGATGTTTCCAAAGCAATTTTTATTGAAATTGAGGATGGTTTAAATAACACTACAACTAAAAAGGAAATATTAATGTTTAAGTTCTGTATCCTTTTCACATATACATATATATATATATATGTGTATATACTGAGATAAAATATACAGAAGTCTAATTTCTAGTACAGATAATTGCCTCCTGTCATATATTTTTGGCATTGCCATTTGAAATGTAGATCTCGGACTATGCTCTCACAGCAATTTTTTTTTTTTTTTAATGAAAAAGACATCAGAAAATAATTAGTTTGGGGTTTTACAGAATCAGGAATCTAGATTTCATTTCAAATGGAGATCTTAACCAAACAGATTTATTTCAGATAAAATTTACTAGGAGATCTGTGGATTCATGATAGATTCACATATGTGTATTATTCAGGGACTATATTTCTAAAGCTTTTTGAACATAAAAATAGGACACATTTATTGGAGTACTGCAAGTCAACATTTTGCCAGGAAAATATAGTGTACCAACTTGATTCAGAGTCAATAGAGCAAAGATGAATTATGTTTAAAAGTGTTGCTTCATTGCACAGAACAATTTATTTGTGGTACAAAAAACTATTTAAATGAATGAGTTTTCAAATGATATTTGAATAACTGTAATATTAATAGTTTTTAAATGACAGGAAAATCATCTAGGGACTTACATATTTCATAATCCTTGGTAAATCTCCCCAAGAAATACATGGGAATTGAGAACATTAAATGTACTGCACATTTTCCTTAGTTATCACATATATTAAACTCAAAGAAGTATTTTGCTTAATTCAGAAACAAACAGTACACATAAATTCCTCAATAGAATAAACATTAGTAATGGTCTAACCCCATGATATTGGCTTTTAAAAGTCATCAAAATATTAAGAAACTTTTTGAATAAAGCGGCCTCAAAAATAAAATTTATTCACATACACATTTTTTTAAAGTATGCAAGTCATTTCTCAAAAGCTATATTTACAATTTTCTACTGCAGACTGAGTTTGTATATAGTGATCATTTTTAGGTGGAAAGATTCAGGAAGAAAATGCAGTTTTATAGGTGATAAATTATCTTCAAATTCATAACATTTTAATCATCATATTCAGTGATTCATAACCTCCATATATATCTAAAAGGAGCCCCAATTGTGAAGTAATATTTTCAAAAAGATTTCCCAGTGCTTTTGGATTCTTGCCAGATGTTCATAAAAAGGACCCAGATGAGCACAGAGTTAGACCACAGAGATTTTATATGTATGTTAGAATGTAAGTCATGCGCCTGATGGAAGAGGAAAAGAATCACAAGAAGCAATCACGTTCAAAGAGGCTTGGGAAGCAAACATGGCAACTCCATGTGGTCCCTTCTACAGCATCAGGGAGGATGTAATCCCAGGCATCAACAGAACACTCGGTCAATATCACAGCTAGAAATTCTAAACATCTATTTCCTAAACTAGTCATTCTTGTGCAGCCTTACAGAGCTCCAGTAACAGAAATGCACCCATCTCCATGTGTGATACCAGCTGCCATATGTTATCATTATCATGAATTTCCTCTGAAAGGCAATATGGATTTTTTTTTAATGAAAGCAGTTTTTAGAAGTAAAAAATTTGATAGGTTAAAATAAAATCCTAATTTTTGACTTTTTATCTACTATGATAAGTCTGTCATGTACAAAATCAAGTCTCTATTTTAAAATGCAGCAGTTGGGTCTGTGGCCAATGTGACATTTATGACTTCGAATCCCCTAGTAGGAGAACTAACACAGCAATGGGGGAGGGGGATTGCATTTTTATCAGTTTACACTAAAATCATTCAGATGGGGTGAAAAATAAAAAAGATCAAAGTCTATGATATCTCTAATGAATACATTTTAAATTAAATATTAGACAATTTGAAGTAGGGAAAATGTCAAGTTCACTTTCAAAGAATTATATTTTGAGACTAAATAAAGTTTTGCCTTAGAGTAGCATATAAAACATCCTGCCTTAAAAACAAAACAAAACAAAACAAAACAAAACAAACAAACAAACAAAAACACCCACTGGGGAATTCCATACTCAGAAGGAGTGGTAAGATCTTCCTTCCATCTACTCATGATCTTGTAATCACTTCCATCTTTCTCTCAAAACTGTTGTCTAAATAAGGACTAAGTTCTCCTCATCAACTTTGACATTGCTGTGACTCTCAGGACCTCCTTTGCTTTCATTTCCGATATGGAAATAAATAGATCAAACCCAAATAAGAGTATACAGAAATCATTCACTCTTGAGCTTTCCATGACAAGGGCAAGGTACGCTATCACTTTGCACTTGGCAGATAGCCTTAGAAAGCTTTATAGTGAAAAGAAGGAAAGTCTTCTTGCATCTCCTGAGAAATTCAGACTCAGTGGTGGTGGTGTCCTCACTGGAAGCAGATGCTGACATGGAGATTTGTCTTCAGGTGATTTTTAGGACTGCTCCCAGAGGTGGAGTGAGAGACGATGGTGCAAAGGTGAGAAAGCTGATCCAGGAATATGATCTCAGAGAAGGAGAGCTGTGGTGTGGTCTACTACTGAGAAGGTGTGCAGATAAACTGTACCTCAGAACTTTCCAGCTTGACACAAAGGTGAGAGTGAGGCTCTAAACCTCCTTGTCAGTCAGTTACTAGAGAAGCATTGCCCCCGAGAGGGTATAGTCTATGGAGTGGGGCTATCCTCTTTCTGCCAAGGGCCTGTCTAGAGAAGAGATGATTTGTCAGCAGTCCAGGACAATTGCAGCAGCTGGGGGATGGGTGTGCCAACATGTGAAGGGTTGGGGGGGGGGTACCAGCCCCATCTTCCACAAGAACTCTTTGCAGTCATCTGAACCCCTAGCTCAACTTTCATAGCTCTGATTACTTGCTATGGAATAACCATCATTTACTACAATCTCTTTACCATTTTGAAAGCAATTAATTTCTGTGGCTTAGCTCTAGCCCGCATCCCTATTTGTTTTGTTTTGTTTTAAAGATTGTATTTATTTATTTGTCAGAGACAGAGCATAAGCAGGGGGAGAAGCAGAAGGAGAGAGAGAAGCAGAACAGGAAGCTCTGGGATGTGGGACTTGATCTCAGGACCCTGAGACCATGACCTGAGCCGAAGGCAGAAGCTTTAAAGGACTGAGTCATCCAGGTGCCCCTATCTTGGCTTGTTTTTAATAATTTAGATCCAATTCCATTTTTCCCCCCTCTGCCTTTCATTGTAACAATTGGCTTATATAAATAACACCACTAGCCAACACATTCTACTAAATTAAACTTACTAATACAGAAAATGCTGTGTTCAAAATGCAATTTACCTTTACCAGTATCTGCAATAACAAAAGTGGTAGAAAAATTAATGCTCATCTCATGGTTTTCATCTTATTGGTTAAAGCATTCCTAGCACCTACTATTTTACTCATTGTGTCTATATCATATTCTAAAAAAACCAGAGTACTCCTCATTTGTCAAATATAGACAATTTTTTATAACAAATTGTTGATCTATATTTTTATGGCCTTTGCATATTCTATACTAAATTAATGTAGCCATGTATTCAATAACCTCTAAAAGTATATTAAGTATTGTTTGTGATTGCATGTCAAAACAAATTCTCCAATATCTATGCTACCCTATCAGTTTCTATGAACAATTTTTTTTAGCATTGATTACATATGATACATATGATACATCTCTTTAATGGTAAAGAGATTGTAGTAAATGATGGTTATTTCATAGCAAGTAATCAGAGCTATGAAAGTTGAGCTAGGGGTTCAGATGACTGCAATGATACATTGATTACATGTATCTCTTATATTTTAACTTTATAATATCTTGGAAAATAAGGGAAATATCTAGGCTCCATTTTTAGTCTCCAAAATAGAAAAACAACACTAACTAATAAGCTCTCTGAGTACTTCTGAATTAAATTAAATTAAACTTTCATTAAAAATTATATCACCATTGAGTTAATACAGCGAACAAAATACAAAAAGGTAGGAGTCAAGGGTGGTAAATTAATAAATACTATAACTATGATAAATATTAATAGTGTAAGACAATAAGGTGACAGCAAATATAAATATGTGAAATATTTTAGAGGTGGAATGTGCTGGGTTAAATACTACCATTTCCCCTATTTATTTAATGTGCCTGTTTGAATGACTTTACCTTAATTTAGCAAATGCAAAAGATTTTTTAAAAAGTCACTTTTTTTTAATGCAAGAGTGGACTCGTACTGAGATCAGTATAAATATGGAAAGATTTATCAGAGAGAGATCCATTTTGGGGAACAAAGTCATATGTATACTTAAAAATTGCATTTTCATGCATTACATTCTATCAAGGCTGGCTTGAAACTGTATTGTTTAAGGAATCCTATAAGATTCCTCCAGAAGCTAGCTTTTACCATAGTTAAAATCTCAGGTTAACCAGAGATTTCATGTTATTTTTACTATGAAACTGAGTAAGAGCATCCAGCCTAACGAAACTAAAAAAAAAAAAAAAAAAAAAAAAAAAAAAGAAAAAAAAAAGAAAAGAAAAGAAAAGAAAAAATCCACCTGCAATTCTATCATTCTTTGTGCTGAAATTCCTTTTTGCCAACCTTTGTATTTAACTTTGTTTTAATATAGAGATGTGCATGATTCCAAACTGTTTTTGTAGCAATGCAAAGAAAATAGATCTGAAATTGACAGGGAGCCCATATGCTCATTTTTGTTGAATGCAGACAGACCTTTTTCCTTTGCTAGTTATGCATGAGAGAAGAAACAAAAAGGATACCTCTAATAAAATATTCTCAAGAACTTGCTATGGAAAAGACTACCAGCTAGTAGAATAATTTTCAATGGTGAAAAGCTGATCATAAAATAACATCATTCTCTGTTTCTCTCAGCATCCCAATAAAAATTGCATTTTCATGTATTACATTTTACCAAGGGTAGCTTGAAACTGTATTGTTTAAGGACTCCTCTAAGACTCCTCCAGATGCTACTTTTACCATGGTTAACTTGAGATTTCATGTTATTTTACTATGAAACTGAGTAAGAGCATACAGCATAATGAAACAAAGACAAACAAACAAACAAAAACAAACCCCTGGATTTAAACCATCTTCTACAAAACTACTGCAAAATTTATTCAGAATATTTTTACATCAATTGTATAATGAGCCTGCAGATGGAGGGGTCTCATCTCATGGACATGTGTGTCTGTGTATGTAGTTTCCTTTTTCCTGCAATTTCTCGCTTCAACTCTATTTCATCTATTATATCTCTAGAGTAGAACAAAAATATGATGTTACTTGAAGCAAAAAAGCCTTAAGAAAATATAATCTTACTATTTAAACTTCAAAGAATATCACATTTGCTTCAAAATACTACAGAAAAAACAAGAAGGGGAATATGGATTGGAAGTGTGGATGAGGCCAACCGATGGTTTTTATTTTCTGTTTGTTTTCATAGGCAGCTGCTCCTCACAGGGATTGCTCAGCACTGAGCTTCTAACCCATCCCCCCCACCCCACCCCCAAGCAGAGAACAGACAGGAGGCTTCCCTTTCAACAGTGAAGCTAAAATGGGAAGCAAACGATATTTCCTGTATACTGTGTCCAAAGTATTTAAAGACTCCTGACCTGAATACATTCAAGGTACATGAGGTCAAATTAACTATTTGTAGTGCAAGAGATTGGGGCTGGCAGGCAGTCTTTAGAATAAATTTCCATTAGTTATCCAAATCCCCATGCAGTGTCTCAAGCTTTCATCCGGGAGGTAGGAATTCGACTCAGGTTTGGGTCAAATTTTATATTAACAGACTAATGTAAAAAAGAAAAAGATACCTTTTTTCATACCAAATGCATTTGTAAATATTAAATATGTATATACATGTAAGTAAAACTATAATTGGTGCAAAATAAGTAAATAAATAAAAATACAATCGATGCAACTTCCAATTCTTAGAAAAACTTGCCTGTAGAATGAAGCTCACAAGTAATTCATAATAGAACTGGGGGAGCCGTGCTAGAGGCTAGAGGTTTTTCAGCTATTTTCCAATAACAGAACAACTTATACTCCCCTCTTTACTAAAATACATGCATAGGATACAATATACCAAAATTTGAAGATTTGCTAAACACCTAGTGCCCTTCAACTCTCAGCATCCTTCAACACAAGCATTTGAGTAACATATTTCCCCTTTTGCTTAATTGCACTAATAATCACAGAGTCGAAAATACGTGAAAATTCAATAAAAAAATTATATAGAGTAGAGGTCTAGAAGATTGATTATATACAGTTTTCAAATTTTGTCTACCTGCATTCTTGTCAATTCTCTCTCCTTTCCTCTTTGATGACCTTCTCATGCTCCCTCAACTCTGTAGTGAACCCACTGTGAATAAAAGGAATAAGCCACGGAGAATAGGAGGACCTCTCTGGGACTGTCTTCTACTATGAATTTACTCAAGAGGAAACAGTATGAAAATATTATCAAATTTAGCTCTATGACTTGCTTAAGACAATTAAGGGAGTAGTTGATAAATCGAGGTAGCACAACTTATCTGTACTATCTTGAAGGACTTACCTTCTAAAAATACCTTTTTTTCATTTTTTGTCTTTGTCTAATTACTCCTCTGAAGATGCATCTCATGCAGACGTTTGTTTGGTTGAGACTGTCTTCAGACCTTATTCAGGTTTGAACTGAAATTTATTTGAGGTTGTTATGTATGTATGTTCTTTTCTTTTTTCTTTTCTTTTCTTTTCTTTTCTTTTCTTTTCTTTTCTTCTTTTCTTTTTTTCTTAGAGGATTATGTAGAAAATAAAAGACATATTACATTTTTTCCACTTTTGCCAGGATGGTGACCTGTTAATGCTCAGAATATCCTAAGATACTTATTTGGAACCATATAGGGAGAAACCTTCCACTAAGAGGTTTTTTATTATAGTGGTTACTATATCTGGTGGAAACAACTATCAAAACAAACATTTTCATACTCAGAATAGTATCTTAAGTAGTCCAAGCTTCTTGAAAGCTCATATTTTTCCTGGCAACTGCTCTTTCAGGAGGTTTTTTTCTTAGCGACCCATCTGTGTATTTAAGATCTCATATATGCATGGCCCCCTTGAATTCCCTATTTCTTGTTTCTTGCTGCTAAGCTGAATGAATTCTCATAGTTAGAAAAGAGAATCTACTCTCTCTTGATAGTAGGACCTTAAATTTTGTTCTGGAATCAATCTTGAGTGTTTTATATTACCTCCACATCTCTCCAATCTCCCAAGGAACCAAGGCTCATTTAATATTTCAACATAACGTATCAGTGTCCTTTGCAGGAATTCCAATGTCCTGTGCCTTCCTTTCCCCAGGATGGAATGGTCCCTTGTATCTATGCTTGTCCTAGTTGGAGAACCGCATTTGGTTATTTCTGATTGAGGGATGTTGCTGAAACATCCAAAATCTGCGTCCTCGGGAGCTTCTATGCCTAGAGTATTTTTGCTCCTTCTCTCCTAAAGCTTTGTTTTCTGCTACTTTTGAATTTCCTAGGACTGTAATTGCCAAAGAAATCCCTCTCTACCATCTGTACTCCAGCAGCAGTGAGCCCCCAATGCAACTTTCTGTGATGTTCCATTTCCATTCTGCCTTTCTTTAATGTAGACACTGCTGAATTTTGAAAACCTTGAACTGCTCACTGGATGGTTTCCTTTTTTTCTCTACCACATGTTGGGATGAAACTGTTATCTCTGCTTTCATTTGCTTTCTTACATACCCTTCCAAATTGAGCCCAGTGAAACTCTTTATGGACCCAGGAAATTAACATTTCTGATTCTGATAAAATTAAATATTTTTTTTTTTCCAAATAAACATTGCCATCATTAAGAGCCTTATATCTCTAAGGTAATGTCTTCTAATGGTCTATTACTGCATCCGAATTCTTTTGTTATGTTCCTCTATGATTTTCTAAGCAATAGTCCCCCAATTCTCTGACACCCACCAGATGTTCTAGAATTAAGTTCTGACTTAAGTTGATGCAGACCCAAAAAGGG
This sequence comes from Vulpes vulpes, assembly GCF_048418805.1. Classification (NCBI taxonomy): domain Eukaryota; kingdom Metazoa; phylum Chordata; class Mammalia; order Carnivora; family Canidae; genus Vulpes; species Vulpes vulpes. Next base: position 52,205,675 of record NC_132784.1, on the reverse strand, counting down.
TTCAGTATTACTTCCCTCACTTTGGATGACTACCCAGGCTACCATACTTCTGTCTGGACAACTCCAAGTTCAGGTTTCCCATGACTTCCTCTCAAGTTTAATAAAGTGCTATATTGACTCATAGAACTTAAGAAAATGCAATCCATACTATTAAAGTTTATTATAAAGAATAAAAATGAACAGGCAAGTCCAGAAGGGTCCCAGGCACAGGAGCCTTTGAAAGTGGAATGTGCCATCTTCCTGGCACATAGATGTGTTGACCAATCCAGAAGCTTCCTTCTGCTCATTGTTTCAGAGTTTTTAATCTAAGTTTCATTATATACTCATGATTAATTAAAGCACTGGCCATTTGTGATTGAACTCAATTCTGGTGCCCTTCCTTCCCCAGAGGTTGTGGATAGGGCTGAAATTTCCAACCCTCTATTCTCTTGGATGTCTCTGGTGACTAGCTCCCATCTTGAGGCTATCTAGGAGCCCACCAAGAGTCATCACATTAGCATAAGCTCAGGGATGATAAGAAAGGGCTCATTATGTATTACAAAGAACTCACCTATCAATCATTCATTCCAAGATGTTTAGGAGCTCTGTGCCAAGAACTAGTAACAAAAATGGAAATATACATCTTTTTTACTGTATCACAGTTCCTTAGAGACTTATTCCATGTTTCGTGGAATACACTTGTTTTATAAATTGGGAGAGATATGCATAGATGTCAACACATCTGGAAGAAAAGTAGTCAGAAAGAAGTTGCCCTTGAGCTCTTCTCATGGAAGGATTAAATTAAAATGTACTGTACACCTAAAATGCATCAATAAAGGCAACTATCGTTTCAAATTAGTAAATTATTTCATGGGAAAATAACAGAAACAGGAAATAAAAAAATATGCACTTTTATTTTAGCTTGAATGAAATGGCAGTCAATAATCTGTTGTCCAGATATATTGTTTCTATTATAAGAAGTTGTGGGCGACCACGAACTAGCTGGAGTAACTGGACCAAACCAGGCCCAGACTTGCCCCTCATTCACTCAAAAGGCTCGAGAGCCTAAAGGGTGAATAGTTGGTAGATGCTTGAGAAAGGGCTTGAGCAATGGTTCTCAGGGCTTGCTTGTACATGATCGCCCACATAACACAATAGATAAAACTTATTCTGACCTGGTCATAAATGTAAATAAGGGTCTGCCTGTCCTTGCTGGTCTGTTTACCATATCTAATATTCCTTTGAAGTATGCACATCTGGAGCAACAAGCTTATCTATTTACCAAGGTCTTCTGGCACCCGTGAGTCTGTCTTACATGCTGAGAAAGGGGAAATTTGGAGGGTTTCACAAACCTGCTAAAAATAAACACCTTCTTGGCTTTGTTTTGCTCATGCTATAAAATGTTGTAAAACCTTGAATAAAGCTGGCACTGCTTGGACATCATCCACTGTGTCCCTCCTGTCCCCATCTCTTTACTTTTATTTTATTTTCCTCATCCTATTATCCTCAGGACCCTGATCGTGTTGCTGCAGCGCGCGCAACAAGAAGTGTTGGTTAAAAACAATAGAAATACAAGTAATTTCTTTATGGATTCCAAATATTAACATTTATCTATTCCACATTAGTTTTTCAGGTCTAACTGGTTCACCTCTATGAGCAGGTCAGCTTGAAAGGGAAAGCCTTGAACAGCAACATTGTTTTTTAAGGTGAGTAAGGGCAGTTACCCCTCACCTTTTGAGTTTGATGTCCATAGACGAGCTCTTTCTCAGGTATTGGTTTCTTGCCAACATACTGTACTATTCAGACTTATTTCTGGTGTCCATTAGGTCCCTGCATTTTCTTGTTTTGCTGTTGGAGTTTTGTCTGTACATGTATTGTGATGAGACATGGTATTTTTGTTTTCTAAGGCAGCTCCAGGTTTCATTTATAACAAGCTTTGACAATTTCCAATCACTCATTTGGAAAACTCCACAGTGAAAATAATCCCAATAACCTAGCCAGAGCATGACTCTTCCTTTGATACCAAGTCTTGGGGATAGACCATACAGAAATGACATTTACATTAAATTGTGCTTATTTATTGAAATGACTTTTCGCCATCAGATAGAAACTCCTTGGAGGTAAGGTTATATGTTGGTCATTTTAATACACCAATCTTAACATAGAACTTGGTGTATAGTTGGATAAATCAATAGGAGAGCAAATGCGTAGATTTCAAATATGAGAGAGTCCTATTGTGATATATTTACTTTTCAGTGGAGGAATTAACTGAAAGCTTACTGGATTGGAAACAAAATATTGTTTTCTCTTTTTTTAAGATTTTATTTATTTATTTGAGAGAGAGAGAGAGCACGCGAGCACACAAGACAGAGCATAAGTGTAAGGAAGGGGCAGAGGGAGAAGGAGACTAGAAGCGAGGCTTTATCCCAGGATCCTGGGATCATGACCTGAGCTAAAGGCAGATGCTTAACCCACTGAGCCAAGCAGGTGCCCCCAAAATACTGTTTTCAAACTTAATTGTGGACAAGATGATGGTTAGGTAAGCCAAAAGAAATAAGGTACATAAAATATATTAGCCTAGGTAATATTCATGCTACTTAGGTGGGGCAAAGCAGTTTTGCTAATTATATTTGAGGTTTTTGTTACCTAGGAGAATATTCTTTTAGCCAATGAAAGTGAACCTCATGAATGAATTATGTGTTTTTCATGATCCAAATTAAAATGTTAAAGCTAGAAGTTATAAATTCCCTCCCTTCCTTCATAAATATATAAAAAAATAAAATCCAATTAGCACTTGAGTAAGTGGATCACTAAAAATTATAGCATATCCAAATTGCTTGGAATTGTGAAGCATGCTAATTCATATTTTGGAATAAATTTGAGGTTTGCCAGTATGAACTTAAATCAATCTTCATTTTTCCCTCTATATAGTGACTTTCAAATCATAGGGTATTATCAGAATAATTTTCATCAAAGATAAAATTAATCTTTATTTTTCAGTTTAAAGTATTGCTGATAAAAAAAAAAAAAATAAAGTATTGCTGATAAATAAATCGTATCCCTTTAGATTAACAGCTAATTATTTCACAAATAAAATTCAAATTATTACTGTCTGTGGACATACCATATAAATTAAATTACTCATTGCTTTTGAAAAACTTAAGTTATTAATGTGCTCATCTCAGCGTACTTGTTTATTTCCCTTCATTATAAGTGATTTATGCAATTCATTAGATTGCGGTAATTATCATTTAAGACTCATAAGGCTTTTATTTATGCAAGCTTTGCTGGTGTTGATGAAGTGTACACTGATTTACAAGACAGGTTTGATAAGTTGTATATATAGGATAATGAAACCATTCAAATTATCTTTACAAGATAACCAGATGCACTGTATTTCTGGTAAAAACATAACTGGAAATGATCTATAAAACAATTATTGGGTACTGGGCATACTGGGAGTTTGAGAAAGAGAAAAAGCCTGTGTGGTTTTAGGTTTATTGCCTCCAGATTAAACACAATGTTAGAATAGGTAGTCAGGGTTTCCAAACACAAAACCCAAGTTAACTGAAATTACCTTGGAGTGCTGTGGTTTTTCAAGTGCTGTGATTATCATCAGGAAACCCTACTTCTTCTGTAAGCTGAAAAAAATGTAGGAAGTTACAAAAGATAAAAAGTAGATTTAAAAAAAAAGATTTTATTTCTTTATTTGAGAGAAAGAGAGAGTCGAGCAGAGGAGGAACAGATGGGGAGGGAGGGAAGAGGGAAAGAATCTCAGACTCTGAGCTGAGTATGGAGCCCAAGGGGGCTTGACTTCACACCCTGAGATCATGACCTGAGCCTAAACCAAGAGTTGGAGGCTTAACTGACTGAGCCATCAATCCACCCCTACAAAAGATAGATTTTTAAAAAATATACCCTAAAACAGTCATTTACTATTCTTTTGATTCAATGTTTGAAGTGTTTTTTTTCTTTTGCTTTCAAATATATACTCCTTGGTGTTTTCAGATGTCCTGAAGATTGCAAAGCAAGAGACCCCAGCCTCTGTCTCCCTCTCCCCGCCCCCACAAAATCAGGTAGCTATCCATGAGCAACAACCTGTTCTGAGAGAGCTCAGAGGTCCACTTAAGAAACTGCAGAAACAGTGGAACAGGGAAACTCAAGAAAAACATCACAGAAAAGGAAGAACAGCTTCGTTTTGCCTGCATCAGCAAAGTTCAGTGGTTTTATTTTTACTTATTTATTTTTTAGTTCACATCATCGTCTAATGCATCATCTAATTTCTCTTCTGATCCAATTTAACTTAGCAGTGTGTTCCTTGTTTTAAACACATTTGGAGAGTTCTCAGGCATCTCCTTGTTATTGATATAAAATTTAATTTGTTTATGGATAAATAATATGCCATATATGACTTTAAGTATCCTTTTGGTTTGTTGAGATGCATCTTATGGCTTGGCATATGATTTATCAGAGTGATTATCCTCTGTTCTCTGGAAATAATGCATGTAATGCATGTAATGTATGTGCAGTGGTTCATAATGTCCATTAAGTAAATCACTTTGTACTGTCATGCCTTCTGCATCATTATTGACATTTGTTTATGTCTATTTTGTGTACACATACTTCCAATTACTAAGATTGGGATGTTAAAATCTCCAAATGAATTTTAGGTTTGTCTACTTATCTTTAATTTTGTCAGCTTCTGCTATTGTATTTTAAATGACTGTTATTAGGTGTTTCGATGTTTAAGATGACTGTCTCTCAGTGAGTCAGCCCTTTTTATCAATATGTAAAACTGCTCTCTATTTGTGATAATGTAACCTGTCTCAAATCTACTTTGTCTGATACTAATATAACCACTTCAGCTCTCTTATTGAGTTAGGGACAAATGGGGGTAGGCAGGGCTAGGTAGGGGGCCACGGAAGCAGGCTCACAAAAATCCCCAAAATGCTGAAATGTAAGGAAACCAGAGATAAGGGAGTAGGCCAGACCACCCTGACCTACGTGTGGGTGGGGAGAGTCTTTTTTATGACAGTCTTCTGTGACGAACAAATAACCAGACCCCAAAAGAGGAGCGAGCCTTGAAAGATGTTATCATGAGTCCTTACTCAATAGTGATACCAGTAGATAAAGGATTTAGGATCCCTCGTTGGCTTCCAGTAAAAAAAAAAAAAAAAAAAAAAAAAAAAAAACAACCCTATACAAGCCCTCAGTGGCAATCCTGTTAGGGACCCTCTCACTTCTGAGAGCTTTCTCTATATCCTCACTTAATAAACTTTTATTGCTTTACTCACTTTGCTTTTTCTGCGAGATTCATTCTTTGACTCCATGAGTCAAGAACCAAGCTCTCCCGTATCATTATGATTGATATTCCATGGTGTATATGTTTTTGTCCTTTACATGTATATTATTTATCTATTGCTGCTGTCACAAATTATCACAGATCTTTGTCTTAAAGCAACACAAATGTATTTTCTCACAGTTCCATGGGTCAGGAGTTAGGGCACAAGGTAGCTCGGCCTTCTCCATTCGGCAGGACTGAATCCTTTTCTGGAAGGCCTGATGGATAAATCTGTTTCCAAACACATTCTGTTTTGGGGCAGAACTCAGTTCCAAAAAGCTGTGAGGCCAAGGTCCTGATTTCCTTGCTGGTTTCTGAGAGGGGGTCATTCTCAGCTTCTAAAGTTTGGACACACCGCTCTGCCCATGGTCCCCTTCTTCCAACTTTAAAGCTAGCAGTGCAGACCAAGTCTTCCTCACATTTTGGTCTCCCTGTTGCCTCCCCACTTACCATAGCCCCCTGGCTCCAGCTGGAGAAAATTCTCTGCATTTCAGGGCCCAAGTAATTAAATTGGGCTCACCTGAAAAACACAGAATAATCTCCCTATTATAAGATGTAGAAATTTAATTACATCTACAAACTTCCTTCAGTAGCACCTAGATTACTGATTAATTTAATATCCAAGACAGAGGAATCTTGGGACGAGCATCCTCAGAATTCTTCCCATCGTACTTGTGTTTTTTTGTGAATTCTTTCTTGTGCAAAGCATGTAGTTGAGAATTGTTTTATATACACCCAATTATCTCTACTTTTCAAATGGGTTGTTATAGCAATTTACTCTTTTATGTAGTTGATGTACTTTCATTAAATTCTCAACTTTGATGTTTATTACTTTTGTATTTCTTTTGATTTCTTATTAGAATATTTTTATATCAGTTATTGCCCATGATGTGTAATTAGTGATACCTTGTTTCCTTTGTCTTTTCAGAGAGGTATCTAAGGTTTAAAATAGAGTGTTCACCTGAGTACAGTCCACCTTTAAATGTTGTTGATATTATTTCAAGTATGATATCATGCTCTGATTGCTTGCCTTTGTGGTTTTGTGTCACATATTTATTTCTAGATATACTATAAATTCTGCAAAACACTGTTATTTTTTGCTTCAACAGTTAATTTTCTGTGAAATATATTTCAAAAAGAAAAAAATGTCTTTTATATATATATTCCATTTTACTATTTCTCACATCTCCCCATGTTTTGTTTAGATTCAAGTGCTCTTGTAGAATTATTCTTTTACTCAATGACTTCCTTCAGTAATTATTGTCATTCAAACCAACTGTTGAAAATTCTGTTTAATAGTACAGTAAACTTGTGTAAGGAAAAAAATAAAAAGTGAATGATTCAATACCATGAAAGCCAAAAGAAATATTCCTCTCTACTGCTAATATTTTGTGTTGCTTTTTTGCTCAAAGCTGCACATGAATTGCATAAGCAGTAAATCCACCAGGGATTCTTCTTGTAAAAATACTGATTATTTTTTATCCTAAATAAGCACCAATATCTACGCATACAAAGATTTCCTTCCAAGTATCATGAATTCGAGAAGTGACAAGAGCCAGCTAAGTCTGATCACATGCACACATACACACACATACAAATCACCCATGAATTATTTTCTTGTCCTTGAAAGCATTGCTATATAGATTACATTAAAATATTCGGAGAAATGTATTTGTAGACTAACTCTATATAGACATAGTGTACTTATGTTGATGTCCTCTTTCTAAATTTAAAATCTGTTATCATCCTCAATACACATATGAAATGTATTGAAAAATTACATGAAGAAAAAAAAGATGTGCTTCAAATATATCCCTATATAATGAACTCCAGATTATTATTTATAAAATAATAACATATGATGTTAAAACAGATTTTTACTAGGCTAAAATAATCTGTTTCAATATATGGAAACTGTGTGTCAAATGGATGAATAACCGGAATTGCATGTTGGATTCTGACAAATGTCGTTTTTATTCCCCTGCAGAAGTGCTGGAGGGTACTGATGGGAAATAAAATCTAAATCATAATTTGATGTTTAAAATGGTACAACTTTTGTCATAAGAATCGTCAGAGTGAACAACTAGAAAAAGAAGCAAAAAAATCACATTCTAATGAATATCTTTTAAGAGACTGAACTTTATCATGAAAAGAAATCGATGCTGACTTTATATCTGTTTTAATCTCCTAGTCTTAATGCCCAGTTAAAAATAGAAAACAGGCTTTTTTAGAACATATATGAATTCTAAATTTTCATTTAATCAATACTGATTAGATTTACAGTTTAACTGAAATTTTTATAGATCTTACTGGAGCATTTTCTTTTTTATATTTTGTTTCTGGACAGATCTATACAATAGGAATTGTTTTAATCTCATTTTCTGGCAGGCCAACCATGATTGTGCAATTTAATTTTTCTCTTTCAAACACCAATATTTTTTATATTCCTCAGTTATGGCAAGCGTAAGTTTTGAAATAAATGGCATGGTAATTCTCAAGCACGGGTTTTCAGTTGGAAATTTCCTTATTTTACTCCCATCTGGTGAGACAATATTTGTCATCCTTCTAAATTGCCAGGCTTTCATGACTAAGTGAATAATAAGAATATAATCTAACCATTCTGTAAGTTTCAGAATCTATATATATGCCTTTGCCTTGCTAATGGGCTCTGATAAAACTATGGGCCTTAGGATTATAGATGAGTCAGAAGATGTCATCAATCAGAATATTGTTTGCAGTAGTCTAGGGACAAGGTGAAAATATGGTTTAGTGCCATTCTATAACATCTGTGCCAGAAGGTCACAGAAATCTGAAGAGGTGAAGTTTCCTGGCATTTATAATGCTGTAAATCTTGCTAAGGCAACCTGCTTTTATACTACTATTTCCATCTGCTTTCTATACAGGGGTTTCTGATTGATGACTTACTATTGTAGTTCCTCAAATACTGTGATTCAGGTGACTGTTCAAATGGCTCTGAATACTAACTGTATAACATACTTGCCTAAATTTCAAGGGGTGGTCCTAATATCTAAAGCAACCAAACAAAAATCACACACACACACACACACACACACACACACAACACACCATGGCATTGAGAATAAACCATGTGCAGAAATATCAACAACTAGATAATTGTTTCAAATGAAATCAGAGATAACATGAGAAAGCTAAAGTGATAATCTGAATGAAGATGGTCAGCATCTCTATACATAATCAATATTTGATTTACTCACTTTTTTTTTTTTTTTTTTTACAAAAGCAAATGGTTTTCATTTTCTGATACCCAGGTGTAAGGTAATAAGGTACTCTGGATATGAGGAAAGGACATATAATATCATCAGCAGGCATTTTAATAACTTCGAGCTGCCCTTTTAAATTATTTATGATAGAAACAGGTAATATACCCACAGGGAATTCAACAACTATTTAGTCACACAGGGTCTCATAAGAGGAGTATTACAGTACCATGGCAGATCATAGAATTACTCCGAAGTAAAGGCTCAAAGTTGATCGCAAAATTTATTAAAACATTTGTAAAAATTGTAATATATAAACAAATATGCTTTCATTTTTACATGTTTCCATATGTTAGTCAAAGATTGCCATGACTGTTGTCCTGAATTTTGAAAGCTAGATTTTTCTTGTTGAAACAGATGAAATATTTCCCACAAGAGTTACACATAACCACACACAAACACGCACCAAAGGATATCTCAAAAAATTTTTATATAATCTTAATACAATCTTTAATATAATTTTCCTTTCAATACAAATAGGAAACATCGTTTCAAACATTCACATTAGTACTTTAGTAATTCTGTGTCAGTGGTCATCAGTATCTATGCATAGTGAAATATCTAAGCAATGCAATAAATTTACACTAGTTTAAAAAATAAGGGCAAGACCTCTATGACCCTCCATCAAAGTGGAGGGGAGAGCATGTGTCCATCTGATGATTATCATTGTACTGGAAATGAGTGATTGTGTAGGTTATCAATAAAGTGTGATTTCACTAGCGTAGATATTATTCAAGTTTATCTATGAAAGCAGACTTCCCTTGTTCAAGTCTTGGGTTTAATGTATGCTAGCTGAAGACTTTGGTCAATTAACTTAATATCCTCTTTTATAAAATGGTAGAGGAATAGGAATAACCTCATCAGGTTTTGTAAGAATTAAATAAACACACTTTAGTGTGCATTATTGTGTGCTTGGCACTCTCATCTAGCAGAGAGGGATTCCTCTAGTTGCCTGGGGACATGGTTGGGGGGAGGGGGTGTGGGGTGTGATGTGCTTTGTGCATTTCAATGTTCACCAAGGATAATATCTTCTTTTTTAGGATTTTATTTATGTATTCATGAGACAGAGAGAGAGAGAGAGACACAGGCAGAGGGAGAAGCAGGCTACCTGTGAGGAACCTGATGCAGGACTCCATCCCAGGACCTCAGCATCATGACCCAGGCCAAAGGCAGATGCTCAACCACTGAGCCACCCAGGTGTCCCCAGAAGATAATATTAACTCATCTTTTCACTTCTCTGATCTCAATTTTTAATATATACACATGGATTCTTTGAAAGTTTGTACATGAACTAATAACAATTCTGCCTTACATCACCTCCATTTCCCAAAAAAGTCACTTGGATAGATCAGTTATTCTTTTTTTATTTTATTTTATTTTATTTTATTTTAAGATCAGTTATTCTTAAATAGTGTGTGTGTTCAAAATTCTGCTTACATTACAAGCAAAATATCAAAATTCTTCATGCTTCTGATTTGAATTTGAGTCCAATCTATTCAACTTTAATTCGAAGATACTTAGATCTTTTCAATATAGATTAAATATACGAGTCTACTTTCAGTAGATACTGGTAAAAATTGCAAAAAGCTAACCTGGAAAACAGGGTAATTGAAGCCTGACTTCTGGAATGGAAGAAAGAGGAGTAGTGGACTCTCTCTCAAATAATTATCTAACCAGAGGAAATTAATTGATTGAAAACAAGAATAATGTAAAGACTGTAGAAATGTGTCCCAAGGCATATAGCAAAAAAAGAAATACAAATTATTATCAAAAATTGTCTAGCAAAAAAAAAAATCGACTAGATCTTGGTGAGAGGGTGAAGTCTGGCAGCAGGGCTTGCCTTCTCCTTCCCCTTCTGGAGCTCACCAAAATGGGGGCTCCCTCTTCCAAAGCTCCTAGTCTATGATAGAAGTGGGGAGACAGAGGACTAGGCCAGGAGCATTCCCAATTACCCAGCTTCCTATTGTAGAAGCTCTGTTCAAGGCAAGTGAGCTCAAACGTCTGGTCCATAGGGCAGAATTTTCATCCTGGGAAGGGCAAACCAAGAAGACCAGAGTCACCACCACCCCTCCCCATGTCCCCCCAGCACCTGCTCGTAGAGTAGAACTGGCACTCCCAGAGCAGCCGCCTGCTGTCCTCATCCCTAGGTCTTGTGAAGTGAATTGCCATGAAGTTTCTGTTGAGGAGGAGAAGCAGACCTTCAAAAGCAAGAGCTCCACAGTGCGCCTGAGCAGATGATTTACTTGCAATAGAGCAGGAGAATCCCACACATGGAACTTCATGAAAAACTACAGAGATCTTGCTGGAGAGCAATTAAGAGGGCACTCATAGGTCTATGATACAAGCAGCGACAAGAAAAAATGATAGAACAATCAGAAGTTTAACAAAGAATAGAAAGAGAGAGAGAGAGAGAGATGGCTAGGAAGGCCACCTGAACCTCACACTCTCCCGGACAGTCAACACCAGGGATTAGGCAGGTAACACACAGGTAGTGGGGACCTCCACTCAAGGAGGAAGCAGAGAAGGACATGGGAAGACCTAACATTTCTCAAGCTAAAGCAGCATACACAGAGATTTATAGGTGCACTTGTCTATGTTAAAATAGCTCAAACACATAATACAACTGTTGACTCTAAAATATTGGGAAAAGGAGAGCAAAGACAAATAAAAACAAATAGAAGGTAGAATAACTTTGCTGTATCCAAGTCCTGTCTCAGAACTTCAGTCCAGGGAAGGGTGGCAGTGTTGCATTCAGCCCACAGATGCCAGAGAACCTGTTCCCTGAGATGGCAGTAGAGTCCTTCCTTCCAATGGCTCCCCAACCACTCCTGACCACTCAAGTAATCCAAGTACTTCACAGTCAGAAATGAAAACCATCCCCAGGTCTTCTTACAGATTTCACGAGTTTGCTGCCTCAGCCAGTAAGTGATGGTGTAGTAGTAAGGTAGTTATGCATGGCATGCTGTAGAGTAACCAGGGACCATTTTCCCCAGTTCCATGGATGGTTAATATTTCTTTAGACATTTTTTTTTCTGAAATAAGAAAGATCACAGAATTGCTCTAAATCAGGCACAATCCTCCATGTTGATTGGAAAAGACAGAGACCAGCTGTCTCATCAGGTAAACATGAAAAAATAAAGTAGGATTAGTCTTATGTATCTAATGTAGTTATTTAAAAGGTCTGCAGATCTTTCAATGTTTGATTTAAGTAGATGCGACGATCTCCTATTCATGGTTTTTGTTGTCCTTATAACAATGGATGTTCTTACATATGAGAAAGCCCCATATGTTCTGTGTGTGTTTGGCTGTAAATAGTGTAGAGTGGAGGTAGCTTGATGAAGGTGTTGCAGTCTCTAATTATCAGTGACACATTTCAGCCACCAGAAGAGAGTGAAAGGCTATGGGGAGACTCTCTGTGGATCAGCTTCAATGGAAGAAAAGTCTTAGACTTGATAAGGTCAAATTTTATTTCAAAAAGCAAGGTTAACTTGTGTTGTTACTAATTCCAAGGGTAAAATGACTAATTATCTCAGTAGCAAAATGAGTCTTCCCACTCAAAAGGACCAAAAGTCAAGTATATTTGCTTTAGGGTGAGTATTTCTAGACAATTAAATGTCCCAAATATGACAGTTGAGGTCATATATCTTACCCACTTTCTGGCCAAAGATGGGTAATGAAGTTCCAACAGAGGCAGGAAGGAGCAAAGCACACTTGAGCACCTATAGTAAATCTCGTGTGATTGGAAAACTGAGAGAGGGTAGGAAGCAGAAGCTCTTCAGGAAGGAGGATTGTGCTTGGAATGTTCAAGATAATTCAGGTCACACTCTGGAGAATAAATTGGAAGTGAGGAGGATGATTGAATGTGCGTAAATCAAACAGGAGGCTTTCACTTAATCCAGGTGAAAGATGACAGCGGATAGACGTGATGTTTGACGCTGATCTAAGAGGAGTATGATGCAGGTGAGAGGCGGGAACTGCACAGGAGCAGGGATTAGGTACAGGATAGAAGTCAGTAAAGGCTCACTTACTGGTTTCTAACGTAAGCAACATTTTGGATGTGATGCCTTTGAAGAAAAAAAGTCAATTAATCTGTGTTTTTACCTTAAGAAACTGAAGATCTACTTAAGACAGACAGACAAGTGGAATATGACAAATTAATGCAAACTAGAATAGAGAAACATTACCATTTTTCTGGACATTTTACTTCTACAAATGCTTCTTACATTTGATTTTATTTTCCTGGATACTGCATTGTATTCTGTGATTTTGTTAACAGTTTTCCTGCCAAGGAAATGTATTCTTTGAATTCATATTATTTGCAATTGGGCACTAAAATGTTATTAGGATTTCTTTACTTGAAGTATTACTTTTTAAGATACAACTAACCAAATTCACAATCTCATATCAGCTGCAAATGCATTCTTACTACTTCATAAAAATGTTAAATAACGTCATTCCTAGGAATTAATTGCTTTAGATTATCTAAATTCTCTTTCTTTTGGCATTAATTTTTCTAGTTTCACAAAATAAGTGATATACGGTTGATTCCTTTAAGAAAAATCTAATTTTCTAGTAGCAATTTATATGAATGATCTCATATTTGCTTTAGAGTATATAAATATGATATGCATAACTATGATAGTTTTCAACAGCTTTTTCTTCCATTTTAAGGCAGTCACTATTCACTGAAACCAGTCTGTTTTCATGATTTGTACAACTTCAATATCTACTTCTTCTCTGAAAAGGTTTTTATGATGCTTGTGAATATACTTTGTGAACATTATAAGAAATCTAAATGTATACCATAGAACTTAGCAAATTGCATACATATTAGTGATCGCAGGAACTAAAGTTCAAATTTGTGTCTGTTTATTTACATGCCTGTGTGTAGTTAGGCTTTTTACCAACAAATTTTTCAAAAGCAATTTTACCAATATTTCTAGGTATGTTTTCATTTATTTGGTATTTATTAAGTCATTAACTGGTGGTGATTATGGTTTAATAAAATCTTGTTTTCTAAATTATAAACTGATAGAGTTGATGTCATATTAATAATATAGTTGGTTTAAGTAGGGAAAACCAATATATTAAAGAGTTTACTGATCTGATACATTAAGGCTAGTTTTACGTTTTAATATCTAATTACATTTAGAAAGTCTAAGGTAGGGATGGAAACATCAAATATCCATGGTTCTGGGCAGGTATAAATTTGAAAGTGGAGGATTATATAAGTAACAGGAAATGGAGAGGAGATATTGTAGCAAAATGGAAATATTGTGGGGATCCCGGGTGGCTCAGCAGTTTAATGCCTTCCTTTGGCCCAGGGCATGATCCTGGAGTCCTGGGATGGAGTCCTTTATCGGGCTCCCTGCATAGAGCCTGCTTCTCCCTCTGCCTGTGTCTCTGCCTCTCTCTGTGTGTCTCTCATGAATAAATAAATAAAATCTTAAAAAAAAGGAAAGATTGCATCCTTCCTAAGTCATTAAAATTTAAGTAATGAATATGAACTTTACAATAGTCAATCAGAGGCTATTTGAGGGCCAGTTTAGTCTCCTGGAAGGCTGTCCTATATTATCTTCACTGAAACTCGATATAACAGAATAATTTTTGTGTGTTTTATTGTTGCCATAGTTGCTCCATAATATAGATCTATATGATTTGTTTAATTAAGAGATGGGGAAAAAAAAGTCATGGGCTTATAAAAGTTGATCACTTAGTAAATTCTGATATAAAGTCATGTTTAATTAGTTTAATGTACTGCCTATTCAGGACTTTTTAAAAAGAATCACAAAATACCCATATCAACTGACACACCTACCTTCTTTTCCATCTGTTTCATAGGCCAACATCTATAGTCACAATTCTTTATAAGGCATTCTTCCCCTTCTAGATTTCATTTTAATTGCCTCGAGCTCATCAGACTTTCCTGGGAAAGCTGCATTCACCACTCCTTTCCTCCCTCCCCAAGGCATGGAAAGAATTTAACAGGTGTCAGCTTAATGAATTAAGATGTTTGAACAAAGCTCTTATCACGAAGGCAAGCGTTAATCAATGATTGTATCTTAAAACACTTCAATATTCTCCTTTAGCTATTTAGCTGAGAAGCCAATGAATCTTTTAATTCTGCTTACAAACCTGGCAATCATTTCTTAGCTCATGTAATTTCATGTCAAATAAAAATAAAAATAACAAAGAAACACTAATAGCATTCTGTTTCCAAACCTCTTCACCTAAGACCAAAGACTCATTAAGAACATTATCAAGCTTCGAGGTTATCACATTTGTCGGTTTTACTAAATGCTTCACTGAGCTCCATGTTGGCAGATTTCAATAGCATTTTCTGGCCTGCCTACTACCAAGCTGCAGAGCCAATGCGACATAATTTCAGCTTCTTTTGTTGTGGCAACACCGCTGTTTCATGTACCAATTTCTCTATTAGTCGATTTTCTTATATTCGGCTACAGTGATATAACAACCCTAAAACCTCATTGCCTTGCAATAACAAATATTTTTTCTTCCATTTTCGTCACATAGTCTTTGCAGATCAGCTCTTGTGCTCCTCTATGTTTTGTTCTTTCCAGGGCATAGGATAAGTAGGCAATTGTTATTTGAGGTTTGCCAGTCTCCTGTTGAGATGAGGGGAGGACTAATTCATAAAATTTCTTCTTGGATAGGACATAATCATTTCTCGCAGTTTCTTTACCAATCTAGGTCTTTTGGTCAAATTTCTTGCTAATGGGATAGGAAGTATAATGCTTTTACAAAGAGGGACAGTGAATGTTCAGATACAATGAAATACTTTAACACAAGTGGCCTTTTGTGAGAAAACAGATTAAAGAGTAAGCATAGGTAGGAAGATCTGTTAGCAGGTAATTGCAGTAATATAGGTGAGAGATGATGGTGGCTCAGACCAGGATAACAGTAGAAGTGAGAAATGGTGAGATGGAGGATATACTTTGTGTAGAGCAAAGAGTGTGTTCTAAAAAATTGGATGTAAGACTAGAAAGATAAAGAATCGAGCAAATGTGGAATGTATAGTTTGACTGGGACAAAATTACTGTCCACTGAGGTTGGAAAAGAAGAGAGGATTGTAGGAGGGATTGAGGAGAAAGCACAGTGTGGCATGAGCATCTGGGCCTGAGACTTTGGGACAGTGCCATTGCAAATGGACCAAGGAAGGACAAGACGGCTGGCAGTATTAAGGGCCCTCTCAATTTTTTTTGTGATCGCATATTTTAAATGAAACCAATCAGTGTGCCAATAGATTTTTCCAGCTGCATTCTATGGTATAGAGATGGATTTAACCATAAATGCAACTTTTTGCCAAACTAATAAAGCTGAAAGAGAGAGATGCAAAGATTCCAGCACATACATGATGAAGTGATTATAATGCCTGACCATGAAGTTTAAATAGGATGAGGACAGGGTGAATGTATCAACTGGTTAGACAGAACCAAAAGCTAATAGAATTGAAGATTCCAAAGCACTAAAAATAAATAAATAAATACATACATACATAAATAAATATAATAATAATAATAATTATTATTATTATTTTTCTTGGACCTTGGGTACCAGCACAAGAGAACTGGAACTCATGGAATTAACATAATTGGATAAGCTGTTCTTAGTAGTTATAAGAATATCTAATTTATGCTTTTGACTGTAGGTAGTATGAGTGGAATGAAGACAAAGTCATTGAAAATGTGCAATTCAAGACACTGGAGAATTGTGATGTTGGAAACATAATCTACCAATTGAGAATGATGGCTTTCCTGTGTCTGTGGCTTTTCCCCATTAGGCCCTAGTCCACTGCACTCTGACTTGTGTTTATTATTTAGATTACTCTGACCAAAGCAATATTTCCAAAATTTTAAAATAAACTAAAAAACACCAGTGTGTCACCCTTTTTGCATGAGCTCCTGGTAGCTTACTTTTTCTTGCTTCTATTCAGTGCCCATGAAAACACAGACATGTCTGGCTTAGCAGGTGAATTTGTCTTGACTCAACTACAGATAGGAATGAGAAAGTACATGGGAAACTGATGAGTCATCTGCAACCTACACTAGCTGACTGCAAACCAATCCCAGGCTAGTGAATTGTGCGAAAGAATTCATCCGTGTCAATACAGCTGCCTGGCCAATGGGAGCTGCCCATGGCACATGAATATCCCAGATGAGATGGAAGAAGCACACAGTAAAAACATAAATTAATGAGAAATAACTGCGTTGTGGTAAAATACTGAGCTCAGATATGGTTAATTATATTGCAATAGCTAACTGAAATAATGCATTTTGAAAGTTTTGAAAATTAAGACCAGTGTAGTATTAAAGAACAGATAATTGCTAAATTGCTCAAAATTACATCTGTGCATGACAGTAAAATGAAAAAGAAGTGAGGACAAAATCTAAGTGTTCATTGGCCATTTGTGTTTTCTAATTGGCTTTACCTGAAGGTGAAGTAAACTTTCTCATGACAGGAGTTAGTTTTGAAGCTTGGAACAAGGCTCTCAGGGAAGTTAGGTTCCTACCTACCCACAGAAATTAGATGATAGAGAACTATCTTCCTTGATCATATATTTCAAAGGGATGGTTCCCAGGTCCCTGAGAAACAACACCCCTGGGTTGTGAAACTAGCAAGAGGCTCTAAAAAAATAAGATTTACATCACAAAAGGATGGAGAGAGAATTCACAATTACACTTTTTAAAATGTGAAGTCTCTATACTTTAAAAATAAAGAAAATAAAAGAGAAACTTTTCTATAAAGAAAATGGAGGGGTGCTTCTGATCAGGTCATCTGGATTCTATAAGAATCTCCCTCTATGAGGGGGGATTTGATAGGATGAGCCTTGGCTGTTATGCTATATGTTGGCAAATCAAACTCTAATAAAAAAAAATATACAAAAAAAAAAAATATACAAAAAAAAATAGAGAATCTCCCTCTCTGAGAGGGAGGTCAGGGCCTTGTAGGCAAGAAGCCTGTATAAAGCCAGTTGAGACTTTGAGAAACATTAAGGCCTTCTTGGTCAGTGGGTATTCATTTTGAGTTGCCTACCTTGGCCCAAATGTTTGAATTAAATCTTTATGTGCTTTGAGGTGAACTAATGTTTCTATCTTAAGTGTGATAAAATATTTATCACCGGAAGACGGTATTATGGATGGAGGGCATTCCCTTGGGAACACATGTTACAAAATCTTTAAAAACTGGAAAACAAAATGGATAGATGTTTTCTCTACACACAAAATCAGAGGCTTACAATCAAAACTGGCAAAAAAGAAAGAGACAGAAGCAAAGAGAAAAAGAAAATGTTACATGAAGCAAATTGACATGGTGGGTGTGTGTTTGTCTATATAATATTTCAAGCTATTAATGAAGAGTCAACTCCTTTGATTTACTGTGTTATCACAGACATCCTCTCATGATATTTAATGATAATTTTATACAATGTATCTATTTGGTCAATAATTATTTTATTCTTTCCTGTTTTTTAATATAATTTTTCCTCCTCTTTCTCATTATTTTCATTTGTTTACAGTTCTACTCCCCACCCCCCACCAAAAAAAAATCACAGTATCTTTGAATGAAAAATAACTGGTGTTGATCAGTATTTTCCCATAAGCCTTCAAAAATTGTGCTACAGTCTTGGAAACCGAGGGCAGATTATATTCATCTGTTTTTCTAGGACACCAGTAAAAGTACACTGAGTTAACAACCCCTTCCTGCACACACCCATATTGGTATATTTGAGGTCTTAAATATTAGAGTTCTGAATCATACTCAGAATATGACTATACCTACAAAATTGCATACTGCAAAGTCTCTAGCCTAAGTCAGAAATCTGAGTAGAAGGTGAAATAGGAATCAGTGCTCACATAGATTGGGCTTCCAAATGGTAAATGGGGTTCAAACAACATAAAACTCATAACAATGTCTTGGCGAAAAGTGGGCTCAGGGATCCTAAACGGAAAAGACATTCTCAACCAAATATTTAGCACAAAGGGAGCTAGGTACAGACAATAAATGTAAACGCCAAATACTCATAGTTGAGGACAGCTAGCAGGGGCTGGAATTTGTGTAAGCATGAAGACTGGAGGTCCACGTAATAGAGATTTGTCTAAACTTCAGATTCACGAAAGCCTCCTGCCTGCTCAGGAGTGAAGAAACAACAGATAGGATGAGTTAGTCAGAGAAAAATACTTTAACATCAAAAGAGGCACCAGGCAGAAACTAATATCTTATAAAGAGTCATAAATCAATAATTTCTGGCGGAAAATATACCAAGCTGAAACACTATCACAATAAGCTTCCCTTTCCAAGAAAAAGTAAGCATAGGTTTCACGAACCATAGACAATGTCACAAAACTTGGTAGCTTATCGTTAGAACTTGACTTATTTTATTGAAAGCTGTTAAGGAAGGAAAGTATTTCTATATACAAATTTATTTCTGAAAGAAATCTTTTTTACATGAATTAATACATTTCTTGGAGAACAATTTTATGTTTCAGAAAACTTCATGCTCTCCCCAAAAGAAAGCTTACATTTTCACTTTTTCACACATTTTATTTTAAAATTATCTTATTTGTAACCAAATATGTGCAGTTTTATGAATGCCTTAATCTGAGACTGAGAACTACTTGCTGCGAAATGTATATTTTCTACAGAATCCTTAACATAGACATTTTATTTTCAGTAATGAGAGCTGCTTTTGTGTGCTACAATCCACACAAATGCAGTAGTGTGTGTGGGGGAAAGACCTACGAGAAAGCTAATATCAAGACAATAGAGTCTGCAGACAAGTGATGATGATATTTGCTACCCATATATGCTGGTTTCCAAACTGAGGAGGTGAATTATGCTGCCAGACTCTCAGTTACATTTAGTCAGGGATTCTGGCTATGTCATACACTGCTCTATGCCCTAGCCTCTAAGGAGGGGAAATGGAATACATCTTCATTAAAGATGGGTTTGAAGTTTGAGTACCATGTAAAAGAGGGCAAAGAAAGCTGGAAAATTATCCATTTGTGAGCCTCAGAAGATACATAATACATGGAGGACATATGCTGGAAAGAAACACATTTAGGAAAATAATATCCTCAGTTGTAAAATAAAAAAAAAAATGTATAAAGTCCAATTGATATTTATTTATTTATTTTTAAAGATTTTATTTATTTATTAATGAGAGACACAGAGGGAGAGAGAGGCAGAGACACAGGCAGAAGAGGAAGCAGGTTCCTCGCAGGGAGCCCAATGTGGGACTCGATCCCAGGACCTGGGATGACGCCTTCAGCCAAAGGCAGAAAAGCTCAACTGCTGAGCCACCCAGGTGTCACTCCAATTGATATTTAAATAAATAAAAATACTTTCCATGATTTAGAGTAATGTTTATAAAAAATAGAAATTCAGTAGCATAGAGATGAGAATGAAAATATACTTGAGGGGAAAATTGCAGACTACCTAGTAAGTTAGCCTGTGTTAAATTGGTCTATGTAGAATGTCTTAGAATTCTATCCCATAATAAAATGATTGTTTCTTTTAATAGTTATTCAGGAACTCTATATTAAATCAACATATATTGTTCTGACCCATCACCAATTGTTCTTCCCTTCTGACAGATATTAACTTGTAGATCTACCATATGTGAGTAAATTATCAAACAAAATAGCATTTGGGATGCCTAGGTGGCTCAGCAGTGGGGCGTCTGTCTTGACTCAGGGCGTGATCCTGGGGTTCTGGGATCGAGTCCTGCATGGGGCTTCCTGCATGGAGCCTGCTTCTCTTTCTGCCTCTCTCTGTGTCTCTAATGGATAAATAAATAAAATCTTTAAAAAATTGCATTTAAGCAAAGAGTATTACTAGAGGTAAATGGAATCATCATTTCATAATGAAAAATTAAATACATAGGAAAAGTACAGCAATTTTAAACTTATATTTCCCTTGTATGTTATATGTGATATGAACGTTATAACCTTTTTAGTAATTTTAGTATTGATGTGATCAAACATAAAATGAGAGTAAAGCTATAGAAATATAAAATGCAAAAATAACACATTTGATATGTGGTATATAAATAGAATAGTGTAGCCATCTATAAACACTTATATAAAAATCATAGTAGAAATTGTTATAGGTTTCAAAGGTTGATATGTAGACCAAATAATCCAGGAATCAATTTTTAAAATATATAGAAAAATACTACAAGACAGGACATTAAGAAATGAAACCAAAGATAGCTTGTTAACAGAGGAACTATAACCACTACACATAAACATATTTAGAATTGAGAAAAATAAATAAAAAATGAGGAAACACAGCTAAGACATTGTGACTTATACTATAACATTCATTGAAAATGAATGGCTGAAATTAGTCAACAAAGAAGTTACAGGATTTAGATGAAAAAGAACAAAATGAATCCAAAACCACGTAAGGTAGAACATACCAGGAAAGACAATAAATTCAAACTATATAAACAACACCAATCCTGCTTAACACACCGATGAGAATGACACATCTATTATGAAGTTTACAAAGAAGAAAAAGACATAAATGAGAGCACCGATGAAATTGGGGCATAACAGATGTCAACAATTAAAAATAATGAGATGCTATGATACTTTATGCCAGTACATTGAAATTGTTAGAAGAAACGTAAGAAAAAAAAAAAAAAAAACGAAGAAAAGAAAAAAAAAGAAGAAATATAACTTCTGCATTCATTAAGAACAACAACAAAAAAAAAAACAAAAAAAAACAATTACCTAAAACAAGTGATCTTCCCATTTGAGATACAGTATTAATAAATACTTCCTTTAAAGAAAACCTTTTAAAAAGGTGATTTTAGAATCAGTTTTACAACAAAATTAAAAGAAATTATTCTAGTCATATGGAAATACGCTCTTAAAAAGAGATAAAGAAAAATTGCATAATCAAAGCCAGCATAGTTTGACACCAATATGTAAGTAGGATAGTATGTAAGACAAATCACAGGCCAGTTGTTCTCATAGACATCAATGTAGCACATATTCAGATTGTATGTTTATCACATTGGGTATATCTCAGTTGACTTACCAGTTGAAAATAAATTAATACATGATTTGCTACATTAAGAGATGAGAGAGAAGACAATGTGA
This sequence comes from Vulpes vulpes, assembly GCF_048418805.1. Classification (NCBI taxonomy): domain Eukaryota; kingdom Metazoa; phylum Chordata; class Mammalia; order Carnivora; family Canidae; genus Vulpes; species Vulpes vulpes. Next base: position 52,183,929 of record NC_132784.1, on the reverse strand, counting down.
TTATATATAAATGCAGAAATAATATGGAGTATGATAAATTTAATTTTTATGTAAAAACATTCTTAGCAATTAAAAATACAAGGAAATTCTTGGAGTCTAATAAAGTTATTTACTTAAAAATAATAGCAAATATTCTTATTGATAGTGAGATGCTAGAAGCAAGCCCTTCAACATTTTAAATATATTTCTGGGTGTATATTCAGTGCATAAAAGCAAAAGGATTAAGTGCTATATATGATTGGAAAGCTGAGAATTTCATTATTTATACACAGTATGTTTGTCTTTAAAGAAAACCAACTTAACTTTGAGATCAGTAATTAGAATTAGCAGTAGGGTTTTGCAAGTGTTTTGGATTTTTTTAAAAAATCAGTTTTTGTTTACATCTTTTACACTGTAAACAAGTAGATAAAATATTTTTAAAGTTCCTTTTGCAATCAATAGATGTAAATAGGCTAGTTAATATTGACAGTGGTTAGTGTAACAAATCAGTGTAACAAAACATAGGTAAGTTCTGGTTGGGGCAATTGCAAAATTATATTGAAATGTCTTACAAAATTATAAGTCAAGTGGAGGCACATGTCAGCTTCATGAATAAGAAGACACAATACCATACAGACAATCTATATTCCTTAACTGATCTGTAGATTCAATAGAAAATCAAAAATTTGTGGTAAAATTTGACAAAAATATATACAACGGAATAAAGAACAAAAATAACCACTATATTCATAAAAAAGAATAAAGAAGAGCCTCCCTAATTAATATCACTAAAATCTTTGAAGTTACATCTATTAAGACTGAGATAGAAATTTTAGATTATAGAAAATATATGAGATAATAGAGTCCTCAAATATTCCATGCAATTCTCCATAATACTAACATCGTACATCAGCATGGTACACTTGTTACAGTAAATGGAGCTGTATTGATAGACTGATAGTAAGTAAAGCCCACACTTTTTGTCCATATTACCATAGTTTGTAAAATCTATTGTTTTTTGTTGTTGTTGCAGGATCCAACCTAAGGTATGATATTACACTTAGCTATTAGGTCTCTTGAGGCTTCTCTCGGCTGTGATGAGTTTTAGACCTTTATATTTTTATTTTGTTAAAGATTTATTTATTTATTTATTTATTTATTTATTTATTTATTTGAGGGAGAGCAGGAGTGGATGGAGGGGCAGAGGGAGAGGGAAAGGCAAAGAATCTCAAGCAGACCTTCTGCTGATTGTGGAGCCCAACATAGGGCTTAATCTCACAAATCCAAGACTATGACCTCAGATGACAGCAAGAGTTGATGCATTTTAATTAAAAACACAAATGAAATCTCAACATGCATGTATGAACAAAATTTCTTGAACGTTTTGAACAAGATTTTTTTTTGAAAAAATAGTTTTGCTCATAGTGCATAATCTTAGAGAAATGAATAAACTTTTATGAGCTTTCCTTCTACTATGTTCAGGTTGGAGCATGTGAGGGATATTGGCTACCCTCGAAACATGATGCCCTGACTGTGTGACCATTGCTGGGTTTCACAGCAGAGTCCATTCATAAAGTACAGAGGGCTTCCCATGTATTTTTATTCTACAGGGAAAGGCAAAAAGCAAGTAATTCCACAGATAAAAGAAGAATCTCAGCATGAGCAGGCAAGATCTGCTTGTTTGTGCAAATGAGAAATTGTCTAGTTTGCTATTGACTGCCCTAGGCTGTGTTTATTTTAGAGCAGCAAACTGATGTGACTATTTAAAAATAGTTTAATTTTTGTATGATCACTTTATTGCTAACAACAATCTATATCTCCCAAACTACCTTTGACAGGTCTTCCTCTTTATAAGAAAAAGAAAAGAATATAAATTTATTTTTTGGTCTTTGTAAAGAAAGGTAACATTAATATAAAATTAATTATATTTCATTTTTAATTAAAATGCATCAAGATAATATTTAGAGTAGTTTTTAATATTTATGTGCATAAGTAGTTTTTAAATGTAGATCCCTGGAAATGTCCCAGATCTACTGAAGCAATCTTCAGATGTGGCTCTTCATGAAAACATTTTAGTATGTTTCATAAGGGCTTCCAGTGTGCAGGTATACCCTCAATCCATAGGTCTTATGCCTTTTCAGGTAAAAAGTCTTTGTAATATACTAAGACATTATCAATTAAATAGCAAAATTATAATTAATCAAGACTTAAAAATGTGAGGTGTTTAAATGTGGGAACAATACTAATGTTGTATCTCACCCAAGAGTTCCCTGATGTGTTTTAGTGCTGACAGATAGTCACTGTGAAAATGTGACAAAGTCAATATTGCAAGGAGATAGTTCACATGCATTGGCTTGTAACTTTTTATTAATGTTGTTTCCAGAAGTACATAACTTAGCCAATGGGATCTGAAAAAGAGATGTGTGATTCTTTCTTTATTTCATCAATCACCAAGTTATAAGAAAACAGTAATTCAGAGGATTTTATTGTAATTTTGAGAAGGGTTATTTTTCTTTACAACTTTATTAATACTACTATGAGGGATATATTGGACTAGTTAAAATGATAAAGCTCCTCCTGTAAAGTGTTTACTCTGCCACACTAGGTATGTGGTATAAGACACATCCTTTGATCTATAAAGCATTATGTTTTCCCCACATAAACTTTTGATACTAAAAATAAACCATGTTACAGAAAAAACTCAAGTTCTTTATTGGTGCTTAGACAGGTCTCTAATTAGCAAGAAGTCACTAAATATTAGCCTCTAACATAATAATTAGTGTTTGTAAATTGATTGGAAAATGTAATCATATATGCCATCAAGAAATTTGGAGGTGTGATATTAGATCTAACAGAAAGATACAAGAAGTTATTAAGTAAATCAGAAGGAAATCTGCTATGGTGAAGTATACATTATGGGAAAAGTCCAGAGACTTTCATTAATTAATAAACAAAATGAGATTCAGAAGCAGAAGATAAAGGAGATTCAAACACCAGAATATTAGGTAAAAAAATTAAAACGTATGTTTCTAATTCCGTGGATGGAAAATGTTTATATTCCACAAAGTTTAAATACTAGAGTTAAGAAATAAGGTAATAACAATGAAGGAAACGGATGGTTAAAGAAAAGATGGTATTTATAGACTATTCTTTAAAGGAAGCATTAATAACCACAGGAGAATTAAATACTCTTTACACAGGAAGTTAGTAAGAAATGTTGATATCTGTGATATAATAGTTACAGACATGCAGAAAAATCACCACATGGTTTATACTAAATCTTCATCTTCCTATAGCAATTATATAATCATCACTAATAACTATACTGTAAATTTATAGCAACAATGACTAATGGTGAAAGGATGGACAGATATGAAAACAGTGAATTGTCGTTTTTTAACAATGTAATTCTTAATTTCATTAGACTGGTTGAGACAAATACCTGAAGTGCTCCATGGTATTTAGATTAAGAAACAATACTTCAGCCATTTAAAGTTCATTTAAGCTTTTGATTAACCACTATTGACCATTATTATATGAATAATTTATGTACACTTGAAAATAAGGTATAATATTTCATCAGGTGTTGTTTCCCATGTCAATCAGGAAAATCTGGTTGTTAATTATTTTAGTTATCCTCATGTATCCTGTAGTCTTACTGAATGTCTATATCCTTTATCTGTCATTTCCTGAAAGAATACTGTTAGAATATTTGACTGTGATTGTAGATTTGTATCTGTGTTACTTCTGCTAGGCTTTTGCTTCATGGTTTTTGGTGCTCTGTTATCTGTCGCATACATGTTTAAGACTGTTATGTATTCATAGGACATTGCTCATTACATTGTTCCCCTGTGAAAATGGTCTTTGTCTTAAAGTCTACTTTATCTAATAAACACACCACTTTCCTAATTATTTGTGTGTGCATAGTATTCACAACTCCCCCCATCCTCAGTTTTTTTTTTTAAGCATATGTTCTCTTGTTTCATCTTACTCTAATTAGCAAAATATAGTTTGGCTCTCTGCCTTTACACAGACTGAAAAATGTTGCCTTTTATTTTGAATGCTTGGGACACCTGGGTGGCTCAGCAGTTGACCATCTGCCTTCTGCCCAGGGTGTGATCCTGGAGTCCTGGGATTGAGTCCCACATCAGTTTTCCTGCTTGGAGCCTGCTTCTCTCTCTGCCTATATATCTGCCTCTCTCTCTCTCCATGTCTCTCATGAGTAAATAAATAAAATCTTAAAAAAAAATTGAATGTTCATTCAATTTATGCTCAATTAAATTTTTTATTATTAAATTTACCATATTGCTATTTGTTTTCTACTTTTCTGTTTTTGTTCTCTTGTTCTTCCTTAATCTTGTCTTTTGGTTAATTAAATATTTTTAGTGTCTACTTTTATTTCCTCTATAGCTTTTTAATTTATATTTTATTGTTCCAGTAATGCTTGCTCTACGCTAGCAATATGGGTTCTTTGTTTATCGGGGTCTATTTGGAGTCATTTTTGTATCTGTCAAATTTCACGTTAAATATTACAAAATTCTGATTTCAACCTTCCCCTTCAATCTTTATAATTGGCATTTTTTATTTCCTACTTGAAATTTCCTAATTTTCTCTTTAACATTCCCACTTTCTAAGCATGGTAACCTTAGTATGACATAAATCTATTTACCTGTCCTCCCATTTTTTGGTAATTGTTACTGTAGTTTATATGAACACACATTATAAATTTCATCTTACAATTTCATCATTTTTCATTGAAGTCTTTTGTCTTTTCAAAAATTTTAAAAGGAATACATAGGTTTTTTTTTAATATACGCCTACTTTTTTTTAACAATTCATTTTTGTTTGTGTGTGCATAGTATTCACTATTTATAAATTTTTATATTTATATATAAATATATGCAAATACATAGTGAATATATGTGTGTGTGTCCATACTTGTTCTAAACTATTTTTTTCCTTTATTCATCTCATATGTAAGACCTTCACATAGGTCTCTAAGTCACTGATTATTTTTATTCTGGGATCTGTATCCCTCCTTCTAACTCCTAACCCTCCACCCATCACTCCTGTTACTTAGATTGCATAATTTCTATTCATCTGCCTTTAACTTTACAGGTCTTCTTTTATGCCATCTCCACTAGGTAAATTTTTATTCAGTTATTTTATTTCTTAGTCCTAGAATTTCCATTTGGCTTGTTGTTTTATTTTATATCTATCTGGTTTCTCTATCCTTCATTCACTAAAATCATTTTACTTTCTTGGTTTTAAAAATAAATGTATACAAAACTTGTAGTCTTCTAAATTCATCATCTGAGACATAGTGGGCATGATTTCTGTTTATCACTGGTTTAGTATAAATTGTATGTTTTGAATTTACTTGCCTAGTGATGTTTGATGAAATATTTAGCACTTTGATTATATCTTACAGATATTTTCACATTGTGCTTCATCCTCAAAGAGACAATTTCTGCTTTTCAGGAATTTAGCTAGTGTTTGAACAATTTGAAATCTATAAAGGTGTACGTTAAATCTAGAGAAACTCATAGATATTCCCCAAGCAGCTCCAATTTAGCAAGATGTATATCATATGGTGTCACCCTGCAGGGCTTGACAGATATTCCCTAATCTAAGTTAGGATGGTTGTAGGGCAAGTATAATTTAATGTAGCAATTCTCAAAGTGCAGTTTGCTGCATTCCAATATGCTTCCAAGAGATCTGTTGATTTGAGCCCATTTTCATAAATATAATGTGTGGGATTTTTCTTTTTTGGTGTTTTACCATGTTAACATTTATAAAGATGGTGCTTAAGCATTGGTTGATTAATCTGCTTGTGTCTTCACAGAAATCAAAACGGTGGCACCAAAAATGTGCTGTTAAGTATATATTCTCCAACTTTACCTACTTCCATTTTAAAAAGCCACTTTTAAATACCTTAGATCAAGAAGTATAAATCACTAATTTATTAAATACTGTAACTTAGAGCATACTTTTGAATATTCAGTATGAGAAAACATAAGGAAGTATCATGCTGAATACTGGAGAATGATGGGTTTGGAGAAAATCTATTGGATACAGAGTTTGAAGCTGAACCAGTCACTTTTTAATTTTTTAATGCATCATCAATATGACTTAATTGGCTGAAGGACAAATTATATTTATTCAGACAAGTTTCTCAAAAATTAACAAAGTGAAGGCTCACTTCACTGTCATTCCAAAGAAAATAATTGACTGTATTTGTTTTTATTTATGTCATTTGAGATATTTGAAGAAAAGACAGAAAGAGAGAATTTTGGAAAACTTTTCAGCCAGAGGTTTGACAAAACTTAAAATATTTCTCATAAGATCTAATAGGACTGTCAGTTTTTATTGTTTATAATGGAATGTGTCAACATTGGAAATATCTCTGTAATTCATTGAACCCAAGTAGACGATGCTTATTTGATGTTACAAAACCACATATATGGAAAAGATCCATTAATTGATATGATTCCAGCTTCCCCATTTGCAGCTAGTTACTAAGAAACAACCAATTTTTATTTGAAATGTAGAAACAAAAAGACTATCCAAAATTATTAGAAAAAATATAATATTTCTCCTTTTAAAACCACACGTCTATGTGAGGTCATATTCTCCCTCATATACTTCCTTAAATAGCATATCAAGTCAGACTGAATAAAGAAGGCAGACATAAAAATCCAGCTGACTTCTATTAGGCTAGTCATTTAAGTTATTTGCAAAAATGTAAAACAGTAGTACTTTTCTCACTACAGTTTGGTTTGTTTTGGAAAATATATTTATTTTCCTAAAATTATATTGTTAACATTTCCATTTAGTGTATTATTATTGCTATTTTAAGTGGATTAATAAGTTAAACATTTTAAATTTTTTTCAGTTTTAATTTTGAATATGGCAACTCTTTTATGTCTCAGGTATATGCTTAGGTGCTAAAGATGTGTTAATGAGCATCCCTTCACTATGAAAGCGATCCACTGACAAGGTGCTTCACCAACCCTGCTCAATTTCAAATATCCCCACTTTGTTCTGATCCCTGTATTAGGTGTTCTCTGATAAACCCTAGGAGGTTGTACCCAGCTCATTTAGGACCCAGCCTGTAGCCAAGAACTAATGGGTAATCCCCCACCCAGCTTCCTTTTCTACACAGCTAACTTCTCTACAGTACCTACCACACATACTCCCACTGTTTCAGCTGACCCAAACTTTGATCTCTGTCTCCTCAGCTCAGCAAGATTCCTATGCTCTGTTCATATTCTAGTTTTCATTCTCTTTTCACCCTAGGTCAGAAGTGGTTCTGAGGCAGAGAACTGAGTGAAATTCTTCCAAGTAGTGCTAACACGAGCTAATATTAGCCACTGGCTAATACCCAGTACATCATCTATTTTGTCTAGTTTTGCAGTTGATTTTGGTGAAAGGAATTTTCTGGTGCTTTAGCAGAAGTTATAAGTTAGTTTTTCATTTATGCCTGATGCATAGCCTCATTCTTGGCACATTATATTTTGAGAATCCAATATCGAATAATGCATGAACATGTATGAATAAACACATAGATAACAAACAAACAAGACAACCAAGATTCCATAGGTAGGAATACTTTCTCCTGGTCTGAAAATATTACTATTTCTAACTACAAAGGAGAAATGGGTGGGGGATTGGAGAGTCCAACAGGTTAAAACTACTTATTTTGAGTGTTTGTGTGTGTGTGTGTGTGTGTGTGTATGATTGATTCTTCTTAATTATGGTAATAACTTTCATACATTAAAATTCATATTTAAATGTCTAGGTCCCTAGATTATAACAAACTCATACAGCATCATAACCACCAATGCAGTCAATATATGGACATTTTCATAATCAAGTTACCTCATGCCCTTTGTAGTTATTGCCTCTCTGTCTCCAGATCCAAAAAATACTGATCTATTTTTCCATCCATACAGGTTTTTTTTTTTAAGATTTTATTTATTTGTTCCTGAGAGACACACACAGAGAGGCAGAGTCATAGACAGAGAGAGAAGCAGGCTCCCTGCTGGGAGCCCAATGTGGGACTTGATCCCAGGACTCCAGGATCACACCCTGAGTCGAAGGCAGATGCTCAACCACTGAGCCACCCAGGTGCTCCTCCATCCATACAGTTTTGCCTTTTCAAAACATTATATAAATGAATCATACAGTCTGTGGTCATTTTATTCAGGTGTGGTTTTACTCAGTGTATTGCATCCAGTATTTATATTGTATTGGTAGCTTGATCTCTTCATCGGTAGGTAGGTAGTATTCCACTATAAAGATGGATTACAGTTAGTTAATATTACAAATGGAAGGACATTTGAGTTGTTTCTATTGGTGGATGACTATGTATAGACATCTGGAATATAAAATCTTTATTTTTATGGGTGGACATATGTTTTAATAAATATTTGGGAGTGGAATTTCTGGGTCATATTGTAAATACATGTTTAAATATCTAAGGAAGTTCTAAGCTGTTTTTCAAGTTGACTCTATCATTTTGTATTCCCAGCAGCCTATTTAAAGAATTCCGTTGTCTTGCATACTTTGCAGCATTTTTATTATCAGATTTTTAATTTTAGGTATTCAATACTGTCTAGTTCTGACTTTAATTAGCATAATTAGCATTTCACTCCCTCACCCCCCTTCCCAGTGGTTCAAGCTCTTCCACAGGAAGAAGATCTGAAAAGGGATTTATGCTCTTCTTTTAGCAGAGGCCAATAGCCTTGTTCAGGCTGTAACACTGAATTCTCCTGCCCTTTCTGTAGTCTTTCTTGGAAATGCATCCTCCCTACTGTGGAGAAGAGCTTGTGATTGTATAGAAGCTTCCCCTGTGTTTGTAGATTCCAGAGGCCCTATACTCTCAAACTACAACACATTTAATCTTTAGCAATTTGTTTTAGAAATTAGATAAATAAATATAAGTGTATCTTACAAAGGCAAGTGAAACCTCATTAATAGGAATTAAGGAACCAAAGATGAAGACATATACCATGTTCATGGATTAGAAGTCTTGATATCATTAGGATGCCACTTATCAATTTGTACTACAGATTCAATATTATTCTTATAAAACGACTGTAGCTTTATACATAAAATTTAACAAGATGATTCTGAAATGCATTTAGAAATGTCATAAATATATAATAGTGGAAGCATTTTTGAAATGGATGAGCAATGTTGAAGAAAGTATAGTGTAATATGTCAAAACATACAGAAATAGACCTAAACTCTTCCTTGATTTTCAGACAAAGGGTCCATGCACTACAATGGGAAAGTTAGTATCATTTCAAAATATAGAAAAACAGTATTATATCTGTATGGGGAAAAAAGGAATTTCTATCTACACTATAAGGGGAAAAAGAAAATTACCTGAAGTAGGACCACAGACCAAAATGTAATAACTAAAGCTCTATTACTTTTTTTTAAAGAATTTATTTATTTATTCATGTGAGACATGGAGAGAGAGAGAAGCAGAGATACAGGCAGAGGGAGAAGCAGGCTCCATGAAGGGAGCCTGGCATGGGGCTTGATCCCGGTACTCTGGGATCATGCCCAGAGCTGAAGGCAGAGAGGCTCAATTGCTGAGCCACCCAGGCATCCCAAACTTTATGATTTATAAAAATGAATGTAGTAGAAAATTTTGAAGACTTTGAAGTGGTCAGATATTTCTTAAACAAGACACAAATCACAAAGAGAAGGTGGAATTTTATCAACATTTATAGTGCTTATTTAAGGCACTGTGAATTAGAATCTGTTCCCAGAACATAAAAAGAGCCTTTACAAATCAGCAAATAGGAGACAAACAATCCAATTTGGGGGGAGGAAAAGAGTCAGAAACTTGAACAGTCACTTCAGAAATGAGGTTATCCAAGTGGCATGGGAATTAAAATACATTCAAGACTATTACTTTTCAAGGAAATGTAAATGACAACTGTAAGGAGGTCACTGTCTGTGCATAAGGATGGTTAAGGTTGCAAGCATGGGAGAGGAAGAAGCAAATGGAGATCTCAGACATTGAGTGTAGGAGTTAAGATGGCATGCCATGTCTAGGAAACTGTGTAGTGATTAACAATGTTTAAATATATATGTCTCCCCAACATTTCACTCCTTCTGCTTCTAAATACTGCAAACAAGAAAAATTATTTCCAAAATGATTGTACACAAATATCTATGACAGCTGTATTAACTTAAAGGCCAGAAAAAAAGGTTCATACATATTTTATACATTCATAAAAATATATATAGTTACACTTTGAAAGTCCAGATTAATGCATATTTTTCTTATAAAACTAAAAGGTAATGGCTTTGGGGCACCAAGTGGCTCAGTGGGTAAAGAGTCTGCCTTCAGCTCAAGTCATGATCCTGGGATCCTCTAATGGAGCCCTGCATCAGGCTCCCTGCTTAATGGGGAATTTGATCCTCCCTCTTTGTTTGCTTCTCCCTCCTGCCTGTAATCTCTCTCTGTGTCTCTCATACTCTTTCTCTCAAATAAATAAAGCCTTTATTTTTTTTTAAGATTTTATTTATTTATTCATGAGAGACATGGAGAGAGAGTGACAGAGACATAGGCAGAGGGAGAAGCAGCCTCCCTGCTGGGAGCCTGATGTGGGACTCCATCCCATGACCCTGGGATCACACCCTGAGCCAAAGGCAGACACTCCACCACTGAGCCACCCAAGTGCCCAACAAATAAAATTTAAAAAAAAAAAAGAATAAACAAAATAAAAAATAGGGGCTTCAGTACAAAACAGGAACAATAGTGATGCAAATATCCCCCTGAACTACAAGAATGGCAAGATTGGGGATGCAAAAAAAGTAAAACATATGGATTGTGAACATTTGTTATGATTGGTTAAGCACAGTAATACCATTTTGGGTTAGTTGAGGAAATAGAATGTGATATTCACTGGAAAAGTGCAAAAGATATGGCATAAAAGTTTAGGCTTGTCCATCCAACAAAACAAATTTGAGTTAATTATGTCAAAAGTTAGTATAATCAATATGCAAAGTACAATGAAATAGAGTCATGTGGTTGTGAGAGTATAACATTGCTTTATAAGTAAATATGGAATTCTTTTGAATTAGTCCTGAGATTCTATGGATGATAAGTAAAGGATCATTGGAGTACCTTGAGCTCCAGAGACAGAGCTTGGGCAGGTGAGTGCCAGACAGGCACTGGGTGACTCTGTGCCTTGCTCAGGAAAACAATTAAACATGGGCAAGGAAGATTCCAGAAGCTGAGAGGCAAAATGTCATCATATGCATTCTTTGTGCCAAGAGGAGTGCCCAGACACTTAAGTCAACTTCTCTGAGTTTTCTCAGAAGTGCTGAGAAAGGTGAAAGAAAATTTAAAGACATGGCAAAAGCAGACAAGGCCCATTATGAAAAAGAAGTGAAAACTTGTATCTCCCCAAAGGGGAAACAAAAAAGAAGTTCAAGAACTCAATGATCCCAAGAGGCTTCCTTTGGCCTTTTTGTTTTTTGTTCTAAGTATCACCCCAAATCAAAGGAGAACAACATGGTCTACCCATTGGTGATGCTGCAGAGAAACTGGGAGAGACAAGGAATGACACTGGTGCAGATGACAAGCAGCCTCAGGAAAAGGCTGCTAGGCTGAAGGAAAATAGGGAAAAGATATTGCTGCATACCAAGCTAAAGGAAAGCCTGATGCCACAAAAAAGAGAGTCATCAAGGCTGATAAAGCAAGAAAAAAAAGGAAGAGGAGGAGGAAGAAGGTGATGATGATGAATAAGTTGGTTCTAGGATAGATTTTTTTTCTTGTCAATAAAGTATTTAAGCACCCTGTGCGCAACTTATTCTTTTTAAAGAAAAAAATGAAATAGAAGACTGTGGAAGATTTGTTTTTAAAGAGTACAGTATTTTTCTTTTTCTTTTTTCTTTTCTTTTCTTTTTTTTCGTATGGCTAAAACACTACGGAATTTAGAGAGTCCTCTCCTAGTGGTATTCTCAGTAGCCAGTAACTTTGCCTGGGACTAAAATGGGAGTTATAAATTGTCCCAGATCTTTATTTTATTTAAAAAAATTTTTTTAAATTTATTTATGATAGTCACACACAGAGAGAGAGAGGCAGAGAAAGAAGCAGGCTCCATGCACCGGGAGCCCGACGTGGGATTCAATCCCGGGTCTCCAGGATCGCGCCCTGGGCCAAAGGCAGGCGCCAAACTGCTGCGCCACCCAGGGATCCCCTGTCCCGGATCTTTAAAGCAGGTCCAGGTTGGTGTCCAGCACAAATTAGTTATATATGAGGATGGCAGTTTGTTTTTGCTTTTGTTTTTTCATTTTCAGTTGTCTCTAATTAAGCTTATGCAAAAAGTTGCAGCAGTGTGGTTGACATTCTGAATGCTTCTAAGGAAATACAATTTTTTAGTTAGAAAATTAAATCACATATCTTTATTTATTTAAACAGTTATACTCATACCTTTTTAAAGTCTATTACATTTTGAATTCTCTTTCACTGACATATAAATGATAGAAAACTGTTGGAATGCACCTTAAAGTCTAAGCAATTTACAGAGAAATTTATTATTTCTGACTATGCCCATAAATATCATTGTATGCGTTATTAGACGGGAGCAACTACTACTTTACAACTAATTTTGGAAGCATTTCAATAGCACATGCCCTCTTTGGAAATGAGCTAAATGAGAGACATGGTAGGACTTTAGAAACACTATAAGAAAATCTTGTCCCTCCCATGTATAAAATACCTACAGTGTACTCTTGCCAAAACCCTGGCAGACTCGAGCTACAATTTTTACATTGATTGGCCAGGTTTTTTACTTCATTCTGTAGCATCATCTCTTGGTTTCTTTTCCCTAGCCTCCTGTCATTTTCATTGTGTTTCTTCTGTTTATCTATCTTAATCTTGCTTTTTTTTTTTAACCTATGTTCCATCTAGTTTTTCATCTTCTCTACGTTCATTTTGGAATTGATGCAGCACTGTACATATGTAACTGCTAATTTGAAAAAGGAAAAAGTGAGTCAACTATAGTTCTGATTAATGTACATACACAGAAAGACAAATATTATTCTTGGAGAATAATGTCCTTTGACATCCTATTCAAGCCCCAAAACAACATCATATTATGACAATAAAGTATAACTGCCAATGGAGAGAAAGAAGTAAAGCAGCTGGCAGTATGTTTTACAATTTTCTTAAATGAAAAGGACTGTGAATTTTCACTCACTTTCTTCATTAACTGTAACCCTTTTCACTCTATGGAATAACAAGTACTTCAAGAATCAAACTAGGAAAAAGACTTTTGGGATATTTTAAGGCTCATGAAAGCTGTTTTGAGCATTTTTTCCCTCCTCATACTGCTGTTACAGAAGTGGAAGCTCCAGAATGTTGACCCTTCCTCTAGTGAATGGGAAGCATTTAAAAGAGTTTTGAATAAAGGAGTGACATGATAAGACAAATTTTTAAAAGGCTCATTCTATCTGCTAAATTGAAGATAGATTGTAAGTCAGGAGAAAAGAAGCAAAATAATTTTGGGGTAATTCTAGTAGATGGAGGGCACCTGGGTGGCTCAGTGGTTGAGCATCTGCCTTTGGCTCAGGTCATGATCTCAGGGTCCTGGGATTGAGTCCCACATTGGGCTCCCTGCAGGAGCTTGCTTCTCCCTCAGTCTATGTCTTTGCTTCTCTCTGTATGTCTCTCATGAATAAATAAATAAATAAAATTCTAGTAGGTGGAAAAGAACATGAAATGGACAGATACCCAAGAGGTAAAATCAATAAGAATTATCAGGGCTGCAAGAGAAAGAGGTATATAATGTAGCTACAAAATGGTAAATAAGATCTCTGTCATCCTGGATCTATGAATTAGTATGAAGTGAAGGGCCCACACTGGACACATATAGTGAGTAAATTAACCTTTGTTTTGTTCATCCAGTAGCCTTTCAGATTTCTTCTTCTTTTTCTTCATTTCTTAATGTGGCACAATCTGGCCTACTGTGACTATTGTAGTCATTGTCATTATTGATAGACCTGTTTGGTTAGCCAAAAGGGTATATTTCACTTAGTATTTAAAAATACCAGGTATCTTATTGTAGGGAGTTGTGATAATTTTTTTTTAAGATTTTATTTACTTATTTATATATAGAGTTTTAGCAGGGGGAGGGTCAGATGGAGAGGGAGAGAATCCCAAGCAGGCTCCATGCTGAGTGTGGAGCCAGATGTAGGGCTCAATCTGATGACCCTGACATCATGACCTGAGCTGAAATCAAGAGTAGAGATGCTTAATTAACTGAGCCACTCAAGTGCCCTGTGGTAGGTAAAATTCTACGATGACTCTCCAGATTTGCAACCTGAGCTATATACTCTTATGGGAGTGTAATTAGGTTTAGTTTATGCCAGAGGTAAAGGGATTTTTTTTTTTTAATGTAGTTAGTTCTTCACATTAGCTGGAGCCAGTTTATCACTTGGTTTTGAGTTAGAGGGAAATTAACCTGAGTTGGCTTGGTTTAATCAAGTGATTAAACCTCTTTAAAGAGGAACTGGGCCCTTCCTAAGAGACATTCTTATTCTAATCTTACAGGAATAAAAGCTCATGATGTTAAGTGGAGTTGTCTGTGGTCTTTAGGAGCTAAGGGTCCCAGTCTTACAACCAACACGACCTGAATTCTCCCACAGGCAAGGCATCTCAAAATTTATGTAAGATGTCAACTGCTTCATTGTAAGATTTAAATGGATTAATGCCATATAAGTATGGTGATACTCAAAAAAACAGGATGTGACATCAAGCACAGAATGTTTAGGAGACAGAAAGCCTAAAAATGTACAGAGTAATTTATTACAGGCCAATTGTTTATTTCCTCATTATCTATTAATAATGCAGCTTATTGACTCTTATCTAGACTAATTGGGCTTAAAATCACATACACTTTGATATTTTTTTCATATATCTACCTAGACTTAGATATATATAATTTATTTGATAGTGTTTCTTTAGTGGAAATGAATCTACGTGTATATTGTTGTAATTTCCTAAGGACTAAAATGCACTACTGAACCTAATACTGCAAAGGATGTGGTCTTAACAGCACATTGGGGATGACTCGAATATTAAGTTCAATGAGTTGTATAATATGTTAACTAAAGAATAAGCAAAACAAATATTTGAGCAAATTGCAGTGTTAGCATGACACACCCTCTGTTAAATCACAATTTCTCACTTGCTGGTACTCTGTGGGACACTACACAACATCTTCAAAGATAATCCCTCTGAAATTCTTTAAGCCACATGATATAATTAATTTACATCATCTTAGATAATAAACTTTTTGAAAGATAAGCATTGTGCTTTGGACTTTAAAAAAGTCATGCAGTTTGGTAATATCATCTTAGGAAAATAATTCAAAAGGTGTTTTTCAAAAATAATGTGGTTTTCCTAAATAATGTATATAAATACTTAGAATTGAGACAGACATCCATGTTATTTCATTAGGAAAAAATATATAGATTTATTTTCTTAATTTTATTTTCAGAAAATTTGAATTAGTCAAGCAGTTCTTAAAAACAGTATAAATTTTAGTAGTGTACATGTTTATAAAATTGTTAATGTTGGCTTTTTGTCACTTCAACAAGATAGTAAGAAATTTACCTGGGAAAAGCTTCAGTTTTCTCCTAACAGTTAAGAGGAATGAACCTAATCTCATAGGATACTTTTTAGGAAAATGTGTGTAAGTTGAACACAATTTCTGTCATATACTGAACATAAGAACATGTTCAACATCTTCCCACAATTTCTCCTTCCTGCCTGCCTTCCTTTTTTCCTTCCTTCCTTCCTAACTTCCTACCTTCCGTCTCTCCTCCCTCCTGTCCACATCAGTAGCACAGGATCATCAATGTGGACAATTGAAAAACACGTATTGGGCCAAATCCTATACTTGTGGAGTTTTACTGTGTCAAAATAGTGTAATTCTCCATAAATTTAAAAATAATAACAGTTTCGCTACATGTCTAAAGGTAAATATTTAATCCTTGTAGTTAACAAAATTAGTCTGGTAATAAAAATAGTTATTATCACATCTAATAACTGAGGAAACATTATTTTGCAAATTTTTATAAAACAGTAGGTGTGTCTCCTCATTATCATTTATCAACCTAAATTAGCCTAGCCAGAATAAGAAGACCACATGTGTTTTATCCATCAGTAGAGAGTTTAGTAATGTCCGTACATTAATTTGGCAAAGTCTATACATTAATTCCTCAATGCTGAAGACATAGCTATAGTTAATATCTTTCATGAATTTAAATAATTGGACTATAATAAATAATATTCCTTAAAGCATTTAGATCAGCTCAACAAACATCTCAAAAATATCTGGACTGCATGCATTGATCTGAGAATTCACTTTGCGAGTGCTGTACTACAGACCTTATCAAAATCTGGCTGTGAGAAAAATAATGGAATATGTTTTAAGAATACGTAATATGTGTTTCTCAATAAAGGTCTATTCTTAGTTTAATATGAAAAGAAAACCAAAATGTTTTATATTCTGGATATGTTATTAACTTCTCAGTAAACAAATACAAATAGTTTAAAAACCTGCATCCACCACAGAATTAGTTATATGTATCGTTCACTTCCAACAACTTCAAGGACCTGGGAGATATTAAGTACTAATGCCTGTAGAAAGGCACATGGTAGAGAGTGAGGAAAACCCTTCCTAATGTGAGCTGAAGCTCAGCTTCCACTATAGACAGAGTGTTGAAGTAGGGGAATAGCCAGCATGATTATAGCAACTAAAGAAAGCATTGGCTGTCTGGATTTGAGTAGTGACTTTGGGAAAAGGGGTAAGTACAGAGAACGAATTCATCATTGGATAGTCTAAGAAAGAAAGAGTAGGAAAATCTCTGAACTCAGTTTATTGTTAAAACCCTAAATCAGGGGGTAGCCCTGGTGGCGCAGCGGTTTAGCGCCGCCTGCAGCCTGGGGTGTGATCCTGGAGACCCGGGATCGAGTCCCACATCGGGCTTCCTGCATGGAGCCTGCTTCTCCCTCTGCCTGTGTCTCTGCCTCTCTCTCGCTCTCTCTGAATGAATAAATAAATAAATCTTAAAAAAAAAAAAACAACCCTAAATCAGTTTATATATTAAATCAGGAAAAAGGGCAAACACTTTAGAGCAAATGGCATTTGGGAAATGGGTCATTCAGGGGGAGCTAACCAAACAATATTACCCCTCTACTCCTCTCCTCTCTCTACCTTTATGTTCTTCTGGCTCCCTGGAGAGACTCAGTGGTCACTGACCACTGACCACTGGAGAGCCCATGTCAATCCACTGCTGGGGTTTTAAACAAGCCTAATTTCAAAACCTTTAACGTGTACCTTATGTAATTTAGTGGAACTTTAAATAATCATTTAGGATATAATTACGATGTTAAATCCATCTTTCTAGAGTGGAATTTCCCTGCCTTAACCAGACAGACCCCCAGTTTTTGAAAAGTGGGCAAAACATTTTAAGGACACTTCATCAAAGACAGGTGTGAATGCAATAATCCTACGATACTGCATCTTACCTCTTTAGTCATAAGGTGAATGTACATTAAATAACAGTATGACACAAATATTCACATACTTGAGAATAGTTAACATTGAAGGTTGGCAAAATCAAGTGTTTGTATAAATATTGTATGACTAAAATTCTCAAATATTCCTTATGGGAATGCAAAAAATAGTATAATTATTTTGAAACTCTTTACACTGGTTTATACAAAGATAGTTTCCATAAGATCCAGCAATTTCATTCCTAGAAAACTACTCAAGAATAATAAAAAATATATATGTTCGCACAAAATCATGTGCTTAAATATTTTTGTGACTTTATTTATAGTATCCAAAAATAAAATGAGATTTAAAAGGCCAACTAATACCATCAATAAGTTGATAGATTCACAACAGAAATAAATTCTAGAAAAAAGTAAAATTCTAGAAAATATAAAATGACAGTGACAGGAAGCAACACAGATGCCAGGGTGGGAGAGGCGATAGACTGTGCAAAGGTATACGGGGAACTTCATAAGTTATGGAAATATTCTGCCTTATGTTGGCAAAACTCATTTAATTGTATATTTTAAATTGTTGACTTTTATTTTATGTCAGATTTAAGAATAATAATAAGGCAAAATTATCCAGGCTAAAATCAATATCCAGTAGTATTTAACACCGAACATTAAATTGTTCACTTATGTACTTATTATTTCTGATAACTAGATTAATAGAAAAGCCTATTTATACTTTATTCATATTCATTTCCCTCTTATCATCACTTTAAGGATTATGATCAGTAATAAGCCCTATGCAAAGAGGTATTCCTATTAAGACACTAGGCTAGCCTCCATAGATCAGAGGCCATTTGAAAAGTAAGAAAAGAAAATAGTTTAAAAGTCACATACTAAACACAGGTAACATGGATCAAACTAACAGTTCAAAGTTAACACACTGGGTGTAGCTTTAACAAAACTTTATCAGTGTGGAAATTATTACAATGAACTCTCAAGTCTTCTTTCCCCAAGGAGGTGTAATTGCCTCCCCCACTGACAATCAACACCATAAAAATTATGTAACTGTGACCATCACTGTAAGTATATAAACGCACACACAACCAGATGTGTAAATGTGCAAGCAAATGCATGTAATGTGTGTGAGGTGGTGCTGGTAAACCATAGACAACTCACTCCTTTATATGACCCTGTGTCAACTATAATTCTCCAAGATGACCACAGGGACACACTATCATTCAGAAAACAGAAAGGAGGTTGTATATATAGCCCAGGAGCAAATAAAAAACAACTGACACACTGAGCAAGGACTTACCTTTCCTCTTTGAAGTCCCATCTTAATGCAAACACCACACTGTTGGTTTTTGGTTTCCCAAGAAAAGCAGCCGAGGGATGAGATTGCTAATTGAGAAAAGAGAACTGTCAGTGATCACGCACTGTGATCTACAGGTGGCCCTTCTTTTGACGGAGTTGTCAAGAAATCAGTGCACAGAAAGAGGAAATCCTGAACTTGAGTTTGGAGGTAAATAAAGAAAGGAGCTGAATTGCAATGCAAAATTAACTGGCAGGAATATTTCTGCTGCGGCTCCAAGAAAATAATTACACTTTGGACTGCCTCCTGGGTTTTAAGAGGCAAGGAGACCTAATACTCTGTTTTAGCTGACACTATTGCTTGTTCCTTTGTTGTTAACTTCCTGTGTGAGATCACAAGACATTTACGTTCTACATTCAAGTTGATATAAGAAAGAGAGATGATAAGAAGCTTCCATGATAGATGAGATAAGAGTGACATTGAGAATCAAGATGGAGATAGAACTCCTATCCAGAATCATTTCTGAGAACAGGAACTTCCTTGAATATGGAGAAATAATGAGGAGGATGTGATTTAGAAGGCTTGAGTTAAGATATGTTTTTGAAGTACCACAGTAATGATAAGACAGAGATTACAAATTTTCATTGAACTCTTGGTAACAGTATTTAGGCATCTTTTTAGTAGCAAGGAATCATTAGAGTCCACAAAGCACTTACCGATGTTGCTCTTAGGACAAACAAAATCATTTACATTTAATATTTAATCAAAAACTTGCTTGGCATAATTCCTGAAGAGTACTTTCAGGCAGATGAGTAAAGAATGATTTTTAACTGCATGATATGGTAGAAAGAACATTAGGAGCCTTGCTTGTAGAAATTTGGGGAATAAAATAAAAGATTAAATTTGTCAAAAATTATGTTGATATAGCTTACATTAGAATAAAATATCTGGAATTTTTTAGACTGTATGTTTTATATCCTAGAATCACTTTAGTTAATTTTTCTAGTTATCCTGAAAATTAATCCCTACATTATAATTCCAATTGCAGTATTTTATGCCATAGTTCTAAACCTGAAACAAATTTCAATCCATGGAAGAGTAATGTACATATAATCTAAATTCGATTTTGTGTTCATCTGTATCGTTATCATCATATAAAGATTTTTTTTCCTTTTACATGATTCTGAAATTTTTCCCCAGTATTGCTATTAAAAAAAACAAAACTTTTAGTCCTATAAATGAGCTGATAGAAGTTAAAGTGTTCTTATCTAATTACTTAATAAATAAAATACACTGATTCTTTTCTGATTTACATTCAAGTATATGTTTTGCTGAATCATCCATGGGGGGAAGTCTTATGACCATGTAGCAGGGAAATTCCATGTTGATAGATATATTCATTTAATACATTAAATTATAATTTCACATGTATTGTCTGATATTTTTAATGGAAATCACAAATCACCCTGCTGTTGACTTGTGAATAATCTACCATAACTGAGTGTACTGTCTTGATTTACAGTAACTATACAAATTACATCAGGACACAGGGAAAATAGGAGAGATATATTTTTAGAAATATTAAATGAATTCAAGAATGTTTAACAATCAAATCCAGATGACATTTGCAGATTTCACTACAAGAAAGTTTATAGGATATGACCAAGGAAATAAATAAATTTTAGATGAAAAGAATGAAAATTATTTTTCAAAAACCATCGAAGACTCAGTATCTAGAAGCTTTGTTAGGATGCTTTAATAGTTTCTATAAAAGGTCAAACACCAACTTGTGCTGTTAATTTAAAATAATAAAATGTGCTTCATGTAGGATAATTAAGTAATAGAGAAAGAAATATATTAATAGGGCATTTTATTTTAGAAATAACACAATAATTTAAAATGTTCTCTTTTAGTATTCATAATCAACTATGTTAATTTAATGAATAGAGAATAAATCAACCTTTTAATATATGAATATATAAATTATTGAATATTGTATTTTCTACCATAAAAAGAAAAAGGAAAGTATTAATTGCCTACCTTTTATGAAATAGTTGATTAGTTCATTTATTATAAATTACTAAATTAAAAGAAGCTATTACAGTGTTTGGTATTTTTATAGTTGTGGTTGATCTACTGTATTTTAACTTGTAATAGCAGTAACATCATAATCAAATAGCAGCAATTAGGCCCACACATTAATATCGTACAGTGTTTGCTACACGATGTAGGAAGACATTTGCTAAACGATAAACTCCTTAAATTTCAGTTTCTCCGTTAATGAAATAAACAGGTCACTTTTAGCTGTAGAGTTTTTTTTTTTATTTTTATTTTTTTATTTTTTTAAAATTTATTTATTTATTTATTTATGATAGTCACACAGAGAGAGAGAGAGGCAGAGACACAGGCAGAGGGAGAAGCAGGCTCCATGCACCGGGAGCCCAACGTGGGACTCGATCCCGGGTCTCCAGGATCGCGCCCTGGGTCAAAGGCAGGCGCCAAACCGCTGCGCCACCCAGGGATCCCAGCTGTAGAGTTTAATGACAATTTATATTCTTCTCTTTGTTGAATGGGGTAAGGGGTTTGATTTCCACATGAAAAGAAAGCAATATTATTTAAACTATAGAGCTAAGTACACTTCTAAGTTTACTATAGAGTAAGGTAAATCTCATTCAAGTTATAGGGCATTAGTAACCTATATTTAATGTATTTAAAATTATTAGCCTGTAAACATTTATAAAATTCTACTGATACTTATTTCAAAAGTTGAATTTTATTTTATGGGCTGAAAAGTGAGACATAAAGCTAGGGTCAATAGAATTTTTGAAAAAAATCAACTACTTGTCATAAACATATTGTTGGAAAATACATGGACAGAAAATAAATGGCAAATGGACATTTAATACCATTGGATTTCTCTAAACTACAAAAGATTCAATTATCTGATTATCTGCATGAACTTAAAGATAGTGGAAAAATATAGTTTGTAAAATCCAAAGAAGACCAAACTCCCCAAAAACAGTTCATCAAGGACCATGTTACTGAAAGTGTGGGCCTGAAGCCTACATCATCAGTACCTCCTGGGGTGGAAAATGGCTGGAAATGCAAAATCACTGACCCCATCCAGAATCCAAATCTGATTTTGGAAAAAGTTTTTAAATGATTCCAATATGCAGCCAAAGTTAGAATCAGTGGTCAGTATCTGGTTGTATGAGTGGCCAAAAATTGACATTTGAATAAGCATTATGGGAAATATTCTAAAATAGCTCTTCATGGCATGTTTATCAAACATGATTATCATGGAATTTGCTGGAAAAAGGAATAATGTTGAATTTTTTATTATACTACTATAGAATCATTCATACCTGTTTGTTTTTATAATACGATGTGATGTGTTCAACGTGTTGCTTTAAAAATATAATTTCTAGGGATGTCTGGGTGCCTCAGTGGTTGAGCATCTGCCTTCAGCTCAGGGCGTGATCCTGGGGTCCTGAGCCTGAGTCCCACATCAGGCTCCCCACAGGAAGCCTGCTTCTTCCTCTGCCTATGTCTCTGCCTTCTCTCTGTGTCTCTCATGAATAAATAAAATCTTTTAAAAATAAGTAATTTCTAAATCATTTGTAGGTGAATTACTTTATACTGGCTTTCAAAGAAAAGAGATAAAGTTTCTTTCTTTCTTTTTTTTTTTGGTTGTTGAAAAATTTTTGTTGTTGCGTGAAAAGTAAGCTGAAATAGAAGTATGGTAAGGAATTTAGGGTGTTAGTACTAGGGAACACAAAAAGGAAACATGGTCATATTATTACAAATTGTGAGCCTTATTTAAAAAATAACTTTGAATAAAAAAGGAAATTACATATAATTGGTAATCCTGAAAAAAAAACATGAGAAAATTTTAAAACAGTAATCTGTTTTAAGGTTTTGAAAGAAGTTTTAATGCATGTATAATTTTAGAATGAACAATTTTCTGAGTCTGAATAACATGCATTTATTTTTTCTTTTTTAAAGATTTTATTTATATATTTATTTGAGAGAAAAAGAGCACATGTATGTGGGGTAGGAACAGAGGCAGAAGGACAAGCAGACTCTGTGCTGAGCATGGAGCCCAAAGTGCGGCTCTAATCCAGGACCCTGAGATCATGACCTGAGCTGAAACCAAGAGTGCATTGCTTAACCAACTAAGCCACCCAGGTACCCCTGACATGCATTTCATAGGAAACTTTTTATTAATGTTTAATATATGGTCAAGAAAAATACTACCTAGGGAGCCAAAATATGAATCCATTGCATATAAATAAATTATGGTATAACAATTTTTTGGTGACAGAAAAGCCAAAATTATCTGTAAATAATTTGCATGTTACCAAAAGATTTAAAAACAAGTTGATAAATACAGGAAATGTAATATCTTGGTAAGTTCAAATTATCTTTCTATGGAAAAGTAGCTAACACCATAATTCCCAACTATGTAAGAAAATAGGATTGATTATATTTTCTTTTGATTTTCTCAAATCAGTGTTTAGATTAGATTCTGGCTGCCAATTAAGATTCTCACCACATTAGTATTTTGTGTAGTATAAATGTTGGATCTTGGAGAACTCAAGAGTTTAGCATGTATTTTTTACATAAAACATGAATGTTAACTGTTTTTAATCAGCGTGACCTGCGTTTGTCCACAACATACTTTTCTTGTCTTATTTAATATTTGTTGTTAAACTACCTACCTTGATAAAGATTGAATTTTGCCTTTAAGAACATCTCTGTTTTTACATGCACTAAAAAATTTATTGCAAAGTTCATCTTAAAAAGTGCAAAAAATGAATTTGAGAAGTTTACTGATCATTCAAAAATTACAATGTTCTTTGTCATATTTTAAGGAAAGCTCAGAAATTCATATGCTTATACCTCATAAAGAGATGAGGATGTAATTCAAAGATATTTTATACCAGGAAGACATCAGTGACATGAAGCAAATATAAACCCCTCAACAGTGTAATTACTGCAGGCATCTTGTAAACAAGTTGAGAATTAAAGTCCCTTAAGTGTTAGGAAGACACTTTAGAATAAATCCATGATAACTAACAAACCAATACAGATTGTGAATGGACAAAGGTTGTTATTCTATGATGTCTCAATAAAAGATTTAGAACATTTCAATGTGTTAGTTTAAAAACAGATTTTCTAAATCACCTTAAAATGACTTAGTTCATAAACTTCAAAAAAGAAATGTATTGTCTACAGTTTTCTTCTGAAACAGTTGCCATGGAAAGGAGGAAATGACATGGAATTATGAAAGAGAAAGGGGCAATGGGAAGAATGGAGCTACAAGAAAGATTTTCTGCCAGATTACGTTGGCAAAATTTATGTGAATTATGTCTTTGCTTTATTTTCTACTATTATGATCCAAATAAAATGTCTTTCTTATATCTGCTAAAAGTAATTTTAGAATTAATTCATAAAGGTAGATTTTAAATGAACAAGGATTGCCACTGACTGACTGTATAACATGGACAAAAGTTCTGCTGCTGCCTTTTTTCTTCTCTAATCTTTAGGAGAACAATAATTTCAGCCCTACACAGTATATGGTTCATTATGAGAAAAAAAATGATTTAATGCTTGTGAAAACACTTTACACACTGGAAATTGGTGAATATGTGTTTTATTACACACTTATTATTTATCATTGCATATGTAAATGGCAGAATTAGGTTATTTGACATCTGTTCAGCAAATTTATGTCAACCTAATCCTGAGAAAGTGGAATCAGACTTCTGTCACAACCAAAGTAAATAGTAAGATCTCATGCAAAATAAACTAATGATTACTTAGTTTTGGATAGTGTAACTTCCTGCCTGAAACCCCCAAGAGAAACTATATAGAAAAAAAAAAACATTACAGGGTCTTAGAGTTTGTAAGTTGGTTTAAAGTTACCAGGATCTAAAAATACTTTCAATTTTCAGAATGGTCAATATTTAACTATTTCTCTTGATTGCTCATGGTTACTCGGATTGGCTGGCAGATCCTATTCTCTCCATAGTTAGCTGAAATTTATATGTCTGTCGCTTGTGGGGATGATAAAGTAATCATGTTTGTACATGTGTCTTTATAGGGGAGTTGGGAAGAGAAAGTGCAATGCAGGTACCAATTCAGGAAGGCATTAATGGGGGGCAAAAGAAGGAAATCAGGACGGATCACTGCCCCCCTGGAGGTTCTAAAATGGATTTCATGGTATTTTTATCCCTCATTGGGAACTCTGCAGTAGCATTTTGGATCCATGATAAAGTTTGTGAGAGTCTATATTTAGCTAGTTGAGCTTAGCTTATAAACAATTTTCATTCATAGAATAAAAAGTTGTGAAAAGGTAAAAAACAATAACAAATAATCTAATATTCTTCATGGTAGTCTTCTCCACACAGTATCAAACATGAATATAATTGAATGTGGTTTATAAGCTATGTTCCTTATCTGTAATACGGACTGAGGAAATCACATAGGCACTGTTTCAAGTAAATGCTTAGCTTCACAATGTCCACAGAGCTCCTCAAACTGAGAGGTATGGAATCTGAGGTGGACTCATTCAGTTTTGAATAGGAGATAAATTGTAGAGCAAATCTAAATGAGACTTTACTCAAAGTGTTAAAAGTGGGAGAACAATAAAGTGAGTGTTTTCTATTTAATTTTAATCAATTAATTAAACAAATACATAGAGCTAGGATAGAGAAGTGAAAAAAATAGTTACCTTTTCTGCCCTCATTGAGCTTATATTCTAATGGGAAATGTCTTAATTAGTTGCAATAAATAAAAGAGCATTTATGATATATCAGTATGAAGAGCTAATGACAACAAAATCAGAGTACAAGATTAGCAAGCTGGGCAATACTGAAATTTCAGGCAGTCTTTCCTGAGAAGGTGACTGGTATATAGAGCTGAATGATGCCAGAGAGCTTTCCAGTCAGAAAGAAGATTGTCAAGATACTGGGTTCAAGAAATGCCTTATGTGTGGAATAAATAGCAGAGTAATAAGGAGAAAATTACTTTGTCAGAGTAAAGTAGAAGAAGGAAAACATCCTAGTAAACATAGAAATGGGAGATCATGTAGTTATATCACTAACTTCAGCTTTAATCTTTTCTGAGTAAATTTAGGAGTTTTGAACCAAGACAGAACATGATTTGGTATATGTTTTGAAATGATCACTTTTAATGCGGTCTTGAAGAAAGACAGAGGGGAAACAGGTATTAAAAGCAGAAATACTCTTTAGGGAGGTTTCACAATTTTCCAGGCAATAGCTAGTGGTGACTTGTACCAGGGTGTGGGTAGTGTTGATAGAGATATGTTCAGATTTTGGATACACTGTGAGGGCATAGCCAAACAAACTGTATGTGGGATGTGAAGGAAACAGAAGAGTTTAGTTCTAGAGATCTAATGTACCCGGGGAAGACTATATTTAATGATGCTATATTAATATTGGAAATTTGCTAAGATATTAGATTTCAGGAGCTACCACACTACTCTCCAAAATAATGACTAGTGAGGAGGGAATATGTTAATTAGCTTCACTGAGGTAATCATTTTACTGTGTATATGTATATCAAATTATCATGTATTTCTTAAATATATACAATTTTATTTAAAAAATATAGAAGTACTAACACCGTCTTGTATGCCAATTTGAATAGTTCAGTGAGAGAGAAAATGATAAAGCCATAGAAAAAGGTTTTCTAAAACAAGAGAAAGTGGATCTATGCGCACTGGGGTGGCTCAGTTAAGTATCTGACTCTTGATTTCAGATCATGATCTCAGGGTCATGAAATCAAACCCCCTGTTGGGCTCCATGCTCAGTGGGGATCTGCTTGATATTCTCTCTCTCCCTCTGTCTCTTGTCCCTCTCAAAAATAAATAAATAAATCTTAAAAAAAAAAAAAAAAGGAAATGTAGATCTTAGTTGGGTGCAAGAAAAATTTACCCGGGCAAGAACATAGAAAAAGTGGGCTCAGATGATTAGTTGCTTCTCAAAGTTTTCTTTAACTGCCTTCAAATTTTGAGTGAAGCAGGAAACATGACTACCATCTAAAGCTAAGAGTAGAGAAGTCTGAAGAAAAGCTGGAATCATTGAAATGTCATCTGGTAGTGTTAGAGAATGGAAGTGGAAAGATCATAGGGTTTCCAGGGAACCTCAAGTGTCTATATTGAAGTTATTGACCACTAATTGAACCAGAGCAGCCACTGCAGTTACCCATATTTTGCAACCAGATTCATCGAGTTCATTTGTGAGGCTACAGACAACAATAAGCAAAGGATTACACTTATGAAGATGTGTGGCTTCTTTAGGAGAACAGAGTAGAGGAGTAAAGGAATAAACCAACTTAGGTTGCTTGCAAGGGAGTGACTACAATGATGTTCTATGGATTTTAAGCTTGGAAATCTAGGGAATTTAGAATATAAAGGGAATTTAGGATTGCTGGGGTGATAGAGTGTGAAAAACAAAACAGATGTTCTGATGGACTTGATGAAGGTGAGCTATCAGAGAAGTTTTACTGGAAGTTTAGCAGAAGATGAATAGAGAGTGAAATGTTTGCAACAGGTTATGCTGGGCTCCCCATTATTAGTGAGAAGCTGGAGTGTGGCCTTGGACATGAACATCTGACGCAGGGTAGAGGACATACTCATCAGTGAAGAAGAGGTGAGGACATGAGAAACCATTAGAAGGCTTATCTAAGTATATATGAAACACATGCACATGCAGATGCCCACACAATTCTTCCAGTTGGGTACTTGTGTGGCTGGGAGCTTGGGATTGACTGATATTACATATTGTGGTTGAAATTGATTGTTTTTACACAGAGGAAGCATGTGCAAGAAAGAGAACCCTTATACTCCTCAGGCCCGGTTAAGAAGGTTGCGTAGGGGAAAAAAGAACATCCGTGGGTGAAAATCCGTCTAAGTTATGGCAAAAAGTGCAAGTTCACAAGAGTGGCTGTGGGGAACTGAGTTCCTGAAGCGGGGAACACAAGAAAAGGTTTCAGAAGCTTAGGAAGTATGAAGGGTAGGCAATATGGAGGCATGTGAAGGTGCCAGTCTGTCAATGAAGGGTTAAGAGGGGACCCTGGGTGTCATAGGGTAATCAACATGAGCAGAAAGTAGGGTGAAATTATATCAGTTTGATAGTCCTCTGGAAGATGGTGGAGCAGCTGTTGTACTCAGGGGGTGATTGGCAGCTGGAAGTTTTTCCTAAAGCAGGTCAATTTCTAGGACTTCTACATGGCTATTGCTTATCAAATTACAGAGTACAAAAATCACTTCATTATTTCTAGTTTTCGCCTTTTCACTTGCCCTCACTACTCATTTTTCTTAGATTTAGAAGCTTAGCATTTGTCAGGTTTAACATATATATTTAAAAAAAATATTTATCTAAATGTCAGTATAAATATATGATGTGTGAGAAAATCACAACTATACTTTAGAAACAATTGACATCTTTAAAATATCCAGTCTTTCCTTCCAGGGTTATACTCAATTTTCTAGTTGTTTTTTTCTTTTTTAATAGGACATTTTAAAGCATAAGTTAACTAACCTGTAAATATAGTAAAGCACAAATAGATTTATAAGGTACAAAATGTTTGAACTTCAGTAACAACACATAAAAACAGTTTCAGCCTGTGCTCTTCATAATCTGACTGGAAATATCACATCCCTTAGCAGCTCCCAAAGAGTTGCGCAGTTGGTTGTACTCTGCAATCTGCCGGGCTTACATGGGAGAAATGCCAAGTTGTGGCTGCCTCTGTATCAGTTACATCAATACTCTGTGGGTTTATTGGAAAAGATTTCAAAGTATTTTTCCTTCTAGATGCTTCTGCTGCTTTCCCCGTAACAGTCACCTGGCATAGAGTATGTCAATGTCTACTTACTAAAAAATCAAACAAAACGAAAAACTAGGTTTATTTCCAGAGAAATAAACTGATTTACTTATCTGATAGTTTGTTCTAATAAGCATGATTGTTTTAAGGGCCTGAGCTAAAGTCCCTGTATTAATTCTGATTTATTTTATAATTGCTAATAGAGCCAAATGACAAAGTTCAACTGCTTTTAAAAATCACTGCATCAAACATGATAATGAAAAGGAATATTTATACAATTTGATAGCATATTTTAATGCAAAAAGACATAAACTACACCTGACAGTAACTGACATTTGAGGCATTTTTACAGGTTTAGATGGTGTTGATCTCTTTGTAATTTTTGCGATTCACCATATTTCTTGAAAAATTAAATTGTCAAAATTGTTACCAGTCTAAGATTAGGTACTGGATATTATCTTCTGCTATAAATTTATGATAGCATATTAAATTAATCACAATTACTCTTTATGAATAGTGATGATAAAAAATATAAGCAGCATATTTATCCTCTGCTTCAGATGTAGTGGCTGGGTCTTTATTAAATTATAAATAATGGGCAGCCTGGGTGGCTCAGAGATTTAATGCCCTCCTTCGGCCCAGGGTGTGATCCTGTAGACCCGGGATTGAGTCCCACGTCAGGCTCCCTGCATGGAGCCTGCTTCTCCCTCTGCCTGTGTCTCTGCCTCTCTCTCTCTCTCTCTCTCAAGAATAAATAAATTAAATCTTTAAAAAATTATAAATAACGATCTATAAGTATTTCTAAACAATTTTCTGATTTTTCTGAAATTAAATTATTTGACTAGGATTCCTTGGAAGAAATGCTTGATTAACTGGCTTGAGCAGATACAAGATGGTACTGCATTATTCTATAAAGCCAAAAAATAATTTGGTATCCCCCCCAGCAAGGAAGGGGGTATGCTGAAAGGACACAGAATCTAGCCAAATCTGAGTCAACTAAAATAACTGAAAGAATAACTATAATAATAGATTATAAGCTATTTAAATTTTTGAAATCCATGAGTCTAAAGCTATAATAATTTTTTGGAGCCTAATGCAGGGCTTGAACTCACAACCTTGAGATCAAGACCTGAGCTGAGATCTTGAGTCAGATGATTTTTTTTTAAGATTTTATTTATTTATTCATGAGAGACAGACAGAGAGAGAGAGAGAGAGAGAGGCAGAGATACAGGTAAAGGGAGAAGCAGTCTCCATGCAGGGAGCCTGACATGGGACTGGATCCAGGGACTCCATGATCATGCCCTAGGCCAAAGGCAGGTGCTAAACCACTGAGCCACCTGGGCTGCTCAGAGTCAGATAATTAATCGACTGAGCCACTCAGGCTTCCCAGGCTATATTAAAATTTTAAATACAATGAATTAAAAAGCGATTTGAGAACAACTCTTCTTTATAATGACTGTGACTGCTAACAAGTAAATTCATGGAGAATATTTGAAATAGAAGAACACTAGTTTGTGATACCGTTTTGAAGGCTGGCTCAGTCAAACCCATGAATGAATGCTAAATTCAAAGGAAAATTTTCATGTGGAATTGTGGATGACCTTAAAGTGCCTTTCCACAGACTGTTAGTTATATGGGAAAAAATTAAAAACTCTACAGCGGATAAATCGAACATCTTGACCAGATGATCGAAATAAACATTATCAATGATGAATGGATGTGCATCAGATGCCTCCTGCATGGCTACCCTGAAAAGAACACAATATTGCTTAGGGAGTATACAAATCTACAATGTATAACCTACATTGAAACACAAGGAAACATCAGCCAAAATCCCAGTAACATTTTATCAAAAAAATTTAAAAAGTATGATTGGATTGTAAATAACAATATCAGAAGAGACAAAGAAGCACATTGGGAGCAGTTGAGACTAAGAACACTTCAGATAGATGACAGTTAAATGCAACAGGTAATCCTAGACTAGATCCTGTCTTGGAGAGGAAAAAAAATGCTACAAAGAAAATTATAGGTCAACTGGGAAAAAAATGAAATGAAGACGATAGATTACATAAAATACTGTATCAGTGTTATAGTTATTGAAGTCGATATATGTACTGCAGTTATGTAACAAAATGCCCCCATTCTAAATACCCTCCGAAGCTCTTAGAGGTAAAGGGCCAGGATGCCTGCAACTTAATTTAGAATGGTTCAGAATAAAAATGTATGTGTTTGGGGACGCCTGAGTGGCTCAGCAGTTGAGTGCCTGCCTTTGCCCCAGGGCATGATCCTGGAGTGCCTGTGTCTCTGCCTCTATTTCTCTGTGTCTCTCATGAATAAATAAATAAAATATTTTTAAAAATGTATGTGTTTGTATTTATATCTATATACATACATGCAGACATATATACATGCATATAAGTGAAGGAAGAGTACAGATAATATAGCAAACAATAAAATTATAATTGTTGGATCTGGGTAAAGTATATATGGCTGTTTGTCTTATTCTTATTCTTGCAACTCTACTGTTGGTTTAGAATTCTTTGAATGTAAAATGCTACAAAATGTTTTTTAAGTGACTTTTGCCTATGCTCTCTCAGAAGAATTACAATTATGCCAAAAGTTGTAAACTGATATTTTATTTGTGACTATATATCTTTTCAAATCAGCAAACTTGCTATTCTAGTAGATCATTCAGGAAAAAGCAGGCCTCCAGAGTTTCAGAGCTATTGATTTATATGAATCAGTATTTGTCAGATAGGTCAAAGGTCACTCCATAGCCCCCACTCAGAGTGTCCCTACTGACAAGTATTAGTAGTTTTTGAATAGCATACATTTGACATCAGATTGTTGAATTTTGTAGGTTATATGCAAACACTTTAATTTTATATTATAGTCAAAATTAATTTGGTCTGAATTTTTCCATCTCCTCTATTCCATCATAATTTCAAAGGCAGACATGCAACATTTTTCCCTGAGTTATCTATTTCCCAGTGGGTACCTGCTATCTATCATTGCATTCCATGATGGCATAGATTCCTGGTGTACCCTGCCCTCTGCTCATGAATTTCTTACTTAAATTCACATAGGTCCATTTAAACTGACTCTGAATTGCACTATCATCTTCTAGTTACCTCTTTGGACTCTTGTCCTTTGTAGACTATGTTTCTCTCTTTTCTTTCCTCAAACATGCCTTCAACTTGCATATTATCTGAAACCTCTACCTCCAAAAAAAATGTTCAGTCTTCTCTTCTATATAAGTCCAAAGAAGGAGGATTATATTTTTTGCTACAGTTCTGCTTCTACTCAAAGCTTTTATATCATCAATAGTTTTATTCTTTCTTTTAGTTGTTTAAAATCTGACTCCATGCTTTGCATTTTTGTGTTTCCCAACACACTGAATAATATTATGCTTGTGTAAGGTCCATCTGGTTGATTGGTTAATTGATTGGTTAGAATCTCCTTATTATCCCCATGACCAACTGCTATGTGCCTATTTGCCATAGTGACTGATTCAAGGCATCTGGTATGTATCAGTGAAGTTATGTTCTGGGTAAATAGTGTAATTTTTGCTCAACTACTTTTTTAAAACCATCTATGCTTCTTAGTATATATCTAATCTGATACTTGTAACCTCTGAATAGTATCCCACAGTGTATATGTACATCATCTTAATAATTATCCCAACAATGATGGGCACATGAATTATCCCTTTTACTATAATCATCCCCACAAATATAGTAAGATCAATCTTTTGGATGGATCCTCATGAACCCATGACTATGAGAATGGCGTAGTTACCAAAGGATCTATTCACAGAATGTTAAATACAGTTTAACTTAATGTTTTGAATTAATGCAATCACTTAATCAGCAAGTAACCACACAATGCAGGAATATGTAAAAATGAGCAGAAAGTCCACCCCCCACCAAAAAAAGAAAGAAAGAAAGAAAGAAAGAAAGAAAGAAAGAAGAAAGAAAGAGAAAGAAGAAAAAGCAAGAAGAAAGAAAGAAAGAAAGAAAGAAAGAAAGAAAGAAAGAAAGAGAAAGAAAGAAAGAAAGAAAGAAAGAAAGAAAGAAAGAAAGAAAGAAAGAAAATTGGAAGAATCTGCAAATTTGTTTCCAAAAGTTAATATTTGTGTGTGTTTGTTTTAAAGGTTTTATTTATTTATTCATGAGAGACACACAGAGAGAGGCAGAGACACAGGCAGAGGGAGAAGCAGGCTCCATGCAGGGAGCCTGATGTGGGACTTGATCCTGGGACTCCAGGATCATGTCCTGAGTTGAGGGCAGGTGCTAAACCACTGAGCCACCCAGCGGTTAATGTTTGAATATTGTGTTGCCAAAAACAATGTTTAGTGATGAGTACAACCCACAAATCAGAAGGTCAGTCACAATACAGAAATCTGAAATCAGCTTTATGACTGTAAAAACTGTTTTTAAAAATCTCATTTGGCAAATACTAATGACTAAATAAAAATTTCCTTGTTTAGCAAGTACTAATGAAAAATCAATTACCTCTGTACTAAATATCAATTGAAGATATTTGTTAAAATGTCTATGCTATTGTGGAATGGTATGCCTATTATAATTTTATTATAAAATGTATTTTAGTAGCAAACCTGTATTTATTTCTATTCACAAAAAAATTATAAAAAATAAATAAATTCCCAAATTGTAGGAAAATCAACTTCATGCTTACTCATAAAAGTAAATGGATAAAAATTTTAAAAAATACTGTAAACATTATTTGTTAATGTCAACATTGGTTTTCACTTTCCACAATGTCATGTAAACCTAACAATTCTATCAGATAATGTGCATATAGATATACATTTTGCAAGTAACCATATAATCTGTATGTTCTGCCCATTATAAACACCATGGTGAACATTTTAAAATTATATTGTGTGATTCCTACACAATTATGCTGAGCTGATATATTGGAACAGTATGTTTCATGACTCAAAAATGCTTAGTTATGGCAGCAAGAAAAAGAAAAAACACTTTATCAAACTTGTCAGAAATATTTTTTATGAGATTTATAAAAAGTGAAAAGTTTGACATTTTGTCCATAAATTTTCGAAAGGGCAAAAATATTTCTTGAAAGTAAAAATTGTCTTTTCTCTTAGAAGTATATATCCAAAAAGAGAAAGGCAATTAGAAGTAAGAAAGGGGGGATTCCTGAATGGCTCAGCAGTTGAGGGCCTGCAGTCAGCTCAGGGAGTGATCCTGGAGTCCAGGGATCGAGCCCCACATCAGGTTTCCTGAGTGGAGGCTGCTTCTCCCTCAGCCTCTGTCTGTGCCTCTCTCTGTGTGTCTTTCATGAATAAATAAATAAAATCTTAAAAAAAAAAAAAGAAGCAAGAAAGGGTCTTTTCCTTAAGTAAATACCGAATTTGCCAAATGTCCTCTCTTTTGGTGACCTTAGTTGATGGAAGCCACTTTTAGATTTATTCAAAATACAATTTAAAAAACATTAAAGCAATACATATATAACATAAATATAAGGTATGAAAAATAATATAACAAACACTTTTTAACCATATACCAAACTAAAGAATAGGACATTACCATACATTAGCTAGTTGTATAGCATTCTATAATCATATGCTCCTCTATTCCAGAAATAACCACTATTTTGTTTTTCTCTTGCTTTTCCTAATAGTTTAACTCTATGTATATTTCTTTATGGAGTATACTGACTGGTTTTTCCTGGTTTTATGCTTTTTAACTTTATGCAAATGTTATTATATGTTTTCTTCTATGACTTGTCATTATCTTTCATTAAACTCTCATCAATATGTTTGACAAATTAGCCCATACTGATTATTATTGCATATTTAGTAGAATTTTTACTATGTTGGTTAATAAAGAATGAACATCTGGTTAAATCTGTACTTTTTGTTTTTGAAATACTTGTTCTTATTTTTTTCTTTGTTTTTGTGGGGTCCTTTTCTATTCTGATTGATTTATGGGAAATATTTATTCCAATGCCTGAATGGATAAATTGCCAAAACATACTCATAGAAACATAGATCTTACTCAACATAAACATTACTAATGAGTCATGGGATATAAAGCAGAAGCAGAAGCAAATATGGACTGACTCAACATCCCTCACCAAAGGGGCACCGATCCATCAGGCACAAGTTCTAAATAATGTCCATTTCTTTCATGCTGTGATACCTTTGGTTTTGAGTGACACATGAGTGCTGAATATTGGTGAAAGGTTTTCAAAGAAATCTTGTTTGGTTTGGAGAGCTTCCTAGTTTTATGCTACATCAATGCAATAGGTAGAATATATGTATGTGACTAAACATTCATTCTCCATACAGCCAAATCCATAAAGTCCATAAAACTCCCCTCCCAAATTCATAAATTCTATTTTTTATAATAGAAACATATACCAGGCATCAAAAAATGATTTTTTTTGTTTTTTGTCTGTTTGTTTTGTTTTGTTTTTGCTTTTAGATAACATTTGCTGAATGATATTATTCTGTTAGTAAATATTTCATTTACATTTTTCCAAGAATGTCTGGTCCAGACTTATCATTCTGCATGTCCCACAAAGAAAAGAAGATATCATGGGCCTGATGTTGACTCTTTTCTCCTACTTTACATTTTAGGTTAGATAGATTTTCACATTTATATGTATTGAAAATATTTATTCAATCATTTTGGTAGCATATTTTGATTAACAGAAGTTCTTATTCTCAACATAGCTGAAACTATCAATCTTTTTTATTTTTTCTATTTTATGAACTTGATTTAACAACTACATATCCTTAAAATGTTAAAGATTTGCTTTCCACATCTGTTAATCCACTTGGGAGTTGGTGTTGGTATATTCTAGCAGAAGATCACAAGCGTGGGTGGACTGCAAGTTATCTGAAGCAGCATGGGGAGAAATGAAGACCGTGAAGGCAAGGTGCAATTGGGTTATTCCACAAGAGACCTAAGGGACACAGGACAAGGAGCGAGCTGTCCTAGCCACCATAGCACTGTGACTCTTGATGGAGTGGCCATGCTCATTAAATCCATATGGTGTCCAATTGCTATCTCTTTAGCAAAGAATGAAGTTTCCTTTCTGGCGCCTACAAGTTTATGACTTCTGTCTCCTTTGGAGGTCATCAATACCACCAAACAATAAACCATTGGGCAATAAACCAGATCGGCTATAACAATCAAACACATGGAGCCCAAAAGACTCATTGGAAATTGATAAACTAACCAGATTACTGACCTAATGTTGTATGTATTTAAATGTGCTCCCTCCCTAATATCTTACACTCTAAACTCACAACTCTTAGGCTTATTTCTATAGTGAGAGCTGGAGCTGATGCTAGCACTACTGTTGGCATTACATAATGGAAACATATGTGTTATTTTAGAGTGTTCTTCTGTTGCTTAAAATAAAACCTTGATAAAGCATTGTGCTTGTTCAGTTAAGGTCCACTCATTACCATGTAGAAATGTTCCACATCGGAATTCCTGCCAAATATTTCTGTCTCCCTGAAGCCTGTCTCCAACTGTGCTGCACAATAACACTGCTTTTATAATTAAATATTCTCCTGGAAACATCAGCTAAAAGGCATTAATATTTAATTACTTCATGCCCTATATTTTGTATGTTACAAAAACACTATACAAGTCCAAGAGGTTATTTTTTCTTTACTGGAATCTCAACTGAACTTCCAAAGCTACCTCTTTTTCTTGTAGCTCTGACTAGCTTCTTTCTGTTAAAACCTTCTGTTATTTTGACATTTTCTTGTAAATCAGAGCTACACTTTACCTCATAGACAAGCTCTACCAAAGTGCAGCAAACTGTTTTACTTTTCTCATTTCTCACTCAACTCACCAGCAAACCTCATGTGTTCTTTTCAAACAAAATAGTTCTCCTTCCAGTCAGTGTTGTGGCTGAGGCTGCATGCAGTACAGGGTGTGCTGTTTCTCACAGCGCACTCTTTTGCGTTGCCTAGCAGTGTCTGCACAGCCTTTAAGGATGGGAGCTCTTTGCACCTACCCTAATATCCCAGGAAGACATGTCACAACAGCTGCAACTACATTGAATTAAACACATGATTACCAGGTGGCCACTATGCAAAGCATGTACCTTTCATGTTTCCGGTCATGCCCACTTTTGGTATTTCTGGCCCAAGGGCACATTCAAGAGATTACATATCTTAGCCCACCATCAGGGAAAAGGATGACTCCCTTCAATTCCTCCCAGGTACTAAGAGGGATATACTTGATTATTAATTTAGGTAATGATAATGTCAAGTAGTATAACCCCATTACTTTTTTACTTCTCAGAGAAAGCTGCACCAGCTTTCTTATCACTGTTTCTTATCACTGTAATGATAGCTTAAAATTGAAAAAAAAAATAGAACCTTGTTAAATCATTGGGATAGATAGAAATATAACTTTTTAAAAAAGATTTTATTTTATTATTTTTTTTATTTGAGAGAGAGAGAGAGAGCATAAGCATGGGAAACAGGAAAGGGAGAAGCAAGCTTCTTGCTAGCAGGAGCTCAATGAGGAACTTGAGCCCAGAACCCTGGATCATGACCTGAACCTAAGGCAGACACTCAACTGAGTCACCCAGGTGCCCAAAAATATAACTTAATAAAAAGTTAAGTTTATGCTTTCCAAGCATAAGATATTAGAATTAGAGCATTCATTTGATAGGAAATCAAATAAAAGATATAAGAAATTTCATTGGCAATGAAACACATTGTTAGTAGTAACCTTAAATTGTTGTGAAAAGTACCTTTCAGAATCGTGGAGACTCAGAGGAAAAACTGTCAGTGAGGGAAGACTTGTTTGCAACTCTCAAAGCAGCTAAATGAAGTTCTTAAAAAAAGGCGGTATACTGTGGGCAAAGCCAACACACTCTGAAGTGGGGAGATTCCTGGGAAAGAATGGTTCCTGGAACTGCATATGGTACCACTTGATACCCTGAACTCAAAGGAAACATAGAGCTGATTGAGAAATGTGTAGTCCTTTAGACTTGGCAGAAGACTTTCAGAAAATAATAAAGGGACTGAGAGTTTTAATTGTGAGAAATCTTGTAGCAGCCCATTTGTCTTGGCTGAGACAGATATGAATATAATACACATAAGCCCCATAAGCTACTGGCAGACACATCTCTGTGACACAGAATTTTTGTTCTCTGAGGATACAACTATGCCCACATTCTCTCAGATAAACGGATCACCTTTTTCAAAAAAAAGAAAAGAAAGAGCCATATTGAATAGATCAAATTATGTAGTAAGCCAGGCTCTGGGAAAAAAAAAAAAAAAAAAGATTTTACTGGGGAAAATGTCATACAGTGTCAGATTCAAAGTATGGAATGTTCTCAAAGAGTTTAGTAAAAGTAGCAACATGTGTGAAGCAGAAATGTAATAGTCCTGCAAAAGAAGGCAGATTTGAGCGGCCTATGGGGAGCATGGAGGCTGCGGTGGGGACAGCGGTGATGATTGGGAAAACAATAGTTCAGTATAGTCTTTAATGAAAAAAAGTGGTAACAAAAAACAGTTAAATATATTGAAATCACAGTAAACAAAGTAAAAGAAAGTAAAACACATTTTCTTAGAAGGAAGCAAATTAAAACAATTCTCAATCAAATCTAAGAAGGCAAAAATTAAAGGAAAGTAATATACAATAAGGGTATCACAATAGAGTGAGATCAGATATTTCAATCCAAATAAAATTAGTAATGACATTAAATATAAGTAGAGTATATATTTAAGTAAAAGAGTCCAAAAATTGTTAGGATTAGGAAGTTGTTTTGTTTTGTTTTGTTTTTCGAATGTCAACTAAAAGTTGCTCATAAGAAGTGGATATTATTTGCAAAAAAAAAAAAAGAAGTGGATATTAAATAGAAACATACAAGAAAGTTTTTAAAAAGAGTGAAAGTTATACAATGAGCACACTAACAAAAAAAAGTCAATGTCCCTATATTTTTAGTAGACAGGGAGGCTTTAAGATAAAAAGAATTATGAGATTTAAAGAAGAATATTTCATTGTGACAAAATGCTCAATACAAGAAGTTAAAATTCAAAACTGAGATGTCATTAAATGACCAAAGATAAATTTTTTAAAAAGATTTTATTTATTTATTTGAGAGACAGAGAGTGAGTGAGAGACAATGAGCAGGGAGGAAGGGCAGAAGGAGAGAGAAGCAGGCTCCCTGCTGAATAGGGAGCCCGAAGTGGGGCTCAATCTCAGGACCCTGGGATCATGACCTGAGACCAAGTCAGATGTTTAACTGACTGAGCCACCCAAGCACCCCACAATTAAAATTTTAAAAAGGAACAGAGAAATTCACAATTGTATGTAAGATTTTTAGCATTCTTGTCTCAGGAATAGAATAAGCAGTGGTTCATTACAGGGTTTTTGTATTGTTTTCTTTTGTTTTTTACATATAGTTACTGAGAATTTCTTGAAAAGTTTACATGTACAGCCCATGACATGTTTAATTGATAATTGTCGCTTTATATTCAACCCAACAATTTTGGTGTATTATATATATGTCAAACTATGATTATTGACTATATTAGTTCTGACAATTTTTCAGTTGATTAATTTGAATAAATATTTGTGATAGGTCATCATGGTTAAATATATAAATGGTAGAAGACAGATTTTATCACGTTAAGGATAATACTATGTTGATAAACAATTGTTTCTTATTTTAATTCAAGAATAAGTGTTACCTTCAATAAATGAATTTCCAGCACTTGTGAAAGTGTTTGTGGTTGCCTGTGTTTTAAAAATATCTAGTTAAGAACATTAAATGTTTCCTTATTCAATCACCTTTCATTCTTAAGAATAACTCTATGTAGTCATAAAATAATTATCTCTCTTGTTTAACCCAAACATTGTCTGTTGTTTAGATATGATTATACTAATGATTTGGAATGTGTTAAGATGCTTTGCATGTTTTTATGTTTTAGTTAATTTGAAATTAAAAAGAACAATTTATATGTAAACATGGAGTAAAGCCAGTTCCTAAAATGCCCTTACTCTAATTGAAATATGCACTTTAAAAAATATTTTTTTTTCACTTATTTGAGAGAGAGAGAAAACACAAGCAGGAAAACATGCAGAGGGAGAGGGAGAAGCAGACTCCCTACTGAGCAGAGAGCCCCATGCAGGACTCATCCCAGGACGCTGAGATCATGACCTGAGTCAAAGGTAGATGTTTCACTGACTGACTCACTCAGGCCCCTCAACATACGCGTTTCTATACATGTTTTAAAATAGATAAATAGGGGCAGCCCGGGTGGCTCAATGATTTAGAACAGCTTTCAGCCCAGGGCCTGATCCTAGAGACCCAGGATCAAGATCCATGTCAGGCTTCCTGCATGGAGCCTGCTTCTCCTTCTGCCTATGTCTCTGCCTCTCTCTCTGTCTCTGTCTCTCATGAATAAATAAATACATAAAATCTTTTTTAAAAATTAAAAAATAAAAAATAAAATAGATAAATAGCAAAAGATTACTAGTAGGAGGAGACAGATTATTTAATAAAAGGAAAAGGGCAGTCAAGAGAGGATTACTAGTAGACATTAGGTAATGTTGGTAGACAAAAGAAAAGACATGAGTAAATTAAATTATGTACAGCTTGATATGTAAGTTTGGCATTTAACCCATGTTTTTGAAACACAAAGCTGTGATCTGCCCAATTTCCATAACTCCACTAGAAAAAATTAAAACCTCCACACAATCCTTAAGCTGTAGCAATCACAAAAAATAGTGAAAAAATATAAGGTAAGTTGGAAGAATCAAGGGAGATTCATCTATAATTTGCCAGCACAACTAAATGACATGCAAAATGATGTTCATTTTACATATTAGGAAGGTAAGGACAGTACTGATTTGGTATTTATGCAAACATATCACTAGGGAAAAGAGATGGAGAGAAGAAAAGATAGAAGGAAGGGAGGGAGGAAGAGAGAGAGGGAGACAGAAGAAGCACAAGGCACATAAAACTAGGAACAAAGCACACTGTGCCAAAAATGAAGAACATTATCCATCTGCGTTTCACACTAAAGAAAACTTAAAATACTGAATAATTTAATAAAATTGAAGTTTAAATATGAGATAAAGAGTAGAATTTAGTGATACAGAAATTGCAGAGGAGGGAAACATACTAGTGCAAAATAAATAGCATTACAGAAGGAAAAGGAAAAATAGAATTACAAACCAGAATAAGCACAGCTAAAAACCTCATTAATGACATAGAGGAATGGATTAAAATAACCACAACTGAATCCACATGAAAATAACAAAGCTCTTGGACCAATTAGAGAGAATACCTTAGAATAACAAGACAGGCAAAGATAATCTAACACAAAGATAATTGGGAACCCTGAGGTAGAAAGCCTCACAAAGTCAATGGAACACTTCTCTATAAACACAATAGCAAAATTTTCTAGAAATACAGTAAAGCAAAATCATATATTAGAAGAACAATCCACAATTGATACTAAACAGAAACAGAAAAATCATTTATGCTATAGTTTATTTAATGTGATGAATTAAACAAACTTTAGATATTTAGATTCAAAACCTGGATTACCGATAAGACCGTCTTGGAGAGTAAGGGAGGCACAGTGAGCTATTCTCAAATTTAGCAAGAACACTTTATTTGAAATAAAATGATTTTTTTTATTGTTGTTTAAATGAACTAGTATTTACAGTTTATTGAGTGGAAAGTCTACCTTTTGTTGCAGTTACATATTTATCTGGTTATTAACCACATATAGAAGAATGAATTTGCACCATTTTCTTATACCATACAAAAATATAAACTAATGTGAAAGACTTAAATATGAGACAGTAATCCATCAAAATCCTAGAGGAGAACACAGGCAGCAACCTCTTTGACCTCAGCAGAAGCAACTTGCTGCTAGACACATCTCCAAAGGCAAGGGAAACAGGGGCATAAATGAACTATTGGGACTTCATCAAGCTTTTGCACAGCAAAGGAAACAGTTGATAAAACCAAAGACAATCTACAGAATAGGAGAAGATTTTGGAAAATGTCTTGTCAGATAAAGGGCTGCTATCCAAGACCTTTTAAGAACTTATCAAACTCAACACCCCAAAAACAAATAATTTAGTCAAGAAATGGGCAGAAGACTTGAACAGACATTTCTCCAAAGAAGACAAACAAATGGCCAACAGACACATGGAAAAATGCTCCACATCACTCAGCATCAGGGGAAAACAGATCAAAACCATGATTAGATACCATCTCACACTGGTCAGAATGGCTTAAATTAACAAGTTAGGAAATGACAGATGTTGGCAAAGATGCAGAGAAAGGGGAAATGTCTTATACTGTTTTTGGGGAATGCAAGCTGGTATAGCCACTCTGGAAAACAGTATGGAGCTTCCTCAAAAAGTTAAAAACAGAGCTACCATATGACTCAGTAGTTGCACTACTAGGTATTTACCCAAAAGATACAAACATAGCGATCCAAAGGGCACCTGCACTCCAATATTTATAGGAGCACTATCCACAATAGTCAAACTATAGAAAGAGCCCAGATGTCCATTGA
Organism: Vulpes vulpes; assembly: GCF_048418805.1. Taxonomy (NCBI): domain Eukaryota; kingdom Metazoa; phylum Chordata; class Mammalia; order Carnivora; family Canidae; genus Vulpes; species Vulpes vulpes. Next base: position 52,141,668 of record NC_132784.1, on the reverse strand, counting down.
CAGATGAATGGATAAAGAAGGTGTGATGTATGTGTGTATACACTGGAATATTACTCAGTCATCAAAAAAATTAAATCTTACCATTTGCAATAACATGAACGGAACTAGAGGGCATTATGCTAAGTGAAATAAGTCAATCAGAAAAGACAACTATATGATTTCACACACACGTGGAATTTAAGAAACATAACATAGGATCATAGGAGAAGGGAGGGAATAATAAAATAAGATGAAATCAGAGAGAGAGACAAATCATAATATACCCTTAACTAGAGGAAATTAACCAAGGGTTACTGGAGGGGAGTGGGTGGGAGACAGGGGTAATGGAGATGGGCATTAAGGAGGGTACATGATATAATGAGCACTGGGTATTATATGCAACTGATGAATCAATGAACTCTACTTCTGAAACTAATAATAATATGTTAATTAATTGAATTCAAATAAAATAAAAATGTATACAGAAAGCAAAGAATCAAAAAGTCAGATCAATTTTGATACAAGAGAATGTAAAATTTTGAAAAAGGAAAATGCTGATGTAATACCAGTAGTTTATTTTTGGCTTTGTTTCCCTTGCCCTAGGAAACATATCTAGATTAATGTTGCTATGACCCAGATCTATGCTCTTTTCTAGGATTTGTTATGGTTTCAGGCTCACATTTAAGTCTTTAATCCATTTTGAATCTATTTTTGTGCATAGTGTTAGAAAGTGGTCTAGTTTCATTCTTTTGCACATAACTGGTCAGTTTGGTTGTTGTTGTTGTTTTTAAGATTCTATTTACCTATTTGAGAGAGAAAGCATGAGCAGAGAGGGATGGGAGAATGTGGAGTTCAATCCCAGGGCCCATGAGATCATGACCTGAGCTGAAGGAAGCCACTTAATGGACTGAGACACCTAGGTGCCAGTAACTGTCCAGTTTTCTTAGCACCATTTATTGCAGAGATGGTCTTTTCTCCATTGTATATTCTTGTCTCCTTTGTCATAGATTAATTGACCATATAAGTGTTTATTTCTGGGCTGTCTATTCTGTTGCATTGATCTATGTGTCTACTTTTGTACCAATATCATACTGTTTTGATTACTACAGCTTTGTAGTATATTTTGAAATCTGGCATTGAAATATCTCTAGTTTTGTCCTTCTTAAGATTGCTTTGACTTAAGGCAGCCTATGAAATGAGAGAAGATATCTGCAAATGATATATCCAATACAGGATTAGTACCCAAAATACATAAAGAGCTTATACAACTCAATACGAAAAAAAATAAATAATCCGATAAAAAAATGGGCAGACAACCTGATTAGACATTTTCCAAAGAAGACATAGAGCTGGCCAACAAGCACCCGAAAAGATGCTCAACATCACTTGTCATCAGGAAAATGCAAATCAAAGCCACAGTGAAATATCATCTAACACCTGTTAGAAGGGCTAAAAATCAAGAAGACAAAAAAATAAGAGTTGGTAAGGATATGGAGAAAAACACTTGTGGGAATGTAAATTGTAGCCACTACAGAAGACAGTATGGAAGTTCTTTAAAAAACCAAAAATAGAAATACCATATGATCCAATAATTCCCCTACTGGGTATTTACCCAAAATAAACAAAAACAGTAATGTGAAAAGACATATGCATTCCTATCTTTATTGCAACATTATTTACAATAGCTAAGATATACCCATCGATAGAGGAAAGGATTAAGAATATGTAGCATACATAGATCCATTAAAATGATGAAATTTTCCCATTTGCAAGAATATGGATGGACCTAGAGGATATTGTGCTAACTGAAACAGGTTAAACTGAGAGAGACAAATACCATATGATTTCCTCTATATGTAGAATCCAAAAGAAAATGAATAAAGAAACAAAAAGTACAATCAAACCTATAAGTTCAGAGAAGAAGCTGATGACTTCCAAGAGGGAGGGCAATGGGGAATGGGAAAAGTGGGTGAAGGGAACTGGGTGATAGAGGTTATCAGTTATGGAAGGAACAAGTCAGGGGCACCTGGGTGGGTCAGTAGTTGAGTGGCTGCCTTCATCTCAGGTCATGATCCCGGGCCCTGGCATCAAGTCCCTCATCAGGTTCCCTGCATGGAGCCTGCTTCTTCTCCCTCTGCTTGTGTCTCCGCCTCTCTCTGTGTCTCTCATGAATAAATAACATCTTTTTTTTTTTTTTTAAAGGAACAAATCATAGGAGTAAAAGATACAGCATAAGCCATATAGCAAATGGTACTGTAAGAGTGTAGTATGATGACTGATGGTAGGTAGCTACACTTGTGAACATAGCATAACACATACAGAGTTGAATCACCATGTGAAACTAATGTGACACTCTGGGTCAAGTATTCTCAACTAAAAAAGGAAATTTTAAAAGTACAAGAATGTAGATTCCAGAAATTGTTCCATATCTGTATGATCATTTGATGTTTCACAAAGAGAATAAGGTAATTCAATTGGAAACAATTGTTTTTTCAACAAATGTCTTGAAAAATGTCTCCCTTGGCCTTACTGACTATCGCTTTTTATCCAAGATCTTCTTATTCCACTTTTCTCAAAAGTGTGTGTTCTCTAAAGTTCACATGAATTTAGGGCACCTGGGTGGCTCAGTGGGTGGGCAACTGCCTTTGGCTCAGGTCGTGATCCTGGGGTCTTGGGATGAGTCCCATATAAGGCTCCTTACAGAGAGTCTGCTTCTCCCTCTGCCTGTGTCTCTGCCTCTCTCTCTGTGTCTCTCATGAATAAATAATCTCAAAAAAATTTACATGAACTCTGGAAACTCTAGTCTCCTTTACTGTATTCAATAACCATTTTTATGGGGAATCTCAAATCCTGAATTCTGGTCTCAAGACTCTCTTCTGAATTCTAGACTTTATAAATAATTGTCTGATTTTTTAGTCCATCCAATTATGAATTGACTTATTGGGAGCTCATTTAAAAGGCAAATATTTTATTCAGGGTCACTATGCATATATTGAATACTTTTATGGGAAAACACTGACAAACATTCATCTGTATACATTTTTATTTATTTATTTTTATTTTTTTTATTTTTAAATTTTTTTAAATTTGTATTTATTTATGATAGTCACAGAGAGAGAGAGAGAGAGAGAGAGAGAGAGAGAGAGAGAGGCAGAGACACAGGCGGAGGGAGAAGCAGGCCCCATGCACCGGGAGCCTGATGTGGGATTTGATCCGGGGTCTCCAGGATCGCGCCCTGGGCCAAAGGCAGGCGCCAAACCGCTGCGCCACCCAGGGATCCCCATCTGTATACATTTTTAAATCCACTTTCCAATTTATGTAAAAAATATTGTCTGTGATTTTAAAGGTTCCACTTATTTGTAGATAAAATGGAGAAAATTAACATTTTAAAAAATATCCAAGTTGTTTGGATTTGTCTTTTTCCTATACCCTTTGTTGGTTTTACTTGCTTATTTTCATACTGTTATTAGATGCACATATACTTGGGATTGTTATGACTTCTTGATGAGTTCTTCTTTTTATCATTATGGAATGAGTCTTCTATCCTTGCTGCTTATTCTATAGTCCACTTAGTATTAATATATCCCACTTCAGTTTTTTAAAGCTTGTTTTTATGTTAAATCTTTTTTCCACACTTTTACTTTTACTCTATGTGTATTTTCATATTTGAAGTAGAGTTCCTCTAGTGAGTAACAGAAGGGTCTTATATTATTTCTGATAACCATCACCTCTAATGTGGAAGGTATAAACTATTTAAATTTAACATAATTATTAAAATATTAGACTTGAATATACTTTTTTGGTAAATATGCTATAAATACCCTAAAATATCATAATTATGTTTGTTTTAAATTGTCAACATTTTTTAACAATTAAAATTGAGAAAAATATCTTGTTTTACCCTTTATTTGCAATTATCATGAGTTTTTATTTCCTGCATAAATCTGAATTTCTGTCTGGTACCATTTCTCTCCTGTCTGCAAAAACAAACACTTTAGTATTTTTTATATGAAGCTAACCTAGCAATGATTTTTGTTCTCTGTTTTCTTTTTGCCTGGTAAGTTCTATTTTACCTTTATATTTGAAATATATTTCCTCTTGCTAAATATTCTAGGTTAAACAGTGGTTTTTTTTTTCATATTTTAAAGATATCACTTCATTCACATATAATACCAATAACAAAATTACATATGAGTCTAACAGACTCTCTGGGTTGAGCAGAAATTGGAAGGAAACAGAGGAATTCCTTCATCTGTACCATGATATGCAGTTGACAAAATCAAAGCAATAGGAAACTTTATTGCTCAAATAACACTGATTTTTAAAAATATTTTATTTATTCATGAGAGACAGACAGAGAGAGAGAGAGAGAGAGAGAGAGAGAGAGAGGCAGAGACACAGGCAGAGGGAGGAGCAGGCTCCATGCAAGGAGCCTGATGTGGGACTCGATTCCGGGTCTCCAGGATCATGCCATGGACTGAAAGCGGTACTAAACCACGGAGCCACCGGGGCTGCCCAATACCAATTTTTAATAAGAGAATTATTAGGAAGAGATTAGAATAGAGGGAGAAAAATCAAGTCAGGCAGACTTACAGTGGAAAGACAAGCACTCATTTCTCCCTTGCTGCAACCCCAGCAGCCAACATTCTACTCTTTTATTCTATGAATCTATTTTGGAAACCTCATTCAATGGAACCATACAATATTTGTCTTTCCAAGACTAGTTTATTTCACTTAGCACAATACCCTTAAGTTTCCTCATTTTGCCCTTGGCAGGATTTCTTTTGTTTTTCAGGCTGAATAGTATTCCCTTATATGTATACACCACATTTTTTAATTTATCAATGGGCATTCAGGATTTTCCTATACCTGACTACTGTGAATAATGCTGTAATAAGCATGGGGTGCAGATATGGCTTTATTAAAAAAATATTGTATTTTTTATTCTTTTCTTTTTGTTTTTTGAGGGGAGGGAGAGCACACAAGGTGGGGGGGGGGGGGAGGAAGAGGGAGAGAGAGAATTCCAAGCAGGCTCCATACCCCAGCACAGAGCCTGATGTGAGGCTTTATCTCATGACCCTGAGATCATTATCTGAGCCAAAATCAAGAATTGGACACTTAACTGACTGAGCCACCCAGGAACCTATATCTCTTCAAGATCCTGACTTCAATTCTTACGGATATATACCCAGAAACGGGATAGGTAGATCATATGGTAGTTGTATTTTTGAATTTTTTTTTTTGTATTTTTGAATTTTTGAGGAAGCTCCATACTGTTTTCTGTAGCTTCCCCATTTTACATTCCCACAAACAGTATGTAAGGACTCCAATTTCATTTGTTGCTTTTTGATAATAGACATCCAAACTGATATGAGGTGATATCTCCTTGTTTTTAATCTCATGTTGAGAGTTCTTACTACAAATATATATATATATATTATATTTATTATAGTATATATATATACAAATGTTATATATATACTTATATATATATAAATATGCAAGCCTAAAGACATAAAACAAACAACAATAAAAGGATGCAAATAAACATTTAGAGGTGGTGGTGAAGTCTATTATCTTAATTGTAGTGATAGTTTCACAGATAAATATATAGGTCCAAACTCATCAAATTGTATACATTAAATATGTGCACTTTTATGCATACAATCTCTACCTTAATAACTCTGGAAAACTTTTTTTTTTAAGATTTACAAATGTCTGTTCTTTTTTTAAAAAAAAATGACAAGAATAAAAATGGTGCCTATTTGGGTAACCAATGTATTTAATTAGTGAGGAAAGAATTCTATTTAAGTCCGGATAATAGATATGTGTAAATTAAAATTGTATGAGACAAAATGGATTATGTTTGAGAATACAAAGAAGGGCATTTTGCCCTGTGGTATGATTTCTCTATTTCTCAACCTGGTGGTATGATTTTTTTTTTCTGTTTCTGTTTTCCATTATAATTTTAATATAAATAGCAATAATAATATTGATGAGAAAACTCTTTTAGGCTGTCATTTTATATTATTTTAAAATAATGATATAAGAAAAAGTTGTAGATAAAGCCATTCAAATAATGCCAATGGAAAAGTTTGCTGAAAAAGTAAATAACTGCATTATTATATATGTGGCATTTCTTTTGGCAGTAATTTAAAGTTCAAAATTAGAAAGCCAGAATTTCCGTGTATATCAGTCTCTCAAGGAATAATTTTAACTACCTTAGATAGATGATAGATGATTGACAGATTATTTATAGATAGATGGTAGCTACCTAGCTGGCTAGATAGATACAAGGTATCTCAATTTGGTGTTACTCTTTGCAAAATTAAAGGCTGTAATTTGTAACTAATTTTTAGTTAAAAATATAAGCAAAACTTCTGACTAAGTGAGTATGTTTCCCTTTGAATACTTTGGTCCCATTTCCTTGTTTTTAATTAAATTGGTTAATTAAATTACCTAGATTAATTAGGCATCTAATCTCTGTCATCAACTAGTTTCCAGTTACTTATGCCACCTCCTGAGTTCCCGTCCCCAGTTGATATACTGCTGGCTATCACTTCTGTTTTGTATAGCAATTTTTTCTCTGACCCACACCTTAAAAATATACTTACCCTTGGCCTACTCCCCCAAAGATGTCTTAATGCCACTTGTTTAATATAAAACAGTTTACATTTATAATAATAATAGCTATAATTTTTGAAATATGTAGTCAGTATTAAGTAGTCTCAGGGTTCTATACATACTACATATATTATATAATAATCACAAAAGTACTAGACATAATTTCCCCATTTTAGAGCTAAAACTAAATTCAAGGGGCTTAAATCACTGGCTGCAGGGCAGAGAGCCAGTAAGTTACCAACTATGTCACTCTCACTTCAAAGCTGCTGTTCCTTCAACCATGCTGTGTTAATGGATGATGCCTTAACATGCTGATATGAATATACATCCCACCAGCAGTGTTATCCCTATTACCACAGCTAGCCTAAAGCGTTTACTCAACTTGGAACAACCTCATTACACTGATTACTTTGCAGACTTTGTTATACTCATGTCTCCAACTTAAAGACCAATCACTCTAAAGCTAGTCGTGCTCAGGACACAGAGGGAAAAAGCCACCTATTTACTGGTCTCCATTTTCAACAGTTTCTTCTGGAACCCAGAGAGAAGATAATGGTAATGTTTATTCTGTTACCTTATCTCAACATAGGACTGGGAGTTCCTTTACTACCTTAACTTGCATTCTCTTGCTTCTGCACATGTGCCTAGACTCAGGCTCCTTCATTGCATCTCATTCCCCTTGTGGATTCTTTCCTCTGCTCTCTTTGTCTCCAGGCTTAGAATGAAATCTCTCAAAATTAAAGTTGAGCTAATTTTTCTGTAAAGATTTTATTTATTTATATGAGAGAGAGATAGAGATAGAGAGAGAGATAGACAGAAAGAGAGAGAGAGAGAGGGAATGAGGCAGAGACACAGGCAGAGGGAGAAGCAGGCTCCATGCAAGAAGCCCGATGTGGAACTCGGTCCTGGACCTGCGGATCACCCCCTGAGCCAAAGGCAGACTCTCAACCACTGAGCTACCCAGGTGTCCCAAGTTGAGCTAATTTTTAAGCTTATTTTTTTTTCTTAATTCTATACTCATCCTTCTGAAATGCTAGAATTTGGGTTCTACAGACTGTAATTCTCCATTTGCAGCTGACTTCTTTACTTTTTCACAAACAGTAGGCAATAGAAGGTTCCTGAAATACTGGAAAAGGCAATAAGGATCATGTTCTCTACAGCTTGCTTTCCATTCCTGTTGATCAGTGGTGCCTTGCACTGGCTATGTGAGCATTGCTTGTCTCCATCAGTGCAATGGTGTCCTTTGTCATCCCCTTACTTCCCATTGGTGTCATGGCAATAACTCTAGACCTCCCACAATGGTGCTCTCTTCTGGCTCAGAGTTAGTGTTCTCTGTCTCTTGCAGCCCCCAAATGACGATTTTCTTCTCTGTGACATTTTCAACAAAGGTATTACCTGTCAAAAACTGGCTGTCAGGGTGCCTGGGTGGCTCAGTGGTTGAGCATCTGCCTTTGACTCAGGGCTGATCCTGGGGTCCGGGATCAAGACCTGCATTGGGCTTCTTGTGGGGAGCCTGCTTTTCCCTCTGTCTATGTCTCTGCCTCTCTCTGTGTCGCTCATGAATAAATAAATAAAATCATTAAAAACAAAAACTTGCTGTCATTTTCACTAAATTTTAAGTTCCCATGACAATCCAATGTGGAAGACTTGGAGACACCAAAACACACCCTGGTTTGCATGTCCCCATCTGTATCTCCCAAAGAAAACCAGAATATGAAGCTGCTAAATTCAACATTGAAAGCCCAAAATATCTTTTGACTTATGCTGGAGAAGTACGTAAAGCTCCTAAATAATGGGCTGTACCACAGGATGCCATTTTTCACTAGGGTTTGCCGTGCAGAGCATATAACCTGAGGGATTTTAGATCTGGGATAGATTTCAAAGATTTTGGGATGAGCAGATTATTGTATAACCCATTTTGCCAGAAATAGTAAGCATAAGGGCACACTAACGTCCTGTAAAATAGTTATGAAATTCTGGTATGTTGTTAATTTCCTGAAGATCTACTTAATCTGTGAAATACAAATTGTATCTGCTCTCTGATCGCATAGAATGACATAGGCAAAGCCTGAAGGCTAAAGGTCATGGTCTCTTCCTCCTGAAAAACTCATTAATCCTATGTAAAAATTATTCAACATTTTCCCCTTACTCATTTATCCACTCTGCCAAAACATAGAATACTTGCCTAGTTTGGGGCAGGGAACTTTTAACCATTGTTTATAATGTCTTATTCCAAATCTTTGTACAAATCTTTCCTTTGTTCTTAGTTGATTACATTTTTCTAAGATACATAGTTAACATTTACTTTACTTTAATATTTAATATTAAATATTATTATGTAACTTGATAAATACTGTGTAGTTAACATTTATTATATTATACTTAATATTTACTACTCATGTAGTTGATATTTATTTAAATATTTATAACATAAAATGTAAATATAAAATATATTTAATATTTTAATATATATAACATAAAAATATTACTATATATGTGTATACATGTATGTTACTATATATGTATATATATGTATATGTGTACATATACATATGTTATATATATACACACACGCACACATGCACACACACACACACACACATATAGGCTGATGTTACATTTCTTCTCTAAGAAAATAAACATGGAAAGGATGAGCCAAAAATGACGTAAAGGACTAACAGGGAAAGTGAAAATACAAGTAAATATATGTATTTTTCCCTTTCTAGAAATTCTTTTGTAACTTCCTGTTATTCTTTTTGTTTTGTTTTGTTTTTTTACTTCCTGTTATTATTAAAGGAAATTTTTAACATATATAAGCAGGCACTGGCTGTCCTCATCTTTGCCTACTTCTGCAGATTCATCTTGTTCTTTGCCTCCCCCCAGGGCTGTCCTACATCCCCAGTGGGCTTACTTCTCAAATGTTCCCTGCTACTTCTATTTTTTTTTTCTTTTTTTTTTTTTTATTTACTTATGATAGTCACAGAGAGAGGGAGAGAGAGAGAGGCAGAGACACAGGCAGAGGGAGAAGCAGGCTCCATGCACCGGGAGCCCGACGTGGGATTCGATCCAGGGTCTCCAGGATCGCGCCCTGGGCCAAAGGCAGGCGCTAAACCGCTGCGTCACCCAGGGATCCCTCCCTGCTCCTTCTAGCACAGGATTTTCCCCACATACTCCTGCCTCCAGCTGGAGGGTTCCCCTACAGTTCAACCAACGCACTCCCTACCCGCCATATACATATCTACTCTTCACATGATTAATATCCACTAATCTTCCAATGCGAACATTTTTCTTTAGGAAAAAAATATTGTTCCTATTAGGTCAGGTCCCTAAATTGCATGCTTTTCCATAGGAGTTCTAAATTAATTTTCAAACTATACTTTTGTCGATGTCATTCAATGACCAACATTTCCCATCAGTGCTTGATGGGATATTCTAAGGGGCAAGGATGACATCTGTTTGCTCACTATTTTGTCTTAACCCCAAGTATAATGATTAGTACTTAATCAAGGCATCAGTGACTAAAATAACTGAAGATCTTTGGAAAAATCTCTCCACATTTTTTCTGTAGAATGAAGAAAATGTTTCTGACAATTTTAGTGTTGGAATCTAAGGGCACAAAAGGTGTTTTAAGAGCATAAAACTACTTATGATATTTATTTTCCCACTAGCCTCTTTAATTTATGATTGTAGACATGAATACTTTTTGGTCACAATTCTCTTATACCGAGCATCCATTATAATTTCATTACACCATTCCATAATCTCTCAACTGTTTCTAAGAACATTTGTGTTTCTCCATTGTTAAACAACTTTGTTGAAATATCAACATATATATCTATAGATTTGCCTCTCTGGACATTTCAAATGAACACAGTATGTGGTCTTTTGTGAATGGCTGCTTGCACTTGGATAATTTTTTTTCAAGGTTATTCCATGCTAATGTATGTGTCCATATTTCATTTCTTATTATTTCTAAACAGTATTCTATTATATGGATATATCACATTTTGTTAATCCATTTTCAGTTGGTGGATATTTGGGTCGTTTGTATTTTCTGACTACTATAAATAATCATGTTAAAAACGTTTCTGAGTAAGCTTCTGTCACAGACATTTTCATTTATCTTGGTCATTTATCTAGGAATGCATTTGTTGTGTCATTTGATTATGCTGTATTTATCCATTTTAATTTAAATTTAATTTAATTTAATTTAATTTAATTTTTGTTTACTCATTTTTAGAAACTGCTAGATTGTTTTCCAAAGTGGCTGCACCATTTCATACAACCTTACACAAAACATGAAGGTCCTAATCTCCACATGCTTCCTAACATTTGTAATTATCTCTTTCTTATTATAACTATCATAATTATCATAAAGTGTTGTCTCAAGGTGGTGGTGTTGAGCGTTTTCATGTACCTGTTTGCTATCTGGATATTAGACAGATATATGTAAAGTTTCTTTGTCCATTTTTAATTACACTATTTGTCTTTTAATTTTTAAGCTGCAGATGTTCTTTTTATCACTTGGGTATAAACCCCAAATCAGCTATCTGATGTAGTGAAAAAAATGTCTTCCCACAAATATGTCCACATCATAATTCCTAGAACCAATAAATATGTTATCTTATGTGGAAAAGAGACTTTGGAGATGTGATTCACTTGAGTATATCAAGATGGGAAATTATCCTGCATTATCTGCCCAGGACCAATCTAAACACAAGAGCACTTATGAGGAAAGATGAATTCAGGAATGTAAAGGAACAAAATGTGACAGGAGCAGAGTTTGAAATTATGTAATTTCTGACTAGAAGAGGATCATAAGTCATGGAATGTGAGCAGCCTCTGGAAGCTGGAAAATATAAAGAAATTAATATTCCAATATACTCCTAGGAATACAGACTACTGAAAACCTGATTTTAGCCCAAGGAAGCCCATTTTGACTTCTAGCCTCCAGAGGAGTAAGATAATAAATTTCTGTTTTAGCCCATTAAGCTTGTGTTAATTTGTTACTGAAGCAATAGGAAACTAATACATATATTTTGCAAATATTTTCTTCCATTCTATTGGCTGCTTTTCCTCTCTCTGTATGGTTGTTATGAAGAACAGATTTTTTTTTTAGATTTTCTAACTTTGATTTACAAGATTTCCACTTACTTTCTTTAATTTATTCCTACATATTTTGTTCTTTGTGATGCTATTATAAATTCAATGATTTCATAATTTTGTTGAGGAATTTTTCATTGTTAGTTCCTAGAACATTTATTTTTGTATATTGATCTTTTATCCTGTAATTTTGCTAAGTGTTTATTCATTGTAATAGTTTTTCATAGAATCTGTAGATTACGCCATCTGCAAATAAAAACAATTTTATTTCTCCCCTTCTAATCTGTATGCCTTTTGTTACTTTTTCTTGCTGAATTTCCCTGCATAGATATCTCAGTGTAATGCTGAATAGAAGTGGAGAAAACATTCTTGTCTTGCTCAGACCTTAGAAGGAAACCATTCAGACTTCGATCTTTAAGTATGATGATAGCTGTGCACTTTTATAGGAATCTGCCTTAATCTGTTAGGGCTGCTATATAACAAATCACCATGCAGTGAGTGACAGGTTTGATGTCTGGTGAAGTTCTGCTTCTTAGTTCATTGATTACATTTGATCCCTATTTTCTCACATAGCAGGCAAGTAGTAACTCTCTGGGTCTCTTTTATAAGTGCATTACCTTCTAAAGGCATCTATTCATCCCCTCAAAGCTCCATCTCCTAATATCATCACATTGGGAGTGAGGCTTTCAATATGAGAATTTGGGGCCATAAATATTCAATCCATAGCATCTACCACTGGCTCCCCAAAATTCATGTCTTTCTCACAGTCAAAATGCATTCAGTCTATCCCAACAGTCTCAAAAGTCTAGAGTCTAAGTCTGAAGTCTTATCTAAATATCCTCTAAATCAGATATGGATAAGACTCATGGTACAAATCATCCTGAGACAAATTATTCTCCAGCTGTGAACTTGTGAAGCCAAAAAGCTATATGCTTTCAAACTACACTGGGGGGGGGGGGGGTTGGGGAGACATGTATAAAGTATACATTCCAAAGGAAGAAATAAGGAAGAAGAAGGGGGTAATGGGTCTGAAGCAAGTCCAAAACCTAACAAGGCAGACAACATTAAAGATTAAGACTTGAGAATAATTCTTTATGACTTGATGCTCTGCCTCTGGCCCCACCAGGATGACAACACCATCCCTATGGCTTGGGGAGTGCTGCCCAGACCACATTATTTGTAGTGGCCCTGCCCATGCCATGATAGCCCCCAGAGCTCTGTGTGGTGGTGGCACTGGTGGGGTCACACACAAGGCTTTCTGGGACTGCCCTGTCCTTTAAAACAGGCAGAGGCAGTCATACCCTCTGGAAACTGTTCTCTGGGCCTAATGTAGGAGTGACAGCCCTGATAATCTCTTACTCACTTTATTGGTCATTCTTCCATTGTTTGGAAGAATAGCACCTGGCTTCTGTCTACTTGGTTAATCCATACAAATCTCCTTATCAAATGGTCACTTGGCCACACTCTTTGTATTCTCATTTTAAGCAATATGGATAGGATGAAATTTTTCCAAATCTTTAAGGTCTGCTACCTCTTTGCTTAATAATTTCACCTTTAAGTAATTTCTTCTTATATTTTACTATAAGTAGACAGGAGGAACCAACTCACACCTTCTATACTTTGCTAGAAATCTCTTCAGCTTAATATCCAATTTCATTACTTACCAGTTCTACTTTTCACAAAATACTTGAATGTGAACACAATTCAGCCAACCTCTTTGACACATTATAACAAGGATAGCCCGTCTTCCTGTTTCCAATAGTATGTTCCTTATTTCCATCTAAGATCTCATCAGAATGGTCTTTACCATCCATATTTCTACCAATATCCTATTAATGATATACTTTATTCTCAAAGAAGACAAAAGCTTTCTCTACAGAGCTCTTTTCTTACCAGAATCTCACCAGCATTGCCCTTAACAGACTGTTCATGGCAGTGCAGGTTTTTCCTAGCATGCACTTCAGAAATCTTCTGTCCCCACCCATTACCCAGTTCTAAAGCCATTTGGATGTTTTGCAGTATTTGTTACAGTGGCACCTCACAATCAGTACCAGTTCCTGTCTTGGTCTATTTGGGCTGCTGTAGTAAACTACCAAACACTGGGTGACTTAAACAAGAAACATTTATTTTTCAATGTTCTGGAGGTTGGAAGAGACAGCTGTCTTCTCACACATCCTGATGGAGCAGAAGGGATGAGAGAGCTCTCTGGGTCTCTTTTCTACAAATACTAATACCCACCATGAGGATTCCACCCTTATGACTTACTTACCTCCCAAAGGCTCCACTTCCTCATATCTTCACATTAGGGGTTTGGATTTCAACATATGAGATTTGGGGGTGCATAAACAGTCCATAGCAATGCCTTTTATGAGGTTGAGAATGTTCCTAAGGAACTAAATCTAAAGAATGTGTAGAGAAATATTGTAAACTTTTTGATTAGGTACCAAGAGAAATATGTTAGGCCAAGTTGCAGACTACTACAGATACAGTATTTTAACTAAATTTATCCTAACTAAAAATAGTCCATAATTTTTTGATTACAGATTTGTATATCTCCTACAATTGCCATCTCTATGAATCCCTCCCATGTACCCTCCCTCCAGTTTATTCAGTCTCATTAGAGATCAAGAAAAGGGCTCAAAAGTCATCTTTTTCTGAATGTCGCATATTGAATGAGAGATATGCTTCTAAATGTGGCATACCTACAGATAGAGAAAAAAAAAAACTGTAGTGCGAGTTTCAAGTGAGCCCTCTCTTTAACGCACTTAAACTATTGAATTGCAAATGAAATTCCAGGCAAGATGTGATACCTCCAGTTTCATTTAACAAGATTCTTTAATACTCATGAGATTCATAAGAAATTGGAAGCTATTCGAACAGCAAAGATTTGTAATAATGGCCCAGGTATTATGAGGATTAGAAGAATCTGAGTGAACAATCCCTTAGCTCATAAAGAAAATGATAAAGGATAAAAGGTAGCATTAACTGTTCAGTGATGTGGGATAGTCACTGTAGGTCCAGCTGCATCAAATTAAAAGTCACTTACTTGATTAGTTAGCTAAATAAAATAGCTTTTATTTTGTTCCTACATAAACGTTTCATAAGTCGCTCGGGGCCTACATATTACAATACAAGAATAAAGCTTCTAATGTAGTTGTAATTTTTTATTGAAAAATATTAGTTAATATAGTTTCCTATACTTGTTATTTATGCAGTTTTTAAAAGATTTATTGATTTATTGATTTATTTTACAGAGAGAGTGCATGAGTGGGAGGAGCAGAAGGAGAGGGAGAGAGACTCTTAAGCAGACTCTGTGCCAAGCACAGAGCTGGACACAGTGTTTGGTCCCACAACCTGAAATCATGACCTGAGCTGAAAACCAAGAGTCAGATGCTTGACCAACTGCACCACACAGGCAGTTCATTTTTTTAAAAGAACTTTACTAAAGTTCTCCATTCATTTTTAAAGAACTTTACTAAAACCTTGGATGTGTCCTCATCCTGGAAAAATCAAATCTCACACGTAGTCAAAATATTATTTGCAAATATATATCTGACAGAAATATTCACCACTGTCAATGTAAAATGAGCCAGCCATTTTGAATAGTTCCCCTAAAGAGTTGTTAAATGTTTCAACTGTCCTTCTCAGGGAAGTGTTTTAGGTTGCTCAGTGGAAACCTAAGTGAACTATCATTCATGTAATTTGACCAATTCTACCCAAAATAACCTTTATATTTAAAATAACCATTTCTTCGGGCACCTGAGTGACTTAGCTGGGAAAGCATCTGCCTTTGGCTCAGATTATGATCCTGATACTGAAGAGCTTGGTTCTTGTCTCACAGAGTCCAAGAATGAATCTTGTGGACAACAGTGAGTGAGCAAAGCCATAGAGGTTTATTAAGCAGAGATACAGAGAAAGCTCTCAAAAGTGAGAAGGGCCCAGACAGCATTGCTCCTGACGGCTTTTATAGGGAACTGACCAGGGAACTTGGTAAATTTCTTGTCAATATCAGGGTGAATATTTAGAACAAACATGGTGGACTTGTAACAAGATGTTTTTTGTAAATATCATAAGCACAAACAAGGTGTTTTCTTCTTTCTGGTTAATATCTCCTCCAAACATTTCTGTACATCTGGGATTTCGGGATTACTTAGTGGCCATTAATGAGGGATGCTCCCTAACATTTTGGAGTCAGAGATCCAGGCTTATTTTTTCTGTTTTTACTGTCTTATCTCAGTTTCTTTGGGATGGGTAAGATCCTGACTCTGGGGCCTTTCCCTTATCTTTTCTTGCCTAGCCCTGTCTGCCCCTAACTCATTCCTACATCAATCCCAGGGTCCTGGGATGGAGCCCCATATAGGGGGGCTCCCTGGTCAGTGGGGAGTCTGCTTCTTCTTCTCCCTCTGCCCCTCCCCTCACTTGTGCATGCTCACTCTCTCTCTCTCTTAAATAAATAAATAAATAAATAAGTAAATAAGTAAATAAATAAACATATTTAAAAATAGAATAAAATAAACATTTCTTTTGGTTGTTGGTTCTGTTGAAGGATATAGATGAATTAGGTTAAATATCCAGGAATCCAGCCTCATGTTTAAAAGTTCAAGTAACCTAAGATCTTCCAATATGTTTCTCACTGTAGTATGAGATGGTTATACAGTGGCAGAGAAAAAGTATTAAGACCATGATTGGAATACTTTCTGACCTCTCCTTTCTAAGGGACATGGTTCATCTTGTGACAAATAAAAGTCAGATGTAGGAAGAAACTTCTCATGTTAGGAATTTTAAAATATTTTCAACAGTTTTCTAATATATGTAATTTCCTTTTATTTAGCATATTATCTGTTTCCATGAGACTGTGGACTGAGCATAAGTTTCTTTGAACAACACAGCCTTTGTTCTGTAATTACCTTTAAATGCCAAATACCATAGGGGTGGAGAGATATTCTTGACTGTATTATTATGATGATGATACAGAAAACCCAGAAGTCCTACCAGATGAGCCATAATGGCTGAAAACCTCTGTGCCCTTCACTTGTGTCAGGGCCATGTTTTAACCCATTTTAGCAGGTCCTGAGACTCGTGGTTTTTATCCTTGCATTACCACTGCAGAAGCAATAACACAAAATCCAGTGTTGGAAAGCACGACAAGGACGAAGGAACAAGGGTACAGTGCCATAAGCTAGTGATCATAAAAACCATCTAGCAGGTCAAATGAGAGGATCCTGGTATTTCTGGAAAGCCCCAGAGTCCTCAGAGCTTGACTGTTTTGTGTTTCAAAAGCAAACATCATTTCAGTATTTCTCCAGGAGACACAAAAACCTTCAATATCCAGTTTGTCTTCAAGGTAGACAATACATAGAAGGGATCATGTTCTCTTTAGACGGTACACAATAACACACTGAAGAAAATGAACCAAACTACAAATTTGACCACTTATACTCATCACTAAATTTTAATATTTGGAAAGAAATCCTTCCTTTCCTCCACATTTCTCTTCCTTTTCTCTCTCTATCTGATATAAGAGAAACTGGACATCCAAGAAGTTAAATCTTCTTGGATCAAGAAGTAAATCAAGAAGTAAATCAAGAAGTAACATCTTCTCAAAGGCAGATAAACCAGTAAATGGCACAGCTGGGTTATGATGTAACTCTAGAAATTGGTTATTGACTACTGGCATCATCATGCCTCAGAGACAATTACAGAGAATTCTTCTGTGCATGATTCTATAGACCTAATCCACTCTCTATCTTATTGCAATACTAAGAAAAGGACAAGGACAAGAAAAATCAGCTGAAAATGCTCTTTTCATATATATTTCTTTGGTTTCTATAAATTTATCTTAAGTCTCACAATAGATATTAAGCAAATATTTAACACTACCCTTAAATTCTATAATTTCAAGTTGTTCTGATAATTATTCATGTTGAAAATCCTTATTCATCTTTTTCAAACTGGTTGAGATTTAAGCCAACTATCATTGAGTTTTTAGAATACATTCACTCTCTGTTTAATGCAAATTCCAGGCTTCTGCTAAAAATTCCCTATTTTCAAGGTAATATAATAAGATAGCAGAGATTCTAATGTTCTCAGAAATGTTTTTCAAGGCATAAAAATCAAATCTGAAAAGAAATTGTTCTTAATTTATTTTCTAAATCTTCTCAGTAGAGGTGATAAAACTATGAGCTAGTTGGCTAGGTATTGGAAGTCTGAAAAAGGTGTTGAATGGTAGTATGGAATCCAAATTAAGGCATGAAGAGGATAATAATTAACTATAAAACCACTTAGGAGAAAATCTTCCCAGCAGTATCAAAGTGTTACATAGAAACAGCAGCACATTTTGGGCCAAACTGCAGTCATTAGCATATATTAAAAAGATATGTTCTCACCTGCATTCTTATTAGTTTAATATCACTTCTATGTGTAAAACATAAAGATAAAAAATAGCTAAATGCAGAAAAGCTAAATTCTGCTCAAGATTGTCTGCATTTTTCGGTCTGCGAACATCTCAGTCTAATGTATCTGGGGAGAAGGAACTGTAGTTATAAAACAGTAAGCCTGGGTATCAGGAAAACACCTCAAATAAAAATCCAAGGAATTACTACTCGTTTATCAGAAGTCTCTGGATAAAATGAAGGAACAAGGCTTCCTTGTTTTTCATCCCTCAGCAAAAAAATGTTTCTGAGGGCATTACATTCTTATTTGCCATATGGACTATTCGTTTACCAATGCTTGAGGGAGGATCTTTGAACCCTAAAATGATAGTCTTTTTTGTGGAATCAACTTGGTTTATCTGCTATGTTATCATTGAATAGATATTTTGCATTGATCCTGAGAAAGACCTTTTAGCTTTCAATCCTAGAGGGATCTAGGTGGATGCTTTTTCTTTATGAAGAGATGCAAACCAATAAATGCATCTTTAAAAAGTAGAAATCCTTCAGAAACTTGTGTTTTTCCTTTTTAGAACATTTTCTTCAGTGATATATTGGGTAGAGTTTTAAGCAAGCTGTGGAATGCCATCCACATCTTTCCTAATCCACAATCAAATAAAAATATAGGCTGCCCTCAGGGTTCAACTAATCTTAAAACAATCTAGACTGTGTGGCGAGACTGTGTTACTAAAAACAGAAATATGACAATCTTTTTACAAATGTCTTACACTGTGAAAACTAAAAATATGTAATAAATACATAGCAAGCAGCTTTAGCTTTCTACAGCTGTCTAGCTGGTTGCTCTGTTAAATCAACTTTGTCCCTCAGTAGAAAGACACATCTGAAGTCATATTTTACTTACTCTCAGCAGGATAGATGTGGCTCCCTAAATATGAGAAGTTGTTTTCACTAGAATGTTGGAATATTCATTGACTTTCTTTCCTTCTGGCTGAATGGAAACATGTTAAAATACTTTCCTTTTAAGTTTGAAAAAAAGTAATCGGGAAAATCTAACCGCTTCCTTGTTTAGTGAACTTAATTGCAATCTGTTTTAATAGGATATTTTTCCTTCCTGATTTCAGTCACCAGAAGTGGTCCTGCTCAAATATGAAAGCAACTCTCAAGGTATTCAATATACATATACTGTGATTGCTAATTAACTCACTTATCTTTCTTAATATCCTGGAAGCAGATAATTCATTGTTCTTGGTTGGTTTTGTTGTTGTTGTTGTTGTTGTTGTTGTTGTTGTTGTTTTTGTTTGTTTGTTTGTTTCTTTACTTTATATTTCCAGGAACTAGCACATTGTTGGTACCTAGTACTAAATGCATGTATCTTTTTTAAATGAATGCTTGAATGAGTGAATTAATTGATATTTTTATACATTAAGTTCTTCAGATGATTTATTACCTGAATTGGCAAATTTAAGTCAATTACACTTTTCAGAGGAGAAAACTATATAACAACCCTCAATGACAAAAGCTTAAATTTATGCATAAACTCTTGGTTTGCTTTTTCAAAAATTCTTTAATTGCATTTTAACCTTCTCAAGAATATAGTGGTCTTGAGTAATTCACAAATTCATAATAACCAGGACCTTGTATTCTAAGACATTCCTAAATAATAAGTGTTTAACAGCTTTAATATTATTGTTTTTGAAAAATATGGGACACCCGGGTGGCTCAGTGGTTGAGCATCTGCCTTTGGCTCAGGTCATGATCCCAGGGTCCTGGGATGGAGTCCCACATCAGGCTCCTCACAGGGAGCCTGCTTCTCCCTCTGCCTATGTCTCTGTATCTCTCTGGGTGTCTCTCATGAATAAATAAATAAAATCCTTAAAAAAAATAGCTAAGTTACTATGGAATAAATACAGGTTTATTCGAGTGAAATGCTAAAATAATAAATCATGTGAAGTTTTAATAAATACAAAAAAGATAACTAATAGCACACTTAACTATATGATAAAGTTTTATGAAAACAGACAAACATGTCAGAGCATAAGAACCACATGATCACAATATTAGTGCCAGCGGTTTTGCAGCACTTTGTAATTAAGATGGAACAAAGAGCTGCATGGGCCATATTTATTCATATTTATTTGGCCAACTAGGCAATGAAGTATATGCAAAATACAGAGAGTGAAATTTAATTCTGTGGCAAATCTGATATCTGTATTTGTGTGTGTGTTTATATATATGTGTGTATATATATATACACATATATCCTATATATACACATATAACACATATATCTACACCACATATATGATGCAAATTTAATTTTGTGCCTATATTTACACTTGTATTTGATGTATATGGACATCATGTGTAGGTGTTTATTCAGTATAGGTGACTACTGATAAAAATGAATGCCCACAAACAATATTGCTGATGCCTGATAATTCAGTTAATTCAGTTAGTAAGAACAAAGCTTTTTAAGTAGAAAAAATGAACAGTTTTTAAAAGGTAGCAGAATTAAAAACGTGACATATCAATATATTTCACAAGTATAAATTAATAAAATTTAATGATTGCCATCAAAATAGATCTTGTTTGAAGAAATCCTCATTTAAAAAATATTTTATTTATTTATTCATGAGAGACACAGAGAGAGAGGCAGAGACATAGGCAGAGGGAGAAGCAGGCTTCTCACAGGGAGCCCGATGTGGGACTCGATCCTGGGCCTGGGATCACACCCTGAGCCAAAGGCAGATGCTGAACCAGTGAGCCACCCAGGCGTCCTGAAATCCTCATTTCTGAATTATTTACAGATGAGTCTATGCTTTCTTCTTTGCATGACGTGACTTTGTTTCAGGCTACATTCTCAGTATATGAAAAAAAAATACGATTTTTTTTTAAACGCTGGGACAGCTAATAACTAAAAAGACCTAGTAATTTCTAAGGCTGTACAACAGAATTTCACTCATTACTGTTACCAAGTCTGCCAGTCCAGATTTGATTTTTATCATTGTGTATCAGGATTATTAAAATGATATACTACTAATGCTATGGTAGTATTTCAATGTAATGTTTTTCAGTCCAATTTACATTCTGAATCATCTGAGTCCAATATATCTGAAACAATTTTAGATGATCTTTATGCAACACTCAAATTTAGGGACTATAAAAATATGCATTCATTTCATCAAGTGCAAACATCTTGATATCATAATAATTGAATATTTATATTTCACTAGGGATTGACATAAGGCTAAGTCCCATAAACACCTTACATAAACAACCATGATTGACCTCCCATCTGATCAGGGCCAGTTTCACGGCAGGAGGCCCGGTACTCAGAAAAGCCCTGTGATTTGAGTTTAATGTTCTGGGCAACGACTTGAGTTTTCAAGGTGAAGTCCAATGGAACATTGGAGCATTCTCAGAGGCTGGATCCTTGGTTCATGTATCATGTCCCCTTCTGTAATTTCCCCAAAATGGGTTCTTGGCTGTCTGCAACCTGATCCCTGACTTCCCAGATGACATCTAACATCCTTTCCCTTCTAGGGCCCCATGGCCACCTCTACCTCCCTATCCCTAGGGAGGCAATCAGGTTAGTAGTGGCTGGAAAACAGTTCTAACACTGCCCTCAGCTCCTACCCAGGGCTTGGACAGAGATATTGGGGGTGTCCAGAGTTAGGTCCTAAGCATGTTCTATGGTGGGGGTGGGAAAGGAAATACCTGTCCCTTCCCCAGGATGCTGACACTATAGGACAATCATATTCAGGAAAATGACTCAGTACCTTAATACAGGTACTGAACATTTCTGGTGTGAAGGTTGTAATCCCATGGGAGCTGTGTCTGTTCCTGAGCTGTGAACAATGACTTCCTTGCCCTGACCTGGGTCCTGCATTTTTATTTTGTTATTGATCCTGCAAAACATGTTGCTGGCCCTGAACAAACATAATAATAATGTACCATGTAAAACACAGGTATATAAAATATGACCTCTACACTATAAAGTAAACTATGGTTCACCGGAAGTGTTATCAATGTTAGTACAAATCACATGAGACAACATATTTTAGGGGTATACAATATGTTTAACTGACTACTTAAGGAGACAGAGGAAATGGAAAGAGTCATTGAAGCAGAGAAGATAAAATTTGAATCTGCCCTCTTAATAGAAAACGAAGTTTAATAGATAGAAATGACACAGAAAAAGTTATGGTAAGTATTGGGAGCAAAATAAGTATAATTAAGAAAGTGGGAAATCTGACAAGTATATGGTAAATCTGCCTGCTTGGAATCGAGAGTGCTGGAAAGTAGAAGCAGAAGGTAAGTCTGTAGGGAGATGGGACCATTAAGCTACTAAATATTATAATAACCTCACAAATAATAGTCACCATCAAATATTTAATAGAGACATGATGTGCCAATCATATTTGAAACAAATATTTCAAAATTGAATTATAGTTGCTGATCAAAATTCCCAATAGCATAGTATACTTTGATCTTTTGTTATTAAGTGTAGAACCACCATTTTTCTCCTGAATATCAAACTCTTGGGATCTCTAGCCTGAGATAGAACTCTAGGAGATTAATGGAATTTAGCAGATGAACTACTATGTCTCTGATCCTCAATGACTGAATTTATTTAATTTTTTCCCCAAGAATGAGTAATGTTAGATGCATTAATTCATAGAAAGAACATTGCTCATTAGGAATTCATTAAGAATTATCTTTTATTTTCTTTGCCTAGGGTAGAGAACAATAAGTGGACTAAAATTTTAAGTACCATATATTTGATTCCCTCGTGAGTCTGGATGTGGGGATGTTTCATACTTAATGGCTATAAGGCAAACATTAAGTTTACTAAAACAGCATATTTTAACATTGTTACCACATAACAATGAATAGATAATAAGTAAGGTCTACTACACTAATTATACACAAGGACACTTGTATCTTGCGATTTCTTGACTCAGACATATAGACCATTTGGATTCTGCTAATGCCTTAATGTGACTAAAGCCTATGGAAACTTCAGAGGTAACATATTCCATATTAAGAAAGTCATTTGCTGTGACTGTGTTGTGTTTGTGTCTACTCATATACAACTGGCAATGCCAGTAATGAAGTTATGGAAATCATTTACTATTAGAGGATCATGTAGAAGTTCTGGGCATTCAGTTCACTCAAGAAATTTCCTTTAACCCAATGATTATTTGAGTTAAAATGCAGATACTGACTAATGTCCCATTGATTTTTAATGACACTAAACTTCGTTTCTCAGTACAGAATGGAATTTAGTGTGCTGGAAAAAAATCCAGTAGCACAATTCATCTACTGAAAATATCAATACAGATGCTTATGGTGTTATTTTACAAAACTACAAAATTTCAGACCAACTGAATCATTCAAGCCTAAAAATGTGTTGTCTAAAAATGAGATCACAAGGTAATGCTTTCTCCATTTCATCTGTTATAAATCTCCTGTGAATCCCTCTTGCTAGCAGATTCTGACCTGGAATTGTCCTCAAAATCAGAAAACATCCTTCCTAGATTCTTCTCTGATGATCCAAAGAGATTCTCAATGGATGTGTTAGGGATGCTCAGGTACTCTTGAAAATCCCAACTCAACTATCTTTGTCAACTCAGCACCCATACAAGACCTTTTAAAGAAATGTAAACTAATAAACAATTAAAAGTTACATTTTGTTTCTGCCTATGAAAGTTTTCTTCATAAAATCAAGATTCACTTCCATAAGTCCAATGAGTTGGACTCCCCTACTTGGAATCATCTTTATTTTTCTTCCACCTCAGTTACAAGGTGCTTTCGGATATCCAATACTGTAGGAATAGTAATAAATTTAATCTTAGTAGGACTTTATAGAAAAGAGGAAGATGATTAGCAAAATTGATTAAAATAAAACGTTGCTAAATAGACTATAAACAAATATTTACCTGCATATGTGCATGCACGAGTGTATTTAAAGAGAGAAACAAAATATGCATAATGACTGCCATTTAACTCTCATGGTCATAGTTTGTATTACTTATTTTTCTCTGTTTAGTCAATTTTCCTTTTGTTTTAGCAAGTGGCTCAGCTTACAATATTTCATTACCTGGAAGATTGACCCCAAACTTTTGTTTCTGATGGGCTGAGTCATTAATGTTTCTACCTATATTTGTTGTCTGTTGCTTTCTAGTAAGATTTACCAATGAGCACGGGAATACAGTGAGGAGTGCCCTCATGGAACATTCTGGTTTGCAGATATATTCCAAACTCTCTCCTAAATAATCAAATCAATTACTGCAGTCTGTATTGTAATCCTTCTCATTTTTACTTTTGACACAGCAGCACTGGGACTACTAATGGTAAATTAGCAGTCTCACTTTGCCGTGCAATTGTATTAATTTGGGCTCTCCAATGGAAACATCTCTCTTTTGGTCAATAGGACACGTGGACCAGCAAATACCAAAGATGAAAGGAAATCTTGCAAATGGGAAATGAGGGTTTATTGTAATGAAAGGAGCTGCCCCCTTTCACCACTTGATCTGAAGAGCTAAGTGTTTTGTCAATAGGAATAATGGCGCTATTTCTGGGCCACAAGGAGGAAGCATTATACATCATCTTGTAAGCCAGCTTCTAAGCCAGGAAAGTTGTCTGCAACATATGGTGCATGGATGATAAGTGACATGATTTAGAAGAAGCCTTAGTAGATGTCCAAGAGGAAGGTGGATGGTAACATGAGTTATGAGTTGAGATGAGCAAAGTGAAGACAATGGTGTCTGGAGACACAACAAAGAGAAAGCAGGAGAGGGAGGGATAGAGGAGGACTCAAGACCATTGCTTGGAAACTGAGGGGATATACAACATCTGGGGGAAGGAAAGGCTACAAGAAGGATAGATTAGCTGGATATAATTGATGTTTCTATTCAGTACCTGTTTAGTCCAGGTAGAGTTATCAAACAGTCAGATGCTAGGTTTTCACTCTTGTTTATGTTCACACTCACAAGGTGACCATAAACCTAGACAGTTCCCTTTAATTTTTTTTAAATGTATAAATAACATGATAGTAAGTCCTTGATGAAATGCACCCATTTTTATATTGAGGGAAAAAAAGCACCACCCTGCTTTCACAGCTAGTAATAGTTTCTTTTAAAGTCAAGAGTTTAAAATCATGTGGTACAATGGTCTTGTTTTCTACATGAATAGAAAAGTATTTTAACAAGTCCAGTTTATATTCCATGAACTCAAAAATATCAAAAACTAAGCTAAGATTTTCTTATTGTAATCTTAGTCCAAAAAAATAGAAATGCTAATTATAGCAGTCTGTTAGTGACTATAATGTATCTAGGAAATCATAGGTGAGAAATAAATAAGAAATGTAGAAAATGTCTTTTTAACATATGTGGTTGTATTTAAAGTTTTTAAAGGACTCTATTAGATGCTCCACTAATTACGTCAAATAAATGTATTTTATTTTTTCATATCACTGTAATGTTTCAGAATGTGTAGGGAAAAAAGGCAAAGTTTTAAAAATATTATACACATGTATATCAGTACATTTCTGGTAGTTTTGATAGCATTTTTTAAGCCAATAAATAAGATTTACTATCCAATTTTTTTCAAACTATTTAATTTCAAATTCAGCATTGATCTTATTGCACTCTAAAGAGGGAAAATAATATGAGACATTTTTAGAATAAGCAATGTGGAGAAATATTGTCTTAAGGTGAGTTGGCTGAACCAAGATTATACAACCTTTTTCAAAATAAAGAACAAAGGAATTGGAGGGATAAATATCTGGGTAAGGGAAAACATATCTGGAAGCATCCTATCTCTCTCTATCTCCACATGAACATATACAAACAGAAAAACACTGGTATTAGATAAACAGGTCTAACTTCCTATTAGGGCTCCAGGACTACCCAGCCAGGTGTGTCAGTGAAGCAGTTCACTCCTCCCAATTCCTTTCTTCCACAAGTGAAGCAGAAACAAAGTCAAGAACATGCTCCATACGTTTTCTAATAAAAATTCATGCAATTTAAAATTTTTGTTTTGAATATGTTGGTGATAAAGAGTAGTAACATACTTTTCATTATCCTCAGGGAACTTGAAAAACAAGAAGCATAATAGATATCTAAACAGATAAGAAACAAATCATTTTGCATCATGTAAAATTGTATAAATCATACCTCTGTTGTATATAATTGGGTTTATATCTACCTGCACAAAAAATTCTGACATGAAAATATCACCAAAATATAGACAATGCAGATAGAACACTTCACTAGCTCCTCTTATCGATTGGATATTTCTTACAATGGCCTTTCTAAAGTGTCATTCTTAGATGTCCAGAATCTCATGATACAAGTATGGCTCATTCATTATTTTATCATAAATAATCTCACATACTTAACTACCTTGTCAACAGGTCTATTACAACTCTGGATTTCCACTCTCTCACACAAGTTTCCAGGAACCCTAGGTCATTATATTCTAAAGAAGGGAGGATTAGCACAGCTGCAACAGCCAATTAGAGAGAAACCAAAGGTTTCATCAGTCTACCGCTGTTGCTCCTTTTTTCCAGTGCTGATAATTGGCCCTGAGCGACTCAGGTCTGGGTCCATGTATGACTGTACAACTCCTTAAGGGAGTATGATCCTCTATCAGGCAAAGGGGCTCCAAGTTTGCAGTCATGCCCACAATGCTCAGTTCCCCAACCAACAGTATTTGGGTGTACACCTAACTTTAATAAGAATGGGATAAGAAGAAGTCATTTTAGACACCACTTCCCTACTTGCTCTGGCGATATACACTTTGGACTGGTAATGATTATTATTTTTTAATTGCTAAAATTGTCTAATTCTCTTCCCATTTTTCAAGCAATATGATTGTGATTACTTTACTTAGTGAGGTTCATTTTATGCATCAAATCTTATTGTAGCTGGCACAAAATTATGTCCAGGTAGTTCTCAAGGGTTCACAGCTAAACTCTGGTGGAGGGGTGGGAGTGGTGGCAGCTGAGTGAAATCTACCTGTAGTGACTACAGGGTGATTCCTTCACCCTTCCCACCCTTCTCAAAAAAGAAAAGCAAAGGTAGCAATGTAAATTTATTTTCTTAATTATTAATTCTGCTAACTGATAGCATTTAGGTAGCTGAAATGTGTGAGCAAAAACAGACCTCAAAGTGATTATTCAATAAAAAGGTATTTCCATTAATTCTTTTTTTCTTGTTTAGCATTTTGGTGAAACATGTATAACATAAATTTGCCATTTTACCCATTTTTAAGTGTGGCACTAATTATATTCATAATGTTGTTCAGCTTTCTATTTCCAAAAATTTTCATCACCCCACACAGAAACCCTGCATCCTTCAAAAGCAGTAACTATTCCTTACATCCTCAATCCCCGGTAAACTCAAATCTGCCTATGTCTCTATGGATTTACATATTATTATTTTATATTAGGGGAATCACACAATATTTATCTTCCTGTGTTTGGCTTATTTCACTCAACATAATGTTTTCAAGGTTCATCCCCTGTAAGCATGTGTCAGAAATCCATTCCTTTTCATGGCTGAATATTAGTCTGCTATATGCATATACCACATTTTGTTGAATCATTTGTCTGTTGATGGTTGTGGTCACTTGGGTTGTTTCCTCCTTTTGATTATTGTGAATAGTGCTGCTGTGAACACTGGTATCCATACACTTGTTTGAGTCCATGTTTTCGATTATTTTAGCTATATATTTAAAAGTGGAATTCCCAAGTCATAAGGTAACTCAACGTGTAACTTGGAGAGGAATCATTAAATTGTTCTCTACAGCCACTGTGCCATTATTACATTTTAATTTCCATTAACTTTTTAAAAAACCATAAAATGCATTAAAAAATAAAACCAATTCTAGTTTTTAGTATTTGTTTTTAGAATTAACAACAAACTGCATATGGGAATGCACTCTACATGGCAGGTTCAGCCGTCTTAGGATCAATAAAGTGAGATAATTATTGGCAGAAATCTATGATGTAGTAATTTTCATGACAGTATATATAAAGTTTTAGAAAAGTGAATAATAACCAATTTACTTGCTTAAGTGTACCTACATACACAAAATAGAGCAAGAAAAGAATAGAGATAAATATGCAACGTTTATTTTAGTAAAATATTTCCTGCAATAAACACTTCATTAATTTTTACTAATAAATTAGACTTGGGATATAAGTGTGTGTGTGTGTGTGTGTGTGTGTGTGCATGTGTCTGTGTTTGGGTGTCATGCATTAAAAATAACCAAGTTATACAATAGATTAGAAAAATGAACTCAGTATTGAAGGGGTCATGAAAACTTATTAAAATATAGTAAAAATAAAAGAGACCAGCATAAGATAGAAAAAAATATGCATAATATTCCTTGTGAAATAGGCTGCATTCTAAAATCACACACACATATACGCAAATGCACAATCTACACAATCAATATTCACTTAGATGATAATTCACAAATTACACTTAGAAAAAATATCTTGCACAATAGACTGATTTATAAGTTCTCACATGCCCATAATCTTCACAAAATAAGGAGATTATAAAAAATTTAATTAATTTGGAATTTTAAGACAAATTGCGATGGTAGGTTGTGGAGTTACACCTCTGTGGCATCACTCATATAAGAAGGGTAAAGATATAGTGAATTGTTCCTTCAAGAGTACCAAATTTCAAATTTGCAAATTCTTCAGGAAACTTCTATTTTAGTATCTCTTGAGCATACACAAACATACACACACACACACACACACACACACACACACACACACACAAATTCGCATACACTAAAGATGCGAAGAAATTGGTTTCTTCTTAGCCCTTTGCTGCCAGGGTAATATTTCTAGTCGTAAATGATGGAGAAGTACAGATGAATGTCTCTTGTAACCACTTCAGTCATCTTGAGAGAGCTCTGTCTGAATCAGCTGTGCAGAAAACCATCTACTCCCAAAATGCATTCAACCAGATGGAATTCTACTACTACTTGACTGAACATGTTCTTCAGAAGGCAGAGCTGATTAAATATATCATGTTTTCTGACATTAGAAGAGGCATTCTACCCAGCGGACCATGTGGGGGGGGGGGAATCTATTTCATATAAAGTCTTGATCTAAATAAGTGTCAAAAATCCAATAAAATCTTCTCCACCAAAAGAAATGGGGGCCATAAATAGGGATTTCTTTTTTCTTTTCTGTTCAGGTCAATATTGAAAATGGTGAAAGTAAAATATGGTGATTTTTCTCTGCTATAGGAGCTTTGTGGTTTTATGATACTGGAATTGGGCCTTGCTTTTTATGCACGTGCTTTAGAAAATACTTTTGCTAACTCTACACGTTAAAGGTGTAGTTTTCACAGTGTTGTCTTTTCATTTGAATTCCATTTTGTATCAGAGAATGTTACCACATAAAGCATAAAAGTGAGGCAAGTGTCCTTGACCTTCTCTCTGACTTTTTCTGTATTCTCTTTTTATTGAGTTGATTCTAACATTTGACTACAGTTATCACTGGATTCCAAATCAATGTTAACAATCATAATTTATCTCATAAACTAATTTTCATCTAATCAGCCTGGAATGACTCAATTAATATTCTGTAGGAGAGTCCTTGCTCTCTTCCTTAACCCTTATTTCTCTTTTTCTGACTTCATTAGTTTAAACAATATTTTTTCATTTAGTGTTTCATATTGTTCATTGGCCACATACAAATAGTATCAAATTCGGCCAACACTGCCTTATACATAAATGAAAAATTCAAAATAGATGATTTTTGAATTGTCCCCTAGCTCAAATATGACTACTTGGTCATTTCTTTGAAATAACTCATCTCTTTCTCTCTGTCCTGTCATTTATCTGAGGTTAGAGTCTTAGGAATTTTTCTTCTGTTCTTACTTCCCTATCTATACCTCTTTTTCTACATATAAGACCACTGATGTATTTATAATCCTGAAAGTATAATTTTTTCATTCTATATCATACTAAGAATCTTCACATAGCTTCACAGATTTCTGTAGGATTATTTTCAAAAAATATATTCTAGTTCTATTTTTCCTGTTCCCCTATTATGCCCATTTATAACAATATGAGTCCTCTTTAGAAGCAAGTCAGTCTCTTTACTATGAGCTAAAAATACATTTGAAATCAGTCCCAGTTCCTTATTCTACCTTTCTACCAGAATATTCTATTTAACTTCCCACTTCTTATCTAAAGAAAAACTTCCTTGAATTTCTGTAGTATGAATCATTTGCTCCATTATTTTGGTGATTACTTATATATCTTTTCACATTAAATTATAGGCTCCTTGCTATTAAAAATCATACTTTTATAGCTCCACTATATCTGGGACAGTATATTTTTAAGTAATTAGCACTAAGGTAACTGAGCATCTACCTAACTAGTTCATGTGCGTACATCTTATCCACGGAACTGGATATTAATTGCCTACATGGTAAATAGTGACCAAAACCAAACAGATCCTGAGAGGATAAATGCATGCCCTACTTTTATTTTTTTAGTAGAATTATTCCTCTGTATATGAGAATTGGGATAGAAAATGTTAACTCTTAAAGTAGATTTACTGGATCCTGTGGGACATGCTTTCATGGGGATGCCTTCAGAATGCCAAAAATAACACATTTATAATGTCTCTTCACAAATATTCTTGCAGTCCCAACAGATATTTCTAAGCCTCTTATTACATCTTGGCACATGAAAGATGCACAAGCAGTGTGGAAACCCACTTGAAAATTTCCTGATATTAATGTTACTGTTCAGTACAGACTTTGATAATATATTAAAACTATATTATATTGGTAAATGCAATAATAACAGAATACAATGCTAATACAACTTGATGAATGGACTCTAAACTTCCCACATTGCTTTAACAGTGTATTAAGGACACAATAATACAGTAATACAATGTGATGGATGCAATCCATGTTATTATCCACACTTATGTGTATAAAAAGAAAGTGCCTTCATGCCATTCACAAGAAGTTGAGTATATCACATGGTGTCACTGTAACAATCAAAGTATGTGTGATTGTTTGCTGACTTTTTCCTTTGCACTCATTACTGAGCATGAACTTACTACTTGATTTCTTTACAGAAAATTATGGGTATAAGAGATGCCATTTAAGATGGCTCTCCGGGATAGATTTTCAAAAGTAACCTCAATCCTAAAATTGTTTATTTCCACTGTTCAAAATTGCTTTTAATTTTGATAACTGGACTTGAGCAGTAATAGGTCTCTTTGTAAACTCAAAGTCTGTGACATGAAATTCTAGGAAGAAACTTTCTTAGTAAATTGTGTTTGAGTCAAAATGAATGAAAATAAACATCAGTATCATTTATCCATCCCACACCAAATCAACTACTCCTTCTGACTTTCTATTTAAGTTAATAACATGCATCAGACACTTAATTTCAAAAATCTCCTATCAATCTTTTACTGAGCCATTCACACGACCCACACCTAATCCATTGCTACTTCCTACCATGGAAATTTGCAATAGCTTTGACATTCATGTCTTCCTTCCGGTCTCATATCAAACCTTGCACTTATTTTTCAGCCTCTTTCTTTTTTAAGATTGAATCATATAAAACTGTATACATATACCAGTTTCTATTTACTCATTCATCCAGTAATAGACATTTAGTTTGTTTCCATGTCTTGGCTATTCATAATAATGCTGTTATGAATAGTGAAGTGCATCTCTTTAGGATATTGATTTTAATTCCTTCAGATGGATATCCAGAATTTCTGGATTATATGGTAGTTCTGTTTCTGATTTTTTTTTTTTTTGAGGATACACTATACTGATATCAATCATTGCCGCACCATTTTTCAATCCCACCAACACTGAACAAGTGTTCTGATTTCTCTACATCCTCACTAACATGTGTGATCTGTTGTTCTTATTTGTTCTTATATTTTCGCTTTGGTATTTGCCATTCTGATGGGTGTGAGATGATATCTGATATATTTTTGATGTTCATTTCCCTGATAATTTATGATGTTGAGGCCCTTTTTTTTTTTTTTTTTTTTAATACCTGGTAGCCAATTGTATGTCCTCTTAGGAGAAATGTCTAAGTTCTTGAGCCGATTTTTAATTGAGTTATTTGTTTTTGCTATTGAGTGTTAGGAGTTTCCTATATATTTAAGAAATTAATATATATATTATGCTATGTATCATATGTATATGATATTATCCATCATATGTTAATATATTATATATATATATTATATATATATAACTTGCAAATATTTTCTCCTATTCCATAGGTTGACTTTTCATTCTGTTGTTTTCTTTGCCATACAGAAGCTTTAATTTTTTTTCTTCATCTATATACTATTTTCTAAATTTAAATTCAATTAATTAACATATAGCATATTCTTAGTTTCAGAGGTAGAGTTCAGTAATTCATCACTTGTATCTGACACCCAGTGCTCATTGTATCATGTGCCCTCCTTAATGTCCATCACCCAGTTTTCTCCATTCCTCCACCCCATCCACCAATCCTCAGTCTGTTTCCTATGATTAAGAGTCTCTATGGTTTCAATTTTGCGTTTCCATGATGATAAGTGATGTTGAGCATCTTTCATATTCTATTAGCCATCTATATAACTCCTTTGGGGAAATGTCTATCCATGTCTATGTCTAGAAGTAACTTTCACGCACATATTCATCTTACACAAAGGGAAGATATATGGCAAGAATGTGGAAAAAGGGAACTCTTTTCTACTACAATAGAAATGCAAACTGGTACAGCCACTCTGGAAAATAGTATAGAGGTTCTTTAAAAACTTAAAAATTAACTACCCTATTATCCAGCAATTACACTGCTAGGTATTTACCCAGTGGATAGAAAGATACTGACTTAAGGGGGTACATGCACCCTGATGTTCATATCAGCATTAGCAACAATAGCTAAATTATGGCAAGAGCCCAAATGACCATCAACTGATGAATGGATAAAGAAGATGTGCTATATACATTTACAGGGGAATATTACTTAGTCATCAAAAAGGGTGAAGTCTTGCCATTTGCAGCAAAGGGAAGGAACTAGAGCGTATTATGCTAAAAGAAATAAGTTAGTCAGATAAAGACAAATAGCAAACAGTTTCACTCATATGTGGAATGTAAAAAACAAAACTGATGAACATAGGGGAATGAAAAACAAGAAGAGAGAGGGAAATCATAAAACAGACTCTAAAATATAGAGAACAAACAGGGCTGTTGGAGGGGAGATGGGTGGGGAATGGGCTATAGGGGTGATGGGCATTAAGAAGGGCACGTTGTGATGAGCATTAGGTGTTATATGTAAGTGATGAATCACTAGTTATCCTCTGAAATTAATATTACACTATACATTAACCAATTAGAATTTAAATAAAAACTGAAACAAACAAGAGTCTCTTATGGTTTCTCTCTCTGATTTTGTCTTTTTAAATTTTTTCCCCTTTTTTCCCTTATGCTCCTCTGTTTTGTTTCTTAAACTCCACATATGTGTGAAATCATATGATGACTGTCTTTTTCTGATTGACTTATTTCACTTAGCATAATATCCTCTAGTTCCATACATATCATTGTAAATGACAAGATTTCATTTTTTGATGGTTGAGTAATATTCCAGTGTATATACACTTACATCATATCTTATCTTCTTTATCCATTCATCTGTCAATGGACATCTGTGCTTTTTCCATAATTGGCTACTGTGGACATTGCTGCCATAAACATTAGAGTGCAGGTGCCTCTTCCAATCAGTACACTTGTTTCTTTGAAGTAAATACCCAGTAGTGCAATTATTGGGTCATAGGGTTACTCTATTTTTAACTTTTTTGGGAACCTCCATACTGTTTTCCAGAGTGGCTGAACCAGTTTGCATTCCCAACAACACTGTAAAGGGTTCCCCTTTCACTGAATCCTTGCCAACATCTTTTGTTTCTTGATTTTTAATTTTAGCCATTCTGACCAGTGTGAGATGGTATCTAATTGTGGTTTTGATCTGTATTTCTCTGATGCTGAGTGATGTGGAGCATTTTTTCATGTGTCTGTCAGCCATTTATATGTCTTCTTCAGAGAAATGTCTGCCCATTTCTTTTTCTTTTCTTTTTTTTTTTTTTTTTTTTTTTTGTCTGCCCATTTCTTGACTGGATTATTTGTTTGGGGGGTGTTGAGTTTGATAAGTTCTTAAAAGATCTTGGATAGTAGCCCTTTTTCTGATAAGACATTTGCCAAAATCTTTTCCCATTCTGTAGATTATCTTTGGTTTTATCAACTGTTTCCTTTGCTGTGCAAAAGCTCTTTATCTTGATGAAGTACCAATAATTCATTTTTGCCTTTGTTTCCCTTGCTTCTGGTGACATGTCTAGCAACAGGTTGCTTCTGCTGAGGTCAAAGAGGTTGCTGCCTGTGTTCTCCCCTAGGATTCTGATAGATTCCTGTCTCACATTTAGGCCTGTCATCCATTTTGAGTCTATTTTTGTGTGTGGTGTAAGAAAATGGTCCAGTTTTCCTCACATCATTTGTTGAAGAGACTGCCTTTTTTACTTTGGATATTCTTTCCTGCTTTGTGGAAGAGTAGTTGATCATACAGTTGCGGGTTCGTTTCTGGGTTCTCTCCTCTGTTCCATTGATTTGTGCATCTGTTTTTAGGCCATACTATCTAGATGACTATAGCTCTGTAATATGGCTTGAAGTCTGGCATTGCGATGCCACCAGCTTTAGTTTTCTTTTCTTTTTTTTTCTTTCTTTCTTTCTTTCTTTCTTTCTTTCTTTCTTTTTTTTTTTTTTGAGATTGCTTTGGCTATTTGGGGTCTTTTCTGGTTCCATACAATTTTTAGGATTGTTTGTTTTAGCTCTGTAAAAATGCTGGTGTTATTTTGATAGGGATTGTACTGAATGTATAGATTGCTCTATGTAGCATAGATATTTTAACAATATTTGTTCTTCCAATCCATAAGTGTGGAAAGTTTTTCCATTTCTTTGTGTCTTCCTCAATTTTTTCATGAGTGTGTCATAGTTTTCAGAGTACAAATCCTTTGCCTCTTTGGTTAGGTTTATTCCTAGGTATCTTATGATTTTTGGTGTAAATGTAAATGGGAGTGACCCCTTAATTTCTCTTTTTCTTGTCTCATTGTTAGTGTATAGAAATGCAACTGATTTCTGTACATTGATTTTATATCCTGCCACCTTGTTGAATTCCTGTATGAGTTCTAGTGATTTGGGGTTTGGAGAATTTTGGATTTTTCACATAGAATATCATGTCATCTGTGAAGAGTGAGAGTTTGACTTCTTTTGCTGATTCAGATGCTTTTTATTTCTCTTTGTTGTCTGATTGCTGAGGCTAGGATTTCTAGTACTATGTTGAATAAGAGTGGTGAGAATGGACATCCCTGTGGTGTTCCTGACCTTAGAGGAAAAGCTCTCAGTTTTTCCCTAGTGAGAATGATATTTGCTGTGGGCTTTTCATATATAGCTTTTATGATATTGAGGAATATTACCTCTATCCTTACACTGTGGAGAGTTTTAATCAAGAAAGTTTGCTGTATTTGTCAAATGCTTCTTTTTTACATCTATAGAGAGGATTGTATGGTTTCGGTGTTTTCTTTCTATTAATGTAGTATATCACATTGATTTGGAGATGTTGAAGCACCCTTGTAACTCAGAAATAATCCCACTTGGTCGTGCTGAATAATACTTGTAATGTACTGTTGGATCCTGTTGGCTAGTAACTTGGTAATAATTTTTGCATCCATGTTCATCAGGGATATTGTCTGTAATTTTCCTTTTTGGTGGGGTCTTTCTGGTTTTGGGATCAAGGTAATGCTAGCTTAATAGAAAGAGTTTGGAGGGATCCCTGGGTGGCGCAGCGATTTGGTGCCTGCCTTTGGCCCAGGGCGCGATCCTGGAGACCCGGGATCGAATCCCACATCAGGCTCCCGGTGCATGGAGCCTGCTTCTCCCTCTGCCTGTGTCTCTGCCTCTCTCTCTCTCTCTGTGACTATCATAAATAAATTAAAAAAAAATTAAAAAAGAAAAAAAAAAGAAAGAGTTTGGAAAATTTCCTTCCATTTCTATTTTGTAAAACAGCTTCAGAAAGAAAAATTATTAATTCTACTTTAGTTGTTTGGTAGAATTCTCCTGGAAAACCATCTGGCCCTGGGCTTTTGTTTGTTGGGAGATTTTTGATTACTATTTCAATTTCCTTGCTACTTATGGGTCTGTTCAGCTTTTCTATTTCTTCCTATTTCAGTTTTGGTAGTTTATGCATTTCTAGGAATGCATTCATTTCTTCCAGATTGCCTATTTGTTGGCATATAGTTGCTCATAAAATATTCTTATAATTGTTTGTTTTTCTCCAGTGTAGGCTGTGATCTCTCCTCTTTCATTCATGATTTTATTATTTGGGTCCTTTCTCTTTTCTTTTTGATAAGTCTGGCCAGGGGTATATCAATCTTATTATTTCAGAGAACCAGTTCCTAGTTTCATTGATCTGTTATACTTTTTTTTTTTGTTTCTATTTCATTGATTTCTTCTCTGATCTTTATTAATCCTCTTCTGTTCCTGGGTTTAGGCTTTATTTGCTGTTCTTTCTCCAGCTCCTTTAGGTGTAAGGTTAGTTTGTGCATTTGAGAACTTTCCTATTTTTTGAGAAAGGTTTATATATACTTCCATCCTAGACTGCCTTTACTACATCCCAATGGTTTTGAACAGTTGTATTTTCATTTTTATTTGTTTCCATGAATTTTTAATTTTTTTCTTTAATTTCCTGTTAACTCATTCATTCTTTAGTAGGAAGTTAACTTCTTTGTATTTGAGTTCCTTCCAAATTTCCTCTTGTGATGGAGTTCAAGTTTCAAAGCATTGTGGTCTGAAAATATGCAGGGGAAAATCCCAATCTTTTGGTACAAGCTAAAACCTGATTTGTGACTCAGTATGTGATCTATTCTAGAGAATGTTCCATGTGCACTTAAGAAGAATGTGTATTCTTTTGCATTAGGATGGAATGTTCTGAATATATCTGTGAAGTCCAGCTGTATGGTATGTTATTCAAAGGCTTTGTTTCCTTGTTGATCTTCTGTGTAGGTGACCCATCCATTGCTGTAAGTGAGGTGTTAAAGTCCCCCACTATTGTTGTATTATTATCATTGTGTTTCTTTTATTTTGTCATTAATTGGTTTATATGTTAGGGGCATAAATACTTACAACTGCAAAATCTTGTTGGATAAACCCTTTAATTATGATACAGTGTCCTTCTTCTTCTCTTATTACAGTCTTGGTTAAAATCTAATTTGTTTATACATAGATTGCTATGCCAGCTTTGTTTTGATGTCCATTAACATGAGAAATGGTTCACCACCCCTTACTTTCAGTCTGCAGGTGACTTTGGGTCTGAAATGAGTCTCTTATAGATAGCATATCCTTGGGCTTGTTTTTTTAAAAAAAATCTAATCTGATACCTTATGTCTTTTGATTGGAGCATTTAGCCCATTTATATTCAGAATAACTATTGAAAGAAATGAATTTAGTGTCATTGTACAACCTATAAAGTCACTTTCTGTATATTGTCTCTGTTCCTTTCTCGTCTACATTACTTTAAGGCTCTCTCTTCGCTTAAAGGATCCCCTTTAATCTTTCTTGCAGGGCTGGTTTAGTGATCATAAATTCATTTAGTTTCTATTTGTCCTGGAAGCTCTATTTTTCCTTCTATTTTGGATTACAGTCTTGCTGGATAAAGTGTTCTTGGATGTATATTTTTTTTCTCATTTATCACCCTGAATATATCATGCCAGTCCTTTCTGGCCTGCCAGGTCTCTGTGGATAGGTCTGCCACCTTCTTATGTTTATACCCTTGTAGGCTAAGGACCTCTGGTCCTGAGTTGCTTTTAGGATTTTCTCGTTGTCTCTGAAATTTGCAAGCTTCATTATTATATGTTGAAGTTTGACCTATTTTTATTGATTTTGAGGAGGGTTCTCTGTGCCTCCTGGACTAGAATGCCCATTTCCTTCCCCAGGTTAAGGAAATTCTCAGCTATAATTTGCTCAAATATAGCTCATGCACACCCCCCCTTTTCTTCTTTTTCTGGGACTTAATTATTCTAGTATTGTCTTGCTTTATGGTATCACTTATCTCTTGAATTCCCTCTTGTGATCCAAGAGTTGTTTATCTCTCTTTTTCTCAGTTTCTTTATTCTCCATCATTTCATCTTATGTATCACTAATCCTCTCTTTTGCCTCATTTACCCTAGCAGTTAGAGCCTCCATTTTTTATTGCATCTTATCAATAGCCTTTTTTATTTCGACCTGATTAGATTTTAGTTCTTTTCTTTCTCCAGAAAGGTATTCTCTAGTCTCTTCTATGATTTTTTTCAAACTTAACTAGTATCTTTATAATCATTATTCTGAACTCTAGTTCTGACCTCTTATTTGTATCCATACTGATTAGGTCCCTAATAGTCAGTACTGCCTCTTGTTCCTTTTCAGGGTGAATTCTTCTATATTGTCATTCTTGCAAAAAGTAGTTGTTTCTCTATTTGGAGAATTGCAGCCCTTGTCTTAATAATCTTCAGTTGAGTTCACAGGTTTTCAGAATTATTTGATATTTATCTAGCTGAATTTCAGGGACCAGACAAAACTAGGGTTCCCTACTCCTCTGCCATCCTCCTCCTTTAAAGACTATACAGAATTTTTTTAGTTTGATGTAGTCCCACTTGTCCATTTTTGCCTTTGTTGCCTGTGCTTTGAATGTTATATGCAAGAAATTATTGTTAAGACCAATGTCTAGGGATCCCTGGGTGGCACAGTGGTTTAGCGCCTGCCTTTGTCCCAGGGCGCGATCCTGGAGACCCGGGATCGAATCCCATGTCGGGCTCCTGGTGCATGGAGCCTGCTTCTCCCTCTGCCTGTGTCTCTGCCTCTCTCTCTCTCTGTGACTGTCATAAATAAATAAAAATTTAAAAAAGACCAATGTCTAAAGGAATTGCTCTGTGTTTTCTTTTCGAAGTTTTACATTTCAGCATAATTACTGGTGAAAGATTGAAAGCTTTTTCTCTACAACCAAGAACAAGACAAGGATATTCAGTCATAACTTCTATTCAACATAGTATCTCAGCTCAAGTCAGAACAGTTGAGCAAGAAAAAGAAAATACATCCAAATCAGAAGGGAAGAATTAAAATTCTCTGTTTGCAGTACACATGATCATATATGCAGAAAAGCTTAAAGACTCCATCAAAACAATGAAATAATGAACAAATTCAATAATATTTCAGTATACAAAATAAACATATGAAAACAAGTTGTTTTCTATATACCATATTAATCACTGAATATGAGTTTGTGATTGTCATCTTAATGCCATATACTCAGTAGATTGACTTGATCACTAACTCATGTACAGATTTCAGGTTCCAAGACTCAATGGTTTCCACAATACTGCCCAGATGACCTTTCAAGATTTTGTTCTTTTTATTCTCTTAATTCATTATTCAGACACTGCATATTTTATGTATTTTTTCATGGTGTCACCTACCATTGGAAAGACTCTCCCCAACAATTCTCATTTGTGGGAATTCTACTTATCCTTCAAAGTTCATTCAAATAACTAATTCTAATTCTTGCAAATTGGAAAGACTCTCCCCAACAATTCTCATTTGTGGGAATTCTACTTATCCTTCAAAGTTCATTCAAATAACTAATTCTAATTCTCTCTCTTTCATAGGCTAACATATTATTATTATCTCTTTTGTTATCAAGGCTGTTCTTTCTTGTATTCTGCCTATTTAATTGCCTTAGTGACATCTACCTGCTACCAGATGTTAAGTCCTTTAAGGGTAAACAGTGGTATGAATAAGTAGTTTGGATTGAAGTCCATAATCATACAAGGTATTTGAGGGTTATTAAGTTATGCCTGTATTATATCCAATGCTGGATCTTAATCATTCCTTTTTTTTTCAATTTTAGAGGTGAAATATCATATCTTATTGTAATTTTGCTTTGCATGTATTTTACTGTTTATGAGACTGGGTTTCTTTTACAAAGTTATTGGCAATCTCTGTCTACTCTGAATTGATAGTAGAGACAGGCACTTAGCAAGACTGTGGAGTGCCATAAATGCTTAGAGAGTTGAACTACTGGTTTATCACTGAACCAAGTAAACTTTTTATATTAGGACATTGAAAACATCCCTGCTACACATGAAACTAATATTGCACTGTATGTTAACCAACTGGAATTTAAATAAAAGTTGGATTAACAAAATAATCAAGAAAAAATATAGGAATTATTGATTCATCACTTACATACAACACCCAGTGCTCATCACAACAAAGTACCTTCCTTAATACTCATCACCCATTTAGCCCATCCCCCACCCACCTACTTTCTAGCAACCCTCAGTTTGTTCTCCATAATTAGGAGTTGGCTTTATGGTTTATAGGGCACTCATTTTAAATTGTGATGAATATTGTCACAATGAAGTCTAAATGTGTCATAGCAATTTACATCCCCACTAATACTTGAGAATCATGATTTTCTCAATGGAATATCATCAAAATACTGAAATGAATACTGATAATACTTAAAAGTATAATTTGTTAAAGCATTTTGTCTCCCATGTAATACATACATGCTGTTATTTTGAGGGCATGAAACACACAAGATACAGATTTTGTTTTAAACTTTATAGATGAGTAGTACATTTTATGATTACTCTCATTTTCTCTCTTCTCTGATGGAATTATAGTCCTTGCATCATGGCCTTTTGATCAACTTAGTGCAAACTCAAGCAGTGTTTGCAATGTTTGAGAAGAAGATTATATCTATGTATGGTTATTGAAGTTAACTAGACTTATATTGTTATATATATAATATTTTTATATTATAAAATATAAATATTTCATATTTATGAAGCAAAATATTGCTTCAAAAATATTATATATATATATTATATTATGTTGTCCACCTGAAACTAATATAATGTTTCATGTTAATTTACCTTGGTTAAAGAAAAAGCCAAATTCTGGTCCCATCATTTATCCTCCTTCTCTCTATAAAGGACATAGCTGTGTCCTTTATAGTAAAGGCTACTCCTTCATTGGATTTGCATAAGAAGGGAGAAATGTACACTTATCTACAGCAAACTAGCAAGCATATACAACATGAATAATAAAATAAACCTGTTTCTTTAAGCTATTAGGATATATGAGTTATTTGATACTATAGCACCACCTAGTAAAAAAAGGAGTGATGCATATATACATTAAGCAATATCAAGGTTTGTAAATTGGGTCTAATTTGATCTAATACATGAAGTTTACTCTTAAAATACTGTGAATTTATTCAATTCATGCAAAGGATTCTGGGTGTGATCCATTTATCCTTGGTAAACAGACAAACTAGCAAAGTTCTCCCTGGAAGACAACCATTAGACCTAAAATGGCTCAGAATGAATCTCAGATCTGTAATCACAGATTCTCATATTCTTTTCATTTTGCTTTAGTTGACCTCTCCAGAGAGATTTTTAAATAAATTATAATAATCTATTCTCTGATGAGCTTGGTAATGATGCAATTTCCCTTTCTCTTAATCTGAATA
The DNA here is from genome assembly GCF_048418805.1 of Vulpes vulpes. Classification (NCBI taxonomy): domain Eukaryota; kingdom Metazoa; phylum Chordata; class Mammalia; order Carnivora; family Canidae; genus Vulpes; species Vulpes vulpes. The sequence goes on along the minus strand of NC_132784.1, from coordinate 52,099,945 downwards.
TCTCTAATGACAGGAGCTTTTTGAAAACATTTCTATCATGAAAGTTATTTATGCTTGCATAATTACTCATTTAATTGTGTTTAGAATAAATTGACAGTGAATTCATTGTCAAATGACACCTTATAGATCTGTAGTCACAGTGAGAATTTCCCAGTCACCTTACATTTTCACAGGCCAAGAGAAATGATTATATGTTTGGATTCTAGCAACAGTTCTATCATTTGGCTGCTTCTTTTTAAAATTTTTTTAAAAGATTTTATCTATTTAGTTGAGGGAGAGAGAGAGAGAGAGAATGTGAGCTGGAGGGAAAGAGAATCTGAAGCAGACTGCTGAGTGTGGAGGTGGGGCTCAATCTCAAAACCATGAGATCATGACCTGAGCTAAAACCAAGAGTCAGATGCTTCACTGACTGACCCACCCAGGTGCCCCTCATTTGGCCTATGTTTTAGAACTTCACATTCTTTGGAAGATATTTGTTAAGTTGCATATGCAACTGAAAATAAAATGTGCAAATGTGCAAAAAATGTGCAAATATGGCTGCATCAAATTTTGTCATGTTATAAGTTTAAACTATCTCATTCTTTTGCTTTTTGTATAGGGCATTTGGTTTCAAAGTTTTTATTCATTACATTCAGGCTTTACTTATGTTTAGAAAATTTTGTCTTTTTAAAATATTGCTTCAAAAATTCAGGAAATTTCTGACCAAATAATGTCATTTTTATAAATAGTTCTTGAGAAACCACAAAATATTCAAATACTGATATCCTCACTCTAATGGGTAAATATATTTAACCTAAGTTTTTTGAGGGACAGGTGAAATTATCTGTCATGAAACACAAGCAACTACAGAAAAAAGCCTCAAATCACGACTCAAATCCATTTCACTGCTATCAAGTAGAGTTCTTCATAATCAAGGACAGTCTGCAGTGACACCATCCATCTGGATTCTCCATCTTTCTCTTTCTTCAGTCTCTTTTTTTAAACAGATTTATTTATTTATTTTAGGGGAGCAGGGCAGAGGGAGAGGTAGAGGGAGACTAAGCAGATTCCATGCTGAGCATGGAACCCAATGTGGAGTTTGATTGCTCACCAAGAGACCACAACCTGAGCAGAAAACAAGTGTCAGATGCTTAAACAACTGTGCCATACTTGGATGCACAGTACCCTGTGGATTCCCCTTCTCTCTTGAGCTCTATCACTTGAGCTCAGAATCGCATAAAGCCTATGGTAGTCTGCCCTCCCTTTTCTCTCTTTGTTGTCTCTCCAGACCTTGTCTCAGCTGCAGAATGAGAAAGGTGAAAGGGAAGCTCCCTCCTGGATTACCGTCCTCTAAGGAAACCTTGGCATTGGTATCTGTGGTCTTTTTGAAGCTTGCGTAATCTTTATTAATTCCAGAAATATGTGCGAAAAAAAGTGGTTGAATTTGTTTGAAAATCAATATGCTATCCATTAATTGAACTATATTTATCAAAATATTAGCCCTCATTCATCTTTATTCAGCCAAGATGCTGTAATGCCAAGCAGGAAACCACTCACTCAATTTTTGATAGAATCTGACTCAAACTCCTTGGCCCTGTATCATGTCCTTCCTATCACATCTTTGATTTCAACATTTTACATGGTCCTACTTCTCGTTAATTTATATTTCTTCTGAATGGAGCTTTTCTATCTATTTTTATTTTTGCTGGCACATTAAAAACAAAATATTTTCCTGAAACAGCTTTCTTAGCAAATATGTTGCTTCTAGTATTTTCACAAGTTATTATTCAATATTTTGAGTGATAAGTAAAACAAAAAAGTGCATAATTCACAGAAAAACTGTTTATATTCTTAGAGAATATGTATACATTTAAAATGTATATATGCATATACAAAATATATATGTAAATGCACGTATTATGTATATATATTTACTATCTTCCTCTTTAACTACAACCATACTTTTCACCAAACCTACCCTTCACAAGAACTGACTTTCACAAGAATGTTAATATTCAGCTTTTCAAGATTATCGAGGGACGAATCCACACTAGCACCATGTACAGGCAAATGTAGTTTTCAACATATGCAAATATTTTATACAGATTAATTCCCTTTGTTTTAGATGAAAATCAGAGCACACTATATGCTTTGTTTCCTGAACCCACACACATTATTTCCCTCTTTCTAAGAACTTCTGTGAAATTATTTTATAAGATCTTTAGTATTGTTTTCTGGAATCCTCTAAGCTAGTAACAAGCCAGGATAACCCAGCAAACTGCAACCAAGATCCACAGGGGGTTGTGTTTCCAAATGGGCTTGGTTAAAAATGACAACTCCACTGCTAGTTGATTCATATGAAAATTATGGGGATTTGATGGATGATTTCACAAAATACTGCATGTATCTGGATCTACTTTTGAAATAGTAACCAACTATTACAGATTGGAAGATTTAGCCTCTTCCAGGTCATACCTGCCTCAAAGAAATTGGTGAATACAAATACAAATTGGTATAATAAAAACATAAATATAAAAAATAAATATAAATATAAATATAAAATTACTGTCCCAAGCCACATCCCTGGGATCTACTAGGTAATTCTCTTTATATTCCAGTCTGTTGTAATCTGTCCTTCTATCTCAAGTAGCTTAATCTGGAATTGTGTAACAATAAAAATTATTTCTAAAAGTAACTGACAAATATACCTCCCTTTTATATGATTATCAATAAATTGTTACAGTATTGATAAAATCTAAAAAAAATCTTTTTTTTTCTTTTGTGTTAAGGTTTTTTCATTGCTATCAAAACACAAATTAGTTTTATTCAGCAAAACTTCATTGGTCACTGTACAATGTTACCAAATTATTGTAACATCCACCATAACAAGCACCAAAGAATGGTGGGCTTGGTGATGAAAAACCATGGGTGATCAAATGACAATATTGTATATGGCTTTGGTACTAATTTTCATTTTTATTGTCACCCTAAGCTTTACTTCCTAGACTGCATGCTGTATCATAGAAAATTATCCTTAAAGGTACCAACTAGCATTATTTCTCTTCTCTCTTTAATTCAGGCTTAAAATCGAGGATCCAATAAAATCAACTCTGGCATCTTCTGACAATTATTTCTTTAGGCCTTATAAGCTAATTAATGTAAACAACTCACTTCTAATCTACCTGACTTAGCTCACAAAGTGAGTTGCTTAGAGTAGCTAATGAATATTTTTACCTACTTGTGTTTATAAATGTATTATTAATCCATTTCAATAAAATTATATGATCCCTAAACTATTAATATCTTTGAGAAATCTAGTGAAAATGTTTTCCTTTTAGTGAAGATAAACAGTGGTTCTTTTGCAACACATACTGTTACTGGCAATTCAGGTGTATATTGCTCATTTCATGGTTTGTAAAGGGAAAATAAATAGCTTTGCTTTCTTCTGAAGTGTGCTACCATGGATTTCAAAGATCTAGAGAAATTTTAGTTAGATTTCTTTTTATTTTCTGAGAAAGGAAAATGGTTAAAATTCAAGAAATCAAGTTGTTTGTTTTCATTAAAACATAATGATATCCTGAGAACAGTTTATTCTTTTTGTTTCTCAGACATAATACAGTACATAGAGAAGTTGAAGAAAATTAAGCATTTTATGTATATGAAAACTTTCTTCCCCAAAAGTTCATTCCCACCTATGAAAGTTTTGATATTTAATGAGAAGAAAATATGTTGTGGTTGTCGTTACTGGTAAGAATTACTGGGGTATATCAATAGAAATTCAGATCACCTGAATATAAATGCATTCATGTATAAATAAGTATGTAGATGTACAAAATAATATTCTGTCTTGTGTAGCCTTTCTCAAAGAAGAAATAACAGTGAGAAATAAAAAAAAGATTTCAGAAGAAAATATTCTATTCTCCATGTTAACAATGAGACAAATGTAAGCCTAAGTGAATGAGTCCATACAATTGATTTTTATAAAAGATACATATCTATCCATGTCTCTGTGTTTCTAAAAATAAAATTGTTCTTTGGTTACACATATTCAATGGAAATATTAAGCTTCATTTCATCTACACATTCAATAAGCCAGTTCTATAAGTAGCACTTAGGGTGAGTATTTTTTTCCAAAGTTTATTTAAATTCCATCTAACATACAGTGTAATATATTAGTTTCAGGTGTAGAGTTCAGTGATCTATCACTTACATATAGCACCCAGTGCTCATCACAAGTGCCTTCCTTAATATCCATCACCTATTTAAGCCATCCCCCCTACCCACCTCCTCCCTGGTAACCCTCTGTTTGTTCTCTATAGTTAAGAGTCTGTTTCTTGGTTTGCCTGTCTCTTTTTAGTTCTCCTTTGTTCATTTGCTTTGTTTCTTAAATTCCACATATGACTGAAATCATATGCTATTTGTCTTTCTCTGATTAATTTATTTTGTTTAGCATAATACTCTCTAGCTCCATCTACATCACTGCAAATTGCAAGATTTCATTCTTTTTGATAGTTGAGTAATATTCCATTGTATATATGCCACTTATTCTTTACCCATTCATCAGCTGATGGACATTTGAGCTTTTCCCACAATTTGGCTATTGTTGATAATGTTGCTATAAACAGTGGGGTTCATGTGCTCCTTCACATCAATATTTTTGTAATTTGGGGGTAAATATCTAGTAGTGCAATTGCTATATTGTAGGGTAGTTCTATTTTTAACTTTTTGAGGATCCTCCATACTGTCTTCCACAGTGGCTGCACCAATTTGCATTCCCACCAATAGTGTAAGAGTGTTCACCTTCTCTGCATCCTTACTAACCTCTGTTGTTAATTTTAGCCATTCTGACAGGTGTGAGGTGATATCTCATGGTAGTATTGATTTCTATTTCTCTGATAATGAGTGATGTTTTCTCTTTCATGTGTCTGTTAGCCACCTAGATGTCTTCTTTCCAAATAGACATTTGAAAAATTATATATTCGTGTCTTCTGTTCAATTTGTAACTAGTTAAGTCCTTTATATATTTTGGAAGCTAACTCTTTATCAGATATATCATTTGTAAATATCACCTCCGCTTTCATAAGCTGACTTTTAGTTTTGTTGATATTTTCCCCTCACTGTTCAGAAGAATTTATTTTGCTAAAGTTCCAATGGTATATTTTTGCTTTTGTTTCCCTTGCTTCAGGAGACATGTCTAGCAAGAAGTTGCTATGGCCAATGTCAAAGAGGGCCTGTGTTGCCATCTAGGATTCTGATGGATCCTGTCTCACATTTAAGTCTTTCATCCATTTTTAGTCTAATGTGGTGTAAGAAAGTGGTCCAGTTTCATTCTTCTACATGTGGCTGTCCAGTTTTCCCCACATCATTTGTTGAAGAGACTGTCTTTTTTCCATTGGGTATTCTTTCCTGCTTTGTGGAAGATTAGTTGATCATATAGTTGTGGGTTCATTTCTGGGTTCTCTCTTCTGTTCCACTGATTTGTGCATCTGTTTTTAGGCCATACTGTCTAGATGACTATAGCTCTGTAATATGGCTTGAAGTCTGGCATTGTGATGCCACCATCTTTGGTTTTTTCTTTCTTTCTTTCTTTCTTTCTTTCTTTCTTTCTTTCTTCTTTCTTTCTTTTCTTCTTCTTCTTCTTCTTCTTTTTCTTTTTCTTTCTTTCTTTCTTTCTTTCTTTCTTTCTTTCTTTCTTTCTTTCTTTCTTCTTTCTTTCTTTCTTTTTTTTTCCTTCCTTCCTTCCTTCCTTCCTTCCTTCCTTCCTTCCTTCCTTTTTTTTTTTCTTTCTTTTTTTTTGAGATTGTTTTGGCTATTTGGGGTCTTAAACAATTTTAGAATTGTTTGTTTTAGCTCTGTAAAAATGCTGGTGTTATTTTGATAGGGATTGTATTAAATGTGTAGATTGCTCTAGGTAGCATAGATATTTTAACAATATTCATTCTTCCAACCCATGAACATAAAATAAAAATTTTCCATTTCTTTATGTCATCTTCAATTTCTTTCATAACTGTTCTATATTTTCAGAGTACAGATTTTTTGTCTCTTTGGTTAGGTTTATTCCTAGGTTATCTTATGGTTCTTGGTGCAATTGTAAATGAGATCAATTGCTTGATTTCTTTTTCTGCTGCTTCATTATTGGTGTATAGAAATGCAACAGATTTCTATACATTGATTTAATATCCTGCAACTTTACTGCATTCATGTTCCACTAATTTTTTGGAGTTTTCTGGTTTTTTTACATAGTGTATCCTGTCATCTGCAAATAACTAAAGTTTGACTTCTTCCTTGCAGATATGGATGACTTTATTTCTTTTTGCTGTCTTATTGGTGAGCTAGGACTTCTAGTACTTTGTTGAACATCAGCGTTGAAAATTCACATTCCTGTCTTTTCCCTTACTATAGGAAAAGCTTTCAGTGTTTCCTCATTGAGGATGAGATTAGCTGTGGGTCTTTCATAAATGGCATTTATTATGTTCCCCCGACCCTCCTTTGTTGAGAGTTTTTATCATGAATGGATGTTGTAATTTATCAAATGCTTTTCCTGCATCTATTTACCGGATCGCATGGTTCTTATCCTTTCTTTTATTAATATGGTATAGGTATATCATATTGATTGATTTGTGAATATTGAACCATTCTTGCAACCCAGGAATAAATCCCACTTGATTGTGATGAATGATTCTTTTAATGTACTGTTGTTCGCTTAGATTTGCTAGTATTTTACTGAGAAGTTTTGCTTCCATGTTCATCAGGGATATTGGCCTGTAGCTCTCTTTGTTAGTAGGGTGTTTGTCTGGTTTTGGTATCAGGGTAATGCTGGCTGCATAGAATTAATTTAGAAGTTTTACTTCCATTTCTGGTTTTTTGGAATAGGTTTGAGAAAAATAGGTATTAATTGGTCTTTAAATGTTTGCTAGAATTCTCCTGTGAAGCCACCTAGCTCTGGATTCTTGTTTGTCAGGATATTTTTTATTATTAATTCAATTTATTTGCTGGTTATTCAACTGTTCATGTCTTCTATTGCTTCCTGCTTCAGTTTTGGTAGTTTATATGTTTCTAGGAATTATCCATGTATTCCAGGTTCAATTTTTTGGCATATAGTTTTTCATAATATTCTCTTGTAATTATTGTATTTCTGTGGTGTTAGTTGTTATTTCTCCCTCTCATTGGTGTTTTTATTTATTTAGGTCTTTTTTCTTTTCTTTTTGATACATTTGACTAGAGGGTTATCAATTTTATTCATTTTTTTCAGAGAACCAGCACCTGATTTCATTGATCTGTTCTATTGTTTTTGTTTGTTTGTTTGTTTTTAGATTTTATATCATTTATTTCTGCTCTAATATTTACTATTTGCCTTTTTCTGCTGGCTTTAGGCTTTGTTTGTTGTTCCTTTTCTATTCCTTTAGATATAAGGTTAGGTTGTTTATATGAGATTTTTTACAGGCCTTGAGGTAGGCCTATATTGCTATATACTTCCTCTTATTACTGCTTTTGCTGCATCCTGAGGGTTTTGGAGTATTGTGTTTTCATTTTCGTTTGTTTTTATGTTTGTTTGTTGTTTTTTTTTCTTCTTTGATTTCCTGGTTGACCCATTCATTCTTTAGTAGTATGTACTTTAGTCTTCATGTATTTGTGATCTTTCCAAGATTTTTTTCATGATTGACTTCAAGTTTCACAGTATTGTGGTCAGAAAATATGCATGGTATGATTTCAGTCTTTTTTGTTGTTGTTGAGGCCTGATTTGTGACTGAGTATGTGACCTATTCTGGAGAATGTCCCATGTGCACTTGAAAAAAAAATGTGTATTCTGCTGGTTTAGGATGAAATGTTCTGAATGCATCTATTAAGTTCATTTGTTCCAGAATGTCATACAAAGTCAGTGTTTCCTTTTTGGTTTCTACTAGACAATCTATCTAAGCAGGGGTGTGCTGTGGAGCATTAAAGTCTAAATGATGTAAGTGGGGCGGTAAAGTCCCCTACTACTACTGTATTCGTATCAATGAGTTACTTTATGTCTGTTATTAATTGTTTGGTATATTTAGGTGCTCCTATGTTGGGTGTATATTTACATTTACTAGATATTCTTGTTAGATAGTACCCTTTATTATTATATAGTACTATTCTTCATCTTGTTAGAGTCTTTAGCTAAAAATCTAGTTTGTCTAATATAGGTATTGCTACTCCAGATTTTTTAAAAATATTTTATTTATTATTTATTTATTTATTTATTTATTTATTTATTTATTTATTTATTATTTATTCATTCATTCATTCATTCATGAGAGACACACAGAGAGGCAGAGAAATAGGCAGAGGGAGAAGCAGGCTCCCCACTGGGACCCTGATGTAGGACTCTGTCCCAGGACCCTGGAACCATGACCTGAGTCAAAGGCAGATGGTCAATCACTGAGCCATGAGGTGCCCCATCAGCTCTCTTTTAATGTTCATTTGCCTGATAAGTGTTTCTCTATTTTCTCATTTTCAATCTGCAGGTGTGTTTAGGTCTAAAATGAATCTCTTATAGGCAGCATATAGATGGGTCTTGTTTTTCATCCATTCTGACACTGTATGTCTTTTGATTGGAGCATTTAGTCCAATTACATTCAGTGTAATTATTGATAAATAGGTACTTATTGTCATTTTTAAAAAAAGATTTTATTTATTTGAGAGAGAGAACATGAACAGAGAGAGGAGCAGAGGGAGAAGGACAGAGACTCCATAAGGAGACAAGGGACATGGAGCATGACACAAGGCATGATCTCACAATCTGAGATCATGACCTGAGCTGAAATCAAGAGTCAGATCCTCAACTGAAAGAGCCACTCAGGTGCATTTTGTCATTTTATTACTTGTTTTGTTGTTGCTTTTGAAGATTTTCTCTGTTCCTTTCTTTTTTTTTTTTTTTTCCCTCTGTTCCTTTCTAGTCTTTGTCCCTTTTGGTCTTTCCTTTCCACTCAGTCTCCTTTAATATTTCCTGAAGGGCGAGTTTAGTGGTCATTAACTACCTTAGTAGTTTTTGTTTGTGTGGGAAACTCTTTACCTGTCCTTCTATTCTGAATGATAGTATTGCTGGATATTTTTGGTTGCAGATTTTTCTCATTCAACATGTTGAACATATCATGCCACTTTCTTCTGGCTTGCCAAGTTTCTGCTGAGAAATCTTCAGCTACCTTTATTAGTTTCCCTTTGTAAGTTAATGACTTCCTTCGTCTTGTTTTTAATATATATATATTTTTTTCTTTATTAGTGCATTTGTCAAATTTAATTACAATGAATTTTTTGGTATTGGTCTGCTTTTGTTGATTTTTATGAGAGCTCTCTGTGCCTCCTGGATTTGAATGTCTGTTTCCCTCCCCAGATTATGGAAGCTTTCTATTATTTCCTCAAATTAATTTTCTACTTCCCTTTCTCCCTCTTTTTCTTCTGAGACTCCTATGATATGAATGTTATTACTTTGATGGAATTGCTGAGTTCTTTAAGTCTACTCTCATTATCTATAATTCTTCTTTCTCTCTTTTGTTCAGCTTTAGTATCTTCCATTATTTCATCTTGTATATCACTTATTCATGCTTCTGTTTATTCCATCCTTGTGGTTATTATATCTAATCTGCTTTGGATCTTAGTTATTGCATTTTTCATTTCTGACTTTTTAAACTTCTTTATTATCTCTTTGTAAGGACCTCTTTGAAGTCTTCCATTCTTTTCTTAAGGCCCTTATGATCATTGCTTTATATTCTCAAAGCCAGCAATTATCCTTATGATTGCTGCTTTAAATTCTCCATCAGGCATATTACTGTTTCAATTAGACCTCTGACTGTGACCTTGTTCTTTCCTTTGGGATGAATTTCTACATCTTGACATTTTATCTAAGTCTCTGTCTTCCTCTGAGTTTCAGAAAAGCCTGTTGAATTTCCTGCTCCTGAGATTAATGGCTTTATGAAGAAGTCAGATAGTGTCCAGGGCCTGGCACTTCAGGGAGTGCCTTTAGTATGTGCTGCACACATTTTGCTGCTGTGACTCGGCTGTTCTATTCTTTGGGCTAATTATCTGCAGAGGCTCTCCTTGTCTAAAGTGGGCATTGTTTGGACCTTGGCAAAAGTATGTTGAGTTTCAACTAGGCTTGCTCTGGTCTGCATGTTAAATGAACTGGAACTGAAGCCTTGCAGAACTCTCAAATTTGGAGATGTGCTGTATGTGGGGGTGTCTGATGGTCTTTTGGGGGAAGGGGCCTGCCAAACTGGTACAGTAGAGTGTGTGTGTGGGGGGGGCTTGGTGTAAGCATACTAGACAGTCAGTGCCAGCACCATGCTATTTAATGAAACTGGTTTATGCTGAGGGGCAGGAGAGGGAATTGGTTCCAGCCAGCTCCTTTGTCCTGAAGAGGAATCTCCCTGCCCGCTGCTCTCCCGGAAGCACGAAAAATTTCCCCTCATGCGTCAGAAGCATTTTTTAAATCACACATTTTCACACTGTCTCAAGGCTGTCTGCCTGCCAGGAGCAGCACAGTGCACTTTGGGCTCTATCCCAGCCAAGCCTGCTGACTTTGAAAACTCCCAAATTTAGGGATATGCTGTGTTGGGGAGCTACTCTAGTCTTCTGGGGGAGGGTCTTGCCAGGCTCAGACAGTTGCAGTTTTGACTGAGGAGAGCATCACACCAGAATGCCAGGGTGTGAGATTTGGCACAAGCAGGCTAGGCAGCCAGTATTTGGGCTAGCTGTCCTCAGCAGGTATTTCTGCATCTATGCTGAGAGTGCGAGAGGGAAATAGTGCCTCCCTACTCTTCTGTCCCCAGAGATGCATCTCTGTGATGCCACCTCTCACAGATGTGCTCCACAAAGAGTGAATGGTCTCTCACCATGTGCCTTAGGTGATCCTCATATTGTGCTGTCTGCCCCAGGGTTGCTTGCCCACCTTTTTTCCAGGAGTAGGACTGCACTCTTATGGCTTTATCCCAGCCATGCTCACAACCTTTAAAACTCCAGTCTTTGAGCCTCACTAGTTGCAGAAACTCACAGAAGTCAACTCCTTTCATTATCCCAGTCAATGGCTTTGGGGAAGTGTTTTCCTTGTGTGATCCCAGTGTGCATCCCATGTAAAAAAAAAAAAAAAAAATATATATATATATATATATATATATATATATATATATATATATATGCAAAAGAGTAAGACATCTCAAAAACCTTCTGAGCTTTAGGGTTATACAAAAACAGATTGTGAACAGAATTTGACCCAGTGGGCTATAATTAGGTGACCCCTGTTCCAGGCTGTACTCTCTCATATATTAGACATGGTTCTAGTATCGTGTCAGTTAGATCCACTAGATTCTCTTTCTTATGATCTCTCATTTTCCATATGGTTTATCTGGGCTTTAAGTGGATAGAACAAAAGTGTGCATACCCTTTGAGGTCTAGGTAGGTTTGGATGTGAATGATGAAAAATCAGCCACATTCTTTTGGCCAAAGCAAATTATAAGAGCAGTCTACATTTGAGGACTGGGAAAATAAAATCCAACTCTTGAGGAGAAGAGCTGTAAAATCCATTGCAAAAGTTACATACAGTGAGAAATTTTATTTATTTATTTAGGATTTTTTCTTCCTTTTTTCCCCCAAATATTTAACTTATTTATTCATGAGAGACACACACATAGAGAGAGAGAGAGAGAGAGGCAGAGACACAGGCAGAGGGAGAAGCAGGCCCCATTCACGGAGCCCGATGTGGGACTCGATCCCGGGTCTCCAGGATCATGCCTTGGGCCAAAGGCAGCGCTAAACAGCTAGGCTACTGGGGCTGCCTGAGAAATTATTTTTAAGTGACTATTTTTACAACTTCTTTACTGTCATAGTTTTCCCATTCCCTTTCTTCTTCTCTACATTGCTTAACATATCTTTTAGCTACATGCAATAAATACCTTTATCAAGATATAAAGAAGGAAGACTTGCATATAAAGAGTTCCTGAAATTAGAAAAAAAAAAAAGGAATTCCTGAAATTGGAGCTAAATGCAGTAGTAGGATGACACTTTTCTCACATTGCAGAAGAGTAAATGGCCTTTTCAAAAAGCATAAACTGTATTAGCAAGAATAATATGAGTGGATATTTAGCATCCTCTGCCCTGGGATGCCTAGGTGGCTCAATGGTTGAGCATCTGCCTTTCACTCAGGGCATGATCCCGGGGTCTGGGATCAAGTCCCATTGAGACTCCCTGCAGAGAACCTGCTTCTCCCTCTGTGTATGTCTCTGCCTCTCTCTCTCTCTCTCTCCCTCTGTGTCTCTCATGAATAAATAAAATCTTTTTTTTTCCTTAAGAAAAAATCCTCTGGCCTAGATATTACTAGTCTATTCTATTTATGTTTGAAACCCAAGTTCAAACCCCACTTCAAACCCCATCATCCTTCATTCCTCTCCTTAATAGATCAGATATGTGTTCAGGTATTGACCTTTCTCTATGAAACCTTGTACTTGAGGGGTGCAGACTGGGCTCAATCCCCAGAGGTTAAATATTGGTTGACCTAACTGGTGCTGGCACTACTCTAGATAGTAATTTGTTAAGGTCAAGGGCACCTGAGATAATTTATGGAAAGTGAGAAAGGTGTGCTGATGTTTATGGGAATTTAATTGGGTTTACAATTATTGAGATGAGAATGAGACATGGCTTATTTTCTTCTGGATTTCACTATGTCAGATACGGTGCCATGAGCCACTATAGCTATGTTTCTATCTTGTGGGAATTTAGGCGAAATACATTGCCAAAATAGGACAGCATAACTGATGGATTGAAAAATAGCGTGATTCCTAATGATATCACTGAGCTATGCAAATGGTCAGGTAACTAATTCTGTTCTCCTGCAGGTGTATAGTAATATATTATCCAATTATTTAAGAAATTATTTTTTTCATACTTGAATTCAAAAGCAGTCCAACTAAAATCACCTTACTCAAAGCAAAAAAAAAAAATAATAAAGAAAATAATAGCAACAACAAAAAAAAAACGTTGTAAAGAAAGTCTGGTCTATAAATACCAAGTACTCAAAAGAGGAAAACGTGTTTAAAAGAGAGGGCACCTGGCTGGCTCAATCAGTAGAATATATGATTCTTGATGTCAGGGTCCTGCATGTGGAGGCAAAAGAAAAGAAAAAAGAAAGAAAAGAGAAAAGAAAATAAAAAAAGAGAGGAGAGGAGAGGAGAAGAGAGGAGAGGAGAAGAGAGGAGGGGAGAGGAGAGGAGAGGAGAAGAGAGGAGAGAGAGGGAAGGGAAGGGAAGGGAAGGGAAGGGAAGGGAAGAGAAGAGAAGAGAAGAGAAGAGAAGAGAAGAGAAGAGAAGAGAAGAGAAGAGAAGAGAAAGAAGAGAAGAGGAGAAGAGAAGAGAAGAGAAGAGAAGAGAAGAGAAGAGAAGAGAAGAAAGAGAAGAGAAAAGAAAGAAAAAGGAGGAAGGGTGGGAGGAAGGAAGGAAGGAGAAGGAAAGAAAAAGAAATAAAAAAGAAAGAAAGAAAGAAAGAAAGAAAGAAAGAAAGAAAGAAAGAAAGAAAGAAAAGAAGAAAGAAGAAAGAAAGAAAGAAAGAAAGAAAGAAAGAAAGAAAGAAAGAAAGAAAGAAAGAAAAGAAGGAATTACAGTGGGGTGGGGTGAGTGAAGAAATACAAGCATGAAGCTAAAAGGAATTTTAATTTGCCATAACACCCACAGCAATCAAGACCAACATGTATTTCTGTTAGAGTTTTCATGGAAGCGAAGGGGCAATAGCAGAGAAGGGTATCAAGTTGCATAGAAGGAATGGAGGGATAGACTTTGCTATGAAAGTGCATGTCCCTAATCCTAAAAATACATAAAATGCACTCAGGATTTTGGGAGCAAGGCAGCTTTTCACAACAGAGATAAAATTTTCGTAAAAATCAGACTATCCAAAAATGTAATAATGAATACACAATGAGGCCACATCTTCTTAAATCCTCATTATGCAAAGTCAAGCATGCCCAGCTCGTAAGACAGGAAAAATTCAGAGTAGTATGGGTGGCAAGAAGTACCTTGAAGGTGGTTCATATATAGGGCACCTACAGTCATGGATCTTAAGAGAATGCCTACCATATGTACAGGTGATACAGGTGATATTAACATTCGTTAATATCTCTCAGGATAAATAACCAAGCTTTTAAAGACTAAAGAATGATGGAGGCATGCCACAAATATATAAGAAAATAATTCCAGTGTATTATCACTCTGAAATAATATAAAAAATATTTTAATATGGGATTGAAAGTCTTCCTTTAATTTAAATCCATTATATGTTATAGTTTCCGTATTTTTGGCAATCACCACAGCATGTATTTTTTGGGATATTTATATGTTGCTTAAGTTTCTACACCATTCTGTAACTTCCATGAGAGTAGAAAATCTATTTCCATGTAAGGAAGGAGAACTGTAAGGTCCCTAAAGAGTTCCTTAGAAATGTGCAAATTTTTCCCTTTCTTCCTAAGAAAGGGGAGGAACTAGAACTCAATTTTATATAAAACTTATATAAAAGTAAAATTGTGATAGGTAAATTAGGTCCAGATTAACATTTTATCTGATTTTTGGTTTTATTTTGGAAGACTAAATGTTGCCTAAAAATACATTAATTAAAGTATCACCAAAATATTAAAGAAAAGGAAAAGCAAAAGAGCATTACTTAATCTGAGATAACCAGTGACATCTAGCTGGTACAGCATCATATAAAAGTGAAAAATATAGAAAGCATGAAGCTCCAGGAAAAGATAGCAATGTCTAAAATCAATAAGTACTTGCCACATTGTAACAAGGATATTTTATTGATTTTTCAATCTTCGGTCTGTGCTCATTTGGAAACTTGCTGTTTGGTATATATCTATAGACCTTTATTTAGAGGTAATATAATATTCAACTTTCCAGCTATCTAGCTAAATGATTTGAAACTGTAATGATCAGATATATGTCGACATTCCATATGTAACGATGGGTTTTTCTCATAATTGCTATGAAATCTTCATATTATGGTATACTTCATTGCCGATAAAATATACGTAGAAACACACGCAGATTAAGACTGCATCTAGGGATTTTAAAATAAGGTCAAGTTTTATTTTCAAGGGAAATTTGACGTAAGCATAGATCTTCATAAAATATTTCGTGTAAGGTTTACTGAATATATTATATGCTTTCCTGAATCTGACTACATTTTAATTGGGCATTTTGAGAATTGAGCATCTCTGTTTATGTGGCCATATAAAACTAGCAATTTCTTCAAAAGATTGAAATCATGATTGCAGAAAAAAAGTTATTAAGTTGATATGGACCACTGGGCCACGTCAAAAAATACTTCTTCTCATATAATTTGGTTTAGAAGTCCATTTTAGATAAAACTGAGAGATTCAGTTACTATGATTCTACTATGGTACTGTGGATGAATATTATAGAACTATTCAAAGTAACTATGTAGAATTCAAGAGCTCTCTCACATTTGGGAACATATATTTTACTTTTTAATTAGATAAGCCATACATTTGTATCATAACAATTTGAAAAACAAATTAGAATAATTCAATAAATAAGCATTTACTGAGATCTTACAACCTAGAAATAACATTATTAAGGCAATATGTTTATAGATGTTTTCCTAGATATATACACATGTACATAAATTCATGTAGTTCGATGATAAAAATATGATATAAAAGAGATCAATTTATTTCTTTTATCATGAGTACTAAAAGAACCTATTAGCTGCTACTGTATAAACTAAGAAAGGCAACACACTTTTTTCCTCCTATTTATTACATCAATGCTAAAAGAATAAGAATCACATCAATTAAGAGAACAGAATTATATAATATAAGTATTTTACATCATTTTTAATTTACTTTTTCAAGAATATTTTAGCCTTGGCACTATGGTATATTTAAGCTAGCAGCACGATTTAAACTAATTTTAAGTACTACTAGCTCTTAATCCTTTGCCAGTTTTTACTGTTTTTTATTAAATCCTTTATTTTGACAAG
The DNA here is from genome assembly GCF_048418805.1 of Vulpes vulpes. NCBI lineage: Eukaryota > Metazoa > Chordata > Mammalia > Carnivora > Canidae > Vulpes > Vulpes vulpes. Next base: position 52,083,961 of record NC_132784.1, on the reverse strand, counting down.
TCTCTCAGAAGTCTAGAGTTACATCTTGAAGTAATGTTTTCCTACCCTTGTTATCTGACTATGTCTGGACCCAGTGAGTAAGTCTAGAGCTATCAACCTGTGCTTTGTTGGGAAGGGCCTTTCATTCTTTTGAAAATTGTAAAGAAATATTTTTCCTTATTTTCATTCATAGGTAGCCCTTTTTTGTTGTTTTTCAAATACATCCTTATACATTTGTTTCTTCTTTTTTATCCTTGCACCATAATTTTTTCAAAAAGTCATGTGTGTGTTCTGTTTACTTGCCTGCTATGCTGGGATTCTCTTCTGTTCATACCAACGGGTGTTTTTCCCACATGTTTTTGTCAACTATGTTATTCTGTTTCATTTTTAGTAGTAGTTATTAGTGGAATGGATCTGGGATCATGCTCTGTACCACACATACTATTTTCAACTATATTAAGTAACAGGAGTTCATACTGATGCCATCGCATCTAATCTTAAACTATGTGTTATTCTGTGTTCCCTTTGGTTGTCTATAACCTCTTTCAACTAAGAAACATTTGGATAATAAAGGAAATAACTTCCTGTAGAAACCAAACTAAACCAAAAACATGAGACCACTGACTTTCATCTTCTGTCACTCATTTACTTTTCAATTCCAGTACACATGTGTATGGATTCAGAATTTATACTCCTGCAGGAAAAATCATTATCTATTTGAGTACTGTGCTAATGTACCATTCCTTTCACCTTTAATGTCACAAAATCCTCTCATTTCTAAAGCTACTTAGGTCGACAACCTCCTCACCCCCTTCAGTGAGGTAATTTAATATATATGGAAACATTAAATTATTTTCTCATAGTCTGCATTCTGTGCTGCGATCCTCCAACCTCTTAAATGTTTTCATTTACAGACTTTAAGATTCAATTTTTATGCTGTAAAATTTTATGAATTTTAAAAAATGTATAAAACTTATCTATTGGGAAATAATACAAGTGCATATGAAATCTTAGCTCTAATATCCAAATTATTGTTATATTAGGAAGATAAGATAAAATAAAATTGTTATTTGCCTCAAAGTAACTATACACTGGGAGATTCTGTTATGAATTTCATGTACATGAGTATAATCAAATATAATTATAAAAATTAATTTTAAAAAAGTTGTCAAAATGAGATAAAATGTGTTCCTTGGGAAAAAAATACAAAAAGTCTTGGTTTATTGTCTTTGTGTTTTTTCTTGAGGCTAAAAAATAAATGTCTTCTTTTCATTGGATTAGAATACTAAAAAATAAATTGTCATATTCTATGTAAGTGAAAAATCCATAGTTGAATTGATATCACTTTTATAGATACAACCTGGTGATTATTAATATCTCAAAAGAAGAAAATTGTAGTGGATTTAAGTTACTGTATTTTTTTCTAAAAATATCACAGATAAAATAGTTAAATATTATATTCATTAAAATTAATCTAGTATAGTTTTTAAAATGTGATTATTTCATATCACTCTGTTTGAATAATTTTTCAGAAACAAAATTGATCTTGGCATCTACATTCAGAGTTATTGGCATTATGTCATAGAATAACACTATCTTAAAAGATGAATCACATACTGTATTTCTGCTGAGCTTATTGATTATCCTTCAGCATATAAAGAACTTGTAAGGTTAAAAAGCGTTTAAAGATTTATTACCAGTATTGATCTACTTTTTTTTTTGTGGTGTTGAAAGCAAATATAAATCCAGTTCCAGCAAAAGATACAGTAAACATTACCGTTTAAATACCAGAATTTAACAATTTAAGGCATGTCTTCACTCTGTAATAAAAGGTACTATTTGCTACTTGTTACATATATGGATTCTTATTTCATTATCAAGATTTATCACTTGCTAAATCACTGCTTATTATTGATTTAGCAAAAACTAAACAAATCTCAACTCCACCCCATGGAATGCTTCCTTGATTATGGGTATGCTATTCTTAATTCAGCTCAACTAACTGAAAACATGATGTGGATGATCTTTTAGAATGTGAATAAGAGCATTCTCTAGATCCATCTGAGTTTCATCTATATCTATATCTAAATATTTTTATTTTCTCTATCAGTACTTATTAAGTATCACTACTTAATAAAAATGCAGTATTTCTGATATCATATTTTATCACATTTATCCCATGCACATTTATATATGTATACATATTATAGGTGTATATAACAATACATATATAATGTGTATTTATATGCACATTTTCTACATAAAAATGCACGACTTCCTATGTGCTCTAGTGTGCTATAGATTTTTTAATGCAGGGTTTAAATATATCTCTCTGTATTTTTAGCTTATATTTTTTATTGAGCTTTAAATGATATTACTATCATGACTTGAAATAAGATAAGTTAGGAGAGCTTAAAGACTTTTGCTCCATTAACTTGGGATCTAAGACAAATGGAAAATTTATATAATCTATCACTTTAGCACATGTAGGGCATATGTACAAATGAAACCTTTAGTTTTTCTTCTGTTCTGAACATATAGTTCTTATGCTATATGTATTAAGTAGGCCAGGCATAGCATTTTGATCAGGAAACTAAAAAATTTCATAAGATAACTGATACTTGTCATTGTATCATGTTCTGTAATAAAAGTCATCTAAAGACAAAAGAACGTCTGTACAAACAGACCTGGAAGTTGTTTCACACATTTATAATATCGAATCTATTGAGTGTTAATGGCCTTCTCTGAAAGAAGTCCATATTTCTCTTAAACGTGGTAATGTTACAATCATGGATAAATGGTGTTTACTATGCACTTTCATATGGCAAATGCTTGATAGGCATAAAGAACAAAATGTTCAAAATTCTCTAACCTTGACAACAAAAAGAATAGAGAAAATAGTTCCAATTTATTTTATGCAAATATATACCCAAAAGAAAAATTGGAATATTTCTGAAAAGCAGTCATAGCATATCTACTGAAAGAATTACAAATCAAACAGATACCCACCTAGTCAGAAATCAACATATATAGGAATGAAAAAAATAGTATTTGATTATTTTTTTTAGATGCTATAGCATTAAGATCACTATTTTTTTTTTAACTCTGTGACTGGAACCTCCACCTCTGCCACTTTTCATACTCTTTGAAAAGTCAGATAAATGGCATTTCATACTACAGACTACTTGCAGACTATTACTTGTATCAGAACTTCCCCCTTTATCCCTTTATCCAATGCTCACAGTCCTTCACTTTCACCAGACTGTGGTCTGTCAACTGCTCTTGTCTCTCCTGTCAATGGAGTCCACTTCCCTCCTCTACTCTGCTCAGAGTAGAATTTCATGGTGCAGAATTTCATGTGCTTAAAAAACCCACCTCTTAGCATTCTGCTTTTCCTGTCTTTACAGTTCCTGACTATGGGTAGACCACCACTTTTACTTCTTGTTTTCCTGCTTCCAAAATGTCAGAATTTGTGAAAACATGCTGCCCTCCCACACTCACTCTTTTCTTGCTTTCCTTTTTTTTTGTTTTTTTTTTTTTGTTTTTTTTTTTTTGTTTTTTTTTTTTTTTTTTTGTACTAGAAAGTAATACAACCTAATAAGTTAGTCCACACTAGTGGACTGGACATGTGGTGTTCTACATTCTTCCATCTATTTCAAATTAACTCATTCTGATTTTCCAGTGAAATAAAATTATACATATACGTTTTATATATATATTACATATATATACACATCACCCGTGTAACACACACACATGCCTGCATGCATGTATACAAATATACATGTAACTCCTGTTTTCCAGAGAGAATCTCTGCAATTGAGCATTTTAGGTTCTGCCTTTGCTCCAAAGCTGCACTTACTGTTTCTTCTCGTATTTTCACTTCTTCCTCTTTTACTGGGTCCTTCTTTAGCTAATATCCTATCTTTCCTCCCAACATTACAACAATGAAAAAAATAACATCTCCCAAAACTAATTTTACCCTATCTTTGTCATCACATGTTAAAAGAATCATCCATATTGATTGCTTTTTTATTCTGTAAATTCTAATAATTCTCTTCTGTTCATCATGTTGTACAAAATGATGTCACCATGGATCATCATTGCATATTCATATATTTGCAAAACTTTCTTTGTAACTTTAATATCAAAAAACATTAACTAATCCTTCTATAACTCTTCTTCCTTAGTTTTTGTGACATTAAGATTCTCTAGTTTTCCATAACATATTTTAGAAGTTTATTGTGTTTTGCTTTGTTCTGTTTTTCCACCTATGTCTTCTACTTTTGCCCCCCCTCCACTTTATCTATCAATATAAATGCATTAGAAAGTTCCACCTGTTTTATTTTTCATAACTTCCTGGCAATTTTCTCATTATCCATAATTATCTGCTTTAGAATAACCAAGGGGATTTTATGCACCTGTAGATTCTCCAGCTCTGATCCAGAACTACCAAATCAGAAAACCTGGAGCTTTAACAAAAAAATCTCATTTTCTAACAAGCACTCTTGTGGTTATTATGCACCCCACATATTGGGAATCATTGCTGTATATATTCATCCCTTTGGTAATCTTCCTTAATTCTGCAATTTATCATATCACCTCTATAATGATATCTCTAAAGTTTTATCCACATCCTGACCTTATTTTTAAACTGTTGCTTCATATTTCCAGTTGCCAGACAGGTATCATTATGGATAGTTTCTATTGAGCCCTGTATGTTATATAGACTCAAATTTCCCCATTAGAGATTATTGTAGAATTGATAAAAATTTATTGATGATCAATGTAGATATATTTTTAATGATTCTGGTTGTGACATTTTGATGACTAGACAAAGAAATAGCCTGGTTAATTTGCTGTAATCTTGTCCTCAACATGAAACAAGTTTCTTGTTTTTATGATTATAATTTCTTCCCATCTGCTTAGTAGAATTTACTTACTTCTAATCTTCAAAATATATGGATACTGTGCTCCTCCAGATTTATTGCACATTCCAAGAATTAATGAGAGCTCAGATAGTCCTTCAGAGTCTATGGTGTGTGTTTGTGTGTATATAAGGGTGCTTGAGATTTCCATTTGATTTATGAGACTGGATATTTTTTATTTAGACTCATAAAATAATGACTTTTAAAAAACAGTGACTTATTCAATTAAGCCTTGATCACTTAAAGAAAAACAACAGCTTTATATGTTGTTGAGTTTTAAATTTCCTGAATATAATACTCAAGCAACACATACTGTATATTAAATAGCAACTTGCCTCAGGATGTGCAGTGTTAGATTCATATATTCTTACATATTTTTGCTACATTTGAATTGAGTTCAACATTCTTATAAATCTTCACCACATACAATGGCTTGATAGATTAGAGTTATTTAAAATTAGCATAACTGAGGGTGGATGTATTTTGAACATTACTATCAAAATTTTATACACAGATGTGACATTTATCTGTCCATTGTTATAAAAAGAGAAACTTAAACTTAAGGAATTTTTGCAACTAAAATTATGACTTAAAAATGTGTATAATAAAAAATAACCTTTAAACAATTTCATGATATATAAGACAAATTTTATTTTATTTTATTTTATTTTTATAAGACAAATTTTAATGTTCTATTACAAGGTCATCAGATCACACAAGGTCTAATACATCTAAAATGCATTAGAATTCAAAGGACAGTATATACAATCTTCTCTTCCAGTATCATGCCCCAATTAAGAATACTTCAAAATGAATAAGAAGGGAGAGATTTGCATCTTATGTCACTGCCCAAGTCATTCAGTAAGACAACTTATTAAGCATAGAAATTATGCCCTATTTCCACGCATAAATTGTGCACAAAGAGTAACTCTATTATTTGTACTTCAGTAAAGTTACATATAATAAAAATGTGATTGATATGACACCATACCCTGTATAGGAAAAGTTTTATTGGAAATTATAGTCTCCCCAATGCACTTATGGCCATTCTGTGGTCCTTGTTGTCTATAGAACCTCTACTCCAATATGCAGAGCAAGTTCATAATACACATCAATTTTATTAAATTGTTGCTATATTCCACTGAAGAACAATATAACTATTATTACAAAATACCATGTTTTGTTGTCATATTTGGTGCAATAACTTCATAAATATTCATGTATTATAATTAATCACTTCAATTTAAACTAAGACACGGGCCAGAGGTAATCCAATATATCTAAGCAGGATATGTTCACAACCTCTCTTCATTTCTGATATATATATATATATATATATATATATATATATATATATCTTGCTCATGAGTTGCTGATAAAATTAGTACCTTAAGAGAAATGAGAAAAAAATATCCTCCTGGAATTCCTAAAAACAATGAAAATAATAATAATAATAATAATAATAATAAACCAAACTGCCATTTGAAACCAAATGCTGTTAAGAAATAGTTTCACAAAATTTCAAATAACTATCTTCTGATGGTACCTAATCTTACATATAATAAGAAATTTATTTCTTATGTACATGCATGGAAAAAAATAGAAATCTGCAGAACAAATTGTAGTAAGACTAGTAATTGACAAATGGATTGACTTCTCAACAGCAAACACTAAACATACCCTAGAAATACCTGTCTGTTCTACTTTTTCTCCTAAAAAGACGCCATGTGCACCAAGAGTCTGTGGCAGGCTAAATAATATCTTCTTCCAAAAGATGTCCATGTAATGGACCAAAAGAAGTTCAAAAGAGTTCCTGAACTATGTTACCTGACCTGGAAAAGGGGACTTTCGATGTGATTTTTAAGGATCTTGACTTTGGGGGATTATTCTGGATATCTGGGAGGCCTACTGTCGTCACCAAGATGCCATAAGAGGGAAGCACCATGATTATGGAATCAGAGGTCACAGTCAGAGAGATTGGCATTTGAAGATGCTACACTGTTGGCTTAAAGACACAGAAAGGGGCCAAGAGCCAAGGAATGCATAAGGCTTCCAGAAGTTGGGGAGGGCAAGGAAATGTATTATCTCCTAGAGCATCCAGAAGAAATGTAGCCCTGCTGAAACTCTGATTTTAGCACAGAGATACCTTGTCAGACTTTTAACCTCCAGAGCTATACAAGAATAAATTCCTGCTGTTGTAAGCCACTAAATTTGTGGTACTCTGTTACAACCAGAGGAAATTAATACATTTTTTCTCTCAGTAGACCATTACTAGAAAAATAAAATTTGATGTAGAACAGACTAGCTCAACTCATTTATTAAGTTAATTCATTTCAAACATATGGTCACTGAAAACACACAATTTCTTGGATTTATTGTGGTGGTGGATGTTATTTGCCACAGCCTATAGCATCCTTAATATAGAAAGGTAGAGATAAATATCATTGCTAGTACTTTTCTGATTGGTGTAATTTTAATCTATTACTGATGTGTGATACAATGTACATGCATTCTAAGAAATCCTCCTCAGAAAAAGCATAGAGCAGAATTTTGTAGTCACATGATAAACATGCCCTGCTCTCATAATCCACACTATTAAATATGACTTGACTTTTACTTTAAGTGAGTTATTGCTCTGTGTAGTAGCAAAGCATCTGATAAGCATGTAATCTTTGACCACTCACTTCCCTTCCCGGACATGTCCATTGCCTCACCTGCAACATTAGAAAACAGGACAACTCCTATATGAATCTCCACACCTCAGATTTTTATGATATGAAAAAGCAAGCCTAAAAGACGCAGAAAAAGCTACGGTGCTCTTATTTTTTCTCCCAGTATGGTGCACTAGATTATATAAGTGAGGATGTGAAAGATCTAGTCATTTACTTCCCAGTTCAGCACAATGGAATAGTAAGCTAAATTACACACTATTTTGCATAAACATTACATCCTATCTTTCAATTGGTTTGTAATATAACCACTACTGGTGCTTTATTTGCATATTGCTTATATTATAGTATTTTTAGTGGTAGAAATTTGTTACAAATATTTCTGAACAGTCAAAAATCAAGTAAAACAAAATTTGGAGATTTAACCCTTACTCTGTCCCTTGCATCAATCAATATGTCCTCAAATTCCTGCTCTCCAGACCTATCCTGAGGATAACATAAATTATCAATCACATTAGTTAAATAATAGGCAATATATGTTTAGCTTTATAGTATATACATAGAAAATATCTGGCACAGACAGAAAAAATATGATCAATTTTGTTATCAGTGGTACCAGTGATATGTTCCCAGTTTCTCAAGTCTTCCCCAAAGTGTATAATTAATCACTGCGAACTTCACTTCCCTCTCTCCCTCCCTGCCTCTGTCCTTTCTACCCTTTCTTCCTTCCTCCTTTCCTTCCTCCCCCCCTTTTTTCTTTCTTTATAATTATTTTTTAAATATTTTACTTATTTATTCATGAGACACACAGAGAGAGAGGCAGAGACAAGGCAGATGCTCAACCACTGAGCCACCCAGGTGCCCCTAATTTTATATATATATATATATATATATATATATATATATATATATATTCAGAGGCTTTGACATCAGGCAAGTTGGGTTTTCTCTCTCTCATCTGTCGTTTCCCTCGTAACTCATTTTTTCACCCAATGCTCAATTGGTCACTCAATTGATAGGGAGACGTCTTCAGAGACAGGTATCTTTCTGACTTTCTCATTTTTTATGCTGTGAGCCTGAAATTAACTGCTGAACTATAGGCACATCATTTACTGGGCTTAGTCTTGTAGTAACTACTCACTCACAGGAAATGTAAACAATTAGAATAAGAAATTAGAACAAAGTGAGACATGGTAAATGGGGGGAATGTCAAGTTGTTGGGAGAACAATTCTTGGGGAAATGAAGCTGAAGTTCACACATGAAGGATGAGAGGTAAGTAGGAATTGGCCAATGTGGAGGAAAAGACAGCGACGGGAAGAAAGAAACTTCTTGGATGTGGAGCTCTACGTGCACAAGCACGAGGGACAGAAAACTGGGTCTGCCCAGGAGCTGGGTGTTACCCTCCTTCTCTGGAGTGTAGATCATGCAGATCATGGGAGGAATTGTAGGTAGTAGATGGGAGAAATAGGAACAGAATAGTAGATAAAAATACCAAAAATGATGATCTATGATAACAATAAAATGTTTCTCTTTAGCTGAGATCCTCTACTTTCTCTCCATTATGTGTTCTCATAATTTAGTCAATTTCTTCCACCATCAATGCTCACTCCTACCCAGAGAAACCAGTACTGTCATTCTACCAACCGTCCCAGTGGCTATGCCTGAGGGGAAATGGAAACCAGAATCACTGGCAATTAGTACTAAACTTTTTTTTAATCCCTAAAAACTTCAGGGAAGGCAAAAAAAAAAAAAAAAAAAAAAAAAGAAAGAAACTTTATTTGGTGGTAATGAAAACATATACTTATGTTTCAGAAGCAGAGTAAATAATAAGCCAAATGAGTAAATAATCAGAAACAATGTTTTCAAGCCAAATGAGTAAATAATAAGAAACAATGTTTTCTGTTTCGTGAAATTTTATCATTAGTTTAAAACTTGTTTGATGATATGTGGTATATATTTGGTATCCTTAATATCCATTTTAATAATTTTTATGAAAATACTATTGTGTTTTGGCAGAAATGTTGGGTCATAAAGAAAAATAATACATGATCATGCCCCTCCCCCAAATTATTTCTCTTGCCCATTTGTTTTTTCCTTTGATTTTTAATTTTTTTAAAGATTCTATTTATTTATTCATGAAAGAAAGAGAGGCAGAGACACAGGCAGAAGGAGAATCCGTGTGGGACCCTGGGTTCACGACCTGAACCGAAGGCAGACACTCAAATACTGAGCTACCCAAGCATCCCTTCCTTTGATTTTTTTAAATTCAAAATTGACTTCTGCATTTGAACTGAAATGTTTTGACCTATGGAGTGTATTTGATTTTAAAAGTCACAGCCTATTATTTAAATTTCTATATTTTTAAGGATTATGTACATATGTGTATTTGTGTATTCTGATTTCTCTATAGAATATAAAAGTGTTAACATTTAGTATTTTCAGTATGGTCCATCTTCAATCTAGGAATTACTGTCAAGAACCAATAGGATTATAGAATTCAATTTCTAAAAACATGTATGCTGGAAGTGATTTATGTATGAATATTTATAAATTAGTGGCTTGGGAAGGTACTAAATTAAATGGCTTCATAAGACAATGACGTACTTTGAGAAAGAATTTTCCTTAGAAAAATGAACATGAGTCAGAAAGAAAAATGGACATTTTTTTTCTGTACAAATTATCCTTTATTACTAAGGCATACCTCTCACAAGTCTGTCACAAGAGAGATTAACATTTTGTTTTCTCTTAAGTAGATATAAAAATATAATATATAAAGAATGTAGAAAAAATCTTTATTATTACTTTTAATTTCACCACTCTTAGGTTTCCATGAAGCTTAGGATGAGAGAGTACAATTTTGTAAATTATGCATTTGATGACTTTTTTTATCCTTAAGAGAACAACTTTAAAATACCATTTATTGCTCATTAATAATATTCAGAAGTGACAGAGAAAATGTGCATATATTTTCCAAAAGGAAAATAAAGGTTTTGTGATAAAGGTTCTAAAATTGAATATTTGTGCACTGAAATTCCACTGAGCATCCTATGCTGCAGGAGGAAAGGACCCTGTATTCATTTTCACCATGATTTTTCAAAATAAATCCCAGTTCTTCTTTATGTTATCATTTAATAATGTAGAGCATCATAGAACACATTTTCTCTTGAAAATTTTGTTCTATTATACCAAAAAATTAATTTAGATGTGATATTTGCTGCCATCATGTTTACAATATGTATTTGTAATGTATTTATGATTTACATGTAAATGTTGCATGTATGAACATAGATACTTGACTTTTGACTACACACAAATGACATGTGAGTGACTGCAGATGTTGTAGGGCCCCTCCTTGTCCCTTGGACCTAGCAGTGTGTTCCACAGACTTCTAGTTGCCATTCTTGGCATTTTTGTGACCATCATGACCAGTATGCCACAGCGACTGCATGTCTCAACACCAGAAAACTTAGCACATCTCAAAAGCTATCCTCCAAGAGTAACTTCAGGAAGCTGGTGTGTAAATACCTCAGCCTTCTTGCGCCTTGAGTGAAATAATTCAGAGATAATTGACTTAGACAAATCTCATTACCCGCCCCCCTCTATACCCCAACACCCTCGTTCCCAGTGTGCAATTCCAAGCATCCACAGTGGTACCTGGCTTCAAAAAACATCTGTTCTAGTTCCCCTGTTCTGCCAGTGTTCCCTATACCTCCCAGAAAAACCTCTTGGGGGCTCAGTGTCAGTGGCCGGGGTTGCAAAATTAAGACCTCATGTGTATCTTTCTTTCTTTCTTTTTTTTTTTTATGATAGTCACAGAGAGGGGGAGAGAGAGAGAGAGAGAGAGAGAGAGAGAGAGAGAGAGGCAAAGACACAAGCAGGCTCCATGCACCGGGAGCCCGACGTGGGACTCGATCCTGGTTCTCCAGGATCACACCCTGGGCCAAAGGCAGGCGCTAAACCGCTGCGCCACCCAGGGATCCCCCATGTGTATCTTTCTATCATACCTCATGAATAAGAGGTTTTCATAAACCTCCTCAAGATTTCGTCCTTAATGACGTCTTTCTCTTTTTCTCTCCTCCATCCCAATGAGTTTACGTCTCCACAGGCCTGTGTGTATGAACACAGGCACTCCCACAGGTAATATCCATGATTTGTAACATATACAATATACTTTAGTTATAATACATGTAAGCATGTGTGTGTATATATCTATGTCTATTTAAATTGAAATAGCTGTAAATAACCTATGTTCATCATGACAAGTCATATACATTTTTTACACTGTTTAAAGTCCTGTGAACCTAAGGAATGGATTGTGACTTTCTGCTACTTGAATTTAATCTTTCTAAGGTATGCCCAGTTACTCACAAGGTTTTAAGAAATAAGTTGCAAAAACAAAAGCTTTACAGGTCACTTACTTTGAAGTATAAAAAAGCTGATACTCTGTGGAAACATTCATTGTTTATAAATGACTCCAGCATGGCATTGATTTAAACACAAAGGAATGATATTTTTCCAACAGTGGGGTTGTTTTAATACAATTATATTCTCTGGAATTGCAATATTCTCTAGAGAAATTGAATATTTCTTTTTTGTTTGACAGATTAATATGGTATAAGAGACTATAACATTTTCTTAAAGTGTATGTTTAATTGTTAATATGTTAATTATTTTATAACAAATAATGAATTAATTCATACTTTTAAATAATTTCACCTTTATTTTCTCAACATTGGAACTTAAGGCTTCTTTATGTTTTATAAACTATACTTTACATTTCCTTATACTAAAATTAAATAGAAGAAAAAGCTTGCATTGAAAGAAGTTAATTGGTTATGACCAAACATTTGTTCACTCTTTCTCAGGAATATTCTATTTATATAAATTTACAGAGGTATCATTTAAACTGTGACTTTATTTGCTGTCCCTTTAAATGTTGAAATGAATTCTCAAATAAAACACAGATCTCTTGGCATATTAGCTAACCTACTGTCTCAGAACATAATAATTTAAAAGTTTAGAAAGCAAGGAAGACTATTGAGTACATATAACATTTTTCCAAACTGCAAAGAATCGTTGTATTTACATCAGTTTTCATATTTTATGACTCACCTACTTTTACAATGTGCATTTTTTAGAGCTGTTATAATTGACATTGTTGTATTCAGTACCTATGACAGAGTATTTTGAACACTTGTTCAAAAATACATTACCCCTAAAATGACACTGACTTGTGAAAAAAGGACTGTCCATTGGACCTTCATCCTTTCCTTTAGTTCAGCAATTTCAAGTGGATTAAAACCTGCAAGAAATGCTTTCTTCATTTTCCAAACACAAAATCACTTAGAATATTTGGAATATGCAGGATTGCCTTGGGGACCATATATCTCTGCCTACATTTACATTTTCCTACTTTGGTATTATTTTACTTTATGCAAAATAATCTGTAAAATGTTAAGAATTCAATGGTTTGAAATGTTTCTTTGCCAGACTTTTAAGCTTTTGGAAGTCCTTATATAAGCAACTTCAAAATTTTGCAAGTTTCTTGAGTTTAAGGCACACTGGGAAGAGCATTTAATCTCTGACACACATACAAAAAACAGGAAATGCACATTCAAAGGAAAGAATGAATCCCTTTTTCTATATCTATAGGAAATAGGCTATTTTGTGGTTCCTGGAGATTTAAAATGAGTAGTGCCAATCTCAAAATATTTTAGCATATTATAACCATCACTGTCTTAGTAAAATTATTAGGAAATGGTTTAGGGCAATTTATGTTCATTCAGAGTGTTGGTGACGATTGGAGAGCTTGGCAAATGTATTCTCCAGCAAAAACTGAATAAAAATGTTATTTTTCCTATCCCTCGAATATATATGTTAATATATCGCTTTTCAGTCAATGGGAGGAAATTGCAAGGGATTACAAAATCAGGAGGAGTGAGAATTGTGGATATTTCAAATCTCGTCTACTCTGCTCAGGGCCCTTTGGGCAGTGATCTTATTCTTCCACTGAAGGCCAGTTGGTGGTCCCTGTCTCTCCACAATAGCTCCCCTGGAAGTCCCTGTACTTCTTGCCCTTGCTCCTTCAGAGCAAGGTGTATTCAGGGCTTTCTTCTGTTACTCGTCCTTAAGTCCTTAGGTAACCCTTCAGTGTCCCTTATTCCTATCCAAACTCTTAAAATAATCCCTTTAAACACCCTCTTCAATTACTCCTTCAGGAAATTATTCATCCATTTCCTGCCAAGAACATCATAATACACATTATGTTTTCAGGTTCTATATATGGCACTGTGGAAAAGCACTGAAGCCTAGAAAAAAAGATTAAAACCTCTAAGCTAGGAATATTAAGTACTATTTCTTTAAAAAAAACCAAAAATATCATATAATAAAACTAAAAGTGACCAATAATGTTATCAAATACTCAAACTCAGAATGTTGCTTGACAACAAGATAATCTGGTCATTTAAGAACCATCCAATACTTTTGTGATGCGCTACATGCAAAAAAGTGGCGTGAAGAAGAAAAGGATATTTTCTACAAGAATACATTATTCATACATCTTGTAATATAACTCGAGATTTGGGAGTTGTGTATCTTGACCTTCAGCTACCTAACCAAAGGATTGTTATTTTCATTGCTTCTTTTAAGAAAAGTGTTATCAGTATCTTTCCATTTGACATGAAAAGCTATCACTCTAGGTCAATGCCTATAACAGAAGATAATAAATTATGAATCTGAATTTTATTGCCAAGGCTAATAGTGATCATTGTTAAACTAAAATTTTTAAAAATGCATTTCACTTATCAGCACTCAAACTAGAGACAACAATCCCATCATGATCTGAAAACTGAAATGTGAGATTTAAGTTGAATACAAACTAATCAGTGAGTATTCTCTACAAAATACCTACTGAAAAATTAAATAATATATTATAGTTCCTCTCCATGGTATATATTTTAGAGGTTTTTTTTCCCAACAGAATGATAGGCACTAGTTAGAATTTCAACAGTATGAGAAATAAAACCAATTTTCAGGTACTGATTAAACACACATATATTGTTATTTAATTTTTCTAACTTAATTGAAATTGAGCAGATGATATATAATTTCATTAAAAACAAAGATTCATGAGTTTCCTCCAAATTTATAGCTGAATAATTTAACTAGAATTTTCAAATCAATCTCGTAGGGATCCTATTATAATTCTACTATTAGAGACTGAGACTATATAATTTAAAATTAATTTGGTTATCCTAATAAATTAATTGATTTACTGAAACATATGATAAATTAAGTATATCTATTAATAAATCAAAATATTTGGCATTGGGGGTGCTTGAGTGGCTCAGTTGGTTAAGCATCCAACTCTTGATTTCAGTTCAGGTCATGATTTCAGTGTCATGAGATGAAGCCTGCATTGCGTTCCACTTTCAGTGGGGAGTCTGCTTCTCTTTCTCTCTCTTTCCCTCTTCTTCTGCCCCTCCTCTACTTGTATTCTCTCATGCTTTCTCTCTAAAATAAATAAATAAATCTTGAAAAAAAAATTGGCATTTTAAAGAGATAGTTTAATTTGTGTTTCCAGGTTACTTGAGTAGAAAGGAATAAATGTCAACTGTGAGAATTCAAAGCCCAGTTTGGACAGGTGGCTGAGACTCACTATATCCATACGGCCATAACACATGCCATTTCTTTTAGAAACAACTTCCATAGGTGTTTAAAGTTTAAATACAGATTTTAGTAAATGTTCATAATAGTTTTTTTTAAAGTTATTTCATTTATACCAACTATTTTTTTCTAGAATCACTATACAGAAAATTTTCACATAACACTGAATCAGAAACACCTAAGCCTGGGAAACTCAAACAACCATCTAGAGCTATCAATTTCAACCTATTTAATTATCTTAACATTTAATTTTTTGAAAAATGATAGAAGGCATTAAATAGTTTTATTAGAAACCTGAATTTTCATTTTAAATCGTTGATATGCCCATATGACATGATTGCTAAATATAATAAATATTGGCATATATAAATGAAAATAATCCAACATTCTTATAAATTTATCTAGCTGGATCCTCCTTATACAACAGCAGTTTGATCACTGCCACCATCCATTATATATTTACACACACACACCACACATACCATCCCATGGTATGGTCTGTTAACATACCACGTTTAATAATCAGACTTTTATGTTAATCCATCTTCTCTTGCAATTTATACATACATTTAATATCCTCCCCCAAAATATATTATAAATTTGGTTAGCTAATTATGAAACATAAAAGATAACTTTTATTTGAAATGTATTTCTTGGGGTGCCTGGGTGGCTTACTTGGTTAAACATCTGCCTTTAGCTCAGGTTATGATCCCAGGGTCCTGAGATTGAGCAGTGCATTGGGCTCCCTGCTCAGCAGAGAGTCTCTTTCTCCCTCTTCTTCTGCCCTCCACCTACCCCCCCAGCTCATGCTCTCTCTCAAAAAATAAAATCTTTTAAAAAAAGGAATGCATTTCTCAATGAGATAGATGAAGGGGTTTTGCCTCTTTTTTAAATTGTTCTGAGAATGAGATAGGTCTCAGCATCAATTCTCTCTAATTTCATATATTGTTCTGAAAGTTTAGAAAATTATTTTTTTTTTATTTTTATTTATTTATGATAGTCACAGAGAGATAGAGAGAGGCAGAGACACAGGCAGAGGGAGAAGCAGGCTCCATGCACCGGGAGCCCGATGTGGGATTCGATCCTGGGTCTCCAGGATTGCGCCCTGGGCCAAAAGCAGGCGCCAAACCGCTGCGCCACCCAGGGATCCCTAGAAAATTATTTATGTAAATAAGTATCTTAGAATAGGAGTATCCATAGCAATATAACCTTATTTTTAAATTCTTCTTAGTTTATATATAAAACTGTTTAGTAATATCTGATTGCTGATGAATCATTTAGCTATTATTTCAATATTATTATTTTTTAATTTTTTTTATTTATTTGAGAGAGAGACAGAGAGCATGAGCAGGGAGAACAGCAGAGGGAGAGGGATAAGCAGGCTCCCACTGAGCAAGGAGCCCATTGTGGGGCTTAATCCCAGGACCCTGGGATCATGATCTGAGCCAAAGGCAGATCTTTAACCAACTGAGCCACCCAGGCACCCCTATTGTTTCAATATTATTAAAAACAAAGATTCTAAAGCATTATATTTGCATAATATTTGTTACCTAGTCATTAGAGTGCTTTTCTTCATATTCTAGGAAACATCCAATAGTTTTTACAACGAATTATCAAATAATTATTAATTGTACTTTTACTATTTTATTTAGAAACACTTATTTGCCCCAATATACCCAGAATCAGTGGAGACAATAAAAGTATTGTTAATTTGCTGTTATTGATAAAATATTTGTATATTTTCATGAGCTTTTAAAAAAGATTTTATTTGTTTATTTGAGGGAGAGAGAGAGTGAGAGAGATGGAGAGAGAGAGAGAGCACATGCACGAGGGTGAGGGGCAAAGAGAGCGGAAGGAGGGAGAGGGAAAGAATCTCAATCAGACTCCAGGCTGAGCATGGAGCTCAGTGTGGGGCTTGATTTCACAACCATGAGATCACAATCTGAGTTAAAATCAACAGTTGGATGCTCAACCAACTGAGCCACCCAAGTGCCCCTTTTATGAGCTTTAAATACATTTTCTGTAAAACTTTAAGACTGAAGATTTTCCTCATTCAGTTTATGTATTAGTGCAGAGTTTGAAAATATTAGTTGGAAATACTAATCTCTTGTCCTCTGAGTCTCCAGAACTTTTTGCACTCTCTGTCAATGCTCCATAATAAAAGTTGGGAGGCATGAGGAATATGCCCATCTAATTTAAAGTAGAAGGATGCTCATGAAAAAGGAGAGTGGGAATGCAGAATGAGCATGATGCCTTTGGCAAGAAGACTATTTCCAGGCAGATCAGTTTTAAGAATTTGTGCTAAGGTTAAAAAAAAAAAAGTTTGTCCAGTGATCCTTAAAGCTATACATGCCTTTGCACCCTTGGAGATTAGAACATTCTAAGCTTGCTCCTCCCTGGTCCCTGACCAACTGAACAAGCCATTCATCTTTGCCTATCCAAAACAGATGACCAAGTACACTGCCTGAATCTCTGCCCATTAGGAAAATTTCCCTTTACATTTCTTTCAGGACCACCTCTGAATGAGACTTTACTCAGCAGCAATTTCTGGTGTTTACTAATATACTGAGACAACATCTCTGTGAACCATTACATTAGAACCACCATTGGATGGATAGATGTGCCTGTCCATCATTAGATCAACACAAGGACTCCATTTATAACCTAATCCTTATTTGCCCCCACCATTTATCCCCTAATAGAAGGCTCATGAATACTTTGTTTCCACAGAGGTCAAGGTCAGCTCATGTCTTATATACTATAGCCCTGAAAATATGTGTGTATTTTACTTTCCTCAGCATACTGTTATATGGTTAAAAGATCATAGAGCGCTATAGAGAAAGATGGAGTACTTACTTCCACATACACTTGCTGAGGAAATGTAAGATGCAACATAAATCCACTCACATCTCTCCATCTTACTACTTCCACTTATTATCAGGTTTTTCCCAATCCAATCTCAGCCCAGTAAATACCTCCATGCTTTAGCCCTGCCTCTTCTCCATTCTGGCCCCTGTACCCCACTACGGTGTCCTTGACAAAATAGAAAATCTTCTAAAACTATGAATCATAAAATCCTTCATTGGTTTCCCATTATCCTGAAAAAATAATCAAGATTCCTAGCACTATGTCCTAAAACTTTCATAACTTACCTTTCCCATAGCCTTAGTCCTGACTTACCATTCATTCTCTACTCTCTATGCAGGTTCAATGTTTTCTGAGTCCTCAATCAAGGACTCATTATTAAGGCCTTAGATATTGACCCTTTTACCTGAACTTTTCCCTGTTTCTCCTTTTTCAGTAATTTACAGTCAGAAACCCTCTCCTCATCCACACAGCACACTATACATTTTCTCCCTCATCCTATGCTATAATTTGTATGAATGTAGAGATGTGTCAACCATATTAATATTTCCTCAGCAGCTTATAGCACAGAACCTAACCAGGAGTATCCTATTATTTCATTTAGGAATTGAAATAGTGAATGCATTAATCAATATAATCATTTGTATTAATTGTATGGCAGAGGAATTTATCAGTTGTTTTTAGTTTTCACAACCAAGTGCAATTTTTCTTCTCAAAATTGCCATTTCTGTCTTCTCAGCTGTCTAATAATATTTTACAACAGGGAAGAAAACTACTTCAAATTAATCCCTTTAAGCATACCCTAAAATATTTAGAGCTCTAAGCCATTTTAGCCATGTTAGCTCCAGCTTTCTAAGAATATAGTTTATGCTGCTACACTAAATATTTTATCCCTGGAAAAACATAAAATGGAAAGTACAAAATGTCTCTTTCCCTTGGCTATAAACAAAGATTTTTAGTAAACGTTTTGCCTTTTAATTCAATATTTTTCTAGACATTTGTCAGAGTTTGATATTTTACAGCATCTTTGTACTTGAGAGATTGAGTGATCTAACATTAAATCAATGATTTTTATGGCTGTAAATAAAAGAATGATTTAATGGATAATCATCAATTATTGTTTTAATGTCTCCATCTTACTCCATAAAATATTACTACATGTTAAAATAATTAACACAATAAAATTGTAAAATGTTCATTGACTCTAATTTAGAATAATAGTGAAGATCTGATCCTAAAAATTACATCTTAGGAGTAATTATTATTATTGTTTATTAGTAATTTCTTAATAGTAAATTGCTATGATTCACAGTAAAATGTATTCCCATTTATTATCTTCAAAGACTTAAATTCTACATGATGGGTAATTTTACTTACGTTTATTCTCATCAATTTGCAGAGTTAGCAGCTTAAAAGATGTAGGACATAAGTGAATGTGTTTCTATTATCTATTTAAATGTATGCACGTATGCCCATATGTCAGCTAATCCTTAAATTCATAAATATCCACAAACCTCAAATCATCTTTACCATCATGGTTTAGAGATATGAAGATCACAGAAATTCTACTTATTTTTCTTTACATTTGATTAAAGTAACAAACATGTTTGTGGATACTATTCTGGACTTTGGTTTCCAGAAAACATAAAAGTTGCATTAGTTGATAAGGACCTAGCTTTTACTATGAAAGGAATGAGTGGCCATTGGAATATTTTGAGCAGAAAAGTGACAAAACCTTACTTACATTCTGAATCTTGTAGAAGAAAGGCAAAGTCCACAGGATCTATTAAGGATCTATTGTAACCAATCAATTAAGACACATTAGTGGTGTGAACCACGGTGCCATAGTGGAAGTTTTGAGGAGTGATGACATTCTGAAAATAGTATGAAGGTAGATAGTCCAGGATTTGTTGCTGGTTCAATTGTGGGGTGGAAGAAAAGGAAGTGTGATAAAGATAATTCCAAAATATTCTCCTAGAACAAATGGAGGAACAAATGTGCTATAAATACAATGGGTAAGATAGATAGTGGGAAAAGAGTAATAATTAATAAGGATCTTTGGGGATCTCTGGGTGGCTCAACAGTTTAGTGCCTGCCATCGGCCCAGGGCGTGACCCTGGAGTCCCAGGGTTGAGTCCCAGGATCCAGTCCCAGGATCGAGTTCCAGGATCGAGTCCCGCATCGGGCTCTCTGGGTGGAGCCTGCTTCTTCCTCTGCCTGTGTTTCTGCGCCTCTCTCTCTCTCATGAATAAATAAATAAAATCTTAAAAAAAAAAGGATCTTTATTTTCACTATGTAAAATTTAAAATATCTATACAATATCCAATTGCAGAAGTCATGTAGATATATATTTATTGGGAAGTCAGAGCTGAGGATAAAAATGTAAAGAACTATTACACATGGGGAAGGCTATGCCCTGTAAATTCATCCCCAAAGTTTCACTCAAATTTATTTTTATTCATTAACCCTCATTTATTCATGCATCCATAGCTCCATTTAGGGATGAAAATGCCATTACCTTAACTCAGGCCTTGTAATTTCTGATTTTTTTAAATTTCTGTTTTAAAATGACAGATTCTTTCCCATTCTTCATATTTCTGATCTTGGGAAGTCCAACTTAATGTCTAGCAATTGCCATTTTTTATCTTTCTTTCTTTTCTTTTTTTTTTTTTTTTAAGATTTCATTGATCTATTCATGAGAGATACACAGAGAGAGGCAGAGACATAGGCAGAGGGAGAAGCAGGCTTCCTGTAGGGAGCTTAATGCGGGACTCAATCCCAGGACCCCGGGATCATGACCTGAACCAAAGGCAGATGCTCAGTCACTGAGCCACCCACCATATTTATCTTTCTAAAGTAGAAATTTAACTGTCCTATCTGGAGCCTTTAAAATCATTCATTAGTTTTCTATAGTGCTTGATGGAACTTAGAAGTCTCTGGAAATTCAAAGTGCTTTTCAGCCTGAATATATATTAAAATAAAATGGTATTAACGTCATCACTACCCATGATTACAGTTCAATATATAGCAAGCCAATCTGATGGAGGATCTAGACGCCAGATGTATTTAAAGTTCCTGAGTGCTGCTGCTGACCAAAAGCCATAGTTGAGGTCCGCTGTCTGAGGCTTGCTTAAAAGGCTGTTCATAGTTTGGTCCTCATGTTGTAGGGTTCACAAATCACTACTCAGTTCCTCAAATACTCTGTTCTTGACAAGCTCCCTCATTCACTCTCTCTCTCTCCCTCTCTCTCGTACACGCACACACACACACACACACACACACACACACACCACACTCACTTCCATCTTTCTAGAAAATCTCCTTCCCTGTTTTCACCAACCTAACTCTTTTCTACCAGGGCTCATCTATACCTTTCCTCTCACCAGTCCTGCCTACTGCATTCCCTCTCACCCTTAAACCACTGCAGACCTGTTGTAGGCATTTCTCCTATCTGTAAATTCTTTATGTCTGGAATTTAAACTACGTGGTTTGTAACTTAGCACACAAGCCATAGGAAACTAATACAATGCTCAAAACTTTATGAAATTGGCTAATTTTTATCAATAAAATGAAGTTCTATACGATTTCTTTTTTTTTAATTTTTATTTATTTATGATAGTCACAGAGAGAGAGAGAGAGGCAGAGACATAGGCAGAGGGAGAAGCAGGCTCCATGCACCGGGAGCCTGACATGGGATTCGATCCTGGGTCTCCAGGATCATGCCCTGGGCCAAAGGCAGGCGCTAAACCGCTGCGCCACCCAGGGATCCCATCTATACGATTTCTTATGCATCATTTACATCATATAAATCATTTGCAGAACCAGGAATTACAAGCATACCTACAAGTTCAGTTTTCCAACATCTAATTAAGTTTGTTGCTCATTTTTTTTTCTAAAAGCAGCATATTATTGCTATTAATGAACCTTATATAAAGGAGATGCCATGACCTATGTGTTACAGCTGGTCTTTATATAGATGAGGCTGACACAGAGTCATCATTGCTGTGTTGCTGCCTTTATCTTTGGTTTTCCAGTATGCCTGAAAATAAAAATTAAGCTTAGTTTTAACTTGTCTCCTCCCTTTGATCTTCTGTTCAGAGCTTGCATGACTTTTCCTGACTCCTTCTGATAGTAATTTTTATCATATGATGGTCCTAACATGCATCATTTTAAAGCATGTGATTTCAAATAGGGACCCAAACTGCAAAACCAATAAAGATGAAATATAGGTAGTATTTTTAATGGACTGAGATTCAGAAATCCTTTGGGTAGAGGTAAAGGTGACTTAACAATAGTCTGGAAATGACCTATGAATCTATATGTATTCAATTGTATGAAATTCTGAAAAGTCATAATCTGTGACAGCTTAATTTCTATTTACTTTGCATTTTCCTAAAAAAAAATGTTTGTTAAGACAAAATGTTATGGAAGAAATCAAACGAGTCTCAAAGGTGAGTCTCAAATCTATAGAAGGAAATGCCTATAAAATTTATTATATATCACTTTCCTGTGTCTTCTAATCTCTGCAGAGCCATTCCATCTGCTATGACGTGCACACAATTTCCATAGTACCAGAATGGCAATAAATACTGCTGGAAAATCTGTTTTCTCACCAACTCATTGAGACCCTTTCATGATTTATGTTCAACCTGGAGCCCACCAAGGAGTGACAACAATAAAAATCCAGCTCAGAGTAATGGAGTCACTGGGCCATACTTTCCTTCACATCCTCTCTGAATGAAGAATATGAGACTTGCCAGGTAAAAATCTAGAACAGGATTTTTCTTCAAGTCTTTCTGCTGTATCCTCCAAATATAATATGTCATTATTGAGCTATTTAGAGGATAACCTTTTCCAGGAGATCCTTTTGGTTCATGGGTCATTTCATGATTTGGTATGTAGCTTTTTTTTTTTTTAATGGTAGTGGCACAAACTGGTACTCTGCATCTTACTCTGTTCAGTAACTGACATTTTAGAGCAATATTTCTGAGAGATCCCTTAGTCCTGACATAGTCACAGATATCACATGAAACTATTTTATTTTATTGAAATGAGGATAAAACATATTGCTTTAAGTACTCTGAACAGATATGTGTTCCTTTTCATGTGCAAATTTCTAGTTAATTTGACTGTTTCTGAATTGTTTTCAATGAGCTATTTTTTCTTATTCCTTTTAACCGGGAGCTTATCCAGTCAACTTAATTGCTGTGGATTCTAACACTGTCACCTTCTCAAAGCCCTGCAATTAACACAAGGAATGTGTGAAATGCTCACACACACACACTCACAAAGTAAAACCATCTCTTAAACATATCAATGTCCTCATAATCTGTATTTTATAATATCTTTGCACACATATCTAACCTTCAATAGCTAAGTATTTAACTAGTATAATTGGTTTTCATCACTAGATATGGGTAGTATTTCCAACACAACATATATTGTATCTCACATTCGTTAAGGGAAAATTTTATAAATAAAACAGAATAGCACTTTAAGCACTAGAAAAAGAAGATTTAGAACACTTTCATTCTTTATCTCTTCAGTGGCATATAACACTTTATTGTTTTCAAATAGCCCTTGATACATATCTCTAGACTTTTTAAACAGCTATATGGAGGGGATGTTAGTGTGTTATCTCTGCTAGCTATTAACAGGAGAGAGGTGTGTAGGGCAAAACCTCTTTGCTCTATGGGCATATAATATATAAATTAACTAAAATGTAGGGGAAAATTGCAAAACAAAATATTAGCCATATTTTTGGATACAAAGAAAATGTGTTAAATTATATTTAAAAAGTGGATGGTAAAAAATAAATAAATAAATAAAAAGTGGATGGTAACCCAATCAGTACTCAGGTGAAATGTTATGGTTTCCAATATTTAATTTAGAAAAAAATAAATGGATAGTAAAATAAGTAGATATTTTGGTTAAATAAAAAATAAGATTTAATCCTATTTCCCAAATATGAGAACATAAGCATAAAATGGTTAAATGGTGAAAAGCTACACAAAATTCACTGATAGTCACCAATAAAAGGTGGTAAAGGTAAAGCTTCAATCATGTATTTTTAAGAAATTAGTACTTAACTGGTGTTGGATACTGCTAACACCACTTTTATGTATGGTTTTATATAATCCTCAAGATACCTCTTGAGGTAACTGCTATTATTACTTCCATTTTATAGAGGAGTACACTGAAGCAGAGAAGTTAAGTAACTTACTATAAGAATTACAATCCTACTCAAACCAATGAGAAAATATAAGGAAGGTTTCATTCTAGTAGATGAAACTATATTTTAAATCACTGAAAAAACATGATAGAATGTAGAAATGCATCCCATTATTATATGATGATTTTATATAAGACGTTATATGGGATTAAATAATAGCTTATTATATGGGATTAAATAATAATAGATAATTTTACATAAGATATTATGTGGGATTAAATAATAGCTTATTAAATTATAATAGCTTAAATAGTGCAGATAAAATTGGCTCCCCAGAGGAAAATAAAGTGAAATTCTAACTTCAGAGCGTATTTCAAAGTAAATTCAAGGTAGAATATGATAAAAGTAAAATACTTCCAAGTGTACAGAATGTTTATACAGCAAGAAAGAAAATTCAAAATTTACAGATGTGGATATAAGCAGTAAATATTTATTTCAGTTTTATGGAAGATACTATATTTGAAATCAAATGGCAAATTTATACCAGGTAAAAATGTAATGTATGAACATAGTTGCAGACAAATGGTTTACTATTTCTAACATATAAATATATATATATATATACACACACACACACATATATAATTACATATAAAAATATATAAAAAGGTGCAAAACTTTTATATCTATATGAAGTCTATATATATATATATATATATATATATATATATATATACTTCAATAAGCTGATAAGAATAAGGCAGAAATAAGGAAGAGAAGAGGCAACTGGGTGGCTCAGACGGTTGAGTATTTGACTCTTGGTTTTGGCTCAGATTATGATTACAGTCATAAAATTGAGCCCTGCATTGAGGTCCCCAGTCAGAGGGGAGTCTGCTTGAGATTATCTCCCTCTCCACCTTCACCCCACTCTCTCGTGCACATGCATGCACTCTCTTTCCTAAATAAATAAATAAATAAATAAATAAATAAATAAATAAATAAATCTTTAAAAAGAAAAAAGAAGAAAGAGAAGGAAGAGAAATTTTTAATAAAATAAGAAAAACTGGAAGTAAAGGATAGTGTCAATCAGAAAACAGGTAAATCAGAGGGTTCATAAAACAAGGAAATAACCTGACTAGTAATCCATAACATACAGATTCAAGGAAAAGTGTAGATGATCATTTCCACCCCTTGTATTTGGATAGTAGGATAGGAGGGGTGGAAATAGAAGAACCCAACAGGAGAAAAGAAAAACTGTCTTATAAACAGATGATAAAAGTATGAATAGCTGTCATGCTTGTAAAGTAATCAGGCATAGTTTTATCAAAGAGATAATTCATGTTAGATTTACTTTATAAATTCCACTTTGGAAATCTATTTCATAGAAAAAAATCACCTGTACATGACTACATATACCTGGTTATGATGGAAACATCTCAGTAAGGATTCCTGGATCCTGTTGTGGAACAGAGTATATCTGTTAAATGTCTAACATTTTTTGTCCAAAATGTCTATGTAATGGCATGTAAAGTAGCTGGAATAAAAAGTGCAGCTACCAGTAGAATTTAATGAAGTAAATGCAAACCATCTGTGAGAGTCTTAAAATCTTTTGGAAACCATTTTATTGAAAATAACAGATGGTCAACTATAAGGCAATATTGAATATTAAATAATTTTGAAAGAAAGAAGGTAACACTCAAAATTTTACTCTATAGAATTGTTTCAAAACTTCAGTAAGGATATTTACTTCAATAAGAAATCAAAGGGCTCTTGGTCATTCCCTATAGAATAGCAAGAGCTATGTTTGATTCATGAGGCAAAACCTGGCATATGCCATCACACTATATTTTGGACTGTTTAATTTCATAATTGCTTCTTCATCACATTTATTTTATCTGTTGTATTGTCTAAATGATCCTTTAACAAGATTTCCAGATTGATAGCCTTAAATGTGCCCAAATTAATTATCTGATGACTGGTTAGTAAGTGTTTTATTTAAAGCATTTTTATAGAAAATAACAATATGGACACTTATTATGAGCTTGGAATTGTAAACACTTTACATATATAACATTTAATTCCCTTAGCAATCCTTTGAAATATATACTGTAGCATGGTTCCAGTTTTACAGAAGAGAGTAAAGCCACAGAGAACCTGGCCAGATCATTCAGCTACTAAATGTTACAGTGGTATTTGAATCTAGAAAATTGCTCTGATACCTACTTAACCTCTAAACCACATATTCATCTTCAGAAACCCAATTATACCTTGTTAAAATTCATTGCAATATATATTCCAATATATAACACTGCACGTATCACTGAGGAACTTTAACAAATGTTTAAAGATATTGTTGAATAATCCAACATCTCAATTGTAGGGGCATTTTATGATTTAGGTGACTGCAGAAAGGATTTACAAAACTCATATGGATTCAAGTCCTTTTTCTGCAACATAATACTTGTGAGATGTTAAGGATGCAAAACTTTTCTAAGTCTTAGTTTTCTATCCAAAGGGAAATTGAATAATATCTATACCATAGAATTCTTGTGAGGATTAAATGAATTAGTAGACAAGAAAACACCTTCTAAACAAACCTACCACATAATGATTTAAAGAAAAGCTGTGATTAATATAGAGCTCTTGTGCAACACACAAACATCTTCATGTTATTTTGGTGTATTTGTCACATTTTAGGACAAATACTGATTATTATTAACTAATGTTCCTACTCTATCTTGGTTTCCTTGTTTTTGCACAATGTCTATTTTCTGTTTCAGGATCCTGAACAAGACATCATGTTTTCATGTCTCTTGACTGTAACAGTTTCTCAAAATTCCCTTGTCCTTGAGGACCTTGACAATCTTAAGGAGTAACAATCAGGCATTTCGCAGAATGCACCTCAATTAGAACTCATCTGGTTTGCCTCCTGATTAGATTGGCATAATGGGGTTTGGAGAAGATAACAGGAGGAAAGTACCAATCTCTGCATCATACTGAGGGAACATACATGCAATTAACATGATCACCCTGTTG
The DNA here is from genome assembly GCF_048418805.1 of Vulpes vulpes. NCBI lineage: Eukaryota > Metazoa > Chordata > Mammalia > Carnivora > Canidae > Vulpes > Vulpes vulpes. The sequence continues at coordinate 52,056,646 of NC_132784.1, read as the reverse complement.
ATGTTAAACTCTCTCATCTGACTGAGGTAGTATTGGTCAGATTTCTTCACTATAAAATTACTCTATTTTTTCCTCCCTTCCTCCACCATACTCCTTGGAAGGAGGTCACCAGGCACAGCCCACATTTAAGGAATTAGAGGTATTCCTCTACCTTCCTAACAAAGGAACATCTATACAAATTCTTTGGACTTCTGCATGGAATTCCTTGGACAACTGCATAGAAGATTTGCTCACTCTCATTTATTTATTTATTCAATCATCTACTTATATCAATATGGACTCATGAATCTTTATTTCATACTTTGAGTTGTCATTCAATACTGCTTCCTCAATTTTTCTAGCTTTCCCCATAGGAAGACCTTTCAGTTGGCTCTTGTATTTTTTCGGCATGCCCCCATCATTAATCAGCCTTAACTTTAAACAGACAATTTATCAACTTGCATTAAAGTTTTAAATGTAAGATTTCCATACATTTTGCTAGTTTGGTTTACCTTTTCTTTTTTAAGATTTTATTTATTTATTCATGAGAGGCAGAGACACAGGCAGAGGGAGAAGCAGGCTCCCTGCAAGGAGCCCAAAGTGGGACTCGATCCCAGGACCTCAGGATCAGTACCTGAGCTGAAGGCAGATGGTCAACCACTGAGCCACCTAGGTGCCCCTGTTTTACCTTTCTTATTCTTAAAGGAATTTAATATTGTGTGGTCTGAAGAAGGGTTGTTAAATTATGTGCCTTAGTATGTATGAATTAACTCTAACCAATACTTTTATTACAGGAACAAATAATTATTTAAATTCAATGTTGGTGAAAAACTTCTATGTAAAATAGGTAAATTTTTATGTGAAAAACAATGAATAAAATACACCAATTCAAAAAACACAGTATAATAACTTAGAGATACTTAACTATAGTATATATAATATGTAATCCTGTAGCTTAATTTTTTCTGATAATCTAATATTATTGGCATTAACATTTCTTTTTTTCTGATTTGTTAATTTGGTTGAAAGTAAAATGAAACATTCAGGGTGATTGAAAATAAGAAGAGGGGCATTTTAAGAAAATAAATGCATCTATACAAATGGAAAATTCCCAGATGTCTTAACTTTAAATCAATATTGATTTATTCCAAGCGAAAACTATGTCAATTTAACGTGGACCTGTAAAATGATGAAATTATACAGATATATTTTAATGAGAAGGCAAAGAAGTCCTTTATAAGAGTGATTAAAGTGATTTTTACACTTCTAACCCTTTTTAGAATAAGATGCATTCCCCTCAAAAAAAGCTCATGCATAAATATCTTCTTATCAATGATATATAATATAATCTTGAAAACTCAAAGTAAACTGTAATTACCAAATTAGGCAACTTTGTTTTTTATTTTCTTTCTTATTACTATATTTTATTTTATATTTACAATTTTTGCATCTACCTATTTTATAACGTTATTTAACATTCAAAATTTAATGACACAGAGATATCATGATCTAGCCACTACAGTGTAGCTATTAGCTTGTTGGGTAAATTCTATGGTTGATTCATTTTACTTTTGCAGCTAAAGAAGCTTCATGCTGAGCAGAGAGGCATCTGATTGGCTCATCATCTCTGTTGGAAGCTTCTCTCTTGTGTTAGTCTTGACTTTTATGACCTCAAAACAAAGTGCTAATATTTTACAATTAATAATAACAAAAGGAGAGAAAAACTGAAAATGGAATATATGACTGAGCCATTCATTTTAAACCATGACTTCCTTAATTCATTCAAATCTTTAGAAATTATAGGTTTGCTTAATGAACCACTGGCAATATGTAAAGGACAGGAAAATCTGAGCTTCTGCTATAGAATTATTGAGCATATATAGTAGCAGTAATATTTTAAAGCAAAAGGAAATTTCAGTGTTCAGGAGCCTTTAAATGTTAACAATGCCTTTTTGCTTCAGACTTTTATAGCAGAATATCAAAACTCTGCCTAACATAATTAAATTCATGTTTTTGAATCCATATTATTAGATATATTTTTTTAAATTGCATAGCCTGAGAAACTGTATTTTAGATCTTTTATACTTATAAAAATAATCTCAATATATTCTACCCAATTAAGTGTGTGTATTTTGTGTCAGTTGGATACTGTCAAAATAAGCCAAAGATTTAATTTTATACTTAGTATTATATATTAAACATTTTTTCTAATCATCTATTGTGTAATTACACAGACATCTATCAATCAATATTTATGCCAATAGCCACATAAAATTCTTTACATATAACTTTGTAGCACCGTATGAGTAATTTTTTAAGTATAGATTCCCAAAGTATAGATTTCCATAGAAAAAGAAGGCAGTTGTTAGGTAAAATATTGTGTATAGTTCTGAATTTCAAATATATTATCAAAATATACTAGAAAAGGTTCTTACCAATTTACATACTATCATCACGAGTAAGGAGAAAGTTCAGTTACACATTTTCACATTATTTACTATCTACTAATCTAATAGATAGGAATAGTACTTTACAAAATTAAAGATCATCTACTTTTGGCTATGATGCATTTGCTTGTGAAAGATTAATGTCCCTCTGGAAACTACTAAAAAGTAGAAAACAAAAGAAAAGTAAAAAAGTAGAAAAAAGTAGAAAACAAAGAAATTTTCTTATAAAAGAATCAAATAAAGAAATAAATAATCAAATGGTATACACTGAGCTATTTAGTTCACCAGGATTTTAGATATCTTAATCCTAGAACAATCACGAGAGAATGCAAAGTGGTAATGCTTTTCTGGCAGGAGGTAATATTATCATTGAGAATCTCCACTCTTTTCTGGACAAAATAGTTGGCATACATTCAAAAATAACAAGGCATGCCAATACAAGACCATATGAGGGGAAATTAAGGAAAGAAACCCTGATATTAGGAAATGACCCATGGGGTTTTACATAATTGGCTTTGTTATCTGGCAAACTTCTTAAAAAACAAGGCTCGTCATCAATAAGAATGACAAGAGTAGAGAAATAGAAGACAGGTGAAGAGAAAATAACCAAATTGCAGTGCTTAAGGGAAAATAAAAGATAATTTTTTTTTTTTAGGAAACATGAAATTTAAGAAGGAAAGGATAAAAGTAATAGAAAATTAGTAATATTTGAAGAAACAATGTCTGAGAATTTACAAAATTTATTAAGAGACATCAAATAACAAATGCAAAAATGCTCCAAATCCTAAGCTGTATAAATACAAAGAAAACTAAAATAAGGAGCATCACAGTATAATTGCTGGAAGTGAAAACACAAAAAGAAAATCTGAAAAGTACTCTCAGAATTTGCCATCAGCAACAAAGTCCTTAAAGGGAGCAAGTTATCACTGACAAGCTAACTTACAGGAATTTCTATGAGGTTTTGCTAAGAAGAAAAGGCATAGAAATCACCCTTTTTTTGTAAAACAATCACTGAAAGGTCCATACATATGATATGCATATTTGTCTATACAAGTTTACATAAACAGAGAAAAAATATGGAAAAATGCACCCTAGTGTATTAATATAGGAGATATGTGAGGATGGTTTTTCTATACAGAATAGATGAAAAACAAGGAGAACAGAGCCAATAAAAAGGGAGAGGGGGATGTATTTGCAGAAAAAAAGTGTACTTGTTAAATTTAGTATTTTATGTAAATATTTCTGGATGTAGGTATGAATACATTAAAAAGTAAAATAATCTCTACTAAATCTGGAATTTATCTACTTCAAGGAGTTTGGTAGCATACTTTTTTCTAAAAGTGCCAAATCTTGCCACAGATACTAGCTAAATAACAAATGTGCCCCCCCCCCCCCCATGGATTCAGGTAATGGACTGAAATCTTACATGTTGTAGTGTTTATTTCTTGTCTTTATATGTAAGAAAAAACCTAATTGCCCTTACAATAATCTGAAATTTTTATTGTTAATATATTACCTAGAAAAATCTTTATATTTCTAGTTGTGAATATTCTAAAGTATTTGAGTTTATGATATTTATTGTTTTATTATTGTAGTATTGGCTTTATTACAAAAATGGAACCATTGGTCACTCTCTCAGCACTTTATATGAGTTAAATGAATTTGCAAATTAAAGCAGTCTGACAATTTGAAATAATTTCTTCTTAAGATATTTAGCCTGGATACTTGTTTGATAAATTTCATGAGACACATATAAGTCTTTCTTACAGTTTATTTTTAATAAGTTTTATGGAGACCTGGTGGTGAATTACAGTAATATATATTTCCAAAGAAAAACATTCATTTTTGTCTAGATTTCTACTGAATGCTTATATTATTTAACTAAATATTTACTTCCTAGTTTTAATTTCCCATATACCTATCACTCTTTTCCCATTATTATCTTTGTGATTTCAAAATAGTAAATTTTTCAATATTCTGACAAGCAGTTGACAAGTATATTCTCTGTTTTGGAGGTGGATCACTTTATTACTTCTATGAATTGTGCCCTAGGATAAAACATTTAAAGCCTTTTATTCTTATAGTATGTCATCCTATGTCTCCTGTAGTTTCTATGATTTTTGATTCATAGTTTTATCTTTTTTACTTCATGAAATAAATGCTGGATCTTTGTTTTAGATTGCATGCTTATCAGTATAAAGTGGTTGGTTTCTCTGTTGTTTTGTGGTCATACAATGTCTTCTGCTTGCTGTTTGTCCATTTGCTTGGCAAAAGTCTCCTAATCCTTGTACTTCCAAATTATTTATTAGCTTTTTTAAAGATCCATCATATTGGGAAGAACAAATGTTGAATTTTTCCTATCACGTAATCAACAACTTACTCTCATTGTGTTTTTTTGGGGGGGGGGCAAGGGTTGATTTTATCACATTTTCATAATTTGATTTGTCATCTTATTCCATGTTTCATCTATTAATTTCAATGCATAAATTCACTGTTTGCTCTTAGTCTTTGTTTTATTTACATTGTACTTAAATAATATGACAGATTCATACACAATATTTGCTTTTATATTTGTCAAATGTTGGTATTATTTGGTATACTTAAACTTCCATTACTTGAATTATGATCTTTGAATTGCATGCAAGACTAGTCATAACAGTATTCTTCATAGGAGGCATTCAACAAATGTGTGATGATGTGTTTTCTCCTTTACTTTAGTGGTACTTAGACATATGTAATAAATTGATCTAATAAATATGTCAGGGAACGTCACTGAAAAGAAATAGTAAGTTGCAATTTACAACTATATAATATTTTAAAATTTAAGGGTAAGAGATGAAAAGATAACGTAAAGGAGAGAAGAGTTTTATAAACAAAAATACGGATTTGAGTTTGTTCAGTCTGGGAGAAGGTAGGCCATTTAGACTCCTCTTATTGTCTTCCTAGTGTCGTCTAATTACTCTAATTGACTCAAAGTTATTAGTTTTCTCTTTTTGATTTGCTTAAGGCATGTTCTTTTTATTGCTGAATGAATTTTAATATAACTACTAAATACTAATGTTTCCTTCTCTACCTGATAGCATTCCCAAGTTAATTCAAAAATGACTACTGAGGTTTTATTGGATTTCTGCTAAATTATTTTCCTTTTCATAATTGCATTGTTTTGTCTGTCATATCCTGAATTTCTCCTGAGTATATAGCTTCATATCTTTCTTTTACATTTTGATATTTTTTTCATTTTAGGCAAATTGTTGATGGATATAGAGAGAAAATAAAGATAGGTCTTGGCTATAACCAAACAAGAATAAATATTAATAATTTTTTAAAAAAAGAATAACTATTAATACATTGATTACATTTATGTTTATGTTTCTTCAAAAAGAATTACATGAATTATTGATTAAAATCATATAATATGATTTAAAGACAATTCTATTTATTAAAGATGTCTATGGCCATACCACCCTGAACGCACCCGATCTCGTCTATTTATTAAAGATTTATTTAGTTTACTATAAGATTAAAATAAACATGTCAGCAAAGTTCAATGTTACATCCAATGATAAGCACTGTGAACATTATACCATTTTTCTGAGTGTTACTTTTGCTATCGTTTTAAGTCATTTGTTTGGTTTTCCATTTGTTCCTAGCTGCTAGCTCTTAATCCAGCACATGCCATAATGAATAAGAGGATTGATGAATCAGTAAATTATTCAATTAAAGTGTTGTTATACTGTTATTTAGAAAATCATATTTTATAACAAATTATGTTGAAAGTATAGTAAAAACTCTTTTTTGAATTATCTATTTGAGGAGACACAATACTCATACAAAAGAATAATCATTATAATACTATGGTTAAATGCCAGAAATCATACAACTCATAACTGCCATGATATATTAGAAAATTAGATCTTCACTGAGACTGCAGATGTCAAGGGCTCAGCTGAGGCTTTGGTGATAGGTATCTCATAGGTAAATGGATAAGGCTAATGAAGATGATTGACACCAACCAAGGCATGCATGGAATATTTTACAAGATAGTTTGGTACAATAATGAGTGCACTAGTATTAATAGACAAGAAGATTGTTGGAAATATAGAAGACAAATCAACATAGGTCCTACATATTGAGCTAAAACCGTTGAACTTTAATTTGTGGTTAATAACACAGCGATTTATATTATTGGATTGTGGGGGAATACATGATCTATGTTAGCCTTAGAAATTCAATTCTGTCAATATGGTGTAAGAGAATGTGTAAAGGGAACAAAGGCCAAGGAGACAAATTAGGAAGCTAATTCAATATCAAAACGTTACATAAACTCTACCAAGGAAGGAAATGTTTCATTGTGATGCTTATATCCCCAGAGTCAACAAAACTTCCTAGTGCTCAGTAAATATATGTTGAATGAATGTATATGTTAAAAAGAGATGAAACTTTATATTTTAGTTGTGTCACTCTGTAACCCTTGCCAAGTTATAAATGTGTGTTTCGCATTATGGCCTATTTTCAAAATGGTCTTATGTAGGTAATAAAATGACATATAAATTTAGTAATCCCTCTTATTGTTATTATAATTCTCACACAGGTAAAAAAAAATTGGCTTTCTAACACATTGACTTTGATGGTAGAATAGATCATCTCAGTTAAAATGTCCTGGAGGAGGTTAAATTATGTAAGATTAATGTATGAGAATAGATATGAGATGTTCCAGTGAGAATGGAGATGAAAATTTAGAAATCATTTTCATAAAGTCAAAAATAAAAAAAATACAAAAGTGATTATTATTTTTATTTCTTCGAAGTATCAATTAGGCCCAAAAACAAAAGCAAAAGCAAAACTGAACAATTTCTTGTTCTTTTCAATTCTAAGATCTATTACCAGGTTCTGGTGGTAGTTCAGTTTTCCCAAGTTGATGTCCCAAATGAAGAAAACTAATTTTGTTAAATTAGTTCCCTAATAACGGCTTATTAGAAAATGGCTTCTGGAATATTTGATTAATGAATAGCATATTTTAATTATCCCTAACATGACTTAATTCACAGAAGTACAAGATATTTGTAAACACAGAGGTTAGTGTTTTATATATATATATATATATATACACACACACACACACACACACACACACAGTTTTTTCTAAAGTACTGTTTACTATGTGCAATGAATATAAAGGAAAAGATAGAACTGTGATTGATTCCTCTTTTAATCTACCGTTTTATGCCCCAAGGGAGAAATTATTTGATTCAAACTTTCTTCCTTCAGTAAGATAAGACTGGTAACAAGTGTACTGCCAATTAATTAACCCTTTTGGTTGAAGACTCAGGTATTATTACCTAATTGCTTTTGGTCGACTGACTTGTTTTTAGGTCATTGCACACTGAGGGTTAAGTCATCATCTGAAGCAGTTACCAGTGCATCTCAGCTCCCCACCCAGCCTTCTGAAAACCTTCTCCAGATTTGGCCATCACACAAGAGTGGCCTTCCTTTTGGTCTCTCACTACCAGAAGCCTTCAAAACAGAGACAAGAGGGATCCCTGGGTGGCACAGCAGTTTGGCGCCTGCCTTTGGCCCAGGGCGCGATCCTGGAGACCCCGGATCGAATCCCACATCGGGCTCCCGGTGCATGGAACCTGCTTCTCCCTCTGCCTGTGTCTCTGCCTCTCTCTCTCTCTGTGACTACCATAAATAAATAAAAATTAAAAAAAGAACAGAGACAAGAAGCTCCTTTTATTGGCCAATCTACATGGCAGAGCTGGGCATTTCTCAATACCAATAACATCATCAAATATTACAGAATCACCTTAAAACAGTACACATTTTAAACAAAAATATATTTAGTATCTGAATATTGTCGTGGTTGGTGTTTCTTTGTAAAAGAAAGTAGGGGTACCGTATCTGAAATGATCCAAAACACAAACCCACTATTGCTTTAGATTTCCTTTTTATCAGAGTCCAAATGTTAATGGAATAATAGTTTTTAAATATGGTTTGTATGATTGACATCAATGTACAATTATTTTCCTTTAAAAAAGATATTTATTCCGCAGAAGTGAATTCAGTGTGTTCTTCATGTAATTTCATTCCTTGGCCATTGTGTGTTTGGCATTGTCCGTGCCTCAGTGTGTCTCTGTATGTGTGCTACCAAAAGCAATTGCCTTAATTAAGATTGTGGTGACTTTGGGAGGGCAATTTAGAACTGTTCTAATATTATCATATGCAGCTGCCTAAAGAATTTGACCAACCTGGGTTTTAGGCTTCTATCATATAGTTAAATATTTTATATGCCCCTTGTTGATGACACAAAGTGATATGAAGAACTTTCATTTCATCCTATGAACGATGAAGAGTTTTTGGTTTTCCTGAGAATTTAGATAAGATCTAAGAATATTTGCCAAGATGTGCCTTGTAAATAAATCAATTCTTTTTACAACACAAGCTCTTTAGACAGATGGTCATTTAGAATTCAGTGTTTCACTGGGAAAAAGAAAGAACAGAAGAGGAAAGGATAAAATAGCATGTTAGTGCATATCTTATGCCACACTAAACTCATTGTAAAAACACAACTGGTCATAATATTCCAGTGGAATTGAGAAATACACACACTCTTTTGTATGCATAATTGAAAAATATGAATGAATTCACATTTAACATATGAAAATTAAAACTCATCCATGTAATCTTGCACAATAGTTTAGTTATATTTGTTCTTTTTTTTTTCTTTTTTTTTAAATTTTTATTTATGATAGTCACAGAGAGAGAGAGAGAGAGAGGCAGAGACACAGGCAGAGGGAGAAGCAGGCTCCATGCACCGGGAGCCCGATGTGGGATTCGATCCCGGGTCTCCAGGATCGCGCCCTGGGCCAAAGGCAGGCGCCAAACCGCTGCGCCACCCAGGGATCCCCAGTTTAGTTATATTTGTATTGTAATATTTTACCAGTAATAGAAAATGTTTCAAGGAGAGGCATATAGATAATCTGAGATATTCGTTAAAATGAAGTAAATCAACATTCACAAATTATCCTGTTTAACATGAATTCTTAATTAAATTTTAGATCAGTGATCTTTGCATGTATTTATAAGTATGTGTATATAGTCTCACCAAAAATATTCTATCACAGATTTTGAAATTCTAGAGAGGGAATAGTTTTTGTGACATTTAATTTTTTAAGAAAAATTTTTGGAGCAGTTTGCAGTCCCCTGCAAAATTGAGAGAAAGACAGAGATTTCCTTTATATTCTCTGCTCCCACATATGCATGGCCCTCCTCCCCATTGTGAACATCCCCAACAAGTGTGGTACATTTGGTACAACTGATGAACTTATAATGACACATCACCATCACCCCAAATCCATAATTTACTTTAGGTTTCATTCTTCTGGTTAGATAACCATTGGGTTTGGACAAATGTATGATGCCATGCATCCTTCACTATAGCATCCCTGGGATTATTTTCACTGTCTTATTATTATCCTCTGTCCTCCACTAACCCCAGACTTTGAAAATCACTGATCTTTTAACTGGCTCCATAGTTTTGGCTTATACAGAATAGTTGGAATCATATAGTACACAGCATTTCAGATCAACTTCATTCCTGAAGAATATGTATTTGAACTTCTTCCATGTCTTTTCATGGCTGGATTAACTAATTTCTTTTTAGTGCTAAGTGATATTTCACTGTCTGGATGAACCATGGTTTATTTACCCTCTCACCTACTAAAACACATCTTGGTTGCTCTCAAGATTTTGCAATTATAAATAAAGCTTCTGTGAACACCAGCATACAGCTGTTTGTGTGGACACAAGTTTTCAGCTCTTTTGGGTAAATACTAAGGAGCGCGACTGCTGGATCATATGGAAAGAATACATTTAGTTTTATACAAAACTGCCAAATTGTCTTCCAAAGTGGCTGATTCTGCATTCTCACCAGCAAGGAATGAGAATTCTTTTGCTCTAGCACCTAACCAGCATTTGATGTTGTCAGTGTGCAGGATTTGGGGCACTAATAAGTAATGATGGCTCATTGCTATTTAAATGAAATTCAATTTTGATAATAAGTGATTTTTTTGATTGCCTATTTTCTGGGCATTTTCATGTACACAAGTGTATTTAATTACTACAGATGTATATATATATTTTTTTCCATTGATAATAACAAATATAATACAAATACAAATTTTCCATAGATAATAACAAATAGACAATAACAAATCCCGTGTGGCCACATATCTAGTGAAAGAATGAGGCTGTACTGGATTCTAGGACTAAATATCTCTTTTAAAACTCATTTTCTGGGTTGCCTGGGTGGCTCAGCGTTTGAGCATCTGCCTTCAGCTCAGGTCATGATCCCAGATTCCAGGATCGAGTCCCACATCGGGCTCCCTGCATGGAGCCTGCTTCTCCCTCTGCCTGTGTCTCTCCCTCTCTCTGTGTCTTTCATGAATAAATAAATGAAATCTTAAAAACATTAAAAAAATAAAACTCATTTTCTGTGTGACTCTTTTTTGCAATGTTATAAATAAAAGCAGTGTATTGTGCTGGAGAACCTAAAATATTCCAGTGAATTTACTCAATTACTTAAACACGTAACTTAACATAAATATAATTACACATGAAGGGTTTTGCAGTGTAAGTTCAACCACAACTTTCCTGAAATTGTAAAAGTGAACTATTAGTCCTCATTGCTCCAAACTTTATACTTCTGACACCTTCTGTCAAAAATATAAACTAATTATAGAATACAAGGTAGGGGATATTAAGATGAATAAGTCTTTATCTCTCTCCTTTCCCTTGATGTCTTCTTCTTTCCTTCTCAGATTTCTTATTAATATCCATAGTCTCAACTGAACTTGACCAAAAGACGTTGTCTCCTGTTATTCTTACTGGTGTACATTTGCCAATACAGGAACTCACATGGGGTCTATTCCAGAAAAATTGGGAATTAAAATCAGTGTCAAAAACCATTAGATTTATGGAGTAAACTAGGGGATATTTAAGTTAGAAATGAGAAGAGGGGAGCCTGGGTGGCTCAGTCAGTTAAGCATCTGCCTTTGACTCAGGTCAAGATCCCAGGGTCCCGAGATCAAGCCCCACATTGGACTTCCCGCTCAGCAGGGAGTCTGTGTCTCCTCCCACTGCCCCGTTCCCACTTGTGCTCTCTCATTCTTCCTCTCAAATAAATAAAATCTTAAAAGAAAAAAATAAAAGAAATGGAAGGGGGGAGTAACAATCTCTTTTTACTCTGAATATCTTCCTGTTAGCTCAATGGAGTTCACTGTTTTCCAACTTATACAAAGAAAGGTGAGTTCAACTTTATTTCTATAAAACAGTGAATTTTTCTATTCACAGTGAATGTGAATCATAGAGGGAAAAAAAGTTTTGTTTCTATTTTTAAAATAGCATTGTTTAATTAAAGAGGCTTACATCTATTTTCCTATTTCCTCGGTACACATGGTTACATTCTTCACATGCTGCCTTCCTATTTTATAGAACTGCTGAATCAATGATGGGTCTACAATCATATCACAGCTACAGATCAAGTGACAAAGTGTTTGCTAAAATATGCATCTTTTTAATTGTTAATGAGGAAGAAAAGTTTTGTTATTTTTGTTGAATCAATTTGATCAGGTCAACTCTTTTGTCAAGAACACATGCACACCTATACACACAAACAACTGCCATGAACCCAAAGGGAGAATTGTAACCTCAATTTTACTCCAAGGTCTTAAACTTGGGTTTTTGGTGGCACTTTAAATTTTATACCCCAAATCATGAGCTTTAATAAAACAATCAAGAGTCATGGATTTTGTCATTAGTGTTGTTACAATAAAGATTTTATCACATAATGTGTCTGACCTCTCAGACATCTGTGTCCTCCCCACTGCACGATATTAGCACTTCAGCCATGACAGCCAGTAGAGATGCTCAATGTCCCACTCAACTCCCTAAATGTAGTCCGCAAAGCGCTATTTTATCTGAAAACTAGACAACATGCTTTGCTATCAAGAAAATAGTCCATTCTATATATCTAAACATCTTGATCATAGGATAAGGACAGAGTACAAGGGATGGTATTGGTTTTACATTCTACTCTGAGACTTACTTGTCTGATGGGGGTGGTCAGAATGCATGCAATGAAGTTGCTGGCTGCTCACCTAGAAATGTGTTCAGTGCAAGAAGGGTCAAAGCATTTTATGAAATTTATGGAAATGAAAGTCACCACTGACTTGCATTTCTGGATTGCATATCTGATAGACTCAGAGAAGAAATTTATTCACCTAATTGTGCATGAAATACATATTTGTGACTACAGAGGCCATTTACTCTTGATCTTATTATTGTGTTCTGTGATTCCCAGTCTGCCTGCCTGCTTGTTATAAAATTTGAATGTCTTAATACACATAAAGTCTTTCATGCATCAAGATACTTTTTAGGTAGAACAATATGGAATAGTATCATTTTCTCCTTATTCACTGAACAAGCAGGGAGTAAAAGTTCTTTTTACAAAGTGTGGAAGGCAGATTATCACCTGCCCCACCTGCCCTAGAGAGGTAAGTCCTGTTCTCAAGCAGCGGTGAGTACATTACATCGTACTAAGAAAGAGGAATTGCCCACGTGAGTACGAGCAAAGACTCTGAGATGAGAAGTGGAGTCTGAATTATCCAGGTGGGCCCAACTTAATCACATTTATAGAATCTGTCCCTGCTGAGGTCTGGTCAGAGGTAGGTCTTACTCTGAAAGAAGAGTCAGAGAAAGGCAGTGTTGCTGGCTTGCAAAGAAGCGAGTCATGACTCAAAGAATGTCACAGGCCCCTGGAAGCTGGAAAAGGCAAGGAAACAGATTATTTCCCAGTTACTCCAGAAACCAGTCCTGTTGATACTGTGATTGTAAGACTGTGAACCCTGCTAGACTTCTGATCAATGGCAACGTCAGAATAAATTTGTGTTTTTTAGGCTACCAAATATCATAATTTACTATGGCAGCAACAGAAAACGAACACACACAGATTTTATTAACAAATGCAAAGAGAAACATGACTTATTAGGTTAGCAATAAGCAGGTAGGACTGAAATTCCCCTTTCGTTCCTGTGCCCAGATTTGTTCATGCTTGCGTCCCTGGGAATAACCCACCCCAAGAGAGCCTGGTCTTTCTGGTGTTTCCTAGCGTGTGCCCTCCAACTCAACTAGGGTTTTCCCTAGAAACTGGGGTGCTCTGATTCAGCTTGCTCCGAGGGAGCCAAACAAATCTACAAACCACATTGACGAAAGCACAGATGGGATCAAAAGATACGGTCTTGTGTGTCTGTGTCAGGGAACCCTACTCTTCTTCTTTCCTCTACTTTTCCCATTTTCTCATCCTCTTATATTTTCTTTTCCTTTTTCTCCCTTCAGCCACCTGGCTTATTCTTTGGCAGAATTGTACTGAGTCAGATCTATAAGCATCTCTGCTTCCAGCCTTCCCACTGTCTTCACTAAAGCTGCGAGGGACAAGGACCTGTCCCAGGGAAGTCGTTGGGGGTTGCCATTCAGTCCTGGAAGCCGATCCTGCATCTGTAAGCCCCCCGACTGCTGTCTGCCTGCCCCTGTCAGCCTCCTCTCCATTTTCAACCAACCAACCTTTCTGTATCTTTGAAAACCAGGGATCTTTCTTTTCTTGGTCACGAAGCTGTTAGCACTTGGGTCTCTCCCAGCAGCTGCTGGCTGGGGTCTTCCTGGGACATCTGCTCCAGCAGTGGCTCAAGGGCAGTACTGCAAGCTCTTTTGATTGCTCATCTCCAGAAGCAATCTTAAAGAAATGCATCCGTGGATTCCCTCTGAGGATGAATTCCTTTGCTTGGGTTTTAATTCATTTCACTAGTTTGATGTTTCAGAGAGAATGAAATCCCCTTCTCCTGTAATTAAACCTGACACGAATTCTCAGCCTCCCACAACATATGTAGAGCACACAGGCTACAGAGTAAGAAATCTGGATGCTGAGAGCATTTCTAGCACATTGGTGTCACTGCTTAAAAAGATCATTTCTTATTTTTTATTTTTGTTTTTATTTTTTTTTAAAGATCATTTCACTGAAGCCTCAGCCTGGGTGGTTTAACCACAGAAGCTAGGTCACGTTTTAAAATGGTCAAAGGGTGCAAACTTGTAGTTAGGGGATGGATACATTCTGGAGATCTCAGGCAAAGCACTGTGGTCAGAATTAACAATACTGTAGTGGATACTCCAAAGCTGCTGAGAAACTAATCTTGAATGTTCTCACCACAAAAAGTAAATGATAATTATGTGATGAGATGAAGGTGTTAGCTAATGCTATCCTGGTAATTGTACCGCAACATAGGAACGCATCAAATCAACACTGAACTCCTTCAACTTACACAATGTCAATTATATCTCAATAAAAAAAATAAAATTAAAACTCAAAGCTACCTGCAAAATGATGGAAAATTAACCCAGACTTGCTAGGGTTCATGATTCTCATCCCTAGAAGAACAGTAAGTAGGGTCAACACATTCATCTCACAACAACCGTATTCCATGTCTTTCCATGCCATGAGTTAGCCTCTCATCTGCCAAAAGACTACAGAAAATGCATTCCTTCTCCCAGGTTTTCAGACCCATTCCCTACTTTTCTACTTCACATTATACAGATGGACCTCACCTTGGTGACCAAGTCCTACACCGCCAAGAACCTGTCCTTCCTCGTCCATTCTTGGTGTCAACACACAAACAAACTGGGGACCTGCCTCAAAAGGAGGCCACGGTAGGTAGGGGGTGGGGGGCAATGTATGGGTGGGGAGTGGGGTAGGTCTGCAGGGGGCAAATCTTTACCTTTGCCCTCCTTCTGTTCTTTTTGGATGAGCCTGAACTTGACATGATATGGGTCAACAGGCAAAAGGCAGGCCTCTTCATTTGATCCCTGTTTTCCATGGCACAGGAGTCCTCTGTAGGGATGAAGACCCACGGGAAGGGTGAACCCTGTGGCTTCCACACGAGGTTGAACAAGGAGAGGCGGCTGTGGAAGGTGATGAGGTTGTGCTGAGACCAGGGGGACATCAGAGGATGTGAACAAGGTCCATTGTCCCAGAGCTCTCACCAACTCAACTGCTCGTCCTGGATGAGGAGAATGTAACCACCTCAGGCAGAGGAAGGACAATTCCAGAATGGCAATTTCATCTCCTTCTTTTAAAGGAAAGAAGGTCATACTGTTTTTCTTGCAGTTGTCATTTTTCGAATGATTTAACTCCAAAATGTTCATATGCCAGAGTGGCAAGTTTTGGGATGGCATGTCCTGAATTCCTTCAAATCATTTCCTTTCTCTGGCCTGGGGGAGCTTGGGAGGGGCCAGCAGAGACAACCAGCTGTAGCCAGTCACTTCCTGCCCAGGGTGGCTTCACAGAGGTGGTCGCTGAGGCTGCCTGCAGGCCAACTCTGGAGCTACCCACTCAGCTTTCCTCAGGACTGCTTTTAATTCCCTGATGCTCCCCAAGGTAAAGGATACAACCAGCCAACGCCCTTCACAGAACCAGCTGCCTTGTCAACCACACAGGGTCAGATGTGAGGGGGGCCTGAGTAATGTTCTATGTGTAACTCTTGCTCCCTACTCCCTCACTTTATTTATTTTTTATTTTATTATTATTATTATTATTATTATTATTATTATTATTTTTTAAAGATTTTATTTATTTACTCTTGAGAAACACAGAGAGAGAGAGAGAGAGAGGCAGAGGGAAAAGCAGGCTCCATGCAGGGAGCCTGACGTGGGACTCAATCCTGGAACTCCAGGATCACATCCTGGGTCGAAGGCTGGTGCTAAACTGCTGAGCCACCCAGGAATTCTCTACCCCCTCATTTTAAAAATCACTACTACTACTTTTATTATTATTATTATTATTATTATTATTATTTGCTGTTTCCATCCTTCTGCTGTTCAAATGTTCTGGTATAGCTACCTCCTAAAATCTGTCCACATTGTCAAAATACTCACTGAAACACCCACAACAAGGAAACCTCCCTGCCTTTTTTCCACCTCACAGGATATAGTCCTCCTAGTATTTTATTAGGGCGCCTCTAGGTTCTAGGGGGTCACTTTGCCTTTGTCTGGCCCCTACTTCCCTTTACCTGTGGCACCAGTGGGACTATTTCAGGTTGACTCAAGCAGACCAGAACTTGGACCAGAACTTGACCATACAAGTTGGGCAGAGTTTGGGGCTTGGTTTCACCGTTTTTCTCATGACACTTCCGTGAAGCTATTTCATCTTCTACCCTTACCTGGAGCTCCTTAGAGCTCTCTCGCACTGCATGTCACATTTCTAAAAATTTTCTTTTCTTTTCTTTTTTTTTTTTTGCTTTTGCTTTATTTATGAACTGTCATAGCAATTGTGATAACAATTAGGCACGTGAGAGTCATAAATTGTTACTCTTATGACTGTAGGTTAGCTAGGTCTTGAGACTCAAGTAATACATATATTTCTTCATAACATTTTCCATCCCAAAGAATTAAATTTGAAAAGATTGTAAAGAAATGAAAAGTGACATAGTTCAGTACAAACAGTGGCTATGTATAAATTTCCATAAAGCAGAAAAATATTAAAACATCCAGCAGTCAAAAATTTGATTACTCTCTTATGGTATGAGGGGTAGAAATTTGAAATGACACATGATCTTTGGTTATATTGCAACTTCTATTGACTTTGCTACTATATCATGAACTATAAATAAGATACTTAGGCCTTAAAAAAGAAAAACATAGATTATTACATATGGCATTATTAATTCATTTTTTTGAATTTTCACTTATGTAAATTATATCATTTTCATTGATAGGAATTTTCAGAGGACTTACCATGCATTTATCTAAATATTGCTTGAGTCAAATATACTCTGTTTAAAGTAATGTCTCAATAACTGGATATTTTTGAAATGTTTTTAATACCAGGAAAAGACAGTCACAAAAGCAAAAAATAATGGCTACTATCCTTGAGGTATAGCATTCTCATAGGGTGTCCCAGGGCATCAAGCTCATTTATCAACTATGAGTTAAAGAAGACAGCTTCCACTTCAGCCAAACCATCTTTATTTGGTGTCACTGGGGTGTTATTCATCAGAAAAGAACCTTTTGAAAAAAAGTCTACAATCAACCTTGACCTAAGAGGTTTTTAGTAATGTAGACATAGTAAAGAATATTTACAACTGCTTATAACATTTTTTTATTGTTTTCTTTTACCTCATATGTCAAAAGTAAAATGAAATCATAATATGAAATACTTATAAAGCTATTAAAAAATAATAGGCTAATTCTGTATGCCTGGTATGGAAAGTGGATGATGTTATATTGCTGAATTTTTAAACACCAATTTGTGTAACAATATGTGTATCATGCCTCTATTTTTGTAAAAGGTATGTGTGTGCGTATATGTTATAGAAGGTCTGAAGAGATACGTATCTATTAGTAGAGTTTACCTGTAGAGAGTTGAATTTTGTAATTTTATGTACTTTTCATTGTTCTAATTTTTTACAACAAATGTAAGCCTTTTGCAAAAAAAAATAATACTGTAAGCAAAACATTATTTTTATTTCAAATGTAAGTTTACATAACAATAAATATTATTTTATTTATTAAATCTTAGGTAAGGTGAGGAACCTATTTAGTATGTAAATTTCTCTACAAATACATCTATGGATCTTGTGTAGAATCCTTGGGAACATAGCAGTTTTTATGACAGGAACAGGTAAACACTCCACGCGAGAATAATTCTCCCTGGGCGGGAAACACGCAATAGTGGAGATGGGAGACAATAATAGTCATGATATCAAGAAGAAATTTTAGTTAATTTGTCAGAATATACGGTAAATGTATCACAGCATAGGCAGAAATAATGTACTATAAAATCATGCTAAAATGTTGAGAAATATTAAGTTGAGCACAGAGCTACCTCTCACATCATGCTGGTGGTCAAATTCTACTGCAAAGAGAAGACAAGGTTCAGAGCCAAGACTATTCATAAGCCACAGGCTCACTTAGAACCAGTGGTAGAGAAGATAAATACATGTTGACTTAAATAGAATTTTACTGACAATGGCACTTTTGATGTTGAAAGGGCTGCAGAAAATGACCAAGGAAATGATCCTCTTTCATTTAAGATGATGCAGCAGGAAGTGGCACCTCTGAGAGACAGTGACCTCTAACCTGTTGTGACTCACATTCTTATATGGTGACAAAAAAGCTTTTGCACACACAGTAAAGCATGTTTACTTCCTGCACTTTCGGTTGGATCAACACCTCTACCTGTAGATTTACTGCAGAGATAAATAACCTCCTGATTATAGTACAGAAGGTGATGACATGGAAGGAAAAGGGGAAAAAAATCATAAATCTTTACCATGATACTGATCAGAACTTATAACTGTTACAGTATGTATTAATATGCGCAATAATAATAACAGAGTAATATGAGGTACAAGACTAAAAGAAATTATTGTTGAAGTCTTCTTTGACATATATGTATATCCATACCTATATCTACCTATACGTGTGTGGTCCATGCATGTGTGTGTGTGTGTGTGTGTGTGTGTGTGTGTGAAATCATATAATCACATGCAATCACTGTTCCTAACCAAGGGCAATCTTGTCCCTGTTAGGACATTGGCAATACCTGGAAACACTTGGTTGACACAAGTAGCAGAAGAATTAGTGGTAGCTAATGGGTGGAAGCCAGGAATACCAGTAAATAGTCTATGTTTTCTAAGACAATAGCCACAACAACTACAAAATTATCCAGCCCAAAATGGTAATAGTGCCAATATGAAGAAACTCTGACACACAGATGAGCAAAAAATAACTGTACATATGAATATGACAATAAGGACCATGATAGACATCGAATATCAATGAGCAATTCACTTAGCTTCTCCAACTGCATTTTTATTTATGTCATGGCTTACTGTGTCATACATGTATTTGTCTTCATTGCATATTTTTGAAATATAGTCTCTCTTTGATTCAATATCCTTTCTCTTGTTCTGTCTAGTTGGGGATTCATCATTTTAAATTTTTAAATTATGTTAATAATAAAAAATGCTTTCTGGAAAACTGTCCTTAATGAATCCTAGACTGTGATTATGGATCTAGAAAGGACCTTCTAAATTACTTTATCCAAATCTCACATTTTAGTGTGTGCCAGTCATAGTCCTGACGGAAAACACAATCCTGCGTAGAGGCCCAGAAGATGTTAACAGGGTATTCACAGACATATAGTCAGGGTTAGGGAAGCCACAACGGGATGTGAAGGCACCCAGAGATTAACAGTGAGAAGCCATTCCATCATATATGGGACAGGGCCTGGAAGGAAATTGTTTTATAGGGGCCGTGTGATTTCCGGATTCAAAAAAGAGGTACCATCCTACTGGAGTTGTCATGGAGAGAGATAGCAACCGCCAAACACAAAACAAACTTCAAAGCAGATATGGGGTTGAGAAAGGGGACCCCTGTCTCCTGCTCTTTGATCACTTGTCAGCACTTCTCCTGGCATGAACCCAGTGGGAAACTACAGAAGGGTCAGGTAATGCAGTCATCAGGGTCAGACCTTTGTCAGAGGGCAACAGGAATAGATGGAAGAGTGTTAATTTGTTCGTGGTCAGAGACCTCGCAAGAAGACAAATTTCACTAAGTTAGTCCTGTGACTAAGTGTAATTAAGATTGCTTTCCTGCAGAGGCACCTGAGTGGCTCGGTGGTTGAGTGTCTGCCTTGGGCTCAGGTCGTGATCCCGGGGTTCTGGGATCGAGTTCTGCATCAGGCTTCCCCGCAGGGAGCCTACATCTCCCTCTGCCTATGTCTCTGCCTCTCTCTGTGTCTCTCATGAATAAATAAATAAATACTTTTTAAAAAAGATTGCTTTCCTGCAAACAATTAGAGGTGTTAAAAGAATGTGAGCACTGAGGGAATATAATACAAAGAAATCTTATCAGGCTTCATTACGCTGAATTAGAAATTTAGGCACAGTCAAAAAAGTCTGTTCTACAAATGTATTTGTAATAGAGTACAGGTGGCTCAAACTGCTTCATAAGGTCCAGTTATGAGTCAGTTATTGGTTGCTTGGAATTAGCCATGGTGGGAATATTTGTACCATGGGAATTGATAAATGCTACAATTCAGGGCTTGATTTACTTTTTGACTTATTGTTTAGATTCAAAATGATGGAGAAAACGTTAGGAAGGCAGGATACACTTAAAAATCAGTAGTGTCTGTAGCTACTACATTGTGAATAGCACCACAAAGAAAAATGAGAGATTATTCTTCCAGCATTTAAAACTATTAGCCAATTCAGGCAAGAAGCAGTTATTACTGATGAACAAGAGAAATCCAACAAATGGAGAGCTGAGGCTGAAGGCAGTTTCACTTTATGAGTAAAATTTGCATTCGGGGAAGGGAGAGTTTAATAGTTGATTCAATATCAGATTTAATAACAATAAATTTATTGAAAAAATTTCATGAAGTAGGATGTGACTGGATTTATCAAATCATAGTTGAATTGCAAACCGAGCTTGGCTGCTGTACAGACTAGGACTTGGCCAAAATCAACAAAAGTATACTGAGAGACTCCATCAGAGCATTTGAAATTTATAATAAAATTACTTTATATTTGATTATTTATCTAAATTTGTACTATGCATCCTTTATATCAGTAACACTTGTAATAAACTTACATATATATGCACATTTTTTTCGAGAGAAGGTAATTATTACCTATACCTACCTATAGATCATGATACAATTTCTATAGATATATTTTCTACAAATGACAGCAAATTCCATATTATATTTTGATTAGTGCTTGTTTCTCTGTTTTCACTCTCTGTTTTCACTCACAGCATTAGAAGTTTAGTAATCCTTTTCCTTCCAACTATAGCTTCTCTGCCCATCACAGCACCCGGGCCTTGGTACATACTCAACATATATTTGTTTAATAAATGGCAGAAAACTTGGAACATATTTATAAGGCAGTTCATATGGAGAGAATTCTATGAACAGGTTTGCAAATGTCATTCACTGTGTTCAGAGGTGGAGGGGAGAAAATACAGTTTAACAAGCTATCGCTTTTTAAGATGTCATTATTTTTTTCTTTGCACATCACTTTGGCTTAGGAAACCATGCAGCCTGGCGTGGCCCATTTGTCCCATCCAACCTCAAATGATGCTTAGAAAGCACTGTGCCTGATTGGTACTCCTGCCCTAACAGTAATATTCCATTAGAGATTTATGAACAATAACGGAGGGGAAAAAAGTCCCATTTTTTTCTTACATCATGACTATTCCTGAATATCCTAAAACTGCCAACTCTCTTGTTTTATTTAAAGTACAAAAGGCAGACAGGCACACAGGTAAAGGATGAACTGTGAATTTCCATGACAGAAAATACTCAAAAATTTTAGAAGCTGCAGGGATTAAAAGATGTGGATAAATATTTATAAATGTGAACTCAAAAAAAAAAACTGTAGTCAACAGAATTCTCAAGAAGGATTTTCTGCTCAATGTTTTCTTCTTTGTGTAGTCAGACTGCTCCTTAAACTTTAGATCTAAGAGTGAAAATCACTTTCATTCCGGCAGACTTCCTAGTTTACCTGTACTTTCTGGAAATACACATTACAGTATTGCCACCTTGGATTTTCAGCAAGTTTTCTCCTTACTAATGATATACTTTCTTTCAATCCAAGTTCTAGTCTATTCCTATTTCCAGCCTCATATGATAAAGAAGCTCAAAGATTAAAAATATAAATTGGTTTTAAGTATTAATATCTGCATGTCTCTATTTTTTTTATCTGCATGTCTCTAACAGAATTGATAATATCATTAATGTTTCCTGATTTAAAAAACATCATCTGTATTCTAAATAACTTATGCAATTAGTTTCCATGCTATTTAGGCCTCATAAACAGCATCTAAAGTTATGGGTTTGTTTTAGACACCTCATAGATACACCCAGAAATACTGTTTGACCAGCTTTCTGAACCTTAGCCTGGGTAAGTTGACACATAAAATTAACCATCACAATAGATAAGCCTTGACCCATTTCCCAGTAGAATTTCAGATTTGCTTCTGACCACTGAGTGGTATGTGCCTCCTACTTTTCATCTGTTCTCATGTGGGGCATTATTTTGGTTACCATATTCTGGTGTGATCACTGCATGTTGTTGGACGCATAGCAGACAAGGCTTTTCCTAAACTGTGTGTGGCAGAGAAAGAGAAAAATAGTGCCTCACCTATTATAAGCAGACAAATTCAATTTTATTTTATTTTTTAAACTTTTAATTAATTTATTTATTCATGAGAGACACAGGAAGAGATAGAGACATAGGCAGAGGGAGAAGCAGGCTCCCTACCAGGAGCCTGATATGGGACTCAGTCCCAGTACCCTGGGATCACATCCTAAGCCAAAGGCAGATGCCCAACTGCTGAGTCACCCAGGCATCCCACAAATTCAATTTTATAAACTAAGTTAATTGTTGGAAAAGATGTATCCACATCAGTTTTCAGTGTATTTTCCAGTGCTTTAAGTGTTGTCCTTAGGCGCAGCTGTTGTTTTTAATATATAGTACTTTAGATATCCTAGGATTTTTTGTGGCATTCTCCACATATTGCTTTTCTGCAAAATAAATTCCCCACGTCAGCTTGAAAACAAAAGTTGGTGTGCGTGCATGTGGTGCGTGTGTGTGTGTGTGTGTGTGTGTGTAGACCTAGGACCTAAAGACAGAATTCAGTATTGTTAATTTCTTACAAATCCTCTCCAATGGGCTGATGTAGGAAAATCCTTTTGTTCTTGCTCTATCCCCTTCTTTTCAAGTCTAGATCATTCCTGTACTAGGGGGTCGTTGGGTACATGTCTGTGGACATCACAGCCAACGATCCATGTTTGTTCCTTCCACTCACAGTTGCCACTTGGCCACCCTTTGGGTTTAGGGAGGGACACGCTGTTAGGACAGTAGGTTCTCAATAGTACAGACAAAGAAAGAGCTGTGTAAGCCCTTCCCTTATGGATATGTGCCCAAGGCCATCTGCATAGGGAATTCAAAGGTCCTAGCAACTGGAGAGTATAATAGAAGGAAGGGCATAGTTTCTGATCTTGTTTTTAGGGGTGCAGGCAGAGGAAGATCAGAATGTGTTCCTCAAAAGAGTAGGATCCAGGGCAGTGGCCCTTTTAAACAAACTTAAGGGAATCTCTGATAAAGAAAGTTGTCTTTTTCACTCTAGATTAAACAACAACAACAACAACAACAACAAAAGAAAAAGAAGCTGAACAGCATAACATAATTTGGATTAGAGGAACCTGGGATTTCAGCTTCATGCCAGTTTTGCATGAAATTCTTGGAGAGTCTTGGGGAAAGATTTCAGTTTACATTGCGTGCAGATGAAAGCAATATTTGTGACAAATAAGTAAGGCTGTAACAAATTGGATTATCACTGCCAATTATTTGTCCCTCCTTATAATAAAATTGTATATCATTCCTCCACTTGTCATGTGTCTTGTTTGATCATCATGTAGGAAAAGCACATTAGGCCGCCTCTTTGATTTGGGGATTGGCAATGTGATATTCTTTGGCCATATCCTAAATACGGGACAACTCTTTCAGTCAGCGCTTTACAAAAAGAAAACGTTTGGAGCCAAGCTGAGCCAACCACAGCAGAGCCAAGCAGAGCTGCAGCTGACCTGCCGCCTCTGATAACATTAGCAAAAAATAAATATGTGTTTGAGAGCCATTTAGATAATACATTTGCCATTAGCCACTGCTACCTAATATACCAAATTACAAAAGAGGCAACAGTTAAGGAGTACAATGAAGTTAAGTGTAATGAAATTGAATTAAGCATATTGGTATAAATTCATAATTTAAAAGAATTTCACTGAGATGGTCTAGAAACAGATATTACCCCAGTAGCAATGATGACTTCAAGAGCTCACGTTTTTGCTTCTGACATCATCCCCCTGTGTTAGGGAACTGAGTCTGAAGAAACAGTTGAATTCTAATCCACAGCCTGAAAATATCAAGTTGACCCTGAGACAAGGAGGTACAAAAATAAAGCATCTTTTAATGTGAAACACAGGAAGTACCTTTCAATGGTTAACAGAGTCTGCCAACCTGAAGGGAGTGCCACCAGAGAAGTTGTAACAAGAATAAAAACTCTAGTGTAATAAAAGTATTGAATCAAGAAAAATCTATAAATTCATAATGATATTCAGATACGAAAAAAACACTATAATATGTGAAGAAGATATTCAAACAACCTGCCATCTAAAGTAGGTAATTTGGAAGGAGTTTATACATTAGCGTCCTCTTTCCAGAAGGCAATGAGTTGGTGAGGATGTTGCTAAAAGAAAGCCCTTGTGCACTATTAATGGGAATGTAAATTGGTATAGCTGTTTTGGAAAATGGAGGTTTAGAACAGTTTAGGGTTCCCCAAAAAATTAAAAATAGAACTACCAAATGACCCAGCAGTCTTACTTCAGCTTACACATCTAAAAGAAACAAAGTCATGATCTCCAAACTATATCTGCTCCTATGTTCATTGCAACATTATTCCCAGTGGCCAAGATAAGGAAACAGCTTAAGTGTCCATCGCCTAAGTGTCCATCAATAGATAAATGGATAAAGAAAACGTGGTGTATAGACCTATATACATTGGAATATTCTTCAGCCTCTAAAAAGGAGACATGTCGATTTTTGACATATGGATGACAGTGGAAGGTATCCACTAAGTGAAACAAGCCAAGCACAGGAAGAAAAATACTTCATGAATTCAATTATATGTGGAATCTAAAACACAACACAACACAACAAACAAAAAGCCTTCAACCCATAAAAGCAGAGAGTAGAATATTGGCTACTAGAGGCTGGGGATCAGGGTTAATAGGGAGATGTTGATCCAAGGGTACCAATTTTCAGTTATTCAGTATGAATAAGTTCTCTAATTCTGACGTGTGGCGTGGTGACTACAGTTCATAATACTGTGAAATGTGCTAAGAGAGTAGTCTTGAGTGTTCTCACCACACACACAACAAAGTGGTAACTATGCGAGTTACTGCATATGTTAAATGACTTGATTGTGGTACTCATTTTACAATCCATGCAAGTGCCACATTGTTCAACTTAAGTAGATATAATTGTCAGTTAAACCTCAATAAAACTGGAGAAAAACCAGAAATACATGGAAGGAGTTACTTAACAACAACAACAAAAACCTAAGGCCCAAAAAATACATCTTTGATAAATTAAGAAACTTGAAAAAAAAAAAACCAAAGAAAATATAAGTACAACCTGGATAAACTATCACTTAAAATATATTTAAAGCACCGTTGAATTACTCTGCTGTACATGTGTAACTAATGTAGTATTGTATATCAATTATTCCTTAATTTAAAAAGAATATATTTAAATCAATTAGGAAACTTTGAGAAAGTCTGGGTATCAGATAAAAAATTTACTGTGGTGAAAGGTGGAGAATATTACTTCTAGCAGAAGAATACATAAATAAAAGAAGATGAACAATAGCATCTCATTTGGTGTTGACACTAGCAAATGGTAGATAGAAGGGATAAAATGACTCTGCTGTTTAAAGCTTCACCTTTTTGTTTTATTCTTATTTTCTGAAACAATCCAAAGTCATGAGAAAAAAAAATAAATGAGTTGGTAAGTGTAAAAGACTTTGTCCATGGCAGAGCTAAGGTTAGAACCTTAATTTCCACTGTGAGTTGCATGTCCTTCCCTCTGTACCTCTCTCTATGCTAGCTCGTTTCTCATTTAAACTCCTCCAAAAATAATTATTAGAGTTTAAAAAGTCAAACAGCATGCATAGGGCATTTTAAGTTACAACATAAAGAGTGGAACAGTGACACTCTGTGTTAAAACAAACTGTTGTCATTGAAGTTGAGATATATCAATTAGGATTAACTAAAGTAACCTCTCCTAAGGTTGTAGTTTTCTGGAATGATTGCATTACACAATTACTCTGCTTTGTTTCCTCAGGAGGTCTGTATTTCACAGTAAAGCTTTCCTCTTCTAGAGCTGTAGTTTATTTTCCAAAGAGCCTCAGGAAAATTAAATATAGTATGCCTATAATGACCTTAAGGGTGGAATAAAAACACAATCAATGAAAACCAAATGAGATTTCTGTTTGCAAACAACTTTCCTCACAGACCAACTGTACCTTTGCTAATTGATTGGTGAAATCCTGCTTGGCTTTGAGTTTCTTTTGTTTGAGTGTCTCTGTGTAAGTTTTATATCTAATTAGCAGATCTTCTGATGACCTTCTTATGCATAACAATAAGTTCTTGATTAAATATTTTATCATTAACTGTTTTTCACTTACTATAATAGTTTTTATTATGGACACTAGGAAATCTTTAATCCATTCACACATATGTTATGATTTCTTCACTAGCATGTCTCCAAGATGGGATCGCTAATTAGGATTTCTGAGTATTTCTGAGACTACTTGAAGGCCCATTTTCAAGTTTTTTCTTCATATTAGAATTTGCTAATATATCTACTCTAAGCAACTAATTAAGCTCTACTACTTTTACTGGCCCATTGATTTGCTTCAGGTGCTACTCAACAACATTCATTAAAGAAGCAATTTGATTGTATCTTTCAATCTCTTTATCTCACTGTCACTGTGATCTGTCTTTTCTTCCCACACATGAACAATGTGTCTAATTTTGTCACATAAAATCCATTAATTCTGATACAAAAGTAGGAATTCAGGTAACAATTCCATGCTGAGATATTGAGTAGTATGGAACAAAATGGAGACTTCTTATCATGGATAGCTACCATATCCAAAGATGCCAAATGCCTCTGGAGATAGCAAATTCTCAGCAATGCTAAATTGGGGAAGATGATTGCATTGCTATTCTCTTTCTGTTCATGTATTTTAATAAGCTTAAAACACAAATCATGGGAATCAATACATATCTGTAAAGGCTCTTAGGATTCTGGGAGCCATATTAGATGGCTTCTCAGTATGAGACCAGATCTGTAAATGGCCTTCAGTATTCAAACTGATGGTGATGTCATGGTAGTGGTGTCAGGGATGACAGTATAATGGTGGTGATGGAGGAGTAATGGAGAGTGGTGGTTTTGGTGGCTAGACCATGTTAAATATTGTCTAGATTTAAAAGATTCAGCTCAAATATTACATTATTATTGGAGCTCTTCATAATTTTTAATCAAATAATCATTTACTCTTGAAATTCATGTAATATGTGATCTGTGGCTTGATTATAAGACCATATACAATGCCATGCATTCCTTTACAGACTAGTCAACAAATACTATGATATGTATAATGCATGAATGAAAACTTCTTAGGCAATACTCATTATTGAATTACTGAAAGGGGGTTCCATAACTCATTGAAGTCTCCAGCAGAATGAGATATGGGAAATGGGGAAAAAATAAGAAAATGAGTGATATCCATCAATTATCACCACAACTTTTATTTACTGAAGTTGTCATTATTCTAAAGGGAATTAGATCTTGGATAGATGAGAAAATGTTCTAGTAGTAACCTTATGTAGACAGTGTCAGAAAACAGACTACAATTCTAGTTAGAAGAGTACGTTTTTCAAGATTGGGCAGGAATTCTTGGATTCATCAGTTCAACACACTATCATTAAAACCATTCTGATCATTAATCTGATTGAACTTCTCTCAAAGACCTCAACTCTACAGCTATAAAGAATTACTAGGAAAATTTATTTTTACACTTTTATTGATAAAATATTTTTGAAATTTCATTTCATTATAACTAAGTGAAACTTTAGCAGTTCATTTATTTTACTATTATTAAAGTGTATTATTACAAATAATGCAATAATTTAAAAAGCTATTATCTTTTAATTGTAGGTTCCATTGAATTTACCTTAATGAACTTGTTGGGTATGTATATAAAAGCATAATCAGGGATCCCTGGGTGGCGCAGTGGTTTAGCGCCTGCCTTTCTTTGCCCCAGGGCGCGATCCTGGAGACCGGGGATCGAATCCCACGTCGGGCTCCCGGTGCATGGAGCCTGCTTCTCCCTCTGCCTGTGTCTCTGACTCTCTCTCTCTCTCTCTCTCTCTGTGACTATCATAAATAAATAAAATTTTTTTAAAAAAAGCATAATCATTTTAGAGTAATATTAACAAGTATGTGAATGGATAGATAGGTGGGCACATAGATAGATATGCACATAAATTTTATAACTTTTGTAGTAAATAAAAATACCTAATGTAAGTTAACAATGTATTTCATTTATTCATTCATTCAATAAGCCATATTAGAGAAACATTTTTTCTATACTACTATAATGGCACATTAAATGGCACATTAAAAAATATTAAACCTAATGATTTTATAATATAGAATTTCAAAGTCTATTATGAATAAACATTTAGAAATCATAAATGACTTAAATAGACTGGATGATCATCTTATTTCACATAACAAATTAATTCAATTTTAGTGGATTTAGGGTACATTCACTAAAATTGAATTTTCTTTGTATTAAATGCGAAGTACTTTATCAGCAAAATGCAATATGCAAGATTAAATGAACACAAATCTCCTTGGGGTGTGCAGAGTGCTGTTTGATGCTCATATACATAAAATAAACATATCACATTGAAAAAAAGTGGTTAATAAACTATAACTTACATGTTTTGTATATGTATATATGTGTGTGGATATATATATATATTCTTTCATATATATGTGCACACAGATAAATAAATATATATGAAAGATACATACAGATTTCTATTTGTGCACATGATTGAAAACCCAGGTCCCTACAATATCAATACAGTTTTGCCAGCAAAACAGTTAAACACAGATACAGCTTGTATCCACATATGCAACCCTTTGTAAGAAGGCATTTTGACAGGTACTGTTCTCAATATGAATTAAATAAATTTTAATAATTGAGATAATAAATATAATGATCAAACATCATAAAATATTTCAACTTCCTAGAAATCTAGGGACTCTGTCTAAGCCTGATTCTATTGTATGTATATAAACCATGAATGCAATTATCCAATGTGATGACTGTTACTAGGTGTATTCCATCTTCACAGATTTGAAAAATTCTTTTGATATTATGTAATTTTGTTAAAAAGAAACAACCATCTTGTTGAATCTTGCATTATTTCACTCTAAATAATTTCTTTTTTTTTTTTGTATTTAAAAACATTGCCTTTCTATGTTAAGGAAGAAATAGACAATTGAAACACATATAAAGCTAAAAATGCTATCTAGAATTTGAATTAAAAAGAATGATCAAGGTTACCTGTCATAGGACATGTGATTTACTTTAGATTATTAGGGACACTGTTATCTTTCACATTCTTATTTTGCCACAGACATTAAAAATGTGTCTTTGCTAAGGATGGAAAAAGGAATATTTCAGGAATTTCCTTTTGGGAAGAGAAATGAGTTACTTCTCTCTTATTTTTGTACAAACACATAAGTTCTTTACGAATAGTTAAGCCAGTCAGACATAAAAACTTTGTCCTGAAGTTAGAATAATAATGACTGCTAATTGTTATAGTTTTCTGTGATTTAGAGCATTGCTAACTTTACAGCGGTAACAATAAAGAGGCATAAAAGTATGATATATGTGTATTCCTATTGTTTTGTGGCCTCAAGGAGAACTCCTCAATTTTTAATGCTAGATATCCTAGATAAAATATAAATAAATAATTTGCTTAAATTTATAACATAAAAAGTAAAGAGTAGTATGGAGAAGTTTGAGAGTGTAAAAATTTCTGTTTGGTGGTAAATAATAGTTGAAAGAATATGAAATTTATTTAAAAATAAAATGGGAGTAGAAAAATAACTTTTACTCATAACAAGATCTGAAAATAAGTCAGAACTGAAAAGTGAATGGTAAAAAGTATATATAATATGCAGCCTTTTTTATTCATATCATAAAAGAAAGGACTATTCTGTAGCATATTGTTTGCTATATAACTTCTTTTTAAGTCTGTACTACTTTAAAAAGGAAGAGTCATAAGTCTATGAGGTATAAGATTTCGTGAAGTTACAGTATGTGTTCAGAATAATTCAAATAGTGACTTAAGCAATAATCATATTCAAATACAAGAGCTTTGTTTTGTTATATCATTTTTGTTTTGTTACATCATTATTTTGGGAAGGTTGAAACTTGGGTTGTATAATTATATTATTAAGTGCAGTTAAAAATGAATTAATGGGGGTGTCTGGGTGGCACAGTTGGTTAAGCATTTGCCTTGGGCTCAGGTCTTGGTCTCAGTGTCCTGGGATCGAGTCCCATATCAGGCTCCCTGTTCAGTGGGGAGTTGCTTCTCCCTTTTCCTCTGACACTTCCCCTGCTTGTGCTCTCTCTATATATATCTTTTTCTCACGAATAAATAAAATCTTTTAAAAAAAGAAAATGATCTGATGTTGCTCAAATAACTAACATGCAACATTAGAATTTGAAGGAAATGCTTTGCTACACATTTTAAAATTTAATCCTTCTTTATAATGTCAAAGCAAAATCAAAGCATTCACTTTAAAAAGGAGTCATGTCATCTATAGAAATCAACTACTTTAGAGTCATCTAGAGTTAAGTCTAGTCCTTTAATATTTTGAATGTTAAGTGATCTAAACTTCCTAATACTTGAGAACAAATACCCAAAAAGTTTTTGTTGAAGAAAACTTTATAGCAAAATTTGTGAAGCTACATATAGCAATTGAGTTCCAGAAAGAAAGGAAGGGAAAGGGAGAAAAAAGCCAATGTGAGAAACAGCTCATTCATGGAAGATAATGAAAGTATTTTTGTTGTTACATTTTGTTCTTATATTCAATTTTTTGAAAAAAAAATAATTTTCTTCAACATTATCTGCATACACTTTAAAAATACTCTGCCTATTTGTATCTCTCAACAACCCTGTAAAGTAGGTGGACATGAGAAATTGAATGACTAATGTCTATACAAATGCATATAAGAGGTTCAGAGATAGACTTGTTCCTTTAATAGTAAATAATAGCAATATCAAAAGTCTGATGCGATTAAAAAATCATTTGCTTAAAGTGTAATTCTGCTAGTATTCATCAAGTACCAAAGGATGTTTTGTTTGAAAAATGTAATGTGCTAACTCAAATGTAAAACTCACTCCAATATATATTTATGCAGATTATAAGATATTAATTTTGTATTAGAATAACACATTAACAAAAGCAAATGTTAATTCTAATAAATAAAACAGTTAAAATTGAAAAAGTTAAAATTGTACTTATTTTTTGTTTTATTTTTCTGGTTTGGGGCCATTTACAGAAAGGTCTCCTTTTGCATCACTGAGCATGTTCTGTTAAGGGAAATAAAGACAGGAGGCAGATTTTCACTCGCTCCCATCGAGTTCTAAGAAGAATGTACAGAGAGTGAATGTGAATGGAGGTATTAAGTAGTAAGTCATACTTAAATATCTCAGTTCAAATAGATGTTTTTACATTATTATATAACAAGATTGTAAACCACAAATTATATTTCTCATAATCATATGCTAATACTTTTAAAACTCATTCCCCAAAAGAAGTATATGTTGGGCAATAAAACACTTCTACTCTCAATTGCGTTTTCATCTACTCTGCAAAAGTGATGCCTAACAATGCAAGAATAACCTATGGGGAGAGAAAATAAAGAAGGAAAGAGAGAAACAGAAAGAGAACAGGTGGACACATACTCAGTTCCCACCTGAGTCTTCAGATATGACACGCTACTTCATAAGGGGAGGAGAGAGAATGTTAAAGAATATTTCCTGATAATGTGTTGGTTTATTACTTTATGGTCTAGGATTGAAATTTGAAGGGAAAGAATGATACCTCCGCTGAAAATGATATAAAACTACACATTTTGGAAGGATCAGAGAAAAATCTTTAAATCTAATGGTTAGCAATATTTCAATTCAAATTTCATTACCAAGTTTCCTACTTTGTATATTTAGCAAATACTATGAAGAGAAGGTGGTAATTTGTAAGTGAATATCAGAGGACATTCTCACAGAAACCACTGCTCTTTGGTAAAACTTTTTATATTTACAAATAACTCCAGAGACATTTAACTCTAATTATGAAATACATATATATATTCATACTGCTGTATTCCTTTTAATTGAAATATAATTGACATATAACATTATATTAGTTTCAGGTGTGCAACATAAGGATTTGATATTTCTAGTACTGCAAAATGATCACCACAGTACATCTAGTTAACATCATTATTATCCTTAGACCACTCCATTATGTTGCACTTTTTCCAACATCTCCCCAATTTTGAAAATTATTTTACATTTGTAATCTCTCCACTCTCTGTTGCACAGAGTATATTAAAAATAGGAGCAGATGATCTAAAAGCAATATCCAGACAGCATTTTTTTCAATGCATACATCTTCAAATTTCAACAACTAATGCAATACATAAATCTTCCAGGAAAAAGAAGCAATATAAATTTAAAAATAAAAATAAAGTAGATATTACTCTTCCCTCCTCCAGATATTATCCCTGCTGACTATTTGAGTCAGCAGTGTTTAACTAGAGAAAGGTCTGTTCCCAAGGAAACTTTCGTCAATGTCTGCAGACTTTTGCGGTTATCACACCTGGTAGCAGCATTGCTACTGCCATTCGGTGCACAGAGGCCACACTTAGACACACATGGCAGCATTTGCAACAATGAATGGCGTGTCCCCAAATGTCAACAGACTCAAGATTGAGAAATCCAAGTGTAGATGAGGCAATGATGTAACAATAGAAGCTCCCCTGCTGTCACTCTATCTGAAATGCCAGCTTGATTGTTAACCAGGACTACCATGAACAATGCTAAATAGCTATTTAAAATTGCTACATGCAGAAATTAGGCAGCAGTCAGATTTTCATGGTTGTTTGCACAATACACACAGTGAGGATGTTTAATTCATCATTGGGGAACAAACTGAAATCTTTAAGATAAAACAATATCTGTGATTTGGTTCACTTATTTTTGCAAATAGAAAGCAATTTCAAATATAGGCAAATGCAAACCATATTTGTTTGTGTGCCTTTGAATGCTTTTTCCTCAAAATATACTTTCAATATTGTGAAGGTCTATTTTGTAAACTAATTTGTAATTATTTCATACAAATTTAAAAAATACATAGTTACAGAAACAATAAACAAAAACATCACTAGCTGAACATGGAAATGTGACTTTATATTATGCTCCCTCTGTGTCCTATTTAACATAGTTAATCTTTTCATCAGCGTTACTACTGTGTTTTTTTAAATACACCTCTGCAAAGACGTATTGAAAGTCTAGTAATGACATTTCAAGACAGTAGGTCAGCATGGGAAAAAAGCTAACCCATGTGTAGATATAGGTATATGTATTATTTCACAACCTAGAAGAATAAGTTCAAAATCTGAGGTATATTTTAAATATCAATAATCTAGCTGCCTTGCATTGTAAGAAAGCATCGTTTTTAAAAGAGTTATAGTTTTCTGATACGCTGTTTGGAAGCCAGTTAAAATAAATCCATTGGTAATTTAAACCATTACAGTTTCAAATATCTATTAAATTAATAACTCATTGCTCAGAAAAAAAATTGTAAGAATTGTCCAGTTCCCATTTTTGTTGGTGTTAGATATTCTCACAAACAAAATGCTATTTAACAAAAAGATATTTAAAACTACTCATTGCTATTTCCTGTGTAGCATCAAATCCACATTTTTCTTAAAAATATTTTATTTATTTATATTATGGAGAGCAAGAGAGAGAGCACAAACAGAGGGAAGGGCAGAGGACGAAGGAGAAGCAGACTCCTCTCTGAGCAGGGAGCCTGACATGGGGCTCCATCCCAGGACCCTGGGATCATGACCTGAGCCAAAGGCAGACAGTTAACCAACTGAGCCACCAGGCACCCCTCAAATGCACAATTTAAAATAATCTGTTTATCAGCTTTAAAAGCCATACATCACAGTATGTGTAGTGTCCTGAAACGTGCACCAACGACTCAGTATTGGCCAGACTGAATTCTGAGGACACTTCATCAAATAATTTTACCTTTAGTAAGAGATGGTGGCTCTATAAGACCATAACCTGCTTTAAATTATGCCAGACAGGATTTTCTTTTCTTTTTAAAGATTTACTTATTTGAGAGAGAGAGAGAGAGAGAGAGAGTCAGTACATGGGGAGAGGGAAGGGGCAGAGGGAGAGAGAAATGCTAAACAGACTCTTCACCAAGTGCAGAGCCTGATGTGGGGCTCTATCTCAGAACCTAAGATCACGACCTAAGCCAATACTGAGAGTTAGATGCTTAACGAACTGTGCCACCCAGGTACCCTCAGAAATGATTTTCAACTGATTTTCTGTTTAACAAATAATAAGAAAAAGTAATTATAGGGGATAGTTGAAATAATTAAGAAAAATTATAAGTATATACAATTCCCTCAAGATTCATGTAGATCTATTCTGATCCTTGTTCTAATAGCAGAATGCTTAAATTAGATGTTTCTAAGTTGGACTTAATTATACAAAGTTATATTTTTAGTATGATTTTAGTTGAATTTTAAATTAATTTTAGCATAATTTTATGATGCTTGGGAGTCTACTGGCAGCACCTGTTCCCGCTACATGCTGATATATAAATTTTTTATCATTTTGTGCATCCATTGTTATTTAATAAAATTCTCATAGTCCTGAGAGTAAAATTTAAAGGCTGACCAATTATTTATCCACCACTATGTTTGAATATTTTTTCTATTCATGGCAGGTAATGACATGAATCTCTGAGTTATGGGCTAATGGAATGAATGGAGTATTTGGCTTTCCTTCTTTACCCACCACCAAGATCGCACTCAAATATCGTTGCTTAAGAACTCTTTTCCATTACCCTCCAAAATTTTCCTGAAATCTCTACTTCTAAATTTAAGTACGAGATGAAAAACAACATTCATTTGAAGTATAAAAATGACTGACCGTGATGCTACTGTTAAACATCAGATATTACAGTCTATTACTTGTATTATTATCATATACAAGAGCAGCATATATGTTTTAAAATTGAAAAGATAAATATTATAAAATGGTAGACATTTTATACAAATGGTATGCATGTTCTTTAACAGCATTGTAAGTCCAGAGAAATCTCAACATTTTTTGGTTTCCTAAGACATGTTGACTTAAAAAAAAAAATGGCCCTTGAGAGCAATGTGAATTGACCAAAAGCAAGAAGTACAGATTGACTTATGGAGGGAACAAGATGAGCTAGATATTGATGTTTTCACCTAACGTGATAGCAGTGGGGTCAGAGAGCCACTTACGGCCAGTGAGCGAGAATCAGCAAGACCTCCAGTTCTTTGCCTGTCAAGGATGTTGCAGTGGGAAATGCCAAAATGTTTCCTGGATTCTGGTTATTACAACTGAAGAGATCATTTTTCCTTTAATTACAAGTATCCATGAGAGTTAGGTTAAGCTTGGAGGAAATACCTGGATGAGCTACACTTAAGGTACTTATATCCAAGTAGAAATGAATTATTTGGGTCTGAAGTTGAACTGAAAGCTCTGAGCTTGGGATACACTTTAGACAGAACAACTGCCCAGTATGTGGAGAGAATGGGTGAAATATGTGGCCTGTAAGACACTAACTGTACTTCCATAAGTATTTTAACTTTAATTATATGGTGTTTAATTTTTGTGTGTGTGTTGCTTTGTGGGTATTTGTTTGTTTGTTTGTTTGTTTTTTTGTTTTGGGCTGTTTTGCTGGCCCTGGGTTCAGATTCTATGCCCCATATGAGAACATGCAGTTGCCCATCTTGGTTATATGCATCATTGGAACTTAAGACATTGCCTGCTGCAGACACACAACTATCTTTTTAATAAACGAATGAGAAGAAAAATAATTGTGCACCAATAACTACTAACATTGTAAACTTTGGCAAAGAAACATTTATTTATCCTCCTGCTTCTTAGCAGAAAGTCTAGATTCCTTTCCTGAAGTAGCTTTTCTCCCTGAACTATCTAAAGATTTAGGGTATTATTAAATCCAAAGGATTTAAGTCACCATCTGACAAGATACTAGAAAGAACTGGCATCCAGGCAGCCCCTTGTTGATATTTTTCCTGCTCACAGATTTGCTGTTATGGATTAGTCCTGAGCAATAACACAGATTCTTGTTCACATTTTGGTGGTGCACGTTTCTCAACCCACTGCTGTCTACTATGGTTTTTCAAGAAAGATGACATCACTGCTTAAGCCACTTTTCAGAGTGTATTCAAGGATGTGTGACCCCAGGTTTATAGGAGAAAAACAGTAATGCACACACCCAGCCACAGAACTGGTGGGATTCTAGGGCCTAGATTAAAGAAGGCATCAAGGTCTGCTGTCATGTCAAAGCCTCAGAGCCAAGTTTCCTTTGTTCCATGTCAATTTTTTACAATGTATTAGTTTAAAAAAAGAGAGAATACAAAATAGAATATTCTCTATCGTTACCATCAGGGGTATTTCCTATGAATCTATCCCATTAACAATCTACTTCCAAGGATGGCAAGGTGCTCTCTTTCATCCTAAGAGAGTTTCTCTTGTTTTCTAAATCACTTTATCTTCTAAGGGAATAAAACCTCAGATAGGTCATTTACTT
The DNA here is from genome assembly GCF_048418805.1 of Vulpes vulpes. Taxonomy (NCBI): domain Eukaryota; kingdom Metazoa; phylum Chordata; class Mammalia; order Carnivora; family Canidae; genus Vulpes; species Vulpes vulpes. The sequence continues at coordinate 52,019,559 of NC_132784.1, read as the reverse complement.
ACATAAGATTTGAATAAAAAGAATATGAAGCATAGAATAAGAAGAAAATCTGAGTATATGATTGGGGAAAAATGTTTACGGAGAATTTCATATTTGAATGTCCTTGGATAGATTAGTTCAATTTTTACAGTTAGATATTAAAGAGATTTTTTTCCAAGTACAGTGGATATCACAGTAAAGATAATTCACAGGACATATTTGGAGAATAGATAAAATCATTATATTTTAGTTAGTACAAGTTAAGCAAAAACCTATACTTTAAAACTGGGCTGGAAAAAATAGATCAAAAGTAGATTGTAGACGGCTTAAATTCAATGCTGAAAGATTTGTGTAGGCATTGACAAGTCTTTGGGCATTTTGAGTTAGGAAATTTCATAAATGGTGTATTTAGGAAGAAAAGCAAATTTGAAAGTGTGTTAGATATAGTAAGAATTTTCCAGTATCCCAGAAGGTAGTTAACCCTGTGCTAAAACAATGCAAGTGAAGAAATTCAAGGTAAGTATTGAGAAGTTTGAGTCAGCAGACTTGGAAAAAAACATCTATGTAGACAGGGTGTGAGGATAATGTTTTTGTTGGAGTAAATGTGGCTTTGAAAATGAAGAATGCTATTTAAAAATGACAGAAAATGTAGAATGTGGGAGAAAAAGACTGAAGAGCAAAACAACAAACAAACATACAAACAAAAAGATTCTAGTGTTGATCATTGGTTATTCTCAAAGTATACCCTCATTACAAATTTCAGAAAGTTTACTTTTGAAATCCAAATGAAAATATTATTTTAAAAAAAGACTATAGAGCTCATTGTATATATTGCTGGATAAGTCTAAACCAGAATTGGGCCATTAACAGCTTGATACTATAGAAATACCATAGGTAAATATTTCCACTGGCAACGTGAATTGAACCCTCAAAGAAATCCAACACTTTGCAAAGTGTTTATCCAAAGCTATACTTACTGACAAAAACTTAAAAATGTTACTGAAAGATCCATCGGGTTTGTGTGGCATCAACTTCCAGAACAAATCACAAGTTTACAATACTGTCATCCTTAACAAGTCTTTAAGATTGTGGTTTTATAAACTGTGTAACTAAAACTTGTAAAGTTTTTTAAACTTCCTTTTGTAAACATGGGACATAAATAATAAAATAGATCATATATAAATCCCTTTGTAGACTTAGTTAAGGTATAAGTAGTCAGACAGAATAAAATGTTCTTAACAGTTCTCTTCATCACAAAAATATTTGACCTCTAACTGTCAGGTTTAATACAAATGTCAGAACATTAATAATACTTAAAGTAATAGAACAGCAAAATCACACAATATCTGCAGTGATTCCAAAATATTTTTGGTGACAAAATTCTAGTTTCTCTGATAACCAGTTCACTTTTGGTCACATTTAAAAATCTGATTATTTTAATATGGAAGATAACAGTATGTTTTGGGAAAGGCATTGAATTTAAAGCTTAAAACTGTATTATAATTTAGAACAGCACATGTATATATTAAAGAAAAACCCAAGATTTCTCAATTTAGTCATACTCTTTTCTATACAAATACAATGCAGGCTGATCTTAGCTGCCAAATTTACTGATGATTGATGTCTGAGGGAGACAGAGCATTTGTGAAACCTGTCTTGCTTATTCAGGGCAACAGAGTAAAAATATTTGTCAGTATCTAGTTCAAAAGAATATATTGGATTTTCAAGGCAGCAAGGAAAAGCATTTCTATTTCTTTTGTTTCTCACTCATACAAAATTATTAAATTGTATGTCTTAAATTGAAAAACAAATTTGGAAAAGACTTTGTTTTTGAAAAAGATTCATAAAGAAAAATATATTTTCTTGATGATACATTCTTTGTTAAGTGTGTTGTATCCTCCAACTAGATTTGCATAGAGAACATAGAGAGTTTGCTTGAATGGTGAGGGAAGCCACTCGCATGGCTAGTCTTGGACTGGACTTAATAGAAACCATTTTCCTAAATCAACAATTTTCAGCATCCCTCCATCCTAATGTATGATGTTCATCAGAACACAATTCTTCTTACCTTCTGAAATTACCATAGACACAATTTCACTGATTTGTGTTTGTTGGTACTAGTATATATATATATATATTTTTTACCTCTCAGTTTTATAATGATTTCTTTTCCTGGTTTGTCTTCTTCCTTAGAAACTAACACCTATTTTAAAGTCTTTCAGGGGCACCTGGGTGGCTCAGTCAGTTAAACAACTGCCTTTGGCTCAGCTCATTAACTCAGGGTTCTGGGATCAAGTCACACATAGGCCTCTTTCTCAGCCAGGAGTTTGTTTCTCCCTCTGCCGCTCCCCCCATGCTCTCTCTCTCTCTCTGAAATAAATGAATCAAATCATTAAAAAAATAATAAAGTCTTTCATTTAGGGAAACAATTTTTGTTCACACACACATAACACATACAGCTTATACAATGTATTAAATTTCTTAAAATGTAAATGTTTTTCAATATTTTAAAATTAATTTCCCCTGAAGAATTTTATCTGGCAAATAAATAAAGTAAAATTATGTACTTCAATATTAAAAGAGTAAAGGTTACCAATTACTTATTAAGGTCAGACTATAATTATAAGTCAAATTTCTTATTTTTAACCCAGTATTCTAGAGGTCAAAAACACTAATATTGTGTGGAAAATTATTTTTTATTTATCTCCTATGAATTTTCCTATATCTTATGTATTTTTGTTTTGTTTTCATTTTAGTGATAAAACTTCAAATCTTAGTATTATCCTAGAACAGGAAAGATAGTGAGTTCATTCTAATGCCCTGAAAATTCCTTACTATGCCCAGGTAAATTCGTTCTTGTTTTTGTTCCCTGACTATATTTTCTCCATGCTACTGGGTCAGGACACATAATTTTAAGAATTTCAGATTTCTACGTTTAGAATTTCACTCTACATAATTAATTTTAATCTACTAAAATAAAATAAAATGTTGGATAGGTAGGTTTTAAAAATTCTTTACTTCAAAATATAAATACTGAATTATCATTTATTTATTCTTTCCAAGCCTGGAAATCTAAAAGCTCTATGGCATGCACTTTAATACATAGACTGCCTGCCTATAACATTCCTCCTTTATTTCTCATGACTACTCATTATACTATACCCCACACAAGAGGTTGTCTTTAAACATTTCACATTTTCTCACCCTTGCCTTACCCTGCACTAAACATAGCTGTGATTTTATACACCCTGAACAGAAGAAGTTACTGGTTTAGCAGTTGTCTCTGACACCAGACTTTGTGCTCTGTGAGATCACAGACATTTGTATCCTCTGGGCAAAGAAGGTGTTGGGTACAGAAAATATTGAGCAATTGAAATGGATGAAGGAATGAATAAATGAATGATTAAAACAGTAAACTACTATTATTGGTACACATTAGGGGAAAAAAGAGGTACAATATTAAGTTTAAAATACTTGATGTAGGGCAGCCCCCATGGTGCAGCGGTTTAGTGCGCCTACAGCCTGGGGGTTGATCCTGGAGAACCGGGATCAAGTCCCACCTCAGGCTGCCTACATGGAGTCTGCTTCTTCCTCTGTCTGTGTCTCTGCCTCTCTCTCTTTCTCTCTGTGTCTCTATGAATAAATAAATAAATAAAATTTAAAAAATAAAATAAAATAAAATAATTGATGTAGAGAAAAATAAATAACAAAATATTTTTCTGAAGATTATCTTTCTAGCTCTCAATTTTGTCCTGTTTATGTAGGTAAATATACAAATTTGTATATTAATATTTTGGGATTATAGAATCTTTTGAGATTTTGAAAGGCCACTATCTCCCCAAGAAATTCACAGGTGAAAATTTGCATCTAAATTTAAGATTCCAGAGACCCTCTGAAATTGAGCCAAGCATCCAAGGATGTGACATTTTAAACCTCTAGTTAAAGAATTACTTTCTAGTACACAAATTTTTAACTTGGGACAATAAACAAACATACTTAACTTTGATAATATATTAACAAAGCTGAATAATCAAACATTATTATATATTTAAAAAATTAACCATAAATGCATATCATTTAAAATTCTATTCATAAACACACCTTCTTGCAGGGAGAAGGTATATTAGCATATCCGTTTCATGTTTATTTCCAAAATACAGAAACTTCAAATTCAACTCTCAAATAAAGAAATTGTTTCCTTTGTAACTGTCAGCTAAGGAAACATCAACAACAAAAAATACAGAAAATATTTCAATCCAACTCCAATTTAAAAGGAATAAGTCTTCCCAGTATCATCTAGGTCACAATTAATTAGCAATTTTAAAATATCAAAGCCTTACTCACTATTTCCCATTTCACTCATCCTGAATTCAATTTTGGCAAGTTCCATGTTGCCAAATGAATGTCCAAACTAATCCTCTTAAATGTAAATCAGGTCTACCATTGTGTCATAAGAGGAGACCAGGACCCCAAATCCCCAAAGAGAAAATTGCTACTTCTCTCTATATTAGAGATAGATTTAGTCTAGGGAAGAGATTGCATGGAAAAATAAACTGTCTTCAGGGTAACAGGACAGGAAGAGGATAAATGTGAGAGTTCACTATTAGGCAACAGAGGTAGATGGAATGTCAAAATGAATATCACTTTTTAACTAAAAATACTTTTGAAAATATACCCCATGCCACACTGAGTACTAGACACTGTGGTTCAAAGGTCATTAAACATATTCCCTGTCCTCAAGGAGTCTAACCATCAAGTGATCAAGATGATCAAGTAGGAAATTAGCCCAGAGAATAATAAATCCTAAAGGAAGACAAAGAGCCCAGAGAATAATAAATCCTAAAGGAAGACAAAGAGGTGACAATAGGTATATGCTACTGAGAAAACAACAAATAATATAAATCAGATATTTTTTTTTTAAGAAAGTTATAATAGATACCCCTATGGGAGCAAAGTTTTCATATATGAATTGGTTATTTTTATGAGCAATGTATCTCTTTAGCTTACTAAGAATAATCTCTAAATATTTCGTCTGTGTTGACAGTCTTCATGTTTAAGGTCTTGTCTATAAAGAACAATTTATGGAAGTCAACTATTTCCTTTCCTATAAGACAGTGTTAACCACACACACACACACAATGAAAAGGGAAAAAGATAAAGCAGTGGCAAGTATTCAGATAATCTTAGATATTTGATCAGATAAATTGATTAATATCCATTGAATTTAAATTATTTTTTAAAAGGATTTTAATATAGAATATAGATACCTAGTAAAGAATATGAATTGTTAGGTCATATTTTCCTTAATACAGTATTATATATATATATATAGCTACTGCATTATATATTATTATACATATGTCATATATATAATATATATGTATTTATGTGTGTGTGTGTATATATATATATTTTGTTGTTGTTTTGTTTTGTTTTGTTTTGTTTTCCCCTGGGAGATAGAGAGTGAGCCAAGGGTAGGGGTAGGAGGAGAGGGAGAGTGAGAGAGAATCTTAAGCAGGTTCTGCACCCAGCGTGAACCCACACGGAGCTTGATCTCATGACCCTGGGATCATGACCTGAGCTGAACCCAAGAGTTGGACACTAAGCTGACTGAGCCACCGAGGCACGCGTTTGTTTAAATGAACAAACTTAAGATGAGCTAATATCTTCATATACCTATATATTTCTTTCCTCCTTAATGGTTATGAACTTTTCATTATTTCTCCTCTCTTCTGACAACTGACCAGTCTATATGACTAAGCAGGGTCAGCCTTCAGTTTAAAAAAAAAACTACAACAAAATGCCTGTTCTGTGAGCTATACTTTCTACTCATTAAAATTCCTCCGTCATGATTTCATTAGCTGCCCTGAGTTTTATATGAGGATAATAGTGACTATCTTGGGATGCCTGGGTGGCTCAGCAGTTGAGCATCTGCCTTCTGCTCCAGTCCTGATCCTGAGATCCAAGATCGAGTCCCACATCAGGGTCCTTTCGGGGAGCCTACTTCTCCCTCTACATGTGTCTCTGCCTTTCTCTCTCTTTCTCTGTCTCTCTCATTCTCTCTCTCTCTCTCTCTCTCTGTCTTTCTCTCATGAATAAAAAAAATAAAATCTTAAAAAAAAAACCAGTGACTATTTTGTTTTCCACAATAAACTATCATTCACTCTTTCAAGAAAAATTTATTGTGTGCCAGTCACTGTTTTTGGTGCTGGTTACTAGAAATATTTTTGAACCTTAGGGGGTAAGAACAAATTAAACAAATTAGGTAGTTTCAGATAAGGGTAAGTGCTATGCTACAGACAAAATTGGATAAGGCATGGATAGGCATCTTTAAAGAAGTGGTGGCTCAGTCAGTTAAGCTTTCCACTCAGGTCATGATTCTAGAGTCCTGGGATCAAGGCCAATGAGGGGGCTCCCTGCTTGGTGGTGAGTCAGCTTCTCCCTCACCTTCTCCTCCTGCTTGTGCTCTCTTCTCTCTCTCTCATTTAAATCACTCAATCAATCTAAAAAATAAAAAAAAAGAAGTGGGGTAGCTACTGGCCATTGGTTTGAGTTGGTCTTTCTCAGGAGAAGACTGTCAGTAATCAAAGACTTTTTACAAAACAGAAAGGTAACCAATATGCCTGAAGAGAGTAAGCTAGGAGTGTAGTTCCAGAAAGAGGAGATGAGGCAGGAGCCACCATGACCAGCAAGAGCTAATGAGGACATCCATGGATTCCTCAAGTCCGAGAGGCCTCTAGGCAACTGTGCACCTGATCCTGGGAAGACTGAGGTCACTTTTGTCCCTCTTTATCATCCACACCACCACCCCACAAGCACCCATGCTTCAGCCAAAGCAAAGAATGATTCGCTTTCTATCAGTTTATATCCAGGTATTTAAACTAATTTATGTTTGTAAAAGTAGATCACTCACCTAAATTAAATAACAAATATAAATAAATTAACTCTAGTTGCCTTCAGAAATGAATAATTTGCCACCCTCCCTGGCTGCCACAATACAGATTTATTTTTTTCGACGGCTAAGATTCGTTAATTGCCATTGTACTTTACTTCGCTGTACCTGTTATTTAATTTTTATCAGCACCTAGAACATAGGCAGTTGTCATCCCAATTTTATTAATTCATGAATATGGCATGGGCAAGTCAAATAAATTCCCTGTTGTGTCTACGTTAATAAGTGACAGTTACTGATCTGTTCAGTCTGCCCCCCTCTGATCTGGGGCTCAAACATTAAGTCTATATTAATGTTGTCACACCTAAATGACAGAGCCTCCTTCTGTGTTCACTATAAGGCTTCTGGGAAGAAAACAGGCAGCTTCTTAAACTTTCTCCTACCTCAAGGATGACAATGGAGAATTTATCCTTTGTGCATAGAATATTTTGCAATTTCATCTGATGAGATTTTCCCAGCATTACTGTGCATTGGTGTTGCTCTGTACTAAGTCATGATCTAGAAACGTATCTAGTAGGTTCTAACTGGTCTTCTACATTGATCAGTGGATATTATCCCGAAAATTACAGACTCGGTGAGAACCGATCAATCAAGTGTACAGCTGAAGGTGGTACATGAAGAGAAAAAAAAAAAAAAACAATGGGTTTATAAACCTACTAAAAGCCAGTCTCCTTTTTATTTCAGCATGTGATGGCAGTTCTACAATATATCATTGATAAAATACTTATGCTTGGTGTTTACCCATCTTCCCCTTACTATGGTATGTGGAATTAGTTTACATAGATAAACTATTGCTGTGTGCCTAGCAGAATACATCAAGTGGCTTCAGTCTCAGGAGCTTTCCTGACTCCCTTGGCTGGGTTTTGGGGGAACACTGTCACCCATAGCCAGAGCAAGTCTCAGTTGCATAAAGACCTCCAGAAGCTCTATCATATATGTCAGATGCACCCCTGTTCCTATCTTGTATCCTTCGTGCTAATGTTCGTGAAATGTCCTGCTGCTTAAGAATTAGGTGTCCTGTGAGTCTGTTTTGACAATCTGACCCTTTTGATCACAAGATCCCACATAGGTATTAAATTATCAAGTTGAAGTTATTTTAAAATATTATTCTATTATTCATTTTTCAAAATAATTAAATACTGGAAAGATGAAAGGAATAAAGAGTATGCTATGTCAGATGCATGAGTTTTTGGTGTGCCAAAGATGAGAAATAAGAAAACAACCAGATGCGAAAAATCTCTATATAAGGTACACCAGAATCTAATTCTCAAAGGCCTTATAAGCAACTACATTTATTATAAAGCAGAGGATCAGTATATTTTCAACATGTTATGTATGCAGGCAGTGCTGTTCCTGGATTGATTGAATTAAAAAAAATAAATTCAGTAATACAAATTACCATCATCTACATTTAAGTTGGTGAGATTAGTACCTGTAAGAAGGAAGAGAAAGGGTCACCTGCCTGGCTCAGTCAGGAGAGCATGTGACTCTTGATCTCAGTTTTGAGTTCAAGCCCCACCTTGAATGTAGAGATAACTTTAAAAAAGTGAAAAGAAAATAAAAGGTGAGGAAAAAAGACGAATCAACATAGTTTGGTGTGAATAGATATATAGGCTAGCAAGAAATAAGTCAAAAGTTGCACTGAGGCTTTGAGCTTGGATTGTCTGAGAATGTATGACCATGACAGGAAGAAATATTTGAAAGGAAAGCAGAATACAAATATGGTTGGAAGAAAAAAAACAGGGGACATTTAATTTATGGTGACACTCACCGGGGAAAATAAAATGACAAATGGTGCAGACATTAACAAAACAGATCAACAACTGAGCCAGGAATAAAACCCAAGATCCCTACACCAATAATTATATTGTTTCACAGAGCTGTCCTACAGACAGACCATCTTGAGAACACACACTTATTTTTTTTTTGATCAAAGTATAATTAACATTATATTCGTTACAGGTGTATTTTATTTTCTAACTGGAAGATTCACACAAAAAGTCTGTCTTTTTGGGTGTTATATCAGTGTAGTCATGCGTTCAGGAAATAGGTAAGCTGTTAGTGGATTTCCAAAAACATACTTGGCAGGACATGCTATTTGACATTGTTATTTAAAAAGTCTTTTCATTAAGTTTTCCAAAGCTCTGCTAAAAACAGGCAAAGTTTCCTTGTGGCTCCAGAAGCCTGGTCATCTCATCTTTGCTATTAAACTTCTGAAGAAGAAAACACCAGTGCACATTAAATTAAATAGCCGCAATGAAAGCCTATAGCCCCAGCTTCCGGGTAAGGAGATCAAAGGTACAGTTCTAGGACAGGGTTTCTATCAACTTCCAGTCAAAAAATTGCTAACCTGCTTTCATCATTTGCTAAAATACAAATCCTAGATTCTGGCAACAACAACAACAAAAAGTATGATGTAGTTCACAGCTGTTTTGTTTTAATTCTTGTTTTTCATGAATTTATTTGACTTATATTTTAGAATTTATACAGCATAAGTTACTTCCATTAGGGAGAAAGGAAGCTAAATATGTCAGAGGCCCCCACACACTTTTCCACATTACAGCCCTAATGATTTACTGTTTGCATGTTTTTTAATACTATAATGTTGTGATTAGCCTGACTTGAATCCTGCTCAAATACTGACTTCCAGGTAAGTGATCTAATTAATTTCCTTATGCTCTAAGGCACTTGAAGGGACTTGCTTTGTATTTTAAGTTAAAAACATAACAGACACAGAGCATCAATTCAAAGTGTTGTAAGAAGTAAGAAGGAGGGAGGGAGGGGAGTGGCGAGAAAGGAGAAGGATGTGAGGGAGGGAGGGGAGAGAGAAGGAGGATGGAGGGTGGGAAGGAGGGGAGGAAAGGGGGAGGGAAAGGTTGGAGAGGGAAGGGAAGGAAAGACTTAAGGAAAGAAGGGATGGGGAGGGTAGACAGGGAAGGGAGGGAGGGCAGGAAGGAGGGGAAGAAGGGAGGAAAAAAGGGAAGGAGAGAAGAAGGAGGGGAGAAGGAAAAACTTAAGAACCAGATGTCTGATTTGTGTTATTAATAATTAATGTGAAAATGGTCAAGCTACTTATTTGCACTGTGACTAATAGATTTTTTAAGATTTGTAACTGTATTGAAGACGGACAGGAATCACTTTTATTATACATTTGTTTAAATAGTACACCTTCAAAGGGGAGTGGTATTTCCAGAGCGATCAATATAATCTTGGGATTAGAGGCTTCATGTTGGGTGAGTGTATTCTTATCTGACAAGGAAGATGGCATCATAACACATCCTTCTTATGTTTTCAGATGATAACATTTTTAATATGAAGCCAAATCATTTTGTTTGCTATCTTCTTAACACAGGTTATTCAAAACAGCAGGATCAGAGAAAGTGAGAACAAGTTTCTTGTTTGGAATAAATCGGAGAAGCACCTCAATTAGCCACCTGCAATCCTTCAGTATTTTTTCAGCATCTGATCAAGAAAATATTATTTACTGTTATGATTAATAAAAACAGTCTGCCAAGGATTTGCTGTTTAATGGGAAAATAATGGGAAACATTAAGGAAGGGAAACACTATACATATGCATGGTATTTTGACATTACAATTCATTCAGAGCCTGGCCCTGTCACTATGGAAGGTGAACAGTCAGGAAAAGGAAATAAAATCCATCTACAAATCATCTTTCCTCTGAGAACTTTGAGTGACCCTAGAGCAAACCTTATTTAAATGGTTACAAATTCCTGGATTGGTTATCAGGTAGCAATCCTGGAAGATGACGAAGGCAGCGTGGATCCTAGGGACACAATAATTAGCACTTAGCAAAGTGTCCTTCATCTCCCTCTGCTCTCTATCTCAGCGATTTTCTCTGTAAGAATGTTGCTCCACTGACCAAATCCTTCATCTGCCATTCATAGCTGCTAATCTGAACACCCAGCTCTGTCTACAAGGCCTTGCCTGACTGAGTCCCTTCCTTCAGAATCTTCCAGTTGCCTGATTTTTTTTCTCTCATTCCTCTTCCCTCCACTTGGTGACTGTGAATTTGCACATGGGATTACTCTCTACACACACCCATCCACATTGGAATCTTTGTGATTACTCTCCCTTAGGCCCCAACTATTCTCCATATGAAGGTGGATGTGGATCACTATCTTACTTCAGTTTTGTATATGGTCCCATACCGAGCTTATTATCCCAATGTTTGATCAATGTGCTTAATTTGAACTCCTCTTCTCCAAATCTCTTCTACCAGAATACTTCCCCATATCTCCCTCCCATTTCCCTCGGTGTCTCTCGCATATCACATACATCCTTCAGGGAATCCTGCCAGCAAAGTCTTCAGGATATGTATCAGAACTCACACACTTTATACCATTTCCATGGCTACCAGGCTAAACTTAGTCATCATCCCTTCTCACCTACGTTACTGTAATTATCTGCTAATAGTTGTCCTTTTTCAATTCTCATTCACTTGCAGTCTACTTTAGAGAAATAGCCAAGTGATTCTGCAAAATAAATGTGAATTACGTTCCTTTTCAGCTCCAAAGTCTGCAGTGGCTTCCCAATCATACAAAATAAAAGCCAACATACACTCATGTCCTATATTCTTTTCTGATCTGAAAACTTATTCACACCATTATATACTGTCTTTTTACGTCATTGAGCTCTGGCTACACTGGCCTTCTTGATCTTCATTGATTACACCAATACTTTTTCACTGCAGCCTTCCTGCTAGCTGTTGTGTCTGTCTTCTGAATGAAAAGCTTATCTTCTATGCCCACATAATGGACTCCCTAAGACTTTTCAAGTCTTTACTCAAATAATCCCCTTCTTGATGAAGTGTACATGTGATTTCTACCAAACATTCATAGAACAGTTAATTCCTATTTTTTGAAGATCTTGCAAGAAATCTAAATAAAATGAGAGTTGGCCACATCATTTAACAAGGCAGGTATGATTATATTTCTAAAGCCAGAAAACTGCAATACATTAAAAGAAATGTATAGATCCATTTCATGTATGAAGGTAGACATAAAAATTTACCAAAGAGGATTCCATAACAAATTTCAACTGTGAATTAAAATATGCATAATGTAAACGTGTAATGTCATGCATAATGTAAAAATACATAAAGTTTATTTCAAGGATGCCAAAGATGGTTCAACATAAGACTATTTATCAATGCATTTTACCATGTTAACAGGTAAAAAGTAAAAGAGTATGCAAAATAAGCAATGTAGAAAAATGCAATTGATAAGTCATACCATGCATTAGAAGGAAAACTACAGTCTACCTGTTGTGAAATTTGCTATTAAACATTCAGAATAAAAGAACGCAATGAGTTTGAACTAAGAGATATTAACATATGTCAACAGATATTAACATATATTGACATCACCAGGCAATGATGATTAAAGGAGTGAGACATTAGAATAAGAAGAGACAAATAGATCAATGTGACAACATGAAGAGATAAAACTCAGGATAGTATATTTAACATGGAAGCATACAACATGGTAGAGACGATACAATCAAAGATGATAGGAAAAAAATGATGTATTGTTTGGTGATTAATTTTGGAAACACTGGCTCTTCCATAATAAAATAAAATATAAAATAAGTTAGATCCATCCTAAGACCACATGCAAGGGTGAACTCCAATATATTAAATGCATTACGTGAAAGCTAATACAAAAATGGAATTTTTTAAAAAGGTGGGAGAATAGTATTGATCTGAGAATAGGAGAGGATTATTAAACAAAACTTTGGAACCCATAACAAAACCTTGATAAGGATTATTATCTGAAAATTAAGAATAACATATACAAATCAAAATAAGACATTGCACTAGCCATACATTAAAAAGGATCACTGGCAAGAGTATGTAAAATGGGAATTGCAATTGAACTGGAAAAATGCACAAAGAATATATGTGAATAATTTCAGAGATGGTAAAACACAAATCCACAAGCATGCAAAAAAAAAAAAAAAATAAGACCTTAAAATCCTAAGTGATTGGAAAAAGTAAGTTAAAATTACAAAGAGTAATTGGTTTTCTTAGGATAGAAATGTGCTGATATTGTAATCCTCATGATAGCTGGCAGCAATGTAAATTGGGGCACATTCAAGAAGATTATAAAGTATATACATGCATAGCCTGTGAACCCAATATTCTGCTCCAGAGAATGTATCTCAACAACTTTCAATCCATGTTTATAAAAGCACATGTGTAAAGCTTTGTATTACAGCATTACTTTTATTGGTTGGAAGTTGAAGGCGATCTGACTGTCCTAAGGTAAAACAGATAGGTAATGGTTGGTGGATGCACATTGTTGGCATACTAGGAAGAAAGTACCTAGAAATATATATGACAGCATAGTCTTATCTAAAAAATAAATATTGTGAAGCAGAAATACAATGAATTCATATAACACATTATATTTACTAAATTAAAATTTAAAAAATAATTTGAAATTGAAAAGGAAAATAAACACATGAATGAAATGAACATTTAGAAAAAGCATAAACGGGATCCCTGGGTGGCGCAGCGGTTTGGCGCCTGCCTTTGGCCCAGGGCGCGATCCTGGAGACCCGGGATCGAATCCCACATCGGGCTCCCGGTGCATAGAGCCTGCTTCTCCCTCTGCCTGTGTCTCTGCCTCTCTCTCTCTCTCTCTCTGTGACTATCATAAATAAATAAAAATTTAAAAAAAAAAAAAAAGAAAAACATTAAAGTCATTAAACAACAAAAATATTAGAAAAAGCATAAACAAAAAACACATAAGTTCGATACAATGAAGGCAGGGTATTAGTGGTGAGATGTGTTGATGGGGTACTAGAGTGGTTTTGGGGAAAATGAAAGTTAACATACTGATCAAGTAAGAGAGGAGACTTGCAGGGACCAATAATTTTAATGGGCCATCAACTGAAGGGTATGATGATTTTAACACTTCATCAGACCTGAAAGATTAAAAAGAGATGAGCTAGGCTAGTCCTCCAGTTTTCCCAGAAACAAAGACTGAATGGCATGTGTATTTCATTAGGAGAAACACCTAATAGACTAGAAATAGAGATAGGACCAGAAGAAGGTAAGCAAGTCATCAGGCCATGAAGAAATCTGACCCGCAAGGAAGGAGAGAGGAAAGAAAGAAGTTTCCAGAGGAAGCGTTCTAGACTAATGGGCAGTCTAAGAAAGCCTCACAAGGCCAGGCCACATCTTCCTGGACAAAGCCTGGCTCAGTCTTGGCTGGGAGCAATCTGAGGGAGGGTGGTCTCAAAGAAACAGAAAGATGCTTACTTGAAGGAAGGAATCAGCCTTTTTATCCTATTCAGGCAACTAATTAGATGAGGCCCATCCACATTAGGAAAGCAATCTATTTTACTCAGTCTACTTACTTAAATGTTAATGTCATCCTGAACACCCTCACGGAGACACCCAGAATAATATGTGACCAAATCTCTGGCACCTCACAGTTCAGCTCATGTTAACACATAAAATTAACCATCACATCTTTATTATTATCTTTCTTTTAGTTTCTTTGAGTATAATTCATGATATTTTTACACTAAGCTCATTAATTTACAGCTTTTCTCCCTTAAAAAAAAGTAACAAAAGCAATACATTTTCCTCCAAGCACAGCTTTAGCTACATTCGACAAGTTTTGACATATCATATCATTGTAATTTAACTTAAAATATATTCTAACTTCAATACTGATTTCTTCTTTGAAATATATTATTTAGAAGTGTAGTGTTTGATTACTAAACATTTAGGAGATTTCCTATTTATATTTTATTAATAATCTTGAAAATTCTCCCAGAGATTAGAGAATATATTGAATAGTCTAATAATCCCAAGAAATTTGTTGAAACATGATTTATGGCTCAACAAATGTACAGTTTTTGTGTATACAGGTATTGGGTGTAATGTAATATATATGTGAATTCTGTTGGTTAATCATATTCATATTTTCTTTATCCTCACTAATTACCTCTTTATTTGCTTACTTCTGCTTTCTGTATTCGTGGTGGTATTAGGACATAGAACCTTTGGGAAGTGATTTGGTCTTAAAGGTGGAACCCTAAAGAAGAGGAGTAGTGCCCTTATGAAAGAGACTCTAGAAAGCTCTCTTTCCCTTTTTACTTGTGAAGACACACTGAAAAGATGACCATCTAGAATCTGGACGCCCACTAGACACCAAATCTGCTTGTGCCTTAATCTTGCACTTTCCAGCCTCAGAACTATGAGAAATAAATGTTGTTTAAAAAAAAAAAAAGAAAGAAGAAAGAAAGAAAGAAAGAAAGAAAGAAGAAAGAAAGAAAGAAAGAAAGAAAGAAGAAAGAAAGAAAGAAAGAAAGAAAGAAAGAAAGAAAGAAAGAAAGAAAGAAAAGAAACAGAAGGATGGATTTCTGAATATGACAGGTGAGGTTCTCGATCTATTATGCCACCTGGTACTGGGAAAAAAAAATTTAGGCCATCTTGACTTTTATCAGTTTCTCCCTAAATGATCATGGGAGAAACTGGCAAATTTCTGATTACAAATCATGCAGATAAGAGTCTTACCTGGGAAACAGATTTAAAATCATTCCCCAAACATGGGATCTTTTAATACAAATGTTAAGAATGATTCCCATAAGCAATCTTATAATCCACCAAATTCCAGGGAAGAATAGAGAGAAATGTAAAGAAGGGTATGCAAAGCTCCAGACCTTCCTCCAACACATCTTAACTGCATTTACAAAAAAATACTGCCAAAAGGCATCATGCACAAGAAATGCACGTCCTTGTTCCCTACACCCAGGCAAAGCATGGCACTTCACAGGCTCTGTTTCCCAACACAGAAAACAAAAGTTAATACCTTTTGCTTATGAGGTAAGAAAGGATGACAGTTTCCTTATGTCAACCCCAGGGGATCACCATAAGCTTTAATGTGCAGTGTATGATGACGATATCATACTAGCAAACTGAAACTCGGTGCTATCCACCAGCCACATCAGGGCTGTCAGCCACCAGTTTTGTGATTTTTGTTTTGTTTTGTTTTTCTTGCCATGAGAAACAGCATAATTAACAACCTAATGAATGGAAGCAAAGCTGAGACTGACTTGATGTTGCTGATGGTGACCTAAATTCACTAATAGGTTCACTCTCCAAACATGCCACGTTTTTTAGGTGTGTTTTGATCAGTGTTTAAGGTAGCTCATGGTGAGCATCACCCAGCCCCTGGACGAGTCAGTCCATTGATAACAATTATCCATAGTGTGTATGTTCTCATGCAGTGATCCAGCTACAGGAGGAATTAGTCACCATGGAACAATACTATGATGACTTTAACTGTGGAGTATTTATTGAATTTTCATATAATCTCACTGAAGGCTGGCAATAAACATTCTGCATTATTGTCACAATTATAACAGTAAATAAAGACAAACAAACAACGATTGTGACACTAAGTAGTTTGGCTAATTAAAAGTAGCAGAGCTGAAATTTCAGGTCAATACTTTGGAGTCCAGGAGTATTAATCACTGCAGTCTATAGTACTTTTTGTAATCAACCCTTTATTAAAAGATCACATAACTGGTTCAGAAAGTTCCAATGTTTAAGAACACACACCTAAACAGAGCCAAGCCCAGAAACACGGTGTCTTACCCGTACTATTATAAGTCCATTCTATTAAAATAATACAGGCTGCAAAAACAAAAACAAAAATGTAAAAGACCTATGTTTTAGTAGAAAAAATAATATTTCTCATCCATGAGACTCTTCTTCCAATATAATTAGGTTCTGTAGAGAGACTACAGCCTTCCTCTGAGAAAACTGAACTGTAAATATGGGTTTTCATTTGGGAAATTTATATACCAATTAAACCTCATTATTTTCATTTATTAAGCTTGGATACTAGCATACCATTGTGATTTTTCTAAATATCTGCAGTATATATGTCCACAAGAAGAGATAGAATATTCAAGTTTTTGAACTGTAGCAATCTGTGGGGTCACTATCCTAACTGCCAAAAGAATTCTACTGTCCAATTTAAGGTTTTACACACCATTTGGTGCATTTATTTCACCTGAATGGAAGTATGGACTTCCATATTAAATTGAAATTATCAGCTTGAAAGTGAAAGCTTCAATATAACTTATATTTGAAATGTTTTAACAGATGGGTATTTGATTCATAGAGAAATTAAAGTCAGTCACTTGTGTCTATAGGGAAATAAACAGTAAAACACACACTGGCAGATAGACCCCACATCTTTGCCTGCTGAATGAAGGATTTTATTTTGATGATTAGTCCTTTCTAGTTTGAAAATAATATATTTTTTAAGATTTCATAACCCATTACTAGATACCATTTAATCCAATAAATATCCCTAAATGCCATGTTTGTATGAGACATTATATACAAACACTGGAGAATGTAAATAGTGAGTAATTTAGATCCTGGTCTTGCAATTTTAACAGTGATATAAACATGTATAACAAATAACCCCAAAGAAAATGCTAATTATACAGATGTTCATCTAAGTGAGAAGTATTATTTTTTATATGGAATACAGGGAATTATTAATATATGACAGTTTATTTAGCTAACCCTTAAAGGATGATGAGAATATGAGAGCATATACGATACCTGTAAATTAAACTTTCAGAGCCTCTTTGCTATTAATCCACTATTAAATTGTTCACTCCTGATTTTCCAAACTCTAGAAAATGCTTTTGTGATGAAGGAATGTTATCCTATATCTAGTCTACCAAAACCACAAACACACACACACACACACACACACACACACACGCCCTTGGAGTTTTATGTGGTCTTTTCTAACTTAGGTATCCTGCATCATATAATTTATCCCAGAGAAGAAGATTAAAAACTTCTGAGTAAAAAATAGTTATTTTTATAATACCATATTATTACTTGTTAAATATAGGAATAATCACATAATGTTAGGATAATTATCACAGACTCACAAAATAATGAGTAACTGGAATTTAACTTTTATATATATCTAAGCTAATAACTATACCCATATGAATGCCTCATGTAAACTTTTGATAGATTAAGAATGGACCTATAACATTAAGACATTTGTAAATATAATGAAGCTTTTGAAAATGTCCTAAATCTACTTTTGTCCTAAGAGATCTTGTAAAAAAAATATAAATAGCAAAACAACTTGATACTGAACATTAATAATTCATTATTATCTTTGTTTAGATATAAAGCAGACCCCAAGCCAGATTTTACACACTATTTGGGTTAGGCAATTTCCTCATTTTACTAGAGTATGAGAATCTCCAAGAACTGTTCTTATGCTCCTGCATGTCCTTGATGTAGTCTCACGAAGAAGTCATAATTACTCCCAGAGCTTGTATTAAACTTAATTGCCCAGAATTATTTAGTTATTTAGAATGTAGCTAATTTTGACCTTCAAATCATGCTCTCTGAAAGAAATAATATAAAGTGCATTCAGCACATAAAAATTATACATCTTTCACTTGATACTGGCAATTTCTCTTTATATAGACCTCAACAGACAATTATTTTTAAAAAATTTACTCATTATCTGTAGAGTCAAGATTCTTTTTCTCAACACTAAAAACATTTTTAACTAGAAGAAATCTAATACTTTCAAAAATACCAGATCCATATCAATTAGCTATTAATTTACTTTGTTTTTAAAACAAATATTATATGAAATACACCTTTAATGTGTGTTAACGTGATTGCATCTTATGTACTTACTTGATTTTTTTAAAGATTTATTTATTTGTTTGTTTGTTTGTTTGTTTGTTTATGATAGACATAGAGAGAGAGAGAGGCAGAGACACAGGAGGAGGGAGAAGCAGGCTCCATGAGGGAGGCCGATGCGGGACTAGATTCCGAGACTCCAGGATTGTGCCCTGGGCCAAAGGCAGGTGCTAAACCACTGAGCCACCCAGGGATCCCCTACTTACTTGACTTTAAGTCATTTTTTTCTATCTTAGCAGTGGCAAGACTTCCAAATACACTTTACAGTATAAGTGCTGCTAAACGGTAGTTCTTGCAAGCCAAACCAGCACCTTTGCATCTGAAGTTTCTAATTTTTCTAGAAATTAAACTTACATAGTAATTTTTAATCACAAAAGTATTAATAATGCAGACATCATCTTGTAGTTGCAGGTCAATATGACAAAATTTGTTTTACTTTAGTCTATACAGTTCAAGAGACTTGTTAACTGATCTTGACACTCTTTTCCACTGATCATGAATATACACCTAGACTTAGGACCCATCTCAAAGTATATTTCCAGAAGGTTATTTATTACTCATTCATCCTTGTTGACATACAAGATGTAACTTGTCTATGCTGGGTGTTTATCCCATCATGGAGAGGCTAATCAGCACATGTCTCATTAGAGACAGCAGGATCATTCATGAGCATTCACTATTTTATTTATTCTCCATTTATTTATGTTTCTGGTCTTTTACATCTGTGTTCTCTGGCCTAGTTCATGGTGAGGATGCCTACATGGACATGGAGCTACTATTTCAAAAGTAATTAAAAACAAAAGATTGTGAAGAAAACCTCACACATCCTAACTTAAGAAAAATATGGGACAAGACATACAAAATGCAGTTAGCAGCCCTGCTCAGCCCTTAAGAGAAAAGGTTTCCAGTGATCTATGAGACAGATTAACCATGGATTTACAAATATGGATATAAAGTATGTATTTTTAAAAAAATAGATTCCATTAAATTCAACTCATTGTCATTCATTAGTTTTTAGAAATCTATATCATTATTCTGGAAAAGTATAATTTGTTTTTCAAAGAGCAATTTAGAAGTTTTTGTCTTATATTATTCTGATAAATTGAGCATACATTTGTTATATGAAAGCAAGCTGGGCAAAAACACACAAAGCCCCACCTCAGATGACAAGTAAGTAAAAATTTTCATGAAAATGGAAGGCAGAGCCAAAGCACCACTTGCACACATCAGTGTGCTAATACTACTTTCTGCCATCACCTACAGCTTTTAACATCTCTAATGGAAGTTGAATAAATTGACAAATTATTAACTTGGGCAAGCCTTAGTGGAGAATGAAATCTCAGCTGGCTTAGCATATTCTATGACATTAGTAAGCAATTCTGAAGTAGATTAGAGAGACTTTGTCTGGATAAGTGCATATATCTTATTTTAATATTTTTCAGCACCATTTTCCAAATTAAATTGAATATCAAAGTGGCCATGTTTTGACTGAATGGAATAAGGAATGGCTCTTTTACATTAAGATTGGGAGAGAAAACATTTCTATTTAAAAAGCATTAGAGTTGCAATGTGCTGCGTTTTTGAGTTGCATTTTATCAATTTATTTGACTTGGAATACAGCGATATATAAATGTTAGTAGTCACTAAGCACATGGCAAACAGGTGCAGCGTGCTTTGCCAGTGGAGAGCTGACATTTTTATGAGATCTCTCAGCTGGAGTGGCAAAGGAGCATGGGAGAGTAGAGGAGAAACACCTGGCACCCACTCATTTTATTTTCAATTGTAGTATCTTGAAGGGAAAGAAATTACATAAAAATGAAATATCTTCCATGATTGATAGAGAGGCATTATATCCATGCCGTTTTAAACTATTATCTTTACATTGAAAGAATTTTAGATAAATAATATTTCTTATTATAATATATTCAGATAAATGTGTTTGATAAGCTAATGTTAATGAGTCTCATTCTCTTTCTCAGTATATCTTTTGATAAATGGTTAAGAGAAGGATATTACATTCCAGAAAAAAAAAAAAAAAACAATCTGTTAAGGACTATGTGACACCAAAGTTGATAATCTTGTTTCAAACGAGCATCTGAAATAGTGGCTCAATTATGTGTACCAAGAAAACAAAGAATAAAGAAAGAATCTCTTATAAACAGACTTCCAAGGACAATTGGTTACCAAAGGGACAGACTACTAAGTTGAACGGAGAATTCAAAAGTTTTCTGGAAGGCCAGATGCACTGGGATTTGAAGGCTGTGATGAAATGATATTACAAGAAGGAAAAAAAATCATTTTTAAAAAATAGATTCCGGGAGCATGTATGAAAAGGTATAAACTGGTTATATACTATGAGTAGGAAAAGGGAGAAATGCTCTCTGATAAAACTAAGGAAAAACCCTGTTAGCAATGCTTATAAAGAGATTGGAAATCATAGGACGGAAGGGAGTGAGGGGCCAGAAGGCTGTCTCCTTTCTATACCGACCCTTTTCTCTGACCTTACAGCCTACAGCCACAGGGCAAACCCAAGATTATGAAGGATCCATAGACCTTGTAGTGTTAATTACCATGGGAATAGACATGGGCTTTGTCTTTTTATGCAGAGCCTAATGTGGGACAGGTGGTTTTCAGAAAATGTCTGAGGACAATAGGCATATAACTTTGATATGACAATAATTCTACCACATTAAAAAATACATCTCTGATCTTAAGATGTCAACAAAAATCATTTAATGCCCAGAATGGGAAGTTTCTTAAACTCTGGTCTCCCATTTCTTCTACAGTAGGATTACACTTGAAACTAAAGAGGCCTTCCTTGATCCACACTGGACTCCTGTTCTCAAGTCATAAAAGGAACCCCAGCAGAAAGAAAGCAGCAAAAAGAAAGAGGAATTGTAGCAGCCCCGGTGGCTCAGCAGTTTAGCGCTGCCTTCAGCCCAGGGCATGATCTTGGAGACCCAGGATCTAGTCCCACTTGGGGCTCCCTGCATGGAGCCTGCTTCTCCCTCTGCCTGTGTCTCTGCCTCTCTCTCGCTCTCTCTGTGTGTTTCTCATGAATAAATAAATAAAATCTTTAAAAAAAAAGAAAGAGGAATTGTGGGGAAATAGAAGAGAACAGCTTTAGGAAAAGGAATATCCAGAGTTTCACTGTGACTGGTAGAGTGGCTGTGTAGGAGAGAGGCAGCTAAACTAGAAGGATGCTTATTTACTTCCACCAACAAGCCCAGTGTCCTCAGCTGAGCTGTGATGAAACAGCCTCCAGAATGATTATGTGCATATCTTTATAAAAACTGGAAAGCCCTTTCCCCACACTTCATCATCATAAGCAAGGGGGTAACACCTTCATCAGTGAAGAGATGTAGGCTAAGTGTCTGAAAGAATGTAATTGTTCGCCCTGACTTCTATGCTGTCAAAAATTAATTAAATATTCACATTTTGACATAAATAAAGGAGTTTAATAAGCCATTACTCTGGATGTAATAAAATGCAAACATAAAAGCCAATTCAAATATTTATTGGAAAACTATGAAAAGCCAGGGTGTAGGTACATAGCAGTAAAGAAATGAGACATGGTTCTGTCCAGATGATGTCACACCAGGGGAGATGTACTATGTACGGCAGTAACAGAAATAATAACATAGAGAAGAAAGGAAAGGAAAAGAGGTATACGTTATAAAGCTATGGGACTA
Organism: Vulpes vulpes; assembly: GCF_048418805.1. NCBI lineage: Eukaryota > Metazoa > Chordata > Mammalia > Carnivora > Canidae > Vulpes > Vulpes vulpes. The sequence continues at coordinate 51,997,194 of NC_132784.1, read as the reverse complement.
TAGACCTTCTACTAGATGTTTCACAAGTCGAACATCTGTTCCCTTAATAAATTCTCTTTTATGGTCTTATTCAGCCAAAAATAGTTGTTACTCTGAAAGATGGATAAACTAAAAAAAAAAAATCATTAGTGCAAAAGTGAAATTAAATTTATTAATTCACAGTAAAAGGGCAACATCTTGCCTCATATTCTTCTCTTTGCAGGCAGGCAGAGCTTAGAACATGCATCTTTAAGGTAAGTCTTCCTACAAATGTTCATACTGCTAATGCACTGTGTACGAATCCTAGAGCAGAACTAAAGACTTACAATAGAATCTGGTAACTTCCATGTGTGCTGTCCCAGCTTTAATCCTATTATTGACACACATCTCACTTTTACATGTTATGAAACCCACTTACACGATTATTATTTTTGGTTTAAAAAATCATCTACCTCTTAAAGGAATTTAAATAATAAGAAAAAAACATATTTACCTATACATTTACTATCCTTGGGATCCCTGGGTGGCGCAGCGGTTTGGCGCCTGCCTTTGGCCCGGGGCGCGATCCTGGAGACCCGGGATCGAATCCCACAACAGGCTCCCGGTGCATGGAGCCTGCTTCTCCCTCTGCCTGTGTCTCTGCCTCTCTCTCTCTCTCTGTGACTATCATAAATAAATAAAAATTAAAAAAAAAACATTTACTATCCTTTGTATAAGGAGATTTAAGATTGCTTATGGAAATAAGGTTGTCAGACATCAGCTTTATTTAGAAGAGAGTATTCTGGATTTTCTGTGTGGGACCAAGGTAAGGACAAGGACCTAAGAAGGTGATAGGGCCAGAGATATGCAGTGTGAGAGGAAATTGCCTCTTGGCACCGACTTTGAAGATGGAGAGGAAGGGACACAAGCTTAGGCAAGTGGGAAGCTTCTAGAAGGTGGAAAAGGCAAAAAACAATTTCTCTGCTACAACCTCCAGAAAGAAATGAAGACTTGCTGTGACCCATGGTGGCCTCATAATATATTGAATCATAGGATAATACATCTGTATTGTTTTAAGCCATAATTCTGTGACACTGTATTGCAGGGGCCGCAGAAAACTAATACCTCCTCTGTCTGTACAATAGGAGACTCTCAAGGCCATCAACTGGGGCAGTTCTAAGGTTTTCTTCTTCATTTTCTGCATCTCCAGGGATAACTGCTCTTTGTTGCTTGATGTCCAGGGTGATGGAGATGGTCACTGAATTGATTTCATACATTTCCCCCCCTATTGCTCTAGGTTGTTTCCGGCAGACCAGTAAATCCAGTCTCTATTACTCCATGTTGGCCAGAAGCATAATTCACCAACATATTTCTTTTGTTGTTTTTGCTTTTTTGTTTTTAAGTCCAATTTGTCAACATATAATACCCAGTGCTCATCCCATCAAGTGCCCTCCTCAGTGCTCGTCATCCAGTTATCTTAACCCCCCACCCCACCAACATATTTCTTGATAATAAAAAATATATATTAGGAAACTCAAATTGGTCTTCTTTCTAGTAGAGCAACTAATTTATAAGAGATCGATCAAGTTCATCAGCCTCATTTTATTTTACTTATTCTTCCTGAATAATGTTGGCTGCAGTAGTCTAGATAATTTTAGGTGAAGAACTTATTTGGAAGAACATTTGTTCCCTAAGTGTTTCCTCATTACTTCTTGTGTGAAAATGGGGAAGACTTATTCTGTGTATGCCAACGCCAGGGGACGTGGGTGACAGAGGCAGAGGAAACGGATGACTGTCTCCCAGGGGAGCTGCAAGGAGGCAGTCGCCTAAATTAATTTGCTGGGAACCACAACCTGGCCTTCAGAGAGTAGGAGAACTTGATAGTCAGCGTCTGCACCTCTGCCTGTCTTAAGAGAGTCACATTAGCCTAGACTCCCAGATTGATGTCTAAATTGAAAATGCCCTTCAATCGGTTACGAAGATAAATAGACTTAACAAGAAACCAGTCATACTATTTTTCCAGCACATTCTCTCCATTAGATCTACCCATGTAGACAAATTATTGGAATTCTCTTTAGGGATTTTAAACCCAGGATGGGGAAATGTTGGCAGGGGAGCGGTAGGTACACAATTCCAATATTTACAGGCATCGAAATAAAATAACCAAGTATATGTGACTCCAAGGAAGATAAATTTATCTCAGCAACCAGACAGATCCAATATCTCTAAATGCTTCCTCCTCAGTGCTGCCAACTTTGCTCTATGAATTTTATTTTTCCTATGATATTTTTTGGAAAAATTACCTACTTGCAATTTTTTCATGTAGTGTTTTCAATTACATTTCAGCTAACTTCTCTGAGCTTACAACCTATTATGGCCCTTTAAGCAGGTTTTGACTAGCGTGCATGTGTGTGTATGTACATGTGTGTGTGATCTTATTATTCCCTTTTAGAAATTGGACATACTGGCGGTTTATGTTTTCTCAGGGGTGCTGATAGAGGCTGGGGAAAGACAAATCTCATTTTCTTGGTTTTGTCATTCTATATGAATTTACTACGAGTCTAGGAATGGCATCCCAGGGAGGAAAGGGTGTAGCCCCACAGCCAAGGTTTGGTGGCTTTCATTTCTGATCCTCTGTCCTCCGTGCAAGGTGACACCGCCACTAGAGGCTGTCTCCTGCCAGCCTCCCCTCACTGCAGTGCCAGCACATGGCACTGTGCCTTAAGTCCTATGTTTCCCTGCAGGGTCTGTGCAGTGTAGAGAGGCAGGGAGGAGGGAGGAGGGGGGAGCACACAGTGGCCTCCACATCAGAGGCCATCCCCACCCCACCCCAGCAGGCACTGGAGCTGCTGCCAGAACCGAGAACCCAGAGAGGCACGCACTCTGGGTTGTTCCCTTCTCTTTGGTGATAGGACACAGTTCCATGCAGGTCAGTACAGAGGAGAGGCGAGAAGGACACACAGGAGTCAAGTAAAGTCTCTCCTCACAACCACCTCTTCCCTGGGCCACTGGTCCTCTCAAAGAAGAGAACTTTGCTTTTTGTTCTCAAAGCAAAGTTGCCATCATGTCCTTCCCACAGCAGGTCACCTCTGCTCAGTCTCCCCAGGGCTCCTCCACCTTTGCCACCCCAGTTCCATGCCCTTCAATTCCAGTGCTGTGACTGAGAGGGATACAGCATGTGCATAGCCTCCTCGGGGAGCAGAAGCCCTTGAACCCAACACCTCCTCCCTACACCACCATCCCCTGGCCAATCTGTCAGCCAGCCCTCACCTCTGAGCTCCAGCACCAAAATTACCCCCTTGATGTTCATTCTCCATACTTGAGCCAGAGTAATTTCTTGAAAAAATAAAATGGTATCATACTGTCCACCCATTTGAAAGAAAACGTGACATTAACAGTTTAACCCACCTGCCTCTGGGGCCAAATAACATTTGCTCCACTTCCCCATTGAGGTCTCTTTTTCCACATAGATTGGCTTTCATTTCTTTAAATACTCAGTTTCCATCATGAATCAGGGACCTGATGTAGGTTTTCACTCTCCAGAACCAGTTTTCTGGAATTTTACTTTATTTAAAACCCATGAGACCCACATGGATTCAGGACCCTCCCTTGTATGCTTTCATAATCCTCCTAAAGGATTTCACAGTTTTAAATTTCACATGTCCTTATGGGATTTTAACATAGAATATCCATCACCTCCCTTCATTTTCACCCAGTAAGCAGGCAATGTGTCTGTTTTCACTCATCATTTTATGCTCGGTAGTTAGCACATTATCTGCACATAGCAAATATTCTGAACATATTTTTCAATGAGGAAACACTTGGTAAAATTAAACTATGTGTGTCCTCAAATTACTTTAAATGATTCAGCGGTGGTGTTTCCTTTTGCATGTGTTCTGAAGTGCAGGATTTGGGGGTATACAGCCCATTTCACTGGGCTGATATATCTCAGTTATCTTTTTACTACATAGTCCATCATTTGCTCTTTCAGACATAGCTTAAAGGCATCCTTCATTCTTCCTAGGCTAGTAAAATTCAAACTTGATTTCACATGGAAATTTGTACTACTTTCTATTTGTAGGGAACATTTTTCCCTGAGATATAAATATTTCTTAACAATGACGGTATTTTGATAATATGAAATTTTACTATAAAAATATTTATCGTTTCCATCAGTCATGTGTTTTGATAAGAGATCTGACTGATATCATGACAATCTGTCAGCGTTGGAGGCATGAAGAGTAAATATATTTTGGTCTATTGTAGCAGAAACAGAAACCATCTCCGGGGCTTAGTAAAGCGCTCATATTTAAAGATAAAAAGCTCTGCATATACTGTGCACAGCATTCTGATTAATAGTGGGTCCCTCATGCTTTTGTACTTGAATCCTTGCTATTGGTCTAACCCTGTGGGGCTGCATCTGCCCTGTGAGAACCTTTCTGGGGTGTCTCAGTCCTGTGCTGTCTTCCCACATGATGGGGCCATGTTGCCAATGCTGGCAATTTCATGCTCAACACAAGCTTCACCATGTTTCTTTTCCTTTTATGAATATGCCCTATCTCACAAACAACATTATAAAGCATCTCCGCTTAGAGACCAAAACTAATTTTCCTTTTTTGGATGCTTATACTCCAATTGGGAACACAGTAGACAGCATAGTATAAGAAACAAGGCTAGGCTTTTCCCATCTGACCCAACTGGACTTCAATTCCAATGCTGCCAACTTTGGTTGTATAAGCTTGGGAAAAATTATTTTGCCACCCTGACAAGTTTCCTCCTCTACATGCATCACCACATAAGAATAGAAGATAAAATATGTAAGCCATTGACGTATAGTTAATGCTTAATAAATGACCTTGCCTTCCGTTTTATAATTTATAACACAATAAATAAATAACATAAGTGAAAAGTTCTAAAAAGTAGATTTTGCCCAAAGAGCAAGACCATGACCTTTTTAGGCCCCTGTGTGGTAAGTTACATTATAAAACTTTTCTCACAGCCATCCATAGTTGTGAATTAGGTTATATTGTATGTTCTACAGAAAGCAAAAAAAAAAAAAAAAAAAAAGTATCATGTATATAGTTTTTTAAAAACCAGTATGCCACAAAAGTAGATTTTTCCTTAAATATGTTTGTGAAATTACTTTTTCTTTAGAGCATTTAATTGTCTGCAAAGAAAAGAAATAAGCCTTAGCCTTTTGGATTTTCAGTGTAACCTTTTCTGCTTGAAAATCTCTTGAAAGACATAGCTTCTTCTGCAGCAGGTGTGGTTTTAATGATGCTTTGATGCCATATGTCAAATCTCATCACTTGCTGTGAGGACTGACATTTCTCTTGAAAGCCCCTAGCAATGGCAATGCAAGTTGTTGGTGGGTGTCTCACATAATACAAACAACTCCTAAAGCCAGCACATTTCTTTTTAGCATTCTCCAAGATTGCATAGAGACTATACCAGTTCCCCTACATTGCCTTTGAGAAAGACAGTTTATATCTTTCCAGAACATGAGTGGGATACTTTTTCTTAGCAATTAATATCTGGTAATTGATTTAAAACTCAGTCATTGGGTTTATTCACTTTTTAATCGTTCTTCCTATGTATTTTTTGTGAATTACCCTGTGTGGGTATACAAAATAATAAAATGCATACAACTTTAGCCAAATATGAAAAATTATGATTTCCTAATTGTATCTGGCTTCTGATACCAGAATATACATTTTTCTACAGTTTTACTCATAAACTCTTTGGAAATCACAGGCAATTAAAATTATAATACTTTAAAATTCTGTCTAAGGGTGTCTGGGTGGCTCAGGTGGTTAAGCATCTGACTCTTGGTTATGGCTCAAGTCATGGTCTCAGGGTTGGGAGATCAAGCCTCGAGGAGGACTCCAGGCTCAGGACAGAGTCAGCTTAAGATTCTTTCTCCCATGTCTCCCTCCCCCTCCTTGCTCTCTCTGTCTCTCTGTCTCTGTCTCTGTCTCTCTCTCTCTCTCTCTCTATATATATATATATATATATATATATGGTAAATACCTAGTAGTGCAGTTGTTGGGTCAAAGGGTAGTTTTATTTTCAACATTTTGAGGAACCTCCATACTGTTTGTAGAGTGGCTGCACCAGTTTTCATTCCCACCAGCAGTGCAAGACGGTTCCCATTTCTCCACATCCTTGCCAATACCTGCTGTTTCTTGCATTGTTTATTTTAGCCATTCTGACAGGTGTGAGGTGATATCTCATTGTGGTTTTGATTTGCATTTCCCTGAAGAATACAAAAGTCCTAATCTAAAAGGATCCACGCATCCCAATGTTTTTAGAAGCATCATCTACAATAGCCAAATTTTGGATATAGCCCAAAGGTTCACTGAGTGATGAATGGATAAAGATGTGGTATATATATATATATATATATATATATATATATATATATAATGAAATATTATTCAGCCATTAAAAAGAATAGAATCTTGCCCTTTGCAATGACGTGGATGGAGCTAGAGAGTATTATGCTAAGTGAAATAAGCCAATTAGAGAAAGACAAATACCATATGATTTCACTCATATGTGGAATTTAAGAAACAAAATGAAAAAAAGAAAAAAAAAGAGATACAGATCAAGGAACAGACTTTAAACCCTAGAGAACAAATTGAGGGTCACCAGAGGGGCGATGGGGAGGGGAATCAGGGAAATAGGTGATGAGGATGAAGGAGGGCACTTGTTGTGAGCACCAGGTAATGTTCAGAATTGTTGAATAACTCACTGTATTGTACACCTGAGACTAATAGAACACTATGTTAACTAACCGGAATTTAAATAAAACTTTAAAAAATTGAAGGAGGTTATAGAAACTCACTCATTTATGAGGATTCAGTAAAGTTTGTTGAGTGTTTCATGTGTAAGCATCTATAATAAGCAGTGGGGTTTACATTAGACTTTAAATTTCCCAACATTCTATCCTAAAAACCTTAGAATGGAAAATTTGCTGAAAACACGCAGTGAATATGGATATAAATGCTCCCTAATCTCTACAATGATCACATGATCTTATTTACTGCATATATATCTATCCAATCCTATATTCATATATTAATACTTCTTATTTTTAAGAAATTCACACTGTCCCCTTTCATACTTTATCACATATGCTACAAACTAGAGTTCAGTGTTTGTTTATGCTCAGCTAATACACAATTGGAATTCCCTGGGAAAGCTGAAACTTCAGTATGTATTATGTACTTATATATATTTTTTTAATATTTTATTTATTTATTCATGAGAGACAGAGACAGAGGGGTGGGGGAGGCAGACATGGGGAGAAGCAGGCTCCTTGTGGAGCAGGGAGCCCAATGTTTGGACTCAGTCCAGGACCCTGGGATCATGACCTGAGCCAGAGGCAGACACTAAACCAACTGAGCCACCCAGGTGCCCTATATAGTTATATTTAATAGATTAACCTTGACACAATAATTATACAGAGAATCACAGCAAAGCAAATGCAATAATATTTTCACTTTCAAAGAATACTGCTACTAGTTGAAGATAGTTCCATCTCAGGTGGGTAGGACAAGATGATAGTAGCAAAACAAATGGAGAGGTGGTTCTCATCGGTTTAGCTTCACAGCAATGGAGATGGCAAACTAGGTCTAGGCCCCTCTGGAGATGTGCGATGAATCAATTACATTTGACTCTATCTGGCACTTATGAACCTTGGCATATTTTTCTTTCCCTCAGCCTCACAGGTTTAGAGAAAAGAAAGATTCTGGGTTGCTATATCATCATTCTCTGACATAGGGATAGCATGCCTTCCTCTGTTCTCCATGACTGCTAAGGGAAAAAATAGGACCATTGATGACCATTTGGGAAAATAAAAAATGACAAATATTGTTTCATTCTCTCCTAATCTTTAAGTTCATCCATGGAGCAAAAATAGGCCACAATTGTGGGAAATTTTTCTGCCAGAACCTCTTTTTAAAAACAATGAAGCTATATGCCTATGTACGTATCCCTCTCTGCTGACCTCTTCCTTCCCTGTTCCTCACTCAACTCAGGGCAAACAAATTTAAATACAGGAAATTGTCATTCCTTAAATAAACACCTCTCTGCCTGTCTATCTCTCTCTCTCTCTCTCTCTCTCTCTCTTAACATTTCTTAATTAGGTGGAAAATCAAAAGTGTATGGTAGAACTATTTCATTCATTTGTTTATATCAGTAAAATAATTCTTAGACTAGCTTTGGAGTTATTCCTGTGACTATTTGTTAGTAGATGGTTTCTTTTCTTTTGCCCATGTCATCATTGTTACCAGCATTAATCCATTGCCAAGATCCCCTCATAGGAGAATATTTTCATTGGGTTTTGTGCTTTGTTTGCATTCTTGCTTTGTACTAGTAAACTAGTCAAGCTTCAAAAATCGCCCTTCAGGAAAAAGGAGCAGAGAATAAGGCTGGTGTTTCTGGCAGGGTACAGAGCAACTAGCAGGAGCTATGCCTAAGGCAGAACCCAGAGGAAAGCAGACAGCAACCACAGTCACTCTGGTCAACCCTTTTGAATGGGTGAGCCTATCAATAATTCAGGATTACCTTCCTTATGAGCAATACCTTAAAAAAATGCTTTCTTTCTCTTCTTTGAAAAATGTTTCTGCATTCCTCTGAAAGGGAGGTACAGACATGCCAACTATATACTAAAAAGCAAACAAACAACCCCAGTGAAATGACAGATTAAACAGAATGTGCTTTTCATGAAGTAGAAGGGGGAAAAAAAAGCATTGAAGAAGTTTCACCTTGCCATTAAATTAAACCGAAGATAAAACAAGAAAAAAAAACACCTCTATGGAGACTGTGAAATACAGACTTTTTAATATGAAAAGCCAGCATAATTTTTGCTTATCTTTTATGCATGCTTTAGGCCATAAATTGATATGGCTTTATCTATGATTTTAAAAATTTATGATTCAATTTTGAAGAAATTGAATAGTTAGTATCTATACAATGATACTTACTCATCACTATTCTAAGATATTTTTGCATCATTTTGATACCCAATCTGAAGTAAAAATCATCTTCCTTAATTTCATAATTTTGGATGGCTGTGAAAAATTGACATTTACCCCTCTGCCAAAATCTTAGAAAAGTATATCTAAGTGATTCTCAAAATAGTTTAAAGTCACAAAATGTACACCATAGAGAAATGAGTCTAGAGAACACAGTGGTATTTAAGGAAAGGATGTGTTCACAATTAGAAAACCGGGAAGTAACAACATATAGGCTTGCCACATTGAACAGAAACTTAATTGCCTGTGTTTGGGAATGGGGGCCGCTGGAGGCAGGGGACTGGTGGTGGTAGGGGAGGCATCAAATCAAGTGGGCACTGGCCCACTCCCCCACCCCTAGCCCAAGTGTGGGAGTCTTCTCTGCATTCCTCACACTCACTGCACCAAAGACACCCAGTTACTTGCCATTTCTCAGTGTACCATGTGCTTGCTTTCTTCAGTGCTCTTGTCCTAGACCCTTGAAAAGGTTAGGAAACTGGACACAGAGCTTTGAGCCACATGAACGGGAAGTAGAGTGCTTGACAATCTTACTACAGGGATTGTCAGAAGAAATTCTTCTTCTTCTTCTTCTTCTTCTTCTTCTTCTTCTTCTTCTTCTTCTTCTTCTTCTTCTTCTCCTTCTTCTTCTTCTTCTTCTTCTTCTTCTTCTTCTTCTTCTTCTTCTTCTTCTTCTTCTATTATTATTATTATTATTATTATTATTATATCTTAAACCTCGACTTGAAAGTTAATTATTTTATCTTAAACCTCGACTGATAAAAATTTCAGCCTAGTGGAAAGGTATCATGTCGGGAGAGAAAGAGAAAGTGGGACTCGCACAGAATTTAGAAACTGCTGGCAGAAAATCCATAGAAAGACAACACATGTCCTACAGAAACAGAAGGGCTACACACCCTATAGAAATAGGTTAACCAGTTAATGTCACCAGGACACATAAAAGTGACACAAATGAAGCTGTGACAGACACTTCAGTTCTTTATCTAGAGGAATGTTTCTGACCCTTCTCTCTTCACTTCAAACAGACACTTCCAGTCATAGCCAGTTAGTCTTGAATTGGATTAAAAATAACCCGTCCACCAATATCCAATATTTTACTTTTGCCTCAAGGGTCTTTTGGTACATGTAGCTGACATCTTTTTTCTCCCAAAATATAAGGTTCAGCCTAGTAATGAGAAAGTGTCACATGCTTCCATACAGGAAGGAGAAAGGGAGGCAATGTCACCTGAGTTTAATATTCATTCTGTTAACTCCAAATGGTCTTCCCTACCTGGTTAAGACCTTCCTCACCTTTTAGACTATAGGTAATGACATTTAGCTCCTAAACTGTATTATCTTAAAATCTATACTACTCACTACAGTGGAATAAGTCATCCAAAATCAAAATATCATACTGTTGTTTATAAACACTCCAGTGATCCCATATGCTACAGGGCACATTCACAGATCATTAATATAGACAAAATAATCCTACTGTGGGCTACCCATCATGTGGTTCTCTTACAGGTGCCAGTTTTAGCTTTAGTTTCCTTGATTATTAATGAAGTTGAGCACTTTGCCATTTGGACATTCCCTTTTAAAGGTCCATCTTCACGTTTTGTGTCTGTTTACTTATTGAACAGTGTTTTTAAAAATGGTTTTTAGGAAGTCTGTATGCATTCTGGGCAATAATGTTAGTTGCATACATATATGCACATAACTTAATATTAAAGCATTCTAAATTATCAATCATTTCCCTTATATTAGAAGTAATATACTATTTTAAAAATCTTACCTTGAGGACAAGAAGTTATCCTTCTATGTTATTTTCTAGAGGTCTTTTATAATTTAAATCTCTACTCCACTTGGAACTAATGTTATGTATAGTATGAGGACAGCACCAAAAATTATATTTTTCCAATGAATTGGGACCGATTACTGAAAAGAATGTTCTTTCCTCATTGTTCTGTGGTGCCATGTGTGTCAAGATAAAGTTCCTATGTACGTGTGCCTCTTTCTGGAGCCTCTCCTTTATCTCATATTTGTGTCCCTCTTTCCCCATGTCAATACCAGACTCTCTTAATTGATGCAGGTACATTAACTTTTGAAACCTAGAAAATGTGTCTTTTCTTCTATGGTTGTCTTGTCTAATGTTGATTCCTTTCCCTGCATGGAAATACAATCATCCGTTATGGGAAAATAACCACCTGGGATTTATGTTTGCTATTTGGTATCACACTATTACTGGAGTATATTTTCAAGAGAACTGATTGTTTAAACAAAACAGAGTCTTCTAATCTATCTGCATAATACATTCATACATTTATTTTTTCCCTACATAATTGAGTAGTTTTCTGAGCAAAAAAAAAAAAAAAAAGTACATGATTTATGTATTTATTACTAGGAATTTGATGTTTATGGTGTTGAAAGTGATAAAATTACATTTTGTCATTAGTTAATTCTAGTATAAAATGTAACTGATTTCTGTATACTCATTTTGTATTTGACAACCTTACTCAGTTCACTTATTAATAATATGTATAATATTTAAAATTTTCTATACAAATTAAATGTCTACAGATGATTAACAATTTATTTTTGTCTATTTTTATCCATTTTATATTCCTTTATATTCTCTCTTGATTTATCACATCCTCTAGAAACTCCAGTAAACTTAAATGCAGATGCTAAGACCAAGCATCTCCCATCGACAATTCAACATGTAGTATGCCTAAAAAACTCCTATAGTTTTGTCCATATGTTTTTAGATTAATGTTTCCCCTTTTTCCTTTGTTAGAATTTTAATATCATAAATTTACTTCCAACTATGTGATTTTTCTTTTTTTTCTTACAGAACTACATTTATTTTAAACTTTTTTAATGAAACACTTCAAACATCATCTATAAAAGTAAAGATAACGGTTCAATGTATTGCTGTAGAACCATCACACAGTTCAACTACAAACACATAGCCAATATTATTGTATCTGTCCTCTCCCACTTTCCAATGACTATTTTGCAGTATCCCAATTTCATTTTTATACCTGCAAAAGTTAATAATAGTAATCTAATATCCATAAAGCTAATCTTCGGTTCCCTTCAGTGTTCTCCAATATAGTTCTTCTAATAAATAAATACCTACTTATTTTATGATTAGTTGATATGACTTTTAATCCAAACATCTTCACACTGTGTTTGGTTCATATGCATCAAAATCTTCAAGTCTATACCCCTACCTCTTTCTTTCTTTCTTTCTTTGCCTCTCTCTCTCTCTTTTTCTTTTTTTTTTTTTAAAGATTTTATTTGTTTATTCATGAGAGACACGAGAGAGAGAGGCAGAAACACAGGCAGAGGGAGAAGCAGGCTCCCTCAGAGGGAGAGGGACCAGCAGAGGGAGAAGCAGGGACCCCGATGTGGCATTCAATCCCAGGACTCTAGGATCACACCCTGGGTGGAAGGCAGGCGCTAAACTGCTGAGCCACCCAGGGATCCCTCTCTTTCTTTTTCTTTTTTTTTTTTTCTTTTTCTTTTTCTTTTTCTTTCTTTTTATTTTTATTTTTATTTTTATTTTTCTTCTTTTTTCTCTTTCTCTTTCTCTTTCTCTTTCTCTTTCTCTCTCTCTCTCTCTTTTCTTTCTTTCTTTCATTTTGGATCTTGCTGATTGTTTCCTTGGTGTTACTTAACATGTTTTTCTGACCCATATATTTGTTTTAAAATGCTATTTAGATCTAGAGGCTTGATCAGATGTAGTTTCTTATTTTGGCAAGTTATATACTTCTTGATATTACACATTATAAACACAGAATGTTTGGTTGTCACTATTTTTTGAAATGAAAATCAGTTTGTTCAGGCATTTGAGACTAACACATCCATTATAAAATTCACTATCGATTTTTTTTTCTTTTATTACCAATTGATTTCAATTAGTTGTTTGTGATCATTGCTTTGAAATGTTATTTAGTTGTTCATTATAAAATAGTGATGTTATAATTCTATAGTCATTATCTACTGTTTGGTAGACCTGGGGTACCATTCATGCAGAAAATACAAAACATTTTCATTTTGTGGTTTTCAGACAACAGCTAGCTTTCATAGAATCCTCTAAATCTGTACTAATGTGGAAATAATGGTCTCCTGTTGGACAAGTTTTAAAAATTGCAGGGTTTTGTTTGCTTGTTTGTTTTTTGATGCTTAATTACCCCAACTTTGTTCAGTGGTAAATTGTTATACATATACTGTTATCTCCTTTGATCTTTTTTTTTAGTCCTGTCATATTTTTATTATGTTAAATTTTTATTTAAAATTGAATCTTATTAGTTTTACCTAATAACTAGCTCATAACTGCCAGGGAACCCAGAATCACTAGTCCTCACAGCCAAGGAGGAAATTGAAATGCTTTTCTAGTGTTATTGACTACTTCATTAATTTGTTATCTTTCCAATTCCCTGTCTTCTATTTTATTAAATGTAATTATGTTCTTTCTCTATTTTCCTGAGATGGAATCAAAGATCATTAATTTTCAGCCTTTCTTCTTTTTTTATTTGTATATTTTTTATTGGAGTTCAATTTGCCAACATACAGCATAATACCCAGTGCTCATCCCGTCAAGTGCGCCCCTCAGTGCCCATCACCCAGCCACCCGCCCCCCCACATTCCCTTCACTATCCCTTGTTCATTTCCCAGAGTTAGGAATCTCTCATGTTCTATCTCCCTCTCTGATTTTTCCCACTCATTTTCTCTCCTTTCCCCTTTATTCCCTTTCACTATGTTTTTATATTCCCCAAATGAATGAGACCATATAATGTTTGTCCTTCTGCAATTGACATACTTCACTCAGCATAACACCCTCTAGTTCTATCCACGTTGAAGCAAATGGTGCGTAATCATCGTTTCTAATAGCTGAGTAATATTCCATTGTATACATAGACCACATCTTCCTTATCCATTCATCTTTTGATGGACATCAAGGCTTCTTCCACAGTTTGGCTATTATGGACATTGCTGCTATAAACTTTGGGATGCAGGTGTCCCAGCGTTTCACTGCATCTGTATCTTTGGGGTAAATACCCAGCAGTGCAATTGCTGGGTCGTAGGGCAGGTCTATTTTTAACTCTTTGAGGAACCTCCACACAGTTTTCCAGAGTGACTGCACCAGTTCACAACTTTGGTTATTAATTGCTTGATATACTTGGCAGCTCCCACATTAGGGGCATAAATATTCATGATTGTTAGGTCCTCTTGTTGTATAGACCCTTTAAGTATGATAGAGTGTCCCTCTTCATCTCTTACTACAGTTTTTGGGATAAACTGTAACTTATCTGATATGAGGATTGCTATCCCAGCTTTCTTCTGAGGACCATTTGAATGGTAAGTGGTTCTCAACTTTTCATTTTCAGGCTGTAGGTGACCTTAGGTCTAAAATGAGTCTCTTGTAGACAGCAGATAGATGGGTCTTGCTTTTTTATCCAGTCCCATACCCTGTGTCTTTTGATGGGATCATTTAGCCGACTCACATTCATTTACTATTGAAAGATATGAATTTAGTGTCATCATAATACCTATTCAGTCCCTGTTTTTGTGGATTATTTCTTTGAGTTTCCTCTTTCGTTTACAGGGTTCCCCTTAACATTTCTTGCAGGGCTGGTTTGGTGGTCACATATTCTTTCAGTTTCTGCCTATTTTGGAAGCTCTTTATCTCTCCTTCTATTTGAATGAGAACCTTGCTGAATAGAGTATTCTTAGCTGCATATTCTACTCATTTAGTATCCTGAATATATCCTGCCAGCCCTTTCTGGCCTTCCAGGTCTCTAAGGAGAGGTCTGCTGCTAATCTAATATTGCTCCCCATATAAGTTAAGGAATCTCTTACCTCTTGCTGCTTTAAGGATTTTCTCTTTATCTTTGGAATTTGCAAGTTTCACTATTAAATGTCCAGGTGTTGAACAGTTTTTATTGATTTTGGGGGGGGACCTATCTCCTGGATCTGAATGCCTGTTTCCCTCCCCAAATTAGGGAAGTTCTTAGCTATGATTTATTCAAATATGCATTCTGTCCTTCTGTCCCTCTCAGAGCTCTCTGGAACCACAATTATATGTAGATTTTTCCTTCTGAGCCTATCATTTATTTCCCTTAACCTTTACTTATAGTTTTTTTAATTGCTTTTCTCTCTTTTTCTCCTCAGTTTCCTTCCTTACCATCAACTTGTTTTCTATGTCACTCTTTCTTCTACCTCATTAACCCTCATCGTTAGTACCTCCAGTTTGGATTGCATCTCATTCAATTGATTTTTAATTTTGGCCTGATTAGATCTAAATTCTGAAATCATGAAGTCTCTTGATTCCTTTATGCTTTTTTTTCAGAGCCATCAGTAGCTTTATAATTGTGCTTCTGAATTGGCTTTCTGTCATCAAATTGTAATCCAAATTCTGTAACTCTGTGGCAGAGAGTACTGTTTCTGATTCTTTCTTTTGTGGTGAGTTCTTCCTTCTAGTCATTTTGCTCAGTGCAGTGTGGCTGTATGAGTGGGCTGAGTCAACAACATCAACCATGACCTAAGTAAATTTCACCCTAGATGATTAGCTCCTTGACAAGTCTTTGCCACAATGTTAATTCAGCATTTCTTCTTTTGTGATTTTGAAGCTATATATTTTCCTCTAGAGACTGCTTTAAAACCATCCCACAAATAATATATTTAATTATTTTTAAGTTAACAAAGAGTCTAATTACCATTCCATGTTCTTCTTTGGCCCATAAATTATTTAGAAGCATGTATCTTAATTATTTTATTAAACATATAAGATTGTCAAAAAAAAACATATAAGATTGTCTCATTTTCCACTGTCAGAGAATATTTTCTGTATAATTCAGTCATTTCAAATTTGTTGAAACAAGTAATATACATGACTATTATATTAGGTTTCTTACATAATCCTTAGGTTCTTGAAAATAATGTGTATTTTGGGCTGTTGTTTGTGGTATTTTATGTATGTCAAATCTATCAAAAACAGTATGTGAATTTCACTGCTGTGTAATTCTTTTTCATATTCAGTCAACTTTTGAAAGAAGTATGGTTATATTTACTTATGAATTTTGACTTTTTTCTTTTTATTTCTTTTTTATCATATGAAATGGAGATGTTATTAATCACATGTAGATATGTAATGCTACAACTTCCCTGTGAATTAAAATTTATATCACAATGACTTCTGTTACCATTCATAATCCTGTCTTTAAACACTTATTGGCATTAATACAGTGATATTAGGTATATTTTAGTAATCATATGTTTGGGGTTTTTTGTCATCAACTAACTGTCCAAAAATTTATATTTTATATGCCTCTTATAAGCAGCATTTGACTCTCTTTTATGCTCCAGTCTGACCATTTGAGACTTGATTTGGAGAGTTAATCCAATTATATGTAATGTAATTATTCATAGATTTTAAAAAATTTCTATTACTCTTTATTTTATGATTACAGATGTATTTATTTTACTTTTTAAATATCTCCTTTCATGCTTTCCTTTCTGATCTGTTTGTGTGTGTTTTGTTCTTTTTCCATGTCCTACCTATGTACTTAGAGTTATTTAAATGGTAACCCAGATTTTCCAACACATTCTATTAGTAGTCAAAGTCTAAAATAAAGTTTTATTCTTATCGATCTTTGTCCAGGAAAAAGACTTAGGCCTCTTTAAATGCATTTACCTTTATATGAACATATACACAATCATCACTATTTATTCCTGTACGTACACAAAGTCTAACAAAGAGTATAATTTTTCTCATGCCTAAAAGGGCCTCTAGAATTTCCTTTAATATGATAATTAATTATTTATCGTCATTTTTTTTTGCCAAAAATATATATGTCAAGCATCCCTAATTGCCCTCAGTGAGAGGGTTGCTTCAGTTTACTTCATATAGTATTGATAGAAGTAGAGTTTCAACATGTCCTATTAATATGAATGTCTGAGTAAGTTAGTGAAATCACAAAATTTTCAAACTGTGCTCAAATTCCCTATTAACAAAATCAGTATTTGTTGATTTTTCTTGATATGTTTCTTTATAACCTCAACATAACTTATAAGACAGTATGTCCATATGTCTCTGATAATTCAGATTTTTCCTGTGTATTTTTTTATTACTTTCTTCTACTAGTCTTTCATAGGTTCCTCTTAAAATGCTTAAGCTTTTGTAATAATGCAAAAGTCTTCTTCAATTTATGATGGGGTTAACCTCCAAAAAAAACCCATTGTAAGTTGAAAACATTGTAAATTGACAATGCATTGAATACACAAAACTTACTGAACACCATAGCTTAACTTAGTCTACCTTAAACATGCTCACAATACTTAGATTATTCTACAGTTGTGCAAAATCATCTAACACAAAGCCCATTTGAAAATTAAGTGTTGCATATCTCCTGTTATTTATGGAAAACTGCACTGAAAGTAAAAAACAAAACAAAACAAAACAAAACAAATGGTCTTGTGGGTACAGAGCAATTGTCAGTATCTTGGTTGTTAACCCTTGTGATTACTGGCTGACTGGAGGCTGTGGCTGCTGCCCAGCATCACAAGAGAGGATCCTACTGCATATATTGCTAGACTAAGAGAGGATCCAGATTCAAAATTTCCAGTACACTTTATACTGAACTTCTATTGATCTCATACCATTGTAAAGTCAAGAAATCTTAAGTCAAACCATCATAAGTCAGGAGCATCTTTATTTTAGTTTCTGGCTAAGTGGTCTCTGAGAAGCCTGAAAAGGAAACACTCTCCCTCCATTGTCTTGTCTTCTTTTCCCCCTTAAGAAAACATTGATTTTTCTCAGTAGTATCCCTAATAGAAGCATGTTCTGTTTTTGTTTATTTCCTTGTTGATACACTATACCAGTGTCATTGTTAATTCCAGTACTGCTCTGGGAATAGCTAGCAGCTGCCACTGCAAACAGCAGTGAAGACTGGTAGAGGCTAAAAGCTGTTTCCTAAAAATGAATTAAAAGTAGGTATTAAAAGTGTTGGATGGTGACAGATGGTAGCTACCCTTGTGGTGAGAACAACACAACACAGAAGTTGATTCACTGCTGTATACCTAAAACTAATGTAACATGGTGTGTCGACTAGACTCAAATTAAAAAATTAAAAAGCAAAGCCCCTCAGTTGTTTTGTAAGTTGTGTCCACCTCAGCTCAGGTCATAATCTCAGGGTCCTGGGGTGGAGCCCCGTTTCAGGATCCCTGCTCAGCAGGGAGTCTGCTTCTCCCTCTCCTTCTGCTCCTCCCCATATTTGTGATCTCTCTCTCTTTCTCTCTCAAATAAAATCTTAAAAAAAACCCCAACAATCAAATTTAAAAAAACAAAACAAAACAAAAAGTAGGTATTAAAGACCAAATGATAATTTTCCATCATAGGAAAACCCCGATTCATTGTATTCCAATGAATTAAAATATTATATTTTGTATATATCAGTAAAGAAATTTCCTGTAAGCAAATAAAACCTGTTAAATGTTTAAATGCATGCACATCATTCTGACACATAATCTTGAGGTAAGAATTTTAACACAAAAGGAGAGCATACAGTTTGACTTTGTGTAACTTATCCTTAAAACACAAAAACATTGGGGCACCTGGGTGGCTCAATTGGTTAAGTGTCTGACTCTTGGTTTTGGCTCAGGTCATGATCTCAGGGTCAGGAGATTCAGTCAGGGGTGGGAGGTGGGGGTGGACTCCATGCTCAAAGGGGAGTCTGCTTGAGTCTCTCTCTCTCTATCCCTCTCCCTCTGTCCCTCTCTCTGTTTGCTGTCTCTCAAAAATGGATAAAGTTTTTTAAAAATATGAAAACATTTTCTGTATTGCCAACAAAAGCTTGCATCTAATAGTATCCACTTTTAAATAATCCAGAAGAAAAGGAGAATTCCATAAGTGCTACTGCAAACATGGGTCTATTCTTTGCTGGTTTATTTCCCCATTGCAAATGTCTTTTGTAAAACACTGACCACTTGCACCTTCCACTGGAAGCTGTATGTACACTATGTGTGTGTATGTGTGTGTACACTTTCTACCAAAGCTCTCTTGAGAAATTACTTTTATATCATTAGGGGAAAAATCAACATTCTAAACTCCAGTCACTATTTCATAGAAATCAACTTTATTCCCATTGGCTTAGACATATTTTCCAATAATCTTTTTTTAAAATTTTTGTTATATATCAGTGTCTGATAAGTTGCTGAACTTTCAAGAGCTGTAGCTTTTCTTCCTTCAAAATCAATTCAGTTCAATTCCACTCGATATTTACTGAGTGCCTACATTAAAGCATAAGTCAGCTCATGTCATTCCTCTGTTCAAAACTTGTCGATATTTCTCATTTCACCCAGAGTGAAAAACAAAACTATGATATGAGCCTGTGAGACTCAGTGTCAATGCACTGTCTTCTTTCTCTTTGCCTGGCCCCTCACCAACCATATTCCAGGGTCCCTGGAATCCTTGTTGTCATTCTGACATATAAGTCTCCCATACAAAGTCTGTGTTTTTTGGTTCTTATTATCTATCTTCAATATTTGCATGACTAACCTTCTTGTTTCTTTTTCTAAAGGCAAATATAATTTTTTAAAATTTAAAGTCTATTAGCCAATATACAGCACATCATTAGTTTCAGATGTCAGATGTAGAGTTCAATTATTCATCTGGTGCATATAATACCCAGTGCTCATCACATCACATGTGCCCTTTTTAATGCCCATCACCCAGTTACCCCATCCCTCTACCCACCTCCCCTCGAGTGACCTTCAGTTTGCTTCCTATGATTAAGAGTCTCTCACAGTTTGTCTTCCTCTCTGATTTCTTTCTATTCTGTCTTCCCTATCTTCCCCTATAATCCTCTGCACTGTTTCTTATATTCCACATATGAATGAAACTATATGATAATTGTCTTTCTCTGATTGACTTATTTTCCTCAGCATAATCCACCCATGTAGATGTAAATGGTAAGTATTCAATCCTTTCTGATGGCTGAGTAATATTCAGTTGTGCATATATACCACATCTCCTTTATCCATTCATCTATCAATGGACATCTTGGTTCTTTTTTTATTATTTTATTTTATTTTTTTAAATAATAAATTTATTTTTTAATGGTGTTCAATTTGCCAACATACAGAATAACACCCAGTGCTCATCCCGTTAAGTGTCCCCCTCAGTGCCCGTCACCCATTCACCCCCCCCCCACCCTCCTCCCCTTCCACCACCCTAGTTTGTTTCCCAAAGTTAGGAGTCTTTATGTTCTGTCTCCATTTCTGATATTTCCTACCCATTTCTTCTCCCTTCCCTTCTATTCCCTTTCACTATTATTTATATTCCCCAAATGAATGAGAACATATAATGTTTGTCCTTCTCCGATTGACTTACTTCTCTCAGCATAATACCCTCCAGTTCCATCCACGTTGAAGCAAATGGTGGGTATTGGTCATTTCTAATGGCTACTATTCCATTGTATACATAAACCACATCTTCTTTATCCATTCATCTTTTGATGGACATCGAGGCTCCTTTCACAGTTTGGCTATTGTGGACATTGCTGCTATAAATATTGGGGTGTAGGTGTCCCGGCGTTTCATTGCATCTGCATCTCTGGGGTAAATCCCCAGCAGTGCAATTGCTGGGTCGTAGGGCAGGTCTATTTTTAACTCTTTGAGGAACCTCCACACAGTTTTCCAGAGTGGCTGCACCATTTCACATTCCCACCAACAGTGCAAATGACGTATCAGATGACGTATCAGATAAAGGACTAGTTTCCAAGATCTATAAAGAACTTCTTAAACTCAACACCAAAGAAACAAACAATCCAATCATGAAATGGGCAAAAGACATGAACAGAAATCTCACAGAGGAAGACATAGACATGGCCAACACGCACATGAGAAAATGCTTTGTATCACTTGCCATTAGGGAAATACAAATCAAAACCACAATGAGATACCACCTCACACCAGTGAGAATGGGGAAAATTAACAAGGCAGGAAACCACAAATGTTGGAGAGGATGCAGAGAAAAGACATCTTGGTTCTTTCCATAGTTTGACTTTTGTGGACATGGCTGCTGCATAATTTCCACAATGTTTATTTGAGTGCGGGTGCCCCCTTGGATCACTACATTTGTATCTTTAGGGTAAATATTCAATAGTGTAATTGCTGGGTCACAGGGTAGCTCTATTTTTAACTTCTTGAGGAATCTCCATATTGTTTTCCAGAGTGGCTGTACCAGCTTGCATTCCCACCAACAGCAGAAGAAGATTTTCCCTTCTCTGCATCCTCACCAACATTTATTGTTTCTTTCAAGTAATTTCCAAATATCACCACAGTAAGGCTTGCCCTGAGCATGTTGTTTAAAAGTGTAACTAAAACATTCTTTCCTAGACATCTGCAACATGCATGAATAAAATAGTTTATGATTCCTGCTTTTTTTGTTTTGTTTTGTTTTGTTTTGTTTTGTTTTGTTTTGTTTTTGATTCCTGCTTTTTTGGAAGTCAGAAGAGAGGTAGTGATCTTATAGATAATAAGAAATAAATACTGTATAAATAAATTGTAGGGAATGTTACTATGGGAAAAGGCAGTGTAGAGGAGATACAGTGAAACAGGAGAAGGAGTATGTTGGGCCCTGGAAGCACGGGGGCGAGAAGGACACAGGTTCCATTTTAAATAAGTGATATAATATTAAATGAGATAACTTCACCATTTATTTCATATATATTTTGAAAATTGTTATTATCGTTGGATTGTAAATCCACAAGAACTGCTTCTATTTCAGTGAAACTATGTGTCACAATTAAATCATAATCCTGGAAACATTATTAAATTATGATCCTCTTTCTTTTTTTAAGATCTTATTTATTATTTTGAGAGAGAGCATGAGGGGGCAGGAATAGGAGGGGCAGAGGGAGAGAGAGAAGCAGACTCCCTGCTGAGCATGACATATGACATAGTGCTTGATCCCCGGACCCAAGAATCATGACCTCAGCCATCCAGGCACCCCAACATGTTTCCTTTTTCTTAAACTTTTCTTAGTTTACCTATATTTTATTGTTTATTTCTTTGAGAAATTGAGTGGTTTTATTTATTACTTTATTAAATAATTTAACTTATTATTACTTATTTATTTATTTGTTTTATTTATTTTCTTAGCTATTATTTATCATTACTTAATATTATTCCACTGAATTATATTTTGAAGGGAAATATGGCATTGCCGAATGAATGAGTATAATGGGAAAGATGAAGAGGTTGTGTTAGTTATCAAGAAATGCACAAGAAATGTTTCATCTTATTCTTCCAGAAACCAGAGAACTACATCCATGCCCTTGACTTTCTACCCATACGGAATTACTCACGTGTTCGGTGAAGACCTCTATGCTTAAATAAATGTTGGAGTATTGTGGTATTTTCAGTGTGGTTTGAGATAAATAATATTCTCAATCTACTATAAATTGTTCTTATTTCTGTATCTTATAATGTTTTAACTAGAATAGCTTCCTTCTTCTATACTACAAATTGAAAATACTTTCCTCTCTTTTGAGTAAAACACCATTTATAAATTCTACCCTGCCACAAATCTGCCTGATAAATCAGAAAAAAACAGTATTTGTGGCAATGCTATATATATTTCAGTAAAGTCTTAAACATTAATACATTTTATAATATCAAATAAAGATAATTACTATGCAAATATTTATAGAATCACAGCTGCAATCAGATGCAATTTAGCACAAAGATTAACTGTTATGGATAAAAGTCCTGGTTGGACCAGCTACATAATCTGTCTAATTACTATCAGAAATTGTTCAGCCAGCTTCATAAAACAAGGGCCATGAAGAAATTTTAGCTTTAAACTCAGTGAAAGTATGCATATACCATTTTGATAAGGTTTAAAGAGTTTTAAAATGGCTAATTAGAGGCACACTGTAATCTCCCCCAAGAATCACCAACAATAACTAAAGCATTCAGGAAAACAAAAAGATCTTGCTTTACCAAATGTCAACAGACCATCCAAAATGTACAATCATTAATACTGTGAGAAACTGGTTCCAAGATAGAAAGAGTCCAGCGGAGCAGGAGAGCCCAGAATGAGGCACACATGCATAGCCATATGACATGACACAAAGGAGAGTCTTGTTCAACTGTGTGTTCAAGTTCAAAAGGAGGAGGAGGAATGAAGAAGAAACCAGAATACAACATCATACTCTACAAAAATTATTTCCAGGAAGGACTTCAATTTATGAAAAGTATAACAATATGCCTCGTGTGGGTTTCACAGAGAATTTAAGAAATTAACTCAAGAGTTTCTTAAGCACTACTTAAGTCTCACACTAAAAATCTTTAACCATTAATGTAATCTATGATAAATTGGACTCCATTAAATTAGAATTGGACTTCATTAAATTAGAATTGGACTTCATTAAATTAGAATTTTTGTCCATTATCATGTAAAAAGTGAAAAAGCAGGCCACACATTGGAAGTCAGCATCTGTAACATATACAATCAATGAAGGGCTGAGCCTATGATATACACAGAACTACATACCAATCAGAAAAAAGTCAGGTCCCCACCAAAAAATATGCAAGAAACTTGGATAGGGAGTTCAGAAAACATATTTCAACAGGTAATGAACACTGTTCACTTGGCAACACGAGTTGTCATGTTGTTAAGTCGTTTCTCCTCACATTCACTGCAATGATGACACTAAAGCAAAAAAGCAACAAAACAGAGATAGATATAGAGAGATAGGTATGTTTATCTTTCTATATAAATCCACAGAGTCATCTATATCTAGAATAAGATATAGATGTGGAATAGACACAGTGTGTGCATGTGTGTTATGTTCAAGAGAAAACGATTGTAGATTCCACTCAGGAGACATACAGCATTGTGACCTCTTAAGAATTAAATAAAACTGGGAATAATTACAAGAATAGAAGCCAAGATAAAAGACTCACCATTGTTATTTTTAGACAACTTATCTCTAGAGGAAACAACAGAGAATATCTCGAGTATTTGGAATGTACACATCACAACTCATAATAGTATTATTGTATGTGTAGATATTGAAGTATGAGAATCAAATTATTTTGGTACTAAAGTTTAATTAAACAAAACCATTATTAACCCTGTCATGTGTTATTATTCTTAGTATTTTTTTCAATTAGATAGAAAAAATAAAATTAGAAATCAACTGAATTTCCCTTTTATGCATTTGATAGTCATTTAATAGTACTTTTAGTAACTGTTATTTGAATTGTAGGTTAATGATCATGATTCCTGACTGCAAAAAATTACTAATGAACTACTGCATTTCAGGCAGGCAATCCAAAATAAACATTTTAAAAGTGAAGATTGCCTTATTTAGCTTTCAAAATAATATAATGACTTAGATCATTTTATTATGGATCCAAATTTTTATTTATAGTAACTATAGTAAAATCTGCATTTTGAGTGATCAAAATTTAACATAGTGTGAATTCAGAGGCCAGAGACATTAATTACTGTATCGCACTTCTTTCCATTGATTTTATTCTATTGTTATCTGATTATTGATTACTTTTTTTCATTTTAACTTGAGGCACTAGAGATTAGAAATCATGTCTTTGATTTCCTTATTAATTGTATATATTTTTCAAGTTGCTTTTTTTCTGTCAATTTTGTATGAAGTGCTTGATTTTGAAAAAATGATGTCAATGCCTTCTCAGCTTTTTCTTTTAATCATTACTTCACATGAAAATAATGTTGGGAGCTCCTGCAATTCTGTTAAGCACATGACATGGCTTCACCCTTTCTGATTGAAGAAGTGGTGCACATAAAGCCTTTTATCTGAGCATTAGGGACATTGTAAGAATTCAGTGACCAAACATGTGCATGAGGCCCTTTTAACAGTGCCTGGGCATAATCACTGCTTCACAAATGCTAAGTATGCCTCTGAGGCACTCACTGTATGAAGCCACATGGCCCATCTAAGGTTGGGCAGCTTCGTTCACTCCAGGAAAAATAGAGACTAGGCTTTTGATTTCTGTAACAGTTGTGTTCTTTGATATCACACAAACCATCTGTGCTTACTGAAAAAAGTAAATTTTCTGAAATTTATTATGAAGAAAATGAATATCACTTGAAATTTAATGATACTGAATTAATAGATCTTTTTGCACATATATTGTTTATGAACATATATAAGGGTACACATTGATAGCCACGTAGATAAGAGATGATGATACATAGATAGATAGATAGGCAGACAGACAGGAAATGTAATTTCCAATTTTTTTTTTTTTTACCATTCTATGGATTTTTCCAGTAGAGATCTTCAGTGCAGCTGAAAAGTCAGTTACAATGTTTAAACTTTTAGTCCTCAGTTCCCCCCACATTCAGTGCTCACTTGGTCCCTCTTTCAAGATCTCACATCTTACAATCAACCCACCACATGCCCCACGCAGCCTCCTGGGTCCTCAGGATCCCTCTATTCAGAATGTGCCAAGCTCTCTTTTTGGGAGACAGTGAGTCTCATAGCGTGCTGACACTAAAGTGGGCAATGCCCAGGTATACTCCCTAAACAGCAGCACCTGCCATGGGTCAGTGCTCCCCTCATGGAGTTCTTAGCTGAAACTGCCTGTCGTACTTCTCAGAAAGCCCAAAGGGAATGGGAAAGCAAGTGAGTGAGTGCCGCAGGCCCTCCAGGCATGACAAGCACTCCTGTATTTGGAGGTTGCCATGAGAACCAGAGACGACTCCTCCCTATTAAATTCCATTCTCCATAAGAGGTTACTTATTAAAATAAACCCATAGCCCACCAGACACAAGCATTATTGTCAGGTTAACATGGACTGAGCCAGGTGCCATGGTGAAGTTAAACTATCTTAACCTGCAAACCATGAAAGCAGGCTGCCATCCTTATTGTATATGAAGAAATCGAAGCAGAGAGGTTACCCAAGGTTAGAGGGACAGGTGTGGCTTGGCCAGACAGTTTGCACTCTTCCATTTCACCGTCTGTGTGCTTTATTCAGGGAAATGGACATTCTCCTTAACTATTTGCAAATAGGTGATAGTGGACATACTAGATATGTAAGTCACATCATCAAAGGGTCAAATTAATACAATTGTTAAGTTAACAAAATATGAGAGAATCTTCTTTGATTTTGAGAGAAATTTGATGTGACAAATGACAACCGATTTATTGTTACATCATTAAAAAAGTGGGTGCAGTTTCATATTATCAAATTATAGCCCAATACAGAGAAGTACTTAATTAAGGACATTTACCTCAATTTATTTTTAAAAAATCTATAAATAGGGGCTCCTGGGTGATGCAATCACTTAAGCATCAGACTCTTGGTTTTGACTCAGGTTGTTATCTCAGGGCCCTGAGATCAAGCTTCAAGTCAGGCTCTGTACTCAGTGTGGCATCTGCTTGAGATTCTCTCTCCCTCTGCCTCTCCCTACCTGTGTGCGCATACTCTTTCTCTCAAATAAATACATCTTAAAAAATATTTTTAAACCTATGAATACTTTAGAGATATTAAAATGATTTGATGAATAATTTGTACTCACATGTCATTTGATAAGCAGTTTTGTCATATAGTTCTCAGTTAATAAAAATGCGTATATTTAATTTTGACATATTTACATAAATTTACATTCCTTTACTTGTTATATTTTGATATTATCACTAGATGTATCATCATTTATTCAGCTATTCTCCCATGATGGATATTAATTTGATCCTATTTGCTACTATAAATAATGTTTTGGTACACAGATCTTTAAGTACATGGACTAATATTTACATAGATAGATTCCCAGGGAGGAATTTTGGGTTGAAATAAATATATTTTTAGTTGTAAAGTGTATTATTGAAGAGCTATTTACAAAGTGTAGCAATTTACATTTCCAAGATAATGTATCATACCAGAGTGCCATAATGTTGACATCTCCCTTGGCAAAACATTCCTTTTTTAATTATTCCCAAAGAAGTGGGAAATGGTATTTCATTATTATTTTATTTTATCTTTTCTTGACTACTTGGGAATTTGTATATTATTCAAGTATTTATTTAAAGATAGAACTCATAGGATTCAGCTGTCCTGCATTTCAGTAACATTCTATCAGAATTCCTCTCTTTTTCTTGTTAAGAAACCACTTATGAATTCTCTTATCTATGGGAAACATTTCTAATCACTTAATCACTGCTGCAGCCACCAACCCTAGAGTTAGGTTTTTTTGTTTTTGTTTTTGTTTTTTTATTTGTTTGTTTGTTTGTTTTAGAGTCAGTTCTCTTATATAGCTCAACCTTCGAGGAAAAAATCTAGGAAGAATATTCTGAAACTTCTGTGAATCTCTCTTTCTTCTCTATCCTTCCTTCCTCCCTCCCTCTCTTCCCCTTTCTTCCTTCTTTCCTTCCTTCCTTCCTTCTCTTTTTTGTCTGGTTATATTTTCTTCAGCTTCTCAGGGCTACAAATGTTAATGAGTTTTTGTGACAGGATAGCCCACATTTCCAATACAGTTTTTCGTTATTCATCCTAGTTCCTGTAATTTAAAGAATAAGTCTCTTTCTCCTACAAACTTGGCACTGCCGTGAATAGAGTGGGGTAAGAGGTCTTCAGAGGAATCAGATGATCAGCAATGTCAAACAAATTAGGGCCAGAATCTGTTTTATAGACATACCCCTGAAAAATTCCTTTGTGACTTTAATGACAATAGACTAGAACAGACTTGGGACAAGTGGCAAAGCAAAAGCTGCTGGTTGTAGAAACAGGTGATTTTAGACAGTTTTCAAGAAGTTTATCTTTAAAACTGTGGAAAAAGATTAAGAATGGTAGAGGGAAACATGGAAATGGGTTAGGGAAGTGAAAGCATCAAAGCAGATATATATAACAAGTGCTTCACTGCCTCCTGAATGATAGTAACCTAAAATATATTTTAATAAAAAAAACTTAAAATAAAAAAGAAAGATTTTTGACAATAAAACGTTTGTAATGGGAGGAATCTATAAAAAAGCATTTAAGCAAGCACTGAAAGCATAGTCTGGGAGGAAATTCATTTTGGCTCAAGAAAACCCCTGTCCACTTAGAGATGGGTTCATCAGACTATCTTTGTGCTAGTAAATAGGTACTTGGGACATATTTTATATACTGACATGCTCTCAAAGCAAATTCTGATTTTGCTTTGACTTTGTGATTTCTTGCAGGGAGAGAGACGAAGCAGGTACATGAATGAATGTCCAAAACTGACATGCATGTGAATATTGACAAGAGTAATACTTCTCAGGTTAACACACATTTACACTTCAGCTTTTTCATTACTCCCATAAATATGTGTGTGATTAACATAAATCTACACCTGAGAGATTTGAGAAACGAAAGATACTGAAGACCTGCCATTAAGATGATCCCACTGAGGCGCAATCACAGACCTATTATATAACCCCTTCTACATTAGCATCACTCTTCCAGGAACAGACTGCAAAACTGTTCTTTGAACTATGATTTCACATATATTCCCTATAAAATTTAAAACATCCCCACATTTGACTGGCAAAACACTACTGCTCTTCAATACAGAGATTAATTTGTGTCTGTCTTTGAAACAACTCAGCTAATAAGGGTGTCGTGCTTGTTAAGAACTTCATGGAAAACTAAGTATGCTGCTTAAATCAATGCCATAGGATGTCCTGATTCTACTTAGCCACCTTCCACCTGCCTGTGCAACATCCTCCAATCACAGCAAATCTGAAGCCTCTTCTGTTTTCTATTATGAAGTTTTCCCATGCTTTGCCTGCCTTTGTGTCTCTGCCAAGTGCAAATGGTGGTGTCTGATTCTCTGCTATATCAGCTCTGAAATGATAGCTTCTGCTTGTTCTCATCTGTGTGGTTGTTATGAATTTTCATAAGTCTAAACAAAAAGCGGTAAAACACAATAGTTGACCCTCATAATCCTTCTCTCTTTATAAATATTTCTTTCCCTGGTAAACTCATTAGAAACTGTTTTAGTAGAGCCAATTTATTCAACGATCAAAAAAAGTATAAGATGAAAACATTAGAGGATGGGTTGCCTTCACAAAATTCACACTCACACATGGCAAACTCATCTGATCCTTTCCCAAGATCTGGTACTGTTTAGGAGTAAGAAGGTATAAGGAATTTATTAGAAGTCTACCAGAAGGGTAGAAAGGGATGTCGATGGCATGCATCTATTTTAGAAATGTTGTGTCCTAATCAAAACCACAATGAGATACCACCTCACACCAGTGAGAATGGGGAAAATTAACAAGGCAGGAAACCACAAATGTTGGAGAGGATGCGGAGAAAAGGGAACCCTCTTACACTGTTGGTGGGAATGTGAACTGGTGCAGCCACTCTGGAAAACTGTGTGGAGGTTCCTCAAAGAGTTAAAAATAGACCTGCCCTACGACCCAGCAATTGCACTGTTGGGGATTTACCCCAAAGATTCAGATGCAATGAAACGTCGGGACACCTGCACCCCGATGTTTCTATCAGCAATGGCCACAATAGCCAAACTGTGGAAGGAGCCTCGGTGTCCATGGAAAGATGAATGGATAAAGAAGATGTGGTCTATGTATACAATGGAATATTCCTCAGCAATTAGAAACGACAAATA
Source organism: Vulpes vulpes (assembly GCF_048418805.1). Taxonomy (NCBI): domain Eukaryota; kingdom Metazoa; phylum Chordata; class Mammalia; order Carnivora; family Canidae; genus Vulpes; species Vulpes vulpes. Next base: position 51,967,575 of record NC_132784.1, on the reverse strand, counting down.
CCCACCATTTGCTTCAACGTGGATGGAACTGGAGGGTATTATGCTGAGTGAAATAAGTCAATCGGAGAAGGACAGACAGTGTATGTTCTCATTCATTTGGGGAATATGAATAATAGTGAAAGGGAATATAAAGGAAGGGAGAAGAAATGTTGGGAAATATCAGGAAGGGAGACAGAACATAAAGACTCCTAACTCGGGGAAACGAACTAGGGGTGGTGGAAGGGGGGAGGAGGGCGGGTGTTGGAGGGGAATGGGTGACGGGCACTGAGGTGGACACTTGACAGGATGAGCACTGGGTGTTTTTCTGTATGTTGGTAAATTGAACACCAATAAAAATTAATTAGAAAAAAAAAAGAAATGTTGTGTCCTTCCTCTGTGCTTCCACAGAAGTCTGCACTTCTGTTTCAATTGTAATTCCTGGTCTAGATTTCATGCTTCTCAAGAGCAAGGCTCTTGCCTTGTTCATCTTTATGTCCCTAAAACCTGTCTGTGAGCACTACCATACACACTGGTGATGTTAAATGAAAAGAGTGGATGTGAGCTGAATAGGTGAACTGGTATACACAGAAAAAAAAAGAGAGAGAGAGAGAGAGATCAGATGGAGGGAATAATAAGTTTTGCTGAAAATTTCAATGACAAATTCTAGTGGCTCAGTGGGTTTTTTTTGGAGAAAATGAAGCTTCTAAGTCTTCCCCTCGGGTAAGAAGGTAAGAAATAAATCTGAATTTTGGGGAAAGTAAGTATTCAGTGAATTGGCAAGAGGAGACACTAAAAAAGGGGAGGAAAACTAAGAGAACGGCAATGATCCTCCTTGTAGGAAACGACGGAGTGTGGGTAGGAGAAAGGGAAATAAAAGGTTTCCAAGGAAGAACCAACAGAAATGAAAAGGAATCACTTTGCAAAACGCAATGAGATTTTCTGTTGAGAAGAAATCATATGGTTATTGTGTAACTACCATAACTTTATCTCTGGATTCTCTAAGGAGGTTTTAAAATTCCATTTACTTTATGGGATCCAGTTCCTATTTCCTCAAAGTTGTCTTTAAAAAATTGTTTGCTATTTTTTTTTAATTTGGAAGTTTAATGAAAAAACTGGGATTGAAGAAACAAAACAGGTATAATTTTCCCAAGTGGCAAGACCTTTTAATTTCCATACATTAGCTAAGCTAAAAAGAAACTGTTTGTATAAATGTCTAGAAAAGTCTCATGGCTATGATCTTTTATATACTATGGCAGAAGATTGATATTAGGGGTCTTCAAAATCCAGTCTTCTCTGCTTTGGAAATTCTCTAGAGTTTATTGTTATATTGACAAATATGGTAAGGAATAAAATGCTTGTATCTATATTGCCTAACAAAACCAGCACCTCTATCTGATATAGCTCAGAGGAAAATAATATTGGCCATTCTATTTTATAGGACATGATCTACATAGATATTTCTTATAACCTCTCTAAGTTCTTGGGTAAAGAAGCAGCTATGAATTCATTTTCAGTAATAAACCAGATGGGAGGTTTTTTAGCTACTTGTACAGAAAAATGCATTCAGGAAAGCAAACCATCAGGGTAACTTAGAAAAAGTTGCCTTTGATAAGATGGAGCTTGTAGCTCCAGTTTCTGTGAGCATAGAAAAAGGTTGATTACAAGTACTGTTACTGAAATGATTCTGTTGAAGAATTTATTATAGATTTGGCCTGAAGTAGCTGCTATTGTTTTATTTTTTTTAATTAAAACAGTGCTTTCCCTGTCTGACTCAGTAATTTTAATAAAAAATTTTTAGTATCCCTAATCATGTTTGTATACACATATATTTGAAAATTCACAATTCTACCAAAAACAATAGACACAACCATATACTAGGAAAGTCCCTCTAGTCAGAATAACATATTGTTAAGTAAGAGGCATTAAATATTAATGATGAATTATATTAAATATTTTTAAAACAATTCATTTTATAACAAATGAGATGTTTTTCAAGTTAAATTAGATGATAGAATATTTTATTCTAAGAATCTTATAGAAATAACATCACAGCTCTATATTACAAAGAGAAAAGGAGAAACAGAATTGATTGGTGATTCTATATTCTATTATTATCCATATTATGCTGTCAAAGCATCAAGAAATTTAAAAAAAAATGGAAAGTGGGATTTAAAGGCTTAAAATTTTATAAGTATGTGCAGGCAGTCCTAAATGACAGTAGTTTTTAGTTCAAAAGTCCCTTTTTTTTGTTTGGAATTCGGATCATATTTTCTTCCATAAACACATAGGGGCACCTGGGTAGCTCAGCAGTTGAGCATCTGCCTTTGGCTCAGGTCATGATCCTGGGGTCCTGGGATGGAGTCCCACATTGGCTCCCTGCAGGGAGCCTGCTTCTCCCTCTGCCTATGTCTCTGCCTCTCTGTGTCTGTCATGAATAAATAAAATCTTTAAAAAATTAAAATATACATACATATATTTTACAAATGGTGGATATATTCTTGCACCAATCCATTTAAGCTATAATGTAGTTTAAAAGTGTGATTTTTATTTGTCTGACTGTGGACCCTGAAAGCATATGGAAGAGGAGGCATATGAAAGAGTGTAGTACAGAGAGAAACAAAAGCTATAGAGTAGCTTCCTTTGTCTTTTACTTCATGATATTTTCCCTTTCTCTCTGTTCATGGTGTAGGCCTATGGTCACATTTTGATCCACCCTGTTTTGGCATTCTTTCTTTTCTAGATTCCTCAGCATATTTACTTTCAGTGTCATCCTCAACAGCACATTATGGCAACATGTTCTGGTCTGCCATACTTTTCAGCAGTGCCAATCTACACAGTTAATTACAGTACCTATTGTATCTTTGACACATCCAGAAGGAGGGAAAGGAGGTACAAATAAAAGCAAGCATATACAACATCCACTGGAGAGCTAATAAGGTATGTGTGCACACATGCAACTTCACAAAAATCCTCAAATAAGGCGATACTACTCTATGCTGGCTACAACTGTGTTAGAAAATTCAATAACCGGGATCCCTGGGTGGCGCAGCGGTTTGGCGCCTGCCTTTGGCCCAGGGCGCGATCCTGGAGACCCGGGATCAAATCCCACATCAGGCTCCCGGTGCATGGAGCCTGCTTCTCCCTCTGCCTGTGTCTCTGCCTCTCTCTCTCTCTCTCTCTCTGTGACTATCATAAATAAATAAAAAAAAAAATTAAAAAAAAAAAGATTAAAAAAAAAAAGAAAATTCAATAACTTCTCTGTGATGAGAGAATTCGATGGAAACTGGAAACAAAAGGATCTTATGCCTCCAGATTCAATGTTTCTTTGACAAATAGTTATAAATGCATATACACATAAATCAATTATTATATAGTATTATTTGTGCATTCATGTGTGTGCGTTGGGTGTGCACATGTGTGTACGTGACATGGGATCCCCTTTCAGTACTGGAGGAAGATAAGGAGAATGGAAGCAGAGGTAATTATCTGTGCGGGGCAATTTTAGTCATATCCTGCCTTTCACGAGCATGAAGTCCCAGTTAGGTATCTCACACAATTCACAAAAGGAGAATTGTCAATCCAGGTTAGGAAGCTCATTATAAAAGCCAGAACGTGTGGCCATCCGTCTGAAAGTTCCCCTTAGCAGAGCTGCACTGAGTTAGGGCCTGAAGAAGTATCCCTCGGCTTATTTCAAACAATAGACGCTGAAACCTGTCATTGTGCTGATGGCTTCTGTGCACTTGGAAACTTATTAGCAAATTTTATTCATGCACCATCAAAGTGCACCAAGTCCCACTAAAAACCCTGGGGCACCTTTAGCTAGAATTATGTGGTTTTTTGTTGTTGTTGTTGAAAGCAGTTTTATGTCCAGAAAAGTCTACAGGGAACAGGGACCATGGCCATCACATCCGGCACATAGCTTTATTTGTTTGAGTTCAGTGTGCTCTGAGTTGCCACATCCCTCCCTATTCTGTCCTCGTCCTATTCCAGGAAGTGAAACGTACCTTGTCCTATATATAGTGTAAAACAGAACTGATTTGACATCAGGAAACCAGCAGCTTAATTCTGTCGCTGCCACTACCCAGCGGTGTCATGTGTTAGACAATTTCCTTCATTTTTTTGCACTTGACATGACTACGAAGTATTCCAGTCCTTGGAGGGAAACAGAGGGGAGAGTCAGCTAGGAGCTGAAGCAGAAAAATCAGTGGAGAGAAGATTGTTCCACGAGGAACTAGTTGATTGGTGGAACTCTTCCAAACTAGCCTCTCGGCCTGCTGTCCTGTAACTGCCACCTTCCACACGTCCTGCCGGCCTCTCTTCTCAGAGAACACTGACAGCTTCAAGATGAGGAGAGTTTGCCTTTGAGCAAATGATTCATTGCAGGGGAACCTGTCACCTGTTCAGTGTTCCTTTCTGCAAATTCACCTGTTACCACATGTACTTTATTTTCATCACAATACAGTTTGCTTATGTAAGAAATCCAAAAGCCAATGAAAAAGAATATAAAAATCAGTCTCCCTCTCATCCTAGATTCTAAGACCCTGAATTGCTATCTTAAATTCTTCTCTGGTATTTTTGTTGTTGTTGACATGCATCTACCTATAAGCACATTACTTAAGCATTGTTTTACATCTTGACTTTGACTTCCGTAATCTACCGTAGCAATCTCACCATATCTGAATTGATAAGGATGGCTGTGTTGGATTTCACCATACTGATTTATCATAATTATCTATGGCCAAACTACTGATAGAATTGTCTATCATCTCCAGTCTTTTACTAAGACAATGCCATAAGGACTTATGTACATAGACACACACACATGCAAACACATAAATATATGTTGGGAAAATGTCCACAGACAGAATTTCTGGATCAAAACACATGCATTTTCATTATTCTTTCCAAACCGTAATGACCTACGGAAAATTTTCTCAGTGGGATAAAATGTGGCATCGTGCTGATAAATACAGTCGTACTAATATTGGATGAAGGTGGTAGAGTATTGTTTAGGAGCACTAGATCTCACTTCAGAATAACTGTATTTAAATCCCACCTTTGCAGTTCAATTGGCGGGTTGATGTGGAGTGTGACATTTAAAATGCCTTGGCTTAAGTCTCCTCACCTGTTAAATAGGTGCTCCTAAAAGTGCTGCTCTGGTAAATCTTTTAAGTGTTTCATGAGATAATCTTTGCTGAAAATGTTAACACTGTGTAGTCTACAATGAGTCCTCGGTTAACGTTAACAGGTACCTCCCTCCATCACCACCGTCATTATTTTCTTCACCATCATCACCACCACCCAGTGTTCATCTGCACCCGTATTTCAACTATCTGTCTCCCTAACAGCTTTGTCTGAGTGATGAGTGTACCCTTACCCGAAGTAATATTTTTCATTTACAGCCTGGATTTGAGCAGGTTTTATTTTAAGTTGTATATCCATGGTGTGCAAACCATGGGAGCATATGGCTCCTAATTAGGCTTGATCATGATGAAGGATGACTGTTTAAGAGGTCAGTTAGCCCCCCTCCAGAGGTGATGCTGCTTCATAAAGACAGCAAAAGCCCAACACCCTCAGATGTTGCAATAAGCCTGAGCTCTGTGGAGTCGGCCTATCACTACTGACAGTCTTTAACATGCTGGCAGTGCTACTTAGCTACAGTTGTAGAATTGCCACAAAGATTCCATCACTGACAACAAAGTGAAATATTGATATAGTAATTAGTTTTCTGCACCATATGTTCTGATTTTTGCATACAGTTATTATGCAGCACAGATTCCTGGGCAGATGATTAGGAGAGCAGGAGTAGCAGCAAGATATAACGGTTTTCTGGGAAGAACCATAGCCTACCCAATGTGACCCAAAGAGAAGCAACTTAATTCCCTATTACACCCATCATCTTTGCTACACAGTACAATGAATTTTCAAAGAATGTGTAAACCTGGCAGGAAAAAAGCAAGTGAAACCACCTTTCTCTTCCTTTTGCTCTCTTCCTTTCATTTCTATTCTTCTGCACCTCGTTGGTAGTTGTTTTTGTGATTGATAATGAACACCAGCAATTGACAGCCAGAGACTGTGCTTTTGTCCTCAGCAGTGACATGAAAGCATAGTCATAAATCATCTCTGCACATGTTTTATAGCAATGAGTCTGGTCTTTATATACCTGAAGACATCATTATGCAATATGTTGTCAGATATCTTAAATTACCGAAGTTGTTGCTTTTAAAAATGTCCTTCCCTTTAAGGGTCCTAACTGACCTGCAGGCAGTCAGGAGGTGAAGAATCCCCTTCACACAACCTGATGCCATGGCCTCACTCAGGAGGGATAACTAAACTGAACAAAGAAATTAAGTAGCACTTTAGCACCGAAATGGCATTTCAGGAAAGAAGGGAAATGCACTTTTATTTTGCTCCTTTTAGAATCTCATATATTGTACACCTGAAACTAATATAGCACTGTATGTTAAAAAAAAAGAACTTCATATATTAAAACTTGACATATAGATCGGTATTAGGGACCCTTCTGAAACAGCATAATTTTCTGTTGAAAAATAAATGAGCGATTATACTCTCTGCAGGTTGTCTCTTTTGTCTTTTTCTAAGAAATGTCAAATCACAAAAAACATCATCTTAAAACCATTTGTCATCATCATTTCATTTTTGACACAAAGCCACTCAGTGGCCTTCCTTTCATCACAGGAGGTCCAGTACAAAACACTCATCTTAAGTTTATTAAATATATGTGGTTGATCACGTTTCCTAAATATATTTATCCTGCAGAACACTTAAAGACTGTTGTTATTACTGAGCTTTGTCCCTAAGCATCTGTGTTCTCTCTTCAGGGAAGTTGCAAGGCTGGGGTAGGAGGTAGAGAAGGTGAGGCCAGCGTGAGGGAGGGAGGCAGCCAGGGCTCCCTGCAGCGGATACTGCAAGGGAGAGCGCCCTCAACTCTTGGGTGTTGCCTCTGCTATGCATTTCCCAGAATCTGCTGCAGATAGGACCCAACAATTGCCACCCACTGCAGTGAATTAAGGATTCCTCCCAGAAAGAACCACGTTCTCTGTCACGTGGAGGCAACTAGGGTTAAAGAGAAACAATGATTGTGACACACAATACATGTTTTAGCCTGAGGTTAGATGGAGATTTTTATCTCTTTTTTAAAAAAATCAATTTACTCATCTTTTTCTTAGGACAGGCCATCTAGCTATTTGGTGATGGCTTCTTCTATTGAAAATGGGTAGAATGAAATGTGTATGTAATAGTTTCCTATTGCTGTTTAACCACTGCCATAAATTTAGCAGCTTAGAGCAATACACATTTCGTATCTAGCGGTTTCCATGGGTCAGGAATCCGGGCACGGCTTAACTGTGTTCTCGCTAAGCTGCATCCAGGTGGCAGCCGGGGTTTTGATTTGATGAGAGGCTCAACTGAGGATGGATTCATGTGGAAGTTCTTTCAGGCTGTTGACAGAAATGATTTCCATGTGGTTGTAGGATTCATGGCTGCTTGCTTCTTCCAAACGAGCCGGGAAAAGAAAATCAGTCTGCTCACTAAAGAGTCCTATATATGTCTCATCACCTTTACCCTATTCTGATGATTGGGAGCAAGTCTCAGGTTCCTTCTACACTTGAGTGTGAACCCCAGGACGCAGGCATAGTGAGGGCCGTATTAAGGTCTGAGGGCCTATATGACATACGGTGATCTCCATGCCTACTGGGATTGAATGGAGATTTGATATTATATAGGAGATCAGTGTAAATATGCATTATAAACAGAATGTGGGCATAGGTCAGAAAGATAACTTCAATTCTCCCTCTGAAGAGAGAATCCTTAAATAACCAATGCTATCATTTCGTGATGTAAAGACATAATGAAGAAGACAAGGGGGAGATTGCCCTAGATATTTAAGAGCCTCATGTGGACTGAACATGTGTGACACCCGCCCATCATATATTTTAGTCCTAATTGCTAATATGATGCTATTTGGAGGCTGGGCCTTTGAGAAGTAGTTACATGTAGATGAAGCCCTAAGGGTGAGCACCCCAAGTTACCAGAGTCCTCAGGAGAAAGACCAGTGCTCTCTTGCTCTCTGCCGTGGGGGGTCCAGCAAGATTTCCTTGTACAAGTCCAGGAGAGGACTCTCATGGGCATTTTGATTTCTGTTCTGCGAACAGCCTCCAGAACAGTGAGAAATAAATGTCTATTTTTCAGGGCACCTAATCTATGGTGTTGTATTATGGCAGCACAAGCAAGTACATAGCCTATATTTTTCTTCTCTATTATCAAATTTTGGTTAAAAATCTCCTCACTGTGTATATACAGATTGCTGAACTAAATTTTCGCTATGACATAATATAAATCAGTTGATTTAAACAATGAATCATTTTCCCTAAAACTTTTTAAAAATTAAAACTAGTTATGCTTTATAGAACAATTTATTTTCAGTGCATTTTCCCCCCTGCACATATAAAAAATGTGAAAGTGAATGAACAGACTTAATTTCTCTCCAGAAAGCTGTATGCAGTGCACTTTAAAAAGACACTTGTGCGCTGCATGTAAAAATCTCTCATCTGCATAGTCATGTCAGCTGCAGATTTAAATGACAAAAAACGTGGTAAACAGTGAATGAGTAATTGGAATCACAGGAAGAACTGAGGCAAGACTATTGAGCAGGCAAGCACATGTGGGACCACCTCAGAAAAAAAAATTATTTTCAGAATATATAACTTGAGTGTAGTTCTATAATTATTTAGAAACACAACTAGCTGTAAGTGATGGTTTATGTATTAAAATGTAAAATAACAAGTGATTTATATTGGCACGGAGTAGGCTTAAATTTGTGTATATACCCATTTATATATTTTCTCTGCTTGCATTAAATGAAGACCCACTGCATTTAAACTGGTTTGGAAGGGTACACAGAAATAAATGTGGCTTCATTTGTAATATCACCATGCCAAGATCTGTGCAGACATTCATATAAATGTGTTCATTTGGTACTCTTTTCCTGATGGAAAGTGAAAGAGACTATCCATGACAGACAGAAGGTGGGCATTTTGGATATTTCTGTGCATAGACTTTTTTTTATTAGTATTATTATTTTCAAGCCATCTGGGGATATTGGTAGGCAAGTGCTCTCCTTCATTCCCTTGGAAAATTGCCTGTCTATAATGGGGAGTCTTGGGCAGCATGAGGACTAAGTATCCCCAGGGATAGAGGAGCACAGCAAGAGCCCTGCTCAAGAGAATACCAAGTGTGCTCAGCACTCTTTACATACAATGCCTGTTCTCATGAACATACGCACACACACTCAACATATGACTTCCATTTGTTTGGCTCCTCCTCTTTCAGAGATATACTTTTCTCTTATTTTATGTAGCTCAAGCTTGCAAATGTGTCTAAGAACCACAGATATTCACTTGATCTCAGGAAATAAGGAGAATAACATTCTTTCACCAGAGAAAAATTATCTTCACTGCACCAGAAGCAGGATGGTTAATGGCAAATGTCCTGAAGAACAACTCAGAAGATCTACCTCTGAATCCCGCCCTGCCTCTTACTGACCGAAGGAGTTTGTCTGGATCAGTCTTTTTTTTTTTTTTTTTTAATATAGAGAGAGATAGAAAGTGCATGTGAGAGAGCATATATGCTTGTGCATGAGCTAGGGATGGGGGTGGGGAGCAGGCACAGAGGGAGAGGGTGGGAGGTGAAAGAGTCTCAAGAGGAATTTGCACTGAGTGCAGAAGGAGCTGGACCTGGCACTGAATGAATCTCAGGGCCCTGAAATCATGACCTGAGCCAAATCAAGAAGTTTAACCAAATGAGCCCCTAAACCAGTCATATGTAATATTTATTTTTGAGAATTTGATTTAAAAATATAGAAATTTTACTCAAAGGAGTATAAATGTGAAGAATGGGTCATACTTGTCAGAATTTACAGATATCTTAAAAACCCATCCACAGAATCTTAGAGGAGCCCAAAGTTGAGTTTCAGAACTTCAATAACCTTGAATCTGCTTGAATCTGCTAGGCTCCCACTCTCTGATACAGCTCCAGCTGCGTATATCCCGTCCCTATACCAACAAAGGGATTTGAAACAAATGAAACACAAAGACCCAGGCAGGTCCTGGTTTCAGCCACAGTTTGACCCTTACATGAAACTATTTCTGAAACTGGGGAGGTTTAGGTAGAATCACCCTCCACAAGAGAACTCTCAAGATAGGATCTGGCACTGAAGCATCCAGGCCAATGAGCAGCTAACAGAACCAATGAAATGCCACTATTAGATATTGCTCCCTGGAAACTAAAAAGCATTTTAATGCAAAAATGTATCCATGACATAATGCTGGTCAAAAAAGAGCTTTGGGCTAAATAAAAACACTTTTTAATGAATAATCATTTGAATAATAAAGCCACTTAAATTTTATGCTTGATATATAAATTCCCAGAACCATCTTTTTTTTTTTTTTCTCAAAACCATTTTAGATCTCAATACCTACAGTCTTATGTTTGGTTCCCACTTTGAAAATAAAAACAATGTCTTCTTGTTTTTTCTGGAAAGTATTAGTGGCAGGAGCATCTTCAAATTTCATGACCAAAATAATTATGGTCTAGAATATTTAATCCATCATCCACCAATGGGTGCAAATTAGAGTGAGATTATGAATGAGAAATAATGCATATTTTACAACGGTCACCACACTGCATAACTGATAGTTTTCTTGATCCAAGTACATTTTCTCTGACATGCTTTCAATAAATTTATATCATTTCTCTAAGTATGAAATTATCTCTATATATAACTCCAAGCAAAATAAATGTATTCCTATAATTTTCATGGGCATTTTAGCAAGAATGAAATCTCTAGATGACAAATGACATCAGTTGATGCCCAAGCCATTTTTGAAAGTCTTCCACATCATTATTCCTCATGATTGCCAGACAGCTGTCACAGTTGCTTTAAATGTGAAAGGACATCTTAATACTTTCAGACATTGAGTCTTGGTGAATCATACTCTACTGATATTATATCATTGGAAGAAAGGAAAATAGGAGGATCAGAAAATTGGAATCCTCTCAAATGTCAAGCAATTATTAAGCCCCTTATTACATTAAATTTTTAAATCTCTTTAATAATAGACCCTCCTTTTGCAGTCATTCCAATCAATTATTATTACATTTTAAGAATATAACTGCCTGGTATGTAAAACTAATTTTACAAATTTTATGTTACTGAATATAAAATATCAGTTAATGTTGAGATATTTTTTCTAATATAATAAGATTATATTTTACAATAATTATGTTGAAACATCATTTCTAATGTGGATGAGACAATAAAAGGACGTTTTATTTCCCCAGAATAGAGTGGACAAGGGATATATTCAGATGCAAATTAATAGCATGTCAGTAGACTCCTCTCACTTCTGGCTAAAGAGAGGCCATCAGGTAGGTGTCCAGCCTCCTGATATGATCGGGACAGACATTGCTGATTGTCCACCAAACGTCCATTCCCTTTTCTTTCTTAGTAATAAAATTCTACTTTTGTTTTAGGCAGCATTGTCCCTGCAATAAAATGTTACTGGAATCACTTGCAACTAGAAATGGTGGAATGGCAGGTCTGCCTACTAAGGAGTTACTAGAAGTCAGTAAAGAGCTTCTAAAAAACTTACCGTTTTTATTTATTTCTCTGTGTGTGTGCCTGTGCGCATGTGTGTGTGAATTTTTGCCTCTCCTGGAGGTGCAAAACCACCTTGTGATGAAGGATAAAAGTCACAAATTATAGAAAAGCAAAATTGTAGATGGATCCTGGGATAGTGATGACATGTGAGACTGCTGAAGTTGACAAGGAGCTTAGTGGGAAAGATAAATCCTTTTTGGCTGAGCCATTGTGGATGGGTTTTTGTGACGGGCTGAGCAAACATTGTGTTTCCCAGCAGATGCCATGGTGCCACTCACACCCTTCAGTCGACATTTAGTTCATTATTTCCAATTTGAATGCTCTGTGCCTGTTACTTCTTCAGTGCAGGCAGCCTCAGTCTATCGCTGCTAATTGAGCATATGTAAGAACTTGAAGACACTAGCAGAATCTTGTATTGCCCAGTGACTCATTCTTTTCCAAGGAAGCCCACCTTATTGCTTAGATCTGAATCAACCAATCAGATAGATTGTCATTTATTATTTCAATTAGGCAATTGCCAAAGGTCGGTATTGCCAAGGGCTTTGCCATTTCTGCTATCTTGCTGGGAAACAAAACAAAACAAAACAAAACAAAACAAAACAAACAAAAATAAAATACCAAACTCAAAAAAGTAAGATCATAAGCTCCACCCTGTGACCTGTATTCTTAACTGAATCTGTGGCTTACAAATGTCCAACAACTTCGTAATACATATACATTTGGAACATTAATTCCTGCTGTGGTTTTAGAGGACAGCTAGAATTTTAAACATTTTACTGCACTCCACAATGAAGCAAATTTATGTCTGTGCTCCAGGAAAATCTTCCACCCAACATATAGAGATCAAGAAAACTTTTGGAGGGGGGACTTTACTATATTTGAGAAAATAGACAAATTCTATAATTCTATACTGGTGTGTTATCTTTTAACCTGATATATCATGATATTTAAGATTCATCATATTCTAGGGAAAAGAAAAACATTTTTGTAATTTCCTAAGAGATGAATTCAACTTCAAGTAAACTTTTGCTTTCAATACAAACATTTAAGAATTATAAATGTTTTTGTTATTATTTTTGAAAAACTTATAAAGATATGATGAAAGATTATTTTTGAAAAAATATAGAATATGTATAAACTGCATATCTGTTTAAATATTTCAAGATTGTAAAATATATAGATGGAAATGTGGAAATAAAATATATATATTGAAATAATTTTGTATAAATAAATTTTTGCGATGAAACTATAACTGTTACAAAATATAAATATTGAGTAGAGATCCATTTTTTCAACAGAATTTTACTAATAGAATTCTTTTATACATTAGTGTTATCCATATATTTTTTTATCTAACAAAGAGAGGACATACTTCCTACTTCAGGTACACCAGTACACTAAATTTTATTTTCTTAATTTCTATGATCCTTTGCTTTAAAAAAAATTATTTCTAGCTAAAATGAATAAAGAAATAAATTTAAATTTTTCTTCATAATCATAGTTTTTCACATTGCATATTTTTGGAAAGATACATACTATCAGTGGCATATTTCTTTTCTGTTTTTCTTAAAGTGTCAAGTCTTTAGAGTAATGCTTATCAAAATATCAATAATAGGTCACTGCATCTTATGACTTAGGGTTAATAATACTAAGAAAACTATAAAACCATGAAGTTTAATTAGTAGAAATATGACTTCTTAGCTGTGAAAAACACTGTATGCTCTAGGGAAGAAAAATTAGAAATACACAGCTTAAATGCTAGCTAATGTGAAATCCATTTTCTTAGGTGACTCTGAAGAATGTGAGGCCAAGTAAATTACTGAATTTGCCTCTGTAGTTATATGAATCCAGAACTATGCGAGAACATCTTTTTATGTCAATAAGGAGGAAAAAGTACCAATAGGAAGATTTTCAAAATATGTACTGCTAATAAAATGGCTTAAAACAACTTTCCCACCCTTATAAGCTCTGCTATCTCTAATATCAGAAGTATTACCAATGCTTATTAGCAATGGAGCCTACTATAAAATTTATAAATGATTAAGCTATTGTCTCTCTAGCTTTATTTATCAATAACAAAGCAGAAATGTTTTATAGTTAAATCTATGAACTGGTTAACTTATTCTATAGATAGCACACCAGAATGTTAATCTTCCCCAAAATGTGCATATTTAAAAATCAAGCTTACTCTGATTCTCTTATTTTTACCATAGTGAGTGACAGCTTTACAAGTTTTCATACATCATAAAAGTCATCATTTCCATGCAAAACAGATAGCTTTTAAAGCAGCAAACAGAACCTTAAACAAATAATATTCTCATAATGGAAATTCAAGAACTGAAAAGCTTTATACGTACAAAAATGTATCATCTCTTAAAGAACACACTACTATGTATTCTCTGAATAAATAAATGCTTATTAATATGGGACCTCCTTACCTAAAGCACAATTTTATACTTATTTTTTATTAAAATAGGTGTTCATCCAGTTTTGTGTTTCAAAACTATCTGTACACATAGACGTTGTAGTACCTATAATTATACGTGTCACAGACATTTGAGATGTAAATATATCAGGATACTTTAATGGAAATAAATACAAGTATTATTCATACATGCTCTTTGATGTTACCATAAAACCCATAAAAAAATACATCAATCTAGACACATTAAATTCTACTTTCTGAAATTGCCCAGGTACACATAAAATAAAAACTTTAACATCAAAACCACACTAGAGCCAAAAAACAAAAAACAAACAAATAAACAAACCCACTTAGAGCCTCCCTGTAGACTCAGTAAAATCCTTTATTAGTCAGGGCACTTAGGTGGCTCAGTTGGTTAAGCTTCCAACTCTTGATTTTAACTCAGGTCATGATCTCAGGGAGTCCTGGGTTGGGCTCCTCACTGGGCATGGATCCTGCTTAAGAATCTCTCTCTCCCTCCCTCAACTTCTCTCTCTAAAAAACAAACAAACAAAAACACCTATAACAGCCCTATTTTTCCCAAAGGGAGACACACCAACACACATACACATATTGATTCTCAAATGCACACCATACCATATCCCCCACTCATGCTACAAATTCAATTGAGTGAATAAACATCCTCATAGTAGGACAGCTCAGTGCTTATGATGTTAAAATACAAGCTGACTGTCTATTTAAACTAAATATCACCAATGAAAGTTTGCTACAAAAAATAGTCTCTGAGAAATTCTAGCTAGGAAGGCCACAGATATAGTCTCTTCAATTTTTAAAGCTCATATAATTTATTCACTTACTTGTTTAACCAAATATGTGCTGGATGGTGGGCTATATGACTAGGAAAAAAAATCAAAATGGCATCGATCCTGCTCTCAAGAAACTCAGACAAATATTACTAAGAATCTCAAAGATGTGCTTCATACAAGCTTCTTAGGGAATCTACACAATGTAAAAGAGAACAAATTGTTCAACACATAGTAATAATACCACTTCTCATGAAAATTTTCTGAGAAATATAATGTAAAATAACATATTAGCACAATGCCTATTAAACATTTAGAAATTTAATGTTCAATTTTGTGAATTACTCCTTGAAATGTGCTCATTTTTTTCTCTGCATCTCCCCGCTAGACATCATTTTCTTGTTCAAGTTAAATTTCAACCTGAGCACCAGACCAGATATCTCTCCTGGACAACCATTCACAGAGCTGGCGCCTATTAAATTTAGAAGCCAAAGGTTTTAATGCCAAAATTAATTAACAAATAAAGAAAGAAATTAAGAATGAGTAGATTGTGCATTCTGAACAGTAGCAATAAATTAAACCGGAGTTAATTTGAAATAAAATATGACCCCCTCTTTAAGTAATATGTATGGAAATGAATTCTTGTGTGGGCTCATATAAATATATCAACAAATAAAATATAATGACAAACATAGCCATTAGGTTATTACAGATGCTGACTAAAATAAAACAAACTTTAAAATAAAACTATTAGTAATTATTTTCTATTAATAATAATCATCATGACTAACATATGATAATCTTGCCATGAAACCAGATGTTTACATATTCACTCATCATAGAAACCTATGTGGTAGTTTCTATTACAGTGCAACTTTAAATATGGAAAATGGAGATGAAGAGGGGTAAAGTCTATTGCCTGACATTACAGTCAATATAGAATGACTGTAACATTTTTACCCATGTGTCATTTATTCCAAAGCCTTGACTTTATACTGTTATAAACTGAAGCAGTAAAAATTGAGCAAATTATCCAAGATCAAATGGATAACAACAGTGGTAGAGGGTAAATTTAGAGTAAAATGCCAAGTAAAGTAATTTTCAAAGTTAAAGTGTCAAGCAAGAAAAGACAATATCTTGGTAATAATTTCCATCGATAGAAAGATAAGATTATTGTAAATCTTTTTTGATGCAAATAGCATTTGATCAACATAGGTAGTTCTAAAACTACTGGAAATATCATGAAAAACTATATAAGTGCAATAGTAATGGGTGATTTAATGTAAGATCCCCTGTTACAAATGTGCATGTCTGCACACACACACATACACACATACAAGTGCATACAAGTTGTATATCCTTATATATATATATATTATAATATATATATATATATATATATTAGAGAAAAAATATTACAGCAAAGAACTAACAAACCTGGGCCCAGACAGGATAACACAGATCTGTTTCTCTCCACTCATCGTGCTAAACACAACTATACTCCCTGAAAATAATACAGGAGATAGCCAAGGAGGTCTCTGAAAGGCAGAAGAAGACAAATTGGCTTAAAGCAAAGTGGCAGGGCATTTTACATCTCCACTCAACCAAAGGAAGAGACCCAGACTGAAGGTAGAGTCCAATGTAAGCCCAGAACACAACCCAGACAAGCTTACTCCTCTCCTGGATTAAATGAGAGTCCCTATGACAACATCAGGACAGCTTGGTGTCGCTGACATGGAGATCAACAGGGAATCCACAGCAACAATTGGCTAGGAAACTATTTAGCCACATAACCTGAGACTCCCCGCTGCCACCCAGAGCCCCTGGAATGGGCAGATTCAGCCCCAACAAGCCACCTTGGAAGACTTCTGTACCTTCCCCACATGCGCAACAGGACAGAAAATGAAGAATTCATGTCAAAGTCATGGACTGTCTACAATAGGATATCCGGTAAAGGTTTAAGATATATTCTAATAATATAAGCTAATAGACAAATGGATTGTCAACTCCCCCATGTTCTGCATTCTCATGCAAATTTCATCTAATTACCTATACCACATATTAAAAATTGTAACATTTCCAAAGGTAATATTATTTAATATACACTAACTAGAGTAATACAAATTCTAACAGCATGAGAGACAGAGAGAGAGAGAGAGAGAGAGAGATAATAGGTAGACAGATGCTTCCTTTACTGGAGAAAGGTAGCAGAAGCCACATATGTATATAAAAACAATATATTTTATTTTGGGTATTATGTAAATGTGATATTTAGATAAGTGAACATCCAGAGAAGGATTTTATGTACTGAAGGCATTTAAGGGTGATGTGAGAAGAACAATTTTTAATGTCAAACTGTCTTTACAATAGGGAAATTGTGAAGTAAACTGGAAATCTTAATATCTAATGGAAACTTATTTCAGGTTCATCCTAAATAATATAACCCAATTATATAGTCACTACTAACATGTAAAGTCATCAGTCAGTCTTGTTTGTTTCAGTTCACTAAGGTGACTTTTTTAATATCAGTATAAAAAAAAAAATATATCAGTATAATAATTAAATGTATAAATATGACTTAATTCTATACCTTCAAGGCCAAATATATGTTATTTCTATGGTGGTTAATCATGTATATTTTATCAGTTTTAGATGTCTTATTGTTATGAATATATTTATAACTCTTCCTCTATTTAATATATTTTTAATATTTTATTTATTTATTTATTTATTTGTTTATTTATTTATTTATTTATGAGAGACACAGAGAGAGGGGCAGAGGCAAAGGCAGGAGAAGCATGCTCCATGCAGGGATCCTGATGTGGAACTCGATCCCGGATCTCCAGGATCACGCTCTGACCCTAAGGCAGATACTCAACCACTGAGCCTCCTAGGTGTTCCTCTATCTAATATTTAGATTTAAAGGACTTATCTATGCCACTGAATGAGTATCTAACATATTTGTAACTACTTTCCATTTATTATATTTACTCTTTGTTATTTTATATTTCTTGCCCACTCCTTTTGGCTTCACTGGTCTTATGTGAGCATTTTATGATTCAGTTTTCTTGCTTTTCTTAGCATGACAACTACACTTAAAAAAAAATTACACTACATTTAAGTGACTATGGGAGTGATAGATACATGTAACCCAGGGCATTCGATGATGCACAATTATTACCACTGGTCAATTTCCTTGTGGTTTCACAGAACACAGCATCTAATGTGGAGAAAATAAGCCTGTGCATTTCCTCTGGAGGAAACGATGAATCTCATTAGCTGTCCAGATACTGACTATGAAGAGTATCTTGATCATATAATTATAACTTTTATTATTATCATCTTACAAGTGTTAAGATATACCTATAAATACACATACTTTAAAGTCTGTTTTGACTATGGAAAAAATAAAGTTCAACATAAAGTATCCATACATATATAGCAGAAAAACAAAAATTGTGTTTGTGTCTTTAAGGCTACATTTCCAAATTCTTCTGATCAATTCCACCACATTATTTTCAAATGTAGTTTCTGTTCATACTTTCATGCCTATATTTCAAAAAGAATTATCATGGAGTCTTATTTCAAAAATAAATAGGGAGGGGTGCCTGGGTGACTCAATAGGTTACGCGTCTCAGGTCATGATCCCGGGGTCCTGGGATTGAGCACCTGCATCTATCCTGCTCAGTGGGGAGTTGGCTTCTCTCTCTGCCTCTGCCTGCCAGGTACTTTATCTCTCTTTTGCTGTCAAATAAATAAATAAAACCTTTTTAAAAAAAAAATAGAGAAATTTTTTCCTTATTTTTTATAGGGAAAATAGACCCAAATAAAACAAGGAAATAGTCCCAAATAAAAACATAAAGATGGTGAAAAACCTAAACTATTCTTAAAGTCTATCTAGGTCCATTGAAGAAAACTTTAAAATAGTTGATTAATTTCAGTCATTTTATATGTAAGCTGACTCACCCAGTTTCATAGAAATTAGTGGGTAATCACAGAAAATTTAAACAATCTTAAAATTGGAAGGGATAAAATTTGACAGAGACACAGCAGGAGTGATGTTCAGGGTTGGGTAAAGGAAACTTTCAAAAATAATTTAAGGGAAGGGCAGTGGAAATGAACAAACTCTCTATGTTCAATCAACCTGCTAACACTGTGATGCTGATGAAGCGTGTTTCCTTATAAAATTCCTTCATTAGTGAAAATCTCACCTTTAACAAAAGGAGGAAAAAAAAAAAGAGGAACTCCTGCCTCAGACTATTGTTGAGAGGATTAAATTAGAACATGTATGTCAAGTGCCAAGTGCAGCTATATGATAAATGAGGGCTGACAAAGGAGTGAAGAGATATATATCTTCCTAAACAGCTTATCATGTTCTGCCACAGTCTTCAGCTCAGAGAGTCTGGAGTAAAATATATGAATAGAAGACATCAGAAAAAGGCAAAATCTGAATTACTGTGAGTTTGAGCACAAAAAAACAGTGATAGGTGGCTGCTTTGGACATTAAAATCAGAGTAGGCTACAAACAGCCAAAAGAGCAGCCCAAAAGCAATAACAACAACCATAATAGTATTTAGGTGAGAGTTATAATTTTTATACATGCACACACAGACACACACACACACACTCATATGACTTGATATCTTTCTACTTATGTTATAAACACATAGGGTTTCAATTTAAAAACAGTATTTTTGAAAATATCCACTACTCATTTTTACTTGCATACTTATATATGTGCTGTACTATATTGCTCTGAGGTTTGTCATTTTAGTCTATAATGCTTTTGTTAACACACAAATGAGAGATTTATGCCCTTAGTACAAACTTTTAAAAATATACCTTTAAATAATCTAATCTCTCCTTCCCACACTACCTCTACCAATTTCCATGTCATCTTTCTTACAAAACAACTTTTATCTGTAAAACTTAAAACTGAGTCATGCCTTTTAATCTTGGATTTTCAAAAAGTACTTAACTTTCTGTCATTTCAATCCCAGCCATGATTTTTCAGTGAAAATACTCTCTGGTCATAATGATCCAAACAAAAAACAAAATCTCGACAATCTCAAAAAACAAAAAAATTTAATAAGATCTTAAAAAGGAAATTATTTGCAGAGAGCAACCTATCCATTCAACATGATATCATATAATGAAAAGGTTAAAAATATAGAGAAATAATCGCCTCGTAGAAAGATGGAAACATAGCGTGTAATTTTGCATACAGAGTATATACCTAGAAATAATAGATGTCAAGGAAATTATGTTACACCATTTGTAAGAAATGGCTTAGAATATTACGATTCTGTTACAATGTGCCACAAAAGGATGTTCTGTGGCAAATTGTGTATGCATTATTGTTCAAGGTGGGAGATAGCTCCCCTTAAGCGTAGACGTTATGACAATTATTCAGGAAATTATTTCGACTTCTCGTGATTTGTACAGTTGCAAACTGAATAATAAATCCTGGAACTGTAAATTCTATTACCACTCTATCTTGAGATAAACAGAGCATTCTTTAGCTTCCTCTAAGATGATTTCAAGATTCTTCATTTCTCCCTACTCTGTGTGATTCAATAACAAACTGATTTACCTGGTCATACTCTCATTATTTCTAGATGAGATATTCTAACGTTTTAATGTATCTCTAACTGTATGCAAATCTAATCTTGTATAATTTGAATAATCAAAAAATTTTACTTCCCAAAGTTTTCCTCATAATTGGTCCAGATCCCCCAAATTGCTAAGTGGTTTGACCACTAATAAAAGATTTTAAGTAGATAAGAATAGCTGAGACACACTTGGAAAGAGAATATAGACCTTACATGCAAAGTATCAAGACTTGCTATACAGCTATAATAATTATAAGGTAGTTTTGACAAAAAGCTATGTGTAATAGGCAAACAGAGCAGAGAAAAATGATCTTCATGTATCTGAACATCTGGTGTGTGACAAATGTGCTTTGGTAGGTCAGCGGATGTTATAGGCTGAAACGGGTCCCCCGCAAACTTCATATATTGAAATCCTCACGGCCATTCTGCCTAACTCAGAATGTGAATGTACTTGGATACAGTCTTTATAGAAATAATTAAGTTAAAATGAGGTCATGAGGGTGAGCTCTAATCCAGTGCAACTGGAGTCCCTATAAGAAGATGACATTTGGACACAGACACGTATAGAAGAAGGTATAGAAGAAATATGATGTGAAGACACGGAGAGAATGTAAATTATCTACCAGCCAAAGAGAGAGGTTTGAACAGATCTGACTTGACGGGCTCAGAAGGGACACTCCTGTTGTTACCTTCCTTTCTCCTGGACTTCCAGTCTCTAGGACGGTGGGAAAACAATTTGTTGAAGCTGCCAGTTTTGGGTACCTAGTTATGGCAGCCTTAGCAAACTAATTTAAGTACTCTCCAGTCATTTGGGAGATTAGAAAAGATACTTCTATCGAAGCAATCTGTGAAAATATAGGACAGGATTAAAGGTCTATGAAGGAATTTAGATTCATTTAACCCAACTCTGTAATTGTTGCAAGAATAAAACTGGCTTTTTTTAGAGTTTGACTTGTTCAGGAATACATAGCAAACTATTGGTGTGTTTAGTCTAAAGAACTAATCTTCTAGTCCATGCTCTCTCCCACTTTATATATTGTTCTCAGTTGTGGAGTTTGCCCAAATTCAATAGTAGGTATATATCTGTGTTTGGATTATAAGATAAGGATCCACATAGTTATAATCTTGGTTTCTTAATATTTACATGAACAAATGTGCCTGTAGATTCCCCTTTATATAACATGTAGATGAAAATTTTTGTGACAGATCATTTCAAGTAGAAAAAAAAGCAGGTGCAATCCTGGATGTTTTGTTTTGTTTTGTATATCTGGAACAATACAAATGGAGATACAAATTTGTCACGTGATTATATACAATTTTAACACGTTATATATATTCAATAAAAGTTGACAATATCAGGACTGTTAAGTAAAATGAACAGGTGAAATGAACCATACATTAATATGGGAATAATATGGGATTTAATGTGCTATATTTTATTATTTTAAAAAATATTTTATTTATTTATTCATGAAAGATACAGAGCAGGAGGCAGAGACACAAGAAGAGGGAGAAGCAGGCTCCCTGCAGGGATCCCAATGTGGCACTCAATCTTGGGACTCCAGGATCAATGCCCTGAGCCGAAAGCTCAACCACCGAGCCACCAATCATCCTTACTGTGCTATATTTTAAAAAGCATCAGTAAATATATGAATGGGTATCAAGACATTTCTTCCAGAAATTTTCATAGTAAAAAATATTGGAAACAACTTGAATTTTTCCCAGTAAAACTAAATTGAGTATCCATGGTAGGAATATTATGTGGCTATTAAAAGGGAAAACTTATCTTTTATTGTCTTAATGTTCATGAGATGTACAATAAAAATGAAACAAACTCAAGTAAATTTTTTTAGAGAGGAAGAGAGAAAGAGAGAGAGAGGCAGAGGGATAAAGAGAATCTCACAGGCTTCACACCCGTGCAGAGCAGGGCTTGATCCCATAAGCCTGAGACCATGACCTGAGCTGAAATCAAGAGTTGGACACTTAACCAGCTGAGCAACCTAGGCACTCCTAAGTATTTTAAATGTTTATTCCAACGTGCATTTACATATTTGTATGAGCATGGCAAACGTAGTTGAATGATCCACTCTTTGAAGACACAGTTAACAAATGACTAAATTCTTCATTCCTTTGGTACTTGGTGATACTGGGTCTATTATCTATAAATTGAAATAGCGAAAAATATAGAAGATAGATTAAATGATTAAGAAAAGACCTGGGTTTGCTAACAAGAATTCAACAAATATGTTCCTCTTTATCCTTTTCAAATCTTTCCTTCCAATGAGAATATATCTTTCTAAATTTTCTGAGCTTGGAAAATAAAATTTCCCTTTTATTATATTTTGCTTTGCATATAAACATTATCAGATTTGCTGCAGAAAGACAAATTAATATATCAATTGGGAGGATTTATTGGCCATATTAAAATTAGAAGAATGTTCAATACTTAATTTATTAAATAGAGGAGAGACGCTTGGCATTATTATATCCATGTTAAGATAAGCAATATTGCAAACACTTTTGAGATCCAAATTAGTTTTTAATCAAAAGTTAGGAGTAAAGGCGGATTTGAAATACAAAACAAGAAGTAACAAAATTGGATGAGAAACAAATCCTCTTCAGGAGAGAAAGGTAAACTATGATCTGATTATATGAGCACAATTAAAATTAAAATTTGTTATGAGGCAATAATTTTCTTTACAAAACTTAACTATTTGTGGCTGGAGTTTAGATACACACAGTGCACAAGGCTAATTCCAAGAACTTCACAGAGTTACCTTCTTGAAGGACAGAAACAGTAATGTGAATTTACTATGCATTTGCTAAATTCTCCATTCTCTTTCCTCTGGGGTTTAATGCATTGTGACTATCAAAATATAAAAATCTTATCCTTCTAAAGTATTTGGTTTTGATTTAGTAGTGGTTGATATATTTAACATAGTTTGTTTAAGTAATTATAAACTCATGATTGGACACCATTGGAAGCAATTTATAGGTATCTGTGGCTAATAGCAGATTTCTGGAAGCATATTAATTTGTCTATTCCAGAGATAGCCTCACAATCACTGTTCAAAATAGGTGGCATGTTGGAAAAATGCTAAAATCAATCCAATTGTTTTAAGTAAAAAGGTACTCAATGTGTCAAAAATTTTATATAAGGGTATTTCCTACCAATCAAAATGTATTAACAGTTATGGTTTTCATGTGATGACTTTCACAGCAGCAGAAACTCAAAGAAACATATTTAAGTGATTTCTACAGGTAGAAAAGAAGATGGGTCACTGGAGAGTCAGAAATCTCAGCTCTAAACTCTCATATCTTAGACAACAGAGACAATGTGAGGAGGTGTCTTCCTAGAAGCTAATTTGGTCCTCGGTATTACATCAAAATGGACTTGAAGTGCTACACAAATGCTGAGTAGTTTCAAAAGCCAGCTGTACACTTACCAGCAGTTTGACCTGGGACAAAACTCTGATTTTCTCAGGGCATCTGGGTGGCTGCATGTAAGCATCTGCCTTTGGTTCAGGTCATGATCTCAGGGTCCTGGGAATGAGCCCACGTGGTGTCATCAGGCTCACTGCTCAGTGGAGAGTCTGCTTGTCCCTCTCTCTCTCTCTGTACCTCCTCCCACTTGTGCTCTCTCTTCTCTAATAAATAAAATCTTTTAAAAAATCTCATATCTGCACATCAGTTCCTCAATTATTATATAAAGAAAATAAGAATACTCACCTACAGGGTGGTTATACACAGTGATTATTTGAAGTTTTCTTGAGGTAATCAGAGTAATCACCATTTTTTTAAAGATTTATTTATTTACATGAGAGAGAGAGAGAGCACAAGTGGGAGGGGCAGAAGGAAAAGGAGAATCTCAAGCAGACTCCACACTGACTGTGGACCTGACCCAGGGCTCAATTTCATGACTCTGAGATCAAGACTTGTGCTGAAACCAAGAGTGTGATGCTTAAACAACTGTGCATCATTTACGTGCCCCATCATTTTTTTATTAACACAGTTATAGGGAAGCCTGGGTAGCTCAGCGGTTTAGTGCTACCTTAGGCCCAGGTGTGATCCTGGGACTTAGGATTGAATCCCATGTGGGGCTCCCTCATGAAGCCTGTTTCTCCCTCTGCCTGTGTTTCTGCCTCTTTCTCTTTGCGTGTCTCTCATGAATAAATAAATAAAATCTTTTAAAAATCCCAGTTATATTTTTAAAATCAAGCTTTCTTAAATATATGCAAATAAATATTAAAAATATGCACATATATAGAATCTGTCCTACTTACTTAGAGGAAGAAGTAAGGTTGATAGTTCACAAACCCAAAGTAGCTAAAATTTGTAGGAGAAAGTATTGGAAGAGTCACAGAGAAAAAGCTCAGGAGTTCTAAAGAAGGGTGACCCTGAGCCCTGGTCACAGTGCTGAAATAACTGATTCTTGATATCCATATCCAAGGCTGTGTAAAAAAAAAAAACACTGGAAATGATGAAAAATAATGCCCACAGAAATCACACAAACCTATAAATACTCCCTGTCCCTGTCCTTCAGATAGAAACAAAAGACCCTGTAATCCTGTAATCCAGGGAACATTGGGTAGAGACATAAAAGTATCCATGTTAATGGTATAACAAAATTAACCTTATATTAAAGGCTGCTTTAAACTTCCCCCTAACAGATCATAAAAGCAATTTCAAAAAGAATATAACTGATTACTGCTAGTTTAACTGTCGTTGAGGTCAAAAGTCAAAAGTATATATAGGAATATAACAAAATCCATCACCTGATTATCTAAAAACACAAAATTTGACAACCAATAATATATTTCCAGGAACACAAAACAGTAGGAAAATACAACCCATAGAACAAAGAGGAAATAATCAATTCAAACAGACCATGAGTTGGTACAAAAAATAAAAATAGCAGGCATGAGAATTAAATGAGCATTGTCATCTGTTTGCTCCATATATACATGGAAGTAAAAGAAACCATGGGCTTGATGAGAACAATCAAATTTTTAAAAATCCAAATCACACTTCCAGAGATTAAAATGCAATACGTGACGTGAAAATTACCTTATCTGGGTCAATAGCAGATTTGATGACACAGAGGAAAGATCAATGAATTTGAATGTACAGCAATAGAAATTATCCAAAATGACTCAGAAAAAGTCTAGAAAAATCTGTGGACAAAATCAATGACCTGTGAGATGATATCAAATGGTATAATAAATGTGCAACTGAAGGTAAAGGAGGAAGAAGAAGGTGATTAGAAAGTATTGAAAACTCATTGGTCTTTAATTTTCCAAATTTGACAAAAAAATAAAAATGTAAAACCCCAAAGTGCCAAAAGCTCAATTGATTAGAGAAGCCCTTAAGGGCAAAACGAAAACAGGGGCACCTGGGTGTCTCAGTGGTTGAGCATCTGCTTTCGGCTCAGGGCAGGATCCCAGGGTCCTGGGATGGAGTCCCACACATTGGGCTTCCTGGAGGGAGCCTGCTTATCCATCTGCCTATGTCTCTGCCTCTCTCTGTGTGTCTCTCATGAATAAGTAAATCAAATCTTAAAAAAAAAAAAAAAAGGAAAAACAGCAACAACAACAAACTAAAGCACATTCTAATTCAACGGTGAATTGTCAAAAACCAATGATAAGGAGAATTTTAAGAGCACACAGAGAATAAACACATCATGTATACCAGAACGAGATGAGAGAGGAGCAGACAGGTTATATAAGCTAGATGACAATGGAAGCTCATGATTAAGCAAAAATAATAACAATGTGTTTTTGTTTGTTTAAAAGCCATGTACAGGTTTATTGCAAGCCATGTACAGGTTTAGTATAAAGGACAGGAGAAAGCCAATAGAATGCTGTTTTAAAAGTCTTTATATTTTAAATGGCATATTGTTAATTTTTTAAAGTTCAATTGTGATAAATTAAAGACATGTTACAATACTTACAGTAGTAACCCAAACAAATCAAGAGAGGTGTAAGTAATAAAGCAGACTCAAGATGAAAATAAATCACAAAACTACTCTAAAAAAATTGGGAAAAAAAGATTAAAAAGGAAGTAAGAACAAATGAGATAAACAAAAACTATGATGATATTGTATCAATAATAAAAAATAAAATGAAGAGATTTACATTTGGGGAAAAAAGCAATGCCCACTTTTATGGTGTCTTCAAGAAACCCACTTAAATAAGTTAAAAGCAAAAGGATGAAAAAAGGACAACTAAAATGTCCTTTAGTAGGTGAAGAGATTAACAACTATGGTCCATCCAGACCATGCAATACTAGAAATGAGCCATCAAGCCATGTTACGACATGGAGGAACCTTAAATGCATTGTACTAAGTGAAAGAGGTCAATCTGAAACGGCTACATACTGTATAATTCCAACTATATGACATTCTAGAAAAGACAAAACCACAAAGATAACTAAAAAAAATATGGTCATTAATGTCCTGGTGGAGGGAGTTGCAGAAGGAGAGAAATGAATACACACAGGAC
Source organism: Vulpes vulpes (assembly GCF_048418805.1). Taxonomy (NCBI): domain Eukaryota; kingdom Metazoa; phylum Chordata; class Mammalia; order Carnivora; family Canidae; genus Vulpes; species Vulpes vulpes. The sequence goes on along the minus strand of NC_132784.1, from coordinate 51,940,576 downwards.
AAAGAACTTGGCGGGGTGGTGAAATGTTCTGTATGACATCACAATGATGGGTCCATGGCATTATATGTTTGCCCAAACCCATAGAATGTACAACACCAAGACTGAGCCCTAAGGTAAGCTACAGACTCTGGGTGATTATGATGTGTCCATGTAGGTTCATCCTTGGGTAAAGGGGGAAAAAAAAAACAAGAAGCACTGATCTGGTGAGAAATATTGATAATAAGAGGGAATGTATATGTGGGGATGGGGGTATATAGGAAATCTCTGCACGTTCCTCTCAATTTTGTTGTAAACCTAAAACTTCTCTAAAAAAGTGAAGTCTTAAAAACAGTAAGATGTTAGCATGCTAATTTATTTTCTTTAAGTTGGAGGGGCTATGTTAATCTCAACCCAGTAGACATTAGAGGAAAAGATATTGCTGAAAATAAAAAGTTTTTTTCTTTTTTTGAAAGCCTGTTTTTTGTTTTTACTGGAGGCTCAGGTGGCTCAGATGGTTCATAAAATGGCTTCAGAGACAGGGGCTGGGTGGGGTGGGGGTGGCAGGGGCTGGAGAGACAAAAAACAAACGGGTGGGAAAGAAAACAACCAGGAGGAGGTAAGAGTTGGCTGGTTCCTTAGGATGGATCCCTTCCTTCATCCCTTGAGAAATAAGGATAAATTTATTAGAAACACATAACAATTCCAAATATGTATGCACTTAATAATAGAAGGTCAAAATGCATGAATGATAAAAATGTATAGAAATATAGACAAATTAACAGTTACATTTGTTGGTTCAATGCACCTCTCTCATTAATTAATAGAACTAGCAGAAAAACCATTAAGGATATGGAAGACTTGAATAACACTATCAACCTACGTGACCTAATTAACATACACAAAACCTTCCATCCTTCAAGAATACATCCACATTCAAGTGTATAGGGAAGATTTACCAGGAGAAAATATTCTGCATCATAAAATAAACCTTAGTAAATTTAAAAGGATTCACATCATGCAAAGTGTGTCCTCTGACCATGTGGGATTAAATTAGAAACCAATAACAAGAAAATAGTTGGAAATTTTCCAAATATTTTGAAATAAAATAGAACACTTTCTAATTTTTTTTAAGAGAGAGAGACACAGGTGGGCCTGGGGGTGCAGCAGAGGGAGAGAATCATGTGCAGACTCCATACCCAGCATGGAGAGCCCCACCAGGGCTCTGAGGGCTCATCTCATGACCGTCTGAGCCAAAATCAATAGCTAGACACTCCACCAACTGAGCCACCCATGTGCCCCAAAAGAACACTTCTGAGTAATCCATGGGTCAAATAATAAAACTATTATTTGTAAACCCAGAATGTTTCATTCAAAAACCTGTTTCAAAATAGTTATTCTCTCCCCTCCTCCTTTCTTTCTTTCTTTCTTTCTTTCTTTCTTTCTTTCTTTCTTTCTTTCTTTCTTTCTTTCTTCTTTCTTTCTTCTTTCTTTCTTTTTCTTCTTTCTTCTTTCTTTCTTTCTTTCTTTCTTTTTCTTCTTTCGTCTCCTTTTCTTCTTTTCTTTCTCTTCCTCTTCTTTTTCAAGCTTAGTTCTCTAGTTTCTAATTGATTTTGTGAGCTCACAGATGTCTTTCCAAAATTCCTTTTTCTATTTAATTAGCCAGAATAAGTATCTTTTATTTTTTAGGAATCATGTTGGCACAAAAACTCATTAGTCTGAGAGCTTATTTAAATGAACTGTGTAAACAGCATCAAGGTATTGTCCTATATTATATAGAAATCCCATTAAATATTAAATTACAATTAAAGTATTAAACTAAATTATAGTAGAATATATGTTAAATATTATAATTTCAAGAGTTTGTAAGTAGCTCTGGGAAAATACAGCAAAGTATCTCTTCTTGTCAGCAATAAATTATTTCTAGTAAAATTACTAATTCAGGTACTACAGCAATATAAATGGTAAAAGCAATTGGATTTGGGAAAAAAATCTATTTAAACAAGAAATTTCACTTACATTCATTAGTGATAAAAATTTTCAATCCATTAAATACTTAACTTGCAAAAGCTTATCTAATGTATAGATATACCTTACAGTGACATAAAATATTTTTAAATACAAAATACCCCGCAATTTAAAGCCTTAATTTTTAACAGTTTTTGATCTGAATGCAATGTTGTATCTTTAGATCCCCAGTGTATAACTTCCACAAAAAATGAGAATTGTTTCTCTATGTTAAAATAGGAAAAAATAAATTTCTTTTGCAAATTCAACAGTGCATCCATTTGCATGCTGAAGACATTTCCAAGTGCTTTTTTATCTTTGATACAGTTGATGACAGCATGTTGGAAGATTAAAATAAAAACATACAGAAAATAAATTGAATCTTTTGAAATATTTGTGTGTGCATGGTTTTTATTTATACTCCTTTCAACGTACTTTTCTTTTGTGACTAAATATATCAATAATGGAGTACACTTTTGAGACACACCTCACAACAGAGGTGTAATGATTACTTAGCATTAAATAAGTGCTTCAGAAGAGAAAATAAATGGGTTTTCTATTGTGTGAAAGGTAGGTCCCTAAATGCAGTGACAAAATCAAACCAATTCCACAACGCTATTTAATTCATAAAAACTATGCTTTATATGCAGAGAAAAGAAGCCACATTTCAAGATATGATCTTAATTCAATGACAAATGGAATGTCATTACCTCTATAGATTGCAGTAATATTGGTTACTTCATTAGCATTATTTTATTCAATAGTCCTTAACATTTACTGACCTGAATGTTATCATGGTAAATCAATGCTATTAATGATTTTTACCTTAAACAGTGTACAACAATGTTTTCTGACTGGAACCTGTCAACAATGCAGGTTTTGGATTTTTGTTTCTTGGGGTTTTTTGTTATTGTTGTTTTTTATGTCTCTTTGCTAAATAAACCTAAGGTGTGAAGTAATAACACCTGTGTTCTATTAGTACCATTACTATACCCTGAGCAAATATTTTGAGTAAGCCTCCTCAGTTCTCAAATTATGTGAATAGAATTTTATATTCTCTAAATTTGGAAATATTAATATTTCCCATAAACAAAGGTTCTGAAGAACTCTATGAAAAATGAACACATTAAATAAATTATGTGTGACACTACCACTGAATTTTTGTAATGTTTTACAAACAACTGAAAAATACCACAATCCATATTTTGACAACATTTATTCTAAATATCAAGTTTGAAGGGAGATGTTATTTAGAATAAATTGAGAGTCTATTGAAAGTTAAATCTGAGGGCAGGAATTAATAAAACTTACCTGTAAAAGATCATGGTGGATCCAATTTTGATGTTTACACATATTGTGAAACTTGATGTATTCCTTATTATAATGGCTGCCTTACTATGTACAGTTACCAAAACTCAAGAAACTACCTGTTAAATTAGTATATTTGATTTAATGTAAATAAAATCTTAGCAAACTAAATGCATAAATTAATAGAAGAGCCAAGGAAATTTCGAGATTACTAGATCAGATCTCAAAGAGTTGCTCTCCTTCCCATTGGCATAGATTTCTTAATTGAGTTCAAAAGTAGTGAGACAGATAAACCAATAAAAAGACTAGCAAGTCAGATTCTCTGTCATGTTTCATATACTAAGGAATAAATCTCTGTCATTCATTTGACTTTGGAGATCATCAAAGGCTCAAACCATGACACAAAATTCTCATTATCTCATTAGCTGATGATAAATAAGGGAACCAGCAAAGTGTTATAATCAGTTCAACAAGAAAGGAAGAAGCTTGAGCATTAATAGAAAGATAGGATTGCTGGGTTGAGTGGGGAAAAAGCTAACTGATATCAACAGGGCTACAAACCATGGTTTCTGGAATTACTTGTCCCTCTGGACTAAAAACATTTGCATCATTACTGAATATACATCTCACACACACACATGCACAAGATGATTGGTGATGTCACTAAGCCTGGTACTTTAATCAACAGTGGATTGTGAATGAGCTAATTATACCTTCCAGATAATCTTCAAATAGTCTTTCTACTTATAGTATGTTATATTACATATTATGGGTATGATATTCCTGTCCAGGTTTAAATATGCCTCGAGTACAATTGTTATTTTAACTAACCAACAATACAAAGAAGCAAAACAAAAGAAAACAACAGTCCTTCACTCAGTTTTACAACTATATCCATCAAAAGTCAACATTATTATTTGAAACTGTTTAGTCACAATCTCTCCTGACCCCATTGCAGAAGGCCGTGAGTACTTTGATCGTTTCTTTTGCTCTTTAACAAATTTCCCAAATGTGCAATATCTCTTTTTCCCACACAATAATTATACCTAAATTATATAGGAATAAAAATGACCTGAAATTGTATAATCTGTCAACCAGGAAATGGGATCTCAGGAAATGTTTTCTTTTTTTGAATGTCTAATTTTAATTTCTGTTAAAATATCAAGTACTTTTAACTACATGCTTAATAGGAGAGAAGTAAAAGGATGATATCTTTCCTATATTTTTTTCTCTTTCAGCCATCTCTTTAATCTTAAGAAATTTTAAATTTTAGACTATATTAGTTTTAATATTCATAGAAAACTGAACATTCTTTCTGGTTTTTTTGTTTTGTTTTGTTTTTGTTTTTTTGTTTTTTAAAGATCTTATTTAGGGATCCCTGGGTGGCGCAGCGGTTTGGCGCCTGCCTTTGGCCCAGGGCGCGATCCTGGAGACCTAGGATCGAATCCCACGTCGGGCTCCCAGGGCATGGAGCCTGCTTCTCCCTCTGCCTGTGTCTCTGCCCCTCTCTCTCTCTCTCTCTCTCTCTCTCTCTCTCTCTCTGTGACTATCATAAAAAAAATAAAACTAAAGGTTCCTTTTAAAAAAAAAAATAAAAAATAAAAATAAAGATCTTATTTAGGGCAGCCCGGGTGGCTCAGTGGTTTAGCGCCTGCCTTCAGCCCAGGGCTTGATTCTGGAGACCAGGGATTGAGTCCCGCATCGGACTCCCTGCATGGAGCCTGCTTCTCCCTCTGCCTGTATCTCTGCCTCTATCTCTGCCTCTCTCTCTCTCAAAGGTAAAATATTTTTTCTCATTGTTTGGTAAGCCTTAAAAAACTCTTGTAAGCATCAATATTTTGTCATACACTTGAGATGGAGCACAGAAAGGCACACTAGTTCTCTCACACAGGGCTTTCAGTACATTAGCTTCAATATCAAATACCTCAAGTATGAAATGTAACATTAAGTTTTGTTTATACCTGTTTGGAGGAAATAACTAGAATTTGTGTTATGGTCTCCAGTACAGAATTCTACTAATTTAGTGAATTTGAGAATGCAGTGGGATATATATATATATGTGTGTGTGTATATATATATATATGTATATATATATTCATAGTTATATATGTTATAGTTAATATATATTGATATAGTTAGTTAATATATAGTTTATATATATATATATATATATATATATTCATAGTTAAACTGTGTAAAACAATTATTTTCTTTAAAATAGGAGTAATGATTATATCCAACTCCGGATGTTGTTATAATTAAATGAGTTAAGACCCTGACTGCAAGTGAACCATCAAATCTCCACAAAATCAGGAAGGTTAAAAGAAAACTCATCAGACCCTGTTGTTTGTTCCCATCGAGAAATATAAGGATAGATATGCTTCCTCCCATGAACAGAGAGAAAAATAGAAGGGTGGGGAAAAAGAGATGGGCAGACAAGCAAACTGGATAACAAACATTAAAAGGGTGGATAGGGTGACAAAGTGAAGACATTTTCTTAGTCCCTGGAAATTGTTCTATTTCCTTTTGAGACAAGTGGCACTTCTGGTATTAGATCTATAGGCTATTCCCTAGGTCCCTTTTGTGTTTAAGACACTTTAAATATGTTGTTTCACACACATTAATACATATTAAGTCCTATATAATGTATGTTGACAAACAATTTTATATTACATAATTAAATTTATTAATATTTTACATATCAGTTACATAATTGCATATCAATATAAAAGTACCTATATATAAGTGTAAATTATATATAAGTGTAAATTATATAAGTGTAAATTAAAGATAAAGATAAAATTTTGCAGTTTTAATTTATATTTAAGAAAAACAATATTTAATTCAAATATAAAGAATACTTCTACTAATAAAATGAATTATTTAGAAGTATAGTTAATCTTTTGGGATAATGAACTCTCACCATAAGAAAATAAGGAAATGGATACCTACTTTTTGTTTTCCTTTTAAATGATGTAGCATGCCATAGATATGTTGTTTGGTTTTATGCTGATGGGATGGAAAATAGTTTATTTGCAACTTCCTGACTATTATTGTGATATCTACCAAACTTCTTAATATGGAATGAGAATAGTACAGAGAAAGCTGAGAAATACTGACAAATGGGATTAGCCAATCTAATCTGAAGACAGACTAATTACTTGTCATGCTTAAATAAGATTTACATATTAAACATCTTCCATGTTTTTCTTTCTTCTTGACTTCACTTAAACATATTTATCTGATTTTTATATCATTAGAGATATTTAAAAATACCCCTACTGCCCAGTAGATACTAAAATAAAACAGAACTCAGAAGCAATAGTATATCAATAAAAAATTATATATAAGATATTAAACCACATTAAAAAGAGTGAAATATCACATACTTGACTTTCTTATGATCCTTCTTTTTCTCAGAAATGATGACTAGAAGAAAAGAGGGGACTGATTTTGGACATTTTAGGCAGATGAGGAAAGTTTTAGCAAATTGGGCAATGTTGCATTGTTATGAGAAATCACAGCAAGAAAAGAGGCGTTAAGTAAAAGAAAAAATAAGTGGTAATGAAGGAGTAGGGGAAAAAGAGAAGTTATGTTAGGAAAGACATGATAATCTCCTTAACAGGAAGTAAATATGGTTTTTCATATATATGGAGAATTTGTAGCTGTGTGAAATATAAATTCATGCTTCTTTGCTGAATTTCTTCACAGCTTTATTGTTCTATTGTTTTGACAACAATCAAAGTTTGTCATATAACACAGTTCATATGTAACCTTGCAAGTATATGTTCTTTAGGGTCTCTGTAGTATTTTTAGTCACTAATGTGAAAAATATTCAGGTGTCAGTAACACTGTCATTGACTCCATAATCACCTGTTCATATTGCAAAGAGATGTCGATTACCCAAGAGCTAACATAATGAGGATAGAGTGTCATTTACCTTTTTGTTATTTTTTACTATGATTTTTAAGTTCTCAGCCTTTCTGTAGACACATGCATAAATAAAAACATGTGGATCAACACATTTTTGATGTTAGAGAATATAAATCTTATCCTCCTCTGATTTTAAGCTTTCCGACATCAGTGTGTATGGTAGTAGAAAAGATTATTTGACTAAAATGGTGAGCTCTAACATCAAATTGTTACTTGATGACCATCATATATGATTGAAAAAATGACAATATTTATGTCATTGGCAAATGTATTATGGCAGTGGCAAATTGTATTAAATTGATTTGTTAAATGTGTGTTTTACTATTCTGGTTCTTAGAACTGATTTCCTTCTCAACATTTGTTACCATCTAATATCAATACACCATTTTGTAGTTGAAAAGGACTATAATGCCTAATAAGTGTTTTTATATCCTTTAACAATATGCAAAGCAAAGCATTTATATGTCCTCCATGATGTCATTTGATCTGCACCTGTTTTCGAAGGAACAGAGAGTAGATGAATTGGGAGTTCAACTAGGGTTCTTTCCCAAAATTATAGACAATATACTTCATAAATACTGAAATCAAAGTCAAACCTATTGTGTAGAACTTTTGGAAATAACATCATGGTGCCTGACAATAAAAGGCCAACTTGGAATGGAATATATTAAGAAACCAATGGAAGAGCAAAGCATGATAATCATCAAAAAAAAAAAAAAAGTATGAAGAAAACAGAAAAGGGTCCAAGGAAGTAAGCAGAATAGGAAATGCCTTGTTTGAGTTTTACTACATAAAGCAACAAATATTAGTAACTGACATGGTACTATTTGTCAAGAAGACCAACCAGACACTTTAGTGTTGATTATACAAGATAGTTCCACCTAAAAAGGGGCAGTTGTATTTACTGATAAAGATTGCCACCTATTTCTGATATGGCTTGATTTACTCAGAACCTTTGACAGCACCATCATTCAAGAGGTCACAGTTTCTAAATCAGCAACATGGGCTACTATATAATATTTTCTTTGACCTAAAAGCCAACAGAGCAATCCCATGACCATGTGATCCACTGGTCCTACCAATATTATGTCATCCAGAAAGTGGTAATCTTACGGAATGGCCTTTTAAATTAGAACACCAGCACACAGATCTTGACTTCTAAATACTTTGTTCCACCAGAGCTCCCTGGGGAGAAGGCTGATTCTCAGTCAGGGAACTGGAAAGTAGAAGATGATCCAAAACTTTCTTTTTTGGCATAAAGGAAAATAATTGTACAAAAAAAGATGAGTATATGTCAAAAGACTCAGGAGCCCAGCTTGGGGTTGCTGGTCCAACTAGATCAATTCAAGTATAAAAATGAATAATGAGAGCTTTGGATTATAACATACTGAATATAAGTCCATTTAAACAACCATAATATAAATAAATAAATTTTAAAATTAACGGGGTCAAGGGGTCACAAATCTTCCTTGAAGTTAATGCCTATGAATGAATAGAAGATTAGACAGATGGCACATTGATGCTAAGTACAACGGCATACTTTTAGAATACCGTCTTCCATACCAAAGAGGGTAAAGGAGGAACATGGCAAATTTATATTGACGACAATGTGGCAGACACCAACTTGCTCCGGTAATTTAAAAATCAGCAAAGATAGGTCAAAATAGTGTGCCTACTGATGTGATATGCTGAGAAGAGCACCACATCATTTGAGCATAGGTTCCTTCCAAGAACAAATGATCTGAGTCCAATCAAGAGAAAATTTCATATGAGTAAATTTGAGGACCATCCCACAGAATGAAAGATCCATACTCTTAACGACCATCAAAGATAAGAGAAGGATGGAAAGACTGTTCCCGACTTAGGGCCACTGATAGAAAAGACAACTGAAATATCTGTTCCTGGATAAAGTCCATAAAAGAAAATGAAATGTTGTCGGCAAAGTCAGCAAAACTTGAGTGAGAAATGTTGGTTGAACTGTAGCATTTTATCACTTTATTTTCTGCACGAGTGGGTTGTGTAATGTTAGTAAGAGTTCATGTTTGGGGAGATACATATTGGAGGAGTTAGGGCTGATGGGGCAGTGTGGTATGTGTGTCTAAGCACACACAGGAAGAGAAACAGTGATGGAGCAATGTGATAAACTGTTAACAGTTGGGAATGTTGGTGAAGAAAATGTGGTCTTTTTTTGTACTGTTCTTGCAACTTTTTTTATAGGTTTGAAACAAAAAAAATTTTTAAAGTAAAATAAATTGTTTTATACCAAGAGGTCAAACCAAAATTAAATTCACAAAAAGAATTAAAAGAAGGGAAGGAAGAAAAGGAGAGAGGGAAGGAAACATGGAAAAACATTGTCTAGTTAGATAATGATGATCTGCGTCCTGGAGTTTTGACACTAGAGCATCATTAATGATTCTATTAAAAGTAGTATCACCGTGCTTGTGATAGCAAAACCCAGGGGTGATGGGAGGTAAGGAAGAAGAGCACATGAAATATTTCTTCTGTGACTTGAGAGTAGCTACAGGGTTAGAGGAAATGCTGGTCTGTTTGTGAAAGAGTTTATACGGAGGATAATGCAAATATAGATGAGACAAGATATATATTTGGGTTAGGGATAGCATGATAATTATAACTGTCTTCTAAATGATATATAGAGAAAGGGTCCTAAGAAATACAACAGTTAAAAGTTATCAACATGTTAAAAAGAGCTCATTCATTACCCAAAGTATTATGCTACCTTTATTTGGAAACTGAAGAAACTAAGTGTAAAGACAAAAAATAAAGAGACTAAAGATTATCATTCTGGGAAACAGTGATGTAAACAATGTGCATTATTTATTTAGTTTGTGCATAATTTCCTAGTATTAGTTTCAAGATAATTACCTCTAAATTTGAAGAATGTGTACAAAGCTACTTGATTTATGACCTCTAAACAAATAATTTACAAATACATCAAAACTTCCCAGATCACCCATTCAGGCTAAATATGGATTTCTATTTTCTCAATCACTTGTTGGTTTTTAGATAATCAAACCCTAGGATGCATGACTTCGAGAGAAGTCTGAAGAACTCAATTCCATATTTTGTGCTTTCAAGGGACTAATAATAAAATGAGAGGACATATGACCAAATAATCACAAAAATCATATGTAAGAGAGGGAGGCAAATGGAGTGCCCAGTGGATTAGATACTAATCATTTCACATGCAGCTCAGGATCAGAGCAGACTTTTCAAGATAATACATCTGGTCATCTGGAGGAAGGAATGAGTTTTGAAATAGAAACCATCAGGGAAAATATTTGATATGGAAAAGAAATTATATGAATGTGATACCGACAAGAGAAACAAGAACCAAAGGCTGTGTTTTAGGAGCGGTCAGTGAAACGTTTGAGAGTTTAGAAGAAGAATGGGAGATGGTTTTGGAAATGCAGATTAGGGCCACGTGGTGGAGGACAGAACACAGTGAAGGAAGTTTCCAGCAGCAGCAGAGAGCCAGGGAATCAAAGCAGTGGTCTCCATCTGTGCAAGGGCTCAGAGAAAGTTCCCACCCTGTTACCATTCACACCGGCTGGCCCTCAGCCTTTGCTCTCAGGTGCACAAGCAAGCAACCCTTCCAGGCAATCAAGATCTGGAGGATTTACTTGGCTTGCCCTTCACAGCCACTCACCCTATCCTCCACATATGCCCCTACCACCCCTGCCCTGACCTACTACTCGTCTCTTTCAGTGAAGCACCACCCACTAGGGTTGGGGGGGGCTTGGAAAGGGCAGAGCATCGCCTCCCCGCCCCCCACCCAGGAAGCCACTGCTGTCCCATTGTTCTTTGTGCTTTCTCTTCTCTCTTGACCATTTCTGATGTTTTTGTTCCTGCTCTCAATTATTCGCTTCTAATCAATATGTGCACAGTTCCTTGTCATCATCTAGGTGCCTGTTAGCCTTTCTGGTGTTTGCATCTCTCTCCTTTTTCTTGCGTCTCTTTTTCTTAAACTCTTGGCATGCCCAATTTTTGCTGCTGTTGTTGTTTTTAGCACTGACCTGTGCCACTGGTCTGTGCACGAATTTCTTTCTTTAAGGCTGAAAAAGTCACCAGTCACATTCATTTCCTGTAATTTCTGAGGTTTAGATTAGATCTCTTTGTGTGGCTGAGGGAAGCTTTTGAGTTATTTCCAGGTTTGGGGCTGCTCCAGCTGATTGGAGCTATTATGTAAGTGGGTACTTTCTGAAATTGCCAGGGAACCTCAGGAAGTTGTAATTCACCTGAGTGAGAGTAGGAACTTCTTTTACATTGTCTCCAACTTCTGTTGCTGCTTGTTTACTGGATTTTAGCTCTCCATTAAACTATTCTTCCTTTTGCCAACTCCCAATCTTCCATAATGATCTTTCACTGACTCCCTTTGAGATAATCTATTAGGAGAATACAGATATGCATATCAAATACGATGTCTCTGAGTAATCTAACTGTGCCTGAGAAGAGCTATGCATCAGCAGCTTCCCAAAGACCTTACCAATGACCTTCCCTTCTCAGTGTAGCTCTGCTTACACTGAGAGCCATGTAGGATTCTTTCAGATATCCTTCAAAAACCTTTCTCTTTAAAAATGAGAGATTCACATCCAGTTATTTTATTAAATACATATTTGCAAAGTTTATATAGTATAACAGGCACTTTTGTAAGTACTTAGGATGCATTGGTGAATAAAACAAATATCCCTATTGTCATGGAACCTACATTCTATACAGGTGAAGGCAGATCACTGAAATTAAGAAAGGATGAATCAGTTGTACATCATAATATAATCATTGTAGAAAAAAAAAAGAAAAAAATATAGATCTGATTAAGTCTCTACAGAGCCCAGATATTGTAGCTTTCTAAATGAAGAATAATCAGACAAATCATGTTTGAGGACAACTTATTTTGGCAAGTGATGCTAAGAACAGCAACAGGAAGGATAAAGCATGGAGGGAAGGAAATCCAATGGAGATGCAAGTACCTTCCAAATAGTCCTATGGAGTATGTCTCGGCACTGTCCACTCAAGAAGCCAGTGGAGGGAATGCTTCCACACTGGCTCTCATCAGACATTAGAAAGGGACAATCCCTGAGATGTAATGTCCTACACCTGTAAGTCTATGCTACAGGTGAGCTGGGTTCTGCCGGCATCTCAGGATGAAGTGAGGGTCAAGCACCAGAGTGAACGTGGCAGATACATGGTGCTATCAGAATATACAGCTGAGGGGAAAAAAAAAAAAAAAAAGAATATACAGCTGCACAGAATTGGGTTGCCACAGCAACGGCTGGAGTAAAAGGAGGAGGGGGCACAAGAATCTGAGGTCACGCCCAACACACAAGGGCTGTGGAGGCTGGGATTTAAATATGATGGTTTTATGTATGTCTCACTGAACAATGAGATGTGATCAAAGGCTTCGATTAGGTAAGAGAGAGAGTTATATGCACATGCAGAGTAAGAGCATTCCAGTTGGAGATAAGAGGCTGCACAAATGTTTTAACCTTTTTGACCAAGAGCAGAGGGTCTAGTGAGGTTGGACTTATGATTTGTGAAGCCAGAATAGGGCCCTACAAATAGGGTCCTGATCAAATAGGGCTCTTGTAAGAATTTAGACTTGCATTCCAAGCGAAATAGGAAAACACTTAAGGCTTTTTCAGGCAAAACGTAACATGTTTTGCTTATTTTAGAAGTTAAATTTTTATTTTTAAATAAGAGCTGATTCACATGCAATTATTAGTAATAATGCAAGAGATCTTGTCAGCCCTTCACCTAAGTCTTCCACTATTAACATTCTGCAAAACTTTAATATAGTATCACATGCAAGATAATATCCTACTTAAAAGCCACTGATCTTATTCCTATTTTCCTACTTCTCCAGTTTAATTGTCATTTATATGTGTGCATAAATCTGTGTGGGTTTGTGCATTTACAAGTGCCACCAAGATACAGAATGACTCTATCATTGCAAAAATCCCTTCTATCACCCTTCAGTCACCACACCAATCTCCCTTGCTCCCTGTCTATCCCTCTTCCTCACCCCTGGCAACCACTCAATCTGTTCTCTACTTCTGTAGTTTAGTGATTTCAGGAATGCTGTGGAAGTGGAGTCATACTGTAACCTTTTGAGATAGTGTTTTTTACTGAGCATCATTTTCTTGAGAGCTATCCAACACTACATTTCCCTGTATGGCTGTATCCTGGTTGGTTTACCCATTCACCTACTAGAGGATATATGGGTGTTTTCTGGTTCAGAACTATTATGAATAAAGCCACCATAAACATTCATTTACAGGTTATTTCATGAACCTGAGTTTCCATTTCCCTGGGATAAAGGCCCAAGAGTGCTTGGACATATGGTTACATGTATGTTTATTTTGTGAGAAGCTTCCAAACTACTTCCAAAGAGGCTGTACCATTTTCTTACCACTATCAATGTACGAGTTAAACAGTTTTCCCCAACTTTTAGTGTGGTCACTGTTTTTATTTTATCCATTCTGATTGGTGTACAGTAATATGTTGCTATGTTTTTAAAAGCAGGGTTATTGAGACATAATTCAGAGGTTTTTGTCACTGCTGCTTTATTAAAAAAATCCTTATAAATATTATAAAACCAATCATTTTAAAATGAAACTATTTGTGAAATATTGTCACCTATATCAGTACATACTGTCCTACTTGCCTCTGAAATATCCTATAGATATCACCTAAAAGAATAAAACTGCATATAGAAAACAAATGCATGAACACAACTCTCCAGCGAGACTGATATTTCTTTATTTTAAAAGTTTTAATTAAAAGTCTGTATAGATTATGGCAGGGACTTATATTTCTTTAAATGACTTTGATTTATAGACACAGGTTGGGAGCTGAAATGAGACGAGATCAGGAGAGGCAATTCACTGAAGCATCTGGTCATCTACTTCTATTCCAGCCTCAGGACCTTTAATTGCAGTCTAATTGTGCAAATGGGGATTGGACTGACTTCATGTCAGATTTTCTGCAGGTGACAGAGGAACAGATACATTCTTTACCTGAGAACTGTGAGAACAGTTCACTCTCAGATATATAAAATCTCTTACAGAGCTTATTTTATCTGATTACATTCTACCCTATGCGAGAAAATATGATGAAACCACACTTGTGGTTTGCATTTCTACTAACAAAGCCCAGGCTTGAAGGCAAACATTTTTCTCACTTTAAAATTTCCTGGTTGTCATTTAATGAGGGAACCAATGCAAGGTTTCCACAACAGAGCTGCTTTCAAATGTATTTTCACAATTTTGTATTCTATCTTATGAAGAAACAATGGCTTAAGAAAACACTGCTGATGCATTTTTTGTGTGTACATTATACTTCTGAGATAAGACGGTATTTAGCATTTTACTGGCTACTTCTTTATTTTTACCTTGTGTAAATATGCATTAAGAAAGTGAACAAATATCCCAAAATACACTTGAAAGAGCCCTGACTGGCAGGAGCTTTAGGATTTTATCTAATCCTAAAACATTAGTAATCACATAAATTTGACCAAGAGAAATGGCACTGATGGAATGTCTTTTATATGTTAAGTACTGTCAGTAGATTTTCTACCTAAAAGTAGAAACTCATTTTAACTCTTAGGACCAATGTGATGATGAATTGCAGGGAAGCAAGTATGTTAATGAGAATAATAAATAGACTCTAAACGTAAGGAACTAGAACCATTTTCCCAGTTTTAAACTTGGAAATAGCAGGTGCTATTCTGGGAAGTTCTGTAAAACCATATGTAAAGTCTAAATAAGCGTAAACAAAACTCTGAAAAAGCAAAACATATTTTTTTTTTTACATTTAAAATAGATCAAAGGGAGTCAGGTGCATTAGAATCCTCCCGTAAGCCTTTTCATTACAAATGTTTTCTTAGACAGTTGCACACAAGGGCTAGGTTTTCACTTTTGAACTCAGCCTCCTACTGCTACTTCACTGAATAGTGATGCGTATCTACTAGACCAATCAAGTGATTTCTCCAAGTGTTTGTGAATAGAGTACAGCCTGCTGATTGCTTGAATGAGAAAACTTCTGGGTGGTTTCCTTCTAACCAGTGACGGAAATTGGAAGGTAAACCGCTTAGGACAGATAAGATTTTATTATTATTTTGCTGTTTTACTATTGTTTTTTTTTTCATTTTTAAGGACCTGACTTTCTAGGATATCATAACCTACTTTTCTTAAATATATATATACATATAATCAAGAGTATGTGTCTTAAGTCTAATCCACTGATTCTCAATACTCATTTTAAATTAGAATCACCTGGTGATAAAATCTATCAGCACCTGGGCACACTGGTTTCCAAGTTTAATCTCTGAGATGCCCAGATACCAGTAAACTATAAAATATCTTCACATAATTCCTCTTTGAGCACCAGTGGTCTAACCATTGATTTAATGATCATTTGCAGAGTGAACAGTGTGTGAACATCCCTTTTTGTGCCATCAAATACATGTTGGCCTTTCAGAAAAGGTATAAGGAAATACTTAACGCAGGTTACAGTGAAAGAATGGACCAGAAGATAAGTCTAGCAAGCAGCTATGGAAGGACAGAAGGATCACACACTAAGGAAGAGGAAAAAACAAAACCTTTTAAAACACAACACAACAAAACAAGAAAAACTATATCCCAGAAGTTAAATGTAGAAGAAAGGGTTGATTTTACTGTTAGGTCAGAGGACATGAGAGCAACATTCTATGCTGACTGAACTGACTCACTTAAGTCAAAAACAATCTCATTATGCAGACAGGACCTCCTTGAATACTTGGGCAAGAGGGCACCGGCACCGAGATCCATGCTCTGAAGAGTCCATACATTACAAACATACTTACACAAAGTGGATTCGAAACCACATGAGCATATCTGTCCCTCAGAAGGGGTTGGATTCCAGCATAGATGAGGCCCTGGGTAGGACAGCAGTGCATTCACCCATTATAACAGGGACCGTGGAGAATACATGGCTAAATATGTGCATAGGTTAGCATATGTAGCAGTTAAAAACCCATGGAGGGGGATTCCTGGGTGGCTCAGCGGTTTAACGCCTGCCTTTGGCCCAGGGTGTGATCCTGGAGTCCCAGGATCGAGTCCCACATCAGGCTCCCTGCATGGAGCCTGTTTCTCCCTATGCCTGTGTCTTTGCCTCTGTGTGTGTGTATGTGTCATGAATAAATAAATAAAATCTTAAAAAAAAACCTGTGGAGGTTTGTTTTCTCATTATTTCAGCTATTTTCCAATGCAATAACGATTAGTAAAGGAAGTAATAATGAATGAATAAAAAAGTACTGAATTTCTCAGAGCTTTCTTAACAAACTAAAATTTGCTTCAATTCTCCTTGTTCTATTAGTATAGTCACTTAAGAATAGAGAATGACTGAAAAGTCACATATGTACCTTGGAGAAGTAGAACCCAAAAACAGAGTGAGACTGATAGGGAATTAAGATATGACCAGGAGAACATCTCTCCTCTCACAGGCCATTCCAACCAGCACTTCCTAGGTGATGCTTGGCCTTATCTGTTACTCATTTGTATAAGGATCATTAAGTTTCACTTAAAAGGTAAACACCAAAAGGTAGGACATATAACTGTCATGAGGCAGGCCTAAGTTAGTCTGAGTATATTATCAGATGAATAGTACTCCAATGGGGCAGAATTCTGGAAGGAATAAAGACACTGAAGAGTAAATTTCAACAATACCTATAAAGAGGGATCATTATCACTGGGAAGAAGACATTGGGTTGAAGGAGGAAGAGGAAGAGGGGGAGAAAGAAAGAAGCCTGGGTCTCTGAATGACTGCAGAAAGCAAAGCCCACCTTTCACACTATGACATCCACTTTGCACCGTTATTTGAGAGAACAACAGGCTTGTGTTTGAGCAGGAACACAATTGAGACCATTGTTAGAGCAGGGCACGCCCTGTGACACTACAGCAGTGAACATTCAGTGAGTGATTCTTTTGTTCCAAGTGCTATGTTAAAATCTTAATATGCATCATCTCGTTCCCAAAACAAAATTATGTGTTTGGTATTACTCTGATGTCCATTTTACAGATGGACATTCAAGAGCTGGAATATTTTCCCAAGGTTACATGGTTGAGGAACAGAGCTTAGAATCATCAACTACTTAAGGCCAAGTAACCGTAGGATGCCATCCCTTCCTACCTAACCACAGACCGGTCCTGCAGCTGACACAGAGAGAAACTGGAAGAAGGAAAGTAAGTAAGAACCGGGCTTTTTGACAACTAAATTCTGCAAAGGACATAAGAACTGACAAAATAAGGAGAATTAAATACTGAAGACAAATTCTGCCTCCTTTACACTGTGCCTGAGACCAATGATTGTACTTAATGCGGCTCTCTACCCGGATGCTTATACAAATAACCACAGGCCAATTAAAGACACTTGTGAACAAGTGATTTTATTAAAATGTATTCACCTGATGAAATCTTCTAATGCCTGAAGAAAATGAGAGCTGAGTAGAATATGCAATTGGGAACAATGAAAATGAAATTGACTATTTTGAAGCATAATTACTTATGATAATTTAGTTTAACACAATATGCTCTATCAGCAAATATTTTCATAGTAATATTATTATTTACTTCTCTGAAATGCCTGTCTTATTATAATAAGTATAAAATAGTCAGATATATGGACTGAATTTAAAGATTAGCAGTTAGATGTCCTTGAAAATTATAGATTGTAGACTATTGGAGGTATATTTTAATTTATATCAAACATGAAGTACTTAAGACACCTCTAAAGACAGTCATTTCTCACATACAATCTTACTATTCGAAGGAAAAATGTGAATAATAGGTGTTTAATGAATATGACACTCTTAATACTTAATATTCATAGGTATATGTTACATATATAACAATTTATATTAAGTCAAATAAATTTTTCTACTCCCTTAACTGGGTGACACTAATAGCAAGACATATTAAAGTGAGTGCCCTCAGAGAAAGAACATAACAGAGGAGGTACTGAAAATATTAGGGAAATTCATTTTCATTTACAGGATACCTCTTAAATTTGTCTTCTCACTTACGTATAAAATGGAACATTTCGTTGAGTATGGAAATAAATTACTTTCTATTAAGTAATATTTCATTGTCTAGTAAATAAAATTTTCTATATCAATTTTGCAGGTATCATAATGTTCAAATATGCAATGTAAACAAGAAGAAAGCCAAAATAAGATATTCTAAACCCTTAAAATAATGTGAAAATAATCTTAAATAAGATGTAAAATTTAACACGGTCAAATACAAAGTCCTCATTGTCTCCTCCTTTCTCCCAATTTGTTCTAAAATTCTGAAACATCACACACTGTTTTGTATAGTCTGGATAACCTTGCATGTTCTGACCTCCTGTCACTATATCAAGAATGGAATGGGGAGCCATATGGGGCCAACCAGAGGCTAACCTAGATGTTACAGACACCAATTTTGATTAGTTGGTGGCGACTACTGAACCTGAAATGTCCTCATGACTTTGGGTCAGTTTTGGTCATTTTCACTGCAATACTCTTTGACTACTGCATGCCTACTAAGTCTGGCAAACCTGTGAGTGTGCAGAGAGATTGGAGGTGCACTTACAAAGCAACTGGACTCAAACAGCTAAGCTGAGAAGTAACTATCAGAGAGTAACTGAGCTGAAAGTCATCCGTTCCAGTGACCCACTTCTCCCAATCTCTGCCCTTTTAGATTCAAGGTAGTCAGGGCAGGTTTCTATATTTGCAACTTACTCTACACCATTTAAGAAATTATTATTTAAAGAAAATAAAACAAAAGACCCCACAAAATTAAATTTGATAGCAGTCACTGTGAACAAAATCTGTAAGATTCAGGTCATAAATTTTGTGAGATAACATCTAAAAATTAGGGCAGGTCTAAGTTGAGCTACTGGAAGCACAGAGTAATTTAATATGAATGTGAATAATAAAAAAATACTCCATCTCCAGAGGACTAGGCTAAGTCAAGGATATATTTTATAATCTCTTATAGAATGTAAATGTATTTATATGTACAGAATTAGTATTGAGGAAAATAGCAAAATAAAAAAGTGGTTAATAAAGAGACAGAAACACAAAATACACAAAACAGAGTAAGAAACAATATAAAACTAATAATAAGGTAGATAATTTTGATCCCTATGATTATCAGGGTCATTTAAAAAACATAGCTCACATACTTTTCGAGAGCATATGTAACTTTCTCCATAATTGGCCACAATTTAGTTAATAAAGCTTCAGTAAATTAGAAAGGATTGCCATTATTCAGTGTTTGCTCGCTGACCCTGATAGAATAATTAGTTACAAAAAGGGTGGGGGGTGGATCTCAAAGCACTTTAGAAACAAAGTAAGTTAGTTCTAAATGACCAAAAGAACAAAATTAAATGAGTCACAAATAAAACTAGAAATATATTTTTTAAACATTTTTTTAAAGATTTTATTTAATCATGGGAGACAGAGAGAGAGAGAGAGAGGAAGACACACAGGCAGAGGGAGAAGCAGGCTCCATGCAGGAAGCCCGACGTGGGACTCCATCCCGGGTTTCCAGGGTCATGCCCTGAGCCAAAGACAGCGCTAAACCACTGAGCCACCCATACTGCCCCTAGAAATATATTTTTTAACCTGGATGTTAATAAAAATACATTAAAACCTATAATATGCAGGTAAAGGGTTGCTTACAGAGAAATTTATAGCCTTGTCAAAAAATTTTAAGAGCAATGATCTAAAATTTCATTTTAAGAAACTCAAGGAGAGTAGCATCTAAGCCTTATTACTTAAATACTAACAAAATAATAACATAATAATTGCAAAATAATAACAGAAATAAATAAAATTTACATCATAAAATAGGAGAAAATTAAGAATAGTGTTTGTAAATATTAATTAACTTGATAAACCCAACTAATACTGTTCAAGTATAAAATCAAAAGAAACCAAGAGCACTCAGCTAGCTCAGCTGGAAGAGCCTGAGACTCAATAGAGAAGAAAACCCAAACATCAGGCATCACTACATATGCAAAGAAAATACAATGATCAACTTTCAATTAACAAGTTTGAAAGTGAAAATAAAATGAAAAATGCCTTGAAAAACATAATTTATAACTTGATAAAAGAATAAATAGAATTCGAAATAATTTAATATCTATTAATGAAATAAAATTGGTTATTAAAAACTTTCTTATGGTGAAAAGTTCATGCTCGGGTAATTTCATCAGTAATTTTACTAATTTTCAAAAAGTAATCCAATATCAGTTAAATATCTGAAGAGAACAGAAGAAGAGGATATTTTCTAATTCATTTTGTATCACAAGTTTTAACTTTAATATCAAATCCTGACAAGGATATTGCAACAAAAACAAAGGGCAAATCCCTCCTTGTTATAAACATAGATGTAAAATCTTGACCAAAATATTAGCAAATCAAATCCAGTGATGTAGAAACTCAAAATCCATCATGACAAATTGGGAGTATTTTACAGGAATAGAAAAATATTTTAACATTTGAAAATCAATTGATAAATTCTCCACATTACTAGGAAAAAAGGAAAAAAAATATATTCTTATCTTAACAGAAGTGCTGCTGTTAGTATTCACCATAGGGAACTTCTTTAATAAATAAGCCTCTGAAAAAGAAAAACAAAAAAATTAATTCAATGATCCATAATAAAAGATTATTTAAATTATTTTCCCTTAGGGAAAAAACGAAAAACAAAACACAAAACCCCTGCATCCTATTGCTGTTTCTATTTAGCATGGTATTGGCTATCTTGGCCAGTGAAATAAAGATAAAAGAAATAGAAGAAAAGCACAGGAAGGAAGAAACAATATATTCGGTGTGGTTATGATTGGATACAGAGAAAATCCAAACAAATTATATAACAATAATTAGTGAACTAAAACGGTCTTGATATATCATATCTAAATTATCTTTGAATTGTCCAAAGTTAAAGACAGAGAATTTTTATGAAATATCATGGCAATCATGAAGAAAAAACTATAGTTGATATGTTTGTTGTTTTTTTTTAAATAAAGCTAAGAATATTACTACCAAAAAAAAATCAAATTTGCTATGAAGTGAATGTTTGTGTCCCCCAAAATTATATGTTGAAACCCAATGTTCTCAATGCAATAGCATTAGGAAGGGAAGTCTCTGACAAGTGCTTAGGTCATGAGGTTGGAGCTTTCATGAATGGGATGGTAATCTTAAAAAGATCCTACAGAGCTCCCCTAGTCCTATATCCTCACTAGACATTGAATCTGGCAGCACTTTGGACATCCCAGTCTTGAGAACTGTGAGAAATAAACGCTTATTGTTGCTTAAACATCCAGTTTATGGTATTTTTGTTATAGCAGTCTTAATAGATGAAGATAGAATTTTTCAAAATCATGACATCATATGGAGTATCAGTCTACCTTCCTTAAAGCTTCTTTAGGCAGATGAATATTTAGATATGATTTTTAAGGAAGATATCACTAAAAAATTCTGTGAATCATTGATTAGTGAATTAATTGGGACAAATTTAAGAATTGGTATATATAGATGGTAGTTTAAGACATGGAAGTGAATGAGATTAATCCAAGAAAAGTATGTAAGTGAGAAAAATAAAAGCACAAGAGTAAAAGAGCATCTTAACTGCTCTCTGCCCAAAAGAGGCAATACAGTTTTTTACATGTAGTATTTCATGATACAAAGGTAAAACGGCTAGTAGGCTAAATTGTTGTCCACCAAAAATTACTCAGATAAACATGACTTTTGCATTTTGTTCAAAGTTCACTAGGAAAGGTGACTCAGAATTTGTTTTGTTGTTGTTTTTAAAGATTTTTATTTTTTTATTCATGAGAGACACAGAGAGGCAGAGACATAGGCAGAGGGAGAAGCAGGCTTGCCTAATGCAGGACTTGATCTCAGGATCCTGGGATCAATGCTCTGAACTATAGGGAAAGGCTCAACCACTGAACCCCCAGGTGCCCCGGAATTTGGGTTTTCTAATCTATTCAAAGATCTGTGTAAGATCTTTTGTTTTCTATTAATTTTTTTGTACCAGATTTAACTATGACAAAATTTTATGTATATATATAAATATATATGTATATATATATATATATAGTATACAACATGATGTTTTGATACATGTATACATAATGAAAGGGTTGAGCTAATTAATATATCTACTACCTCATAGTTTTATATATGTGTGTGTGGGTGTATAAAAAATATGTGAGTGTGTATATATATGTGTGTGAGAACACTTGATATCTACTCTCATTAAATTTCAAGTATACATTATTAAATATAGCAAACTTCAAGTATACATTAAGTACAGTCACTTTGCTACACATTAGATCTCTAAAACTTCTATATCTTATAATTGAAAGTCTGTACCCTTTTGCCAAATTCTCCACCCCACCCCACCCCACTCAAACTCTTACAACCACCACATATAGGTGGGATCATACAGTATTTGTCTTTCTGTGTCTGGCTTATTTCAATTAGCATAACATACTCCAGATTCATTCATAAATGACAAGATTTCCTTCTTTTACGTAGCATGGTAACATCTGTGCTGGGTTCTATCTATTATCTCTCAGCTTTACGTTCTCCTTCTGCATATGATTCTCCATAACATCAAGATTATAAGTCTACCAAAAAGCAAAACCCAACGCACAAGCAAACAAAACGAAGAGCAACAATAACCAAACTCTTTCTCCATACTCCCTCCCATGAGTGAGCTGCCTCTCTAACACATCCTGCCAATGGAAGTCAACAAAAGGAAGGAGTAAGAAAGAAAGCATCATTTGTTTTTTGGTTCCTAGTGATTCCTGTGTTAATAACAGAAGCACTAAGGGACCTGAGGGTGACTCCAGGGATCTGGGCTCTCAGCAGGAGAGCGGACCCCCATTCTTCTGATCACGGGTGATGCTCTTCTAATAGCAACTATGCTGGCAACTGGGACCTCCAGCAGTTAAATGGTCTGTGTGGGCTGTTTCCATTCAAGCTATAAAAGCCTCATGATTTTTGATAACAACTTTCTCTTCTCTTTAGCTCCTCCAGCCTTTCCAACCCAGCTGCAACCAATTCCTATGTGAAAATTCCCTGGATTAGAAGAATCTAAAGTAGTTTTTGTTTTCCTGACAGGACTCCAACCAATATAAGAATATTGAAGCAGAATGACAGGGATTCTGATCAGTTATTTTACAGCAGGGACTCAAATGCTGAATTAAATTAGAAAATGCATAATTCACATATGATATGAATTCAGTAAATACTATTTCCACTATTAGTGGTCATTATCCTCATCATCCTAGTTACAGGAACTAGCTTAAAATGACCAATTTTTAATTCATATAATTTTTCTCTTTCTTTTGTCTATTATCATTTTTAAATCAACAATATTGGAATGGTTACTCTTTCCAAATGATATATTCCTAAATAAACTTTGTTTCCTGAAAATTGTCGTAGATCCTATATCATGTAGTTTTATAGATTTCTGGATGTAGGAGTTTTCTGGGGATTAAAGAGCTTTAATCTAAATCCTAATATTTTCCTCAATTGAGGTGAGAAAGATAAACTCTGTATTTCCTACATGTGTATGTAGAACAATTTAAAAGCACTCTGTAGTTAAAAATTAACATATCCATTCATTAACTCCTTCCTCCCAAGAAACATCAAGGCAAGGAAACTGATGTATTGTTTTCGGTGCATCTAAAATAAATATTTACTTTAAAAAAATGTTTAAATTTCTGGAGTTCCCCTAAAAATAATTAGTTCAAATCAACTATTTTCATATTGTTTATGTAGACACATCTATAGATATAGATACTCACCTCACTCTAAAATAGTTCAAGTGATTAAAAATCCAGATATCTAGTTTCCCAGGACAACAAAAATAATCAAGAAGCAATATGTTGAAGAAAACTCAAATGAGAATGTTGTTGTTTATAAAAAGAGTAATTAAATGACAAACTCAATATAAGTCTCACAAGATTTCAGAGTTGGACTTTCATTCTGTCACACAGACAATATTTTTAAAAAGTTGCTGAGGTCAGAAAGTGTTTGCTACATAAATTCAGAAAAAGGCGAAAACCTAGCCCAACTTTATAGAAAATATGCCTCGCAAATTTCATAATGGGTATTCTTTAGGGGCCAGGCCCAAGACATACTTGATACAAGAGTGTTGTCAGAGCTAGCTATTAATGGGGATATTTAGGTTTCCAAAGGAAGAAAAGCTAAAACCAGTGTTCCAGATGGCAAGTTATTGTGAATGCTTGTTTCTGTTATAAAACACACCTGACCGCAAGGCTAAAAAGCTAATAAAAATGGCCATATGAACCTTCATAAATCAAAACATATTTATTTCTCTTGCAAGGTTTGTTTTTTAGGGCAGGAATACCATAAGTGAAACCCATTAAAATCTGGGGCATGTTAGTACTAGACCATATATAGTAAGAACATTGTACATAGCGTGTGAGAAAGTTCTCCTGCTGATTTAAATGTCTCATATGCTTATACAAACATTTTATTACTGAGAATTGCCAAATGTGGACATTTATTACTGCAGATGTAACAAATGGACTAGAAAATACATTTATGGACAACTTGCTTAGTCCTGAAACCTAAGACATTTTTGGGTCTCAAAAAAAAAAAAAAAAAAAAAGGCCAACTGCTAATGCTATTGTATCCTTGAAGGCAGAAAGTGGAGTTTATGGAGGGTGAAATAAGAGTTACTAAATGATGCAGCTCAACTGCTTTTACTATTTAAATGAAATGCAAAAGAGGTTGATGGGGAACTCAAGAGTGAAAAAAGGTGCCTAGGCTATAAGAAGTTTTCAGGAATTCAAGGCATTGATCTCAAATAGGTCATGACATTTCATAAATCAAAATAAATTGATTTCTTTCCTTTTGCCATTTTAGCAAGTGGAAATAAGAATTTAAAAAAGATCATCGACTCTATACATTTGGTACTTGTAAAATTAATGTATTGCCAAGCTTTGTTCATAGAATTTCCGAGGACATCTAATGAAGATACCTGACTATATTTCTAAAACAGGAGTATTTATTTAAAGAATTATAAACGATATTCAAAGTACTATTAAAAAATCGAAGCACATGGGTGGCTTAGTGGTTGAGCCTTAGGCTGAGGGTGTGCACTGGAGTCCTGGGATGGAGTCCCACATCAGGCTCCCTGTGGGGAGCTTGCTTCTCCCTTTGCCTATGTCTCTGCCTCTCTCTCTGTGTCTCTCATGAATAAATATAATATGTTTTAAAGAGATATATAAAATCTTAAATATAAAATCATTTTATTTGAGTCAAATAATATATTTCCAGGTGTTCCTTTGATGTGCAATTTTAAGACTTTACTCGCTAGAATCAGGATTATACCAGATTTGTAGAGCTGCTTTTATCACCAAAGAAGCTCAGTTCTCCACAAATGCATTTCCATTATCAAGAGTAATTCTTCTTCCATGCCACTGTATCCTTCACAATATAAATGACACACCCTTAATCTCCTGTACCTACATTTCTATCGTTAGTTACAGAAGTAGAGCCTGTCCTCCTACATGTATCCTAACAACCATTATTGATTTTGGTACTAACCCTCTTTGAACAGAATTAACTATAACAGATAAAATTATGGTAAAAAATTTTGAGCATGAAAATAAAGTAAATTAATTCATGAATTATATAGAATAAAAGGAAAATACTTATATTTTCAGGCAGTTTTTCACAGTATATATATACACAGGTGGGTTGGACTTTAGAAGTGACCCTTTAATATAGTGTGATTTAATTTTACTCAGTTTTCGTGATCTTCCAAGTGAGATTTCTTTTCAACAGTTCCTTCATGGAGGAAGGAGGAATTATGGTTTAATGAGCACAGGGTCTCAATTTGGAAAGATGATAAAGTTCTGGAGATGGACTGTGATGATAGTTGCTCAGTAATGTGGATGCACTTAAGGCCACTGGACTGTACACTTAAAAAAGTTAAAATGGTAAATTTTATGTTATATAAATTTTATCACAATCTTGAAAAACAGATAAAAGTATAGCTTTTTATTAAAACAGAGTCTGTAGCTTTTGGAACCATTTCATTTTGCTCCTCACATCAGTCTTGTGACAATAAAAGATTCTTCTTGTCTACTGTTTCCCCTTGGTTATGAAAAAGAGTCATTAGAAAAAGAGCTATTATCAATTCAAGAGCTGTGGGAGTCAAGTCCAAGTATTTACATTCAGAGACATTTTGAAAAAGTCATACTCAATGACACAACATGTGTGCATCATCACACTGGATGATGCCATCTGCAGGAAGGCTGGCTTAGCCATGAACAGGGTATAATGATTTTTTTTTCCTACTCATTAGCAGAGAGAGGTCGTTTGACTCTACATGTGATGGTACACTAAAATAAAATAGATGTATCCTGAAGCAAAACCAACATTGTTGGGAATTATGCTTTCATTCATTCATTCATACAGAATTTACTAGGAGCCAACATTAAGTGATGGTAAACAAGATAAAATAAGACACAATCATAAAGTTCACCACTTACTGAATGAATGTACTTTTCATATAAGTAGCTTTTTTAGCACCAAGTCTCCTGTGTTTAACACCAATCCTGTAGAGATCCTCCATTTATTGTCTCCAGTTTGTGAAATAGGAATAATAGTTGGATTTGTCTACCATTTGTCTACCATAATGTATGCATTATGGTGAGGATTAAGTGAGATAATCCATATAAATGTCTCATTATCTGGCACAAATTTACAGCCAACAAATATTAGCTGTTATTTTCATTATTTGCAGTATTATTTAACACAGGATAAAATATCTAGCCATTTACAGAAAGAACAGAATCACTAAACTTAAATATTTTTAGCTGACTTATGACACAAGAAATATCTGGCAGAGAATTTCAACATGGATATTTGCATTTTAGGTAAAAACCTCTCTAATCAGTAAGCATAGTTAAAGAGAGCACACTAAAGCCATTATAAGAATAAGATCAAAAAGAAGATAAATTATTTCAGAATATATTTGTGAATAAGATAGGAATATATGGGATAAATGGTAATTTGATTAGTGAATGTGTACCTAATTATGTAGCTATACCCAAAGGATAACGATTAATGAATTAATATCAACTGGAGGAAATTTGCTAATGACCTGAGTCAATTGTCCATCTTACATGTTTTATTAATCCTGCTGTTTAGCATATCCTATGGGGCTTACCTACTGAATAAGCCATTGCTATCAAATGATTTAATTATATACAACAGAAACAAGAAAAATCTGAAAATAAATAACTTCCAATCATGGCACAAATCTATTAAGATGAAATTATGTAGATAAAAATGCATATTGCTGGACTTGTATCTAAATATTCCAATAAAGAAGTTCAAGGATCCTCGAGGGAGGAAAGATTTACTCTCTGACAAATTATTTATCCCCTGTTAGAATGAGTAACAATATTCTTCTTGGGTTATTTTGAGAAATAAAGGAGATATATTCTATAAAATACTTTGTGAGGGGTGCCTGGGTGGCACAGTTGGTTAAGCGTTGGACTCTTGGTCTTGGCTCAGGTCATGATCTCATAGTCTTGAGATCAAGCCCCACGTGGGTCTCCTCACTCAGCATGGAGTCTGCTTGAGATTCTCTCTCCTTCTCCCTCTGCTCCTTCTGTTTGTGCTCTCTAGATCTAAAATAAATAAATCTTAAAAAAATGCTTTGTGAGATCCCAGGCAATAGAAATTATTAAATAATTGTTAAATATTTTACATAGCAGAATGTGAGGGGGGAAAAGAGTACACTTCTTAGTTTTATAGCTCAATATAAGCCAATGATATAAAGATACAAAAAATAAAATTCTTTTTTTTAACTGCATAAGATAGAACAGACAGGTAAGGTGATAAACACAATTTCTTCTGTAGCATACAACCCATTATGTAGTGCCATTTTTTGAGGAAGAAATTGAAAAGCTGGCACATATTTGAAAAAAGTATCATCAAAATGGTTATAGGTTTGTACCCATGAAGTAAAGTAAAAGTTGAAAGATGCACAGAACAAAATTTGGAGAAGACAGAATTTCAAAATAAAAATATGATTTTTTAAAAATACTTTTCTATAAAAATTTCTTTTTGACTATGCACTGATTTCTTTTGTTTCTCTCTAAAGTAAACAAATTAAGTAAAGGTAGTACAGATGAACATTTACAGTTTACAACAAGTAACTTTTTAAAGAGATCCCAGTTATCTCATTGAGGTTGTATAGAATTTTGAATGTACCATATTATGATTTATTTATACTATAAAAAATGATACAAACTACTGGGAGATACAGAGCCCCCTGAGATACAATGGAAACTATTTTTGCAAACCATGAAAGAAAAAAAACACCCAATACATAGTATGCTTTATGCTTAGACCCTGTAAAATTCTATAGAATTCAATAAATCCAGTTTAAGAATCTTTCACTCTGGTCATCTTTATTATTTTATTAATTCTGATTTTAAAATTTTCCAATATGACCAAGACATGATGTAGCAAACAGCATTTAAAGTGTTTTGATTGAGTTTTATTCTGTTGCTTATTTTTCTAGGGGATAATTCCATGATCACAATAAATAATATGGTTTTACATGACATACTTGTATTACTATAGTAACAACAATTTTCCCAACATTCCATATCTAATGAAAATATAAAAAATATATCCAAGCTTACAGAAATTTTAATTCTCAAACAACCTCTCTGAAAAGATTGTTTGAAGAATTAAAACAATAATGTGAGACAAAGTGGGATATTTGAGCCAGAAAATAATGGTACTTACTAACCTACTTAAAGTAAGAAGAATTCCCAGGCAATAGCTATTCAGTGGAACTGTATCTCCAAATCAGATATTTCTAATAAAACCAGTTAAAATTATGCATATTTTAATATTTATAAGTTATTCAGCCAAAATTATTTGTGTATGTGTATATATTTATGTATTTTTAATGTTTCAAGGTTTTATTTAAATTCTAATTAGTAAAAAAAAAATAAAAAATAAATAAATTCTAATTAGTTAACATATGGTGTAATATTAGTCTCAGGAGTAGAATTTAGTGATTCATCACTCACATAGGTGTTGACCTAGTGCTCATCCCAACAAATGCCCTCCTTCATCCCCAGCCCCCCCACCTCATCTCCAGCAACCCTCAGGTTGTTCTCTAGTTGAGTCTGTTATGGTTTGCCTTTCTCTCTCTCTCTCTCTCTCTCTCTCTCTCTCTCTCTCTCCCTCTCTCTCTCTTTCCTTTCTCCTATGTTCATCTGTTTTATTTCTTAAATTTCACCTATAAGTGAAATCATATGGTATTTGTCTTCCTCTGACTGACTCTACTTGGCATAATACACTCTAGCTGCATCCATGTCTTTGCAAATGGCAAGATTTCATTCCTTTTGATAGCTGAGTCATATGCCTCTGTGTGAGTGTGTGTGTGTGTGTGTGTGTGTGTGTTTAACCATATATAAATACACCACCTCTTCTTTATCCATTCATTAGTCAATGGGCACCTGGGCTCCCTCCATAATTTGGCTACTGTTAATGTTATAAACATTAAGGGTGCATGTACCCCTTCAAATTATTTTTTAAATATCCTTTGGGTAAATACCTAGTAGTACAATTGCTGGATCATACGGTAGTTCTATTTCTAACTTTTTTTTAAAGATTTATTTATGTATTTATTTATGATAGACATAGAGAGAGAGGCAGAGACACAGGAGGAGGGAGAAGCAGGCTCCATGCCACGAGCCTGATGTGGGACTTGATCCCAGGACTTCAGGATCGTGCCCCGGGCCAAAGGCAGGTGCCAAACCGCTGAGCCACGCAGGGATCCCTATTTCTAACTTTTTGAGAAACCTCCACGCTGTTTTTGGCAGTGGCTGTACCAGTTTGCATTCCCATTAATGGTATAAGAGGGTTCCCTTTTCTCCACATCCACACCAACATCTGTTGTTTTCTGTGTTATTAACTTTAACCATTCTAACAAATGGATATCAGAAACTGCAGAAATACCTCAAACTCTATAAAAATAATTCTTATTCTTTTTTTTTTTTAATAATTCTTATTCTTAAGCAAATTAAAATTATGGTTTGTGGAAAAATTTTTAACTCATTTTTTCTTATGTATTTATTCTTCTAAATGTTGGTTTATGTTAGCTTGTCATGGTACAAATGTTTTTTTTTGTTTGTTTGTTTCACTCATTTATATATTTTTCAGCTGGTTTCAATTAATATGTGGTGATGTTTGCTTGTGCGTGGAGTGTATATATGGAGAGTGGGGTGGGTCAGACATTCTTACGAAAGCAAATTGTGCTTATTCATATGCCAGTTTCTAACATCTACAATAGAACAAGAAGAGAGCACACAATGTTTATGTTTGTTGGTGAGGACAGGAATGGAGATGATGAAGAACACTCTTTTTCTGCCTCTTCCTTTTACCTCCCAGATCAGCCTAGGGTATAGTACTCTAGGAATATGATTTTCATTATTTTCTTGCCCTATTCAACTTCAAATGTGGTTCCTAGAGGGTTATGATAAAATTTTAGAAGATGAGATAGCTCACTCATCTTAGAGATACAAACCTTTATAAACAGGCACAATTTCCTTTTATATATATCTGTTTTTGTGCATGTGAATGCATGCGTACCTAGAACTTTTTTTGTGAAGGAAAAAAATAGAAAACAATGTTTCTCCTGTTTCCAGATTCTTATATCCATGCAAGGAAAATTTAGGTATAAATTTTCTCCATGACTCTAGCTACTTTTTTCCAGTCATTCAATTTTTTAAATTACATATCTGATACCTTGCATGATCTCATCTCAAAATGCAAACCTATATTTTCTACTCTGAGCACAAGGAATTTGGCAACTGAGCCAGAGTGCTTCTATTACCAGTACTTATTATTTATACTTTGACTAATAATGATGGTGGACTAGAGCAAGCTGGGATCTTTCTATCCAATATAAAGCCTTTGATTCAGAAAAAAGACAAAAGAATATAATTACATGGTCTGTATTCCAAGAAAACTAGATATTTTTAAACATAAGCAGAAATTAGCTTAAATAATGATATGTCAGGATACAAAGCTTCTTGAAATTTTTGTTTAGTCTTTTGCTTCAAATTTCTTGGTCATGATGTGCCAGAATTTTTTTTTTTTTAAAACACAAAGTGCAGACATGCTACTTGTTGAGATTTTTCTCTTTCGGCATATCTTCAGGTCCTGTGATAAAAATTTAAATCATCACAGATAATATATTTAAAGTTGGTTTTTTAAACTACAACTTTCCAGGTTTTTATAAGGAGAAAATGATTATTTCAATGCACATTGTGATTACTTCTTTAGTCAATGATTGAGTGGTTATATATTGATTTACTATACATACTGAGCAATCTCTCTTTTTTTATTTATTTATTTGAGAGAGAGAGAGAGAAAAGAGAGAGGGGGATCAGAGGGAAGAGCAGAGGGAGAGGTACAAGCAGATCCTGAGATCAGGACCTGAGCGGAAATCAAAAGTTGGTGGTTTAACCAACTGAGCCACTCAGGTACACATATGTACTAGGTGCACGTAGAAACGGATGCGAGGTATTTTCTGGCAACCAGGATTTCACAAATAAGTGAAAAGAGAAATGTACAATTGAGTGTTTTAAGTAGTTTACTACAATAATGCTATGAGTGGAGAGTCATTTCACAAAGGAGGGTGTATATCTCTTTCCAAATTTGCCTGGAAATGTCCAACAAAGGGAAAAAATGAAACAAAAGAAAAATTGGGTTTTGCTAACTATGGAAACACTAGGCAGCTGAGTGATAAGGCATTCAGGTCAAATGGTTAACATGGATTTTTTTAAATATTTTATTTATTTATTCATGGGAGGCACGGACTGAGAGAGAGAGAGGCAGAGACACAGGCAGAGGGAGAAGCAGGCTCCATTCAGGGAGCCTGACGTGGGACTCAATCCCAGGACTCCAGGATCACGCCCTAACATGGATTTTTTTGAGAGAGAGTGACAATTTCAGTACAGTTTCAAAACAACATTCAAGTAAAGTGAGATTTAACAGGTAGATTTGGGAAGTCTATGAAAGGCGCCCTACTGAATATGCAGAGGAACTTAAATTGTGTGAAATTAGTTGAAGCTTACACTAGTGTACTGATAAGTGGGGCATGATATGAGCTACAATTCCACAGGGTATTGGACTCAGAACATTCACAGACTTGAGAGAATGCTGATGTTGGTTCTCATTTGTCTTAATCTAGTAACTGGAAACTTCCTAAGTAAAGCCACTGACATTTATCTACAACCTCTCCTACTTGCAGAACTCATCAGAGAACTATGGTAAATGATAAACCTTACATACCCTCTTTAAAATTCACGGGATCCCTGGGTGGAGCAGCGGTTTGGCGCCTGCCTTTGGCCCAGGGCGCGATCCTGGAGACCCGGGATCGAGTCCCACATCGGGCTCCCGGTGCATGGAGCCTGCTTCTCCCTCCGCCTGTGTCTCTGCCTCTCTCTCTCTGTGACTATCATAAATAAATAAAAATTAAAAAATAAAAATAAAAAAAAATAAAATTCACATATGGGCTTCAGGTGTCCCACACTAAAACATTTGATCAATTTATAACAAGGAAAAATACAGATTAACTAACCTTGTTACTGGAAATTATGAAGTTTTATTTCAGTTAAAATGCTTTGTCATAGCTATGAAGAATGTCTATTCCTTAAGGGGAAGTGAAGATTAAGGTTTTCCTCCTCTGGGTTCTCTGAGGTAAATGAGGCCAGAGAAAAATAAATTGTAGAACTTGAAAAGACTTTCTTCCTTAGGTCTATTTGGTTTGCCTCTTAGAGCTTGGTTGAAGAAAAGCTATACATACATTTCTTTCAAATATAAAAATAAATTCATACTGTAATTAGCAAAACACTACTGAAGTATATGTCATATATATATAAATATATATATCCTATGTTCTGTGTAAATTATGTAACTATGAGTCTTTCTCAACTTTAATATGTGTAAATTTGTTTCTTTATAATCATACAACATGTCTTTTTCTTCAAGTTCTCTATTGATAAACTTTCCCTTTTTTCTTCTTTTTAGAAATAGTTTCTCTTTTTTCCTCTCCCTTCTCTTCTTTCTTTTCCTCTTTTTTTGGCCAAATTAATTTTTTTTCACTTGTCTGTGTAGTTTCCTTTGGTTCGTTTCATTGATTTGTTTGTTGTCAGTCACACAAACAACACTAAAATAAATTTCCATATACAAATTCACTTACATACGGGGGCTATTATTTTTGTACAAGGCAGTCACAAAACTTTGATCACAACATGAAGTTTATTTTACAAGATGAGCTTTTAATTTTAAAAGAATTGCAATGCAATTTTCCCAAATAGCAGTAGTAATTCACACTTCCTTTAGAAAGAATATGAGAAGCAATGGATGCTACAAAATTTTTCCTTATTGATCAATTTGATATATTCTGATTTGCTTTTGCTGAATTACTAAATCACTTGAATGTTTTACTCATTTTGACTGGGCATTTAAATTTATTGAACAGTGATTTGCCAATTCATGGACATTGTTCATCTTACTTTATGGTTGATCTACCCCCACTATCTTTGTATCATAAATATTAACTTCTCATCAGTTGGGAAGTTTTTTTTTTTTTCCTTAAATAAGTTTGGAGAAATTTTAGCTCTCATTTATGACGCCTTGAATATATATACTGAACTGTAAGTCTTTAACTCGTCGGCCGTGTGGTATCCTATCCTTATTGTTGTAGGCTCCATGAATAAATAAATAAATATATATATTCATTATATATATATCATATATTCATTATATATATAAATAATACTGATTTTTTTGCTTCTGTTTTTTTTTAACTCTCACTCTCTTGATTTCTCTCACAATTTGTCCCACCCATACTGCTTTTCAAGTCAGTGAACTGATCATTATTCAATACTTTTTAGATTTTATTTATTTATTTGAGAGAGAGAGAGAGAAGGGCAGAGTGGGAGGGAGAGATAAGGAGAAAATCCTGAACAGACTTTCCCACTGAGCACAGAGCTTCAGGCAGGGCTCAATCTCAAGACCCTGAGATTATGACTTGAGTTGAAACCAAGGGTTGGATGCTTAACTAACTGAGCCACTGAGGTGCCCCATTACTTGGTACACTTAGGTCAAGTAGAATACTGAAGACTTCCCTTTGTTTGACACATCTCTTTCCTCACCCCATACACCATCAGCTGACTCTAAAATATAGTCTGACTACATCCATGCTCTCAGCTCAGATGTCACCTACCTGGTGGAGCTTCCCATGCCAGCCAATACCACCCAACCTGCCTTCTCATTCCCACACCCAACAACAGCATTCTCATAATCACTTCCAAATGCCCTGTTATTTATTTTTCCTTTTAATGTCACAATGTAAGATGATCACAGATAACTAATATGTTTAATGGAACTATTAATTCCTACTGTTGAAAATAATATTTAGCTATAATAAGTACTCATTAAATATTTACTGAATGGATTCCCTAAGGTTTCTACATAGAAGATCATGAATCTACTGTATGTGTACATGTATGTATGTGTATGTATAGAGAAATGGCATGGCTTCAGAAAATAGTAATTTGAGTTTTAAAAAATCCTTTCATCTATGCATTTTAAATCTGAGCAACTATCTTTCTTTAAGATAATTTATATCCACTAACTATTAATATAGTGCTGGCCTCCAAATTACCGTTATATGCATATTGGACCTCTTCTTTCTGATCATCATGTATATAAGTTGAATTATGTACATTTAATTTCATATATAATTCAATACATATTATATAAATTATATATGATAAATACATTGAAGATAATTTTTATCTCTTAATCTGATACTATACTAAATCTTTTTCACTGGTGATAATATCATGAGTTCCACCATCCAAAATATTAATTATCTCTTTAGCTGTATCTAATCTATGTTGAATTCTTGACTGGAGATTTATTCTACTTAAATGCTATTGCCAGAGATGAATCAGCCTTCAGAGATTCTCCCAAACCATTTCATGTTTATCCTTCCTCTTGTGGTCCAAAGAGACAACTATCCTGTTTTTGATTTTGCTATCCCATTTTCCTTTTGTGTTTTATCATTTTGCTGTTATTTTGATAATGAATATATTATTACTTAGTGACTAGGTCAGAGAGGGATCCTCAAAGTGTTAACTCACAACAACACCTTGACCAGAAATTTAATGAGAAGAGACTCTGACACATCAACATGTGTTATGAGTTGAACTGTATCCCCAAAACACGTTGAAGTCCTATCCCTCAGTGTTTATGTGTGGGACCTTATTTAGATATAGGGTTTTTGCAGATGGTCACATTAAGCTGAAATCATTAGGGCAGGCCCTAATCCAAACTGACTATGTCATTATAAAAAGCGGGAAATTTAAACATATGGAGAGATAAGCATATAACAATATTGATATAGATACATATTAATATCACTAAGCCACTATTTACCATGAGCCATTTGTGATTATAATATTTTTTAACTGGTCTGTCAAAATGCTTCCTATAAGCTTTGCATATATTTAAAATATATATACACTGTATTAATACAGCTTACATAAAAAATAAAAGTTCTATTTGCAACAGCCAGGTTTAACTAACAAATCATTTAAGGAGCTCTAAATACTATCTTGGGAATACTTCCTACTTTCTGGAAAATACTTTTGAGATGATAGGTTATCACAGTTTTACCTTGATATGCCTTCCACTTCTTCCTCAACT